>NC_142836.1:25000000-26250000 GCF_061612785.1 Hesperophylax consimilis | reverse complement strand
TACTGTTTCAATATGAAAATTTTTGTGTGGTAGCAAATGAATCAATCTCTTTTTTACTCAGAACCAGTATTTTAAGGTTTTGTTCTGCTCCCACTTGTCTTGGGAGTAAAGTGACTTGTGGAACGATGTTTCATCTCGCCAGTTGACATAACGACCAGCAAATGTGTTTCTCTAATTTACGACTGGCAAAGTTGCCTTAAATGTAGAAAACATCTCTTATTTGGGACAGGTAACTTGCTGAAGCGGTTTCGCAAGCCGGAAATTGAAAAGATATTCAATTTATTATTTCGAACTACGAAAGCTTTCGTACCTGTACTTTATCACACCTGCATAATCATTTTTGAACACACATACACTTCGATGGAAGAAATAATAATAATTTATCATTGTAATATTTATTTATAAACTAGTTGCACCAAGCCACGCGTTGCTGTATCTCTGACTGTGCAACAATAGCGCGTATTGGCTTTACATTCAACAAATGGCGTTTTTTTTACAAAAGCTTGTTTGTCCAACAGATGGCGCTGTTTTTCAGAGAACATGTTTTTTCCTGTCAAAGTTGACATCTATATAATATGATTTATATGTATATATATATATATATATCCGAAAGCTTTTCGCCGATTGCTTTGAATTTTTGACATAACGTTGCACTTAAATACGCGTGTGTTTATATATATATATATATATACATTTTACACGCGTATTTAAATACAACGTTGTGTCAAAAATTCAAAGCAATCGGCGAAAAGCTTTGGGAGATTTAAGATTCTTAACAAACGAACATTTCGGGAAATCGTCAGTTGTTTACATTTTATCAGTTAAAATTTATTTATTTATTTTTATACATATAAATTACAAACAATACAAAACAAAATGAACCTTTGTCTGTCCAGCTGGGAAGGATTCCCGTTTCAGGACAGTCAAATTGTGTATTTAGTACATAATATTCTAACAATGGAATGGCGATGCTGTCAAAACAAATTTTGAGAACATTGTTGATTGCATTCGAAGTGACAGAATGGTTTTTTTTATCTTTGAAAGAATCGCAAAGATGTAATTTATTACCAGGGTCAATTTGGAAAACATTAGTAATTGCATTCAGAACGGATGAATGGTTTCTTTCGGGCATCACAAGTCTGAGATTCTTTCCAGGGCATTTTGGAGAACATTTACAATTTTATAGTTAGAATTTCCACATTTATAAATCAGTATAAGACATATGAATCCTATAATACCATATTTTTAGAATTTCTTAGGTGATAGAAATTACACATTACTAGACCAGAATATATGCCGTATGACATATGAATTTCCAATTTTAAAATTTCGAATCTTTATTTATTAAATGGCTAGTCATTATTATACAGTAATCGAAATAAAACCGCGCAAAAGATTCGCAAATTTAAATTTAAATAATAACAACAATAAAGATCAAGTATTAGGAACAAAAATAACCATTTTTAAACTTGAAATAAAAACTGACTTTAGATCCTTATCTCTCATAAGTGTAAAATAGCCTTTTGGAAGATAAAAAATAAAATTTAACATAATATTATCGACGCTATTATATTAAAATAGTTTATATACAAAAATAAAACCGAAACAAGAAGAATCAGTAAGAACCAAAAATAGGCAAGGAAATTTAAAAAGAGGCAAGAAGAAGGAAGCCGTAACGATGAAACAATAACGCATATTAAATTGAAATTTCATTTGGGAACTGTAATAACATTTATAAAATTTTCACTAGGCCTATGTAAATACTATACATAACTTTGATTTAAGGTTTTGAAGCCAAGATGAAAGGACGAATACTTAAACAAGTCAGTAAATTTGCAGTAGAACAAGAAAACTGCCACTTTTGTCGTATGGAAAGTAATCAGCAACATTTTGTACTTAGTTTTTATACTACATTTTATGACATGTTATAACCTTTTATACTTTTGTAATAAACAACAGTAATAGCAAATAACATCAGTTTCTTTCAACAACTTTCTCATACAATTTACACCGTCCAACTACCTTTTTTCAGGTATAAAACATATTATATATATATAGTATATATGTGCTATATATTTTTAGTGTATGTATATAAGAATTATGTATATATATATATTGTCTCATTTTATGCCTTCTGTAAGAAAAGTACAATTAATTCCGGTGGCTTAAACTTTAAAAAAACATGGTTCATATATGTACCCAAAATTACAAAATTTCATCAAAATTAACAAACTTTAGGGCTTGTGCGGGAGACCAAAATACCATATTTTATAAAAAAACCGTTTCTTACTTATTTTTATGCCCTAATATTACTGTTTTTTAACTTGGAATAAACACAAAAGTTATGAATTTATTTTTTTAAATTTAAAAAAAAATTGATATTTTTTGAAAAAAATTAAAACTTTAGGCCTTGTGCGGGAGACCTACACATTTTTTTAAAAATCCAAAAAAAATTGTGGTAAGTTGTGGTACCTAGTAGCAACTTTATTTCAACTTGGAATTTGAAAACAAAAAAAAAGTTAAAAATCGATACACCCTATTATTTATTACTTCTAGATAAATTGTCAGTTGTTTATATTTTATCAGTTTGTACAAGTTGAGTTTATATAAAAATAAAACCAATTATGGATTTCCTCTTGTGACTTTACATTTTAATAAGACAACGAAAAAATTAAAACTATCCAATTTATAAGAACAATGCGAAAAACAAAATATCAATCAGGACAAGTAAGGAAACCTTAATTTTATGGAGTTTATTTTGGTGGTTATTGAATATATTATTTAAATAAAACATAATATAATGTTATGTTTGCACAAAGCTTGCAAGAGCTAACTGCAAAGTTAAGTATATGCTCACGCGTTGCCGGAATTCGATCATACACCCAGAGCGTGTAAACACACTAGTATATACGCATCTCGGCATGTCTACAATCGGGTGAACACCAATACATACACGTACATCCGCGATGTCTCCGACCTGATATTGGTCACGTAGGCCTATAAGTACCTACAACCAATCATATGGCTAAGATGCAAAACGTGTCCTTATAAGGGCATGGGGCACGCGCCAAAGAGTGGGACAAGCCCCCCCCCGCGAGCGACCAACGCAGGTCAAGTACTCGCGGCCAGCTACCCACGCTTCAGTTCCCTGGGAAGCGCGTGGATTGCAACATGCTGTGTTGGTTCCGAGTTAACTTTTGCCGCTCAAATCTGTGACGCCGTAAAAATGGACCGGCGGAATTGTTTCACCTTGCGTGTCGCCTCTCGAGTACCAGTTCTCCACTTCAAAGGGATCCCCAGAATCACCAGCACCATTACATTATAGAGCTGTGTCCTGTCTCCATCGGCCGCTGGCCACCAGCCCCATACGTTGTAGAGCTGTGTCATGTCTCCCTCTGCCTGAGGCCCACCAGCACGTAACATTATATAATTGGGTCATGTCTCCTCCGTCCGGGCCACATGCTGTCTACGGCCCAGACACCTCTGCTCACCACAGCCGGGTCGTGAAGTACCCCTTTGGCGAACCGACCCGTGCTCCAGCTCTTCCTTGCCTGTTGATGCCGGCCGCCCTTCCTACCGTCCACGCCAGGCTGAGAACAGTGAACTCATAGACCCCTGCCTCAGTCCTGGGCGTCTGCCGCTCCAGCCTGTTTGTGTGGAGCCCCTTGGCCCTCCAATCAGTGCCCCCGCCCTGCTCCATCGTCTCTGCGCCTCCAGCCGCCGCTCTGGCGTCCTTTGTCGTCCAGCGTGGCGTGCCCACGTGGCAACCCTTCGGCTTCCATCCAGCACCCTGCCATGGCACCAGCCCTGGCACCTGCTGACCGTCTCACCGCATCCACCGTAAAGTACACGTGAGCTAATATTATACCTTTGTCAATCAGAGCCCTTAGAGTCAATAGATTGCTAGAAACAAGTCAGGCCTTAAAGAGCTATGTACCTTTTGTAGATCTGTTGATAACCTGTATTACCTGTATTACCTGTACAATAAAAACTCATATAAAGAGACTTGTTTCATTTGGGGAAATTGACTATATATAATCCACACCCTGGAGATTGGAGTACAAGCTCAGCTTGTGTACTCACTCATAGCATATTACTTGGCTTGAATGCTAATGTAACAACTTATAACTATAAGTTACGTTAATAAGCTCTAATGTAACACTGGCGCCACAACTGGATAGTCAATTACCCGATGGAATGTGTCTTTTCTTGTAATGTGTTACTGTAATATTCTTGTCTATTAATGTTTTTATCCACAGCTGTGTGTTATAATTCATTTATGATTCGGGAGTGTTTGTTCCGTCGACCGGTACACATACGTAGTAATACGCGCTTTGTCCGCCGGGTTACGCATGTACGTAATGCGCAGTTCCAATTTCTAAATACGCAATAAACAAATACGAGAAATTACGGCGTAATAAACATTAAATGTGGTTGTTTCCAAGAGATAGAGGTGTTATTTCAATTTTGAAATGCAATTTAATTGTTTCATATAGAAATAATTCTTTTTGTCAGGTTAAGCTTTGCTTATCTGTTTCATTATAATAAGTTGAAATAATTCAAATACTATAAAGAACTTCCAAGTGTCAATTTGCGATAGGATTAAATACAGTTATTGTTTATTTCACATTCTTTAATAAATATCGTATTGGTTGTTTTTAAATTAAGATCCATAGACTTTACCGGTCGTTCCCATTATTAAATCATGGATCCTCCCAATAGTGGTAGAATTTTAAATTTTGAAAAAGCGACGGCGTCATCAATTAAAAAATGGTTAATAGAAAGAGGGATTGTTCCAAAAAGAGCCGTGTCATCTCTAAGAGAACAATGTGTGGCATATAATGCATCTCTTAATTTGAACACAGAAACTCCAATTATTTCCTTAAGTTCGCCAGAAGTTAGTACGACACCTAAAACAAGCAGTTCCGGTTCCCACGATGTGATAAACCCGATTGTGGTGCACCATAACGTTGATAGAACCAATTTAAGATACGTCGAGAAGAAAATCAGTAATTTAACGAACTGGAAAATTTCTTTTGATGGCAATACGGACGTTCGTGTTTTTTTGGATAGAGTTACTGAGTTACAATATGCCAGAGGCGTGGATTGGGAAGACCTAGCTAGAGGGTTCATTGACTTGCTGACCGGTTCCGCTTTATTATTTTACAGGAAAATTTTTAAGACTAACCTGAAATGGGAAGAAATTAAGATAGCTTTTTTAAAAAGATTTGAAAACCCGTCATTCCAAATAACTGAGAAGTCGAAGTTATTTAATTTAAGTCAGAAAGTTCATGAGAGGGCGTCAGACTACATTCTGGAGGCATTAGCGATAAATTCTAAACTAAATATACCTCTTCCGGAATCGGAACTTCTATCATTAATCACAAAAGGTCTCCTGCCGGTATATGCGCAATTAAAAATCGGTCGTGAAATCTCTAATGTTACGGAATTGCAGTCGTTATGTGACGAGATGGACAAGATTAAATTCAATTCCGTCTCGAGTTATGTTGAGACCGATACTGCCTCGGGCTCTAAAATTCTCGAAGGTGATTCCAGAATTAAATCTAAATTACACCAGTACAAACAGTTATATAATGTATCTGTTAGACAATATGTAAATTTAATGTCGTCTTTGAATAATAGATTAACATCTCCATTGTCCGAGGAAGACTTAGCTTTAACAGTTAAAAATGGTTTATTACATAAATATAATAAACTTTTCTCGTACAATGCACCTAGCTCTTGTAACGATTTAGTTAAAAGTTGTGAGCTCATGGATGAAACTCATCATGATAATTCTCAACTACGTAACAAAAGTAGATTGTTTGGCCAGAATAAAAACTCTCAGTTAGCAATGATTACACAAAGGTCAACTGACTTAGCTAACCGTGCTTGTTTCAGATGCAATCAAAATGGCCATTTTGCAAAATATTGTAATGCAGTTAGCAATAGTAGTGTCCCGCGCCGTAGCCCGCGATGGAAAAAGCCGGATGACAACAGAGCAAATGTTATGCCGGATTTGTCAAAACCACCCCCGTTTCAATGTAATAGGAATCAAAAAAACTGGTAGACGGTCATTCTAATTCAAAGCCATCTTTAAACACTAGGAAAAAAGAATGGAATGACTGGCTAAATTATGTAAAATTATTTTCGTATACTGATTCCCTAGAAGCGTGGAATGTAACTTGCAGCGGTGATGGTCGCCCGCATGTAACATTTTATGTCAATAATCGGGTGTTATCAGGTTTATTAGATTCGGGAGCATCATTGTCTTGTATTGGAGGCGATTTACACAAACATTTCTCTTCTTATACGTTGTCACCCTGCAACTTGTTAATTACAACGGCAGATAACAAGAGACAGGAAGTGTTGGGAAAAATATCACTTCCAATAACTTATAATGGTATATCACAAACTATAGAGTTCGTAATAATTCCCTCACTGGGTCAAAAAATCATTTTAGGTATCGATTTCTGGAAGAAATTTAACATTGCTCCGAATTTATTCACGTCGGAACAAAATATTTCGTACACTTCTATCTCAGAGGTTAATGTTGTAAAATCTAAAAACGATCTTACACCGGAACAAATGAAATCACTTAGTGATGTAATGGAGGAATTTCAATCCATATCTTTTGCTAAACGCGGTTTGGGTAAAACGAATTTAATCGAACATGTTATTGAAACCGAAGGTTTACCAATTAAACAACGCTATTACCCCTTATCTCCTGTGAGGTTGAAGCAGCTAGAAAACGAAGTTGACAAAATGTTAGAATTAGGCGTGATCGTAAAAAGTAAATCTCCTTGGTCAAATCCAGTGATATTGGTACCCAAGAAGGATGGAACTGCAAGGTTTTGCCTTGATAGTAGACGTCTTAATATGGCTACCAAAGCCCAGGTTTACCCACTTCCAAATGTGCATCGTATTTTGGACAATCTTCGTCATGCAAATTTCATAACATCGCTAGACTTACTTAAAGCCTTCTGGCAGATTCCATTACACATGTCGTCACGCGAAAAAACCAGTTTTGTAGTACCAGGTAGAGGTACATTTATGTTTGTAAGACTTCCTTTTGGTTTACGAAATGCTCCAAGTGAGTTACAACGTCTGGTAGACACTCTTTTCGGTCCAGAATTTGAACCAAACCTTTTTGCATATTTAGATGACTTAATTATTATTTCGCAAACTTTTGAAGAACACATTGAACTTCTTAAAAAAGTATGTGGTATACTTAAGAATGCGGGATTAACATTAAATATAGAGAAATCTGAATTTTGTAAATCAAGACTAAAATACTTAGGTTTTGTTATAGACAGGGAAGGTCTCCGCACAGACCCGGCGAAAATTGAAACTATTAAGAATTTTCCCCGTCCTCAGAATACAAAACAGGTGAAATCATTCTTAGGTTTATGTAGTTATTACAGACGTTTTATTGACAATTTTTCAAACATTGCCGCACCTTTAACTCATATAACTGGGGGTAAGAAGAACCTACCTAATTATACATGGAATGATGAAGTAGAAAAGTCATTTTCCACCTTGAAGAATGCATTGATCTCGGCACCGGTATTAAGTTGTCCTGATTTTAAATTACCTTTTATAATACAATGCGATAGCTCAAATTTTGCAATCGGAGCATGTCTCTCTCAACAGTTCGAAGACGCAGAACACCCTGTAGCATATTACTCGAGAGTATTATCAAAAGCGGAAAAAAATTATAGCACCACAGAGCACGAATTATTAGCCATTCTTGACGCCGTGTACAACTTTCGTTCATACGTCGAAGGGTCGAAGTTCACAGTAGTCACAGACCACTCGAGTTTAAGGTGGTTGATGTCACTAGAAAATCCTTCAGGAAGACTTGCCAGATGGGCAACTCGTTTGTCTCAATTCGATTTTAATATTATTCACCGTAAAGGTTCTCTGCATATAGTACCGGACGCACTTTCACGTATAGAAATTACTCAGCTAGACTCATTATTAAGCGCGCCTAATACTAAAGACAAATGGTACACAGAACTTTATAAAAAATGCGTTGATACCCCACAAAATTGTCCTAACTTCCTGATAGAAGAAAATAAGTTGTTTAAACATTGCAAAGCTGATTTTTCTTTACAAGAAGATTACGAATGGAAATTAGTGTCCCCTGTAGAAGACCGGCAAGCTATAATATCGGATTGTCATGATTCTTCCACGTCAATACATCCAGGCGTGTTTAAAACCTTTAAAAAATTATCATTAAGAAATTTTTGGCCCGGTATGTATAATGATGTGAAGAAGTTAGTGTCTCGTTGTAATACTTGTAAGGCTTATAAACATTCAACGAAACCAGCTTTAGGGTACATGTCGCATCCCAAGAACGTCGACCGACCAATGCAGAGTTTAAGCATAGATTTGATAGGTCCATACCCGAAGGGTTATGACGGTAACTTTCACATTCTAAGTGTGGTAGACGTTTTCACTAAATACTGTTGGTTATTCCCACTACGCCATGCTACGGCTAAAGCCATAATAGAAGTTTTAGAATATAATATTTTCTTACCAATCTCTGTCCCTAGAACACTGATAATGGACAACGGTCGACAGTTCATATCAAACACCTTTAAAGCCTTCTTATCTCAGTACGGCGTCCCAGATATTTATTACAACACATTCTATACGCCTATGAATAATGTAGTGGAACGCTATAACCAAACAATCGGTACTACATTGGCTATTCTAGTAGGCAATGATCACCGTCAGTGGTCAAAACACGTCAAAACGGTTCAAGCGGCGATAAACAATACTGTCAATCTTACGACTGGTTTCACCCCATTTTTTCTTATGCACGGGTTCGAGAAGACAGTACACGGAACTTCACATTGGCGTATCTCGTCTGGTAGTCGAAATGACGAACAACCAGATACAGTAGCAGAATACGCGGAAAAATTACAAGAACTAATAGCTATTTATGACAAAGTGAGTGATTCTATGGCGGAAGCATATAAACAGAGTGCCGCTCGGTACAATACAAGACACAAGTTGGCTTCTTACGGAATTGGTGACATCGTATGGAGGCGTAACTTTGCACAGTCGAAAGCTGGGACGTACTTCTCAAATAAACTAGCGCCTCGTTTTGTAGAAAATCGGGTGAAACAAAAAATCTCTAGCACGGTGTACCAGCTGGATGATTTAAACGGAAAAACTGTAGGAAGGTTTCACATTAAAGACATAATAAAACTAGGTAACAATGTCACTTAATACGTGTCACTAATCGGGCTGAATTTGTTGTTATATTACAGAAAATAAAATCATAGATCAGAATAAAAACTCGCAACAGAAAAATATTACACAGGAAATAAATTGTTGGTAGAAAATATAAAACACGCTACGAGCAGTAACTAGAGATATCTTAATAAGTCACGTCTATTAAAAATACCGACAAAGGATCCATTCCCGCGTCGCAATGAACGATATTTACGCATAATAATAATAAATATGAATTCGTCAAAGGTCGCCGCTTTCATGTTGATACGTATATTTCATTCTCGCACCCAGTTTAATGCGATATATTATGTAAACTATAATACATATTTCGTGCATTTTTAATAATATTATTTGAATAAACAAGGGGCTATGTGTCATTCAATGTTTATAACTCAAAGACGTCATGAATCTTTGAGTACATTTATTTTGGCTGACATAGTAGCCACTCTGTTTATTTTATTATGTTTCTGTGAGATTCTGACTAGCTAGCAGACATCTTATAGAAATACAATATAATTTTTTTTTTTCTCTCTCTTTTCACCTCTCTCTTCCATAACTATAACTCGTTTTAAAGTAATAATAACAATAAATCGAAACTCAGACACCTTTATCACAGTAAGTGAGTATTGTGTTATAGAAGATATAAGTTGTAGTTATGAAGTAGCTACATAAGTTATATAAAATTATATTTAAAAATATACATTTTTGTATATATTTCGTTACGAAACACGACACGTTACATTGATTGAGGGTTAAATTCAAGAACCTTAAGTTTTAGTGGAATTTTTTTTATGTTAGTAAGGAAAAAACCGCCTTAAGTATTCAATATCCTGCCCGGGACCGAAAAATAAACTTAATTTATATTTCGTGGAATTATTGTACTAAGAATATATACCAATTTTTAGTACAAATTAAGGTTATATTTGTATATATAATCTTCTTTTCGTTGACAGGAAACGGCGTAAGAAATGTCCTGTACTTTTGAAGTGATGATTTCGTTCTTCATCACTTAAAGTTATCAGTGGTAGATTAGGAACCCATTTTGTAAATATAACTCAAATATCTTGTGTTATAAATTGTATAGTTCAAATGAGAAACCCCGTATGTGGTTTTTGTTCAGACATTCTCTTATATAGAAAATTATGTCAAATGTTTTTGTATTTAATTGGTTACATACCAATTATTTGTTTTTTTTTCTGGAATTTTTTTTCTTTTCTCCTTCTTGCGCAGTGAATACGTGTCGTTATTTTTAAGGAAGTCAATCTCTAGAAATCGGATTATGTAGTTCTCGATTTTTAAATTAAAAAGACTCGAATAAGTCTTATATAACAGAAATTGAATTATCACACACAGTAGTTGTTGAGTGGTATGTAATATGTTTGTAAATAAAAATTGTGTAATTGTTCCCTAACTAATTATTAATTAGTTATGGGTTGTGTATTGTAATTTCTTGTAAACACGTAATTGATTGCCTCGGTATCAATATGGTAAAAAACCAGCGTGTAAAGTCCTTCATAAAGTTGAGACAAAATAAAATTGTGTTTTTGTATTATATGCTACACCATGTCAATTATGGTGTGAATTTTTTTTTGTAAACACGTATTTGATTGCCTCGGTATCAATATGGAAAAAAAAAACCAGCGTGTAAAGTCCTTCATAAAGTTGAGACGAAATAAAATTGTGTAATTGTATTATATGTTATGCCATGTCAATTATGGTGTAAATTTTTTTTAATTATAAACACGTATTTGATTGCTTCGGTATCAATAAAAAGAAATAACGTGTAAAGTCCTTCATAAAGTTGAGACGAAATAAAAATTGTGTAATTGTAATATGTGTTACGCCATGTCAAGTGTGGTGTGTATGTTCTCATAGGAAGAGGAATTATAATATATACCCGATAAGAAGAAATAGTTTTGTAAAGATAACGTAATTATGTCTTAGATTTGGAAATCTAAAATTGTTGGTCATTAAGGACAAATGGTGGTTGCATATTTATGTCATTTTGGGACATTATTGAATCTTAACCAAAGAATTGGGTTGATAATTGCACTTAGGGTCATTTTGGGTTTTGTCTGGTCATTTGGTGAGAACACTTTATGAGTGTTCTGAAAATTTTGTCGAACGTTTTCGTTACGACGTGCTGGTGTTTCTTGTTAACACCTGGTACAGCGCTGTACGGTTTATAGGAAATAAATCGTTAAATGTCATAGGATAATATTAGCCTTATAATTAATTACATGGTAGGTCTTGGTAGCGTTGACCTGTATAATCAATATGCGATACGAGAGGATTGGTCTATATGCCTAAGAATTATTAGCAACCAGACAAACCATGACTAAATGAGAATATATTGTTAAAATCTTGAGTAGAATTTTTGTTGTTTTCCGTTTTTCAAAATTATCAATGGATAATAAGAAATAACATAACATGTGTATTGATACTTGTGTTGTATAGTGTCAAGAATTTCATTGTTAAAGACGCAAATATGGGTTGATTTCGATCAATCGCATGATATAATCAGCGTACACATTCCATAACAGGAATTTTGTGTATAAAAAAAACATGTCTAGTTTAAGAATTTCACTGTAAAAAACGCGAAATATGGGTTGATTTTGGTCAATCGCATAAGCGTATAATATTCTCTAACCAGAATATCATTTTGTATAACATTGTACAATTGTGAACATTGTTAATTGTTCTTCTTTTGTGGTTTGATGGAAAGTGTAGGCCTGGTGGTAAATTGTGTACATCCATTCGGTAATACCACATTTTATGCTACATTGGTTGTTTTGGTATTGTCTTTTTTTTAAGAAAAAAAAAGGAAGCCAGGTGTATTCTTTTTGTTTGGAAAGAAGGTGATGTGTAGTCTTTTCTGTTTGGAAAAATCGTATGTATTCTTTTCTGTTTGGGAAGAAGGCCATGTGTTTTCTTTTGTTTGGAAAAAAGTTGTGTATGTAAATCATAGCGTGTTTTGTATCGCGCCTTGGAGATCATTTCTGCAATTATTTTTGAAAGAGGTTTGGCAACCCTTGTTCAGTGTACTTGTTAGGATTGTTCAACTTGGCTCTCAGGTAGTTAAATTTTTGTTTTGGCTCGTTAGGGAGTGTTTAAATCTTGTGAAATGAGGTAGCTTTGTACCTCTCGTACGGCAAACAAGAGGACGTTGCCCTGCTTCAGCCACGTTGCCTGGGATCTTGTTTCATCGACAAGGAGGGTAGTGTTATGTTTTCACAAAGCTTGCAAGAGCTAACTGCAAAGTTAAGTATATGCTCACGCGTTGCCGGAATTCGATCATACACCCAGAGCGTGTAAACACACTAGTATATACGCATCTCGGCATGTCTACAATCGGGTGAACACCAATACATACACGTACATCCGCGATGTCTCCGACCTGATATTGGTCACGTAGGCCTATAAGTACCTACAACCAATCATATGGCTAAGATGCAAAACGTGTCCTTATAAGGGCATGGGGCACGCGCCAAAGAGTGGGACAAGCCCCCCCCCGCGAGCGACCAACGCAGGTCAAGTACTCGCGGCCAGCTACCCACGCTTCAGTTCCCTGGGAAGCGCGTGGATTGCAACATGCTGTGTTGGTTCCGAGTTAACTTTTGCCGCTCAAATCTGTGACGCCGTAAAAATGGACCGGCGGAATTGTTTCACCTTGCGTGTCGCCTCTCGAGTACCAGTTCTCCACTTCAAAGGGATCCCCAGAATCACCAGCACCATTACATTATAGAGCTGTGTCCTGTCTCCATCGGCCGCTGGCCACCAGCCCCATACGTTGTAGAGCTGTGTCATGTCTCCCTCTGCCTGAGGCCCACCAGCACGTAACATTATATAATTGGGTCATGTCTCCTCCGTCCGGGCCACATGCTGTCTACGGCCCAGACACCTCTGCTCACCACAGCCGGGTCGTGAAGTACCCCTTTGGCGAACCGATCCATGCTCCAGCTCTTCCTCGCCTGTTGATGCCGGCCGCCCTTCCTACCGTCCACGCCAGGCTGAGAACAGTGAACTCATAGACCCCTGCCTCAGTCCTGGGCGTCTGCCGCTCCAGCCTGTTTGTGTGGAGCCCCTTGGCCCTCCAATCAGTGCCCCCGCCCTGCTCCATCGTCTCTGCGCCTCCAGCCGCCGCTCTGGCGTCCTTTGTCGTCCAGCGTGGCGTGCCCACGTGGCAACCCTTCGGCTTCCATCCAGCACCCTGCCATGGCACCAGCCCTGGCACCTGCTGACCGTCTCACCGCATCCACCGTAAAGTACACGTGAGCTAATATTATACCTTTGTCAATCAGAGCCCTTAGAGTCAATAGATTGCTAGAAACAAGTCAGGCCTTAAAGAGCTATGTACCTTTTGTAGATCTGTTGATAACCTGTATTACCTGTATTACCTGTACAATAAAAACTCATATCAAGAGACTTGTTTCATTTGGGGAAATTGACTATATATAATCCACACCCTGGAGATTGGAGTACAAGCTCAGCTTGTGTACTCACTCATAGCATATTACTTGGCTTGAATGCTAATGTAACAACTTATAACTATAAGTTACGTTAATAAGCTCTAATGTAACAATAACGTAAAAAGTTTAATTCGGAAAGATATAGTAAAACAATAAAAAATGTGTTAGAACAATAATATTCAGAAAAACTTTTTTGTTAGTAAATTAATCTTTCAAACTCCGACAACGCAGACAAATGACTCAAAATAATGTTAAAATGGATCAAAAAAGTAACAAACTTCTAAAAATAGTTTCACACAATTGCAGATCAATTCGTCGAACAATGTACTTCATAAATGAATTATGTAGTTGAAGACTCTTTTTTTACTTTAACTTGCACAGTTCTGTACAGAGCATAACTATACATACACAGATATTATGTATTGATGGTCTGATACATTTATTTGTGTAAGTGATGCCCACGGAAGCACCAGATGGCTTGATCACTTGATCATTATGGCACAGGGGCTGCATTGTGCAGTGCGGAGTGTGAACATCACATCAAAGGTGACGTGGTCAGATCATCTCCTAATAACTGCCCAAATAAATATGGGTCTTGTCCCCATTAAATCCAATAGATAAAATCAACCTAGAAATTTCGTAAAACGGGCGGCGAAGTCTGAAAATGACGTTAAAATTTACAACGCCCTGGCAAATAAATTTTTGACTATAATAAAACCACCAGATGCCATAAAATGTCTGACACTTAGCTGTGACAACCAGGCTCACAACATGGAATTCGATTCTCTCTTCGGCACTATTGTTAAAATAATGAAAAGCTCCTCCATACAAGCATTTAAAATAAAGGAAACAAAAAAGTACGACATTGTTCTTGGGTGGAATGAAGTCGCAACTTTGTGTTGTCATTCAATGTTCCTAATTGCAATGAAATCTCAACTTTGTGTCGTCATTCAATGTTCCTGGGTGCAATGAAGTCTCAACTTTGTGTCGTCATTCAATTTTCTTGAGTGGAATAAAGTCTCATCTTTGTGTCGTCATTCAATGTTCCTGGGTGGAATGAGGTCTCAACTTTGTGTCATCATTCAATGTTCCTGGGTGGAATGAAGTCTTAACTTTGTGTCGTCATTCAATGCATACGAAGAAAACTTAGTGATATAAAATATTGCTAATTTATTAAAAATCTTATTAAATTATTCCTATTCCTGTTTAAAACGGGACTACAGGCCTTTAACGGATGAATTGACAGATTTCCTCATAAACTATCAGTATAACACGAATGTGTTATGGCGATACTGGCACACGTGTTCAGAATACCAAAATAAACTCACCTGCATAAACATGTGTTCCGATATCTTATGAAAGTAATTAAGTTTCATTTTTAGGAAATAGCCCGCTATCACATTTTTAACAAGATTTTAACAAATCAGCAATACTAATTTTTCTCCATGCATATATACCTTTGCTGGGTTGAAGCCGGAAAACCTACAGAAGGCCGTATTGCAGATGAAAGTAAAACAAGTAAGAAATCCTTTAAAACTGCTGTCCGAAAATGCAAACACTCTGAAAACAAAGCACGATTGGATAGCAAAGAATTCATAAAGTTTTGGCAAAAAAATTCAACTGTGCTGAAATCCAAGAGGAAAGTTCCGTTATGCGTCAACAACATTACGGGAGATGAAAGCATAACCAACGAATTTAGAAACTTGTTTTCTTTAAGCAAGGATCAAGGAGATACCACGAATCTATCAATAATATGTCCACTTCTGGTGATGAATTACTCCTTACTGGTATTAATCCTGAAATGATGCGATTAAGCAAACCGACCGGTTCTACCACTGTAGCAAATATGTTAGAAAATTGATATTTAAGACGTACTGCACTGCCCTTACGTCTAAACTGTGAACACAATACCTAGTAGTGCAATTGGGATTAGCTGAGGGTGTGCTACAACAACGCATACAGGCAATTTATATAACTACCAAGGTTCTGCAGCGTCTCCACAATGTTCACAGAATGGAGGGACTCATTTCCTGCCTCTTTTTTTAAAAGTATATTTTGTCGAGTTATAAAATTTAATATTTTATATCTAGTGTACATCTTTTCCAAAACTACTATAAAAATATTCAATTATCTACGTACTAATATTTGGAATTCATAACATTGAGACATAACCCACGAAAGACTTTTGGCTTCCTTAACGGAGTTCATTGAACATTTTGAAACCTTTATAATGAATGCAGATTTGTTATGCCGATAAATTTATCCTAGAAAGCCTAAAATCGTTGCAGCTTCTCGTAGGATAACCATACTAACACTTAACATATAATCTGGTAACATTTTTTTAAACTTATATATAAATTCTAGCGTATTATAAACCAAACGTTGCAACACACTTAATACTACGTCACAATATAGACAAAATACCTCTATTCTGAATAATTTTCATTATTTTAACTTGCGTTTTACTGATCGAAAAATGTACACTTTTGCAGTAGTTCTGGTGGAATGCTACAATGAAGTTGTAGATCAATTTCGTTATTTTTGGCTCTAATTTTCCCTTACCCTACATAAGAACCTTTTTTCAATTTTTCAGTTAACATTTCAAGATTAGTGTTTAATTTTAATTTGTTATCGATTATGATTCCCAAGTATTTAATTTCTTCTACTTTTTCAATATTTCGACTCCATATATTTAGGGTTATAATTTTTTTTTTACGTATCATCAAAAATTTACTCGTAGTTACATTTAATTTCAATTTATTTATATTTAACCATTTAATCATATCACTTTTGCATTTATGCATATAATAAAAAAGGAGCAGTCCCACAACAGATCCTTGAAGAACTCCAAGGCTTACTGTTTGTTCTTCAGAGATAACGTCTCCAATTTTGGTTCTTTGTTTTCTGTCTTTTAGTTTTTCACTAAAGCACTTCAATTCATTGCCATGAACTCATATTTCATACAATTTCATTATGAGCCTTTATCTGAATTGCATTGTGTTTGCAGCAGATGTAGGGATTTCGAATACCATTTATTTGTTTATATATTTTTTTATACTCTTTATTTTAGCATTCACCCATTAGGGGTGTTCTTGGCCATACAAAATTAACATTTTCTTATTAACAAATTAAAACAAATTACAGAATATAATTGATTACACATCATAAACATAACATAACGTAACATAAATATACCTAACATAAACATAGCATCAATGTTCACATCATGAACAATTTACATGTGTAAAGAGAAATTTATTTCCTCTATTTATAATTATACCTAATAAGTTTCATAAAACCCCATTCTAATTCTCGTTTCGTCGCGTATACCATGATCTATTTTGCATTTTTACTTCAGTAAGTAAGTAAATAATCATTACATATATCTAGACCGAGGCGTTTTAAATGTCATGGGATGTTGATAACAATTTTTTAACGTCGAAAAAAAAAATCTTTCGTAATTAGTTGTTAAACTTTCGAAATCAAGTTTTCAGAGTCTTTTCTGTCTGAACAACGAAGGTCAATGCTGCAATAAATTTTCAAATTATTTAATTGTCAAAAATACGCCATATAACATTTTTTAATCATATCTGATTGAATTACATGCGAGAGTTAACCGCTTACCGACATCCGATCAAGATGGAAAACTCGGCAAATAGTCCCCTTGTCGATGACAATGCAATCTGTACTGTTATGGAATAAATGGTTTACTATTACTTCAGTGCGCTCGCTTAAATTAATGGTTAAACTAGCAAAGTTAACGATTGTCCAAGTAGGTAGGTATTGCGAGTTAATTATTATTCACTAGGGCCACACTTAAATACGCATTGGATCTTGGGGGATGTTATGTAAACCGACAACTCGTGCGCAATCGTTTGAAACTCTGAGCCCGCAATCAATGTAAGTGTTACTATTTAAAGTTATTTCTGGTCGTGAGGTTCTGAAAATGTTTTAATTAAGTTTTCTATTACTTTTGGTAACTAATTTAGATAATGAATGCCTTAATAATTGCAATTTAGAGGAAAAAGAGGCGGGTTTGGATACCCTGGGAACCATTTATTGGATAACACCTCTGCCAAAAGTCACCCCTGGTGGTTCGTTACGTTTGTTGATTAAGCAGGGGTGCCCGGGTTCATCGGATGAGGTGTGTTCAGGATGCGCCTGTCCAACAGCTGCGTGGCGGGCCAGATTGGGAGAG
The DNA here is from genome assembly GCF_061612785.1 of Hesperophylax consimilis. Taxonomy (NCBI): domain Eukaryota; kingdom Metazoa; phylum Arthropoda; class Insecta; order Trichoptera; family Limnephilidae; genus Hesperophylax; species Hesperophylax consimilis. The sequence continues at coordinate 26,232,087 of NC_142836.1, read as the reverse complement.
GCTGGTTTTTTGAAGCCCTTCAACCTCTCCAACTGGTCTCTTGACCCATCGCCTTGCGCTAAAATGGATGGGACATATACATATGTCCGTCACTCCTGGACATACTGATCCCTAGATTCCTACCCAACTCCTATACCTTTTACCTTCGCAGAACATCATCTCTTTCCTTTCCTTAAAAAAGACCCTCCACACAGAATCTCAAAAAATTTCGTAGGTCCGGAGGGAAACCTAAAAGCATTATTTTTCTTTATATTAACTCCATGTGGGTTTAATATGAAGAAAATAAAATTCCAGTTGCCGTCCGTGGTGGAGAATTCAATAAAAAATTAAAGCAAAATTTTTCCGGAATTAGTTTTCTTTCACATGTATTCGCTGGTATATACATACAATCAAATCTTCGAAGGGTTCTAGTAACACGACATAAACTGTTTTTTTTTTTTTTAAATTGGATATGTTTTTTGTAGTTTATACTTTAGTGTATTACAAACTACCGTGGTAAGTTATATAAGGAAAACGCGGTTTTGTGATTACGATAGGATGTATTTTAAAAACATTTATTTTTTAAAAAATACCAAAACGAGTCTTTTGTGATAGTAAGACTATTATGCGAAAATAAGTGATATTTTTTATCGTTTTTATTGTAGCAAAGGTAAACGTCGATGTGGTTAACGATTTGTATTCCTTACTCATCCACAGTCCATACTTTTTTCTACCTGTGTACCAATATTTCAATTATTATAAAGGATCGACGAAAAAGCAAGTGTATACGATAACGCGAGCTGTGGGAAGCTAGAAGCAAGCTCACTGCGACCAAAAGACACTATCGTTTATTGAATGTTAAATATACGAATATAGTTCCTTATTCCTTAATCACATACTGAGAGCATACTTCCTAGCTTTAACCCTTTGGGAATGATAAATATTCTACCTATTTTGTTTGTTCGTAGTTTTCTCGGAATATTTTTCCACAACTTAAAACTTATTTGCTGTAATATCTTTTTGTTCACCGTGTAGATTGCTAAACTTTTGGGGTGACCACATTTTTTTATAAATGGACGGCGCACGTACGATGGGTGCAATATCTACATACAAGTTGCCCGGGGGTAAAGTGCACTAACACATTGGTACATTTGGAAGTGATTAATACATTGGTACATTTTAATGATGAGTGAAAAAAATATGTAATTTCCAAAAGAGTTATTTGTCTTTTTTACTTCTACCATCATGTAGAATTACCTCCCAAAAGTAATGCACTTATTATTATTATTGTTATTACTGTCACTGCCTTTATGTTCAATAGAATCATGGAATTATTTTTTGTCAAAACCGAAAAAACACCAAAAAAACTTATGCAGCACTGAGATTTATGATACATATAACATTATCACTTATTTTTGGCTCCCCGTACTTGTATACATAACCCCGCCAAACATCAGGTGAGAAATTGCAATACTGAGAGAATACAAGAAGGCGCCACAAAAAAGCGCAATACCTTTGCACGAAGTTGTCGTCTCCCACCCGGCATGCCGCTTGAAGTCCAGAAAGCCCTTCTGGGCCGAAAGAGAGAGGTTTCTCCGATTACCTCCCACCCCAGAAGATAGGTGGAAACATGAGAGGCAAACGGCGAATGTGGGAAATGCCCATCTCATACAGGACCGCACCGAGAGACAGCCTGGGTTCTCACTGCCTCGCAAAACCTGGTCCGCCATCAATAGGTTAAGGTGCTCCAATAGCCGCTGTGCCCACATGATGCACAGATGGGGCCTTAAGGGGTCGGCAATATGTGATTGTGGTGCGGTGCAGACCACCGAACATGTGGTCAATGAATGCCCGCTCCCCCGGCGGGATTGATGAGGTTCACATGGCGACGCCTGAGGCCCTAGAATGGCTCGCAGACCTAGATGTCCTCCTCTGACCCCCCACCATACGAAAGAAGAAGAAGACTTATTTTTTTTAATTAATTAAGAAAGTAATATTTATCTCAAGATTATTATTATTTTTATTATTTATCGCCAGACGGTCACAGTATACCTGGGTCGAACGTACAGACTGGTTAATAACTCTCTTTCGAGTAAGTAATAGACCAAATGTGAGATTCAAATAATATAAGGAAAATACGCATTTTCCAATAAATGTGCAACTAAAATTGGGTAATATGCATTTCCAAGGATCCGCACATATATAGTCATAATTTAGGGAGAATTTGAGAAGATTTCTCAGAAAACGTATTCAAGCTGGCTGGAAACTGTTGAAACTATTCTGACTGAATAAGCTTGCCGCGCAGTGTGCGGGACTCGTCCGGAAAGGGTTAATCCTGATTAAATCAATGTAACATTGGTATATAGGTAATGAATAATGGTTTGAAATCATTTTGATTTATCTTTCTTTTGTTTATGAGCGCTCATAAGTCATAAGATATTTACAGGGCAATCTTAATCTTCTTGTGCTTTCATTTGTTCCAGTCATTTAAATTTTACTTGTAAAATCCCGAAGGCATGGAATGCAACGCCTTCCTCTGATACGGTTTTCAATTTCTACAGCAAAATTCCACTCTCATTCAAAATTGACAGCAATATTTTAACATATAAATCTCAAATAATTAGCTGGATACAAAAAATAAAAATATGTATTGACACCAAATACAGAATAAAACCGAAATGGCTCAACTCTACTAAAAACGTCATGTTGTATATATATTTATTATTATTTCAGAACACGTTTAATGTAAAATTAACTTATAATTCATGCTAATGAAAATGTAATAACATGTAAACGAGATCCCATATGAGATGAATATCATTATCTCAATTTGTTACAAAAACGAAAGATGATAAAACATTCACAGGTATCTTTTTTTTCTTTACCTCATGGTTAAATCTTCCCTACAGGAAAAACTAAACCCTTCCACACACTTTACCACAAATGATCATCTAGTCAATCAACATTATGCAAGTGCATTATATAAGCACAATAAATACAAAACAATACAAGAACAACACGTCAACTCACCAAAGATCAAATAGTGGGTTGACGATTGACTTATTATTATTATTTTTACTACTATTATTATTTTTATCTTTTCCTGAATTATGATGCATGAAGGGTGAACTTGTGTTTTTCGTTTCTCGTAAAATGATCAAGATATTGGAGATACTTTTTTAAGGCTAGTACAATGTCGCAATCTTTTATCATTCAAGGAAGAACTTCTATACATATAACCCTAAAAATAGGTCGGATTTTGAAAATGTCCATATTTCAAACGTTAAGTGTCTAGGTTTCTTAACCACGTAGAAGAATTCCCTACCAATATTATGCATTTGATGATTTTTCTCTAACGCATAAATGAATAATACAGCACTCCATCTTCTCACTATATTTTACGCATTAAATGCTTGTCAAAAAGCGGCAAGCGGCAAAACAAATCATTATTTTTCTTATGTATTTAGCTCTTCATTCGAAGAGATTTTAATTATATTGAATACTAATATACTAATACTAATATATTAATGCTAATACTAATATACTAATGCTAGTGATTATCAACTATACGAAAATAAATAAAGAAAAAAACCGTTTTATTTTCGTGAAATTAACTGCTAAAAACGCGTTAAACTACAAACTGCCTTCGGAATCCTCTCTAAGCCGAAAGAATATCGTCATTTGAACGGCTTAAAATACCAACGTATCTAATTTTTATACATTATGTAGATATTGCTAACCTTTATTACGAGAACTGTCTGTCGTGTTCATACTTTTATAAATTTTAGCATTTTTGTTAATATTATCACACATGCTAACAGTATGCATCGGGCCGACTAACGCTATTCTGTTAGTTTCGGTTCGTGCACGCATTGTGCCCATCGAATATGTAAATTCCATTACGGGTTCCGCCTAGACGTCAGATACCTGGTAGGTAAGTAGGTGCACACGAGCAGTGGATGGCTAGAGCTCACTATATGTTATAATAAGTTCCGTCTCGTAATAATAATGTAAGACATGTCTTGGGAATAAATTAATACTCTACTTCTTGTGGGAATTATTCATCTCCATAAAGTAGATATTACTACCAGCTATATCCGAGAGTTCAACCCTATTTTTCTGATCGGTTAAGTAAAAAAATAGGAACTGCGAAAAAAGCGGTTCATCTTATTTGCTTTAATATAAATAAAGCAACAATCTGATAATATTACGTAAACAATAACATTCCATACAGAAAAGCCCTACGAACGGAATTTCTGTTGTACAGTTAAGATGTGCCATTGGGACAAAATGTTACTTTGGTCTTTTATTAGTATCAGATTAACTACATGTAGAAGTCAACAACACTTATGCAGCAAATAACTCACCAATTACTCGCGCGATCAAAATGTATACCAATTTCGTAAAATTTACTGCACGTTTTAGCGAATCTGCTATCATACGAAACTAGTTTGCTCTGAGATATTATGACATATTGCGCTACCTCATTCTTTAGTCAGCTTTTCAGGCATCATTACGGCATCCATAATCAGGGCAGATGTAGAAGGATTACACAAACTTTTAATTCGGATCAAATTATGATTCTCCGACCTCTAAAGAGTTTCATTTTGGCATCTGACCCCAGAGCATTCCCCCTTAAATCATCGTCTAATATGGGAGGGATTGAGATTAAGTTTATTTAGATGTATGCAAAAGTATGGATCTTAGTTAATTGGAGCCAGTGAAAATGAATCATTAAACTGGCTCCAAGTAACTAGGATCCATACTTTTGCATACATCTAAATAAACTTAACCTCAGTCTCTCCCATATTAGACTGAGGTCTAATATGGTCTGAATATGGGAGAGACTGAGGTGAACTTTATTTAGATGTATGCAAAAGTATGGATCCTAGTTACTTGGAGCCAGTGGAAATGAATCATTAAAAACAATATCGGGAAACGAGAAGAGAAAGGATATTTGAAAGTTGAAGGTTAAAACGAGGGTACCTCAATTTCGATATTGATATTATTTTTACTACTCAACTTTGGCCATGTCGAAACAGATCCCAAGGCAAGAAAGAAAATAGTTTTCATGTTCTTAATAAGTTAAATTTCAATCTTATTAAACATCGTAACTTAAACTGAAAGCTTTCTTAGATAAGGTTTTTTATAAACCACCCAAAAAGAGTTTTAAGGAAGTTAATTTTATAAATTATTCGATTAACACTTCCCATAAAAAAAATGGCAATGGCAAGATGTGACAGTCTAGAGAATTGGAAGTATTTTCCAATTTTATCCAATTACAGACGACTTTCCTTTAACAATTTTCCTTAACTTGGAATGCGATTTCAAACTTTTGATATTATCTCCGCAGGGAAAAGTGTCAAAGTTTTTACTTAGACTCTCCAAAGACAACGTCGCTAATTAATTAAATTTTCAGCCAATGATCACCGCCCGGATTACTTCCAATTACCGACCTTCCGTTTTACATCCGGAAATATAGTTACCACGAATACATTTTCTAGTCTATTGCCAATGTAAAAATTACTCCGACTTCAGTCACTAACTTGTAGAAGCAACAAGTTTACTTTATAAGTTCAGTATTACAACGTAACAGCGCGCAGCAGTCGGCCTATATTCCATCTGTGCTTTCTTTTCCCTTTTTGTGTGCCAAAATATACTATGTTCCATACAATTTGAGTTATTTTACAAGATTTTTCACTTACAATTATTAATAATAATATAAAATTCGTTCACCCTTTAGTCGGCGCCTTTCCCTAAATTGATGAAACAGACCAACATGTTAGGTGAACATTTTTGTTAGATTTTCCCGCTGTGAATTATCATGAATATATGTTTTTTCAAGTACCAAAAATTATTGTATTTTCTTTATTTTGCGTAATTGGCAGGAGATAAAATTCTGCGAAGGTAAAACACAAAACTTTGATAAAATATTCTAAATCTCCTACCCTGTACAGTATAGATATACACCATCACCGTCACTGTCTACGTCCACAGTAAGCATTACATACTTGTCGGGAACAAGAAAAAATCGCAGCCTCAATATCAAAATTGGGGACAACAATCTCGAAATGAAAATGAACACAAAACATTTTAGTCTAATTGTAGATTTCCAGCTATCGTGGGATCTCCACATAAATCATGTGAAGGAAAAAATTACCCCCCATAACTGGTGTACTATATAGGCTTCCAGGAATACTATATTTTCATTTACTAACTTCGGTGTATTATTTCATGGTACATATACACCTATCCTATCTCTGCTGTATCTGGGACTTTGCCTCAAAGAAACTGATAACTGCAGGTGGTTCAAAACTGATCTTCCAAAAATGTTCTTAATCTTCCATTGGACATACATGTCAAGAACATCTATTTAGTTTCCGGTATCCTTCCAATCACAGTCTTTGATTCATCCTACAAATTACCGAACAATCAACCCACACAAGGTACTTTACAATCAAGACATCCACAACCACAATACTCGTAATAACAATAAAATCTGCATTTCTCTAACACACTCCACAAAATATGGGATAAAATCTCTTATATTGCCTACACACTCACTTCCAGGTATATATAAAACAGCCAGCATATAAAAAAAATCAAAGTAATGCTTTAAAAGAATATTTTTTAAGTACATATGTATAAAAACGAAAATACGTCATTCCTGTCATGTTTTATTGTGTCTTTTTCTCTCCTTTCCTATCCCCTGTATTTGTAATCGAGCATCATCTATTTTTACAAATGTATTAGTGGGTAAGTACCTTCTGCAAGTTTCTACCATGGTTTTGTGCTTATGTATATATCCCTGTTTGTTTTTCTTCCTTTTTTGTATTTTTTGTTATACTTAACCTCCCTTTTTCTATTGTTGTACTGTTTTGTGTGTGAAACATATAATTTTAATATCAAAATACCAATTTTAAATTATACCCATGTACTCATGTAAGTTCATCCCGTCCTACAATGAGTTTTGTAACTCAATAACAATAATAATAACAAAACAAAACAAAAAACTACTAATGGAATACCCTGGAAGACCCCGCATTAGCGTGCGTTGCTCTGCATAGAGAGAAAAAAGCGTGTCTTATTTTAAAATTGGTAAAGTCTCAAAAGTTGTGCATGATCTGTAGCTATTCGAGAACGTAAAAATAAATTAAATTAGTTTTCATAATTAGCTCGCTAAAACGGCTTGAAGTTTTGAAAAAAAATGATATTTTGTGATTTGGGAAAAACAATAATAATGTATCATTTTTTTACTTTTTAGCAAACATACTTTATATTCCATAACTATAGTACACAGAAATGAATAATATATTTTTTCAAATTAAAAAACTGCAAAGGGGAAAGATAACACGTTTTCTGAATAAAATTAAACCATATAGTACACCAACATTTTTTTTAAATAAAATACAACAATTAAAACATGATGGTTGTTCAAACTTGACTGTTAACATAGTATTAAGTTACAGTTATTATATAAAATCTTGCTTAGAATTCAAATTTAGCGTTACATTTATAGAACGAAGCTAGGCGCAAATGTAATGTTTTCGAGCATTATAGCCAGCTACAGAAGGTGATGCGTCTGTAGTCAACTACGCACATCACATAAAGGAAATTTAAGTAGACAGAACCTTTTTACATGTCCTTCACTACATAATTTTAACAATTCTTCCGTATGCTGTTCAGGACTAGAGGATGTGTCCGAATAAAATGTGATGCCTGGCAGTCAATGTAGTTATTGCAGTTGAAATTGATTTTCGGAATCACAAACTCTCCTGAAGTCGAAAGGATCCTATATTTTGATTATTCTGCATCCTTGATCCCTTATACCCTTTTCTCATTGATTAGCATTGATATAATAATGTTCCATGGGTGTGCAAGATACGCATTCCTTTGTATCATGGGGTAAAAAAACAGTTTTCAATTCTGTTGAAAGATATTTGGAAATGCTGACCATTTTTCAGAAATTACGGACCCATTTACACAATAACTATTTTACAGTATAGTAAACCAATGTTGGAGCATATAATCACGTATTGGTGATGGCCAATATTTGCAAAATTTGTGTTGGGTTTTCATTATAGCATTAAAATCCTGTTTGAAGTTTAAGCCACCTGGCATGAGACATTTTCCCTGGATTGTCAAATCTGCAGTTTTCATACCGATTTACTCAGCCAGGTATTATAAATAATAGTCTAATTCTGTGTTTTTTTTTAATTTTGTAGGGCGGATGGTCGATTTGGAACAAACCGTATAACTTCCACATTCTCACAAATTTAAAATTTTCTTCCAATAATTGGTCACGAGAAAGCTATAGGTCGGCTGGTTGGTCCATTTAAAGAATACACTAGATTTCGAATTGGTAGTTCATTGACGTGCAGCTGGCAGATGAGCCATTTCAATGGTCTTTTTTCTATTCTTCAAAATAATTTCATTTTTCGCCCAGTGTTTGCAGTTGCACCAGAATCCTCTACAATAATTTTCTCAATGTGACGATTTTCATCATCTGAAAGGGAACCTGGAGTATTTTTAATATGTTTAGCAGTCCCGAACGATGTCGAAGTATGTACGATCCTGTCTGTTGGTCCTGGCTCCTGCAAGAGCATTTTATGTTTTTCCAAATGACAAACATGTCGATCATCATTATGAAGGAGGGAGGGATACATTAGCAAGTGGAGGGGGTAGTGGAGCTGACAAAAAGGAAGGAGAGATGTTAATTTGAGTCTTTTTTATATCAATCCAAACCCCACAAGTAGAAATTTAATCAAACCGGAAGTGGTGACGGGTTAAATTTTTAAAGAATTATATATATTTTTTGTTAATTTAAGATTTACTGTGGAATTACTTGTATTTATATACTTGAACAATTTGTTTTTTGTTATTGACAACTATACGTAGTTTTAAATAGTAATCACCGCCGCGTACGCCGTCAGAGACGGATTTTTGAGCAACGGCATGGGAAAGTCCCACCGTTCATCTCCACCATCCACGGTGTCGAGCATCGGCCTGGGTGAATTCACCACCATTCATCTCCATCACTCACAGTATCGAGCATCTCACTGGAGAAGATGGAAAATCCGTGATCTTCACCACCACCACGTGACCACAACATCAGCAAGCCTCCGTTCGTACGGCGTTGAGCACAGATCCTCATCCCGACGTAATGTGACTTACTTTAAATGCATCCCGAAGGGATACATACCACAACTACCAATCATAATAATAACACAGTTGTTATTTACATTAACTTATATTGTTCTCTACCTACCATTACTTACACAACTAACACCGTTCTCCACCAGAAACACTGAATAATGCAATTCTCCTGAGAAATAAATTCGCTTTTCTGAAAAAAGCGCTTGATGACAATCTCCATCAAGATTATCTCTAACCCCAAAAGCAAACACAAAATTAAACCACGTCTAGTGCACTCACAATCGCTGCGCATACACGACGGTCCCCATAAATTGAGTTGAGGTCATAAATGTGATCAAACTTTAGAGCACCTCGTTAAATATTGTCCACAGTCCTACACGTTTTCCCGCGCACATCAAAGCAGAACAATGCGACGAAGGTTGCTAAGAGAACCCAACTAACTCCACAAAGAAAAAAAGATCGGATCTAAAGAAAATCCTTTCAAGTTTCATGATCCACGTCAGATCTCATGTCCCGACTTCTACGAGGTCTATCAACACGCGACTAGGCTGATTAATGCTACCGCAGTGAATAATAACCATGTAAGGAATGATTAGATCGGTAGGGCGGCACCACTCTTCATTTCCCCGGAGCAATAATGGCGGAGGATTTACGAGCTTTTATACAATGATAGCTGGATTACAATCGTCATATGGAACAGCATTGGTTGAGATGAAACTTTTTCCAGAGATATAATCTTCCAGTGGCGGACAGTTAACAATGACTGAAAAGCATGCTCTAAATATAAAACAAATAAAAATGAAAGCATAGGACTAACCGTTCAATTACAGTCAAAAGAGTTCGTTTATAATAATTTCAAAAATTCTTGTAAGTACACACTAAACAAATTTTCATGTCGTATTAATGTGCGGGCCTTTTTTTCTCAGTAAATGAGTTTTTCTTTGCTAATCACATATCTTATCGTGCCCATTACACCTATCGTGTCCCAGCATAGTTACTGATTCAAGTCACACATTATGTTTTATTTGCTTTTAAAATCGTCCTTTTGATATTGTTATTTACTTCTGTATATGAGGGAACTTAAATCCAAAACCAAATCTTCGATCTTATTTGACTTTTTATTTTTACAAGTTATTTATCCTCCGGCAATTCTTTGTGGTTTTCAAGTGTATTACTGCAACCGACATATTACAGTTTGTTGCCGGTCATCTCGATCTATAGTAGAAACATTTTTTGAAACAATGTACGTTAACATACTTCCCGATTTCACCGATCGTACTGGCAGTGGAAGTACCATTACACTAAAGGAATACTCGGTATTCTACCTTATGTGTCTTGTGACATTTTCTAATGAATTGCTCTTAGAATAACAGACCGATTTTCATATGCATGAACTTGTACGTGATATATCGTTGAACTGATTTTTGCTAACCTGTGGGAAATGGTTTTTTCTCATTGGCTACGGTATTCGATAATGTTAACATTTTTTTGATTTGATCACCTTTATATATCCTGACTATTCGACATCATAGTGTTTTTTTGGTAAGTGTAGCCTTTATTTATTGGTATTTTTAACTTATAAACTAAATGAACCAAATTTAATAAATAAATAAACAACTTGAATTCTTCTTCGTCGATTAAGCAATAAACATTAAAATCATATGCAAACGTATCATCTATAAAAAATCACTATGAAAATTACAATCAAAATCTAATTAACGAAATTCTGTCCCAAAATCAATATGGCTTCAGAACAAAATTAAGCACTGAAGATGCTATATTCGATCTGACTAGAAAATATTAATAGAACACATCTTTTGATCAAAATAAAAAGAGTTTAGCTATATTTCTAGACTTAAGAAAAGCTTTTGATACGGTAAATCACAATCTACTAAAAACAATGAATCAAATAGGTTTCATAAATGAAACACTAAAAATTCTTACTAGCTATCTCAAATACAGAAAACAAAAAACAAAAATAGCGGATTTTTATATTACTGAAACAGGAATAAAAAATGGAGTACCACAGGGAACTGTGCTTGGCCCAATTTTCTTTTTCATATACATAAACGATTTATGTGATGTTATGATCCCTGGAAAAATTGTATCTTACGCTGATGATACAGCAATAACAGTAAATGGAAAATCCTTGCTTGAAACTTTTTTGAAGGCAACAAAATGTATTACATATGTCTCATTATGGCTAAAAAGGAATAGACTCTTCTTAAACTATAGTAAAATATTTTACCTAACCTTTTATGAAAATAGTAAAAATAAACCCCCCAATAACCTTAAAATTAGAATACACAATGTTAACTGTAATCAAGAAATATGCTCAACTTGCTTTTAACTAGGAAAAGATCAAATTTTTAGGTATTATTATTAATACAAAATTAAATTGGCAGTCACAAATTAATAATACCTAAATCTAGGTCTGTAAATTAAGATAACTTACATACACATTTTACAGACTAAAGTGCTCAATGTTGAAAAACTGAAAATAATTTATTTTTCTTTGGTGCAATCTTCAATCATATACGGGATGGGGTGGTGAGCTTCATGCAAATATAAAACCTTTACAAATAACTAAAAAATTATATCATCAAAGTTATGTATAATCGGAAAAGAACATTTTCAACAGTTGAGTTATACAAAGAATCTAAGCTATTATGTCTCCGTAAACTATTTTTTTTGCAAACTATGAAATACATCTTTAAAAACAAAAATAAATTAGAAATAAATGAAAACAGAATCAACATTAGAAAAAATAATGTATTTTATACTCCCCAAACGAACACAAAATAAATGCTAACACACTGCGGTTTCATTGGACCTCGTACTTTCAATATTTTACCGAAAAATATTTAAGTGATTACTAAACTTCATTAATATTTAAAAGAATTTTTTTTTTATTCAATTTGTGTCAATTTATGTTTCTCATAAAATATTCACCATATTACATTAAACACTTATAACTTCACTATACACTATTGTAAACACTTTTTATACAAACCGTTTAGACAAAATGTAATCTTGTTTTTGTTTTATATGCCCACAGTTTTTTTATTTTTTATTTCTAGGTACAATAATATAATAACTATAATATATTACTTAGTGGGTTCCCATTATTCGTATTGATTTATTTAATACTGTATGTAATTAATGTAAAAATTTAAAAAAATAAAGGAATTAAAAAAAAATAAAAAATCAAAACCCTCCGTCAAAAGCCAACGCGCGCCACTGGAATCTATCATAATGAAAGTTGTATTATCATATATACTTACCATGAAAGATGTCTTGTCCATTTTTTATTATTAGATAATATTAAATGAAAAAAATAAATGATTCCATTAAATCTGGCTATTATGATAATTAATATAAGTTTGTGCGTACCGGTAATCCTTTTAGATTTTTAACCTTTTTGATTAAAAAAACTAAAAGGAATATCTCAAGCCAGGATAATTAGCTTACTTACTAAAGCACACTGCGTACAATGTTTATGTTTTGAGCGTTTTGCGTCAGTTTCTGACTTAAACTTACAAATTTACATTATAGTGTTTTTTCTAATTAGAAAGCAGAGAACAGTCCTTGCTTTCAACGTATGGAAATGAAAAGTTTTCTACGTCAAGATTTTTATATTCAAATCAACATGGTAATCACTAATCAGCTTTGCTAATAAATATTAACATCAAACAAGCAAAAAACACCATCTTTAAAAGAAAAAACATTCCTTTGACCTGTAATAATTAAAAAAATCTTTATTCTGTTCTCTTGAAAAATTAAGTATGTACGAAAGAAAATTAATTAATATTTTTTCGTGAATTTAAATGATTAAGTTTTTGGGGGGAGTCTTTTAAGACCAACTTGCTTCTTTGTGAGTTGTCATGCAAAAAAAAACAAAGTTGTTGAACAGATCTGACGTTGGTTAGAACCAGAAAAGGGAACCGGATGTGGGAGAGGTGGAAATGGAAAGCGCGCGGGTTCCGGAACCGCATCCGGCACCGAAACGGAAGAACACTGTGCAAAACGAATCCGGGAAAACGGAACTACCTACCTCACCAGAGAAATAATACTATGTAGCTTTGGAATTTTACTTTTTACTTCCTCGGGATATGATCTACTGTTCTTTTTTTTATCACAATGAAAGTGAACTTATTATCTTGAACTAATTATATAACATCCCCAAAGTATTGATAGAAGGAAAGTTATGTATGATTTTGGATGGCGTATGCACCTGTTGAGAGTTTAAAAATGTTAGCAAATTGTTTCAGTAAGACTTTACGTTTTTTCAACGCTGTTATTTTTCTTCATGGGGTGAGGTTTGTCCAGGTCTTGGCGGTGGATGCGTTTACCATACTGAGTGACGGATCAGACTGGTTGAAGAAGACTTTTTGACCTCTTCAGTAGGACTCTCTTGACATATCGCCTTACACGGCAGTCGGAGGTATGGATTCATACGTCCGCCATTCTAGGACACATTAACCCCTAGATACCTATCCACGCCTCACACCTTTTTCCTTCCCAGAACTTCCTCTTCTTTCATTTCCTAAAAATACCCTCGACACGCTATTTTCAAAGATGACATAGGCCCCAAGGAATTTAATTTTAAAAAGTCTCTAAATACTTAAAAAAACAAAAAAAACATATTTTTCGACGGACCTAAAAATGCTTCAACATAATGAAATATATCATATTCCTGCGTTACCAATACTTTGAAATATAATCTTCGCGCAAAAAAAAAACCAATCCGGATTAAAATACAAGCCCGTAGGTGGATTCAAACCGGCGCACAAAAAGTGGCTATCGACATGATGAGAAAATATTCAAGAAAAACATTCCGATTTAACTAGGTACCCATCGGTTTTTCAGGATATTACTTTTTCAATAACAGAAACGCCACTCTGCCGGCGCATATTTTATCCTCTGGGGACATATCATTGCGGGGTGGACTTTTATCCATCACGATTGATGCAGATATTGTAAAACTTCAATCGACTGTTGATAACAAAATACCTTTTTTGTGGAATTTTACTTTCCGAATAATCGTTTAAAATATCACATTTCTAAATAAACCGTTTTTAAATTTTATTGGAATAACTTTTTGAAGGTCGAACCCATCAATGTAATATTAATCATAGAAGAAAAAGATAATACTAATGAATCTAAACGAAACGTGAAACACATCAAGACACAAAAAATAAAAATGGTAACGGTCACAACTAAAATGATCAGATAACAGAGATCCCGGGTTCAATCCTAGTTGCGACCTTTACCTTTTTTTAATTTTCTGTGTCTTGTTTTGTTTCATGTTTCGTTTAGATTAATTTGTATTATTTTCTTCTTCCATGAAAATAGTGTTTGGATCATGGTTTTACTTATTTTTTTCTTCATGGCACATAAATAAAAATATAGGTAGGTAACTCTTTTATGTTGTACACTGTACAGTACTGTATTTGTCAAATAATGAAACATAAAATAATTCTTAATCATTTTTTAAATATTGCGATTGTTCGCTCAAAATAATTTGTGTGTTCCTTGATTTATTAGCTAAATGAAATTTTACCAACGTTTGACGTTAGGCGATAACGATAAACTTTGAATAAAAACAACACCTTTCGTTGTTGAATTTAGTTTCGCCAAATACGTGCATTTACGTATTATTCAAATATATGCAATGTTGACGCTACAAGTGATCTGAAAGCTAAATACTGACTTGAAGTTTGTGTTATTCTTGTTTCGACACTCGAGTTTATCATCATGTAAATGTTTTGGTATGTAGAAGTATGAAGTATGTTCAGTTCAGTGTTCACGTGGAATATTCGCAGTCCGCTATTCACATCTTTTAATCTAATTCGGAGAAGCGGTGCATTAATCGGCAACCACTCATGCCTCTTATACAATGTACAAGAAGTGTTCAAATACGCAGTCCACTATTCACATCTAAGAATACAAGATGTGAATAGTGGACTGCATAGAATATTCACAGTCCACTACTCACATCTTAGAATACAAGATTTGAATAGTGAAGAAACATGCATTGGTCACGTGCAAATAGAATGATTACCTTATAACAGGGATGGCCAACAGGTCTACCGCGGTCTACCAGTCGACCGCGAAGCTGATTTAGGTAGCCCGCGAGAGTAAAATAATAATAGAAATGATAAGCGAATAGGAAAATATGACAAAATAACATTATTTTGAGATGTATTCGCGCGAAGGACTGAATAAGGTACCTACTCAAACGCTTCGGTCGCATCGCAACAACGAAATGGTAGGTAGTATCGTTATCGTAGCTAGCCTAGCCAGTACTTACTAGTGTCGACTTGAGTGCGCACGGATCACATTGAACTTGTTATGTGGCGATAATAAAAATAACGTAGAGACTTGAACTGCAATTGTTGCTTTGTTTTTTATTGACTATTCACTATTATAAACATCTAGTTCGAGTGCTAAAAAAAGTAAGACTTACTTTATCACAGTGGGTGGGGAGAGGAATTTTCTTTCGTTGTGGTCGAGGACAAATACCCATTTTTGCAGCTCAAGTGTAGCGTTACCGAAAAGAGCAAATGTTGAAAGGCATTTTAAAACTACACATTCCAAATACGCCACTGATTTTCCATTTGGCAGTGATAAAAGATAAAATTACGCGAATGATAATATTACCGAACGATAAAAGTACGCGAATTAAAAAGAAAGTTAAGTACACAACAATCTTTTTTCACAAAACCAGACTCGAAATCAAAAGCTGCAACACTGGCGACATTCACTGTTACAGAAATATTTATAAAACGTAAGAAACCTTTCGAAGATGGAGAAATGATTAAGAAAGCCATACAGAAAGTTAGAAAAGCGTTTTTTAATGACTTTAAAAATAAGAAAGAATTTATTTCAGAAATAAATGACATTTCATTGTCACGAAACACAGTAATGCGATGCAGTGAAGCCTTAAGAGAAAATCTGGAACAATTACTTAATGAAGACTTGCAGAAATGTGGTTTCTTGTCACTACAGTTTGATGAATCCATCGATGTAACCGAAATTGCTGAATTGTTCGTTTTCGTGCGTCTGGCTTTTGAATGACGGTAAAAAAATAGTTACTAACGATGATTTCATTGAAAGGGCAAACCAGAGGTAAAGATATGTACAGGTTTTTTAAGTGTTTTGTTGAAAAAACTGAATTTCCGATTCACAAACTAGTTGTTATCACGACAGATGGAGCACTCGCTATGGTGGGACAAAGAGTTGGTTTTATTTCGTTATGCAAAAATGATGACAACATTCCAATTTTCACTAAATATCACTGCATCATACACTAGCAAGTTTTTTGCTCTAAAATTCTCGAATCGGATAATATTATGAAAGTTGCCATTAAAATAGTTAATTCTATTCGAGCCAGAAGTTTACAAAGGCGACTATTTCGAGTTCTTCTTGAAGAGACTGAATCCGAACACTCAGATCTTTTGCTACATACAGATGTCAGGTGGCTTAGCCGTGGTGCCTTTTTGAAGAGATTTCGACAATTACTGCCAGAAATCAAAACATTTATACATTCAAAAAGGAGAAAATATACCCGAGCTTGAAGATGAAAAATGGCTTATGAAGCTGGCCTTCTTTTGTGACATGATATAAAAACTCAACGAGTTAAACCTGGATCTTCAACGTAAAGACAAAACCATCATTGACATGATAACTTTGATTAAAACTTTTAAAAATCTAATTCAAGTGCTTGCATCTCAATTAAAACGAAGCGAACTAAAAAATTATAAAAAAATGGAAGAAGAATGTATGCCCAATTCAAATCAAGATTTTAAAACTTTCGCTGAACAGTTGGAAAATTCGCACCTGGATTTTTAAAGAAGTTTGCGGATTTTGCCGCTATCGAAGATGTACTCAGTTTCTTGGTATTCCCATTTAATGAAAATATTGATATTGTCAGCTTAATCGTTAAAATCGGTAACTTAACCGATACTGAATCTGTTGTGGTCGAAGAAGAAATAACTAAAATGAGAAACGACATATTTTTGAAAGCTAGGGCATCTGGTAGTACAGATTTTTGGAAACTGATTTGAAAAGAAAAGTTTCCATGTCTAAGAAATGTAGCTTTATATTTGACGTCGTTTTTCGGTTCTACCTATCTTTGCGAATCAACATTTTCAACGATGAATGCAATAAAAACCAAAATAGTTCCCGCATAACAGATGCCCACTTAACTTCGTGTTTGCGAATCGCAGTTACTTGCACTTCCCAATATGATAAGCTTGTGGAGAATATGCAGTGTCAAACATCCACCCTAAAACGTAAAGCTGAATGAAAAAAAAAGTTACATTGCATTAATAAATTCTTACAAATTTATCACAAAATAGTTTCATTTTGTCACTTTTAAACTCTACTTTGCAGTCGACCGCAAGAAATAATTTTTAACGCAAGTAGACCGAACAAGCCAAAAGTTTGGTCACCCCTGCCTTATAAGGTGCGATCGACGATGTAGAGGGAATGAGAGCGCACGAAAAATCATGCCCCTAAAACGATTGAGGAATCTAGATTCGGCAGAAAAAATAGGAGGGGGAGACAGACAGGAGGAGATACTGGAAAATGCTAGACCGGCGGACTTCACTTCAGTTCTGAAAGCCCGGAACTCCGAGAAATAGTAGCGTGCAAACGCGAGACCAGCACGCGGTGTGGGTCAACCACGCATAGGCGATGACGCCGAATGCAGAGTTATTGCAGATTTACTCTACCTGGAGAGATAGAACCACGCTCTGAAGACCTAATGAAAACATCACGTCGAGACCTGAACAGTAACCAGAGCGTCCCATCGATTCCACACCGTCACCGCTTTCCATAAATGGTACCTTTAAAATAATTACACAGAGCCCGTAACTTCCAGTATAGTATTGTTCCATGCAATAGGTTAAAGATTATCCCGTAATAATATGAATATGTTATCAATAAACGGTACGTTAATAATACATCTGTAAATAGTGTTTTCAATTGAGATGATTCCTTGAATCATTGCATTCATCAAGAGATTGCCAGAACCCACAACCCGAATGACTACAAAATGACTGCCGGCAATGCGAGAGGGTAGCCGAGGTTAATGTTAATATGTTTAATATGTATATGTGTTTAATCTTTCTTATCAGAAGCAAAAGCGCTCCCAATAATCCAACTACCTCACAAACAGCACAATGAAGCGTGATTTATTAGAATGAATTTAAGTTCGAATTGCCGATTTTAAACATTCTGGAACTAATTTGATGAATTAAGTTAAGCTATTGAAAAAAGTCATTTTATCCCGGGGTTCCGTGAACTTTTCTCCGAATATCTCCTTATTTCAAAAAAAAAACTTTTCGATGTGAAATGTTCATACATATCTGTATCGGCTGCGAAAAATACACGAAAATCAGTCTCCCTCATCTAATTATTTGAGTAAAAAATTGTGGGAAATCCGAAATTGAATATTTGCAATACATAATGCATAAGGTTAAAAATCAAGATTTATATGGATGTCTCTCGAAGAAGATCGAATGTAATATGTTATCGGATAATTGAAGTCTGCCTATTTCGATAAGTTATTGGGTTGAATAAACTTACACGTCAAAAACATAATATCATGTCATATCCTCTATCCTCAACATGTCTTTCACTTTCGAAATTTCTTTGCCGTTAGAAGCAATGGCATCACAAATGAACAAAATTAAAAGATCAAGCAATCAAACAAAAACATTCTGCTCGAAACCGCCCGGAGACAGTAAGACTATGGCATCCCCAATTGGGATTTGTAATGAGGCTGGAGATAGTGGTAAGGATAAAGAGATTTGAAAGAGAAAGGTCGGGAAGAACCTGGCTATTCTAATCTGGTCACCAAACATAGCCAAAGCCATTAAAAGCAAAGTTTTAATTTACGAATGGTGATCTTTCACCAGGGCGATTTTGAAATACAGAAATACAGAATATTTTGAATTATTAAATGACATAAATTAATCAAATAAACTCGCAGACACTCGCCAGGATTTGAACTCACAACCTCCGGATAGCCAAGGATCGTAAGCCCTCAACTAATTAGTTTTTTTGTAGCCTTTATGTCCTTACTTCTTAAGTTACTTGTTAAAAACTGATTTTCCTAAAATGTAACAACACTGTGGTATTTCCTGCGTTATTCGGCTAATGGCAGGCGCCCCTGGAGTACCTATCAAGTTGGAACTGGCGGGGAAGTGTGTTTCAGAAGATAACCCCGAGTAATGTGGTGCCTTTATTTTTATGGTACGATTGCGATTGCAAAGTTATTTCATCGAGAAATTCCTGTAATCCAGATCAACTTTTTTAGGATTTAAAGCAAAAATTTAAGGGTTTTTCGCTCACTAAGTCTTGAATGCATCTATATTCCTTTTTTCTTTATTTAGAGATTATATCAGTGATTTTTAAATCAATTTAGGAATATTTAACTATTTTGGTAGTTATTTAATTACCCTTGTAAATGTAAGAAAGAAAATCAATGTAATGAAATAAATCACTCATCTATGCACACCACTATTTAATCAAAATCATCTACAAGTTTCGAAATCTATGACGTTTTATGATGTTTCATAAAACGTTTTAAATTTCTCGAGATCTGGAATAAAAAAGTGGGTGTGTCAAGCCTACGCAAGACAGAAGTGAAACTTCTAGTTTCAGCTGATGCTTGGCGTGGCGCAGTTCGCTGGTGTCTGAGAGAGAGGAAAGAAGAGAAGAGAGAGAACGTTCGTGAGCGGCTCCCCCACCTCAACAAGGTTTCACTTCAAAAATGCCACAGCCGAGAATCGAACCTCGCTTAACTGATTGAAAGCCAACCACGCTGAGCACCAACTGTAAGCAAAGCCGCATAAATTGATTATATTATGTAGGTTCTGAAAATATGAGAGCTTGTTATGTTTTATAATGTTACCTACATCACACCCAAAATATAATATATTTTTAAAAATAATGTACAATGTACAGAAATAGAATCCCACACAAGATCGCGTAGTGCGCTCTAGCGAACGGATATTTTATCAGAGGGAGATAGTTTTAATTTTTTTTTCTGTAAATTATTACATATTATCAAAATAAATAAATTAATTAAATAAATGTAATACAATTATCATAATATACGGATTAGATAATAATTTTAATCCAACACAATAACGCAAAGCGCGCTCTAGCGGAGTAATGTTTTATCACAGTGAGATAAGTGTTTTTATTATTTTGCAATATTATTTTCTTTTAAAAAATGTTCTGACCTACTAAAAAATAAGATATTGAATGAAAAAGGCGTTAAAAACAAAAAAATAATGTGCGATGGCCGAGAATCGAACTCGGATCAACTGCTTGGAAGGCAACTATGCTGACCATTACACCACCAACGCCAGTTGTCGGGATGAGCTAAGAAGCATTTATATGTTACTTCAAAACTTTGACTAGATCAAATGAACTTTAATCGGTGGTGGGGGTACCCGCATTTTCGTTTCGATCATGAGTCGGTTTTACTCCGGTCCTCGAAATTGCATGACGCGCGTAAAGAAGTTTCACTTCAAAAATAAAAAAATTATATTAATTATTTTTAAATAAATTGAAGAAGATATTAATATATTTGTAACATTACTCATATTGTAACGGACGTAGTTGACCACATTATTTAATTTCATAAAAATTGTTTTACTTTTATAAAATGTCCCTACCCCACGCCACTGGCAAAATCACCACTCCCCGCCACTGGTCATTTTGTCCAATTTTCGGCCCAAGCGGCTTGAAAACTTTGACTCCGAATGGCTTCGATACCACATCGCCGGCTTACCTGCCGCGTGGATCAATGTCCAGCATTTTTTCTATGTAAAATTTACTAGGAAAAATCAATTTTTAAACATTGCAAATATGTATATTTTACTTGTTCATCCCCTCGGCGGTAGTCAAATAAACACTATTTTCGATATACTACCGCTGAGGAGATACTAAAAAAGCTGTTTTTCACCCATATGTAAACCCATTTTTGAACAATATTTTTTACCTTTTTTGCGTGTACAAAAATCCAGGAACCTCGTAGCATAGTGAATCTTATCTCTTTCTGAGCGCTATGTTACGGGGGACCACGGAAAAATACTAACTTAACATGTTTTACAAATTTGATCGCTTGAGATCATTTTTACACATTTATTTTACAAACATTTCTTATTTTTTGTCGTATCTTGACAAACAAAAAATCTAGTTGTCAAGATACACATTCCTATAACTACTATGCATTTAAACTATGTAATTGTCATTCATGTAAGCGCTCAAAATCTTTTCTAACTCGCAAATTTAAGCGACTACTATCACCATTGCTATCGACAAAATGAATATGCAACATTTTGTCAGAGGCTATAAACGCATTGTTGGCGCGGGTACAACCCCCCACCACTTTTGGGCTCCTAGCCCAATGTCGGGCACGAGTCAGGCTAATTAAATATAAGCAGCCCCATAATTCAAAATAAATCAGTTCATCTTTACCACCGAAACCAAGCGTTTTATTTATCTACAAGTGACTCCTGCCCAACATCTGCCTCACCTCGCCGAGTCTTCTGCTCCAAGATCTTCTGGTGTTACCTCTTCGAGACCAGCCGGCCCTCCTCTGGAAAACCGCCAACACCAGAAGCGAGCAGAGACGAAAGCACACCCAGTGCCCACCATTCACCAAGCCTGGGTGCGGGAGGCAGATTTCATCACAATATCAACTACAATCATCATCATCGGCCGTAAAGGATCATCTCATCGGTTGAAGACACGGTTTGGACCCGGCGCCTAAATCTACAGTCTTGTGCGGACTCCCGTCCAGTACACATATTACTATAATATGTTACACCCACCACTCTGATCTACCCAAATTAAGAATATTTTTCTACAAGTATAAACACTCGGCAAATAATAAATGATCCTCATGGAAAACTAAACCGGCCCTGATTGCTTTGGGAACTCAGATTACAGGTGCATAAAACAGATCTCCACCCCTTGCATAGAGCATAACTGGCATATAACCGAGCTTCCCCTTGCAGTACAGTACCTTGCGTATAGCAGGTCACCCCCTTGTCCCTGTAAATGTACGGCAATGTGCAAATAGCCAAGTCCACCAATGTACAATAAAAGTGACTCTAAAATACATAGAGCTAGTTTTCTTTCGCGTACAAAACTTTCATAGTATCTTTTTTGGAAGTTAAACTGTTTTAAACCCATTGTCCAGAATCAACGACTTATTTGTAGTGCGGTTTTCGACATGAGACTCGCGAGGACTTCTTTGAGAATTTTCTTTATTATGGTTGTCTGACAATATTGTTATTACGGTAACTATTATTCTTATAACCAGTACGGTAACAATTTGGTTTTTGTAAAATGAAAATAATAATAATAATAATATAGCGCTGTTAAGTGTCATTTCACTTCAAGTGCGCTTTGATAATGAGTTTGTTATTACGACTAATCGTAATAACAAATAAAAATGAATTAAAAGAGTTAAACTCATTTTTTTCAAACTATTCGTACTCATTAAACAAACAAGTTATGTTAGTTTATTGAAATTAATTTTTTAATCAACTCAATTTTTTAAAACTATTCGTACTCATTAAACAAACAAGTTACTTTATTGAAATTACTCGATTGCAGAAGAATCATGCAGTGAGCCATTTGGTACTTTTATATTTATCATTTTATACCATAATTTAAATCAGAAATATTTGACATTTCTTTTAGCCAATAATATTATAGATATATTATAAATATTCTGTAATTAACTTTTTAAAATACATCTATTTTAATTTCGCTTTGGTTTTCGGTAATGAATGAATGCAAATACATATTAAAAATAGATGTATTGTTGTGAAAAAAATGTTTTAACGTTTTGATTTAATATAATTTTTTATGAACCTTACCTTTTCTTTTAATGCTGATTTTTGTTATTTACTCTAGGCGGGTATCAATATTCTTTTTCTCTTCTCTCTTATTTTTTATTTGTTGTACATATGAGTATTACGTTGATTGATGTTGTTATTATCTTATTTTTTATTCTATTGTTTACTTTGGTGTCAATATGGAATGTATAATATATACATTTATGTAGTTGGGAATACAAATATTATTATTTCAATCATTATTATGTTAATTTGAATACACTTATATAATTCAATGTGACTTGTTTTATGTTAAGGCGTATATAAATATCGTTTATCATTACAAAAAAATATAACAGAACAAATATACGGTAACAAACAAATTAGCGTCAATTGAAAATGCAGCTCTGCCAACCTAACCTAACTAAATTTTGTTATCGATTTTCACGTTTTTTTATTGATCGCTAAATACGGAATGCATTTACATCTTTGTCAAGTCATTTGGGTCATTTAAAAGTTTACTTTTGTCTGACCTATTAGAGTTTTGTTTTCGAGTCCTCCTAAAATAAGGGGTCATACAATAAACTCGTAAGATTAATACCAACAAAATCGATAAAAACTTGAAATTTCTTGTTCGGCGTTCAGGAGTTTGTAGCATTCGTGCACTGCACTGGCGAGATATCCCGTGCCAACTTATTTCAAAAAGTATCTAATGATAAAATGTGAAATACTAAACGTTAACCATCATTTTTGGACTTTTAAAGATTATAGAAACCAAAAATATCAAATTTTATTGGCCATACTAAAAATTTCTCATGATAAAAAAAAAGTATATTATTACCAGTTAAAATCATAAGGTTTGCGTCTTCTTCCTATTACTGAGTAAGCATTCATTATGAAAAAGCTTTAAAAATACTAAAGAAATGGCTGAAAGCTAAACACATTAATGCTTATATATTTAGTTCAAACGAATACAAGAATATAGAGGTAACCTTTAATAATCTATAAATATATGTCTAAAAATAATATGTACTAACCTTGATGAATAATTTGTTTCGGAAATATGGAGCAGGCCATTTTTATGCTAATCTATAAATAACATCTGTGTTGGGCAAAACCGATCACAAAATTCTGCCTATAATCTTTCGGAGAGTGGAATTAAGTAATATTTGAAACCAACATAAACCTAACATTTGAACTAAAGATAGCAAATATTTACTTTCAGTTACATTCACAACAGTCCAAGGGTATTGAAAATATGAATAGCAATCATCAAATGTGTTATTTTTTGCCCCGATTTCGCGAATGTCGCTCTATAGTGTTCGCTTTGCAAATTGCTGTTGCGTTTTGTAAACCCGCTGCAATGTGAGAAGAGTTTGAATAACAGTGAAAGCTTAATTGCTATGAAGCAGAAAATCAATAAAACCCTCGACAGATGAACTCAGGCTTTGTTTTTGCCTTTAGTTCTTAAATCAACTCAACTATTTTTATAAAGATTTATAGGGTTTTTCCACATCCATATATGGAAAAATATGATTATGGTTTTACCAGTAAAGTTAGGGGAGTGTCACAAACACTTGCACGGCTTCTCTATTAAAGGTCGAAAACATAATCTTGAAGGTTATTCTTGAAATTCCATTAGGGAAGAGCACTGATATTATATTTAAGAAAATAATTTTTCGCGAAATTGTACTAAAATCATGTTGTATCAATTTTAAAATGTCTTTGTCATGTTTTAAGAAAGAACAAGCCCCAAGAACGAGTTGCTTCAGAGAATTTAAACAATTGTTCAAATTTCAAAGTTAATTTTCAAGTTATGTGAAAAGTTCTTCTATTATTTCAGATCTGTCAAAAAATTCCTTTAAAAGTAAGATTATCAGATGATCAGCTTCAATACACCTACCATGCATCGGTACTTCATTACATCATGTGAATTTATGCATTGTATGTTTTTTTTCATTTATTGCAGGTATATGTTAACATGGAAATTTATTAAATTTTTATCGTGTATTGTATTAACAGTGTGCCTTTTTTGTTTAATGTAGATTCAATTATTTAAAAATTACAAGTATTCATGTTTTAGAAATAGATTTGTTTTAAATTGTAATTTGTAATCTGGTTGTCTTTTTACATTTTAAAACATAAACTTTGCTGAACAACCATTACTGTAAATTGCCATCTCAACATATCAGTCATAACAGTCAGGTGAATATTAGGTCAGCGCCTATATCAACACTAATGTTTATATTTAACATAAAAATAAAATTAAAATTACACCCATGAAATTGGACAAAAAAATTATTTTAAGAATTAAGCAAAACCCGAATCTTTTCTTGATAACCAAAGTGATGAATTTAATACTCGTCAAAGCCCAAAAGCATATTAAAAAATGCTCGTACCTAATGCAGAGTAAAAACCCGAGAAGAACGTATCAATGACAGTAATAATTGTTTACATCCGCTTGAACTTAAAACGTCACTCTTACTTACCTATTTCAAAAGTTCTATTTG
The DNA here is from genome assembly GCF_061612785.1 of Hesperophylax consimilis. Classification (NCBI taxonomy): domain Eukaryota; kingdom Metazoa; phylum Arthropoda; class Insecta; order Trichoptera; family Limnephilidae; genus Hesperophylax; species Hesperophylax consimilis. Next base: position 26,206,571 of record NC_142836.1, on the reverse strand, counting down.
GCTGCTTTCAATGGATACATTCAGAGAACTTTGCATGCCAGTTGTTTACCTCACCCGGCCGGGGTTTCGGGCGTCCATCTTCCGGCAGAAATAAACGCCCCAGTTGAATCTGAGTGCGCGACGCTATGAAGTGGAGGGGGTGGCGGTGAGGGAATGTTTTTTTTGATAATGATTGATTGCGTGAAATCCACGAGACGAGTTTATTCGCGTCGAGAAAACACCGAGGTAAGCGCAAGATTCGCGTTGAGTACTTACTGGGAGGAATTAAATGTTTTTACATGTTAAGAGTGCCACCTATGATGAATTTATCAAAGGTTTTTTTTTGTTTTAATATGATACCGCACAAAAATTCCAACTCTCCGAAAACTAGAGCAACTATATGAATGCTATATTGACAGATTTGGAGAAAGTGGCTGATTGTAAAACGCTTTAAAAAGATATTTTTTTACTGTCTGTTTTAAATCGAGCGCTTTGCATTCTGTCTATCTGTAAATTTGCTAGTGTGTTCCATGTCCGGTCAATCCTGTGAAGATCGTTGTCGAGTTGGATAGTATCGTTTTTTTTAATTTTATTATTCAGTCATATTTTCAAGACACACGACGCAGATAATTTCCAAGCCTCTAAAATCTTGATCTTGGTAAAAATTCTTCAACGTACTAGACACCTGTACCTTTCGAAAAAAAGATAAAGTGTTATACAATAGAAATCTTAAAATGATTTTACGCTTAAGTTTCTACCGAGGATTGCTTGTACCCTTACCCAAAACGTGGTGTTTGATGGTGGTTTGCGGTGGTTTTTTTTTCATAAAATTTACGGTTACACAAAATGTCAAAATCAAAATTCGATGCCAACCTTTAAAGGAGTAATAGGCCAGCTCACGACTAATCAGAATATCCAATCTGACTTTAGTAAAAAGTCGATAGTTTTTAAGATATTCGCATTTTTACAAATGTAGGGAAAATCTAGTGCCACAACTCAAAATTTCCATATTTTACAATTCTAATTTCTGTCACGCAATCCTATTTTGGTTCAGAAGAAAGCCGATCAATTAGTTGACTAATCTCCAATAATTTAAGTCCAAATCGTTTGGCAAAATAATAATTTATTTTTATTTATTTTATTTTAAATGCACATTTACAGTTATACATAACCAATAATAAATATTAATTTTATTTTATTTTATTGAGTAATAATCGCGTTTTTGAACTGTTGAATATTTAATTGTAAAATATTTATATCATGGGACAGGTAATTTAGTAACAGATCATTTTTCCGAGCGGCATTACTAATGGTAAGTTAGTTCTGCATTTTGGAACGACAAAGGTTTTGTGCCTGCGCGGTCTTGTGTAATTTTCGGGGACATAAAACTCAATTTTTTCTATTATATCGAGAATACAGATGTTACCGTTTAGAAGTTTATTTGCTGTTGTCAGCAAAGAAGTTTTCCTTCTATCGGTGAGGCTATTAATACACAAACAGATAAAACAGGAGGCAAACACCAGACAAAAAGGCTGATGGACATAACCACGGATAGTATCCGAAGTCTCTAAGATATAAATATCTCAGAAACTTCTTTTGTTTTTTCTCTATCATTTGAAAGTAAGTTAAATCCATTGGTCCCCATATTACAGAACCACTTTCCAAAATGCTACGTACGTATAGAACACGAATCGCGGCCGAGCTGCAAAAATGTCTGGAGTTGCTTAGCACAAATCCTAGCATTCTAAAAGCTTTGTTGCATATCGTTTTTTTATGTGGACGTGAAATGTTAGGTGCGTATCAAATGCGATTCCCAAATCTCTCGAAATAACAATGTGCTGAAGAGATAAATAAGACATTTTTTAGTTATAGTAAACCGTTTTGTTTGCCTTGGTGTAGCACATAATGGAGGATTTTTTTTAATATTAAATCCTAATTTATTGATATGACTCCATTCGGCGATAGAATTTATATTACTTTGTAGCTGCAAGAAATTTTCCAAAGATTGTATTAAAAGGAATAATTTCATGTCATCCGCGAATAAAGAGACTTTATGCAATGGTAAAGTAAATATCGTTAGTAAATAGCGAGAAAAGTTAGGGTTCCAAGATTCATCCCCTGTGGAACTCCAGAGTTTTTGATGACGTTGGAAGAGTGGAAAATACCATAAGTTGCGTAATGTTGTCTATTTGAGAAATAACTTACAAATAGACATAGAAGTTTCGCTGAAAATCCAAATTGGTCGAGTTTATTTAGGAGAATAAGCGGATCTACTGAATCAAAGGCCTCTGCGAAGTCATTGTATGATACATCTACTTGATTGTTACTATCAAGAGCTTGAGATATGTACTCCGTAAAAACCATTAGATTAGACACAGTAGATCTGCCAGACCTAAAGCCGTATTGCTGGTCAATTATAAAGGGTTCAACTTGGGTATAAATGCATTTATGAATTATTAGTTCAAACAACTTGGCTGGAGAGGATAGGATCGCCAATGGTCTGTAATTAGAGACTGGAACCTTATCACCAGTTTTAGGTAACGGTGTAACTTTAGAGATTTTCCACAGGTCTAGAAATATTCCGGAGTTAAGTGAGAGATTATAAATATACGCGAGAGATGTTAATAAAGGCTCAAAGCATCCCTTTAACACGAATGACGGATTTATCGCAAAATTTCCACTGATTCTGATCAAGTTAAGCTTCAAGAAGACCTTTACACACTAAAAAGCTGGTGCATTCAAAACGATATGTTTTTAAATATTGAAAAATGTTACATTATTACTTTTACTCGTAACAGAAAACTAAAGGATTTTGCATATTCCATTAATAATGTACGATTAAATGCAGTCACCACTATAAGAGATCTAGGAATCACTCTTGATTCAAAGTTTATGTTTGATGTACACATAAATGATATTATAAGTAAATCAATGAAAATTATTGGATTCATTCATAGAATATCGAAACCATTTAAATACCCCCAATCCATTATAACATTATACAACTCGTTGGTCAGAAGCAAATTGGAATATGGGAGTGTTATCTGGAACCCACATTATATAAAATATTCTGAAAGTATTGAATCTGTGCAAAAAAAATTCCTTAGACTGTTATCATTTAAACTTGGATTAAATGCCTCACTCAAATCTTATGAAGAACGACTACTAAACTTCAAATTTACAACATTGGAAAAAAGAAGACAATTTGCGGACTTAATATGTTTATAATACTTTTTGCAGATGATCTAAAATTGTTTAAAAGAATACGAAATATATATGATTGCCTAATTTTACAAGCTAATTTAGATAAATTTTTTAAATGGTGCGAACAAAATATGTTATTTTTGAACATTGAGAAATGTCAAGTAATACGATTTTCCAGAACTCATTCTCATATCTTACATGAATATAATTTAAATAATGTTAAATTAACACCAGTATCACAAATTCGTGACTTGGGAGTTATATTCGAATCAAACTTAACATTCACAGCGCATATAGATGATATAACTAATAAGGCTTTAAAGATTCTTGGCTTCCTTTGTAGAACCCTAACTGATTTTAAGTCATTGGATTGCATGAAAACACTCTACATTTCACTAGTTAGAAGCCAAGTGGAATATAATTCACCTATTTGGTCTCCTTTCTATAAAGTACACTCTAACAAATTAGAACGGGTTCAACACAAATTTCTTAGGTACTTAAATTTCAAGCTTAAAATTCCAATAGAAAACATTAATTATGTAAATTTGATGAATGGACTTAATTTAATTACGCTGTCTGACAGAAGAACCATTTCAGACCTAATTTTATTATACAGAGTCATGAACAACCTTATTGACAGCCCTGCCATCGTTGCTGCTATTAAACTCTATGTACCGACAAGAAATACTAGACAAAATACAACATTCTTTTGCGACACATATAAAACCAACTATCAGTCAAACTCACTTACCAATAGGATGCATGATTTGGGCAACAAGTTTGGTGGTATTATAGATATATTCCATGATTCCCTTTATAATCTTAAATTCAAATTAAACCAACACTTTATGGAATCATACAAATTATTGTAATAGATTTAACGATTAGATATGTTATTGTAATGTTTTATATTATATTTTGTTCTTTGTTATTGTTAAATATTATGTTGTTTAAAATGTTTCTTTACGCCATATTCTTCAAAAACTACTTGTATATTTTTTTAAAATTCTTCACTTTTATAACTCTTAGTATAAATTCTAACTCGATAACTTATGTAAAACTTATTTATAATCTATGTAAAAGCCCCTATGGGCGTATAACAACAACAATAAACAATATAAAATTATTCATGATAAACTTCTTACCACTAATTGTCTGAGCAATATTCATATTAAAGTCCCTAATCGACATAATTTAAGGAGCCAAAATATATTCCATATTGATATATTTAATAACAATATTGCATATTTCAATCCACTATCTAGAATGTGTCGTCTGTACAATACAGTTGAATGCGACCTTATAGATATATTCGCAAACAGTCTCGCATATTTTAAAAAACAAATTAACAATCTTCTACCATGATATGTTATGGAGAACAGTTAAGAGATATAATTGCTTTATTATTTTTTTTACTTTTCTTCCTTATCCTTTCTCTGTACATTTACTGTATTTTATATTTCATATTTAATATTCATGTTTTATATTTCTTTTTAATTATTATATATCATAAATGTTTTATTTCTTTCACTACTAGCAACATCGCTTAATATCAACTAAACCTTGTTTACGCATGCTGTGAACATTTTTAATTGGGGTGTTAATATCTGTGCACATTCCCACCCAAATAATATAAATGTAATAATTGTTAACACTCTGTAAATGTTTCAAACAATAAATAAATAAGATCCGGTCCAAAAGAAGTTTTGGATTTTCATTTTTTAACAGCAGCAGTGATGTCAGTGTTTGTGATATTTTGAATTTCAACATTCTGCGCTATTACTGGCGTATTTTTTCCAGATATAAAAGATTTCAAGTCCGCAGCTTCCTTACTAAAGTTTATTTAGAATAGTCTGCAAATGCTTCTCGAATATCTGCTCCTGAGAAAAACTGATTATTATTCCAAGTAACATGGTCAACAAACCCGCCATCACTTCTTCTGGACGAGATATATTTCCAGAAAGATTTGGGATCGTGTTTGATATATTTTTCAATAGAATTAATATATTGCCCATGTGCTGATCGAATACTGCGTTGTATTTTTGTTCTAAGTAGACAAAATATTTTCCGTTCACTCACCATTCCAGTTTTCTTCCATTTTTTTGTAATGTTTGAATTTGAGTTTTATGTCGCTAACAACCTTACCAGAAAACCATTAAGGATATTTTCTACCATTCCTCGGATTGCGCTTAATTTTGAAGCGCATATCAACATATTTATAAATTATGGAATAGAAAAAGTTTGTCGCTAAATTAACATCATTTATGTCCCTCAAAGGTTGCCAGTCCTAAGATTGTAAATGGCAATAAAGTGCTATAATACTCCATTGGCAAGCATTAACCATTTGACCTTCAGTGGATTAAGAGAAAATACATATCAAAGAGTCTCTCGTCGCACTTCTCAGAGATAACTAGTTAATATTATATCAATTGTTTGGGGATTTGTGGCGCCTTTTATTTCTAAGATTTTGATGAATTAATGGAATGCGATTCTAAAAACAGAACTAAGCTTTCAAAAAACACCATTAAATGAGGAAATATTGAGATCGTATTAATAAAATTCAAACAATTTAACTAAGAAAACAAACAGAAAAATGAATAAAAATACAAAACAAGATTATGGTGCAACCTAGCAGAGGATGTGGGCTCTGTACAAACACCAATAGATTTCTCGTAATCTTAGTAAGTTAAGCTCTTTTTACACTTTTTGAAAAAAAAATTTATAGAATAATTGTCCAAGATGTTTTTATACAAAAATCACGCGAGAAGTGTGAACATATTAACGATAAACCCGTTGTAATAAAAATTCCAATACCTCAAGATTTTACATTAAAATCGGTTTATCTGTTGTTGTTTATCTTGAGGGACATAATGTATATGTTTTCTTTGAAGTTTTCTTTTTTAAAAACGTCATTTTTTGCGATGACGATAGTGTAACGTAAACAGCTTGCGGCTTTACAACGGCAAAAACATCCCGGCGAACTTTTTCAAACTTTTCACATATTTCCACGGCGTCTGGTCTAGTTTTCATAACCCTTTCAGCACGCCTCGTCTATTTCTGTTTTATTAGACGCATTTCGATGGATTTATGTATCCATACATTTACGATGAAATTTTAGTTGTTTCTTGTGTCCTTGCATCTGAAGACAAATAAGAAAATAAACATATATCCTTATATATGCAAAATAATAAAAATAGTTTTTTACGAATGGAACAGTTATATAAATACATATGTTTATTTTTAAGTAAATTTTAATAACTACTGAAAATAATATCCTAGCTAAGCAACAAAACTCTCACCATCATGAAATTTGTCAGAACTTTTTCCGTCTAAAATTTCTTGTCCGACGTAACTATTTCAGTGAGATTTAAGCTTTTTTAGAGACAAACTTACGAAAACAATAAACTTTAGTATAGAAATTGACGATATAAACGCTTTGATAACAAATGACCAACAAACCACTTATATACTTGATAAATTGGAGTCGAAAAGAAGGATTTTTACCCAGCTGTCTAAAAAAGGAACTTACTATTCATATCTATAAATCGGGATTAAAACACGATTTCACAAACTGTAGACACTTTATGTCTTAATTCTGGAAATAGCAGAAAAACTTTTTTCATAAAATGGTCGTTTACTATATCAACAACTATGGCAAACACTGAATGACAAACAAATAAAACAAACACTGAACAACTTACAACTTGATTAACTGACTTTATAATTACTAACTTAGAAATAAATATCAAATTTTTCTCTATTTAGGTATCTAGATTTAAGCAAAGCTTTCGATACAATCTCATATGAAATACTTTTTGATGAACTTATAAAACTTGGAATTATGAGAAATTTACTTAATTTGCTCAATATTTTCATTACAGACAGAACTAGTAAATCAATGATCTTTGCGGCTTGAAGTTGAATGTTAAATTGTGACATTCGATGATTATGCAATAATTTGTCAAGTTGACTTCTGGACTAAAGTACTCTGAGGCTATTAAATGTTTGAGTATTTTAACTAATGTTAGATTAGTTGTAAGAGTCATAATAAACTTATTCCAAATACAAAAAAAAGGTTAAATTTAAATATTGAAGATAATATTAGTGATTTCTAAACGAAAATCTGAAACAGAAAAATCAGAAAAGGAAACAGTCACATCTGGGACTCGAGTCCCTGATGTGACTGTTTCCTTTTCTGATTTTTCTGTTTCAGATTTTCGTTTAGAAATCACTAATATTATCTTCAATATTTAAATATTACAATTTGAGGTTTTACTCAATACAGTTATTCCGAAAAATAAATAAAAATGTTAAACTTTAAAAATATCGATTACTAAACTCGCAAAGCCAGCTAAATGGTTGCGAATAAATAAATTAAGCCTCAATTTAAAAAAAAATCCCACTACTTTACATTCGGGAAAAAAGATAACATGAGCATGAATATCATTCTTGGAAATGAAAAGCTCCAGCATGTAAAGGTAACGAAATATTTGGCGTTAATCATTAACTCAAACCTGCCGTGGAAGTCCCATGTTGGGTGTGTTAAATCAAAAATTTCCCCGATAACCGGTGTACTCTATCAATTTCGAGATGTTCTCCTCATACATCTTCTGCGTGCCACATATTATGCTGTGATCCACTCCCACTTGAGTTATCTAGTTATTATCTGGGGCACCGTCACTAAGAAACAAAAATTTGAAATACAAGTTTTCTAAAATACAGCCGTAAGGAATATACATCATCTACCGTGGGACACATACTCACTATGAAAGATATATACTCACGGATACAAATACTTCCTTTTACGATTCCGCCAAATAAGATCACAACTGCCACTCTACAAATAATAAAACTCAAAAATTCAACACTCCTCACACACCAACACTAAACCATCTTTTAATTCTGACACACACCAGCACAAAACACGATCACAAAATCAAAAAATACCTACCCTTGTCGCCATCTATTCACACGACTACATTTGAACTAAACTTAACTCCTTACAATACATCACATATATACGCAATACAATGCATCACCCTAACTTCTAGTAACAAACAAAAAGCATTGGCAAAAGCGCTTAGAGGTTATTTTCTCAGCAGCTTTAAACCAGTGACATTATTATTTATTTAGAACTTTCTAACTTCTACACGTGTTTTAAATGTATTTTTGAAATTTTTTTCAATGAATTGCGTTAAGTCTGCCTAGTATATTTCAAAATATATGTACACTCTTCATTGAATTCCCTTTTAAATTATATGTACACTCTTCATTGAACTCCCTTTTAAATTCTATATACACTATTACAATTAATAATAATAAGAAGATCAAAAACTTCTTTTTAAATTCTATATAAACTCTTCACTACGTAAATTTAAATTCCCCTCTCCCTTTTAAATTCCATATACACTCTTCATTGAACTCCCTTTTAAATTATATATACACTCTTCATCGAACTCCCTTTAAAATTCTTAATACACTCTTCATTGAACTCTTTTTTAAATTTTATGTACACTTTTCATTTAACTCCCTTTTAAAATGATCTAAAAATAACTTCCTTTTAATTTATGAACGTTAATTGAGTTTGTCTATCAAATAAAGAATACAGACATAACATATGGTATTACATAGGGAGATCAGCCTCCTTTAACAACTCTTAACAATTCAATTCAACATGTCAGAATGAGAGAATTGAAAAATGTTTTGAAATCATAATTGACTCAACAATTATTGTCTCAATTAACAATTTATTATAATAAGGATCTTATTTCTACCTACTCCTGCACCAGTTAAAAAATCCACGCAGAATACACCAAAACATGTATTATATTTTCAAGCATTTTAGGTTTAGGTTTAGTTTAGGTTTAAACAATAACTAATTAAACATAATAAAAATATAAACAGTAATCTATGATTAATTATATAATCAATTTTGAATGTGAGCACTTCAGCAATTTTTCTGGTGAGGTATTCACGAAACACAATAATATTATTCAATTATTGATACATCATAAATCATTTACAAAACCTACCCATCATTACGTACTTTATAATGCTTATTAATTAAGATAAATATTCGAAATCGCTGGCCACGGCTAATGCAAAATATTTTTAGATAAAACCCTTTGATTCACCTTAATTACTATAAAAGGAAACTGACTGCATTTGGGAAATTTTTAATTTTAGCATATTAATATTTAATTATATAAAATAAACATTATTTGAAATGGCTGTGGGATGACAGCCATTTCAAATAATTTCTGTCAATTAGTATTCCCACGGAAAATCCTGATTCTACATGAGTGGATAGATCATAGTCGACTTCATGCGGATAAGAAAAACAATAGCGCGTAATTTTGTTAACAAAATTAGCGACATGAAACATTTTTTTTACTCTACCAGCAAATATAAAGATGACAATTGAAACGAAAAATGTGAAATAGTTAATAATACAATGTAAAAAACCTTTAGAATTACTTGAGAGTCGCACTGGTATCCTGATTTTACGTCTATGACCGGCACTCACTATATCAATTATTCGACAACTATATAAAAGGTTGGCCAAACTATAAACGTTTCCATATTTTTCACATTATTTTCCCAGCAGATTACGTTGTGACTCCTCAACCATTATAACAAAACCTCGTCCTTTCTAATAATTTCATAAAAAAACAATAAACCAAAAGAACAAGCTGATTCTTTTGCTGACAAGCTACTTGCAGTAGCTTAGCGGGTATAAATAACATTGTATGTAACTTTTATACAAAAAAAAAAAAAAAAAACAACAACAACAATTACACGACATAATTACATTTTTTGCACGTCCCGCCAAGTCCTATAAATTAACTATTTAAGCCGATTAATTTCTAAACGGAACAACAAACGGCTAGAGACAATTGAATAACTGTATTATTTTTCGAGTTCGGTCAAAATAGTACCTACTTAGTATTTGCATAGAGTGAATGGTAAAAATTCTAGCCACTCATATGGTATCAGGAATACCAACAGAAGTTAATGTCGTCAAAAGAAATTATTTTAGCTGTTATCCCATACAGCGAAAGCGAATTTTCATTTTTAGTAACTAAAAATTAAAATTCTAAAATTAAAATTTTCCCAAATGTAGTCAGTTTTCTTCTATAGTAATTAAGTTAAATCAAAAGGTTTTATTAAAACATATTTTGTGTTAGCCGTGGCCTGCGATCCTGAATAATTACCTTTATTTATTTTACACAATCTACATACAATATAATTATTATATAACGTATGAATGAAACGCACGAAATATTATATAATCTGTCAAAAAAGGCGACATTTTCTTGGTCCCACAAATTTTTGATTCAATGATAAAAAGTGGAGGTACTTAAATTCAGTCATAACCGTAAAGTAAATAGTAGTTTTGTTTAAGAGACGTATCGACTTATTTTATAAACATTTATTGATTTTTACAGTGTTGGCGTAGCTCACTGTTATTATATTACATTTTATGACAGCATTATTAGCTTGTTATTTTAATATACAGATTTATTAAAAAGCATTTGGTTAATCTTATAAGTTGGTACATCATAAAGAAAGTAAATTTATAGAAGATTTATATCTTCTCTGTAAATAATCTTCAATCCAAATGGTTGAATTACTAGTACCCTATTTAAAAAATTACACGCATAAAAAAGAGTACGTTTTTTTAAATCATTCAGAATATATCTGAACACGTGTTCAAGGCCTTGTCCGAACAAGCATAATCGATTTACTATTATTTTAAAGAACACTTGTTAAGACTCCTTATAACATATTTGTGCTGTATGTATGTAATATTCATTCGTTATAAGCGTCCAATCCCGTTTTAAACAGGAAAACTAATAATTTGACTAGATTTTTAATAAATTAACAATATTTCCTAAGTTAGTTTTATCCGAGTAGATATATATTATAAAACTTTAAAACGATAATAAGGAAGTTGAGTCCATTTTTTTTATTTTTTTTTATCAATGTTCGCATTAAAACTTAAATACTGGTAGATATATATTTATTTTTTTTAAAGTTTGTTTTCATAATTAAATTAATTCTGGCTTAATAAAGTTTAAATTTTATTAAGCCCGCCAAAACGAGCGGAATCCGAGCGGTAAGAGGCGGGGTGTGGTGTGACGTCATTAGAACTGTGAAAACCACGTCGCATAAGCATTTTGTATCGAAAAATTTGTAATTCTTCAACAAGGAATTCCAGTAATTTTTTTACCAATGTTAACCGTCTATTAGAATTGATGTTATTAAAAAAAAAGAAAATTGATTAAGATTTCAAAGTTAAATTTATATTTTAAGTTAGAATATTTGCTTTTCTCGCCCGGTACGGTACTTGTACGGTATTGCCGTCGCTACTTGTTGACGTTCCCCGCGCGAATTCAGGACCACCGCGCAGAAAAGTAAAGACCAATAGTAAAATAACGGTTTACAGCACAGTTCACTGTTTGACTTTTCTGGGCGGCCGGCGGCCTGAAGTGTATCACATGCTATGTGACATGTATAATAATAAAAACTTCTAAGTTATGCAATAAACAACATATTATTATAAAGCACTAAACGAATATGTATCTTTAGAAATCCATTTCATATAATAATAACAACAAATACGTACATATATTTGACAAACCCAAATAAACCTTTGGCCTATACACCTCTCTCATCTAAACCGACCATCTCTCATGTAATAGAAAGAGATGCACCATAGGTGATCTGTTGTACGTACAATCACGACACATGTGACGTCAGAATTCTTTCGACCAATCGTGGAGCGTATACAGTCTATTGCTATTGAATGCTTTCTCAAGAACGTTTAACTAATTCTAAGAATAATAATATAGAAATATATTTATATATTTAGAATCGATATTTTTTGATCTACATGAACATATTTTTTATAAGTCAAAATATTTTTTACTCAACTTCCTTATTTTCTTAGCTTCACGATTAAACAAAAAGTAAAAAGAGTATTTATGAGTGTTAGGAAAATACCTTCCTATAATATATAGTATTATATTCAAGAAAAGGTTACCAGGGGGCGAACGAATAGTTTGAAAATTCTTGTAAGATGATTGAATATACATACATGAGATAATACTGTAATACACAATTTACTGTAAATAAATATGAAGAGAAAAAGTAAAAAATTAGAAACACATTGTTTCATTCCATAATATTGTAAGTGCTTTGAAGAAGTTGCGACATTGACGACTTCACTACTCCTATGTAAAAATTGTAGAATCAGGGTAAAACTACTACAAATTTTAATAAATACCCTGCTGACATTCTACGGGTCATTTTGGCAATGACTCACAGCTTTCTCTTCGTAGAAGAGGAAGAATGAAATATTTACTTATTAAAAATCTGATCAAATTATTCGTTTTCCTTATAAAAACGGGACTGGAGGCCTATTACGGACGAATTAACAAATCTCATAGCAAGCACGTAAAGTTAATCAGCAATCAGTAAAGCACGAATATGTTGTAAGGAAGTCGGAACACGAGTTCTTCGCATCTCGTATATATTTATTCGGAAAAGGCCTTTTGTCCTAATATTACTAATATTTTATCAAGTAACGGAAAAAAAGCCGTCCTTTTTTTCTCTTTGAAAAATAGGCCCCAGACAACAAGGAAAGAATCAAAGCATTTTTTCTTTTTTTTATGGTTTTATTATTTGTTCTTTCGTCATTGAAGTCCAAAAGTTCGGTATTTTCGCCATTACCTTCCGCAACGATCCCCTAATTGATATTTTGCCCGGTTTCCCAAGATACACACATAAGATAATATATCAATACGGGAAACCATCCGGGAACTTTGTGTTATTTATTTTCCCCGTTTAATGGGGTAAAGTTAGGTCATTAGTCGCGGCCGGCCAATTTCACGAGGGACCCGACCACGGCTCGCATCGCTTTAACCAAGTATAATATTATTATGGAGTGTGTCCTGTATAATTCAGGGGGTAAATAATATACTCATTTGGAAGTCCGATTGAATTTATAAATTTTATATAATATGTGTAATACCTTAGGCTTTATAATGTTTTGCCAACTAATTAAAAAGATAGATCGGTTTTGAAAGACTACGGTTGGGGTATTTCAAATTCCCAAATTGACAATCTTCGTCATTTATTTTATTTTTATTTTATTTGGAAAACCAACAGTTATAATAATTACAAGGTATGGTGTAGTAAGTGTTAATTATTTAACCAATAATAGGTTTTCACTTAGATATTTTAATTATTTAATGAATATATATATATATATATATATATATATATATATATATATATATATATATATATATATATATATATATATATATAATATGTATGTAAGAAAAAAAGTTACATTAGCCTATAGGAATGGGATGGGGAAGGGAGGGGTATGGGATGGATCTAGTCTGTGTAATGTGTAGCATGTACGTGTGTGTATTAATAAAAAATAAAAATGATAATATAATTTTTTATTGGTTTTAGGTTTGAAATTGTGGGATGCTGAGTCAAATAAGTCTAATTCACTGTATGAAGTATTAAAATTGTATAAATCACGGTGAATAAAAGCATTTTGTTTTGAGTTCGTGTTACATTGAGGGATGTTTAATGTGTGATTTTGTCTGGTTTGTCTGATGGGTACCCTTAATTGAATTCTTTCTAGTACTTCCGGGCAATCTATCACAGAGGTGGCAATTTTTTGTAAAAATAGTACTTCTGCGGAGTTTCTACGACTTTCCAGTGACGAAATCCTGAAAAACGCTGCTGACTCCTCGTGACTCAGATGAGGACGATAGGCCCGAAAATCAAGGTATCGTAGAAAACGATATTGCACTTTCTCAATCCTTTCTATGTGTGACTTATATGTGGGATTCCAGACTTGATAGGCGTACTCCAGAGAACTGCGTACATACGCAAAGTACAGCATTTTCATGGTATTTACTTTTTTTAAAATTTTTGCAGGTTCTGAGTACAAAGCCAAGTACCTTGGAAGCTTTTGCAACCATGGATTCGATATGGCGCTCAAAAAGTTATTTCGGATCTAAAACTACTCCCAGATCCTTAGCCTCTGTCATTTTGCTCAGTATTGTGCCGTTAAGGGAGTAATTAAAAGAAATGGGATTTTTATTTCGGGTGAAGCTGATGGTGCCACATTTTTTTATATTTATTTGCAGGTTGTGTTCTGCACAATAAATATTTAGGCGATTTAGATCTTCTTGCACGCGGGTACACTCATTGATACACGTGACAGGGGAGAATATTTCCCAATTAAGTTTTTTGTGGCGTGATCTTAGTAAAGAGAAAGTGGCGTAGTCAGATGGGTTTTTGTATATCTTAAACTTTTTAAAGTATTTGTATTTTTCTGATGTCAATTTAATGAGGGTCGAATTATACCATGGCGGGTATTTAGAATTCCTACATAGTTTTTTGGGAATGTGGGCGTCTATAAGATTATTTAATTGTGAATAGAATTTTTTTAATGCCGTGTTTACATCACCAATTGAAAGGAGCTCATGCCAGTTTACCTGGTCGAGAGATATATTAATTTGTTCGTAATCCCTGGGCGCTCGTGAGCTACCAGTTCACGACGAACAGCGACTAAGATACCCCCGCCCAAGCGCTGCCCTGTGCAAGCGTAGTCCCGATCTCGGCGGTGTACATCGTAGCGGTCATCAAATAACTCTTCATTACAGATGCTATCTACAAGCCACCATTCGGTCAGAGCGATAACGTCATACTCGTTGGATCGAACAGCCATCAGCAATGTGTCAGTCTTAATGCGTAGCCCTCTTACGTTTTGGTGATATATATTTAATTTATTTAGAGTCATTGGACCGAGAAAAATAGATAATTAAGTTTGTGTTTATTTTTATATAATTCCCAAATATTTTTGCAAAATGTTTAAAGAACGAAAAGTGTGTTAGTGTGAATAGATCCTTAGGGTAGGTGAAGGGGATGAGGGAGGGAAGGGTACATTTAAAGTAATATAAAACATTAAGAATAGTTATTTGGATTGTTGATATTTGAACGATTCCGTCAAACGCCGCTCTTGGCCTATTTCAGCTTTTGATTAAATTGTAATCAGTCCTCGAGCATAACGTACATGCTGTTGAGTGTTGTGTTATCCCTTATAATATTAAGGGGGTATTTCAACATCTTGCTTATAAGCTGTCAGAAGCACTACGCATAGGATAAAGTATTTTTTCGATTTCACTATCGCTGAAAAACGCATTTGTATAAGATTTAGTACCTCTATACTAAAGGGTACTCGAAGCAGCTAATAGCTGATATATATCGGATAAGTTAGCTGAGTTTTCTACATATTGCCTTTCAGTACGTTTTGACTTGACACTTGACACTTTTGACAGCTGTGAAGTTTAAAGTTTAATGTAGAGTTCAGTGTTTATTTAACTTTAATATAGATTTAATTGAAGATTTTGCCAGAATTGAAAATGAAGAAGCATTTATGACGAGTCGCGAGGGTCAGTAATGCGAATACTAAGAAAGAGGCTTGTGAAAAGTTTTTGGAAGTCTTGAATTATGTAGGTTTCAATTTGCGCTTTCGACTGATGAAAAATGCTGTTATGTAATCCACAACCGAATCAACAATAAAATCTCCCCAAGAACCACCATCTATTTTAAAATAAATAAACTATTTTAATACAAATAAATCATGAAATAGTTTGTGATGTTATTTTGTGTGCCCACATAATATATTATTTTACGAAAATTATCCTGCTATAAGCATTGTATATAGATACACCATAGTATAATCATATAATTGGTTCAGGAATAACGCTGCACCAAAAAGCAGTGTTAGGAGGCAATTGGACATCTCCGTCCTGTGTACCTTCACTTCCCTCAGGACCTGGCTCCAAAAAGAGGTTTATTTATAATTTGGCTCGGTTCCTAAAGGCTATCCTGCAAACGTGTCATCAAGTTAGTACATCTGCTACTTAGATAACCTACAGTAGTACACAGTTCATACTACAGTAGTATATTTGCAATATAAATTAATGTAACATTGTTTTATTCGATCATTACCTACTAACTCATCTACTGTACGAAATCCCCTTGTTTTTGAAAATAAGTTTTGGGGCTTCAGGCAAGAGGTGGCTGCCAAAATCAACACCAAGGCGCACTTGTACAGGGTCAGCAGTTTTGTATAAGTAAAGTATCTGTGTACCCTGTACAGTACTTCCAGCTTCTGAGAGGCTAAGTTATACCAAGCATATCAACGGAAGGTGAAAAAGTGGAAGGAAAATTGCTCCCATTGAAGGATATAAGATTGTCATTTCGATCCTTTTTAGGCGTAATCAGACATGATTTGGCCTTTAAAACATTAAATTCGAATCTTACTGTTTTTTTTTAAATGATTTTGAAAAATTTTGGAAATGCTTAAATTCACGATGATTCAATCAACTTCCGTCAAACTTATGACGTGTATTTATTTTGATTTCATTAAGTACTGAACGAATATGCTTGTCAGTTATAAGCTCTAGTGCAAAAATTTTCAGTTGTTATGAAAATGCATTCGTAATGAATTTTCAAACTATTTAAATTAAATAAATTTGCCCAGTTTAAGCTTGTCACCATTACTTTCCTTCCGAATGGGGAAAACGCCAGCAACGGGAAATTTAGTAAGTTTGGGATATTGTTGCTAGATCTATTGTTCTTTCATACATAAAACGGCAAGAGATTTACGACATTCGGTACACGCTGTACGCTGCACGGGGAATATACGGTCGGAAGGTAATGTGTTACTCGCGGCACAATGCGGATGGTGGTATTGTTAAAGTGAATGTTTCACGTTTATTTTTATAGAAGGTTCTGGTTTCACTTTACGATTGCTTGGATGTGGGAATTTACTAGCTATATTTACGATTTTACAATTGTGTATCGGTTGCTTGAAGTAATTTTTATGATGTGACCAGTGATAGTGACCAGTTCTAGACATAGATGACTGTTAATGTAGATAAATCTAATTGGATGTCCTATCTTCACAATGCGTGGTGTGATAATCTTAACGCCTCGCTTGACTAGCAGTTCTAAAATAAAATTTAACAAAAATTTAAGTCTTTTTTATAGGTATCGCAATCAAAGGTGAGTCGAAGACATACGACATCCGACATGTAGCTTATTTGCCTTTGGAAAAAGGTGAAAATTTCAGTGAAAACTAAAAATTTAAATTGACCAATTATAACTGCCAACTGTAATGGAAATGGAAATGCAAAAAC
This sequence comes from Hesperophylax consimilis, assembly GCF_061612785.1. Lineage (NCBI taxonomy): Eukaryota > Metazoa > Arthropoda > Insecta > Trichoptera > Limnephilidae > Hesperophylax > Hesperophylax consimilis. The sequence continues at coordinate 26,189,148 of NC_142836.1, read as the reverse complement.
TTTTCGAATTTTAAAATTCTTATCTTTTCTGCAAATAAAAATAAGTAGGCTCATACAAAACGAATAGCTGTTTCTCAATGACGTTTGGCCGGGACATCCTTATCCAAAGAATAAACATATTCACAAATGCATACTAACCTAACCTAAGGATGGATTGTTATTGTTATAGCATCATTATTGGCCAGTTGTTTCACAAAACTAGCATAATAACAGAAATTGAATAGAACCTTCAAAGAACCTGAAAATCAACCTTCATATTTGATGAATTCATCAAATTTCAACATTCATTTGCGAGTTCTGTGAATATCCTATTCAAGTTCTGTTATTATATCATTATAGGCCAGTTAATTGAAAGCATTTAAATAATAACAGAACTTGAAAAGAACTTTCGCAGAACTTGAAAATTAACTTAAAATTTGAAGAATTGTTCAAATTCCCTGAAACGACCCGTTCCTAGTCTCTGATTTTCTTATTGTTTGAATTGTCTGATTTTTATTGGTTGTTAGTATATCGTCAAGCATTTTATAGCGTCTAGTAAAATGCCGGCCCCTTCCGATTTCTAAATAATTTTTGACGAGTGGATCGCCTTAACTCTAATTGAATACCTCCCGGAAGAAGGATCAGGGAGCAGTTGATTGATGGTATAGTGGTCAATATAGCATTAGGCATGTACTGATCATTTTTTTAAACCCTGCTCGATTATTATCCGTCGTTAACCCAATATGGCGGACCATCATGAGGTCGAATTGTCATCTCCGACTAATAAATCAGTAAATTACAGGAAAACGAATCTCCAATGTAGAAACCTGGAAGGATAATATTTATAGGGTTAAGAAGAACCGTGGGAAATGATATGTTAACAGGAAATGTATAATTAAGGCAGCACTTGAGCGATGGGTTGTCGGTTTTCGATTCGGCCATTCGATTTAATTAATTTCATTACTCAAATAATATTGAAACATTTGGCCTGCTTTCCGGGAGTTTAAAATTGCTCCTAAATTAGCAAGTGGAATAAGGATATATACTTTACATATCTTGAAACATTTTATCTGATTTTTTTTAAATCACGAATTATTTTAAAATAAAGTGTTGGGCGTTGTTATTTTTCAGCATCGTGTCTGTTATGTAAAATATTGGAAGGAATAACATTTCTCCAACATCACATGAAAGCAAATGTAATATGATATTATAATATATATGTAAAACATACATCCTTTTTCAAACTCAAGATTATTTTATTTTATAATGCTTGCCTACATCCTCCAAAACAAATCTCTATTTCTATTAAGTAGGTAAATATTAAAAAAAAATCAATAAAAAATCTCTTGCTCAGTAATCACTGACTTTTACTGTAACGGAACATTTAAGTATATAAATCTTATTTAAAAATACGGCGGAATAAAACAAACTAATTATGTACCATTCAATTAAAAATGGTTTAGTAAAAATGAACGCATAATATAAAATCATTACATGGCGTTGGGAAACCCACCTTATTATTTAAACTGTAAGCCGAGCGGTAACAGAACAAACACGAAAGCCTCGAGTTATGATTAATTTTATTGTCCTAGGGTGGAACCGCATAATAGGCAGGCACTTTGTCCCAGTGTTCATTTTCTTACCGTAAGAGCAGGGGCTTACGGCACTGAATGGAAAATACCTAGAAAGGATGTCTTTACCCGTTTGAAAGAAAACTTATTCGATATTTTTTTTAAATAAGACCGTCTGACCGTCTGTGATGGTTGCATAAAAAGCTACCACGTTACAGATTCTCTGTAGTTTTTACCAAAAACCTTTTTTTCAGAATATGAAATATTTTCTTACATATTTTTTATTCACTTTGTTTTTGGGGATATTTACATGTTTTTTTTTTTATTTCACCACAACATCTTTACCATTTTGGCACCGAGTTACTCATTTTTTCTGATACATATTAATATTTGTTGAGTTAATTAACAATCACCGATATAGAGTTTTCCAAGGTTCGACCTTCATATGAGATTAATGGAATGACCTTTTTTCAGTCAATCTTTTGCTTTGACTTGCACCAGTGTTTTTTTGCGAATACTTAGATACTAATGCGGATATGTAACTGATAGATGGGTCATTACTGTAAATAAAGAGAGGGTTCTTTTTTGGAGTAAGTCTTCAGTGCAGCACACTATTGTGAATTTGTCTGCATGTCGTCGGTGTCACATTTTTTTATGACAGCAGTTTGTAAAGTATGTACATATAAGTAAAATTATTGCCACAGTATATTAATTGATTTCGGGCACACATACATGCCCGCAAGACGCTTCTCTCGATTTATATCTCCAGTGGCGTAGGGTCATCTAGGCACTCGGCGGGGCCATCCTGCGGCGACCGCTTTTTGCGGTGCCGGCTTTATGTCACCGGAATTAGCGGTGACACCGCCAGTCGTCATTTGAAATGGTAATTAACAAGGAACATCCTCCACCCCGAGCAATCTTAATCCCGGAGCTTTTTACTGTTAGCGTTTTTATTCGCCTCAGGTTAGAATAAAATCGGGGGCTTTATTCACTTGGAACAAGCAATACAAAACAAGTTTTTTTTGTTATTAGTTGTCTTTAAAAATGTTAATTTTAGAACCAGATTTAGAAAGTCATAGTGTTACGTGGTGATTTTACGTATTTAGGCATTATTATTAGCGCCCTTGAGGTGACGCACAAAAATGCTACACAAATTATTCAATTTTTATTGTACTATTTTTGATAATTATTATCAACTCAAAATATTAATTGTATTAGGTAAGACGCGAGAAAAGTGGTAATCGCCGCAATCAGAATTTAAACTCACTTCTCCATATAAATGCCACAGTTGCTTAAGACGGGTTGTTTTACCGTATTTGAACAATTTATCATATGTATTATATTAGACGAAGAGTTAGGAATTTAAAAATAAGTAAAAGTGACTTAAATAGTGTTATATTAATTGCACGGCCGATCGAGTTGTGATCGTGCAAGTTTTATATTTAAAAGTTCTGGAGATCATAAAATACGTTATTTCAAATTTTATAATGGCGGCCACGCGACCGACCTTCACCGTACGTAATCGGAGTTTATTGGCGACATCCGTTATCATCCTCGATGGAGGATACATAGTACAATGTCACAATATGCTTTATCCACACCCTTAAAGCCGTTATTTATCAAGACTCGGGAGTCTTTTCATCATTACCTACCACTTGGAGATCATGGAGCCTACACATGGCCACCTCATTTACATCACGTACAGGCATTCCAGTGGATGGACGACTATAGCAGACTACGGGAGGAAGTTGGAGGCTTTGCCGGCCAGCATCTCAAGAATCCTGAGTTGTCGCGTCGATAAAATTAGTTCAGGGTAGCATCAGGCTTAGCATTAATGGTTCACAAGTATGTCTGGTACATTTTCTACATGTTTTACATTCCAATATATGAAATACTTTAATTAAAATTCCAATTTTTATTTCTCATCTATGTTATACCATACAAAAAATCAGTCCCTAAAGCATATTGTATTGGTTCCATGTTTGGCGGTGGATTTTGGAAAAACCACCTGGTGCTCTATTTTTCAATAGTAAAGTCAAACGTGTAAATTGAACCAACAACTCTCAGCCTTCCTAATGTAACTTTTGTTATTTTGCCATCGCACATTTTTCATATCAATTTCTATATCACTTGATTTGAAGAAAACATATTTAATATCAAACTGGCACGAACACAATACATTACAATACACAGTCATGACATTCATTTATCACGTAATGAGCATTGACTCTTCGTAGGAAGGTACAAATCCATTAATTGAAGTTTCCCAACCCAAAAACTGATAAATTCTCTACTCACGTAAATCAGATTGAAAACAACCTCACATTAATTAAATATTGTATATTAAGGATCTACATCCTCAAGCCAAAGTACCAGAAAGCCAAAGCGAACGAGAGGCGGGTAGCAACGTGTGACGTAATTCATAGATTTGGTGAATTCAATTAACATTCCTAGGATAGTGACGCGTGTTTACCATAGACTATCATACCAATACACAGCTCAGGCTGTGGGCTTCCCTCACGGGGGTGACATCTGCCCCAAATAATTCTCTCGGCTGCGAGTGCTCAGATAAACTTGTTATAGCACGTCTTAATTAACTTGATAAATCTACTGAGGAGTCAGTCGGGGATTGTGCTAGATTGATATTAAATCGTTTCAATCGAGTATTTCAGTAATGCAGTGATTGCTTGTTATACTTATTGATTTTTTAAATTTAAATTTTATAGTTAAAACTACAACTACTTTATTTATGTATTTATTATCGACGCCCTTTGGGCTCTTACATATATTTACAGTTTATATGATTTAATATAGGTTAATTTAAGTGTTATAAGGAATTCCAATCAATTTTTAATTTGTCAATGAAAGTTCGCTTTCTAACTTAAATACCAGTATTTTTTTACAAATGCCGATTGCATACTTAAATTAAAATCCTATGGGGTGCCCATGACGTCATATGTACCTCGGTTTTGTGGTTTAACAGTAAGGTAAAACCCACTTGGGTGGGTATAAAAAAACCAAAAATGATATTTTCAATGAGATTTCCAAAAAAAAAAGTTTTTGAAATAATTTTTACACCGCAGTTGACGAATATGCGCAGCAAAATTTTACACAATTTTTCCGCATTATTAATGCACGTGGCCGTCCAACCGGCGAAATAGCGGTTTAAGTTCTGTTTCATGGTTTTTCACGGTTACCAAGTTCATATTATAATTATTCAAAATAGCAATTGCAAGAACTTTGATTTTGATTTTCTTTGAGAGTGCATGCCATTTCGCTGCTTGGATTTTTAATTTCGTGAAAAGGCCATTAAATAGTTCAAACTGCATCACCAAGTTCAATATCGCCGTGTGTTGAAATTAGACAAAGTCGTGTGATGAAAATATAACAAATGGTGGTTATGTAAGGTTTACACCAATAAATTGTGGTTATATGTAATTTTCAAGAAACTAACAAGACTCAAAAGAAACCAATATCATCCTCAAATAAGGAAAGACTTCATAACACATTTCTCCTCGTGTTCCTTAATATAAACATAATAACACTATCGATTGATATTCTCTTTTTATTTACATAAGTCCATTTTAAATGCTACACGGGCATCACACACGCAGTAAAACTATATAGATCGTACCCAATACTCATAGTTAGTACAAATAAGAATACCTAACCGCACAATTTTTTTTTAAAGTTATTATATCGTGTCGATATTATGCCTTGTTTCGCTACCTCTATATTTAGCCCTATGCTGTCCTCCCGCTTTGTGTTTTTTTTTAGTATTTTCAATGGAAATGAGGCAAAATCCCTTTGAAATCATTTTTAAAATCAGTCAACATTTTAAATTAACTTACCAATTAGTAATCAGAACTTTACAGTAATGTGATTATAGTGCAAGGTGTTAAAAACGAACAATCGAAAATTTTGGCAAAAAATATTTAAAATTCGCTGAAGTTGAACTAGGGACGAGAATCGGTAACTGTAGGTACGCCAGATGTTTTCAACGGAATTCTAGGAAACTTTGAAGGCCCTAACAAGTGCCCAGGATAATTTATTATCCCGACCGTCGCCTTTTATTGCAGGCACATTGCACCACTTACACAATCACCAGGAACAAGATTAATTATAATTGAACTTTTATAAACATCTAACGTTAAAATACAAAAGATACTCCGCTACACGCAGTTAAAGTAAAACTGTTTTAACCATCCCCATTCTACCCTTAGTAAGACAAAGCGTATCAAAGTTTATACGCTTATTGCAATGCACTACGTCGTGTAATATTTTAAATTGAGCCGCTATCAATAAAAACCCTTACGTAGATGGCGATAAGGTTTAAATTCCCGCTTAACACCTTTTGTTTCGATTTATGCAAGAAAATAAAATGGCCAAAAAGTGCCTTTTATTTTATTTTGTGGATAAATAGGCATAAATATTTAAATGTTTTCCGATCATTTTATAAATAACTTAATTTGCCACATTATACAATAAAATCATAACCGAAAATGGGTTCGTAAGTAGGAGATTTTGAACTATAAAAATGTTTTCATAGGCCTTTACATTATTTTTTTCTGGGCTTATAAAAAGACTTATCTAAAAAATACTCGATTCTTTCAAAGACCAAGATGTATTCTACTCGCAGTATTTAATTAAAGCATCTGAAAAATTTCTAAGCGACCAAATTTTCAAACCAAAAACACATGATTTTGAATTACTACGTATGGCATCGTCTTAAATGTAGTTAGGAACTGAAGCACAAAGCACAAGTCCCTTACTATCTTTAAGTGAAATGAACGAAATGCAACCTGACCTCTGCAGAACGGTTTTTTTATATCCGCAAGTTTCAAAGACTCATGACTCATGACCGTTTCATCTAAGACCCTAGCGTACTCGAGGAACCTCGTCGCTTGACTAAAGCGAAAATGGTGAGTAAATGGCTTTACAGGACAGTACACAACGGTACATCGATTTTTTTTTTAAATATCTGCTATCTGTGAAAAACTAGTGTTTCGTGTCTTGTCCTGTAAAGCCGTGTACTCATATGGTTATGTATTATAGTTATTCATGTTTGGGGTATTTTGCCGTGTTGCGCTACCTCTATCTGTAGTCAAAGATTCTGACTGATCCATCATCAGGACAGATGTGTAAACATCTGCTGTCTGAAACGTTGGCTAAAGATAGAGGTAGCGCTACACGACATAATACCGACACGGCATAATAATATAAAATGTTTTTTTTATTATGTAAGGTTAAGTACTGTTATGTCTACTAACAATGAGTGTTGGGTATAATTAACGCTGCATGTTCGGTCCCGATTTGAATTTAAAATTAACTACATGTAAATAAAAAGAGAAGATTAATCGATCCTATTATTATCATAAGAAATACGAGGAACAATCCATAGTAAGTCTTACCTTATTTTAGGATGATATTGGGTTCATTTGAGTCTTTTTAGTTACATAACCACCATTTGATGTATTTTCACCACACGACTCTGTCTAAATTCCCTATTTAATGACCTTTTAACGAGATTAAAAATCCGAGCAGCGAAATCGCATGCAATTTCAACGACAAAGAAAATTCTTTAGTTTAGATAACTTTAGTTGCGGCGACAGTAAGCGACTATTGTTTCAAAATCCATACAAATTTAAAAAAAAAAACTCACCTGTCGCGTCGTGCCGTTGTCTCGTGTATGCAATCCGCACCTTTATAATGATATACGTTTTTTTTTAAAGAAAGACAATTCCGGATTATGAATAACCTGACAATAATTTTAAAATCTCCTACTACCACCACCGCGAGCGAAAAATTTTGATTGTGTTATGATGGAAAATTTCAGTTAGCCTAGGAGTTGAACTTACGATAGCAGGGCGTAATAATAAATTTTTATCCAGCGATGCAACTAAAATTGTTCTTGTGCGCTAGCCTTAGATAGATGTACATAATATTTTTTAGAGTGTAAGGATTAGTAAATTGATTGACCTTGAATCTCATGTCCTTTGAATTGTTTTATGAATATAAGGATACCAAAAATAAACACAAAAAATTTTCATCTGTGTTAAAAAAAGAAGTTTAAGAAATATGGTTTTAATATATTGATACTGCAGAAGATGATGGTACTTTGGAAGTATAGGAAGATAAATAAGTTGGTAGGTATATGCCACTGATCAGTTAATTTGGAATGTAAGGATAGGTTTTGAAATAATTTTTTTATATTTATTACAAGATAATACATTACAAAACAATAACAAATTTATAATGTATTTTTCCCATTGTGTTTACAAAACTCATTTCGGGAAAGGCATCATTAGATTAAATCCAAAACAACATAAATAAACGCGGAAGTTATTTTGGAGTTGCAAAAAAAGAATGTGTCAGTCATTAATAAAACTGCTGAGCAAATACCTTCTAAGAGCTTATACCCTCTAATTTTGTTTCAATAATGATTAAACACTTATTAATAATATTTCGTTGCAGTTTCAGTTAGTTTCAGTTTACTTGCACTGCAACCCGTGCCGACTTGCATCGAAACATGTTAGTACTTGTACTTTAAGATCCCCGCGAGCAAACGTGTTGATGAGCTTGTAGTTACTTGCTTTTTTGTTAGTAAACGAATATCACTCATTCTAGCAAGATGTCGTTAGATTTACGCAGTTCTTAAAATAGTATATTTTTAATAGGAGTCGTAAAATACCAAATATCTGGTTCTAAACCGCCATCTAATGGACAAGTTCTTGAATTTTCGTTCTGCAATATCCGGGAAGTGAATTTAACTGTCAATCAAAGTGCTAATCTCACTATTGGGAAAAGGCGCGTATATCAACCAAATCTTTACCTAATTGTGTGAAAAACTTGTAAATTTATATCATGTTTGGAGGGACTTGCAAAAAATGCGCAGAAAACGCAAGACATATTTGAACAACTTCGTCAAGAGTTTGTTAAGAACTTATATAATTTATTTGACATTGCACACGCCGATGCTTTTAAATTAATAAAAATAAATGAAGATAGAATCTTCCTTCAACATCGTCTTACGAACCGTTACAAAACGACTCATCTTCTGATTCTAATGAAGACACAAATTTAGAAGATTTTCCAAAACTACTACAGAAAACCTAAAACCAGTCGATGCGAAAAGACTCAATTACTCCAAAGTTAGTCGCAGCGCTAGACATGTGACAGTTAAGTATGAGAGATTCTGTTTTCATTCTTGAAGCTACTATTGAGTTGCTTGGATATAATATTAATCAGTTTCCAATCAGTAAGTCTTCAATTCAAAGAATTCTAACGGAAAAACGAAAGGCGCGCGCGGAGGATTTAAAAGTTAATTTTCAAAACGAGGTACCAGACGATATGACTCTTCACTGGGACGGAAAACTGTTGCCTGCTTTGGATCCTCAAAAATCAAAAGAAGAACGTCTTCGAATTGTTATATCATATGGGGATAGCAAACAACTTATTACTGTTCCACGATTAGAAAGTTTTTCGGGAAGCGAACCAGCGCAGGCTGTATGGAATGCGATTGTAGACTGGAATCTGGAAGATAAAGTGCAAATTCTGTGTTGTAATACTACAGCTTTAAATACAGGGCACTTCAATGGTGCTTGTGTGCTTCTTGAACAAAAACTTAATAGAGAAATGTTTATTTTTGCTTGCCGCCATCATGTGTATGAGATGGTATTATAAACTGTGAAAGAGAAAAGAAGTAAAAATCAGTCAAGTGACTACAAGTCCTGACATCCCACTCTTCAAAAAGTTTAGAGATAACTGGAAAACTGTTGATCCCGATAAAATTCAGTGCTACAGAGAAAATCTCACATTGCACCTAACCGCTTCCGAAATCGATGATTTGCTTGACTTTACTGTACTGTACTGACAGCAAAAATACTTGGAGATGACTATCGAGAGTTGTTAGAGCTCTCTGTGATATTTTTAGGCGGAGATATAGCGAGAAAATTTAAGATTCGGCCTCCAGGGCTCGATGGATGGCAAGGGCGCTTTATTCGTTGAACACATTATTACTTTGTGTGCAATTTAAGGTAGTGTTCATAGTAACATCCTATGTCAAGCCATGGCTACAATGTATTATAGCAGTTAAAGCATCTTACCACAGTTTGTGCTTTTTGAAATCGATGAAGGCTTACAAAAAAATTGATTGAAAACCGCTATATGGTAGCTTTACAGAAGTTTAGTAAACATTTATGGTATTTGACCGATGAAGTATCAATTTTATCGCTGTTTGACGATGCTGTGGATCAAACAACTAAAATATCAAATGCAATAATTTATCAACCCATAACAAACGTTACATCCAATCGAAGGAAGATTTTGATCGTAAATTGTATGGTAAGTTTAATAAGTAGTTACATTTATGTTTTGTATTGAGGTTTTTGTTTTTTTTTTTTTAAATTTATTTCTTTATAATATTTACAGTTTTCACATAATTATTAATATTTGTACATGATGTATTTCAAAGTTATAACTATAATATGTTGTGTGTAAGGTAGGTTTGAGAAAGTGAAACTGTATGTGAGTAATATTGTATGTTTCGTGAACACCTCACTAGGAGAACCTGTTCTGAGGTGTTTACGTAGTTATGTATAGGTGTGACAAGTATTTATGTGTTGTAGAAGAAATGTTTTATGTTTTATAAGTTTTAATTTTAAATTTTGTATTTTTTTTTTGTTTTTTGTAAATTGAATATTCATAAGATTTTAATGATTTTTGTAGATTGAATATTCATAATAAATATGTAAAAAAAGTATATTAATATATATTAACATATATTTGTATTGTAAGTATGAGTATAGTTGGTAAAATCTCGAAAAACGTGTTTATTTATTATACACTTTTTATGGTTTAGTTATGTTTGGTTTGGAGTTATTATGTTTTGAAAAAATTAATATCTTGATTTTTAATCCATGCTGTCATATGTTTTTTGTGAATGTTTGCGGATGTATTTGCAGTTAGTAGTTGCTTCAGAGTAATGGGCATACAATTAAACAGTTTAGTAGCGTAGTATTGAAAGTGTCTTTGTCTGTGTGTGGTGTGTGTTATCGGTATGTTTAGAGTTGTTAAAGATCTGGTTTTTAACAAGGTTTTTGGTTGAATTGTAATATGCAGTTTATGTTGGAGGAGGTGTAGTAATGTAGATTTGACATAAAGTTGTCTTATTGACAAGACTTGTAATGTTTTGTAAATTTCGCTTGATTCTGTATCGAATAGTACTTTTAGGATTATTTTAATTATCGCCTCTTGAAATTTTTTAATTGGGTCAATTATCATTCTTGTAGCACTTCCCCAACCTAGTATTCTATATGTGGCAATGGATTGACACAGTTCAAAATATATGGATCTGAGTATTGTAAGAGGGAAAATGTTTTTGATGGACTTCATTAGGTACATGACTCGTTTTAGTTTATTAGTGATGAAAGTAATGTGGTCAGTCCAGTGTAAGTGTGTATCAATAATAACCCCTAGGTATTTTATTTGTTTTACCCTTTCTAAACGTTTGCATTGGCAATTAAATGAAGTTTGTTCACAGTCATGTAGTAATAGGTCTATGTTAGTTGGAGGTTGGCCTCTTTGTGTTATACTGTGTGTGATGTATTTTGTTTTAATTATTTAAATGATAAGAGTATTACTGTTAAGCCATTTTTTGATAGTTCATAAACTTTTTTCGGCAATTATAAATACACCTTTCATATCATAATTTAGTGAATTTTGTTTCAGACAAAAATATTTCCGATTTCATTTCAGTCAAAAGCAAGTCTTTGTTTGATCGTCTGAAAATAGAGGCCAGTTTTCGTAACGAATGCCTCACGATGTGGTCGAATAATGCTGCGTATCAAGAAGCCAGGTAAATGACCAAATAAGATGTCATCGCTGAGGGTAGTGAATGATACAGCTGAAAGAGCTGTTAAGTTAATGCAAGATTATCACAGTCAAAAAGAAACAAAAACAATTTTTATTACGATGCGTTCAAGAACACCGGAAGATTTATCCTGACTGTTAAAAACAAACTTTGTAGAGAAAATTTAATTGATAAACCATTTTTAAATATAAAATACTACAAAAATTGAACATTTTTGAATTTTTAAATTTTATTTATCCGATAAAAATGAAAGTTTAAAATTCTTCCAAATTAACTATGTACAAATATTTTTACCATATGTTTGGCATCAAGTCGGGACGGGTTGTCGGTGTTTAATCAAAATAATATTTATTATATGAGTTATTCGGATCAAATGGAATAAAATAGAGGGTTTGCGTATTTAAATTCATGAAAAAATGTCTTCCTTGTGTCCTGGGACACCCTAGTGAGGAGTGTTGAATTATTTGTAGAATGGCAGTTGTGATGTTATACTTATTGGCAGAATCGTAAATGGAAATATTTATAATATAATATTTTACACTCTCCTTTCAATAACTTCAACATTATACCCGCGTCTAAATTAAATCCATAAATCCCAAACAAAAATGGAAATTCCAACACTTCGTGAAAGCATATGAGGTTTAATTGTATTTTTAATTAGATTTTTTCCGAAGCTTTTCATAAAAATTATTCTGATAATAAACAGACAAACAGAGTGGAAAACTCGTAATAAATTTGGACTTCGCCAACTTTTCATTATATAAAGCTATAATTTTAATAAAACCTATATATAGTATTTATATATAATCAGGATATATCAATATTAATAAACCTAATTTAAATAAAATCATTGATCTCCCCAAGAATTGTGTTCCTGTATATGCGTATGCCATATTTGAATTTAAAATGGTACCAGTTTCGAAGATTGCCGTGGTAGGCTGAAACCAAAGATAATAGAATATAAGTATTATAATATCTGAAACTGATAACGGTCAAAAAAAAAAGTTTAGGTTGGCACTACCGTTCAACTTAAGTGTCTAAATTCGGTTCCAAGTGAAACACAAAAACTAAACTCGTGAATTCTTCACCTGCAGAATCATGTCCTCCTCCAGTTTATAAGAGTTTAGTATATTTTTATAGCATTTAATCTTGCTTTTAATTATTTCTGAAATCCTGTGTATAGTCGCTAGAGAATAATAAGAACGGAATCAGAAAATGATATCGTTTACATTGAATTCTGGATAATTTTTATAACTTGATTTAAAGAATTCTGGAATTAGGACGGATGGCACAAAAGGTCGTTCGGTTTTAATTACATGTAAGCTTGCAATTCAATCAACTTGCCACCAACAATGAAACACATTCCCCACATTTACATCACCGGCTGCAGATTCTTCACAGCATTAATCACCCCCTTTATTGCCACGTCACGTTTGTGCTCAGAAAGGATTAAGAACTTTGCGAGGAATATCCAGCGGGCGGCCGTTATATAAATATTTAATTGGTGGTTGGATAGAATGGACAGCGCCTCTCCTGTGTGAATAAACAATTCATCAAATGTGGTTCATCGCACATCGCACCACAACACACCCCGATTTGATTTTGTTGCTTTAAGTAGAGTTTCAGGTATCAAATGTGACAGGTAATAAATACGACGTTCGTAATAAAGGCGCCTCGGATTATCTCGACCGTATTGGGGAGAATCGTGATACGATTGTAAAGTGATATTCTACATAATGAAAACCGACAAACTTTTTGCACGGGTATTTGTAAATAATATGTTGAAAAATATTAAGACGTTGTGAAAAATACGCCTTTTACACATACTATAATATATTTCATCAATAAATATGAATACCTACATGGAGAAAAATGATCGTATTAACAAAGTGATAGCATGATTTCCTGATATAATATTAGTCTTTCAGGATATACTGAGAACACTTGTTCTTTTCCTTATAGATATCACAGATGTTTTGCCATCCTCGTAAAACATTCGCTTTTAACTGACACTTTGTTAGGAACTCTGGCAATTCATTCGTTAAAGGCCTGCAGTCCCGTTTTTAACAGGAAAAAAATAAATTAAGAGTATTTTATATCAGTTAGTTTTCACCGTATTAAATGTTTTTTTTCATAAATTTATACAAAATTAATATACATAATCCGTATTACTTCTTTATCATTTTTGATTTGAATATTTCAGATTTGACTTCAACCTCACCTCAAATAAGTAACTACCTAAAAGAATAAGTTAAATCTATTCATTGCATATTTTTAGAACATCATCCCGACGAGGTGTAGTTATATTTATAAGAAAAAATTTCTTAACAGTAACGTTATTATTAAAACTTTAACAAATTTTATTAATGTGTACACCAGCAAGTTCTGGATAGGTTGAAATTCGGATGTTGGAATGAAAATTCAATGACATTATTTTTCAACTTTTTCTTAAAGTTATTTTTTAAAGTATTAAACTTGTGTTCTACAAAATAAACACAAACACAACAAAAATATTAATTTGCCTCTACATCATCATCCCATCAATTTTCTGCACAAGTTACAAGTCTGGAAGTGACTGTTATTTATTTTTATTTTTTTGTTTATTTAGGAAACAGACAGTTGTACATGTGAATTAATCTTACATTTAAGTTGAATATAAGATAAACCAGTTAAGTTCCATTTACAATCTTTTTTATGGTTACAGGTTAGGAAGAAAGTAGATATTTAAAGACATTGGTAAAGAATGAATCAAATGAATAGACGAACAATAAAAATAATCGTTGTGATTAAAGTACATTGTAAGGTTGATTTGTTTTTAAAAGTTTTTATGTACAGTGGAAAATATCTTAAAGAAACCATTTTGTAAAACATGAATAAGATATCACAAAATTCCATTTTCATAACAATAATAAAAATAATAATATAGTGTAGTAGTGTGCGATGTAAATTTAACCTTTTATTAAAAGTAATTTGTTTACCGGAAGTTATAAAATCAAATTGTAATTGCTACTTAAAAGTACTAAATGTGAAAAGAAATGAAAAAAAAAATATTATTAAAAAATGTGTAAGTGAAATGATTGGAGTATTTGAAAGGAGTGCTATTTTGTTTATATCTGCCTCGGAGGAAATTTGAATAGCAGGAGAACCGTCATTTTTTCTCTTAAATATATATTACAGTTTTTTTCCACAGGTATTTTTTTTTTCAGTTTTAAGTTCCCTGGCTTTCTTCACAAGTAACTTGTTAGAAAGCGTGAGGTGATCATTGAGGAATTTACGGCTTGCTACTCCTGGAAGGCCGATATCTGCTGAAGTCAAGGTCCGGTGGCGACGAGCAGCTGCCAAGAAAGCGTCCTTGCAATCTCGCCGAAGAAAACGTATGATTATATTTGATGTAGATGTGGGTGTGGATGTGATTTTAGAAGCTGCCGTTGGTCATGGTCGCACTCTGTGAATGAAGTCAATGTCCCCTTTTTGTAGTTGGTACCCAACTTTCCGAGATATATTCTTTATAATATCCTGAAGGTTTTCATTTCTTGACATCGGAACTCCGTAAATTTCAACATTACATAGTCTATCGTATTGTTCTTGTTGATTCTTTTTCATATTTACGTCCTTTATAACTTCCTTCAAATGAATGACTTCGCATTCCAGAGAATCAATTTAAGCGGCTTTACTGCTCAAAGCTAACATTTTGGTGTTTAAAGTTTCAAATTGTGAAGATAAAAATTTCACTGATTTTATAATAGGTTCTAAATGATCTGTAAAGTCCTTGAATTTTGCGTCTAGCTTACAAACAATGTTCTTTTCCATCTCTTTAAGTCTGCCATCGAGAATTTTTGAGAGCTGATAAAGTTTTTCATTTAAATTTATAGGTTTATCGTTAGTACTTTGTTTGTTTGCCCTCGTATTATTTTTCATTTTGTTGTTTAAATTAGAATATCACTTGTTTATTGAGAATAATAATAGTCGACTTGATTGACTTAATTTCAAACACTCAGCCAATAAAAATACGAGTGGAAATTTAATAACCAATGAGAGATCTCCGCAGTGACGACACTATTTTCTCACTTTAATATTATAATTTAGCACAGAATGGTTACAGGAATTTATAGGAGATTTATTTGATTATTGATGTTTATCAGCGCTTGTAGATTAGATAAATACTTTCACTTTCTAGATTCATAAAAACTGTATCGACTTAGTACCGGAGTTTTAGATTAGGATACTTATTTTTATTGATAATCACAAAAATTACAGAGACCAATACTTATCAACCATAGACTAAATACGACAATGTTGTCAGCTGTTAAACGTTAGTAGGTACTATTGGTATCAAATATTGGTCGAGGTGCTAAATTTTAATTTACGTGATCCCGTGCATTGATTAATAACAATATTCGGATCATTTGTACGGCGCCGTTTTTGTAAAAATCAACTCAAGGTGCTTTACAAAAAAAATCTTATTACTAACTATAGACTAAACAATATGTATTATAACTATAGATTAAACAGTATACATTATAACTATAGACTGAACAATATATATTATAACTGTAGACTAAAAAATTTATATATTATAACCATAGACCAAACAGTATATATTATAACCATAGACCAAACAGTATATATTATAACCATAGACCAAACAGTATATATTATAACTATAGACCAAACAATATATATTAATATCTCACGAATAACAGATGGCGTTGACAGCTTTATCGATCTAAAATACAAAACTATAGGTACAGTGCATTTGACCAACGAACGTGAAAAAGCTACCATTTAAAACCAATTAGTCGTGTTTACCTAATCGATGCGGATTTAGTTTGAAATTGCGGTGCAAACACGTCGGAGGTATATTAATGAAAGTACCTTGATAAAAGTATAATGCTGTTCAGAAAACAGGGAAAATAAACTTTAGATGGCCCATTATAAAAAGGTTTTCAAAGTTCTTCTCTCGACGAAAACTTAACAAAAGTCCTGCGGCAGTTTCCGGAAGGTTCAAAAATATAATTATTTTTCGGATTACGGTTAAGGCAGAAATCTTAATTGTTCAGCTATCAATTTTGGAAAAAATAACAATCCGGTTTTCTTTCTTTAGTTTGACCATTTTTATACATTTCCAGGGCTACCGTGTGGACATACCAGAAATTTCTTTCATTTTGGTTTTCAAGATCATCTCATAACATCTCTCCCTTTGCATTGATAATTAATTCTGGGGTTCTTATCCTCCGTCGTGCAGGTCCAGGTGTCAGCAATATTTGAAAATGACAATTTGAAAGGAATAATATTATTTTTTTTAGTTAAATAGACTTTTAATATGATTAAGATGATGGAAGCACAGTGGGATACGCCTTGTGTGGAAAATCAAATGAACTTTGTTCAATTTTTATGTCTCAGTATTGACGATAATTTACTTTTCACAAAAACAATGTTAAATAATATTATTTAAGGGTAATTTAAAGAAAGGCTAAACGAATATCTTTTCCTTGGAACTGTTAACATATTAGATATTGTTAAAATAGCAATACTTATACATTTGCAATTAAAATAATTTATTCGCATGGTTACCTCACGTTCCACAAAAATGCACAAGATATTTTATAAGTTTGTAGTTAATTTAGTAAGCAATGTTAAATGAAAATTAAGAATATTGTATATTTACAGTTAAACGAACAAACAAATAGTCTTGTGTATCTGTACATACCGTATCGTTCCCTTAGATATTTACTCTGTTTTTGTATTAACACCGCGATGTGTGAGCTTCTTTAGAACGGCAAGAATATGGTCCCATTAGTAAAGTTCTAGGTGCTTTACAAACGTCCTTGGGTATTTACTAAAAATAAACTTTGATTTCCCCCTGAGTAAAGAATAAAGAAGAACGCATGAAAAGTGATGTTGGCGTGTTTCGTGAAGCAAAGGTTGGCAATTCGGTACTAAAATTTCTTATTCAGAAATTCGCTCTTCGTACAAATACACAATCAAATGGAACGGAACATGTGTCAGGCAGAGACATACATAGAACACAAATGGAACGGAACATATGATGTCAGGCAAGAGACATAGAACACAAATGCAACGGAACATATGATGTAAGGCAGAGACGTAGAACACAAATGAAAAGGAGCACATGATGTCAGAAAGATACTTAGAACACAAATGGAACAGAACACACGATGTCAGGCAGAGACATAAAACACAGATGTCAGGTAAAGACAGCGCTGTATTTTCAAGAGCGCTCTTAGGGCTAGAACCAAAAGGTACTAAGACAGTAGATCCACCAGTTTCCATTCAAATCTACAAGGTAAGTACTTCTATTTGAAGGTGTTTCGTGCGTCATATACAGCATTTATATATCAATCTATTCATTTTCCCTAATCAACGTTAGGAATATCTCATAGAAGCGATGGATGGTTCATGGATTCTACTACCTTTACAAACGGATTGCAATCTATAGAGCACAGGTGTCGGGTGGGCTGTCCCTGTTATACCGGTATTTCAATGGAAGGTTCTCCGAGGAACGATCGTCATTTTTTTTCATTGGCACCGGTGGACATTCGGGAAACAAGTCAATCACGTAATCAATATTTGTACACAGTTGACATAAAAAAATTGACAAATGAAAACGGCTCATTTCTACGACTTTCTAGAGTTCAACAGCTCGGCTATGAAACAATTTACCGGTCTCTGTATTTAATCCTTCCAACAATATGGGTCTCTTCAAGACTCAGATTCACTCCTTCTTTTCCATAAAAAGACGCTGCGCAGAGCATCCCTAAAGATGACATAATTTAGTGAAAATAATTTCCCTCGGGATCTCTTGTGTTAGCGAGGACTTAATCTAAAAAAATCTAAGACCATGCATGTCATTTTATTTTTATTTTTATGTGAAACCGCACAGCTGCAGCTGGTCCCAACTGTCTGGAACCAGTGAGACTATGGCATCTCCAATCGGGATATGTATTGAGGCTGACGGTAGTGGAGAAGAGAAGGAGATGGGGAAGAGGATGGTGGGGAAGTAGCTGGATTGTCTTGCACCAGTGCGATATTGAGAGTATCTTCCATTCTAAAACTTGCCGCAAATATACTATATATTATTTTCAATGAGTTATTTGTGAAATAACACAATTAAATCTAATAAACTTTACTTGCGCACGCTGGATTTGAATCCAAACTTAATTTGAATTCAAATCCGCGACCTTCCAACTTACCCCTTGACCACGGAGGCCGTCAAATGTCAGTGATAAAAGGTATATTAATTATATCGCATTAAAGTCTCTACCGCGTAGTAAGAAAAATAGTTTTAAATAAATAATACCTTCGTTTTATGTAAACCACAAATGAAAGGGCAACCAAAATTCAATACATTTGTTGTGCAACACAGAGATTGTTATATTTCATAAATTTTGTGGTTCATTCAAAGTGCTAATGAGCGGGATGACATTTGAAATATAGCGTCAAACCACAATAACTGCTTTCGTGATTGCTTTCCACGAAAATAAAATATTTATTAGTTTACGCATTTAATAGTATTACGGCGCGTTCGAGTAAATTATTTTAGAATGAATAATTTACTGAATTTTTATTCCCCATGGCAACTATTGATGTTAATGCTTAGCAATAACCATTTTTTTAAATTTACAGGTACGTATTAAAACCCCTGTTTTTTCACAATAACTTAGCACTCCTTGCAGGTAACGTTTATTTTGTAAGTTAGATTTTGTTTTTCAAATCAAATCGTTTTATTTTCTTGATTAGTTTGACAATTTGCACCTTTATCGTTGAAAAATAAACTGTATGGATCACCTTCATCCTTAGAATTTCTATGATAAATGTTTCATATAAGGCTGAATCACCGTAAGATTCATACTCGTATTTTAAAATGTACCGCAAATGTTCTCCGTAAATATTTCCAGTAAAATACATATTTCAGTTAGTAACAAATATTAAACATCCACATTTTAGCAAAAAAACAAACTCGTGGTAAACATGAAACATATTTTTTTTATTACAGCCAATGGGATGAAATAATCGAATAAAATGAGCCTAAATGTTGCGGCCGGGAATATATTACCCAAAATTCCAAACAAGTTCTGCTGCCGCGGATAATATTCGGATAAAAATTTGCTTTGTTCGTCTGTAATCTTATTTCTGTATCACAAGCAAAACAAATAAAGACTTGCGATGAACCGTGAAAGGCTGTTGCCAATAATTTCCCATTAAGTACTTCCACAACTTGCGATTCGAAAAACACATTTTTCCAATTTTATTCAGGCGCTTGTCTTCTTTTGCTCCGAACTCGGTGTCTGTAAATTCTCAGTTTGAACTTTATTTTCTCGAAGAGAGTCGTGAAAACTTTTTTTTTAAATTTCGAGTATTCCTCTTACGCACGCTCCATTTTGCATTTACATTACCATGAAATGAGCACCATTAAAATGCTATGAAGATATCATTTTAAAGATAATTTTTAAAACATTACATACATGACTATATATAAATATAAAATAAGTGAGTTAAACAACTTGCTTTTGTCACCGTTGTCATAAAATGATTACCGCAAAAATCTAAACCATGATAAAGGAAATATTTTTTATCAATTTCCTTGACTGCGGAGAGACTCTTAAAATGATTTCGTTTCGTCAGAAATTATCATAATACACGAATATCGCTTACGCCGTAATCATTCAAAGCGAATGCGTTATTTTAGCATATCGAATAACTAAAGCATACATTTCAGTCTCCAGAGTAACGGTGAATTTAACGGGTGGCAACGGCCGTTACGGAGCTTCTCCACGGGGTGTCTAAAAATTACCATCCGTAAAACGATTTAATGTTTTCGTAACCGATTTCATGGGAAACTTTTACTCTGTTACTTTTACATAAAAGAAATAATTCTCAGTGATATCACTTAGCGGGAAATGAAAATATTTTCCACAATTGTACGGACTTGCTTATTTTTTTGAATTGTCAAATAGAAGCAGGATAATATTTTATGTTGATGAGATATAAAAAAATGTTGTCCGATATTTTTATTCCATGTTTTCTTCAGGTTTATTTAAGTTTTCCTGGAAAACTTTTCAATCTAGTTCGATGTAAAAATAAATAAAACTTTTGAATTTTATCAATAAAATCACTTCAATTTCAGCATTTTGAATAATACATAATAAATTTGTAAAAAATGTCACAATATTGAGGTATTTTTTGCGGTGTTGTAATATGTTGTATAAGTGACATTTTAACGTTCAGATCACGGAGGATAAACGAATGAAAAAGATATAGAAACTGGCGTAAGGTCCAATAAAGGATGATACGTGCTGGGAATGGCGTAATTTAATCATAATGTCGTTACCTTTCTATCCGGGGCCTTTAATTAGTCGCTTATGGAACTTTATACATTTATTCAGGAGAGAAAGAAACGTTTAACTCCGGGATATACAATTATGTTTTAATACGGTTGACGTTTGTTTGCGACGAGCAACTCCACGAAACTTTCGATAAAGTTTTCTGCAATTATTATTATTTCATCTGAGTATGTTTGTTTTAGAAGTGGATACACTTAGATTGATTACATTCTACTCTACTTGCGCGGTATGTAATATGTATATATTTCAGAAAGTTTTTCTAATTGGAGACTAAAATAAAAATCAAATTCATCAAAAGAACTAACCGTGTAACCACTCGGATGGTAATAATGTTTACGTAGTTTAAACTGTGTAACAATTTATTAACACATTCCTGTTTGCAACAACTGTTTTCAGCAATCTATTACCAGTCTACCAAGTCAAGAGAAGCTGAAAAGTTTCGTTCTTGAATAATTTAACATTTTTACACCCCAAGTTCTTTGACGAATATCGAAATGAAAAAAAATTCATTTCTAAATCATTATTTGGCAACTTCTGAATGAGGCTAACAGGAGCATTAAATATAAGTTCTCGACACCTTTTCCGAAAGAAACTTTGTCCATTAGTTGTTTGCGCGTTTTCTTGTTCGTTGATAATTATATAGGGCTGTGATTTCGTTCACTGTAACATTTAATATGAAACAAATCCTTGCATGCTTTTAAACTTAATGAATTTAACTTTAGAATAATATTTTTACGTAATATTTTTTTTGCAAAAATATTATTTCCCACTTCCCACCCGCCTTTACCCAACTAATAGCAGTAGTTCCCACCCACCCTTACCTGACTAACAGACAATAGCTCCGATTTCTCACCCGCCTTTACCCGACTAATAACAGTAGTTCCCACCCGCCCTTAACTGACTAACAAACAATAGATTCCAGTTCCTACCCGCCTATACCCGACTATTAAGCAGTAGTTCCCAGTTCCCACCCACCTTACCCGACTAACAACACATGTTAATGCACATTTTTACAATTAACTGGACAAAATTTAAAAGTTTACAATCAACTTAAATATTCATAATGTAGTAAGCTAAATAAAAATAAGTATTATTTATTTAGCTATAAAACTTAACATTTTATATCTTATATTGTATTAATGAATGAAATTCAGTCAAAAAGAACTGTTCCAATTTCATGATTCATTGTATCAGTATCTAAGAAAGTATTTTACTGGAAAAACATACAGATATTCTGCTTTATAATGATGAAGGGACCGTATTATATCAATAATGAATAATAATAATTGTTATGGATACAGAGTGTACTCCCGAGGCGATTATTTTTTGCCCAAAGTAAATACCAACGCCCAACCACCGTTCGTCAGCAAGTTTTTTCATGCGGAAAACAGTCGTCGGACACGTGAATTGTTTCGCTGCCTCAATTTTGGTATAAATGTAATACGGACTTGCGTATATTTAGCCTATAAACTGATGCAATTATAGGAAGTGGCTTATTTCACGCTGCTAAAGGGGACACCTATTTTTACGTAGCCACCCTCCATGACCTTTAGACTGCTGTAGAGGAGCTTGCTACTTTTGAAATGTGACGCAACATTTAACGTGGTTTTTCTACACCCTTAATGGAATGGGTGTATTTTTACTATGGATGCCATTGATGAACTTTGTGTTAGAGTGAAAGCTCTCTTAGGTCTATTTTTTCAAGGTCATCTTATCTAATAAGTCACTGAACAGAGTAGCTTTATGACCAGGCTCAATCCACGCCATTGTCATTTAGATCTTTACGTATTACACATTTACGTTCGTTTGTACTCAAAGCTTCCTATATTTTCATTTCATGAAAGGATTGTTTTTTGAATTTAGATTTTTTAATTATTGTTTTGTTTATGGAAAAACTATTGATATTTGTATTAAAATTGTTAAATATTTATATAAACAAGGATTTTCACCTATGAAAGCAGGTCTAGGAGCACACCGTTGGTGTTTTTTAACCCGTGAGAAGGCGCATCTAAAAACTAAACGGAAAGGCGTGAGTGAGCAAAATGCTCACGCTCCTTCAAATGTAATTTATTATCTTACTGTAATATTTAATGGCAAAAATTTTATCGATGTAAATAATAGAAAAAAAAGTGCTTTATTTAAACCAAGCAACAAAAATTTAGCTTTCAGCTCAAGTAAAAAAACTCTTCCAAACTTTTGCCAGTCACTATGAAAAAAAAACTTTGCATAAATTCAAAAATTTCACTCTACTATGAGATTTTGACGAACATACCTACTATAACACATATGAAATATGAACGTTAGGTGCACGGTGCAGAATAATTGATGGAATTACACTCTTTTTTTAGAGCGTCGATTTTTCCTTCTGGGATACTGGCACAAATAGCTTGTTCAAATAGCTACAACAAAACATATTTCAGATCAGATGCGTGCAAATCTTTCACAAAATGTCTAGGCTCTGCTTGAACACTGTATAGAATTGGTTCAAATGGCTTCATTATAACATTCTTCAGATTAGATGATATGTCCAAATCCGTAACTAAATGTTTATTTATTTAGAAATAACTTTTTTATTTTTAAATTATTTGGAAGGTTATACCCATCAATGTAATATATCATTAAAGAACAAGATAATACTGACAAACATGAAACACAACTATCACAACTAGGAATCGAACCCAGAATTTCTTGTCATACCGGGACAGGTAAGATTCGATTTTTCGTTTTGACCGTTATTTTTTTAATTCTTTTACTACTCATTTTTCATGTTTAGTTTGGATTTATTATTATAATCTTCTCCATCGATGGTTCATTTATTGTTTACTGAGAAAAAACAGTGATTTCATTAACGTTTCACAACATTTACAATTAATTACATACAAACATGTACATTAATCAAACATATACATTAATTAAACGAATTGTTGTGCAGTCTGATGTTAAAAAATATTTACTCTTATACTTTACCAACTCCAGATCCCTCTTTTACCATTTATATCCAAAATTTAAAGAAATGACATAAGTTATGCAGAAGTGATTCTTGCAACAGAAGGCACTCAACTTTTGGCCTTGTGTAGACCTATCCTTTCCAGTACAGAATGGTGTCATGGTTTATGCAGAAGCATAGATATTGAGATGTGGTCTGCAGTTTCGTCCGAAAATTACTGTGTATCTATATAAGACTGTAAATTATGAAACACTCACTATCTATTGTCTAAACTATCTTGGTTCCGATCATCAGGTTCTGTTGACATATCGTTAGAGGGCTCTTCTAGCCAAACACTAACTCTCATGAGTTTGGTGCCTGTCACAAATTTTACTCGGATTTGGTAACCAGATAAAAAATCACTAAAGTATAATTTTTGATTATCAACTTGGTTCTTAGGCTGGCCGCAAACTGTTTTTCGCCGATTCTCGCTCTGAGTAGCCTAAATGGCGATATATCGCCCTTAACACTTGTACTGACGTTTTTACATTCCGAATGAAGAAAAACGAACGTTTGCGCTAGTCTCACGGAATTCCGAATACGGAAAACGAATTCGGAAATCAAATACGAAAAACGTTTGTATGCGGCCAGCCTTAAACATTTACTTTATATGCAAATAGAAATTTAAAAAAGGTATAATTATTAAGATAATATATACTTAAGTGGATAGGCGCGCAATGAGTAAAATGCCGCGCGATGATACATGGTTCACGTTCGCGGTGGTACTGAGTGGGGCATGAGTTGCACCAAGAAAGAGAGGTTAAATATTTAGGAAGGTATCTAGACTTCAGACGTGCTGTGGCATCGCTAATATCAAACAATATCTTTATCAATTTGGGCGTGAGCAAAATTCTCATGGCGTGCCTTCTCACGGGTTAAACAACAAAATAAACATTTCAGTCATAAAGGTTTTTATTTTATTGCATTTTCTGAATCTTTTATCAAACACAAAATCTTACCAAATATTCGTATTAAAAAAAAACACTGTGCGTTTATTGGTGTTGTGTTTTCGTATAATGGATCGACGTCTACGGGCAACGGCTGGGCAAAGGTGATTGAAAACGCGGTAGATATGACGCCTCGTTTGACTAGAAAACTATGTTGATTAAGTAATCTTGTAAATCAAATAAAAACTACATCGACGGTACTTAGGTTTCATGTCATCATTTATTTAATAACTGCTCAACAGAAAATGTTATATTTTACCTCGTTTATTGAAAGAATTCAATTAAATGCGCAAAAATGCTTAAAAATATTTTTTGGATTGCTTAATAAATGTGTATCCGCTTTCAGATGATTTATAAATTGAGTAGGAATATTGAAAGGAAATCGCATTTTCCGGATAATTTTAAAGCGTTCCAGTATTTTCGTATTATGGCGCCAAAATTATTATTACGTAGCGGAATAAAAATTCTGGTGGGCTGTTTTCATTGAATAATTGCGCAAGGTAGTTTATTTTATAACGCGCTGGAAGAAGCGGTGATTTATGAAAACATATTTTAGCAAAGACTGATTTGAAGTTATTTTAAAGGTTTTTTAATGGCATCTTAAATGTGTCAACTTTTTCCTGTAAAGTTGTTTACTGAAGGTAAGCTACTGTTCAATTAAATATTTGCTTTTGACATGTGCATGAAAGATTATAATAACGGATTAAGAAACCATTTATTGAGAAAAGTGACGTAAGGGGTTGAAAATATTTGCGGATCTTCTCCCTCTTAAGATGAATGGTCACTGAGTAATCTAATGGTCACTGAATAATTTAATAGTCTGATGGTCACTGGATAATCTGAACATAGTCAATGCTAATACTAGAAGCAAATTATGCTTCGAGCGCAATCTACGTAAAATACTGCAAAGGGGATGTGGATAAAAGCTTGGGACATAAACGAAGTTGCACTAGTAACGTCTCCTAAGTAACAGTGTTTCAGAAATATTCTTTTGGCGGAATAAATTGAAGAAGAAACAACGATATCGCTCAGTAATTAATTTTAAGTTTACTACGTGCACAAAGATCATTTGAATTTTAAAAATAAATATGTGTGTATATATATTTCTTTTACTGATGGAGATACCTGAAATTTAGTATTCAGAATTTTCATGAAAATTATTTTTTTTGAATTGCTTAAAGAAATTTATTTTGAATCCCAAATCGGTAATCTTTAAAAATAAGTGACAAAAGTCCTTACATGTTTTTTTATGCACTATTGATTTGTGCGCAGCGCAATGGTTTCATTGAAGAATTCACTTATCCATATGCCGACCTGTAGTACTTCTTACTAAAATTGTTGTAATTTTACTCGTTTTGCTAAATATCAACAATAATATAAAAAAAAACATTTTTTTATGCTTCTATGCAATCTCAATTTATTTGATAAAATGTTACGTAACGAGTTTCTAAATTGCATCAACGAATAGTACTGACAATAAAATTCAGGACCAATTATTTGTGCTCGAACAGAACACTATTCGAAAGAAAGTTGCTTGTGTAATTATAATTACTGTCGTACTTAAAGTTACCTTAAAGTAATTGTACGTGTTTAATCTGGTAATGGCTAAAATTATACTTACTTTGTATGATATATCACCCCTGAGACCCCTTTTAGAAACCTGGAAAACGGGAAAGCAGGAAAACTATCAATGAAAACATTGTACCATGGAAATAAAAATCACACCGATTAAGATATTTTAATTTAAATGAAAGCGTATTTTTAATACATTTTCAAATGATGTGTACTCGGATTCTGATGAATTTGTCAAAAGATTCAGATTTTCAAATTAAATACGAAAAAACTAAATTACAAATAAAGTGAGGATCTAACAATGCAATGCAAAATAGCTTACAAATAATATGTTTATTTTACTATTACCTTCCTATGGACGACGATATAAGAAAAGTACATAGATATTCTTTTAATCTAATGTTTGTAAACGAAAACAAGAAACCGATAAAAGTATGTTAATTTTTTCACAGATTCAAACTAACATTGTGTAGTAAATACGAAAAAATAAAATAAATTTCCGATACAAATAAGAATAATGGGTAGATTAGTAATAAAATACAAACCTACGACAAACGGGTAGAAACTTACGATAAGAATAAGAGGATTGGGTATATTAAGAACGTATGTAATAGGAAAAAAAACTACAGAACGAATAAGAAAAATGGAAATATTAAAAATATATGTAATATTTAAACAAAAGTAAGATACAAACTTACGATACGAATAGGTTGAATGGGTAGAGAAATACACGTAATAAGAAAACAAACTTACCACACAAAAATATAAACTTACTATATGAACGAGAAGAAAAGGTAGATTAATTGAAGAATTAATAAGAAAACAAACTTACGATATGGTTAAGAAGAATCGGTAGCTTAAAAATATACGTAAAATGAAATCATTTTCCACTTAAAAGGTATAATGTTAGTTTCCACTTAAAAAATATTCGTGCTACGCTTCATTAACACCTCCAAATGGGGAAGGATTATGACTGTAATACTTGTCGTAACGAAATATTCTAATTTAATCAGATAAATACGGAACACGACCTGAAAATTGTGCTATTCGCAATTAAACTCGTTTAAAAACAACAATTTAAAAATTTTAGCATTATTTTTTTTCAAACATTCTATTATATTTAACGTAATATAAAAGGACTTAAGTTCAAGAAATGATTACCGTGGAACAAATAAAAACAAGATAAGTTGAATAATAGTAACGGAGAACGTTTTATTATAGAAGTTATTTTACTAAATAAATTACAACTTATCTCAAAAACTTTACTTTATTTATTAAATCATAAACATAACAAAATTTTGTAAATCCGGCTTTGAAATTGAGTGGAACACGAAGAAGTAAAAAAATAGCCGGTCCACAGGTAAAAAATTGGGAAACACTAATATTCCATATAATCATATCGTTAAGATAATATGATGGAAATTTTTTTTTTTTTCATATTTACTAATACAATATTATTACTAATGAATAAGTACCATTCTGCGTATCTGTGCCTAGAGTCAAAAATAAATTATTTTGTACCCCTTCAATTAAAATGTTTTGTAAATTCTTTAAAATAATCTATTAACGTCGGAATTGGTAATAGACATTGAAAAATTATGATCAGTACGATCAAATAGACTATGATATTAATAATACGTCCCACTCCAGTGAAATGTGCTGACTTCGACATTTCTTTCAATGGCGGAAAATTGAAATTATTTCGTACGTAGTGGCGGTGTTTTGTAATTTATAATTTTATTTTGTCATTATTGATAAAAAGTATTTTTAAATAATTCAATAAGTAGTTTACGTGGTTTAGTTTGCAAAAAAACAACAAAAACACTCCCAAGTCGTTTTTCTAGATGTCAAAAAACGTTGACAGGTTATAGTTACTATATATAATTATCCCGGCAAATAAAATGTTCTTGATTACGTAAAACTGTGAAACAAATCTGTGTTAGTTCTATGAAGCATTCTGTGTTCAAGATGAATTTGTAAATCATCGTCAATGTTGATGCTCAAGACACGTTTTTTTAATGTGACGCCCCTGTCTGTACAGTGTAAAGGTGGGGAGCTATGTCATCACCGGTTGGGAAGTCTTTTGAGGCGGGTTAAGTTTGGGGCTGTAGGAAAGGATTTATTAATTCGCGTCTTGAAAAGGCCCGGATCTTATAAAGTGTTTTGAATTATCGAATATATTGATATATAATATAAATATTTTACATATTTTTAATACATTATTGTTACTAAATATATTGACATATTTTTACTAAATTTTTCACAATTATTAAATAGTATTTTATTACCATTCTAAACCACAAACGACAGTTGTGCTGGTTTACATAAATGAAAATCTTTTTTTTTTCGACTTCAATAATTTATTATTTTCACAAATCCATTAAAATGTATGAGAGAAAACAAGAAACCAATGCCTTCAGAATGTATGGGAAACGTAAGAAGTTAAGGGTATTATTAATATTTTAGGGTATTTGGTTGGATCTACCTACATTTTTTTCAGTTCTACGCCATTGTTTTAGCATATTTGGAAGTTAATCCTTTTGGTGAAAGATATTGTGTTACATTTCTCCACGTTAAAAAAACCGATGGTTGTTTGGCCAATAGATTCCAAACATATTAATATCCTCTTGCAATTTTAGGATGTTGCAAGAGTTTTTAAAACATCTGCCTATTTCATCGGTATTCAAAATAAACAAAAGAAATCCGAGATTTTATTCTTGTAGAATTCCTTAGGGTACCTATATTATTATTAAAAAAAAAAAAAAACAAGTTGAAAAAATAACTTATATTGAAAAAAATATTTTATTTTTTATTTTTTATTTATTTATTTGTTTGTTACAAAAATATTACAGCATAGATTTTGACTGTCCAACTAGGAAGGTCTCCCGTTCTAGGACAGTCAAATTGACAGTGAATATACTTAATGGTGAAATCACCGATACAATTTATTTTGAGAGATTACAAGAGTGAAAGCGAGGATCCGTGTAGCCTTTATATTACTATATTTTTATACATAATAAAATAAACAGTAAAATAATATGAAAATAATAGAAATAAAATAATAATAAAAATAAAAGAAAATAAAATTAAAATAAAAATTTAAATTTGTAATAAAAATTTAAATTTGTAAAGTTAAGAAATAAATCAGGCGCTTGTATCACATAATTATCACACAATATTTTTTAACATCTTATTTCTAACGTAAAATAAAATGAAATAATAGAAATAAAATTAAAATGAAAGAATTATAAGAAAAATAAAATATTCTTTGGTTTTAGAGATTATTGCCTTCAACCGGAGAAGGCACCGGAAGAATAATAATCAAAAAAAAGTTTTCATTGCACGTGTGTAGAAAAATAAACAATAATTGCTCTGAAGCACGTTTGACCCTATCTTAAATTGAAAAAAAGAACTCCCACAAGTAGATCGGTTTTACATTCTGGAAACTCTTTCGCACGATCCGCTCCGTAAAAATATTAGGTTTTGTTTGTAGAGGACGAAGTGAGAGGAAGATAAATATTATGTAAAATATAAAGTCTTGCCGAGAGACTCCTTTGTTTTCCCATCACTTGTTTCTATGCGATACAGAGTGGTCTGGTAGACACACAATACACCCTTCCTTGGCACTCGGGCTACTGTACCTAGGTACCTACTAACTCACACCGAGTTGCGAGTACGGTTGTACGGTGAACTAGCAGGTACATTGGACACAGTAGAAGCGTAGTGCTGTCTCCCATGGCAAGATAGTAAACGTATGCATTTGCAATACTTTACATACTTCGATTCGATTTTAATTTCTCTCTTTGTTTTTTTTTGGTCATTATAAAAGTTTAAGTTAACCCTTTCACACCCGCATTATTGTTTCTACATACATAATATATGTAATGCTTGATAATACCTTGGCATTAAAATTTTATTTTTTTGAAGAACCTATTCTATGTTAATTTGGTATTATATTATTCTATGTTAATGTTAATACATTGTATGTAACAGGGTATTTTTTAAATAGTAAGGTAAAATAAACATAACACAAAATTAATACAAATAACTGTTTCATGTCAAAAATGCTCATTTACAATGTAGTGATAATCTCTAAGGTACAAACAAATAACATTTTAACCAAAATTCATTCAGAAATAAAGAAATAATCTAGGATAATAAATATTTTATAATTTGTCACACTAGTAGAAAATATGTCCGTCATTACCAGTGTTAATTTGAATGAACATTGAAATTCATTTACAATATTCAGGCAAATGACTGTGAACAGTGAATTGAACTGACGAATTTACTATAGAACACATCTTAATGCGTTAAAACATTTGTAATTCGAGTAGAAAATATTGATATCTCATCTTAAATTAAGTAATCAATGACGGCACAAATTCGATGAAACTCACAATCAGCAGATGTCAAAATATGTATCGTTGTTGTGGCGGAAATAAGGATTTCAACCGAGTGGAAAAAATAGAAGCCACAGAAAAGACTACAAGCTATAAGAAAACAAAAACATGGCTTTTTTAAATCGCTATTGTTACGGTAAATAAATTCACAAAGTTCATGTTAATTTGAATTAACACTGGGGCGGAAAGGGATAAGTGGGGTCCTTAAAAATACTATGGATGGGTTGTTTAATAGATTTTAACAATTCAATACGTTTCAAAAATCATTTTCAAGTTCTGTGACAGTTCTATTGAAGTTCTGTTATTATTTTATCTTGCGCCGATTGTTTCACAGTACTTGGATTGTAACAGAACATAAATATTAATTGTCAATTGGCGAAGAGTACAAATTCTGTGACACAACCCACCCATGATCGTTAGATAATTTTACATCAAACGACAATCCACCGGTATTTCTGCTTTCCTTTGAGAGACATCTTCGATTGTTGTTATGAAATCTGGTAAGTTTTTGAAGATTCAAAGTCTCGACAACTTTTTAAGGATTTTTTTTTTAAAAAATTGAAAAATATAATATTTCGATCGAATTTTTAGATTAAACATTTATTTCTTAGCTCCAGAGCCTTCACCAACTGAAAATGGTTGCAATATTCTAGAAATTCTGAACAAAAGAGACTGAGAAATTCATGACGCTAGAGTTGATCGTACATTCAAACAACACGAAGAAAAATGAGTTTAATTAATTTATTAAGAATGTCTACAAATTATTGCATTACGAATGAATTAACAGGTTTCCTGATTTTGGAAAATTACGAATATATCATCACGATGTCGGAACACTTGTTTACGAAAAACGGAATATTTTTTTCATTAAGGCGCGCATTTTCCTTAATAATATATCATGAAGAAATGCAAAAATATTCGGATTTTCACGAACACGTATTCCGACATCATGATAATGTATTCATAATTTACTCAAAAATTATCAGGAAATCTGTTAATTCGTTCGTAAGGCCTGCAATCCCATTTTTATCCGGAATATCAATAATTTGTGAAAATTCTTAATAAATTACCAATTGTCATTTTTCTACGTGAAGATTGTGGGAGACGTTTAAAAATCTTTGTCATTACGGAAGGGGTTCTCAATTTAATGCAAATTTTTCTCGTGGAGATTTAAATCGAGTTTACATTAGTGTTCGGATTCCATGCAAGGCCGTTGATGCAAATTTCGATGAGTTGTGCCTTAGGTTACGTGAGAAACAAACCACAGCCACGGCTGGATTGTTTGCTAACACAATAATTAGATGTGTGAGTCGGAATAATTAAATTATGCTTCGACAATGTATTTACAAATGCGCGTTGCGCCCACACTCCTCACATCTCTGCACTATACTATGAAGTAACTTGCATCAACGAACTAATTGAATCCGTCGTTATAAACAAACACTTTCAATTGCATTATTATAAATTGTCAGAGACAATTATAAATGTGAATTTGAATTGAAGTCAAACACAAATGACTGCCTTGGAAATAATGTGCATTGCCGTATTAAGAGCTGCAAGAATATTATGTTATTGCAAGTTTAGCCCTCTGACTGAAATGTGTCGACAGTAAAATAGGAGTTTTTTTACATTAATACCGCAGTCCCAAACTGCTCCCAACCTTCTGGAGCCAGTGAGACTATGGCATCCCCAATTGTGGTATATTGGAAGGCTGAAGGTAGTGGGGAGGGGAAGGAAATGGGGTATAGGAAGGTGGGGGAGAACCTGACAGATGTGGTCACGAAACACGGCTAAAGGCATTTCACGCAACGTTTCAATTGGCCTTCGGATTGCTAGTCAAGAGCCTTACCCCTCGACCACGGAAGCCGTCAAAGAGATTGCTGAAGTAGACAGTCGATAATTTATACGGATTCAGTAAAACTATTCTGCTCTGGCTCAAATATTGGTAACAATATTTGTTGAGCTAATGGCATTATGTATCACTCGTTTCTCTCTTTGTATCTCTTGCCTCTATGTGTATTATTTGTCTTTGAATGAATTTTTGTAAAATTTTGTATTTTTATGCTAATATTATGTATCCTTTGACCAAATGGGTTTTGGTGATTTTATGTACTTTTTTTTTGTTAGTTTTTAGATTCTCACGGCCAAAGGCATTTTTGTTGTTTGTTTTTGGGGTGTTATGCCGTGTTGCGCTAACTCCTTCTTTAGCCGGCGTTTCGGACAGCGTTGCACATCTTCGGATCTACCGGATCTGCCCTGATGATGGACGCTGCAACGCTGTCCGAAACGCCGGCTAAAGAAGGAGTTAGCGCAACACGGCATAACACCCCAAAAACAAACAACAAAAATACTTTTTTTTGTTTTTAGAAAATGTATTTTTACAATTGATTCTTTTAAAATACAAAACACATGAAAACATTTGTAATATTTTTTCAAAAATACACAGAGAATGGCATAAGAAAAAATAGTGAAAATATATGTTTTTTAGTATTTCTACACCAATGAAGAGAACCAGCTCTTGATTTTGGAATTAATATCATAGAGTGTATGATAATACAGGATGTTAAACATTGTAAAATATTAATATGGTTTGAAATGAAGTTACTGCACTTTGTTTATGATGTTACGCGTGTTCAGTTTTAAAATATAATTTTACCTTGTTCTTGAATAATACCAAATCTGTTATATTTTTTATTCTTCTGGAAGACTTTATATTTTATCCCTCTGTAAATATGATTGTTGTGCAGAAAATAGAAAATTATTTACATACTAACTGATTTTTATATATTAATTGTTCGCGCGTAAGTAAATAAATAGATAAATAACGTTATTGCTACTTGTGAACCCGATAGTGGGTAACTTAGTAAACTTTGATGGAATTCGTTTCTCTGGTCGAGTGGAACTATATAAGTGCCTGTCTGTAATCACGAGTCAAAATATGTTTATATCATCGACGTCAGTTATCTAGCTCATCAGATATGAATGCAAAAAGTAATAATTGTACACGAAAATTAAAAATAAACTATTTTGATAAGGTTCCGCTCACAGGGCTGCCTTTTATCTCTAAACGATGTTTTAAAATTGGTAGAATTAATTGTGTGTTTTGAATGAAATCGTATTGTGAATTTATATTGGTTTCAAGAACCTGCAAGTCAGTAAGATAGTAAATATTAGAAAGCCCGTACACTTTATTTTACCTTTTTGTTGGTTGGGAGCGGCTCAGCGTGTTGTGCTGGATTCGTGTAGATAGAACAATTTGTTTTTCTTGCAACGAATTTTGTGGAAATATATCTTTAAGTGCCGGTACTAGAAAGCATCTCTCTGTATTTTTTTAAACATTATTTCCACTCAGGAGGACCGGAGGAAATAATTCTCCTCGGGGCATATATCTTCTTTAGGGATGCTGTGTGGAGAGTCTTTTTTGGTAAAGGAAGGAGAGGAAGTGTCAAGAAGAAAAATCGCAAAATGGTGGGTAGGAATCTGGGGGGTCAGTGTGTCCAAAAGTGACAGACGTATGAATTCTTCTCTCCCACTGCGGTGCAAGGTGCCATGTTCAGAGAAAGACCCGTTGGAGGGGTCAAAAGATCTCCCTCAACCAATCTCTCCCGATCGGGTTCACCACGCAGTTCATCCACGCATCCGACGCCAAGATCCGGACAAACCTCACCGCATGAAGCCCGGCACCCTTGCTAAGCTACCAAACGTAACGAACCACTTGGGATGACCTATGACAGAGGTGTTAGTTCCCGGGCGACGCCACCCATACCCTCCTCCTAAGTGGTATGTTATGTTGGTGACGGTAAAAATATATTTTTTTATATAAATAGATCTGTAAGATTCTACATAAATTTTTTTGTCAAAGAATATGTAGGTCGGTGTCATTATTTTTATTTAACAACTTTGTTTAAAAGAATTTCAAGTGTGTTATCATAATCTTAACTAAACCAAGGGAATGTCTTATAATAATAATAATTTTTGGTTAGTTTATATAGCGCCGTTTTCGTGAGAAATCACTTCAAGGGCGCTGTGCGAATGTATTTCTTAAATAGTTTAGATATACAGTCTAGTGTAGATATATCAGTTAGAACCACCGGCCGGCGTTGGAAAGGTTTCAATTGAATATTGAATACTCTCCTGGAAGTGTAATCGAGCAAAATAAATTACCCATTATTGCCTCTCGTCAGTAGTCTTGAAGGGCAAGGTTGTGCTGTCAACATTGTCGGATCCCATTAATATTGCTGTAATGTATAAAACGAAATCACAACACAAAAAAACACTTTCTGCTGTGATAAGGAAATTATGTTAAATTCCGTTTAAACTCAACCATTTTGCATTTCATTTGTTTGTTATTTTCCGGTGCCGGTTCAAGATGGTAGTCGTTTTCATGGTTCAGTAAAAATCAAGGTGAACGTACATTATTACATACAGTTTAATATTTCGCATTCGAAATTATGACAGTTTTGGTAGCTGGTAAGAGTGGCAAACCGGCTATATTGTCGTATAATCGGTAGCCGAGCGAACTCACTGTCAAGACAGCAATCGATTGTGCAGTTCACGTCAACTGCACAATCGAATCATTTCAAATTTTACCGGCAGGTTGCAGTAAGTAATACTGTCACTTCTTATAGATGTGATTTATTCCCCTAATATGATATTTGATCTCTTCAGAAAGGTCAGGATGGCGCGAGTCGAAAAGAACTTCAAAGATTGATAGATTTGATTGCTTCAATGATGATGACTTGCTTTTCGAGAGGCTTAAGTTAAGAGTATCCCCATCAGGAATTGAGGAGGTCATGAATATTACATTCAAAATGAGTTTTGAAGAAATAACAGACGCTAGGGTGCAGAATAGTCGTACTGGAAAAGTATTAAAATATTAAAAATGTATGAAATAATATTTTTTGCTTGAACTATATAAATTATTTAATATATAAACCAACCAGTTTCGTTTCATCCTAAACCTTCATTAGGTTTGTATAAATACACACAACATGTATATTATTTGCAGTGTGCATTAGTACATTATTATACAACCCTTATTAAGGTTCAGGCTGAAACGATACCGAGATTAATTTAAGTGGATCAGGGTCTTTTATGTTGATGATAACCCCCGTGGTTTCTATGTTATCAGTAGACAGGCAATGCACGTGGCCATGGTGTAATGCCT
The DNA here is from genome assembly GCF_061612785.1 of Hesperophylax consimilis. Lineage (NCBI taxonomy): Eukaryota > Metazoa > Arthropoda > Insecta > Trichoptera > Limnephilidae > Hesperophylax > Hesperophylax consimilis. The sequence goes on along the minus strand of NC_142836.1, from coordinate 26,153,287 downwards.
CTTTGACATGAATTGCGGCACCACCGGCAGTCTTAATTACACGCCCGATATGGTAAATGGTGTAAAACATAATGTAATATTATGTCTCAATATTCACCAGTATGTTCCAGGAAATTTGAAATTGTAAGAAATCATAAAATTAATCAGTATGGAAAATACTTCATCACATTCACCACAAGTAAGAAAAAAACTAAGCACGGCACGCGGACACGCTAACACTTTCATCAGTTCATTTCTTTAGTGGTACCTACCACTATGCCAATCTTGGGGTCTAGCACAGTGAAAACGATTACTCTACAATATCGGAGCGATAGACGTAACTTCCGATGGCTTTATTGCGATTTACTGTGCACTTTGGCGCTGTTGATAAATATACAGATATTGATAATGTAATAAATTAGACATTGACATATACGAGTATATAGGTATTTTTTTACGAATTGAAAATCCTAAATGGCAGACGGCTACATACATGATAAAATAATAATAAATTGACAATTTCTAATTGAAGAAATAGCTTTAATGTACATTGCCAGTCTGCAACTACTTTTTATTAGTTCATGAGGTCTTAAGTAATAAGTCATTACTACTCACTATAATACCCACGCTCAGGCTTCGCCTTTGTGGGATTTTGTTGTTACTCTTTCATTAAATATTACTATGTATGTACCTGAATTGTATATATATCAAAAAATTTGTTAATAAAAAATAAAAAAAAAAAAAAAAAATAAAACTTGTGTTTCTTCAGGCAGGAACGAAACAATTTTTCTTTCGATCGTGTAAACGATTTCTTTCAATTTTGAGAGCTTTGTTAGTTCACCTCCGTTCTTTAATAAACCAGTTATTTTGAATAACGAACGATATTATCTGAAAAGTTGTTCACATTGACAGCGTATCCGACATCATGCAGGCTACGCTAAAAGCAGCGGCTTTTGTCCACCGGCTGTCGAGTTTACCGTGCTCGCAACTATAACTAACTGACCATAATGACAGTAAGATATTTCATCAATATCTTATTGTCACAGGGTTTTTATTTATCTACCGTGCTGGATACCCTAGTCCCTAGAGAGGCCACAGAAATTGATTATCTGTTTGAAAGAATTCAGGTATTGCTTGATCAAATTCACCACAAGCAAGGAAAAACAGAACTCACTTCAAGTACACGGACACGCCCCCAAAAAAATTTCGTCAGTTAATCTATTTAGTGGTCTACCACTTTTCCAATCTATTAATATGTTAGAGGAGCTATACAGCATTTTCTATTTGTTTCCGATTTATACCATAAATCTTCGATTGAAACTAAACCATGATTATACGCTTTTAAGCGTTTCTCTGCACGAACTTAAAAAAGAGACCTAGTTTTGTAAATTGAAGTATGAACGTACATAATTAATTTTAATAATATTAATAAAATAATTATATTTATTTGGTGTAGGGTAAAAGCAAAGGAATAAAAGGCCAGGAATAAAAGATTCGTGATTTTATCGCAAAGAATGCTGAGTCCAAAGTTGTGTGTTCTGATTTTTGTTGCTTTGATTAAAGGCTATGCAAAGCAAAGGAACCTGCATATTATAAGAGTGATCTCAGGGCTTGCTGCTCAGATAACTTTGCAAAAATATTTATTTATCAAATAAAGAATGACTTTGAAGTACCGTATATTTTCTTCTTTGCTAAAAGTTCTGTAATAAATAGTTCTTTATCTGCTGTATGTTTATTTACGTACCCTTTACTTTCTTAGAAGTCTAGGTTAACTTTAAGTTTGAAAATATCGCTTTGATTGTAATATTCAAAAATTAAATTTTAAATGATTCTTAGCAGAAATCAAAAAAATTGTTTGCACACTTTCAATTTTTTCCTTGGCAATCAGAATAAACAATTGTTAAACATTAAATAAATAAACATTTCTTAGAAATTATTTTTATTGAAATTCATCTTTTTCTTAAGAACAAAATCATAATAAAATAACAAAATCATAAAATAAAAGTCATAAAAATAATAAAAAAACAAACAAATAATATGCTTTTAAATATTGTGCTATTTGTAACCTTCTATTATGAACTGAGCTTTCTTTCTGTGTTGGCAGTTTGAAAAGGATGTTGAAATTGAGGAGCGTTTTCATAAATACTTCAAAAGTAGAGATATTCTATTAGAGGCGCTGTTGCCTACTAATATCGCGTCAAAACGTGTTTCACCACTAGAACGCGATAAACGGAGCGCGTAGAACGGGTTCGGTAGTTTTAGTTAAAGCGTTGGAAGCGTTTGAGTCAACTGGAGGAAAAAAAGGGAAATCTAATTTTTCGCTTCATATCTCATCTAAATATCATTTATGACATCAAATTTTTTTGTTTTGTTTTGATTCTTATTCTCTATTTAGATGTCTTCGAAATGGCTAATTCAGATTATCAGAAGTCAATAATATATTTATCTACTTTGTGTGAACGACAAAATACAATTTATTCACGAAGTAAAACATCTACATTCGCATGTAAATGTGAAATTAGTAGATAAGTATAGATATAGTGTAAAGAGCGTTTGTAATCTTATTATAATACATTTATTTATTCATCTTGTCTGTAAAACGGTTAATCACCCAATATATTACAAGGAAGATCACAAGGTTAGGTTAATATAAAAGATCATGGGGGGGGGCAGTATTACTATTTTGTGACATAAGTCAAAAGATAATTGCTGAAATCTCTGTAATTTTTGGCATGCTTCTAATATGTTGAAATCGAGCATTCGTGAGAAGGTCACTATTTGGTTTGAGGAGAGGCTGGTTTTTGGAGACCCTTTGGTCTCTCCAACTGGTTTCTCGACCCATCGCCTTGCGTCGCAGTGGGAGGGATATATGTATAAAGCCTGCACTCCTGGACTGACTGACCCTAGATTCCTACCCAACTGTCATACCTTTTACCTTGCCAGAACTTCCTTTCCCCAAAAAAGATCCTCCCCAAAAAAGATTCTCCATACAGCATCCCAAAAGATGACATTGGACCTGAGGAAAAAATATGTTCCTCAAAGCCTCCTGTGTGGGGTTAATGTTATAATAAAACTAACGTTGTTAAACCAAAGAAACTTTTTTTTTGATTCCATATCAATATCTTTGTTCAGGTATTATTTTATAATTTTAATTTTTAACGAAATAATATATTTTTTTGTAGAACTACTAGGGGGTACCCAAAATAACCGAACTGATGTGGAGGGGGCATAGTTTTGTACTACTTGGTTCTGCCTATGTAAACGTGTACTGTACAGCGGCCTTTTCCCAGTCAGTGTGTCAAGCACTGCTCTATAGAAGTCGTCCTTTCGGCTGGTGTAAATTTTTTGGTGATGGTTTTTTTGTGGGCATGTTTCGTGATCCAAATATTTGCCCAATTTCAGCTTATACTTCCATACAGTGTTATGTTTTGGAAATTAAAATGGGAATAAATGAGACGGAACGCTAGGTGGTTGGGCTAAATAGAATATTTGTTTCAATTCAAGTGTAACATTATTTATTCTATGGTTTAAACCTCTTAATTTTTCTCAAAAAGGGTTTCAAAATTATTAATGTTAACAATGTTAGTTAGCATTATGTGCATTGTGTCTACTGTTAGTTTCGTTTCTTATATTTATGTAAATTAAATCGTAATAATATTATCGGTATCAATGGTTTGAATCTATGTAGAACGCTAATAAGGAGTGACACGCGTTCTGGTTTTTAGATCGATTAATAACGTTGACATAATAATACATTAGATATAATCAGCGGTCTGAGGAGATATTCCCCGAGGAAGGCGCAGCGCGTAGGGATAAATCCTGCGCGATTTCGTTACTTCGAGCCCGCTGCCGATCGTCAATCAACCCTCTCCGCTTTTATCCACACCCCCTCCCCCCCTCTCGGGACGCGCCTCTAATTTTTTTTCCACTAATTATTGTCAACCGGAAAATATGATACGCAATTGACTGAGCTTAGCGAATTAATATTTTAACTTTTTCGTCTCTCTGTAAATTTGATTTTTGATGGTGGTGATTGTAATGGTTCGGTAAAGGTTATTTTTTCAAATGTTAATCGTCGTGTTTATTTTGACTTTTTTATTATGGTACCTACCTGCCTATAATATAAAAGTTTAAAAAAATAACTGTCATTGATATAAGTTTTGAGGTTTTAGGGTTTCTATTGACAAATTGTACAATTCTTTATTTGAAGTGAATCGTGTGACATATACCATATATGGTATAAAATGAATTATTATAATTTTTTTTTAAATTTGGTTTTACGCCTAGGTAAATTAATTTTTCGGTGGGTATTTAAATAGTTACCTACAAATCTTATGATTTCAGAGGAAATTTTGGTTTTGATTTATTTAATTAGAGAACCTAAAAAAGTTATTTGTTTGGACCCCAGGTGTACTGTTCATAGAACTAAAACTAGCCCCTTACTAATGTGTATGTATTACCTTACAATATTTTTTATATTTACTTTGTGGGATTGCACCAATTAATGGTTGTTTATAGGTTGAGTAAAAATTAAAACATGTTATTTAGTAAGGTCTTGAGTAGTTTAATGAGTTCAAATTAACCCATTACTAACCAGATTTTTTAAAATTTAAGTACTCCATAACTTTTTCGGTTTAATGAGACCATAGTAAATATGTTCAATTATTATTTTTTTCTTGAAATATATTTTCTCTGAAATAATGGGTGCTACCATATGGTATTGCTGGGCGGAGTGTGTGTAAGAATATGGCTACAAGTAAAAAGCGTAATAATTATTTTAGCGTAATATTATAATTTCGAATCAAGTGTTAAACCAATATATTTTCAAGCTTTTAAAATATTAAAATTGTTTAAAAAATTACATTGATATTAATTATTATTATTTTTATAACCTAAAGTGGTTTTGTGTGATATTTAGAAAAAAACAAGTAATACGCAACCCACAGTTCTTGCACATCGTTCTAACAAATGGTTTTCAAGATTTTATAGCACATCGACGTCTATTACAAAGAAAACAACAAAGTGGTCCATTTGGTCAATATTATACCTGTAAGAACTCCCAATCTCTTTTTTCTGGGACCTATAAGGAATACCAAAACACGTTTGTTAAATTTGGGCAAATTTTCTCAGGAATCCCAGATTTGATTCTTCATTGGGATTTTTTCAAAACAAAAACACGAATCATAAGCAACATTCGGTATCCATAAGCAAAATATCCTATTAAATTTCTTACTGCAGATGCATTTCTTATCATCGATTATTTGAGACAACTTTGTCCGTTAAATTAGTTTCTCATATTTTTACTGTATTGAGCAATACAATCTGGACGCTACGCCTAAAAATAGAGTTTTGAGAAAACCGTTTGACGATTACGGAAGGAAATATTCCATTGTTTGTATAAGCAATCATGACAACATAGTTATCATCCCAACTTGTTAGAAGTACCTACTCCAATCGTTTTATCCAATCAATCCTCCGTTGACTTTATCCGCAGAGTTTTCACCCGAAGAATATTTGAGTCGGGTAGTTGGATGAATATAATTGGTAAATTATCGGCTATATCAATGTTTTCATTTATCATGACAAAATGTTTCGGATAGTGAAAATATAGGGCTGGAAATAAATATATATATATATATTTACAAAGTAAATATATTTTGCTAACGTTACCGTTTGCCGATACCATATAGTATCCTGCAACTTTGAGACCATATTGTTTAAACGCCAAATTGTAAATATTTTATTAGAATATTTATTTTCAATTTTCCATTTCTTGTTACCATAAGCGTTTGTATAATATAAAAGCAGATAATACGAAAAAATATAATTTTAAAAAATATACGCATACTCAAATTTCAGGTCTGCGATTTTGGGCACACATTTTTTTATAAGAATATGACTCTCGTTCATACGTGGCTAGCGTCAAAAATGAATTGCCCACACATACCTCTGGTACACTGATGGAACCAATCACAACATACCTCCCATCAGATATTTTAAGTTAGCGACGGCAAAATTAACAACGGTATTTCGGATACCATATGGTATCCGCGGGCGCTATGGGTTAATACAACGAGTGAGAATTTGATTTTGTTGACTAGCAATTTTTTTGTAAAATATTAGTCCATTCAGTATATATCGGAACACGAGTTCATGCAGCTGCACTTTTCCTGATAAATTTAATGAGGAAATGCGATAATATAACAATTTTTGTGTTCCTACATCCTTATAACACATTTGTGTTTTACTGGTGGTTTGTTGGAAAATCTGTCAATTCATTCGTTAAAGACTTGCAATCCCGTTTTTAACAGGAATACGATTTTTTTTTAATAAATATACATGATTTCATATCCGTGCTTCCCATCCGCACTCTCTTCAGAGTTTCAACATACCCGGATGCTATAGTTTCATTGACTCCGGGCAGATGGAACTCTTGTACGGCATTTAAATTAAAACAAATTTCACAAGGCTAGCTTTGTTTTTTATACCTACCTAAATTCCACATCACGAGAATATAATGTTCTGAGAATAATAATATTTGGAGAATATAGTATTTTGAGAATATAAAATTTTAAAATATAAAATTTTGAAAATGTAATATTCTACGAATATAATGTTCTGATATTTTTAATGTTTTGGGAATATAATGTTACGACAATATTATATTTTGAGTATTTTATCTGTGTTTTATGAAAAAAATATACAAAAGATCGTGAAATACTATAAAGTTACGACGAAATCATAAAATTCATTAATAATAATAATAACATAACATTTATATAGCGCAGTTTTGTGTTGTTTCACTTATTTAACAAATAAAACTTATTCACATGATTCTCTCTGACGATCGTGGTTCTCAGACAGGACTGTCTTGTCTATGTGTCTTGATAAACCACAACCGATCTCTTCAGTGATCTATACATATACTCATAACAGTTGCTGTAAACCACAACCAATCTCTTCAGTGATCTATACACATACTCACAACAGTGCCTGTAAACCACACCCAATCTCTTCAGTGATCTATACATATACTCACAACAGTGGCTGAAAACCACAACCAATCTCTTCAGTGATCTATACACATACTCACAACAGTGGCTGTAAACCACAACCAATCTCTTCAGTTATCTATACACATACTCACAACAGTGGCTGTAAACCACACCCAATCTCTTCAGTGATCTATACATATACTCACAACAGTGGCTGTAAACCACAACCAATCTCTTCAGTGATCTATACACATACTCACAACAGTGGCTGTAAACCACACCCAATCTCTTCAGTGATCTATACATATACTCACAACAGTGGCTGTACACCACAACCAATCTCTTCAGTGATCTATACACATACTCACAACAGTGGCTGTAAACCACAACCAATCTCTTCAGTGATCTATACACATACTCACAACAGTGGCTGTAAACCACACCCAATCTCTTCAGTGATCTATACATATACTCACAACAGTGGCTGTAAACCACAACCAATCTCTTCAGTGATCTATACATATACTCACAACAGTGGCTGTAAACCACAACCAATCTCTTCAGTGATCTATACATATACTCACAACAGTGGCTGTAAACCACAACCAATCTCTTCAGTGATCTATACATATACTCACAACAGTGGCTGTAAACCACAACCAATCTCTTCAGTGATCTATACACATACTCACAACAGTGGCTGTAAACCACACCCAATCTCTTCAGTGATCTATACGCATACTCACAACAGTGGCTGTAATCAGTTTTGTTCATACATTGGAAATTATATATTTTTGAACCTTTATTTACCGTGAGTTTTTTCGTTACACTGATTTTATTTCGGAAAACAAGTTACTATTTAGGCTACATGAAATGTATCCAGGGCTATCCTTGTATCCTTACATTCCTTACGGTCAGTCTTTTTTACGTGGTTTATGTTGCTTCTACAATGATGCATGGCCATGATTGACCCCTTTAATCTGAAACATTCACATTTACCAACACAGCCCAATGTCAGTACCGATCATACTATTAAACCTAATAAAATTAATGAACGAAAATATTTTCCCCCGCTCAAACCCTTGCACTGGATACCATGTACGACTTTATACTATTCGAGTATTTACTGTATCGCAAAATTTGTATTTGCACGAGTATGCTGACTAGGTCAGGTGCGATTTTGTCTCCAGAGAATTTGTAATGAAATCTTTGCTGTGGCAGTTCGCAAAGCTTTTCAGACATATTCAAAGGTTGTCTACAAAGAAATTGAACAAATTTTACTAGGTATTTACTGCAAAAGCGAGTAATTCAGGGATATTTAATCATATCGTGCCCTCGAGAGGGTAAACAGCTATTCAAATTTGATAATAACTTAGGGTTGCAAGGGTGACAGTCAAAGTTTATTATAGAGCTTTATTAAGAGCAAATAATGTTATAGTTCTTGCCGACGGAAGATAATAATTTTTTTGATGGAAATAACACGTAAGTTACATTTTTATTATTTGTGTAATCATTCCTTGAAATGTGTTTTATAAAATAAATGAAAAAAAAATAGGAATCATGCCTTGATTTCTATAATAAACAGGAAATTGAGTTTAACCAACAAATTGTTGAGAATTAAAAAATAAAAATAAATTCTTCCGTTAATCGGAAGTCGTTCCTGATCACTGCGGAACATTCGTTGTTGGGAATCCCCCATGTATCTGCCATTGCCGATGGTGTGTTTTTGATGGCTTGTAATTAAAATTAATTCAGTGTGAAATTTTTCATGTTTTCGTTTGTGTTTTCCCAGTTTCGAGAGTGACAATTCCCTTCAACTGGATTTTTTGCCTTTGATATTAAAATGTTTGATTTTTCAATTGTTGTCAGTGAAATAATTTTTTTTTTGTATAAATTTGGTATAAGCCTCAAAATAAATGTTATTCGGTTAATATCATTACTCCCCTTCTAAGAACCATTCCCATTGAATAGATCTTCTTTGCTCATAGTGACTTACGGAATTAACACCATTTTAATGACATATAGGTACAAACTTATTTCAGAAAGGGAAATATTAATTGGTGATATTACTCTTAAGAGTTGTAGGTCCTCGCATACCCTTTAGCGAATGGATCACAAGGTTTTTTTAGGTTAACCGTTACATGCAGCAAAAGGAACAATTTCAGAATAATAATAAATTTCTAAAACTACTTGGTTTCATCACTAGCATTACCTCTGATTTCGAAAATATTCTAAGAACTCTTTACTGCTCGTAGGTTCGGCCCATCTCTAATATACTTGTGACGTTCGCTCTCCTTTTTATGCTGTCCGTATTCATCATATTGGATCCGTTCAACGTCGATTCTTAGAGGGTTGCTAAGAGGTTAGGATTTGAAAGAGACAATTACTCATTTGATGAAATTGAACTAACTCTGAACTTTTCTCCTTTAAGGCCGTAGGTAAGCCATAACAGATTTCATCTCATTTGTTTCTTCAAAACAATTAATTGTATTATTGATTTAAGTACTTTACCACAACTCATCTCTTTCAATATTACTTCCCGTTGACTCAGAATGCTCTTCCCAACACTCAATCAATTATGGATACTATTCACAACTGTTCATAATGTGTATACTGGTCCACTCAAGTCAAGGCCTTGATTTTTTGGTATAAGTCTAAATAATTTGTGAAGAAATATATATATTATGACTTTTAACGAGGTCTTGAACTCTCACAACTCTTTTCTTATGTATATCTTTGAGTTTTGTGTTTGATTTCATATGTTATTCCTTAGGTGTTACTTATTTTGTAAATTAATGAATAAAATGTTGTAAAAATGATAAATAACGTGTTGTGAAAATAATAAATAATATGTTGTAAAAATAATAAATAACATATTGTTAAAATAATTAAAAACATTTTGTAAAAATAATTAATGACACGTGGTAAAAATAATTAATAACATGTTGTTAAAATAATTAATAACATGTTGTAAATATAATTAATAACACGTTGTAAAAATAATTAATAACATGTTGAAAACATAATTAATAACATGTTGTAAAGATAATAAATAAGTACTGTATTGTACGAGTATATTAGGTTTAAATGTGTACTTACAAATTTTCATGGTTAGGATTTCATTCCTAGGTTTCAATAACTTAACATAGTTCATGCAAAGAATTGGCAGTGCCAACAATAGAAACAATTATTCCATCCCATTTAACCAAATTGCTTTAGCCAATTCACATTGGGCACCATCAAGACAAGTTTATTTCGCCAATCTGATTGAACTCAAATATCGCTCAGTAAGCCGATTGCAGTTTTGTTTCGGCACATTATATCGGCTCAGCGCATTCAATGCCAATCCAAAGGGACCATACTTCGAGACCACCTCGCCAATAAGAACTAATCGTCGTATAACGTTCTGCTGCAAGCCCAAATGGACAGGTATGTTGACTTTAACCTGGTGGTTCATATCTTGCCTGAATGTACGATTGTTGCAGCTCTCATGGGATATGTTCATTGTTGCTATGGCCTTTCCAAAGTGCGATTACCCTACGATTATGGTGATCACTAGCGCGCTGGCATGTGAATTATGTTAGAATTAGTATGTTCTCTGAATTTCGGACAGCGTTGTTTGTTCCTATGTTAGGAGAGATGTATAGAGACGCAATCAAAGGGGGTTGATCTGCAAACTTCAGGACAAACATAACGATCCACACAGCGTAATTTATGATTCAATTAAATTATTACTCAAAACACTACCAAATTCAATGTACATACGAAAACTTTAACGTTTTTAAAAGATTAAGTTTATTTAGGAGGAGAAAAACTATTTTTTAAAGAAATTGAAATTTTGATTTCGCAAAAAATTTAACGTAGTGCATAACAGAGAGCAGACATTATAATTAAAGCTGCAAGAAAAATGATCATAATTGAAAATGGATGCATATTTTAAGAAGCGTCATGGAAATAAAAGTTCCTAGTTCAATCGAATAATACTCGCGGAATAACATATTATCTCCGTGACAATCGACTATTTATAGATGATAAAACAGATAAGGAATTTAATAAATTTTCCGGATTTACACAGACACTTAATTATTTCCAGCAGGCGCCCAACAAAGATAGCATGACTCCCAAGCTGGAAGATGAGACAGCTAGGTAACAACACACATTGCCTATAAAATGTGTGATTTTATGCACAGGAAAGGAACGAGACAGTCTAATAAAAATATATTCCGTTCTCCATTTGGCATGCAAATTTATGTAGGTACTTACTTCCCGACTTCCAGGGTCTAAGATCTTAAAGGATTTTCTTTCAAGATTACTCACTTGCTTAGCGGGTTCGAAAATCTCGGCAAATCAGATTATTCGCATAGATGAATGAATTAAAAAGAGATTTTAATCTTCCCAAATGAATATTTTATTCTGTTAACATTGTGATTTTTTCTCGGAATAATCGACTATATTTACTTTTAGTGTCATATGCCAATGTTTAAATCTATGGTCGTTGTAGTTATTTTTACTAAAAGGGAAAAATGGTTTATAAATACATATTCGTTTGTATAATTAAATATATTTTTACTTAAGCTTAAGATTAAGTTGAAATTCATGGATATTTTCGATACTTTTAGATTTAAAGGAAGGTTGTTAAAATAAGTTATTCATAGAAAGAGGAGGGGTTTTTTAATGTTCTTGGTATTCGGTCTTGGGATTATACTGTTATTCTGATTTACTAAACTGTAAGTTATTGGAGAATGTGTGGATCCAAATCGCTATGACGCGTTTTCTTTAAGTGGTTTTTTTGCTATGGCTGATGGTTTAGCCGCAAGTTGCAATTGTTAAAATGTTTTAAAACCGATAAAATTTTAAAAAGTGAAGTAAAGAACAATAAAACCTCCCAATACAGCCGGATTGTATAATTGGCCTATCAAGTTGCAAGTACCATTTGTTCAGAAATTTAAGGGAGCTCTTCAACCATAACCAAAGATAAACAAATAAGCTATGATTTGTTAAATATTTATACTTCTGTTTAAGATAATTTGTATGCAACAAATATTTAGGTCAGGGGTCTACAACCGGTGAATCGCTAGAAAAGCCAATATGGAGCGAAATGAAGCAAATAGAGTCAAGGTGAGCCAAGAAGAGCCAAGAAAATGTAAAAAGAGCCAAGAAGAGTCTAAAAAAGGCAAGAAGAGCCAACCAGAGCCAAGAATAGAAAAGAAGAGCTGAGAAGAATGAAGAATAGCCATGAAGATACTAGAAGAGCCAAGAAGAGTCAATAAGAACCAAGAAGAGCCAAATTGACACCAGAAGAGATAAGAACATCTAACATGAACCGTGAAGAGCCAAGATGTGCGAGAAGAGACAAGAAGAGCCAAGAAGTAACAGGAAGAACCAAGAAAAACCAAGATGAAGAAACATATAAAGAAACTCATCCAATTCCTTTATTCCTGCCAATACTTAATTCCAATATTGGCTTATTAGGTTGCCTATATACCGGCAATTAAACTCCAATCTCTTTCCAATCCTCAGAGCATGTGTCCCAAGTCCTAACAAATCAGTACCCTATTGTATACCGGTCGCGCCGGGACATGAGGGCTCCTGGCTGGGGTGATACAATCGCATCGTATCGATATTATATTAAATTGTTAGTTATTCTATAAAAAATTGCAGTACACGTTGAATATCATTGTTAAAAGAATTTCGGAAAAAAATGTAGTTGATTTTTTTAAAGATTACCTTAACTATCAATCAATAAACTGTTTTAGTTGAATTTAAATTAATATCATGAGTTCTTCCCCAGCTAATAATTCCACATTTAATAAAGATTGAAGAATTATTGTATAGTACACTTTTTTAAGGTTTTCTAGTCTAAGAATAGAAAATAAATTAACTAATCCTTTTGACAAATTCACTAAATGTGTTTTTCATTTAAAATATTGATCTTTATAGAACAAAGATACATCATAAATCCCATTTCGTTTATTAATCTTTCGTTCCTTTTTTAATGCTTATTTCAAAATATAAAAACTTTTAACAACCATATTTTTATCTGATTTTGATAGTGATCCCAGTTTCACGCATCGAGTTGACGCCAAAACTTCCAGACGTGCGTTCGCGTCGTCGGCACGGGGTGGACTAACTGTGGGGACTCAAAATGAGGAAAGTACACGAAATCATAAATCAATTCGATGGCGGGTAAAAAAATGATACGACTTTTTCGAACCACCCAATCTTACAGACATTTACGTCACCAATGGCGTGTTAAATAAATAAATACCTAAGTAATATTTAATTTCACAACTTGAACTAAGTGTAGAACATGCTTGATTGCAATTAGTTCTTCTTACACACAAGCCTACTATTATTATCTTGGCACATATTGTGTATACAATTAACTAACTAACTAAATATACTTACTTGCCTAACACTCCTCGCCTCATTCACATTCATACACCGTCGCATACATACTCTTCTATTATTCTGAATCTTGTCATGGCCCGACTGAAGTATCTGATTCGCTTGATTGTGCCATATCTTCCTCGGGCGTCCCCGACTTCTCTTACCTTCCATCATATATTCTCCTTACACTCCTTTCTTCGCTCATTTGCTCTATATGCCCAAATCATCTAAGATTTCCTTATTGTGAAATGATTACTATATTTTCTGTAAAATTGCGTAATATTATTTTTTGTAATAAATGTTTAAAAAAATAACAATTTCGCATCATATACATTGTTGTTTGTTTTCAAAATTATTTCACACGCTACTGACTTATATAACTATATGATATGTATCCATACATTGTCATGTCATTGGTAAAAAATAATATTTCAATATGTTCAATAATATGTATGTAGGTAGACATAAATTCTATATTTGTGCAAATTATTATTTATCACCTGACACTTTTACTATTCCTCCAGTCCTAATCAATCATACTGACGTGAACGCAGTTTCATGAAATTTCCGCAAGATAAGATATTCCATCGACGTTGATGAAAAATGGATGACATAATATTAATCATTTTTCAGGAAAACATTCAGTAGAAACTGAAATGAAATTGCGTGTCAATCTAACATTATTTGTTCATTTTCTGACAACATGCTGAAACATATTCACTGTCGTTTTTATGGTAGACACGTAAATGTTAACTGTTTTGTTTTCTGTAAATTGGGTAAATTTGATAATACTCAATTAATAAGAGTAATTAGCCATATTATTATTAATACATTTTCGCCAGCTTAAATCATGCCTTCGGTCGTATTGGAAAAAAACGACTTTTGTTTTAAAAAATGGTTCCCATGCTTTTTCGTAAAATAATCTCGTATGTTATTTAGAATGCGTGTAAGGTATAGAAACTGTAAGGTTGTTTAGATAGAAACAGATAGTTTGATACAGAGTTATAATTGCGCGCGTGTAATAACGCCCGCGCGCTTACAAGGCGTTTCGAAGTAATACCAAAATCAGTTGGTTAGATAATTATTACCTATGTTTTTCTTTTGTATAAAAATCATTCCTACAACATTTTAAATAACAGAATAAAAGTATTTTTAATAGTTTTCGGAGCTTACTTTGCGATTTTTTTTATCAATGGAATTTCATATAATTAACGTTTTAACATAATAAATGTATAGATATTACCTTAAAATATATTTTTTTAACTTGAAAACTTAAAGAGTTAAAAACCTGGTAGAAATTGGGTATGCGGGGCAGTTTTTGGTAGATCCAAAAAAGATCCAGCAAATCAATCATTAGTAGGTATGAAGTATTTTCAGCAAAATATTATGTTAAAGTTTTTTTACAATAACTGATATATTTATTTGGATTTTTTTTTCGCAGTTTTACGAAACCTTTAACAATTAAGTTTTTTGTTGGTGTTTCTATCGGTTTTCGAGTATCTAGTAGCACCTAGATAACCTGCCCCAGTTTTGGTTTTCGGCTCTCTGTGTATATGTAGACTTAGGTAGAGTCTGTACGATAGAGAGTAGAACGTAATACAGGAGATTCCAATAAGAGGTGTTATTTTAAATAGCCCGCTATTTCGGTAGATGTTACATTTGAAGCTGTCATTTTTTGACATTTGACAAGTAGAAACTACGCCATCAATAAAAATGGAACTATACAGGCTTCAAAAACGCATTGAAATTAATAAAATTCACTTGAGTGAATCAAATGCAAATCATTTTGAGTGATGAGGCCAAATTCCACCACGGTGGCTTCGTCAACAAGCAAAATTGTCGCATTTGGGGCTCGAAAAACCCAAGAGTTATTGTTGAAAAGCCCATCGTTCCTCAACGTGTGACTGTTTGGGGCGGTTTATGGTCCGGCGGAGTCATTGGACCTTACTTTTTTGAAAATGAGGCTTGAGCAACAGTTACGGTGAATGGATTGCGCTATCGAGAAATGATTAATGATTTTTTTATGGCCGGAATTGGATGGTATTGATCTGGACAATGTTTACTTTCAACAAAACGGCGCTACGTACCACACAAGCAACGAAACCATTGATCTTTTACGATTGAATATCAAAATAACACCTCTCATTGGAAAGTTGTGTATAAATGTAGTTATACTTTTATATGCTCAGTGGAGTAAACTTAATTCCTGGCATAAATGTCACAAGCAAAATATGATATTTGAAACAGGTCTGGCGAGCGTCGATAAAACATTCGAGGGCACGCAGAACCCAACAGGAGCTCACAGCTCGAAGTTGGCATGTGTACCGGAGATATAGTTACATTGCATCCTCTGGGGCCACTTCTCTTGACTTAACTGACTTGTTTACTTGACGTGAGGAGCTAATGAAACGTAGTATCGCTGGTTCCTTCAAAAGCTGTTAAAGTATTATACTATCTTGTTTACAACGCTAATGTCATGAGTACTTGATGTGAAGGGATGAAAGTTCCCTCAGTTATTCCTTCAATTTGTATGTGTTACCACTGTTGCCTACTTTATAATACGTCTCAAACGGAGATAAATTATTACATATGTTAAAAACTGACAAACTTCCAACTTCCTGATACAATATTATTCATTCAGAATATATCGAGAACACATATTCTTTTCGTAATGTGAAAATATCAATATGTCAATATCAATATCAGTATTTGTATTTGTATGAACACTTGTTGGGTTGCCCTCATAAAAAATGCTTTGTTAGAAACTCTTCTAATTCATTCTTTATAGGCCAGCAGTCATATTTTTAAGAGAAAAACGAATAATTTTAACAGATTTCTAATAAATTAACAATATTTCATAACAGTAAGTTTTCTCCGTGCAGGAAGAATCATTTTGGCCCACCTAGCTCCAAAAGTAACCAACTATTGACACTATATTGGTATATATTAATAAAGTATTTCAATAGGGTGTGTGTCAAATAACTATCGACATTGCCCTTCGGCACCGGTTCGCAGTCACCACGCAACACGTACTAATCGTAGGCGAATGATATTTTTTACGACCAGTTCTTGTGCTAAAACGCTAGCGCTCTTTTATGGAATGGGTCTAATAAAGCATGGATCTTTTCATGACTTTAATTTATCTCTTCCTTCCGCATCTTATGGCACAAGTTTTTAAAACATCCATTTTCCCAAAACGCTCGGCAAAAATGTGAATCTACTGTAACTGAAATAATAAACTGTACTTTAAAAAATAATAAAAACATGTTGAAAACCTCAGAACCTCTCGTATGGAACAATTCTAAAAAAATATTGAGAGTGAATTTATTAATAACTATGTTTTATCAAAGCTACCTGTCTCATCGTAAATGTTTCTTTGTTCAAAATCTTAAGCCTCTTAACGATTATTATGAAATTTTGACACAATGTTGCATTCGAATACGCGTGTGTTTTTATGCATCTATATTATACTCATATTATTTTCTTATAAAAAAAAAAAAAAATTTAAATTTAACTTTCGAAATGAATAATAATGAAGCAATTGCTTTCCTAAACAAAGCTAAGGAGGAGATTAATAGCATCCACAATGCCATTACCGATCCTGTCTTAAAAATAACAAAAGACCAAATGGCAAAAATACTCAGTAAACTTTCTAATCTATCTGGAACTATGCAAGACCTAGGAGTAACTGTTGGAGTTCTTGAAGGAAAAGTTATGACATTCGAAAAAATCATTGAAAAGAAAGTATTACCACAGGAAACAACGCCAATTTGTGAGGTGCTCGCTGAGATAGAGGAACGCAAGACCCGCTCGAAGAACATAATTTTACTCAACGTCCCCGAGTGTAATTCGAACTCAACTACAGTGAGCGTCTTGGAGGATGGAAAAAAGGTATTAGCAGCTATTAGTGAAATTAATAGCGAGTTCAATCTAGAAGATGTGAAAATTTACAGGCTCGGAAGTAAAATTCCAAACAAAACCAGGCCAATTAAATTAGAATTTGATGAAGTCAAACAGGCGAAACTAATACTCTTTAACAAAACTACTCTGTCCAATGGAATTATAATCAAACCTGACAGAACACTACAACAAAGAAAACACTTAACTGACCTCTGGAAGGAATTAGAAGAGAGGAAAGAAAAGGGCGAAGTCGATTTACGAATCAAACATTTCAACGGAATTCCCAAAATCATCAAAACCCAAGCAAAAAACTAAAAAACAAACAGAACAGATTTTCTAGACTTACAGGATATTATCAAAATGTACGGGGAATGCGTACAAAATTGCACCAACTTAAAACTAACTCCCCAATCTTCTCACACGATATTCTGTTTTTAACTGAAACATGGTTAAATGCTGATATCAGCTCGTCAGAATTAGGCCTACATCAATATACCACATATCGTTCTGATCGAAATTCTATTACGAGCAAAAAGTCTAACGGAGGAGGTGTGATGCTGTGCGTATCCAAGAATATATCATCTACTAAATTACCGGTAAAACACAAAAGTGTTGAACAAATTTTTGTATTGCTCAATATACCTAATGGAAAAATTATTATTGGCTGTGTCTATATCCCACCTGCATCGGATTTGCAAACGTATAAAAATCACAATGAGGACATAGAAGTACTCAAATTCAAATATCCTAAAGCAAAATTCATTATTGCTGGTGATTATAACCTTCCTAACTGGACCAGCCAAGATGACAACGGACCTGCTACAAACCAAGCCGATTTACAGTGTGCTAAATGTAGTGAAATTCGTGATATGTCTTTATTTTTGGGACTAACTCAATCAAACAAGATTTTCAACTTTAACAATCGAATGTTGGATTTAGTGTTTTCAAGTGATTCGAAAATAGTGGTTGAGCTATCCGACGAATTATTATTACCATTAGATCAACACCACCCACCGTTGGACATTATCATAACAAATAGGCCTTTAACATCTTCAAAAAAAACAAGTGTCCCATCGTATAACTTTTCCAAAGCTGAATACCATCATATTTCGGAGTACCTTGCCCAAACAGATTGGTCCTTTTTAGATGAGGAAAATAATATAAATGATCAATTAGAATACTTTTACTCGATTTTAAATACCTCTATAGAACAATTTGTTCCCAAGGTTAGCTTTACATCATCTAATTATCCGAAATGGTTTACAAGGGAACTAACTAATTTAATTAATAAAAAAAAATGTATCCACAGAAAATATAAACATACCAGAAATTCTAACGATTATATAGCATTTACTAAACTACGAAAACAATGTAAAGAATTATCAATAAAGTGCTATAGTGACTATGTTAACGTAATTGAAAATGAGGTACATCATCACAATGTGAAAAATTCTGGAATTTTACTAAATCTCAACGAAAAGACAACTGTGGATATCCTAATAGCATGTTCTTTAAAGAAAAATGTGCCGACAGTATTGAGGGTATAGTTAATCTTTTTGCTGACTCATTTAAAAGTGTCTACGACAAAGATATTCCCATCAAAGCAGTCTCCAATACGTCAGTGGAAGAGTCATTAAACCTAAGTCAATGTTTCATAAAATTAGATTCCATAGAAAGAAGCATAAAAGCACTAGATAGTAATAAATCTGCTGGACCGGATGGTATTCCTCCCATATTTTTAATAACTTGCATTGATAGTTTGATATATCCCTTACATAAACTTTTTAACAAATCCTTAGCGTCTGGCTGTTTTCCGGCTCTGTGGAAAAAGAGTTATTTAACGCCCATTCATAAAAAAGGCGACAAAAGCGATATATCTAACTACAGACCTATTTGTATTATGTCTGCTTTACCCAAACTTTTCGAGTCATTAGTATTAGATACCATTGTAAAACCTATCAACAATATTATTGTTCCTAACCAACATGGCTTTATCAGAGGTCGATCTACCTTAAGTAATTTAACTATCTACAATAATTACATATCTGAATCGCTCAGTCTGAAACAACAAGTGGATTCTATATACACCGATTTCAGTAAAGCATTTGATAAGGTTCGACATCATATTCTTATATCCAAACTCCGACTGTTAGGCATCAAAGGTAGTTTATTGACATGGATTATTAGTTACCTCAGTAATAGAGTTCTTTGTGTCAGGATTAATTTTATAGAATCCTATGTATTCGAGGCCACAAGTGGTGTCCCGCAAGGGTCCCACCTTGGCCCAATATTATTCTTAATATTCATTAATGACATTTTAAACATATTTAAAGATGTACAAGTCCTACTTTTTGCAGATGATCTAAAATTGTTTAAAAGAATACGAAATATATATGATTGCCTAATTTTACAAGCTAATTTAGATAAATTTTTTAAATGGTGCGAACAAAATATGTTATTTTTGAACATTGAGAAATGTCAAGTAATACGATTTTCCAGAACTCATTCTCATATCTTACATGAATATAATTTAAATAATGTTAAATTAACACCAGTATCACAAATTCGTGACTTGGGAGTTATATTCGAATCAAACTTAACATTCACAGCGCATATAGATGATATAACTAATAAGGCTTTAAAGATTCTTGGCTTCCTTTGTAGAACCCTAACTGATTTTAAGTCATTGGATTGCATGAAAACACTCTACATTTCACTAGTTAGAAGCCAAGTGGAATATAATTCACCTATTTGGTCTCCTTTCTATAAAGTACACTCTAACAAATTAGAACGGGTTCAACACAAATTTCTTAGGTACTTAAATTTCAAGCTTAAAATTCCAATAGAAAACATTAATTATGTAAATTTGATGAATGGACTTAATTTAATTACGCTGTCTGACAGAAGAACCATTTCAGACCTAATTTTATTATACAGAGTCATGAACAACCTTATTGACAGCCCTGCCATCGTTGCTGCTATTAAACTCTATGTACCGACAAGAAATACTAGACAAAATACAACATTCTTTTGCGACACATATAAAACCAACTATCAGTCAAACTCACTTACCAATAGGATGCATGATTTGGGCAACAAGTTTGGTGGTATTATAGATATATTCCATGATTCCCTTTATAATCTTAAATTCAAATTAAACCAACACTTTGTGGAATCATACAAATTATTGTAATAGATTTAACGATTAGATATGTTATTGTAATGTTTTATATTATATTTTGTTCTTTGTTATTGTTAAATATTATGTTGTTTAAAATGTTTCTTTACGCCATATTCTTCAAAAACTACTTGTATATTTTTTTAAAATTCTTCACTTTTATAACTCTTAGTATAAATTCTAACTCGATAACTTATGTAAAACTTATTTATAATCTATGTAAAAGCCCCTATGGGCGTATAACAACAACAATAAACAATAAAGATGTCTCTTGTGCCAGGCAAAAACGTGCTTTATAGAAAAACGGCGTCAAGTGATGGACGTAAAAGAAAATGTGCTATTGTTCATTTATCTGCACAAACAAATTGAACCAGAGCAACGAGTGGCGGGGTATAGCTAGTAATTAATAAAATTGGAACAAACAATTTGAAATAATTTATGCACGTGATTCACCCCGAGCCAATCTGTTGCGAGTGCAGATTTATTCAAAGATAAACTTAATCATTTTCTTGCACAACATCGCTAAGCGGGTGGCGATAAGTATTTTTCCTCGATGCAGAGTTCTTGGCAAGATCACAAAAAAAAATTCAGTATACGTGCTAATTTCAGTTGTATGTTTGTCCTGTGTAACTCCGCTTTAATGAACTTTAGGTGTCATTTTCAAAATTGTAACTCATTGGGTGAAGAATTCAAATAAGAGATAAAGTCAGTATCTACCTACCTAAAATATAATGTTTTAACAGAAAATTATTTTGATTGTCTTTTTAAAAATTGGAAAAAAAATCCGTGATTTTTCACGAGTTTGCACTGGTATAAAATTACTTTAATTACGTTCCAACTGGTGTTGGAATGGAAGAAACTGGGCGAATATTCGGGAAAATTAGTGCGCGCTCAGTGGCAAATAGCAAGTCGCACGGTCGCTAGCACAGTCCAGCACCACACAAATATTATTACTGGGTACAGGCCACATGTTGCAAAGCTGGGAACTGTATACTAGTGACGGGACACTTTTATTGGCCGCCCCATTCCAAATACAGTTCAGTCGCTTGACTCTTATGAACCGATTTTTTTTATGTGTATTTTTTTTTAAATTTATTAAGGAGACAGACAGTCCTACAATGAAGTATTAACAATAAACATTCATTTGTTCTAGACCAGGGGTAGGGAACATGCCGTCCGCCAGGTTTTTTGGTCTGGCCCGCTCTTAGTAGGGCTTGCTGTGCACAAAAAAAAATAATATAAAAATTACTTTCAGAACATTTTTCAGATACATGCTTAATGCATTACTACAAAACCCAGAGTAAGATATAACACAGCAGGTACTTATGTATGCATGCACGTTATTTGAAAGCAGCTTATAACGCCCTTGCAGTACTTATATTTGTTTAGAGCACTTAATTTTCTTCTACCATGCCTTTTTCCAAACAAAAATTCTAACGTTGCTACATAACAAATATTATTTTTCAAGATTAATAATGAAAATGGTTCGGGTACAACATACAATGCGTCATATTGTCACTGATTTTATTATGTTTTTAATTTTACTCGATGATAAAAAAAACGTTAATTTGTTGCAAACAAAAATTAGATTATTTAGTTATTGGTAATTTTCAATAACATTAATGTGTTATAATTTCTGAAATGCAATGTGTATATTATAATATATATTTAAAAATAAATAAAAAATAAAAATTAACGTTTACAAATATATTTTTGAAATGATTAAATATCGCCGGGTCTCACAGAACCGACAGGGCATAACTAGTAGTCAAATTTCACCAAGCATGCGGAGGGTTAACATAATCATAATATGTTCCGAAGAAAGAAAAAGATTTTTAATTTATTTGTGGAATCGGTACCTACCTACCCGGCCATAAAGTAATAAATATTATTAGTTATATTTCAAATGCTTCTTTCAAGTTTTCTATGACGCATGTTTGAATAATATTAAAACCGTATTTTTTACCGAGGTGCAACGTCATTCATACAAAAAACATTATAATAACTTATTTATTTCTTTCTTTTTTCGAACATCTTAATTTTAGAACAAATTTCTTCACAGAATTTAAACAATTTATCAAATTTCATAGTTTATTTTCAAGTTCCGTAAAGGTTCTATTGAATTTCTATTCACTATTGGCCAGTTGTTTCACAGAACCAAAATAATAGCAGAACTTGAATAAAACCTTTACATAACTTAAAAATTTATCATATTCTGTGAAACAACACGTCTTTTGTGTACATTTTTTCACTGAAAACTAGTTTTGATTTTGTTATCCTCATAATATATGATAATGTTTATTAGGCATGAATTGTCATTAAAAGAAAAGTTTTATCCATAATTCACCGAGATTATGAGTTAAGTGTTAATTTAAAAAAAAATATATGTCATTTCCCAGCAACTATTCATAATTTGTCTAGTTCTCGAAACCGACGGGTCAGTGTTCTATGCAGTGGCAGTCCCGCCACGGGTCAGACGGCAATAACCGTTCTGTAACTGAAATAAAGTTGCCTCCACTTTCGCACAAATTAATTAGAACGAACAATGGCACTGGCCTTTATCGCTAATGATCGCAACATGTTCCGAGCCATATATTCCCAGCGGCGAGGCGGCGGACTCAAGCAAAGCGGCGGATGGCTGCACAGCAGTCCGGATTTCAATATGAGGTGGCCATAATGCGGTTTTGATAAAATAATTGAAAAAAAGAAATGTTGATTTTTTGTGAAAAATCACCTCAATGGCGGTGTACAAGAGACAAATCTTTCGAAAATGTCTTGATGAAAAAGTAGCCTTATTTTTCTTCATAAGCCTTTCTGCGTCCAGCTTTGATCATAGACCTCCCTAATTTGTTACCAGATTTTTAAACCCTTTGCGGTTCCCACCTATCTAAAACTTGCATTTATTTTCATATCGAATAAACCTCTCTACATAAATGTCTCCATGAAGGTTCTTGGAAAATTTACTGACGGCAATTCACAGCAGTGAAAGTTCGCTGCCCACAATGCATTACCAATTACTATTAATCGCCCAAAATTTGCTGCGGGGATGTAGGTTTTTTATACTGAAAGAGTTAAATTATATACAACACTACGTTATTACAAACCGCAATTACTAATTAATAATATTTAAAATTAACAAAACCTAGCCTAACCTAATCTGCGGGCCGTGAAATTTAGTCGTAAATTGTGGGCGTTGAACTTTCCCCTTTGTGAATGGTGGTCGTTGAAATGCGGGGGGTAAATTTACAGGATATCTTTTGCGGCTTGGCCGTTGATCGCAAACGTGTATCTGAATAAACCCCTTTTAAAAATTCTGAAAAAAAAAATTGTTGTCTTCGGGAGGAAGAAGAAGAAGAAGAAGTATTGCG
Source organism: Hesperophylax consimilis (assembly GCF_061612785.1). NCBI lineage: Eukaryota > Metazoa > Arthropoda > Insecta > Trichoptera > Limnephilidae > Hesperophylax > Hesperophylax consimilis. Next base: position 26,129,477 of record NC_142836.1, on the reverse strand, counting down.
AATTTTTTTTTTTTATTTATATTTGTATACTTATTATTAGTATTAAATCAATTAAACAAAGCTACTTTACAATTGCGCCGAGTAACGTGCCTTTTCAAGTTAGTTTTAGTTAACCAAACTACAATATTTCCGATTCTCTTCAATCAACAAAAATTAACCCAAAAACGCCATATTACTAAAGTTTTTCAATTTTTCCACATTTTTTGGCCAGCTAAAGTTGCAATCCAGACCATTGTGGTCGGGCTGGGGCCGCAGCACGCTGCCTTGAATCCGTGTAAGGATTAAATCCACCCGACCTAAAAAAGGTTAGGGTATTAGGATAAATGATCTTGTCCCTGTATTGGGATGGTCAAGGAAGTAAAAGAATGCCTTCGCTCTAAGAAGGCAAGTAAATTAATGTTTTCAAAGCTTTCTGACTTTTTTAATTAAGTCCCATCTTTCTCGACATATTTTTCTAACTTCGAAATGATTTTGTAATACATAGGATGTAATATTCTCCCACTTTTCTCCATTCTTTTATTTGTTTAAAACAATATAAAATTTTCTTCTCTCTTGGCTATGACCGATATAATTTATTTTTTTTCTAAGGCTTTGCATATGTGTTCGCAGGGATGGAAAATTCCTCCCCTACAACACATAAGCCTCCATGAAAATTGGACCCTTAATTTCTTTGATATCTACAGAAAGCTACTTAAAGCTCTCTTGTACTATACATCTTTATAGACATATGTACTTAACTAATTAATACGTTATTTACGAACTTGAACGCAAATATTTTCGTATTTATATTGTAATTAAATTCCATCAAACGTTGTGTAATTTTTTTGATTTATGATATAGGATTTAAATTACTTTCATTTTTTGGTAACCCTCTCGGTTCTGATCAAGGCGTTGCGTTTCAAAATTTTATTGGTCTTTCCATTGCAAACCTAGACTTAAATGATTTCTCTGAATGAGCTAGCTTCCCTATTGTAACTATTCTGATTCCCTGCACCCTAACAAAGTCGTAGTCAATCGCAGGTAAAAGATATTATACATGTTTATTTGAACAGGTGATTAAATATAACTCAAATGGTTAATTGTTAGTAAATTTGATTTTGGTAAGCTCTTGTGTCTGTTTGGCGCCACTCCTTTATGATTCTGCTGCTATAAGGTACATGTAAAGATTGATTTAGTAGGTTAATGTAATTAGTTAATTGCATATTTGACGAACTCGGAATAGCCCATTTGCTGGCATAATTTGGCTCCTAACCTCCTACAAGTAAACGAGATGATCGTGAGTCAACGAGAAATTCGCACAATCTTTTGACACGGTTCTTTGATTGATACCTAAGTTACCGCGTCCCAAAGAACCTTCCACGTCATCATGCACTGCCTTCAAGTTTCCCCTCGGGTCCCGATACCCCCAAATTCCGACCCCTCCTTGGACTACAATTTACTTAGGGCGAACCGGTTTCGTCCTATATACAATCATATACTCACGGTTGGTGTGGACTTACGGGTCGTGAATCCTCATTCCACGTTTAAGAGAAAATGCGAGAATAGTCCAGAAGACCTAAAATGCAAGCTGTATGCAGGTCCGCATCCTCCAGTAAACAGTACATAAGAAGATATATATGTATACATACGTTTTGGGAAAGGTTTATAACTTGCAATACAAGGCTATTTACCTCGCATCCCAAGCTCGAATCTCGTGCCAAGAACTCTGCGAAGTCCTAGGTTTGGTAACCGAATAAATACGTACTAATAAGGTGATACTAATAAATAATAGTAAAATAAGATCTTATTGATAGTTTGTTTTGGAGAGCTATCGAACTCCAGGCTTTTGTTTGTTTGGTTTTGACGTTTTTATTTAAGAGAATCGCCATCTCTATTTGGTTTGGTTAATGGTCTTGTTATAGGAGCGACCGCTGCCTCCTATTGGATGAACTGTATTTGTTTTTAATTTTACCTCCAGGGTTCAACATTAATTTTTGTTCATCCTATCCCGTGATTTTCCAATTGTTTCAAGTAGTTGATTGCCACATTAGAGAGTACTCGACTCTCAAATGTCTCAGGCAACTGATGGGGGCCTGTATGAGCATCCAATCAATAATATTCAAATGTTTCGTATAATTATTCGATATAATCTTACTAACCCGTGATTTTTCAATTGTCGATTGTGAATGATAGGTATTTGTAAGCACGCAGCTTCCAGCTGTTTCAGGTAACTAATAAAAATCTATGCGACTATCTAATCAATGGTATTCAAATGTTTCATGTAATATTTCGATATAAATCTTGCTAACCCCTGATTTTTCAATTGTCGTTTGTGATTGATAGGTATTTGTGAGCACGCAGCTTCCAGCTGTTTCAGGTAATTAATAAAATCCAATGCGACTATCTAATCAATGATATTTAAATGTTTCATGTAATTTTTCGATATAAATCTTGCTAACCCCTGATTTTTCAATTGTCGTTTGTGATTGATAGGTATTTGTGAGCACGCAGCTTCCAGCTGTTTCAGGTAATTAATAAAATCCTATGCGACTATCTAATCAATGATATTTAAATGTTTCATGTAATTTTTCGATATAAATCTTGCTAACCCCTGATTTTTCAATTGTCGTTTGTGATTGATAGGTATTTGTGAGCACGCAGCTTCCAGCTGTTTCAGGTAATTAATAAAATCCTATGCGACTATCTAATCAATGATATTTACATGTTTCATGTAATTTTTCGATATAAATCTTGCTAACCCCTGATTTTTCAATTGTCGTTTGTGATTGATAGGTATTTGTGAGCACGCAGCTTCCAGCTGTTTCAGGTAATTAATAAAATCCTATGCGACTATCTAATCAATGATATTTAAATGTTTCATGTAATTTTTCGATATAAATCTTGCTAACCCGTGATTTTTCAATTGTCGTTTGTGAACAATAGGCATTTGTGAATGACCCAAATCGCTCCACATTGCACAATGACACTGATGATTATCTAGTTGCGGCCAAGGTCGTTTTCAAACTATGCAGTTGACCCAGTTCCCCGTACGTTTTTATCTGTAAACAAATAATGTAAACATCTCCTGACACACTAACCTAAATGTGAGATTTGTTTATTTTAAAATTCCTTAGAAGTCACTTGTGCCTCTTTACTTTTATTGTGCATTATTAATTAAAATATTTTTAATTCCTTTTTCGAAGTTAGACTATTATTTCTTTTTCCGAATTTAGTAAATTTACTAGAGGTTAGATGGAGAATAAATATAAATATTTATTTAAGTACACATATCTTGATTGTCAAAATATGTTAAATAAGAGTACATATATTAACAAATAAATATAAGATATATGATTATACATAGTCTTGAATATTAATAAATACATATTCTCCTTTTCAATAAAATAGATATGTCCTCAGGTAGGTATCTAAGATCGCTACCATTTCGATGTTCTGATTAAATGATAAATATATATATACCAGTAGGCACATACATTACTCATATATATATTCTTTATATACAATATATTACTTTATTTTTTATATAGATAAATACAAATATTACATCTATTAGTGTGTAATTCCTTTTTGTTGTTTTTACTTTAATATTCAATTGATATACTTCCACTTCACAGCCCTTCTGTGTCTCCTGGGACCTGAAAATTATTTATAAAAGGAAAACTTACCCCAATCAAGGTATTTCGGTTGGGTGGTACACAACAACCTTGATGAAGAAAAACTACCTAATTAACTGTATTTTCCGACTGATTTCAAATAAATCCTTTGACTATTTATTCCTATGTAATATTTTATTCTTGCTTGAATCATATAAATTAGCTGATAATTAATTTTTCTTCCGAACGAAATCCTAATCCAGAAAACCCGTTGATTTAATAACTCCTTTCTAGTTTAGGCTTTGAGTGATAGCTATCTCAAATTCTTTTTCGAAATATTGGCTTGATGTTTAAAATTCCGATTAGAACGACAAACACTTTTAACACGGTCGCTATGCGCACGATGGGTTTTAATCGATCAATTTATTGATTCTAAATTTCTTTTTATATAAATTTATAAGAAAATTTTTCCGAATTGCGCAACCTTTTAATTAACTCGATTCTTAATAAATTAAATTTTTTTGAACTGTTACTTTTAGAACAAAGGTTTGAGCATTTGTTGTTATTTCTTTTTCGAACTGTTTAAATTGTGTCTGTACTAAGATGTAAATGTTTATTACTATTATTTTATTTTTATTTTTTTTTATCCAAATTGATGTTAAATTATAATCTATTTTTAAATATCAATTCACGAGCACATCCACTCTAGATGAACGACAAAACTCTCAATCGAATTTTAAATTTCACTTTGAATGAAATAATTATTTTTAAATTTTGATTTAATTTTTAATTCAGTAATCACTTTTTGCACTTCACTTAACACTTTTTAAGCACTGAGTTTAAATTATATTTATTTTCACTGTTTAACCAAATTAAACTGACTCAACAAAACTTCACTGATGGGATTTTCAAAGGAATTTAAACTGAATTTAAAATTTCTAAGTCCAGGAACTTGTTCAAAATTTAATACTTAGACTTGTTCAAAATTTAACACTTAGATTATTTCACTAGAATTTTACCAATAGACGTAGTACTGCGACGTAAACTCCGTTTTCAAAAACCTCGACCGACTGTCTCAAAACTGGTGTGTACCTTTATTTTATACCCCTCTCAGGTTCCAAAAGACGTATCTGAATTTCATTTGATAATCAATTCTATCTTTTAACAACTCGCAAATCCGAACATACCTTCCCCTAATTTCAATTGTCTCTACATACGATCTTCTGTTTTCCGGCTCTGGGCGGTGGTTAATTTTTATCTCACGTCGCTAACTTAATAGGGTCCGAATCGGGTGAGCCTGCGTTAAATGCCCAGTTCCCCTTTGTGCTACGGTCCATACAATATGTAGTTAAAATATCATGGTTTTGTGTTCCTTTTTTTCTCAATTTGCGATAGGTCCGTCCTCAATAACATATATATAGATCTCAACTTTATGCACCTCGTGTGAAAAATGCTTAAATCCATGTCGAAATCTTTACTATGCAGTTTCGAATTTCGATTTATCTAAATTCTACTTAATTTTATTGTCACCTATATGAGCTTTTCCATTTTCACCAGTACTTTCTCTCTTTATGTCGCAGACTTGAGTTTTTCCTTATCTTTTTGGATTTTCTTTTATCCGCGACGTTTTCCTGCACAATTTTCTTCTTTATTCTTTTGTTATTTCTCATAACTCTATAACTAATTATTTTCCAAGTCGTATTTATTTATTTCACGGATAAATTTGAATTGTATCACTTTTCCCCACTTGGATCATTCTTTATCACCGTTCTTTACCCTTTCTTTTATCTTTTCTCCACTTTTTCCGATGTGTGTGGTCTCCAGGAAAATTTCATACTTCATTTATTATTAATTAATATATAATTTTCCACACTTCTATGGGAGATATACCTAATTAGACTCTGGGATATCTGTCATTTTTATTGTTTTATTCAATCTCCGCCCAATTTTCTATCTTTGTCATACAAAATATCACATAAGTCATACGTCTGGACATCTGTTTACGTCTTGAATTTATGTACTACGGTCGTAAATTTAATTTAATTTTAGAGCCATTAGTTTTAATCTCTTTTGCCTTATCTAAATATCTCATAAGCCCAACGTTAAAGTTAATCGCTTTTCTAATGGCTTATCACCTTAACGTAAATAAGAATCATGTTCGAATTTCGATTGTTTATCCTCTGAAATACACATGAGACTGTCAACCTTTTATCTCATGTCACTTTTTCTGCAGTCTTGTGTAACTCTAATATCTATCTACCCTGATGATCATGTAAAATGCCTACGTTTCCTGAATTTAATCTATATGTTTAGTTTTATTGCCTTCCTCTGATACTCAATTTTCAAGTCCCTAGGACCTTTGTAGCAGCTCAAAATCTCTGTATTATCCTTCCATTCGGTCGCCGCACTTTTCTAAAATGTCTATTTTTTTGCGAGATTTTCATTCAAAATTGATTTACCAATATGTCCGCTTCATCTTAAATTGATAACGATTAGTTTCCATTGTTTCCAAAACTCTCACCTCTCTTTAGTACGATTTTTATCGAACTTGACACCCTCCTTCTATCATAAATAATTGTACTACAGTTGAAAATTCTGCCAGTAATTTCCCTAAGTTTTTCCGCCCTCTCTTATACTATCACGTTTATAATTTTTTCATTGCATTTTTGTGTGTGTGCTTTACAACTTGTAAAACTTCCAAAGCCCTCGATTTCAATGGTTCGATACCTCATAAATGTCTCAGTTATTGTAAACATTCCCAGGGCTTGTTCCCTCGAACGTCGATGTTTACTCTATAGTGCATTTACCTCTAATTTTTGTGGGAAAGAAGAAGCCATTACTTATCTTTTTTATCCCCGGGTCCAAAGTTCATTTCTTTTGTCTTCCGTAGACACACGCCTTCCCGTTCACTGATTGGTTACTCAAAATTTTATAGCTTTCGTTTAGATCTAATTGGCTGACACCCTTCAATATTTATGTTCAGGCCTAGATAGGGGGTTCCTTTCTCGTCTTAGACGATTTTACGACCTCTCTGCTTTCGTCCCGGAACCTTGATTTAATTCCAACTATTACAGGTGCCTATTGCAAGCAAACTGAATTACTTTTTAAATCAACAGATGTCGCTAGAATGACGGTTTTCATAAATAATTTGCATATTTTTTTGCAGCTATGGTTTATCTGTTTTTTTTCACTGTGATTTAAGCCTTTCATCACAAGGACAAGGAAAATATATTTTTAATGTTTTACTAAAAGTAAAAAAAATGTTCTAACTAAGGCTGGCGTCCCACGGGTCGGTAAAGGATCGACATAAACCTAGTCCTGTAGGGATGCGGGAAATATTGCGCGATGAATGCTGCATGCCATATATCAAGTAATAGTTTTGTGGGTACATTTTTTTAGAATTTACCACCTTTACGCTGAACTATGTTGTGATAGTCAAACTAACTCACGGGTTCCATTGAGTACTATTGTAACAGCTTATTTAATATATATTAAAATAAATATCAATTTGACAAAAGACAGAAGACCATTGAATAGAGAATAACAGGAAGTGCCCTAATAATTTCTTATTTCTGTCTCCATAAGTTTTGCATAGTTGCACTCTTCTCTTGCCATCGCATATTCCTTGTTAGACAGAACTAGAATAGTTTCATACTCTATGTAATTATTTTTAAAACTACATTGGCAAACTTCAAAAGTTTGTCCAGTATTACGTGATGAAAAACAATACAAAGCCTATTAAATAAATATTATAAATGCGCGAAGTGTTCAACTAACGAGTTTTTAGAGTGCTTCTTATAGCAAACAAGTGGCAAGATATCATTTCAAAGATACTTCAAAGGTAAGGAAAGCTTTTCCGTCAAACGTTTTTTCAGTTTATTTGATCGTTTAGACTTAGACATCTTTTGGCGTACGATATTCAAGTATTGTGTTAGTTAATATCGTAATCACCGATGAGCTGGACAATGAAACTGGCACCCGTCATACAAACAGTCGTGCAGTGAACAGTAAAAATGCAGAGGCTCAGCGAAAATGCGGCGCGGCCCGGTGCTAATATATTTTCGTCAAATAATTGATTTTTATTTAATATTTTTTATTGATCACTTGATATGTATATTCACAGTAATTTTAGTTAATCATCATTCAATAAATTGTTGTATACCGGCGATTGATATTCAAGACTTTAGCTAAACAAAGGAAATTAATTTATTTTCTTTTTTTCACTTTAAGAATAGAATATTAAAAAATGTCTTTTCCAACTGTTGATGAAAGTTCCTATCCAAGTTGTCTTATGATTTGTTTTGTTTAATACCTTCCATTTTCGTAGGTATGTGTTCAGCATGTTTGTGATATAAGTGCACTGTTCAGGCCTCCAAGCAGTGCCCGTAGAAGCAAAAAATAGGTGCTTTAAAGCCATGAGACCTGAAGGTTGGAAGTTAACCAAGAACTCATTTGTGTTTAACACACTTTGAAGAACAACAGGAGATTGAATGTAACTCGATGGATGAAGGAGTGCCCACAACATTATACGTCGGTTTAATTGTGTTTATTAGGTTATTTTTATAAATGGAATGAAAAATTATGAATCCACATATAGAAAATTGATTATTGTTATGATTTTCTTGACAGAGGCTTGCCAAAAAATATATTATTCATTGGAGATGATCCTACTACTTTCTCAACGGCGTTATATGGAAACATATTGTTTCCTCCTTAACCTTATTACATGCTTTATGTGTAATAGAAACTGATAAATTTTCACTAAACGAAACATCTACATACTAAAATTTGTGTAAAACTGAAATAACTAGGTAGATTTATAATTCAAAAGTGTAATTTTTAATCTTATTTAAGTCTGTGTAGGCCACCAGACATTTTATTGTATGTAATTTTTTAATTGAAAAATGTGTAATTATTTATTCGGTGGAAATAGTAAAAGATAAAGCTAGCGTAAATGTTTTTACAATTAAAAATTTAAACAATTTTACTGTAGTTTTTTTACTATTCAGCACATAATTTTTATGTAAAACCGCACAAGAGTCCCAATTGTTCCCCACCGGTTGGGAAAATGTTGATCGATTGTCTTATAGTCAATTGAATTAGCATTTTTAAAATATCTTAAAAGGACCGATTTTTCACGACCGATTTCTTTTTTTTAATTTTTCTCTTTGTAAAAACGCTCCTCAATTGATCCTGAGTCTCACGAATAAAACTAACAGTTTTACAATACTCGCGGGGTGTAACTTTACTGTTGAGAGTTTACAAGTTTGTAAAGTTCTTAGAAAGACACCAGCAAGCGAATGCATTCCGACAAAAAAAAACCCTAAGGATTTTTAGGCGACCACTTTATATTAAAGTAAATTTTTATATTCTACTCCTTTGTGTTGCATTTTGCACGCTTTTCGATGTGCTAGTAAAATAAATAAACTCTTAGTGCCTTTTTAAAAACGCGGTGTAAATATTACACGACGCGTAAGGTAAGAACATTGAGAACTTTAAATTTACTACCACGGCGCGCCTGTTTGGTTAAAATGGTCTTAAACCAGGCTCAAGGCCGGCTTTACGATACGAAAATTGAACAGGAGTGTATGAATCTAATTAGTAAGATCGTTAAATAAATATTTTTGAAATATTAATTGTAAAATAAGTATTTGTGCTGTTAGAGGTATACGCAGGTACCTATAAAATTTTTTTAATTTATACGAAAAAAGTTTTACCTTCTCAGAAAGCGATTGAAAATTTATACAAATCAATGCGTAGGTATTCAAATATTTCCAAGAAGGTTTGAAGACTGAGCAACTTACATTTTAAAATTTGATTAATAAATAAACGCTTTAATTAACAAGAGTTTGCGGGTAATAAAATCAGGAACTACTGAATTTTTATTTCCTAAAATAACGCAGATTAAAAAAAGTATACCAGCAAACCTGCCCAGTACAAACAATGTACAATCTCGGTGACTATTTTACTAACTATTATAGTAGGTTTATTTTCAAATCAAATTTTCGTTCTTCAAAAAGGAGAAAACCACAAAATAAATTGAAAATGAATTAGAAGGTTTTTATATTTTATTTATAATTAGGCTTACTTAGGAAGGGTTGTTTCGGAGAATTTGAACAATTCATCAAATTTCAACGTTCATTTTCGGGTTCTGTGAAAGTCCTATTCAAGTTCTGTTATTATATCATTATAGACTAGTTGCTTGACAGAACCAAAATAAAAACAGATCTTGAAAAAATCTTTCACCGAACTTGAAAATGACCGTTGAAATTTGATGAATTGTTCAAATTCTCCGAAACAACCCGTCCTTAGTTTTAGCTTATCAATTCAATATTTCTTTGTGAGTTCATGATCAACTAAACCTATTCTGTATTCTTTTAACTTTTCATCAGAATGAAATTACTTTTGTTAACGGTGCGTAAAAAAAGTGGAAAGGAAGATAAGGTTTTTCTAAAAATTATTCCATTTAGTACCAATCCGTCTCCACCGAAGAGGAATAATTCTTATTCTACGAAAGGTAAAAGCCCATTAAAATAATAATATTTTTCTTAGATGCTTGGACAAGCAAGAATAGAGTTGGGAAAAAATAAATTTCCTAGAATCTTCTTTGTAGTACCAAAATGTTATACTATTAACATACGTTTTTATAGGTGAAAAGTAAATGTATATTATATGTTTAATTATTAATATTACTCAGTAAGTGTTTCAAGTGTTTTACTAGATCTAAAGCTTCGTCCAGACAGCGAGCGGCTAGTACATACATAGCTTCGTCCAGACAGCGCGCGGCTCGTGTACGAGGTAGCTATAGTAAATTAATTCAAACCTTTCCATTATTTTCCTTTTTCACTATTCACATTCCTCGTGATGTCTGAACGAAGCACCTATCATGCGTTTTGTTAAAAAATGTTGGAGTTGTGAGAATCTTCTTTGCTTTCTGAAATCACGTCTCGTATAGATTCTTTTTTTTATGTTGTATACATTCCTTATGTGGCGAGTCTAGAATTTATTTCATTAATGCGTTCTTCTTTTTTTTTCAATATTAAACCGCAGTTCTCGTCATCAAATTAATACAGTTAAATCTATTTCAAACTTTAATCTTTCTCAACGGCACACGAAACTATCGGTGTTTTTTATTCTCGATAGAGGTCTTAATACATATACCTTCCTACTTAGAATTACCGTATTTTATTTATTAACTTTCGAAATTGAATAAAGGTATTTTTATTACTAAGCCATGTTTGAACCCATGGCTTCTGGCTAAGTAAGCCAATTATCTTACCGTTCCTCTTCGGACATCATCGAATGACTGTTGAACTGATAGACATTATTACAATGCAAAGAAATATTAATATGTAAAGACCTTGTAGTTCTGACCATCTTTTTTATAAATCCCATAATATTTTTTTCCCCAATAGGTAGAAACATGTAAAGGAAACTAAGTGTCTCAAAATATTTGGAGGTTCCCTTTTCTGTATGTCAAATTACCACTAAGTGGATGTGTAGTTAAATAAAATAGGATGTGACGTTTCAAATTGGGTAAATAAATCCCCTCAATATCAGAATAGGATTTTTCCTGCGCAAAATCAACCCTCGTTTTGGAAGCGAAGAAATTCAACAAGTCAATTAGATACGTCAGAAAAATTTCATATTGTGTACGAAAAATTGTCAGGTGAAGCGTTCGATAAAATATGAAATCAACTAGGTATCATAATATATATTATATTAAAGTGTTGAATTTAAAGATAGTTAAATTCAACACTTTAATATAATATATATTATGATACCTAGTTGATTTCATATTTTAACTATCTTTAAATATGAAGTCAACTGGGTATCATAATATCTATCCTATTATAGTCTAGAATTTAACTATACATATAAATACGAATTCAACTGGATATAATAATAATTTTGCTATTGTACTCTGTAATTTAACTATCTATAAATATGAAACCAACTGGGTATCATAATATGTGTGATATTATAGTCTAGAATTCAACTATCTAAAAATATGAATTCAACTGGGTATCATAATAATTATGCTATTGTAGTCAATAATTTACCATCTTTGAATATGAATTCTACCGGGTATCATAATATGTATGCTATTTTAGTCTAGAATTTAACTATATATGAATATGAATTCAACTGGGTATCATAATAATTATGTTATTGTAGTCAATAATTTACCATCTTTGAATATGAATTCTAACGGGTATCATAATATGTATGCTATTTTAGTCTAGAATTTAACTATATATGAATATGAATTGCTACACTTTTCTCATGAAGAGTGTTGAAATTTAAGAACAGTCGGGTAGAGTAAAGCTCGTAAAACATAAGCACTTTATTATAAGGGTATTCATTAAATATACCTACAGAGGTACACAACATGGCAAAGGTTTGCCAAATATCTTAAGCCCCTGCGACAAACAAAATCTCGTATATCGCTAGTCAGTTCAATTCCGCAGTTCACACTCAAAATGAAACCAAAATGGCAAGCAATCTCCAACCCTTAATTTTGTGTACACTTAGCAGAACCTCCTTTTAACAACTTTATAACATTTTACGTAGGGCCAAACCTAAAAGCTGAAAATAATGATTGCTGAATATTCGCCTTTCATTCCTGACTCTGAAAGGTAAGCAATCTTTCCTTGGATTGATTATCAAGTAATAAATCGAGTGTCTTCAAAAGCTTTTTACTTTGGATTGGTCAGAATTGAAATCCATTTCACTTTTACTACATAATTAGGATATGGATTAAAGAACGAAAATGCCGATATTAAAAAAAAACTTATATGAAAAAAATAAATACATAGTACCTACATATATTATACTTATACACCAAAATAGGTACCTACCTACACCATACTATATTACAATTTGGGAAGCGGGTTTAAATAGATTAAGATAGACCAGGGGAAATTTTGTGAGATATGAGGATTCAAAAAAGATCAAAATGGTTCGTTTTAAAAGATATAATTATTAATCACTTTGGGAGGCGGGTTTGGGTACCGGCGCCCCGGGAACTATTTATTGGATAACCAAAACCTCTGCCATAGGTCACCTGATGTGGTTCGCTACGTTAGGTGATGTAGCAGGGTTGCCCAGGTTCATCGGGTGAAGTGTGTTCAGAATGCGCTTGCCCACCAGCTGCGTGCGTTGCAGATCGGGAGAAGATGGTTTGGGAAGACCTTTTGACTGGTGTCTCGAGCCAACGCCTTGCGCCGCAGTCGAAGGGATATATTCATATGTCCACACTAATCCCTAGATTCCTACCCAATCATTTTCCTTCCCAGAACTTACTCTCCTTCTTTTCCTTAAAAAATACCCTCCACGGAGAATCCCTCAACCCAAAAGTTGACATAGGTCCTGAGGAAAATAACAAATTGCCTATTTTTGTTACTCCGTGTATTATTTTATTTTTGTTCCTTTATTTTATTAACATACATTTTTTGTATCTTATAAAATTGTAAGTTGGCGGCCACAGCAAGGGTGAGCTCATTAAACCCAGTGAAAATCACTATGCCAAATGTTTCACTAAAACAAATACTGCTAATTTATCAATAAAATAAAAAAATGGTCGAAAAGAAGACATTTTTTTTCAATTCTAACAAATCTTTGCGGTGTGGTCTAAAAAGTTTTTGGGGTAATCTATTTTGGTGAAAATATTTAATATAAGAGAAATACACTGATTGTTAAAAAATTCTGTTTTTGGACTTTGTTAGTCCGTTTATTCTACGGTTCAATATGAAATTTGCAGGCGGTTAGAGCGTTTGTGCGACTGATTGAATCCATTATTTAACATTTTTTCATAACTTTTCTGCAATATTCATACTACAGGCCCTTGACTGCTGTTTGTGTAAATCATTTTGATAATAACGATAATATATTATACCATACTAAAATTGGTTATTGGAGCCGCACAAAGTATTTAAAAAGTTATTAAACAAAAATTTGTAATGAAAATAGTGGTTGGTCTGAACTAACAGTCAGGAACATGTCGAACTTTCGTTACATGTGATTGGAGACTGCAGTGAATTTGTGAGAAATGCAAGTAAATCATAATATAAACTTGGCGAATTTAATTTTTATAATACACACCCTGATCGTATAGATAAACATTTAAATAGGTACCAGCTACCTGCCTACGGGCTACCTACTTGTTGCTACCTGTGAGTGAACTACCTACGTCAATACATTGCGGGTTTGACTAGGTACATTTCGCGAATTTGCTACAAATGTCTAGACAATCACCTAGACATAATTTCAGCGCCATCAAAACTACCAGAAGTATCCAGATTGAACGAGCAACCTCCAGTTTACCAACGGTCTCACGTAGTTACTACCCGAAAAAAATAGGCCCGACGCAGCGAGCAGTCAGTCAGTCATTAGTCAGCCAACAATCTACTAGTCTCGCGAATAACACCCGGCGCTGCTTGCACCCCGCATACGACGATACACCCGGCTTTGCACGGTTCATCCATATGGGACCATCACAGCGCCCTGGCCCCAGCATTCCTGGCCAGCGCTACATCGGATTATCACAGCGCCCTGGTTCCGGCATACCTGACCAGCGCTACATTCGCGCATCTAGATCCCGCGGCATCCTCGCCGGTCTATGCATCAAACGCACAACCGCCGACCAGGTCCACCGTACCTTCGGCTTCCCTGTTCAGCACTGGAGAACCCGGAAGATCCATGGTCTTCACCAATACCTGACACGTCCACGAGTCCGGTCACCAGCAGCGGCATCGACTCAAAGGCCCGCACTTTGACCAACACTTCACCGCCTGCATCTGGATTCTTCATCATCGGTTCTGAAGTCATCTCATTTAGCACATTCTGACTCATGAAAACACTGTGACCTTCACAACCTCTTTCATTGTGTCTCCTCACCAGATCCCTAAACATTCATACATTGCAACATTTGTATTATTTATTGCATTTTATTTTTATTGATGTGGCTCCTACAATTCAGCTTGAATCTATCAATTGGTGCAGACTTTGTGGTAGAAAAAAGTCAGAAAACTGTAAATATTCATTTATTAAAAGGTCATGTTTATTATAAGTAGACGCTCTCAGTGGTCTTGAAAATTAACAGGTATAAATTTTTTTTAGTTTTTACATTTATATCAAGTTGGTTGAACAACAAAAAAGAGACGAAATAGTACAACCACTTTAGTCTTTTTTTGTAATAATTTAATAAAATATCTATTTCCACAAATGATTATTTTATTTTTTACCCATAATAAAAAATTTAGGTTATCCTGCTTATAAAAAACCTTAAATATCTTTATATGCATTGGTATAATCGGTAAGTATTTATAAATATGAAGTATAAAAAATTTTGAAAGAAAATTTGTGTGTTATATTGTATTTTAAAAATAAAAGAGTTATATGTACATAAAAAAAAGGATTTTCTGCCTTCACTATTAAATTTAAATTATATTCACCAACCTGTTCAGTAGAAATATTTAAAATCTAGGCAGGAATGTTGTCACTCACATTAAAATTTGAGCTCTCGCCAAATCTACAGCACGGCTTTGGAGAATAAAGATGGCGGTGATGTAACGCAATATTTTTGAAACAATAATAATATTATTGACCGTATTATTTTAATACGGTCTATTATTTATTGCTAAAATCACATAATCACAATTACAAAGTTTATTATTATTATTGCTTAGTGGAAATCCCTTCCAACCAATCGAATTTGAGGGCACAAGAGAAACTTAAGTTGCTGGCAACAATAGCTGCATCACAACGATTGCTTGCATCAAAACCCGTTGCGGTGTGAAGAACAGTAGGGGCAGTGAGTGCTAATGTTTTAAAAAATTCGACATTTTTGATGTTGTTTTCATTTTAAAATTTTATCACATTTGCTACCTCTCTAAATAAAGTAATTATTTTACTGTCATTCTAATATTTATTTCGTTAAATTTACATAGGTGCCTTTTTCAAATAATTTAAAATAATGTAACTTGAGCTCACCAGAAAATCTTAAATAATGTTTTCCCGGCGCACCTAATCCGTGGAGATAAAATGTGAAAAGGTGAAAAAATAAATGCATTAAATGAGTACATATATTGCGACAATAAAATAAAGGTCTCGATTACATTTGTTCAGAATACTCTTAAAAAATCCTATTACACTTTTATTATCGGGACAATGATTCTGCAAAAAACTTTTATTGAGTTAATAAAAGAGCCATGCGAGGGATCTCAATGAACCAGCACCAGAGAGTTAGTCGTTTGAAAAAGTACTTAGGGGAAGATGTGATTAAAGATGCCGAGGAAGAAAAAGGGAAACCGAATAACATAAAGGAAAGCATTTCACGTTTGAATTACGGCGAGATTTGTGAAAAAGCAAAGGCTTTAAAGATGTAACTTCGTCCCGAACCAAATTGGTTTTAGACAAATTGAAAGACTTAGTTTTGCACGTATTCTTATAGCTCACAATGAAGCTTAATTTTTCTGTGATTGATTCATTCGTTCTGATATGAATTGCAGCTTCCATGTTTTCTAATGGCTAATTCTCGGTTGATTTATTAATGTAAGGATGTTTATTCAATTAGGAACGCTTGGGAATAATCATTACACGGCTCATCGATATGATAAAATCATCGTTAAATAATATTGCCTCAGTCTTATCAAAGTAGTAGTTTATATGGAAATTTTCAAAATCATTTCGTGAAACCAAAATTATTCGTTTCGGTTAGCTGTTTCGATTCAAAATTCCAAGTATCTATTGAACATTGAACAACGCATAATACAATATAGATTTATAGATAGACCACAATTTTGACGTCATGGTAAGGTGAGGTTCTCTGCTAGAAATCCGAAGATTGCGAGTTCAAATCCCGGCTCGCGCTAATGTTAATTGTATGCGATTGAACTTTGGAAAGAATTTAATCATTCAAAATAATATAAGGTACATTTTCCGCACGATCCATGGAGGAAGATTCTCTCAGTATCGCCTTGGTGTTAAACCACCATTCAGAATGGAAATGTTGCTTAAAATGGCTTTTGCCGTATTTGATAACAATATCTGAATAGCCAGGTACTTCCCCACCTTCCTCTTTCCCAACGTCTTCCCCTCCTTCCTTCCTCTAACCTCAACACATACCCAATTGGGAATCCAAAGTCTCATTGGCATCAAGCAATTGGGAGCAGATGTAACTTTTGTGCGTTGTTCACATAAAAAGGTATCTGAATAAAAGAGATGGTTACTAAAGGTTAAATATATACTAAAATTGAAATGTAATAGATATAAATAATTGAAAAGTTGGTATAATGATCGATTCATCTCTAGATACCAATACTTAATTTATCGTGGCGTGCGGTATTAAATTGAGCCCAGCTATGTCGAGTTTATCCGCGCCGTTTGACCGTAACTTTTTCAAAGCTATGTAGTAACAGTTTGCCGGCCATAAACCGCTACTCCGTTACTTTATGGCGAATACGTGCCCGAAGGTATTTAGATAGGAAGCGTTGGACTATTCCTCGGAATGCATTATCGACATCGATATTCACAGGTTTTCCAGAACGATAATCTTCACTTTTAAAATAACTTCTATGTGTATTATACATCGTACCTACCCCAATGCGGAAAAATTTCACAGTTTTTTATGTCCATCGCAATTTTATAATTTACTAGTTACGTGTATGCTTTAAACGTGCGTCATTGAACGGGCGCAGATTTGTATCGCCTGTACGGCACTAGAGTCCCAACAGCTCCCCATTATCAGGAGCCAGAGAAACAATGACGACCCCAATTGCTGTTAGGTGGGAAGGAACTGGTAAGGGAAAGAAATGTGAAAGCGTAAAGTTGGGAAGTACCTGGCACTTCCGATCTGATTACCAAATAAGCCTCAGCCATTTCAAGTAACGTTTCGTCTCTCAATGGTGATATTTCATCAGAGCGATACTGAGTGTCTACGCCAAGTATCTAATGTAGGTAATAATAATAATAATAATTCTTTTATAAAGTCTTTTACTTAAAAAATCGCCTCCAGGGTGCTGTGAAATCAACTCAAGTACGCGATAATCACAAATCAAACTCAATTCAATGGAGTTTCAAGAAAGCGTTTTTTTATCGCTTTATTCAATGTTAAACTTATATTTTAGGAACGAAATTATTAATCGTGTTACAAAAACTGTATTTAAATTTAAGCGATATCTTTCATAAACTGCTTTAGCTATTTGATTCCAAGAAATCGATTTGGGACCGATCGTAAATTAGCAGAACCTACATTATTTGCTACTAAGTTATAGGGGTGATATCACAAACTTTAGTAATATTTACGGAAGGGCGAGTTCCTGGATTTGCAGCTCTATTAAGAACCAGGGTGGGGTAATAAGGGAATCTACAACTCTTGAAATATCTCCACCGACGAATCAGGATGGGGGAATGAGGGAATCAACAACTCCCGAAATGTCCTCGCCATCGATCAGCGTGAAGGAATGAGGGAATAAACAACTCCTGAAATTTCCTCGCCACAATCAGGATGGGGGAATGAGGGAATCAACAACTCCCGAAATGTCCTCGCCATCGATCAGCGTGAAGGAATGAGGGAATAAACAACTCCTGAAATTTTCTCGCCACAATCAGGATGGGGGAATGAGGGAATCAACAACTCCCGAAATGTCCTCGCCATCGCATCAGGGTGCAGAAATGAGGGAATCTACAACTCCGGAAATGTCCTCGCTATCGAATCCCGCTGACTTCGCGATCTTCGGGATCGAGAATCGAAGAAAAAACAATCTTGTCAATGATTTATTTTTTAATTGTTTTTTTTAATATATTTCTTTTAATTGTTGAAGACAATATTAGCGATTCCCAAACAAAAATTAGAAACAGAAAAAATAAAAAAGATACCGTCACATCTAGGACTCGAATCCAGGACCCTCGCCTTTGCCGGGGCACCCTCTACCAACTGAGCTAATGAGACTTCTCCTGCGGTCATATTTAACTGTATCAAAGGGTCCTGGGTTGAGTCCTAGATGTGACTGTATCTTTTTTTGTTTTTGTTTCAAAGATGCGTTTATTAATTGCTAATATTGTATTCAATAATTAGTTATTCCAATTTGAGGTTTTACTCATAAAATTATTCAAAAAAAATTATTACTCTCTGATACTACTATTTTGTTGTTTTGTATTTTTTTATCGTTGTATTTATGTATATATATGGGATTGCACTAACTTACCCACATTCTGGAATAAATACAGTCAATATTATTATTTTTAACACTCTTGAGATTTAAGTCAGTTATTTTCAGGAGATATTAATTTTAATGGGTATCCTTTGTGAAAAGTGTTTTTATTTGCATCAGAATTTTTAGCCTAGTTTAAAAATTTTCGAGCCACCAAATAAAAGTGTCTAAAAAGAACCTGACTTTTTGAACGAAAAGATGACCAGCATTTATTGCCTTGTTCCTGGGCTTAGTAAAATGTGTGGAAGGGCGCTGATAAAAATATACTTGACAAAAGGGCAATGATCCTAAAGGTTGGGAATCTCTGTTATAGATAAAGGCCTCGTACCAGATGGCTTGGCTACTCGTCTTAATGGCTCTGTGCCACCCTCAGAATGTCCAAATCTTGAACCATCAACCCCTCACGCTGCTGGTTATGAGGGGTTAATAGGTCAAGAAACGTAGTACTTGGTTACTACCTTGTCTACACGTTCTTATTGCAATACCTTGCCTCGGGCAATATAATCATGCTAAGGACTATGTTATCAAACAAGAAATTTGTTTGGTTCTATTTTAGAGACATTGCCCATAGACAGTCTACAGTAACAATATAAATATTATATAATAGGACCAGAGAGTCCAGAGATAATAGAATTAATATGCATTATTTTATAAAGCAAAAATTTTAATTGCAATTGTCGGATTTACCGAGCAAATACCGAGAAACTAAGCTCAAACAAAAAAAAATATGAGTTACCGAATTTTCATTTCTATCGTTACCAAAGAAGCATAATTTAATATTTTTCTATAACCCTTTTTCAAAAATTGGTGTTCAAAAATGTCAAGGAATTGGGGGAAATCAATGTTAAAATTATATTTATTTTGAAATACACATATCTGGAAACTCGTAGCACAAGCGGAAAACTGGTGACCAATAATACTATTGTTTGGATCATTTGAATATTACCTCAAAGGAGCTTAGCAAAATTAATATTTGTGCATTTAACCGACATACATATTTTTATGACCGAGCAGGTATTTACTCAACACTGCTACGACGACTTATAATTTTGGCTTAAAACTAGAGATGTACGACTAACACTATTATTTATAAAAAAACTTTAAAAACGGTAAGATATAAAAATATTACAAAAAAAGTGTATGCATATGAAATTATTGATAAAAGAAGCGAAAGTGGGTAGTTAATGAAAAAGAATCCACACCACATTCGGAGTCAATTTTGTGGAATTGGGCATTCGTTTTCAAATCCCTAGTTAGAATTAAATTTTGAAAAAAAATCGATCGCTAGGGGGTTTATTTCAGCTGTTAAATGTTTTATTACGTCGAAGCGTAGACCGAGCGCCAGAAGTTATTTAACCTTCTAGTTGCCGAAAAAATTCTCCCGCTACTATCATAGTAAATGTTGCTAATGTCGTTTTGGGGACTTAGCCAGACGAGGAATCGAACTCCGGCGCATCATGCTACGCCACGCTGCCTCGGTTCCAGGTTCCGGTTCGCCACCTCGGCTACTGATCAGTTAGTGGCTGATGGCGCTCACTCCGTCTGCAGGCATCAGAATTTGGGAGGCTAATTTGGGTACGCGCCGGAAACCAATTATTGGATAACCAACACTTCTGCCAAAGGTCACCTCATGTGGTTCGCTATGTTGGTGATGTAGCAGGGTTGCCCTTGTTTATCGGGTGAAGTGTGTTCAGGATGCGCATGCCCATCAGCTACGTTGAGTGCCATATTGGGAGAGGCTGGTTTGGGGAGACCCTTTGAACTCTCCAACTGGTCTCTCGACCAATCGGAGAGTTCTCTTGCGCCGCAGTGGGAGGGATGTATTCATACTTCCATAACTCCTGGACAAACTGATTCCTAGATGCCTACCCAACCCTCAAACCTTTTACCTTCCCAGAAATACTTATCCTTTATTTCCTTATAAAAGACAAAAAAATAACTTCTACACAGCATTCTAAAATATGACATGGGCCCCGAGGGAAATTATTTTCCTCAGGGCCTCCTGTGTGGGTTTAATGTAAAAAAAAATAATAATTATAATTCCACGTACAAAATCGATGGTTTCACGAATTGTAATGTGACCAATTCGACCAAATTATTAAGGTATGTCTACGGCGTAAGGCATTTGTACCTTTCCTAAATTCAAACAACAGCGAACACACTCGCATAATTTGCTTACATACGAGTAGTATCTGAAACAAATATTACATAAATTGTGTTTTGAATGTGCATTTGAATAAATTTAATAGTGATTTTCATCTCTTTTTGTTTAACTTGTTTCTTCCCGGCTCAATTAATTCAAAAATAAATGTATGGAATCATGACCATTGAGAAGACATAATATTTGCACTGCCTCACTGAAGAGATAAGGCGAAAGCGGTGTGTTGTGGACATGCCCATGTGCACGAAGAAAGTTCTAATTTTCCTTCTGATCAAATATTTCAGAACACTGGAAATCTTTCTTAAGCAGATAAAAATTTTCATCGGTCTGTCTGGGCCTAGGAGTTAACAAGTCTGATCTATTGTTTATTGTTTAATGTGTCGTGTTTCTTAACATTGTATCATTGTTTACATTAGAATTTGTAACCTCACAAGGACAAGCCTATGTTGAGGTTAATATTTTTACAAAATAATAAACATAAATACAAAGATTATTTATTGAGAGAACAATATTGTTTAATCAATGTGTCTACAAAGCTGATTCCAAGCAATTTATTATAATAAAATGTAGTTAACATGTAGGTAGGGTGACCTTATATAGATATTTGATTTGTAAAAAGCATATTAAACTATTAATTTTAAAAGGACCAAGATTTTCATCAGTATATAAAAAAAAAAAAATTATGCTATTAATTTAATGGGACAAGGATGAAGAAATATACATATGAATAATATTATGCCATTAATTTAAAAAGGACAAAGATGAAAAAAAATGTTGGATATCCTCGGCTAGTACGAATAATTTATCAATCTTTTGAAAGTACACAAAGAATTAGATGACTAATTGTGTTAATGTGTTAAAAGGCCATTACATAGAAGTGGAGCCTGATACAAATAATTTCCTTGACGAAATTAAGATAAAGTGTGAATTGCCACAATGGTCAGACCTGAGCCAATTACTGTAGTACGAAATTGCTACATAACTTTGAGAATCAGTTTTTGGGCAATATTAAGTGGTAATATAATAGTCTTCAGACAGGAACCCCAGCACACTATATTATACGAAAGCATAGACTGAATTATAGCAAAATACACTGTTTTTAAATTTGTCCATGTCGGTTACATATCTGAGATCTTTAAAAATATAGATAAGCCTTCTTATATTATTTATGAACATTTCATTTAAAAAATGTATCTATTTTTACGCCTTGGTATTTGCCTATGTCTACATTTTCTAAGAGGTTGCAGTTTCACGTTTGCACACAAATGTGAATAGTAGAGTTATGATGGTTGACTTTTAAAAGAAAAGCTAAGAGTGGTGTGTTTGGTTTTTTGTGTGTTTTAAGTTACAATTCTTTTATTCACTATTAACTACTAGTAAACCTGCATCACATTTTTTAAATATTTCACCCCAAGTTTTACCATTAAATATTATGGCAGTATCATCTGCAAAACTAACAGCGTTGTCAGAAATTCTTAGATAATTTAAATGTTCATTTATTTTTATCTAGCACAAATTTTCAAGACATATATACATATATATTGTGAACTTAATACTCTTATCGAAAATATAAACTATAACCGTTCAATAAAAAATCTAAAATTAATAAGGCTGTCCGACAGAAGATTGGTAACTGTTGTCATTTTTCTTTTGAGAATCGTTAATTTGACAGCTCTAAATTATTGCAGTAGATTTCATTTTATGTTCCTAATAGAGTCACATGCACTAAACATATCTTTTACTGCTACAATAATATCAATATTTATTTGTTTATCAACTCTTTTGTACCACTACTAAAATAGTTATCCTATAGCTTGATTGTAAATTTTAGTTATTCACACTGTTTATTTTTTTTGTAATCCTTTTTTTGTAAAAGTGTTTTGCTCTTTATTTTAAGCTACTTGTACGATAAATATTTAAATATATCTATAATAAACTATAATATAACTAACTAGGGCTACTTTTCTTTTCTTTCAAATTGGTTCACACTTGTATACATTGGCTTTTGCCTTCTGTCTCCATGCAAACAAATTTGATTTTTGTATGAAAAAGACCGCGCAACGTTTCCCCTTAACATCAATCATAATAGGTAATAAAAATATCGTTGGTCACAAAATCTTATAGAAATAGTATGTCCGATTTTGCATCTAATATTTGAGAAATAGTATTTCTGATGTTTGTACTAATATTTATAAATAGTATTTCCTATGTTGGTATTAATATTTATAAATAGTATTTCCTATGTTGGTACTAATATTTATGGATTTTTCCTCTTTTAACAATGTTGGCATTACAAGGGAAAATATTTGATGGTAATCCGTTTATTAGATTTCTTTTCTGAATATCGGAGTTCTACTATAAACATTATTAATTTTCCTACTTCGCCCGAACTCAGACATGCTATTCGCAATTTCACTGTGTCGACATAAGAAAATATCGTCTTATTTTTCTTGTTGTGGCAAACGAAACAAATAATGAAAATAACTCCCAGACTTGACACTGATGAAAATATAAACATAACTTTATACTACTTTTACGCTATTCGGTTTCGCCCATGTTTAATTAATCTTTTTTTGAGATAGAAAGTATCATATTACTAAAATTTGGTATAGAATATTATTTTTGTTGAGCTATTTGTGAAAAATTTTGCTGAAAAACAGTTTTTTTTTATTTGCATACCGCTGGTCCAACAGTCTGGAGCAAGTGAGATGACTGCGTCGCCAAGCGAGGTATGTTGTGTGGCTGAAGGCTCAGGGGGGGAAGGAGATGGGAAAGGGGAAGGTGCGAGAGTACCTGGTTATTGAAATATTGTCGCTGAACATGAATGGGCCCTAAAGAATTCTGAACAGTGTGAATTTGGACATATTCAAACAACGGAACTAATCGCGGAAGAATGTACCCTTCATCAGTTTCCCTAAGGTACTAACATGCTGAACATAGTAACTTTCGGTGACTTCGACTGACTGAATAATCTCGGAAAAAGGGTTCGTAAGTAGGAGATTTTACACTTCAGAGTATTTTTTACAGCCCCAATACTTAATTTTTTCTTAATTATGTTATACTCACAGTTCGCAGTATTCAATCAAGGCAACTATAATATTTCTATGCGATCCATAAAAGCCTATGATGTTTGAATTTTGTTTAAGAATAGTCCAATTGAATTCACGTAAGAACTAATTAAGGTCTTTGGATAAATACCACATGTTACCAAAAATCTAAACTTGATTTTGGATATTGCCAGCATATATTCTATTTTTGTTGTTTTAGGAGCTAGAAATCCTAAAAAGATGCAAAATTTCCTTAAACAAATTTGTCAAATACTTTTCTCGTTAGCGATGATCACACAAATATCTCAAATAATACTTCTTTAAGGAATTGAAAATTTTAAAATATAAATGATTTCCTCTGTAAAAGGATTAATTCTTCTGAAATTTTATATTTCTTGTAACATAACTTGTCTATTAATACAAAAAATTGACAGTCAAAGGCGAACGACGAACCTGAAAGTAGAACAACTTATAAAAAATTCGTCTTTGACCGCGTTGCTAAATAAAGCCGTAAGTTTGTATTTCAGCAAATTAGGAATCATATTGAAATAGATTCCATTTCGACAAAAAGCGAAGAGGAAGCATTTTTCTTTGACATTTTTATCTTCTTACGTTTTTTATAAGTCTGCCCTCTTTGGTGCCTTTCTTTGATTGCTAAGGTTGGTACCTTATTATTTAATGTATTTCTGGAAATTGCCATTTTAACCCGGACAAGGGCTCTCAATTTCGTAATTTTCATAACTGAATAAACATTTTCCTGGGGTAAGGAGTTGCTTTGCCTTCAATGTATTAAATGTAATTTAATATAAGGAAATCGTATAAAAAGATTAATGACCACCGCTAAGTTCAAGAAGTTGAAATGGGATGCCGCAATCGGGCTCAAATTGTATAAGTACGTGGTTTTTCCAATAGGAGGTGTTATTTTGAATAGCCCGCTATTTCGGTAGATGTTACTTTTAAAGCTGTTATTTATTAATATTTGACAAGTAAAAACTACGCCATTAAAAAAATGGAACGATACACGCTTCAACAACGCATTGAAATTATTAAAATTCACTTGAGTGAATCAAATGCAAATCATCTTGAGTGATGAGGCCCATTTCCACCTCGGTGGCTTCGTCAACAAGCGAAATTGTCGCATATGGGTCTCGAAAAACCCAAGAGTTATTGTTGAAAAGCCTCTTTATCTTAAACGTGTGACTGTTTGGTGCAGTTTATGGTCCGGCGAAGTCATTGGACCTTACTTTTTCGAAAATGAGGCTGGAGCAACAGTTACGGTGAATGGATCGCTATTGAGAGATGATTAATGATTTTTTATGGCCGGAATTAGATGGTATTAATCTGGACAACGTTTACTTTCAACAAAACGGCGCTAGGTGCCACACAAGTAACGAAACCATTGATCTTTTACGATTGAATATCAAAATAACACCTTTTATTGGAAAACCCTATACAACGCTTAGTTCGAGTTATTTTGTATTTGTTAAGGGTAGGGCTAACCTGGACAGTTAGAACGTCTCAAAAACCCAAGCGTATACTATGATTTCAACAAAGAGGGAGATCGGTGACTGTTCGGTACAATTTACTGGTTTATTTGAACCCGAGTAAATCTAGCTTCCGATAAACTGGGCATCATGTATGGAGATCATGTATATAGATCCTTTAATATTGGCCAGCTGCTAACTCCGTACAAATCTCAAGTGCGTCCAACAATTGAATTTCGAGCCAGCTCTGGGCTAGAGTTAAAAAATAATTATAAACCTGTATGGTTCTGTGCAAAGGAGGGCGGCCCATTTTATTAATATTCCGTTATTAACAGTACGATTGACGTACTGAGTCTGTTCTACGCGAAGCTCGACAAATACGAGCGAAACACTGATTCATAATTTATTATTAATGTCGGTTTCATTGGAACGGTGCATTTCTTCAACTCTTTTTGTGTCCCTTCAATACAGCCCATACCTTAACCCGCCTCACAACTATGCCCAACCGAGTGGCGACGTGGTTCACTTGTATTTACACTGTATAGACAGGAGCGCTCTTGTAAGTAGTTAAATTAAAAAAAAACAACCAAATAAAAAATGTCAAAGATTGTGTTTACGTTAACCGGTTTTAGGTATAGGTAATAGTCGTAAACAAAATAATAATAATAATAGTTGGCGTATTTATAAAACTTTTTCTTGAAAAATGTCCTCATGGGCCTTGTACAAATATATTTTTTATAAAATAAATACACTGTGACTTAGGACTAAGGCTCATAACTACTGATCGCATTCAATGTTACAAATGATTGTAAGCGAAATTATCGTAGGCAAATTATAAGCAAAATGATAGTCAGAAAATAGTAGTGTGTGTGAGTCAAGTAAAAAGATTTGATATAATTTTCACGTAATCATTTATTTCATCAGATATGAGAGATATTTTAAAAATACAATTACGATCATTATAAGATCGAGTATTTAAAATAAATTTCTTAATTACGATCAAAACGTAATTTACGATCAAAACTTCATGTAACCTGTTATCCAAATACTGAAAGAAAGTCTTTAATTTAAGAAAACCCTATAGGTACATAATATAAAAGTCTCGTAATATTGAAAATAATCTTGTATGGAAAACTACGAAATACTTTCTCATTTTCGAAAGACTTTTGAATTTTATTGCTTAACTGAATATTTGATTGAATTTTGCTCTGTGAAAATAGATAAAAAAACATATTTTTGTTACGGTAGTTATTGTTGCATACTTTCATAGATTTACGAGAACTCTCCAAACCTCAAGCATTATGAATTTCAAATAACAATCTCTACGTTTTTTTTTCTGAAGACACTGTATGCTATACGTATTTTACTACACATTACTGATTCAACTGTAAATCTTTTTGCCACTAAGAATATTGAGTGAAGATGATTAAACTATTTACAAAACATCTAATTCTTTCTCGAACCGACGATCAATATCATTAGCCTGTCTATGTACAGCCGGACAGAGACGCATGGTCTGAAGGTGTCTGTAAACGATCAAATTTGTTTGTCAAATTTACGTGTTTGTCAAATTATTTGAACGTCTGCGGCCTTGTTTGATGTGTCTGTCAAACAAACTACGTGTTTGATGGTGTTTGACGTGTTTGTCAGAAATTCTGATTGACGGAAAGTTTGATCCGTATCCGTCATTATCAAGAAAAACAAAATACTACACTATTTACCTCACTTCAGACTGGATTCAACAAATGTCAACAGACAATCTCCGGCGAAAGCTGTAAATAAATAAACTGATATTTGACAAAATTTGGTTTGAACGTCTGCGGCCTTGTTCATCAAACACGTGACGAGCAAACGCAAAATTTGACAAACAAATTTGATCGTTTACAGGCACCTTTATGAAAATTGGCGGCATCACTTTTCTATCAAATAAGTATTGATCACACTTCTAGAAATTACCTGTCCAGTGGCAGTTTGGCACCCTTGTGGTAAGAGGTGACAATAATAAATTATTATCGTTCTGAAAATTCTAGCAACGTTCCAAAGATGGCGAGGACGGTGTTTTGGTCTGTGCCGTGGGACTGCGACTGTCAAGTTTGAGTTGTAATTGATTGATGGAGATCTTCTTAGATGACACTCGTGTTCCAGGGGAATACTCCAATAGATATATTTGACACGATTCTGTAGATAAAAAAATGGGCATTGGAAGCGTTATTTGGCTAGCATTACACGTCATATGAAATACGTGAAACTTGGGATTATATAAGTTTTCTATCTAGAAAAGTGATATAGAAGAGTATATCTTAAGAGTGATATAGGATATCTTAAATGTAACTACCCAACTATATTGGCAAATAGATTTGGGAACAATTTAGATATTAATCACATTATTTTACAGTTACATACTTCAAGCGTCTTAAGTTTCTGCATGGATGTTATTGAAGCCTGAAAATAATTGTGTTTACCTTTACATTTTAGATAAAAAGCTGTCGAAATTTAATTGTACCTTTCACAGCCCAGTGTTTTAAAGTTTTTACTATGAAAATCAGTTTTTCTACTAGATTACTATTCATTCAATTTATATTAACACAATTTTCTTAGTTTGTAACTTTCATAGAAAAGACCGAGGACTATTATGGTAGTTAAAACGACTGAATAGGCACATTGGCATGTTTTCTACAAACTGATACTATTTATTTAACATGGATAAGCTTTAAAAAATGAACGACCCACTAGGATAACCTCCTTATTTTAATTATTTCATTTTACTTTTTTAGACTACAGAATCGTGCAAATTAAGATAATAATAACTAACAATCTATTTAAATACAAGGCAATGTCCGATGTGTACGCCCAATAGACTTCAAAACTACTGAACCGATTTAATTGAAGATTTCAGTGTTTGTTCTAATTATTGCCAAGAATGTTAAAAGAGTGTTTTGAATCGTAAAATAAGCCGGGAATATCCGAAGAAAACATGACACGATCAAATTCATCAATTACACATGTGTAGCAAAATGTGGCGTACCTGGTGAACGAGAAAAGTGTGTAAAGAGAATGTATGACGACGTGGAAATGAACGGTAGAAGAAGCATAGTATGTCGGAGGAAGACATCTTACAATCAAATCACATCACATCAAATCACATCTGCCCTGATGATGGACACTGTAACGTTGTCCGAAACGTTGGCTCAAGAAAGAGATAGGGCAACACGGCATAACACCCAAAAAAAAAATAACAAAAACACTTTTGGCCGTGAAAATCTTAAATCATATATGTTACAACCAAGTTAAACGAGTCCCCATTTCATTACAATAATATTATTTCCACCATAAAAATACACCTATTTTTCAGGTACCTCTAAACCATACTCCAAACCATTCCTAACCCCGAGCAACGCCGGGAGATTGTCAGATTTTTTTTATTAATATATAGGAGACGGATAAAGTATAGTTCCTCTATTAGGCCAGAGGCCCATTTTCCTATCTCACGGTTTACCTCATTCCTTTAAAAGTAACTCGGTTCTTTTGATAAAGTTTACCAAGGCTGTCAATAGATAGGCGGCTATATCTTCTGGTTCTACAATACGTCACCTAGTAATACCGTGTACTGAAGTGGAAACCAATAATTTATGAAATTCATATTATTAGAAATTATAATTTATTTGTCACATAAATTGTTTTTCTTCCAAAAAATAAATTCATTAATTAAGAGTAGAGGCGGATACATACGTTGTGCCAAATTGGATCAGTTTTAGTAAAAATATATTTAATTTTTCATCAATGACATCGTTTACCATTTTAATGATGTAGAAGTCCTGCTATTTGCTGACAAAATAAAAGACTGACTTAAAATAAAAGCATGCGAAATGTACACGATTGACAAATTGTACAGACTAACTTAGAACAACTTCTTCAATGGTGTGAACAAAATGCTTTATTTTTGTACACTCAGAAATGTCAAGTAATACGATTTTCCAAAACTCATAATATCTTAAATGAATATACATGAAATAATATTAAATTAATACCAGTGTCACAAATTCGTGACTTGGATGTAATATTCGATGAAAACTTGACATTCATTGCGCACATAAACTATATAACTAATAAGGCTTTAAAGATGCTTGGCTTCCTTTCCAGAACTTTAACTAATTTTAGTTTAAATCCTAAGGACGGGTTGTTTCGAAGAATTTGAACAATTCATCAAATTTCAACATTCAGTTTCCAGTTATGCGAAAGATTTTTTCAAGTTCTGTTTTTATTTCAGTTCTGTCAAGCAAATAGCCTATAATGATATATTAACAGAACTTGAATAGGACTTTCACAGAACCCGGAAATGAACGTTGAAATTTGATGAATTGTTCAAATTCTCCAAAACAACCCGCCCTTAGATTTTATGAGAACCCTCTACATTTCATTAATTCGAAGTCGAGTACAATATAATTCACATATTTTGTCCCCTTTGTATATAAATCACTCTTACAATATCGAAAGAGTTCATCACAAATATCTTAGGTGCATACATTTTAAACTCAAAATTCCAATTGAATTCATTAGCTATGCCTGTTTGATGATCAATTGCATCTAATAACGATGTCTGACAGGAGAATTATGTTATAACTAGTTGTGTTATACAGAGTCACAAATAACTTAATTGACAGCCTTGCCATCATTGCCACTATTAAATTCCATTTCCAGGAACACAAGACAAAATGTATCATTCTTCTCCAATATATACACAACCAACTATCAGACACAATCACTAACCAATAGGATGCATGATCTAGGATCTAGGCAACAACTTTGGTGGTACAATTGATATATTTATTGACTCCATTTATAGAAATAAGCGTAATCTATACAAGTACTTAATACACATCCTACAAATTATAGTAGCGTCGATAATTCAGTTTTAGTGATTTGCCTTACATGTAGTATTGTTCTTGTTTCTATATTATTTTATAATATTGTCACATTTTTTACTAATATTTTTTCACATTCAGTTTATCAGTTTACTGTTATTTCATGCTTTTAAAATGTTGCGTATAATTTCCAATAGCTCACTAAGTTTATTCTGTTATTAAAATCCACGTAAAAGCCCGACTGGGGTTGAATCAAACAAAACAAAGCAAAACAAAACAAAACAAAACAAAACAAAACAAAACAAAACAAAACAAAACAAAACAAAACAAAACAAAACAAAACAAAACAAAACAAAACAAAACAAAACAAAACAAAACAAAACAAAACAAAACAAAACAAAACAAAACAAAACAAAACAAAACAAAACAAAACAAAACAAAACAAAACAAAACAAAACAAAACAAAACAAAACAAAACAAAACAAAACAAAACAAAACAAAACAAAACAAAACAAAACAAAACAAAACAAAACAAAACAAAACAAAACAAAACAAAACAAAACAAAACAAAACAAAACAAAACAAAACAAAACAAAACAAAACAAAACAAAACAAAACAAAACAAAACAAAACAAAACAAAACAAAACAAAACAAAACAAAACAAAACAAAACAAAACAAAACAAAACAAAACAAAACAAAACAAAACAAAACAAAACAAAACAAAACAAAACAAAACAAAACAAAACAAAACAAAACAAAACAAAACAAAACAAAACAAAACAAAACAAAACAAAACAAAACAAAACAAAACAAAACAAAACATCTTCATTTGGCCGAACGAAAAGGTATTACAACGAAATCATTGAAAAGTCACAACATAGAGTAGGTATATATAACTCGGATTCTTTGAAAATATGGTTTTCCCTGATCGTTGAAATTTGTCAAGCGTCCTGTAATGGATGGCGTAGCATACACGCGTAAGTCAGTCTTTTATTTTTAGTATTTTTCAGAAATCGGCTGCCAGTATGAAATCCAGAGCCCGAGTTTTTTGTTGGTATTTTCTATTTTCTTTCCAAGGAATTCGGAGAGGAGACTTTAGTGATGTGTTGTCATTTTATCGAGTTTATCTAAAGTCCTCCTGTCATGGAACTCGGATGTTGAAATTGAACAAGTAGATATAAATTTTTTTTTATTTTTTTTTATTTTTTTTTCTTGTTCATTAACGCCCTATCGGGCTTTTACAGAGGAAATTTACACTTACAAACATAAATTGTTTGTAAGTGTAAATTTCCAATTAACAATTTATGTTTGAAAGTGTAACATAATTCATGGATAATATCATAACTATATACAAAAAAATAAACATTAAATGCTAATACTAAGATCAAATCCAAATAATAACACCTAATATTGTAAATAAAGCAAAATATAAAATAAGTATGTACATTGTACATTCGTATATGCATATAATTATTCATGTTTGTTGCAAACCAGTAAGACTGAAAACAGAAAAATAATTAACTCGTAAGGTAAATAAAAAATAAATATATTTAATGTACTGATATGTATTATAAAACATTTTTTTAAAAAAAGAAGAAAAATAATGTCTGTGGTATCTATAAAAAAAACTTATAAGTGAGTAGTTGAAAATCAAAAGGTACTTAACCACCATTTTGATTTTTTTTGAGATTTAAATGCCAACACGTTCTCCTGGATCATAGCCATGTTTGAAATATTTTTCAGTGCCAAAACATGGTTAAATCCTTAGTTATAGCTTGTTAAAAATCGTCTTCAATTTCAAAACGTACTTAAATCCAAAATCGTTTGTTTTCAAAACGTACTCAAATCCAACAACCAATAAGGGCCATGGAATTGGCAGCCATATTGGTTTTTTAACCAATCAATGGGCTGCTTTCTGTGCAATGGACACCATAACAAGAAAAACGTTTTTTGTGAGTGGTTTTGAAGTTGATTTGGTCGTGATTTTTTTGAGTTATTAACGGTAATTTTGAAAATTAAACAAAAATGAGTGAATCAATTTGTTCTCCAGTTGTACCAGCACGCACTGGAAAAGGCAGAAAGCGTTTCAGGCGACCGGAAGAGTAGACAATCAATAAACAAAAAGTTATAAGATGAGTTCCATCATGCTACTAAGACATCAGTGGTGTATTCAAAATTTTATGGTTTTTGTCAAAAAAAATTGTTTATATAATAATTACTTATCTTTTCTATATTTTATACTTCAGTGGAGTATTTTTATACTACCGAAGTAGGAATATTTCCTGTAGGAATATTTTCCGTGCCATATATATTTTCCTTCATTTGTGTAACTTGAAAGTACTAGTTTTTTTGGCGGTATTTTTATTATAAGCTTGAAAATCAGTAAATATGTTTATAATGATCCATTTTTACCATAGTGTTATCATAATGTAAATACATTAGTGGATGTTTGATCATTACAAAAGGGCAATTGTCTATCTACAACACTTGAATTAGGATCTAATGTCAATGATTTATTTACTTATTTGAAATTTATGCAGAGTTTCTTTTCTCTTAGGACCATATATTGGGTTCAAACAAATATTTTCTGCACACATATTTCTAAATAATATCCTTCTCTTATTTTTATATATTCTGTTCGATATTCGATATCCGTTACCCTGCAATCATCAGACAAATGCTCAAATCAAAAAACTTTATGTTCATTTGGGTTCCCCGTGTGGTATACATTCTCCAGTTTCCGGCTTGTACTACGAGTTTCCGGACACCATGTATAGAATCTTAAAATTGGGATATTATCTTTTTCTTTTTTCCTGTGTCTTGTTCTCTTTCATATTTTCGTTTAGATTATTATTATTATCTTCTTCTTCAATGATAGACAAATTGGTCTATTTTTATTATCCGCAGGTAATACTGTATTTTAAAATAAATAATGTTTGGCTTTAAAAAGACTTTTATTTTTTTGTTAATATGAATTATGTTTCATCTATGCATATACAAATGATGTAATTTCTTCACTACACCCCTGGCAGAGAAGTATTATCAAACACAGTTTATGAGTTTCAAAATGTGACTAAATCCAAAGACTTCACTTTCAAAATGTATCTAAATCCATGGTTCAATATCAAAATGTATCTAAGTCCATTTTTAAATATTAAATAACTAATTAATTATCTATCAGATTTTTATTTCAAAAACGCATTTAAAATGTTTTATTTTACCTTCATTTTTACAAAACATTTAATTTTGCTTTATTGTACTTAAATGCTATGAAACAGTTTTCTTGCTTTTGCCAAAAATTTGGTTCGTGGAGATAAGTACGTTTTGATATTAGACTACTCATAGTAATGGCAAATGTCAAATCTATTACAAAACACTATAAATAGTAGATATGATTTGTTATTTTAATGGCCGAAAGTATTATTGTGATTTATTTGTGGAGTATTAACGTTTCGGACAGCATTATAGTGCCCATCATCAGAACAGATATGTAAAGATTGTGGTGAAGTGTGGTTATGTATGTAGATGTTAGACCTTGTCGCTAACTAAAGAAAGAAGTAGCGCAATATCCCATAAATAAATCGCTCTTATTATAAATAGTTCAAAAAAAATAATAATGATAATAAAGTTTTTTGTGAAAAATCGCTGTTTCGATAGTTCTTGGAAATAACCGTATTTATTATCTACACTAAAAAATATAATATCGAAAAGGGAACGAAATGGATTTATGAGAGGATGCCACCAGATTAATGAAAGTCCTACCTTGGTCCTGGCCTCCACAATGCTCCTCTTTCTGCCAGCACGTAAAAAAACTCCACGGCGTATTGCATTGAACTCGTAGCGTAACCTAACAGAGGCGGTGTAGAAATTGTACTGGTGATCCTTTTGTCTGCTGGTGACAGGGTTACAAGAACGGGAAGGTAGGGAATAATTATTGAAAATAACCATCGGTTATATGCCCGAACAATCGCTTTACTCTAATTCTAATCTAATTTAAGAAAAGTGCGGTGGGAAGCACATTTTCAAAATTTTGTAATAGTGATATCAAGCGCAATGTCTTACCATTACAATTCAATATAGATCTACATATATATTTTGAATTATTTATTTAATACAATTAAATAAATAATTCAATAAATAAACAAATAAATTATTATTTTTTAGTTATTTATATATTTAAAATGATATTTACACTGTGTTTTATTATAATCATATATTTTCAAATTACATATAACTTTTATATATATAGATGTATATTTTTTGGAAGTTCCAGTGTTTTGTCAGGTACAAAAAACAATATTCCCTATTTGTTTCTTCTTCTTTAGAATTTAATGAATAAAACCCTCTTCTGATCAAATAGTTGTGTAGCATGAAATTGTTGTTTGGCGGTTTTCAGCCGAAAAAAATCAAACGGTTTGAAATTATATTTCAACCTATCGATCGTTCATTGTATTTGGGTGCATATGTATTTAGTTATATCAAATTCGCATGTCATTGTTTTTTAAGAACCCACCTGCTTAACCAATTAACCAAAACCACAAAATGTAAATAAAACTGCTTAAAATTTCAACGCAACATATTATATATATATATATATATATATATATATATATCCCGCTACATTTGTTGCGTCCGACCCCTAAAAACTCCATAGCATTGTAGCGTCCACCGACTTACAGCGTCCGATATACGGACGCTGCAATGTTTTGACGTCGAAATTGGCCAGAACGATGCTTACCCCATGTAGAATCGTATGGCAAAAATTTTTGTGGAAGCAAAAAATCTCTCGGAATGTCTGAAAACGAATATTGAACGTTTGACATTTTGCCGACAGGTTCGCTACACAATGTATATATCGAGCAGTGTATGTTTTTATTCATTTCTACGATCTTGCCGCGTCCACGAAGTAATATAATTTTCGATACATAACGACGATCTTGCTGCGTCTACGCATTACGTCGATAGTATTGCGTCCTCGAGACCGATTACGAGTAGATATTATTTTATATACATATCGACGGTCGTACTGCATCCACACATTACGTCGATAGTATTGCGTCCCCATGGCCGTTCGCGAGTAGATATTATTTTGAATACATTACGACAGTCTTGCTGCGTCCACGCATTACGTCGATAGTACTGCGTCCCCGTAGCTGCTCATGAGAATATACTATTTTTAACACATAATGACAATCGTGCTGCTTCCATGCATCACGTCGATAGTATTGCGTCCCAGTGAACGATCACGAGTAGATATTATTTTGAATATACGACGACGGTCGAAATAATTTTCAATACATAACGACGATCGTACTGCGTCTACGCATTACTTCGATAGTATTGCGTCCTCGAAACCGATTACGAGTAGATATTATTTAATATACATAACGACGGTCGTGCTGCATCCACGCATTACTTTGATAGTATTGCGTCCCCATGGCCGATCACGCTGATATATTATTATGATTATGAGATTTGGCAACATTGGGTTAATTTACAACGATGCCGCTTGACATTCAGAACTAAGAAGCGTCCTGCGTGGTTTTTAATGCATAACGACGATCGTGCTGCGTCCACGCATTACTTCGATAGTACTGCGTCCTCGTGGCCATTCACGAGTACATTGTTGTATATTATTTGAGCGTTTGGTTGGGTAAATCATCAGATTTGGCAACATTGGGTTAATTTACAACGATGCCGCTTGATGCTCAGAACTAAGAAGCATCCTGCGTGGTTTTTAATGCATAACGACGATCGTGCTGCGTCTACGCATTACGTTGGTAGTATTGCGTCCGTTCACGAATAGATATTATTTTTAATAGATATCGATGGTAGTGCTCTATATCCACGCATTACATCGATAGTATTGCGTACCAGTGGCCGATCTAGATTAGGTATTATTTTTAATTAATGAAGACAATATTAGCGAAATTCAATCGAACATCTGAAACGGAAAAATCTGAAAAAGGCACTGTCACATTTGGGACTCGAACCCAGGACCTTTGGGTTTCCGAGCCGTGACCCTACCAACTGAGATAATGTGTCCCTATCTGATTCGGTCATATTTACTGTAATATACTTCGACTAAGAATTACCAACAGAGTGGAAGTTACTCCCAGTATCGCCCTGGTGTAAAACCACCATTCAGAATTGAAACGTTGCTCCAAGTGGCTTTAGCCGTGTTTAGTAACTAGATCTGAATAGCCAGGTACTTCCCCACCTTTCTCTTCCCCATCTCTTCCCCTTCAATATACCCCAATTGGGGATGCCATAGTCTCACTAGCTCCAGACGGGAGCAGTTGGGACTCTTGTGAGATATTCACTATAAAAATAAAACACACTTAATCTTAATTTTCTTAACGCATATTTTTATTGGCTGCTATCTTTATGTATCATTGCAGGATTCAACTCGAACTAAATGCTATCTGGATAGTGTCTTGGATACATTTATCAATTTTTAATTAATATGCAACACCTATTGACTTTTCTTCATGTCTAGGATGATTATTATTTTATATTATATCTCTACACTATGCTTTCAAAACTCGTATGAGCGGAGTTTACACAAACACACTATTTTACATTGAAATCATTATCGAACGAAGAACGAAACAATATTGTTTTTTGAAGAACATTCGGTGGTAGCGAAACCCGGTCGAAAAAAAATATAAAAAATAAAAGTGGTGTTTACAAAGTTATTGTTAAATTATTATTTAATTGCAAAGAAAATCGACTTAAAATTCTCTAATACCACCTCATAATTTTTCTTATTGTTTCATATTATTTATTTTATTTCAGGGAAATCAACAGTTTACAATGTGGTTCATTAATACATGTGTAATTTACCTAACTAAGAAACCAATTACAGATTTCCTCAATATACTATTCTATTATGTATCTAAAAATTTAAACACTATACTTACAAGAACTAAAAAATACTAAATTTATCGAAGAAAACAAACACTTTGTAGCTTGACATTATACAAAATGAAACAAATACTTTGTTTTAAAAGACTTTATTTTAATTTATATTTCGTTGACCGGTTTGGATTGAACACAAATATTGTGATAAATAAATATAAAGTGGTTTAAAACAAAGTACGGTTTTATTTTGTAAAAAATATAACGTTATTCAAGAGGGAGCTTATTATAACATAATATATGTCATTAGTCATTACATAATATAATTAAATTTTATGCAGTTTGGTACACGTTTAATACATTTTAAATTGAGTTTTTAAATTTATTTTGGTTACATTGAAGATAGAATCAGAGAGAATGTTACTATACATATGTTGAACATATTCTTCTAAGACAAGCATTTTTATTTGAATTGGTTTTACAGTGTTTTTCTTTAAATAGATTACATGAGCGTGTGTGCCGTGTAGGTACTTTCAAATCAATTCTGCTTAATAAACTCCACATATTATATTTCTGCGTATCATTTCTTGGTATTATTTATATCTAACCTGTTTTTATTACTTTTATTGTATTTTCTTGTAAGGTTATTAAGAGTTTTTGTAATAATATTTGCAATATAAATATATGTAAAAATATATAGTTGTCCTCTCCTAAGCACAAGCATCTGATTTATCAGAAAAGTGATTGAAATATTATATAATATTATGTTGTTTAATATTGTAACACCAAAGATGTTAAGAAATAAAAAAAAAATATATATATTTTTATTTTTAACTTTATGGTATTAATAAGTTTAAATCCTTAATTGAAATATTGCAATTTGAGGTTGAACTAATTAAGTTAAATATAAAAACAGATATTATTATATTGAATACGAAACGACAGAAGTGCTGCGTCGATGGTATTGTATCCTCGTGATCAATCACGAATAGATATTATTTTGTATACATAACGACGGCCGTGCTGCGTCCACGCATTACGTCGATAGTATTGCGTCCCCATGGCCGTTGGCGAATTCGTACATTTTTATGTATCGTTTGAGTCCTTGGTGAAGCAAAACGCCAGATTTGGCAACATTCAGTTCATTTACAACGATGCCACTTACATAAATATTACATAATATTATGTAGTAAATATTCTAACGCTAAAGATGTTAAGAAATAGATATTAAAAAAAATATATATTTTTATTTTTAACTTAATGATAGTAATAAGTTTAACTCATTAATTAAAATATTACAATTCGAGGTTGAACTAATTAAGTTAGATATAAAAAACAGATATTATTATATTGAATACGTAACGGTGGAAGTGCTTCGTCGATGGTATTGTATCCTCGTGACCGATCACGAGTAGATATTATTTTGTATACATAACGACGGCCGTGCTGCGTCCACGCATTACGTCGATAGTATTGCGTCCTCGTGTCAGTTTGCGAATATATACATTTTTATGTATTGTTTGAGCCTTTGGTGAAGCAAAACGGTAGATTTGGCAACATTCAGTTCATTTACAACGATGCCACGTAGCACTCAGAATTAAAAATCACCCTGCGCGGGTGGACATTTTTGTATAATGGTTTAGAGTAGACGGTAAATTGATATCCCGACCTAAAAAGGTCCGACCGCCTTCTGCAATGGAGCGAACTGGCGAATTATGAAATGATACATTTTTATTCAGGATATCGTTGTAAAAATGATTGTCGCACGCCTGCGCCCAGTAGATACTTTTGTATACAAGATGCAACAAGATATTCATTCAAAATTCTCACTATCAATAGACAGTTTTTTGTCAGGTCTGGTGTGTTTCTGGATGTCAAAAAAATAAAACATATATATATACATATATTTTTTTATATACCGCACAAGAGTCTCAACCGCTCCCGTCTGGAACAGCGAGACTGTGGCATCCCCAAT
Organism: Hesperophylax consimilis; assembly: GCF_061612785.1. Taxonomy (NCBI): domain Eukaryota; kingdom Metazoa; phylum Arthropoda; class Insecta; order Trichoptera; family Limnephilidae; genus Hesperophylax; species Hesperophylax consimilis. The sequence continues at coordinate 26,090,277 of NC_142836.1, read as the reverse complement.
CTGAGTACTAGGGTGAAGGTATTGGGGGGGGGGAAGAAGATGGGGAAGAGAAATGTAGAAAAGTACCTGGCTATTTATATCTGGTCACCAAACACGGCAAAAGCTTAGAAATAACGTTTCCATTCGGAATGGTGGTCTCACATCAGGGCGATACTGAGAGTATATTTCACTCTGGAACGTGCTGCAAACACACTTTATATTATGTTTAATGTATTAATTGTGAAATAACACAAACAAATAAAAAATTATTTGGGCACGCCGGGTTTGACCGTCAGATTACGGGATTCGGATTGCGAGTTGAGAGTCTTACCTCTCAACCACAGATGCTGTATTTAATTAATTAATTCACTATGAACGTGAAAAGTTCACTAGAAGAGTAAGAAATATTTTGTGTTGTTTATTTATTTGTTAATTTATTTATTACACCTAATAGACTTTTACATTCTAGTTTAATAGTTGAGTATCGCAGTTATTATAAATTCTTAAAAATTAAAACAATAGAGAAAACAAAATAGAATGAAAAAAAAATGTTACAAAAAAGCGTATAATAAAATAAGATACATTGGTAAAAACGATAAGAAGTCTCACATATGTAGATATTCAAAATGAACAAAAGATTGCAAAAAATATAGATGTCGATTTGTCTAGATATATAAAAGAATTAAAATAAACAATATTTATATTGATTATTTTTAAGGTGAAATATATCTCCCATATCAGAATAAGTCATGCAATCCTAAGGGGTTTTATAATATAAGGGGCATAACAACGGCCTAAATGTACCTTTTGAAACTCTCAAAACAAATCCAAGAGTCTTAAGGGCCGTATATACGAAAGACGTAAAAATTAAATCGACCTTCAAAACGCCATGTAACAAACAAATAATATACACTCGGACGCAAGAATATATTATTCAGTATGGACGTAAAACCTTTATTAGAATAGTCAGCAATATACGGCAGACGTAACAATTAAATTAGAGTGAACGGACGTGAAACCTATATTAAAAGGAACCTTCAATATACAAAAAATATACACCCGGACGTGAGTATGTACGTGACGCTAGAAATGTATGAGAGTGTAATAAACATCAAAACCTGCATTATTATGAATATTAAAAAAATATGATATTAGCGATTATCGTGAGTAAAACATAGTGCAATATTCACAAAAACAATCTAAAAAAAAGAACTAGAAGTGCTGGACGCCCAAAGACGGATTTACGCACGGACGCAATAAATGTTGTGGGACCTATATATATATATATATATACATGACTTATTCTGATATGGGAGATATATTTCACCCTAAAAATAATCAATATAAATATTGTTTATTTTAATTCTTTTATATATCGAGACAAATAATAGACATCTATAATTTTTGCAATCTTTTGTTTGTTTTGAATATCTACTTATGTGAGACTTTTTAACATTTTTACCAATGTATCTTATTTTATTATACGCTTTTGTTGTAACATTTTATTTTTTTTCATTGTATTTTGTTTTCTCTATTGTTTTAATTTTGAAGAATTTATAACTGCGATACTCAACTATTAAACTAGAATTTAAACGTCTATTAGGTGTAATAAATAAATTAACAAATAAATAAACAAAAAAATATATTTCTTACTTTTCTAGTGAAGTTTTCACGTTCATAGTGAATTAATTAATTAATTACAGCATCTGTTGTTGAGAGGTAAGACTCTCGACTCGAAATCTGACGGTCAAACCCGGCGTGCGCAAATAAATTTTTATTTGTTTGTTTTATTTCACAATTAATACATTAAACATAATATAAAGTGTGTTTGCAGCACGTTCCAGAGTGAAATATACGCTCAGTATCGCCCTGATGTGAGACCACCATTCCGAATGGAAACGTTATTTCTAAGCTTTTGCCGTGTTTGGTGACCAGATATAAATAGCCAGGTACTTTTCTACATTTCTCTTCCCCGTCTTCTTCCTCCCCCAATATCTTCACCCTAGTACTCAGATTGGGGATGCCACAGTCTCGCTGTTCCAGACGGGAGCGGTTGAGACTCTTGTGCAGTATATAAAAAAATATATGTATATATATATTTGTTTTATTTTTTTGACATCCAGAAACACACCAGACCTGACAAAAAACTGTCTATTGATAGTGAGAATTTTGAATGAATATCTTGTAGGTATACAAACGTATCTACTGGGCGCAGGCGTGCGACAATCATTTTTACAACGATATCCTGAATAAAATGTATCATTTCATAACTCGCCAGTTCGCTCCATTGCAGAATGCGGTCGGACCTTTTTAGGTCGGGACATCAATTTACCGTCTACTGTAAACCATCTTACAAAAATGTCCACCCGCGCAGGGTGATTTTTAATTCTGAGTGCTACGTGGCATCGTTGTAAATGAACTGAATGTTGCCAAATCAACCGTTTTGCTTCACCAAAGGCTCAAACAATACATAACAATGTATATATTCGCAAACTGACACGAGGACGCAATACTATCGACGTAATGCGTGGACGCAGCACGGCCGTCGTTATGTATACAAAATAATATCTACTCGTGATCGGTCACGAGGATACAATACCATCGACGAAGCACTTCCGTCGTTACGTATTCAATATAATAATATCTGTTTTTATATTTAACTTAATTAGTTCAACCTCAAATTGTAATATTTTAATTAATGAGTTAAACTTATTACTATCATTAAGTTAAAAATAAAAATATTTTTTTATTTTTTTTAACATCTATTTCTTAACATCTTTAGAGTTAGAATATTTACTACATAATATTATGTAATATTTCAATAACTTTTCTGATAAATCAGATGCTTGTGCTTAGGAGAGGACAACTATATATTTTTACATATATTTATATTGCAAATATTATTACAAAAACTCTTAATAACCTTACAAGAAAATACAATAAAAGTAATAAAAACAGGTTAGATATAAATAATACCAAGAAATGATACGCAGAAACATAATATGTGGAGTTTATTAAACAGCATTGATTTGAAAGTACCTACACGGTACACACGCTCATGTAATCTATTTAAAGAAAAACACTGTAAAACCAATTCAAATAAAAATGCTTGTCTTAGAATAATATGTTCAACATACCTATGTATAATAACATTCTCTCTGATTCTATCTTCAATGTAACCAAAATAAATTTAAAAACTCAATTTAAAATGTATTAAACGTGTACCAAACTGCATAATATGTAATTATATTATGTAATGACTAATGACATATATTATGTTATAATAACCTCATGTTATAATAAGCTCCCTCTTGAATAACGTTATATTTTTTACAAAATAAAACCGTACTTTGTTTTAAATCACTTTATATTTATTTATCACAATATTTGTGTTCAATCCAAACCGGTCAACGAAATATGAATTAAATAAAGTCTTTTAAAACAAAGTATTTGTTTCATTTTGTATAATGTCAAGCTACAAAGTGTTTGTTTTCTTCGATAAATTTAGTATTTTTTAGTTCTTGTAAGTATAGTGTTTAAATTTTTATATACATAATAGAATAGTATATTGAGGAAATCTGTAATTGGTTTCTTAGTTAGGTAAATTACACATGTATTAATGAACCACATTGTATACTGTTGATTTCTCTGAAATAAAATAAATAATATGAAACAATAAGAAAAGTTATGAGGTGGTATTAGAGAATTTTAAATCGATTTTCTTTGCAATTAAATAATAATTTAACAATAACTTTGTAAACACCACTTTTATTTTTTATATTTTTTTTCGACCGGGTTTCGCTACCACCGAATGTTCTTCAAAAAACAATATTGTTTCGTTCTTCGTTCGATAATGATTTCAATATAAAATAGTGTGTTTGTGTAAACTCCGCTCATACGAGTTTTGAAAACATAGTGTAGAGATATAATATAAAATAATAATCATCCTAGACATGAAGAAAAGTCAATAGGTGTTGCATATTAATTAAAAATTGATAAATGTATCCAAGACACTATCCAGATAGCATTTAGTTCGAGTTGAATCCTGCAATGATACATAAAGATAGCAGCCAATAAAAATATGCGTTAAGAAAATTAAGATTAAGTATGTTTTATTTTTATAGTGAATATCTCACAAGAGTCCCAACTGCTCCCGTCTGGAGCTAGTGAGACTATGGCATCCCCAATTGGGGTATATTGAAGGGGAAGAGATGGGGAAGAGAAAGGTGGGGAAGTACCTGGCTATTCAGATCTAGTTACTAAACACGGCTAAAGCCACTTGGAGCAACGTTTCAATTCTGAATGGTGGTCTTACACCAGGGCGATACTGGGAGTAACTTCCACTCTGTTGGTAATTCTTAGTCGAAGTATATTACAGTAAATATGACCGAATCAGATAGGGACACATTATCTCAGTTGGTAGGGTCACGGCTCGGAAACCCAAAGGTCCTGGGTTCGAGTCCCAAATGTGACAGTGCCTTTTTCAGATTTTTCCGTTTCAGATGTTCGATTGAATTTCGCTAATATTGTCTTCATTAATTAAAAATAATACCTAATCTAGATCGGCCACGGGTACGCAATACTATCGATGTAATGCGTGGATATAGAGCACTACCATCGATATGTATTAAAAATAATATCTATTCGTGAACGGACGCAATACTACCAACGTAATGCGTAGACGCAGCACGATCGTCGTTATGCATTAAAAACCACGCAGGATGCTTCTTAGTTCTGAGCATCAAGCGGCATCGTTGTAAATTAACCCAATGTTGCCAAATCTGATGATTTACCCAACCAAACGCTCAAATAATATACAACAATGTACTCGCGAATGGCCACGGGGACGCAGTACTATCGAAGTAATGCGTGGACGCAGCACGATCGTCGTTATGCATTAAAAAACACGCAGAACGCTTCTTAGTTCTGAACGTCAAGCGGCATCGTTGTAAATTAACCCAATGTTGCCAAATCTCATAATCATAATAATATTTCAGCGTGATCGGCCATGGGGACGCAATACTATCAAAGAAATGCGTGGATGCAGCACGACCGTCGTTATGTATATTAAATAATATCTACTCGTTATCGGTTTCGAGGACGCAATACTATCGACGCAATACTATCGACGTAATGCGTAGACGCAGTACGATCGTCGTTATGTATTGAAAATTATTTCGACCGTCGTCGTATATTCAAAATAATATCTACTCGTGATCGTTCACTGGGACGCAATACTATCGACGTGATGCATGGAAGCAGCACGATTGTCATTATGTGTTAAAAATAGTATATTCTCATGAGCGGCTACGAGGACGCAGTACTATCGACGTAATGCGTGGACGCAGCAAGACTATCGTAATGTATTCAAAATAATATCTACTCGCGAACGGCCATGGGGACGCAATACTATCGACGTAATGTGTGGATGCAGTACGACCGTCGAAATGTATATAAAATAATATCTACTCGTAATCGGTCTCGAGGACGCAATACTATCGACGTAATGCGTAGACGCAGCAAGATCGTCGTTATGTATCGAAAATTATATTACTTCGTGGACGCGGCAAGATCGTAGAAATGAATAAAAACATACACTGCTCGATATATACATTGTGTAGCGAACCTGTCGGCAAAATGTCAAACGTTCAATATTCGTTTCCAGACATTCCGAGAGATTTTTTGCCTCCACAAAATTTTTTGCCATACGATTCTACATGGGGTAAGCATCGTTCTGGCCAATTTTGACGTCAAAACATTGCAGCGTCCGTATATCGGACGCTGTAAGTCGGTGGACGCTACAATGCTATGGAGTTTTTAGGGGTCGGACGCAACAAATGTAGCGGGATATATATATATATATATATATATATATATATATATATACTAGGGTGTCCCAAAAAAATTAAAGTTGTTATTTTTCAACGCATACCCTCTAATTTTGTTGCAATAATGACAAAAAAATTTTTTCGTTTACTTGGGACCACTGTAACCCGTGCCGACTTGCATCAAAACTTTTTAGTACTTGTACATTAAGACTTTATATATATAATTATAGTAACTTGCTTTTTGTTAGTAAACGAATTTTCAATAATTCAGGCAAAATGACGTTAGATTTACGCAGTTTTAAAAAGAGTATATTTTTAATAGGAGTCGTGAAACACCAAATATTGGGTTCTAAACTGCCATCTAATGGACAAGTTCTTGAAGTTTTGTTCTACAATACCCGGGAAGTGAATTTAACTGTCAATCAAAGTGGTAATCTCACTATTCGCGAGTGTGTTATCTATTGGGAAAAGGCGCGTATATCAACCAAATCTTTACCTACTTGTGTGAAAAAACTTGTAAACTTATATCAAATTTAAAGGGACGCAAGTCTTATTTGAACAACATCGTCAAGAGTTTGTTAAAAACTTATATAATTTATTTGACATTGCACACGCCGATGCTCTTGAATAATAAATCAAATAAATGAAGATAGAATCAAACAGAGCCAGGTCGCCCTGGCTACTTAAGGGGGGGTTGACAAATAACTGACAGATAAAGAGGAGAGAGCACGCAACAATCGAGGAAGAAAAGCGGCGAACCTACTAAATTTTTATCTGCGCCAACTCCTTCAACATCGTCTTACAAACCGTTACAAAACGACTCATCTTCTGAATCTAACGAAGACACAAATTTATAAGATTTTCCAAAAACGCTACAAAAAACTCAAACGGAAACCAGTAAAACTTCGATGCGAAAAGACTTAATTATTCCAAAGTTAGTCGCAGCGCTAGACAGGTGCCAGTTCTTCGGGAAGCGAACAAGCACAGGTTGTGTGGAATGCGATTGTAGACTGGAATCTGGATGATAAAGTGCAAATTCTATGTTGACAGCTTCAAATAGAGGTCGCTTCAATGGTGCTTGTGTGCTTCTTGAACAAAAACTTAATAGAGAAATGTTTATTTTTACTTGCCGCCATTATGTGTATGAGTTGGTATTACAAGCTGTGTTTGAATAGCGCCCTTGAAGTGATTTTGCAAGAAAACGGCGCTATACAAGTCATCCAATTATTATTATTATTATTGAAGTAAAAATCAGTCAAGTGACTACAAGCCCTGACATCCCACTCTTCAAAAAGTTTCTAGATAACTGGAAAAATGTTGATCCTGATAAAATTCAGTGGTACAGAGAACATTTCACATTGCACTTAACCGCTTCCGAAATCGATGATTTGCTTGACTTTTACCGTACTGCACTGACGACAAAAATACTTGGAGATGACTATCGAGAGTTGTTAGAGCTCTCTGTGATATTTTTAGGGGCTTACGAAACAATTGATGAAAACATCTCAATTGCATCTTTACAGAAGTTTAGTGCATTTATGGTATTTATTTAGGTAGTTGGTCGACGCTGTGCATCAAACAACTAAAATAAAAATGCTCGAAAATATAAAAAAAAAAAATTATCAACCCATGACAAACGTTGCATCCCATCGAAGGAAGATATTGATGGTAAATTGAATGGTAAGTTTAATAAGTAGTTACATTTATGTTTTGTATTAAGGATTTTGTTTATATCATAATTTACTGAATTTTGTTTCAGAGAAAAATATTTACGACTTCATTTCAGTCAAAAGCAAGTCTTTGTTTGATGGTCTGAAAATGGATGCCAGTTTTCTTAACGAATGCCCTACGATGTGGTCAAATAATGCTTCGTATCAAGAAGCCAGAAAAAAGGTGTCGTTGCTGAGGGTAGCGAATGATACAGCTGAAAGAGCTGTTAAGTTAATGCAAGATTTTCTTGGTTTAATCACGGTCGAAGAGGAACAAAAACCATTTTTGTTACGGTGCGTTCAGGAACACCGGAAGATTTACCCCGACTGTAAAAAACAAACTTGAAGAGAAAATTTAATCAATAAACCATTTTTAAATATAACATACTACATAATTGAACATTTGTACATTTTTCAATTGTCTTAATCCGACAAAAATGAATGTTTAAAATCTTTCCATATTAACTCTCTACAAATTTTTGTACCATATTTTGTTTGGTATCAAGTCGGCACGGGTTGCCGGTATTTAATCATAATAATATTTATTATATGAGTTATTGGGATCAAATGACATAAAATAAGAAGGTATGCGTATTTAAATTCATGAAAAAAAATTCTTCCTTATGTCCTGGGACACCCTAATATATATATATATACTCGTATATCTCTCCAATAATATAATAGAAACTGCATACCTACATTGATTGTACCTTGTCTTCGCGCAGTCATATTAATGTGACCACATTTGCAAGGTTTGTCTGCATGTCGTATTACGGAGACGTCTTTTTCCCAGTTTGTTCGCGATTCAAAGAAAGGCGTAATCTAATAGGGTTAGCACCGTGACAATATGGGAACATATGAAATTGTATGCTTTGAGATATTAAAAACGTGTTTATCTTTCACCAGGGTGATACTGACAGTGTCGCCTTGCAACACGTCGGTAAATATACTTTTATAACCAGCACGAAGAAAATATGTCCATGTTGCGCGTCGAGGATTTCTACAAATTATCATGATGAAAATTAATTTATCATGAGAAGTATCCGTCTTTAAAAAACGTATTGAATGAAAGAATGTATAGAATGCTTTTATGCAGTACGTATTTTTCGGTATTTTTGAACCATACGAAATGAATTTGTTTGGTGTCAGTGGATACGTTTCATAGCCTTAAGAAAATTCCGATAAACTTAAGATTGATTATTGACTGAGTAAGGTTTACTATGCACAAGTCAGCAGTCGGCATACTGTTCCCAAAGTGTTCGTCAATTTAATCAAGAACTTCCTGACTGTTTCTTGTAAAATTCAATAGCAATTGAAAAGACGGCGCGGGCCGTCTAAAAGCTGCTGGCACTTCCAATCGATCTTCATGTTGGCTGAATGGCCCGCCACTTCCCTCCCTGGGCGGGGATCAATCACCCGCTGATGTGTAGGCTGAACAGTCCGAGAGAGGATTATCCTTGCCAGCCTCTTGAGGATCCCGAGCCTTTGAAGTTGCTTTCCGCCCGAGCCGCCCAGCCGCCCCCGCCCTCCGTTTGTCAATGTGTTTGCTCGACTTTGAAATGAGCATCGTTCGTTTAAATGCTGCTTAGAGTAAAACGGCTTACATCTTTCATTTCTGTTAGTGAATTAACCGAATTCGTATCCTGAGACGCTGTGAGACGCTGGCGCTGCCGGCTTTATGAAAGAGATAAACTTTCATTGCTTGGTAATGGCAAGGTACATTAGACGTGTTTACGTTCAAATTAATCTGAAGGGTTGCGGAAGTTATTATTTAACCCTTCATCGGTAATTTTTGGAATAAAATATTCTAAATAATCGAGACTAATTCAATCGATTAGTTTTCATTTCTTCCATATGTAAATTTGGTTTTTTGTGTTCCGTGTCCAGTCAATGCTGTCAAGATATTAGCCGTGTTTGATACCTTTTTATTCCACCAAAGCGCATAAGTGTTGTAACTGTTGCGAGCTGTCAAGTTAGAGTAATCAATATTAAGCGAAGTCTACAGTTCACAGAACTACTGACTAGTTTTTAAATATTTTAAAATTCCTTTAATTATGTTATATAAGGGTTTCCACTTGAAAACTCTGAAATGTATAAATTTATAAAACAAACAAACTTATTGAAAAAATTGTAATAACATATATTCTTCAACTTAAAACTAACCCAAATTTCTTAATTCTACAGGTACAAATAATGCGAATTAAATAGATTAATTGTGTATTCTTTTCAGCCTTGAAAATAGCAAATAGCTTAACACACACTTTTCCATTTCTTGTAATATGACGTATGTGTGCGTGACAAACAACGATTTGGCAAAAGCTGAACGTGAAACAGTTTCGGAGAATATTGACTCTTTGTGATCCCCATAATTGTATTTGATACATAATAAGGTTGTCTCAAATTACGTTAAAGCAACCGAAGCCGCCAAGCCTCGTCTGGTTAGAGCTAGACAAGTATGGTGAGGTAGTGAGAAGCCACCAAGGCTGTGTCTGCTCCGCTTGTCTGCCGAAATCTCTCTCCCGTCAGGTGTTTGTTATAAATGAGCAACGAATTGAATCAAAGCGGCTCGTTTCAACAAATGATTTATGATAGAAAATAATTTATTATGCCTCCAGGCGTGAGTTCCGCGTGTTTTATGGCTTGAGAGAAAATTGGAAGCTATGATTTTAAGGCGACAAGATTTTGTTTCAATATACTGCACAAAACTGGTTTTAATTTTCAACACGGCAATACAAAACAATAAACTTACCATTTTTTACGAGAGCCACTTAGTGAAGACATATTTTTTTTATTATATGGGAAGCTTTTTGGTCATTTTAAATCAAGAAGTCTTTTGAATGAATTCATTCCGTAATAAACTACTAAAATATCCCTTTCTGCTGTTGAAAAAAGAAAATAAATTCGCCGTTGAATGAGATTGTTTTATTGCAAGGTGAGAGTCTATTTGGCCTTAATCCAGATATACAACTCCCTGATGTGTAAGTCCTGCATTTAGGAGTTTTATTGAGGATCTTAATCTAGATACTAGTCCAATCAACAGTTGTGCTTATATTTTATTTATTTATTTATACCTTTAGATTTACACACAGTACAATATGATACAAGATATAATTAAAATATTTTTAGTGATTATAGATTATTGTACCTTATCAGGTCGAAATTACTGGTTCCTAACTAGGCAAATTGCCCGTTCCAAGGAACCAAAAAATATGTGAAAATAAGTGTGTGATATTGATTAGTTAGTTGATTTATCTTAACTGACGATGGAGACGATGAGAGCATCGTGTATGTTTTCGCTATGGTGAAAACTGAAGTAATTTCCCGAATACATTTGAGAACCGAGCTTCGAATTATGGGAAAACATCGAAGCAACAGCAAATGGCACAAAACACCGCTTGCAGTTACTTCGTTAATTTCCCATAATTCGAGGCTCGGCTCGGGTTTCGGCTCGCAAATTTAAACGAAGTATTATATTATGGGTAATATTATTTTTTGATAAATCTATGTTAATTTCCTCACATTTACGTTTGTACATACGAGACGAATCACAGTCGATAAAAAGTTGGTTTTTCACACTAACACTATGGTTTACAGCAGCGAGGAAGACTTAACGCATTATCTCGGCACTGGAATGATATACGTTACAATGTAGTTTTTTAACGGTAACAGTGTGGTATACAAAAGTGAATAGTAGAAAAAGACGGGGACCCCAAGAAATACAATTCTCAACAATAATATAATTTCAACTTAAAACTACGCCCAGTTTTCAGGTATGGCCGGGTACACGTCAGCTATTAAATATTATTTTGGTGTATCTTTCCATACACTCGTGTAGGTTGTAGTTTGTACATACCAGTACACAATTTGAATAGATCACCATTACAAACTTTTAACCACTGTTGAATTTAACGGTCACCTCTGGTCTGGAGCCCAACAATTATTGTTTTAATTTAAAAGGCGGGTTTGGGTACCGCCACCCCAGTAACCATTTATTAGATAACCAACACCTCTGCCATAGGTCACTCCAAAAGGTTCGCTACGTTTGGTGATTTAGTAGGGGTGCCTAGGTTCATCGGGTGAGGTGTGTTCAGTTTGGGAGAAGCTGTTTTGGGGAGACCCTTCGACCTCTTCAACCGGTATCTCGACCCATCGCCTTGCGCCGCAGAAGGGATATGTTCATAAATCCGTCACACCTGGACATACTAATTCCTAGATTCCTACCAACCTATAATACGTTTTACCTTCCCAGAACTTCACCACCTTCCTTTCCTTCGAAAAGACCCCCCACACAGCATCCCAAAAGATGACATAAACCCTGATGGAAATTATTTTCCTCAGGGCCTCCTGTATGGAGCTTATGTAAAAAAAAAACAAAAAAAAAGAAAAAAAAAAAAACCTTTACTCAGTGCAAAAACGGGCGGTCCGTTTTATTAGTTTTTCCTGAATTAACAAACATAATGCAATATTTAGAGTTCAGAATGCTGTCCTTGCTCTACCGGCATTTTAATTAAAGATGCTCAGAGGAACATGTATCAATTATCCCTCAATTAAAAAACTCTATGAATGTTATGAAAAGATTTTTTTTTGTTTGTAAAAAGAAATGTTTAAATAATATTTGTGTCTTTATCCATGTTAAAACCTTGCTTATTTCGATATAATTATGTTTGCTAAAAATAAATACTATTATTCCATACAGCTGTGAATAAAAGAGTTTGGACTGTTTCAATATCGGGAGGGGAAGAAAATAATAAGAGCATGGTGATGAAGTACCTGGCTCTTCACATATGACCACCAAATACGGCTAAAGCCATTTCAAATTTGAATTACAAATAGTGGTCTTTCACGACTTTCACCAAGGCGATACTGATAGTATCTACCACCCTCTGCAATTATTTGCATGAATAAAATTACTAACAACACTTCTCCCCGTCATATCCAATGAGACTTTCAATTTGAAAATTTGAATTCCTACAAAGGCAGAGTATACAAGACTCTAATAACCTCGATTCAACATCATTAATTTACAATTAACAATCCAATTACTCCTTAATTAGATTAGTTTTAACATGATAATTACTTATATAATACTACAAACACATATTTTAAATAAATCTTTCGCGAATGCATTTAGAGTCGCTTAATGCAACTTGTACTGCATTCAATTCAAATGTCCCGGTTGAAAATTAACTTCAGGCTACGTAACGACTTGCTTACAAATCTCCTATCTATCCCTTCGATGAGCCAACCTTGTTAAGTATATAGTTTCTACGAACCTTGGCTGGTGGGTACCGTAATATTGATTAATCGGATTTGAGAGCTCGTAGTAGGGACCACGATCTTGCGTACTCTGGCGGGATACTAGGGTAGTATCCAACACGGCCGTCATCTCGAACTGGAACCGGAAAGCAAGAAACAATTTACAGAGAGATGAAATGCCAAGTGGTCGATTTTAAACAGGATTTTAATATACTCAGTCAACAGTACATATTATCATACATTGAAGTATATTTTTAATAATATTCCTTTTGTGAATTTGTCCAATTCGCATCGTTTTATAATAGGTAACTATTATAAGTATTTGTTTAGCTTTTTTTCATTTCCTGCAGAATTAAGCTTATTCAAATAGGAACAACTATTTATATGTAACAATAATCATAACTTTCCATATGTAGCTAGCAGGTCTAGGATGTTCCGAAGTTAGTGCATCGTATTCCATGTTAATTGTATATTAAATTTCACCTAAGCGGGCTGCAGTTTCGCCTGTTACGGGGTCGCCAGTGCGGTGTATGGATAAGTTAATGACATTGAACAATAAAGGGAACATTTGGGTCAGATGTATTAGTCAGCATCAATATCGTGTACACGTATATTGTTTACACTTACACGTCCTCATGTACCTATACTAAAGCACAAGCGCTTTCGTGTTTCGGTCGTTTGGGAGACCGTGTTTCCATTAGTTAAAATGTTTTCTTGTACGTAACTGACACCAGGAAACTGAGATATTATCCTGATTTTGAGAAGAAACCATAGTAGTGAGATATTCTAAAATGTTCGTAAACTTATGAATTATTTTAATTTAATGAAACTGAAAATATTCGATGAAAATGAGTCTTTTAATAGATATTGTAATCAATATGGTTATTTACTTGTGGATTCATAGAAAGGAACAATAATACATATTAGGAAGTAAAACTTGTGATGGCAAAGGGTGTTTTAACTATTTTTTGTTGTTGTCATTTTCAAAAAAAAAACAATAATTCCGGCTTCATTTTATTCTCATGTTTCGGAGGTATTTATTTTTATATATATATATATACGCCTAAAAAGGCTTTTACATAGAAGTGATACATTATGCAGTGTACATATTCTCACTTTATGTTCACGAATAAAATTGTTATAAAAATTAAAAATGGGCCATTTTTGATTTGCTGCCAAACCACAAGTTCGCTTTTGTTGGTGAATTGTCCTTGATTTTAGATCGTTTTTAAAATTAAGAATTATGAAGGAAAATAAATTAAAAATTAAACAGTTTTGAAATAATGATCCGAATTGGACAAACTAGCTTTTAACCTTAAAAATATAACAAAAACAATCCCACCAGTTGAGTAACTACAAGCAATTAAGTAATTGTGTAACATCGACCGAGTAGTAGTAGTAGTTAACAAGTACATTAACATCTCGATTAATTTTTGGCGGTTTTAAGTAATGAAGATGGCTGGACCCCTGCAAATTCCTATGGCGTGGGTTGCCTCTTCCTAAAGCTAGACGAAAACGAGACCTAGGTACATGGATACACAATCTGCTTCGGGCCATCATATTTTGATGATTGTTGCATCTAAAACTGCTTAAGAATTACAACTTCAGATGAACATGAAAGTGAACTGTAAATAACTTAAACGAGATGAAAATATGGCGTTTGTTTCAATTGGTTGATAGTTTATGAAGGAATGATGGATAGAAGGAAAACAAAAAAACTAATCGTTTACCACTGTATCTCTGCGAAGGAGCGCACAACACAATATAGTGAGTTCCACTTTGATACCTTAAGGTAATCATTGCCACAATAAAATTATGCACTTTCAATGGTCAACATCCTTCTTTTCAATGATTATTTACACTAAAAAACAGCTTGCTTCCAAAGTAGTCCCAATCCTTATGCAGTTATTTTTTTGTTATTGGAACAACTTATCGTTAATTTTTAGGTTATACCCACCAGTAAAATATATTATTGAAGAAGAAGATAATACAAAGAAATCTACATAAACAAAACATGAAAAACAACAAGACACAGATAATTAAAAAGATAACGATCACAACTAGGAGTCGAACCCAGGATCTCTTGTCTTACCGGGACAGTGAAAGAACCACTCGACCATTAGGACTTAGTTAATTAACGTCATGTTTGTTGATCTCAAATTCTCATTTCATAATGTTTTTATTTTACTTGCGCATGACGGGATTTGCGCATCTGCTACCTCCGGATTCGTAGCCAAGGATCGTAGTCACTGAACCACGGAAGCCGTCGATTTCATCTGAAAATTATCGACCAGATTTCAAAACATTCCTGGGTTGGAATAGCGCCTCTATTTCATGTATGTTTCAAATTATCTTTTCCCTGTAAAGGGTGGTTTGTCAAGTAGTAGGTATTATGGACCAATGACGGCGAAGTATGATTTTAACAAAGAGAATTGCTGAGCATGCAGGTACTTACGTTTTCACAATTTTACAGTGACACAAAGTTTTTATTATTTTTAATCTGAAAAATGTGCATCCAAACAGTTTTCCAAACAAAAAAGTTTTTCGTGTTATGCCATCGGGCGTTTTGTGATTCCACAGCGAAATATTTAGCATTCGCTTTTCACTCTGTTGTAAATTCATAAAAAGCTTTATAGTAATTTTTTTGGGGGTATTATGCCGTGTTGCGCTAACTCTTTCTTTAGCCAACGTTTCAGACATTAGAGTGTTCATATACGTAAAGATTTTGGTGAAGTGTGTGCTAATGTACGTAGATGTGATAGACCGTGTTGCCAACTCAAATTCTCTAAGAGCTGGTGTTACAGAATAATTTAAAATGGTTTTCTGCAGTTAGTTTTGATGTAGCCGTCAATTACCTATACCAAGAACTATTGAGACACCCTGACAAATCGGCAATTTGCCGAGCATATATTGGAAGCCGGCCATACCAAATTTAAATCCATTAAATGTTAAAAATTTTGCATTATTATTTTTTTAAATCTGAAAACGCACAAGAGTCCCAACTGTACCCAACCGTCTGGTGCCAGTGAGTCCCGAATCGGGGTATGTTTTGGGGTTGAAGGTAGTGGGAAGAGGAAGGAGATGGAGTAGGGGAAGGTGAGGAAGTACCTGGCTATTCAGATCTGGTAACTAAATAACTTCTGAATTTTGCTTCTTTTGTTCTTAATTTCAATGTGATTGATTTTTTTGTTGAGTAGCAGTTTTCAATGTTGTGCAGAAGTAGATCTTCCCACTCTAGTTTTTTCAGTATGAGTTCAACCGGTATGTTAGGATTTTCGTTTTCTTTTAATTCCAGCCCTTGGATTTCTACAGACGTCTCAAAAGCATTTTATTGAATTTTGTTGACCATTTGTTTTAAGGTTTTGTTTTCATTTTGTACTTCTTTTATTTTTTGGAATATTTTTTTCTTTTCTTCCTCATAATCGTCAATTTTTTTTGAGAAAAAATCAATTGCTTTGCTTATATCAGTCAATTCACACTTAAGTAGTTTTTTCACTTCTGCGCTTAGTTTCTCTATTAATTTTTCATCCTGGGGAGAGGCAACTTTTGGCGTGAAGCAGAAGTCGCATATAAACGATAGAGTATGTGCCAACTTCGCCGTGAATGACTGCAATTCGGCGCGAGTTAGGCCGCTACATGTAGTGTGAAAATACATACTACATTTTGCACAACGTATGTCTTTTTCAATGTTTGTTGCCTTTTTGCACTGAGCACAGTGAGTTTTGTCGAAAAGAGGCATATTAAATGTTTATTTCAGTTACTTCCGATATTGGAAATATTATTGTTGTGATAGTTACTTGCAGCTGTCAAGTCTATAACTATTTGCTCTTTTTTTTGCAGTTTACGGACGTGTAAACGTGTAAATTTATAACACTTAACACAGTTTTATAATCACTTATAATCACTATATTCACAGTTGTAATTGGGTAAGGTTAGGTTATTTTATTTTGTTAATAATCACTGTTTACATTTAAAGTAACGTTTTAATTGTGAATGGTGGTCTTACACCAATGCCATACTGAAAGTATCTTCCACTCTGTAAAGCGCCGCAAATATACTATATATTATTTTAAATCAGAAAATTTTTAAATAACACGAATTAATCAAATAAAATATCTCCCATATCATTCCAGGTGTGTTGCGTGTGTTAAAATGGCAATGTAAAAAACTTTCTAAACGAATTATTACACGGCCACAGTCTGGAGTTTTTAACGCGTTTTTAATGTATTAAGTAATTTAGCAACGTACGTGCATAGTTTTGTGATATAACAAAACCTGGTGGAAGTAGATTTTTAATCGGCTACGAGCCAACGGGAGCAACGGAACGGGCCGGCACTCTCCCTTTCCGCTAAGATACGGAATTGCCTCCAGCCCGACCCCTGCGCCAGTTCATTTTTCACGGGCTTTCCGTCCGCGCCCGTTAGAACAAGTAGTGTCCGGTCTTGGTTCGTACAATTTAGAGGATAAAATATAATTATGAAACGCAAGCTACATAACTAGAGAAAACCTTCTTTCCCTTCTATACTTTTTTTTTCTAAATTAATATTACAGAAAACTAAACTATTAAATATGAATTACATGGAAATTTAAAATAACCGTTACTCTGGATGGCATCGTACGCATGCAAAGTACTTATAGTTATTTGACATGAACAATGTTCGTGGAGTTTTTTATTTATTTTTTTGTTATAAATCCAAGCATTTTAGCTGCTCTCTTTGTGATTTGATTATGAGCGATTTTTGGCTAGTTTGCAAAAAAACGTTTCGAGCAAACGCCTGTCAGGATGTGCCAAATTTACAGAACCTAAAAAAACGGGATAAACGGCGAAATCTAGATTTATCCATTGGCTTTAAACCACAGTAAGCAGTTCACATGTTTCTTTATTAATATTTTGTGGATTTTTTGTAAATTTGAAATTAATTAAATAATATGGTGAATATGTGTATACTCGAGTGGTCATCACA
This sequence comes from Hesperophylax consimilis, assembly GCF_061612785.1. Lineage (NCBI taxonomy): Eukaryota > Metazoa > Arthropoda > Insecta > Trichoptera > Limnephilidae > Hesperophylax > Hesperophylax consimilis. Next base: position 26,072,541 of record NC_142836.1, on the reverse strand, counting down.
TTTATTTAATTATATTTTAAGTTTTGATACATAAGTACATAATGAACGTTTACCCAAATAAAAGCCTGTACGTGTTATTATAATTACTATCTCAATTCCTTGTTAAAATATATTGTAACTTATAATCAAAAATCACACAAAGGTAAAACCTGTGCGTGTTATTATAATTACTATCTCAATTCTGTGTTAGAATATATTGTAACTTATTATCAAAAATCACACAAAGGTAAAGCCTGTGCGTGTTATTATAATTACTATCTTAATTCTGTGTTAGAATATATTGTAACTTATTATCAAAAATCACACAAAGGTAAAGCCTGTGCGTGTTATTATAATTACTACATCAATTCTGTGTTAGAATATACTGTAACTTATTATCAAAAATCACACAAAGGTAAAGCCTGTGCGTGTTATAGCAATTACTATCTCAATTCTGTGTTAAAATATATTGTCACTTATTATCGAAAATCACACAAAGTACGCGCACATTGGAGATGGTTACAATTTTGTTTTCATTCAACAGATATCATAATTTATAATTTTTCGGTAATTTCTTGAAAATATGAAGTGGTTATATTTAAAAATAACTGGTTATTCTAACGTTAAAATCATCCTATAATTTTACACAGTTATTGTTTTCAATTTTTTTTTTTTTAATTTCTTCCGACTTTATGTCCGGGTTAAATCTTCCCCAAAGGAAAAACTAAAATCTTCCACACATTTTTCCACAAATTATCATCTTGTCAATCCACATTATGCATGTGCATTTTATAAGCATAATAAAAACAAAACAATACAAGATCTCACAAAAACTCACCAGAGATCAAATGGGAAAATAATTCACCGACTCCAGATATTTTCATATCAGCGGGTTCGGCTTGGTAGAACTCCTAACTGGACTTATAAATCCTACTGATCCCTCAACATAAATATTTAATTATATTATTGTTTTCAATAATTAATACTATTCTTTTTACTTTTGATCTGCCTTTAAAAAAATATTTTTTGCCGTAATTTAATATTTTTTGGTTATTCTATACCTTATACTCGTAACTTTAGATTTATGTTAGCGGCACATGTTGGGCCGTGTGTTTAAAAACATATGTTTTCCAATCATAAACTTGGGTAGGTACAAGATATCGATGACATTGAAAGAGGTGGACAGATATATTACTAGAGCAGGTATGCGGACAATACTTTTGATTTAAAAAATGTGAAAAGAATAGTGTTCAAAGCAGTTTGTGGGTTTGTAAATAGTTATGTCTAAAAATACGTCATAATTGGAAGTATATTATACTACCTTCCAATGGCTTGACTTAGACTGGCCGCAGACTAGGCAGCCAGGCTGCGGCAGCCAAAATATTGAGCAGCTAGTTTTGGCAGCCAGAGTCAACGGCCAGTAGTCTACAGAGTCTGTCAGAGTCTGTCAGAGTAACCTCTTGGAAAATATAAGAAATTAAATTATGGGTCTGATACTCGTATTCATTCTTTTCATTTTCTGAAGCTTTCCTCACACATTTTATTTGTGATTTCTTCCTATCTTCGTCTTTTCACATCCCAATCAATATATTCTTCTGAAGACATGTCCCATATTGCTTTACGATTTTTGTTTTCTCGAATAAGTTTATCTGCATCGAAACTTATTTTCAAATAAAACTTAAAACTAGTTCCGAAACGCAAAATACGTCTGGCTGCTACGACAAGTGTTATCCTATAGTTCTGCCTTGTCACGCTCTGGCTGCGTGCAGCCAGCTGGCTGCGTTGCAATCGTACGCGATCTATTGGCTGGCGCAGCCAGGAAGTCTTAGCCGCCCAGTGCGCGGGCTCCAATGAGCCATCGTGTGTTGGATTGGCTGCCTAGTGTGCGGCCAGTCTTAATCAATTAACGGATATGTTTTCACAGCAATTCTCAACTACCGCATAGGCACGCCTGTGGCATATGGCCTACGTCCAAAAATATTCTTCTCAACGTCATGGCCGCTTAAATCGAGACCCCATTAATTACCCTCTACAGACAGGGCTTATTGTTGTTTCTTCTCTGAAAAAATCAAATTTTTGTAAGGTTTCATTTTGCGCTACATCTGAATGCTGAAAACCTCCTGTATTAACTTATGATAAGACAAATACAATACAATAATGAGACACGAATGCGCTTGGTTCCATCATGATTTCAATTCCACGCTACACATCCCTAAAATAATATCATCCTTGTGTCCGGCTGGGGGCCGGGTAGGAAGTGTGGAGGTGGTGGGTGCTTCCTTTCCTCCGGGGTGAAAGCGGTGGTGCCGTTTCCGCCAGGTAATATAGCAAGCCTTAATGCGCCATTACAGCCATCTCACTACTAATCACGGCGGCCGAGCCCCACGCATGAGCGTGCGTAAATTATCATCTTTATACCATTATTATTAGGATCGTGTGAACGTGCCCAAATGCTGTGGTAATAATACCATACTGGAAATCAGATCATATTATTTCCATTACATGTTAAAAAACAGGAACGAAGAAATTTATAAAATTCATGAAACGACGCCTTCAGAAAACTTTTTCTTCTTCATAAAGTGAAAACTATTTGTCCACAAATTAATTTTAATATAAACCAATAGGTACTTAAAAAAAAGTAAGAAATGAGCTGATTTTTGTTTGCATGTTGACGTTCACTATTTGCTTAAGGGGATCCAATTCCTAAAATCCTAAATAAATTGCGCATTCTTTGTATAGATGGTGATAAAGATGAAATTTCTGCATTATACCGTCCGCCTGTTTTAATTTATACAAAAAAATATAGCCAAATTGCATGTCTTATATCATTTTGTAAAGTTCAGGCACAAATGTTAATTTTTTTTGCAAGCCCGAAACGTTATTTTTTCTAGTTTTATAAAAATTATCAATTAAAGCTAGGGCCAAGATGTATTCGCAGTATTTAATTGAATCATTTGTAATATTTTCAGAGGTTCAATTTTTAAACCAAAAACTTTTGCATTGCTTCGTGTGCATCTTCCTTGAGCGTTTTCTAAGAATGTAAAGAAATATAGACAATTGAATCACTGTGCAATTTCATTAAAACATAAGAATATACTATTGCGATACGTTTCAATACTTTTAAATTTATTTTTAAGAGCTTCTTCTGTTTCCTAGTAATTTTCATACTGCCCATAGATTTATTCCAAGAAGTGGAAGAATATTTATTTTAACTCACCGACATTCATACACTTACATGAAAATAGTAAAAGATAGACAATGTTCATCTTTACCATGACCGGTCGGTGGCCGAGTTGACATCGCGCTAGGGTCCCACTCAGGCGTAGTGTGTTCGATTCCTCGTCTGGTTCCTCCTCCAACAAAAAGTCCACACAACACAAGCAACATTTTCAGCTTACTGTGGTGGTATTAGGAGATTTTCAAATATTGTCAGGTTATTCGTAACCTGGGAATATTTGTCTTTCTTTTTAAAAAAAAAATCATATCTTTTGTTGTATTTACGAGAGATGGAAAGGCTAACGGAGACAATTGATAGGGAGGCAAATAGGTAAGCAAATGCAGGTAACTCCTGTAAGGGACGCCGTTGATGCTAACAAAAAAGAGTCCAAGGAAGCGAAACTAACAGTTTACAATGAATCACTTGTACCTACCCTGATCTGTGGCAATAAGTCATGGAGCTTGCAGAGGAAGGATGAAAGTAGACTGAATGCTGTGGAAATCAGTTCTCGAGTCGTATATATATATGTATATCCCTTCGCGTAGACTCCAAAATAATTAATTGCTGTTCCTCAATCAACATTCCACTTATTGTGGTTACCATTCTCCTTTGTCTAGAATGTCGAGACTTGTAAACTCACCGTCAAGTCAAAGCATTGAATTTTTTGGTGTAAATGAATTCGACAGTCGATATGTAGTGTTATTTTTAAAGCCCTTTAAATGCCCCTTTTAAACCCCCTTCTTCATACATGGTAATTGTAATCGTCTTCCATCTTTACTTTTTATATTATATATATATTTTCATTGCTCATCATTTACATATGCTCTCATTTCACTGCCATCACTATTTCTAATTCGTGCAAAATATTATATTGTTAATAGACTATTTTTCTGTAAATAAATAAATAAATGTTGTAAGACCATGCATGATTGTGAAAAATACGGAAATTCGCAAGGAATGCAAGGCATTATTCAAACTAAATTAGTAAGATTAGGAATGGGACTCTTATATGGTTTGGTCGTGTATGTTTAAGACTTCGGGGACGCCCGAGAAAGTCATGGCACAATCAAGTGAATCAAATAATAAAAATAAGAATCGGGTAAGAATAACAAAAATATATGAATGACACAATGTAAATGTGTATGAGGCAAGTAGTGTGTGCCGAAACCGTGTTGTTTGGCGGTCTGTCCTCTCTACCTACCTCTGTGGAGAAACGGCGTGATAAAAAAACCGTAGCTCCCAAATAAAAAAGGTAAGACATAAAAAAGAGAAATCCGGAGAAGTTTGAAAAATTAAAAGTTCGCCTAACTGAGTAAACTTGTACAAAATTAAACGCTGAATCATTAGATAATAATTAAATTATTTGAAGAATCAACATTCTTTAAATCCCGATTTAGCGGTGCAAATTAGAAACCATTATTTTTCAGTCAACACAGCAAATTAAATCGAATAACGACTTAATTGTGTTAACTCGCGTCAGATTGCGTTTAGGGGTTGAAAACACAATAAATTTCTCTCTTTCAAAATTGCGAAGCATACCTTCACCTTTTTGGTGCGAGAAAAACAATAAATCCCCTTCCCATGCCTCCTTTCTGTAAATAGGCGGAACTGGCGCCCTGGCCGCGTGTCAAATTGTCACTGCCACTTAGTCGGAAAAATCAAATCCCACCGCCTGCGATGAAATTAACAACGACATTTATTCAAACATTTTCTCTTTGGTGCCTTTTCTTTTTTCATGTGATACAGCACCGTGGCATTTTCAAAAAAGTTCGAATATGTTGGAATTAAGGAGGAGGGGAAGAGGTAGATCAAGAGTAGTAACTAGATAATATTTTATGATTCCTGAACATAGCTAAAGCGATTAAAAGCAGAGCTTCGATTCTTAATGGTGATCTCTCCTCGATTCGATGTTAAGAGTATAGTACACTCTGAAAGGCAAAGCTTTTTTGAATCCATCTAATCTCTCAACAGTCTGCCGACTATGGCAGCAACAAATGGGGTATATTTTAGTTTTGTTGGGAAGTGCCTTGCTATTCTGGTTTGGTCGCCAAAACATCTGAAGTCATGTCAAGCAACGTTTCGATTTTGATTGGACGTATTTTAAAACGATGAGACTGAGATTATCTGCCGCTTTGCGAGTGAATAATTTAACATGAATTAACACTTCTTTTATATAAATCTCATTTGTATTGTTCCATGCAACAGAACAATAATTAAATCTTGGGGACGCCAGAGACAGTTTGATTAATGTGTTATAATTCACACATATTCTGCTTTCTGCCGCTATGTATTTTAAATTGTAAATTTTTTCCAGGGTGTGTCCTTGGACTCGGTTAAACTAGATATTATGTGAATAATTAATTTGCCGGTTTACCGCGTAGCGCCTCCCTCACACAATTAAATCTCCATCTCCATTGTACGGCTAAAATTAAAACCTTTCACTTTGCCACTGGGAAAAATTTCCACCGCCGGACTCCTTCCATACTTATTCAATTATCTTTTGTATTATTTTTTTCCATTCCTGGTTATGATGGACATTTTTTATGAGAGTTATTAATGTCCATTAAAAAATAATTGGAAATTACGAATGACGTTTTAAATTCAAATTAACTTGGAATTAGGTAATATCCTTCTTTTTATGATGTCGTCTTCTCTTATTGTAGGTTTTCACCATCCAGCCTGATCAGATATAGTTCCTTTAAAAATTCTAAACATCGAATTGGTATTAAAACAATTCGTAATATTTTTGAATGTTCTATAACCAGATTGTGTTCCCTGCGCATTATTTTCATATTCATATTCAGCATTTATATCGGTAAATGTGCATTTAAAATAATGTAAAAAGAATAATACACCCAAGATGCAAAAAAAAGTTAATATTTATACACGGTGTCCAGAACCTCGTAAAAAAAGCGGTAAACTGGTGAACATACATCACAAAGAGAGATATGATTTGAGATTTTGTGATTTACACACCTGCCCTAATGAACAATGTAATACTGTCGTAGCAAAGAATGTAGCGCAACCACGTAATACCCCAAAAATAAATCATTACACGAAGAAAACATTTCGCTTTTGTCTTTTAAACTTTTGCTGTTTTCGGCTGCTACACGGTTAAATAAGTTTTACAGCCGTGTCTAAATATTCACGCATTTTAAAACACAATAAATAGTTGATTTAAACCCTCTAGCGACCGATTTCTTTTCTAATCTGATTCCAACTCGGACTCCATTTACTCAAAAAAAATTGACTTCAAATGTGATGTAGACCGAACAGTTTGCCGCTTGCACTATAAAGTACCGGACACCGTGTATGTAGAGAGCTCCATAAAAACATAACTTTTCACTTCATACTATATTGGTACTTTGAATTTTTAAACATTCAAGTGATAAGAATTCTCCTACTAAATTTAAATAACAATAAAGTTTATCTTAAAGCATGTGTTTCAAAAATACTTCTTTATTTCAGTCTTGGAGATTGAAGTTTAAACAAAAATGAAACATCCCTCGAGAAACATTCAGAAATGTGAAATCGTGGAGCGACTATAGTCCACATGTCAAATGTCCCTTGAGGGCAGTAAAGAGTACCTACGCAAGGAAAATCTCGACAAATACAATTGTACCCAGCAATGTTCCTTAATACTGACGCAGAGCCGCCGCGGGGAGTAACACTGCCAGCGCCTGTGTAAACAAAATGCGGCCCTTTAGTCAGAAATGGTAATTTCCTTACATTTAGGAGTGAGACAGTTGTCGTAAATTTTCGAAATTTCAATACAGTATGTATCAACTTTAAAAAAAGCGTGCAAATCCTTGAGTAACAAATCTTGTTGAGTTTAGTGCAAGCTAATGCCTATATATTATCAAAAGAAGGCAATATTATGTAATGAAATTTCATTGTGAATAATGTGATAGTATAAGTGCTGCTTGTGCAATGATGGAGGACTTATAGGATTGAACTGCGCCTGGGTGGAAACCGGACGCGTGTATTCACTCGGCCACTAACCGTTCCTTAAAATCACTATAGTGTGTCATGTTCTATGCTTTCATCGGCTATGCAATATTTTCGGATCTCCCCATTATTCAATCGGTAATATATCAATTACACAAAATGTTTCCTAAAAAAGAAAGTAAAATTATTTTCTGGAAGGCTTTGCACCCAAATTTTCTTGCACACCTTTTAAAATTATTTTTAACGAATATATCGTTATGAAGAACGTTGAGTTACATAAATCGTAGCTTGCAACTTCAGAACGGCAAATCGAAGAGGCTGTCCATTTGGACAGCCGTGGCACAGCACAGCGTACAAATCCAATAGGCCGTCCATTTGGACAGCCGTGCGCACAGTACAGTGTACAAATCCAAGAGGTCGTCCATTTGGACAGCCGTGCGCATAGTACAGTGTACAAATCCAAGAGGTCGTCCATTTGGACAGCCGTGCGCTCAGTACAGTGTACAAATCCAAGAGGTCGTCCATTTGGACAGCCGTGCGCACAGTACAGTGTACAAATCCAACAGGTCGTCCATTTGGACGGACAGCCGTGCGCACAGTACAGCGTACACTGCATAGGCTCATTAGACAATTTAATCTGACAGCCTCGTGTACACGAGGCCTTTAACCAGCAGTGATCTAAATTCTAAGACGTAAATTGTAAGAAATTTTAATAATTGGGATAACATTTAAAAATTCTGCTCAATATTTAACATTCACTACATATAATGTGGAAGGAGTCAGAACTGTAACCAGAAAGCCAAAATAAACGTCTCGCGATGACATCATAATGGCCTATGGCAAGAATAGAGGTGCGAAGGTGAGAGGGAAATGAATTTCAACATGATTCGCGCAGAGGAGATGAAATCAGCGGATGAATGGGGGGAGCTGTGACTAACGGCATTTATGTTCATTGTTCCACGCACTGATGGCTTTAATCTCATTAACGTGAATAAAGAAACAGTCTCTCACAAAACACGCTGAAAAGGTCGGATCTTTCACTGATTTTTTTTCGTATACAATATTTTAATATTATACGAAGTTTTTTTAGGCCATATTGTACTTGAACAGATAAAAGGGTGAAACTGGAAATGGGTTTTTTGCGATTAGCTGTAATATGTGTATGATTTATTAATATCTCGAGCGCAGTCTTAAATGATACTTTACAAATTAGGGTACCTAAAGAATTTTATAATTATGTTATTAATATTATTTTATTAGCATAATTTTTGAATGGATAATATGTATTTACCTAGATTAGTTTGAAATATAGATTTTAAAAATCATTTTAGTTATGTAGGCACTACCCAGGTAGATTGAAAAATTTCGTATATTTTGTAACATGTATTTTATATTATGTAATGTATATTTTGAAGACACAAATTATCAAAACAAATATTACTTTGTTGGGATTCATTGAAATAGTAGATTTATAGGTTCATGGAAAAAAACGTGAAAATAATGAAAATTTTTGGAAACTGTTTGCCAGGAATTTCGAAAAAAATGATTTAGAAAAATGTGCAGAAAGTGTAGATATTTTAGTTTTATAAAATTTTCTGTATTTCATCAAATGTTTCTGAAAAAAATTATCTGTAATAATTTAAAAAATTAACTGGTGCATTAAATACGATCGTCGGGATTAGATTTCACCCGCAAGTTCTTCCTAATAATTTTCGAGATTTTACTATACAATTAAAATAATAATAATTGGATAATTTTCAGAGCGTCGTTTTTGTGAAAAATCACCACATGTGTGCCATATGGTGCTCAGCTAATGCCTATTAACGATTTACGCAATGGCGATAAGTTTATCACATAGAATGCTAGACATACATTTATAATAAAGTGTTAAATCTTAAGCAGAAAATATTTTTGAATGCCCCACAAAAAATAATTTCCAATCGATGAGATCTGGCGTCTTGAAATATGCACAATACTGTTGGATTAGAATATCATGGAAAAAGCATTTGATTCAAGGTCTATGTCGTTTTGAAATAGGTACTATATTATTATTATAAAGCAAGCAATAAGATAGCAGATATTCATATCTTTCTACAATTCGGATGGTTTTCTATGTCTTGAAACACTTTAGAAACTGGGTACTTGAATAATTTTACTGATATTTTAGTAATTTTTTTTTTCAAGGCAAAGCTTAGTAGTTATTAGGTAGAAACTGGGTACTTGTATAATTTTACTGATATTTTAGTAATTCTTTTTCAAGGCAAAGCTTAGTAGTTATTACGTAGATATTACTCATAAACAATGTTCCAATGCGGTAGAATCATCGACCAATTTACATCGAATATATCAAAGTATTTTTCATATATTATATGATATATTAGTGTGAACCTAAAATAACTGACCAATATTCCAGCTCAATTTTCGATAATTTAATGGCCTCTTCGCGTATAAACAGTAGACCAAAAAACATATTCTGGAAAATATAAAAAACATACGGTTGAAAATATCTCTGTGTTGGTTTTCTATAGATGATATCGAATTAAAAGCACCAATACCATAACGGAATCATGAAATTTAACGTTCAAATCTGGTTGGCGAGATTCCTCGTTCCTTTATTTTGAATTATTTGTTATAAGGTAATTATTACGTAACAGTTTAGTAAATGCTTTATTTCAGCTCTGAGACACTAATAACTTCTTAAGTGCCCTTGACCTGTTTGAACAATGGAATAATATAAGAACAGAATGGAGAAAAACTAACAACTTATATCGTAGAAACTGTTCAGGAGAAACCGAAGCAATTTGGTCCATTTACTGTACAATAATAATTACTTCGGTTGATCAACCACGAACAAGAGATCTAAGTGGGTACACAATACTAATAAAATATATTGATATCAACTTGACGTTTTTGTTTCTGATTAGGTTGTATCTTTTTTACCATGTATGGGAAAAACATATCATTTTTTACATTGTCATTACTCATAAACAATGTTCCAATGCGGTAGAATCATCGACCAATTTACATCAATGGGTCGAATATATCAAAGTATTTTTCACAACAAAAGTTTATGTTTCTTGTTTACATCATTATTATTTAGCATGATATTTTATAATATTAACTAGATGACTGGTCTACCATTGTCTACCAGGTACTAGATTTGTAACCGTTATAATCGAGTGGAGTTATACATCTATTACTTGTTCAAGATTTATAGTAATGACTCAATACGAGAGATATATTTGCACTGTGTAGTTTAATGTACCTAATATTTTTTACTGTAAGGTTTTGCACATACCTCTGCGATGCTATCAGCATAATTTTTATTAAAAAAATTGTGAAAAAAGATATAGCGCTTCAGTTCATTCATGCCATAATCACATTTTTGAAAATGAATTAAATAAATTTTCTTTTTTTTTTAAATTTGAGATTGTCACGACCAAAAGTATCCTAGTGATTTATTTCTGGGTCTTATGCCGTGTTACTCTAACTCTAACGTTTTGGACACTGTAAAGCTGCCCAAAATGTTGGCTAAAGAAAGAGGTAGCGCAACACGGCAAAGTACCCCCAAAATAAATCAAAATAATAAAGTTTTATTGAAATATTGATATTATGATCATGGAGATCCATCGCTTCGATAAGACGTCTTCAACTTCGCTACTCAACGCCAGTTTCTAAGCGTTGTAGACCCAGCCTCTAATTGTTTTACAGATCAATAATATCATTATGAGGTACGAATTTACAATGTACTGCGGTGATGGAAGTTAAAAATAAACGTCTGAATGCTTTTTTTATCTACCCACATAAATATAATATTTGTGATTTTCCTCTGTACTGAATTTTGATAATACAAAGTGTAGGTTGACATATGGACGATTGTTAAATTCATGGCATTATGGTAAATTATTTCAAAATTAAGATTATTTTAATTATTAATATATATAAAGAACACAATTTTAAACTTTTTTCCACTTGTTTTTTATTTGACCGTGACCGGTTTCAGCCTGTTAGGGCCATCTTCAGACTGGTCTGAAGATGGCCCTAACAGGCTGAAACCGGTCACGGTCAAATAAAAAACAAGTGGAAAAAAGTTTAAAATTGTGTTCTTTATATATATTTATAATGGAATTCCACCACGAAATAACAGTTTCAAATATTAAAATATTTTAATTATTGCCTAAGATATTGGTTAAAAGCTCTATAAATATTTCCTCCTAAAAGCCATTTCACAGTTTTTCTTTTAAATATAAAGATGAGTATTTTAAAATGCAGTCAGGGCTATTTTCAATGATTATCTCATACCGTCAGAAGTTACAGAAATTCTGCAGATTTGGAGATCAAAACCGAAGATTGACGATACATCAATTTTGCCCTAGTGAAATTAAGATTTTAAAATGGAATATTTTATATTAATTAACTCATATCTGAAGAAGTTACACATTCTTTAGATTGCGATATCAAAACTGAAGATTGTGAGTATATTTTGCCACAGTTAAGATTATTAAATTCAGATAAAACCGAAGTTAAATTGAGTTGGTAATAATGATTAGGTCATAGGGTAACATAAATCGATGCTTTAGAGAAAACATATTTGCAAGATTATTTATCTGTTCCATGGTTGGGTACAAGAAAAAAGGTCTTTCACATGTTTATTTTTTTTAAAGACAAAGTACATTTAAATGAGCACAACAACATGAAAAACTAAATATTATTGGAATGGTCCAAATCTTGTGGTCTTTGATTTACGACCAGAACAATTTTGATTTTTTGATTTAACAATATCCACGTGTACGGTTCACATAATGCAGATTCTCTGTCAATTTCAGCTTTGGTTCAAATAGTGATCCTTCATCGAGCATGGCAGTAGGATCGTTACTCTTGATTGATCACACTCTGATCGAAAGCTGAACGGGGCTGAGAAACTGTGTTTAACGGAACCATTCAACTGCCAAATATTAACAATGGCGCTAATACTCGATTTGATCGTCAATCAAATGTGATAGTATTTGGAATTGGGTATTCCAAATTATTTTTAATTTTTATAAGCAGGTTGTGTGCGTACTCGTATTGTGCTTGTTATTTAATAGAATTTTTAAAAATATAATATAATTCGGTAAATATTTTATAAAACCGGCCATTACACTCTCAACTAGGAGAGTCTTTGAGACTTACACGGAATGGCTGGTCATTGCCTCGGCGTAATGACCACTATAAGAGTAAGCCATGTAATGGCAGACAATCTCCAAGAACTGGGCTCATGCTATCATATCGGGGATCCGATGGTGGGAGCATTAGTGGATACTAACGCCCCCGCCGTCTTCATAAATTATTGATACCAAACCAGGTTCAAACCAAGTCCAAACTATACACTCTGCGGCTCAAATATCCAGAGAGCCACCGTGTTCTACCAATCATAACACTGAAAATCAAAGTAAATTTAATTTTTGAAATAGAATGCAATTTTATGTGTTTGTATACCGACAGTTGTAATATATTTCCCCGACTGAAATATGATTTAATGACCCCGACAATTTAACACAATCAACACTTGCTTCTAATTCTTTTCAGGTGCAGATGCATTTAAAACTAGTATCTACATCATCAGCTGCAGGCAGACTAATAGAACCTATGCGCAAGCCAAATACTAAGTTTGGTGATCGCGCTTTCGGAGTATCTGGGCCGAAGGCTTGGAATAAACTCCCTCCAGAACTAAGATCCATAACAAGTCCAACAGAATTCAGGTCTAAACTAAAAACTTACCTTTTTAAGCTGTCGTACCCTTAAATTAAATATACCATTCCTAAGAGAAAGTCCAGTTATATTCAATTTTCCAATCATGTCCTAAATCCTGTATCTAAATTTCGCTAATAAACAATTATATAACGTTAATTAAGTGTTACTCTCAAGTGACCTACCAGTAAATATTGTACTGTATATTATCTCCATAAATAGTTAAGTAATATCATAGATCATTGTAGAGATGTATTATAAGTTTGTACAGCGCCCTTGAGGTAATTTTGCACAAAAAACGGCGCTATACAAGTCATCGAATTATTATTATTATTATTATTACCTTTGGTTTGAAACATCACTATTTTATCAATTCTTATGTGGATAATAAGTTTAAGGAAGAAATATTGTCAGTTGAATTGTCATTTAGATAAGTTATCAGGTCTGTGACCGGATAACTTATCTAAATGACAATTCAACAAACCCTAAATAAAGTGTTATAAATTCATGAAAAGTGATGAAACAAAAACTACGTTACGTAGGTAAGGTTTATGTGTTAGATTTTTATCGTTTTAAATGACGTTACATCACTTTTCAAAGGTGTGTTGAATTGTCATTGTGTTGAGTTACCACGGAACATTTAAGTGTAACTATATGTATCTACCTACATTCAACCCATTTTTGTCCTACGTGTATCATCTGTAACCTATATAGTATATTAACCATCTTTCGTCGCTTTTGCAGTATATTGGAACTAACAGTTTTTGAAAACCAAAAAAAAACTAAGAGTATAGTCGATAGAACTATGGCATCTGGGGTCTAAAGTCTGGAGACTAAAAGTAGCGAGAAAGGAAAATTTACCAAGTAGATAGGACTAGAACTGGTCACTAAGCACAGTGAAAAACAATCAATACATTATTTTTATTTCATTTTATTGTATTTAGGAAACAAACAGTCATTTATACATTTAGCATAAACAGCAATTATTTACAATATTAGACCAATAATATTCCATTAATTCTATTCGTTGATTCAATATCTGCACCTATACAATATATTTATAGATGACAAAGAAATATAAAGAATAAACATTATATGGAATTACAAAATGTTATAAAAACAATTAAAGACAGTTTGTAGTAATACAGTTTTCACATGATTATAATGAAAACAATAAAATAAACAAATATGATAGGATTATTTCACAAAAAAAAAGTTAGTTTTAGTTTAGTTTTCCTATAAATAATGATACATAATTTTATATTTTATTACCATGTAATATATTTAACAAATTATTATAAGCAATAATTACTCTCCTGAAATATCAATACAAATTGAAAATATCTCCCGAGTAAAAAAAATCCCGCCAACGGGAATTGAACCCGCACCTTCTGATTGCCGGTCAGGTGCTCTGGACCTCTAAGATATGTCGGCTCATTCCCAACCCGCCAAATAATTTAATATGTACTAGTACCTCAATTAACAATTACTGATTATTTTTTTCCGCCTGTAAACAACCAACTTTATTTTTGAAAGAAAGGCTTTGTTAGTGCTGAATTTCCTACTAGACGGCGTCGAGAAATATTATATTTTCACTTGTTGGTAAAATATTTTGACATGTCAAATATTATTTTTTAATGATGAAACTAATGTTAAAAAATAATGCAATATTATGTTAAAAACAAAAAGACTTCTCCGTCCCAGCTTTAGAAATAATCGATGATTTCTGAAAAATTCTCTCAGCAAAAATGAAAAACCAATATTTTTTCTTTATTTTGTATTTTAGATTGTCAGATGATATTGTTGACTTCAAAAAGTGAAATAATCGGCAAAATGTATCAACCGTAAAACAATATGATTATGAGAGTATACCTTGTTGGCGAAAAGTCAAGTTCAGATAACATTTATGCTAGTTTATGATACTAATACTTTTATGAAATATCATCTCTCAATAATGCCCTAATAGCAGGTGACGCATTCTAGATCGATGGAACTTCTATCCATTATGAAATTAAACATTATGATGCCCGGGGGTAAAGTACACTAACTTTGGGAGGTGATTCTTCATGATATTACAAGTTAAAAAGGTTAATAAATTTTCTAAATGCCAACTTTTAGGGGTTCTTTTCATGTAAAAATGTAAAATTGGTTCAATGGGCAGACATTCTGCATAAGACAGCATAAAAACGCAAACGCCGCGCGCCAGGAATATGGACGTCGTTTTCCAAACCGAAATTTTCCTAACACACGTGTTTTTGTTTAATGAATGCACTTATTCGCGAACAAGGCATAGGCCGAAGACAACGAAACAACTTTGCTGCTAATTTACCACTAGCGAACGAAAACTTCATCTTGACTACAATTGTGAATGACCCTACATTGTCACTTCGTACAATTTCTGCAGTGACTGGTGTTCTGAAAAGTTTTATCTGTGATCTTTTCAAGAAGAACAACCTGCAACCGTTCCATTATCGTTGCTTTCATGGCCTTCTGGAACGTGACCCCGTACCAAGGATTGCATATTGTCAGTAGCTACTCCGTATGCAACTTGGCCGGCCAACGCACATATTATCACCATCATCTTGGAGCCAACCCGCCAACAGCGTACCCACGTTGACGTCAACGTTGGCCCAAAACGTCGGCCCAATGCGATGCCAACTTGTACTAGGGGCTTTATATTGTTTGTAGATAATAATTCCCTGAAATTAATAGACGTAGATTTTCGTGGTGCTAATTATTATGACCACTTAGATGTGTCCCACCTAACCATTGTCGCATAATTCTACACTAAATATCAGTTCAAATGATTCGCCCAATATTATAATAGTCAATGTATTAAATCCGTAAACGCCCTCAAAATATCCGGACGTGGAATCTGCCGGAATGTTATTATTTTACCAAAACGATATATCTTATAGCAGCGTCTCGGTGTGACTGTGGTGAGATTGGGATAACAGATTATGTTACAATCCAGCCGTTGGACCCGGGAATGTTTGGGCGTGTCGGAATATGAAAGCTGAGATAAATTTAACTGCTTAATGAGCGACTTATCCTTCCCTCCTCGCAGACGCTGGGGAAGGGAGGTGAAGGAGATAAGTCACGCGGCCTCCGCTGATTAATGACGATTCTATGTTCTACATGTCGCAAGAAGCTGAATGGCAATCGACTTAATCGTTTTATTAAGCCTACATTTGGGGTTCTCTCGCAGGCTGAGTGATAGCTTTTATTGCTTATCTCTCTAAAATAGAAAAGATTTGCGTTAAAGAACTGTTTAATTATGACGTTAAACAGAAACTTTTTTTACAGTAAAATACTTTTAATATCAAATGACCTAAAAATTAACTTATTTGATTTTCACTCATAACAGCCATAACTCATAACTAACAAGAAAATGTACCTACTAATAAAATCAACATCTAGCGGAATTGTTCACCGCGCACCGGTAAAAAAAAAGAGAAACTCAGCGGACAACAATAGTCGCCATCGTCACAGTTTTCATATATATCGTACTTCGACCGCCCCCCAACAATTATACTATAAGCCTTTGCCGATGTTGAAATGAAAATAATTCATGACTTTTTTTAATCTTTCCGCGGCTACTAACTATATATAGAACCGATCTAAATAATGTTACCCTCATTTAAATAATGTCGCTTATACATCGATATCGCCACCGCAAACGAATCAAACGCACTTTTCTCTAAATCCAATAATTGTGAACCTCGTCTTGTTATTAAATTTAATCTTCTTACAGTGGCTGGGAGTCAAAGGGAAACATCAAGGTCTGTGAACCAGTCTAGGGCCTCATGCGATGATCTGTGGATCTTGTCCATTACACTGGGGAATGAATGGAACGGGCTTTTGTTGAATACATGATCTGTGGTTTGCACCGCACCGCAATTACAGGAGTCGGCATCACCAGAGTCTTTTATGCCTCACCCTTTTAACGCGTGGACACATCGGCTGTGGAATCACCTAATAATGGAAGACCGGAATTCGCAGAACTATTAGTGGTATCATATAGCTTAGCTGTATCTAGTTCTATAAATATCAAAGCTTTCTGGGTATCACATGTTTCACTGCAAACTAAGGCATGTGATGTGCGAGGTCGTCATATTGATTTATTTTTTGGCGTTTGTTTATTTATTTTTTTAGTGAATGAATAGTAATACATATCAACAAACAAGTCCTGCTAAGCCAATTGAATTGGATTGTCAACAGGTGCTTAAAGTTAAGTTACATATACATTTTAGAAGTTATAATTTACATCTAATATCTACAGATTCAACAATTTTTCATACATATTAAAAAAAAAAATTCCGATGGCCAATTTTTCACCACATATTTAACCTTATTCATAGACTTACATTGCTTTATAGTGTCAGATAATAAATTAAATATCTTCGGTATGTTGTACTCAAACGTTCTCTGTCCGTGCTTATTCTTAAATTTCGGTATAACTATTAACCCGTCATTGCGCGTGAATCTAGTGCTGTATTTATGTTCTAATTTATCCTAATGCTGCGGGGTAAATATATGCTGAATTTTAATTTTTTGCCATAGTATAGCCTTAACAGGTAAAATTTTTGCTTTTCGTTGAATTTATATTGGTATCTCTAATGACATGCATATATCTCGCATCATAATTAGAACGTATCAAATACTATCAATCTCGCCCTGGTGAGAGACCACCATTAAAAATCAAAACATAGCTTAATTCTGTGTTTAGTGGGTAATCAATAAGCAAAATACTGAACCAGGTGTTTGCTACATGTGTTTTTTTTATGTTGGCAAAACTACGCACACAATTTTAAATAAATAAAAAAAACTATGTGCCTAGCTGATGTAAAAGTTTTCTTTCCATCCCGTGAATTATTCCCCAGTAGTCCAAAATAATTCATACTTTTAATAAAAATACTTTTTGGTTGAACACCAGTTTAATAAACACGTAAACAAACCGATTTCGGTTCAGCCTAAACTAAAGGTTCCCAAACTTTTTTTGCCCCGTAGACCACTTGCCAAATATTTTTTTTCCGTAGACCGTAAAACTATTAACGTCCCGTGCGAAAATTATTATTTTTTTAGTAAGAATATTCCCTTCCCTTGCCTGCCCAACAACCGGGTGGCGGTATAGTTGCTCTGTCTTTACATTGTGCAGACAGGGGCACCCTTGTGAGGTATTACACCAAATGAAAATGAAGCACGTTAAGCAACGGCAATTTCTTTCTGTATAGCTAGCCCCACAGAACTGCCCCTAAAGTTCTTTGTCAGTGCATTTTCCGGTCAGTTTTTCTTTTCACATGACATCCGATTCTTCAACGTTGCAATTCCATAGTCAAAATGTCCTCCAATTTAGTTTTGAAGTCTGTGTGAAGTGCATTTTAATGTTGAACGTTATTATTACCCTGGACGTTTTTCTAAAACAAGTTGGGGAACTAGGAAAATTTGCGGCTTCCAATGTGTCATGTTTTTCTTGAATATATTAATTCGGACGAGAAAAGGAACTTTGACTCTATTAAATATCAAATAAGTAATTTCTAAGTCTATTATATTTGTGTAAGGTCTATTGTGTCATTGAGAAATGGAAGAGAGAGAGAGAGAGAGAGAGAGAGAGAGAGAGACGGAAAGACAGAGAGGACGAATCAAGAAATTTAAGATTTATAAAACATTTACTAATATTTTTACTGTTAAATTATTCGTTTGTTAATTGCGAAACAATTCGTTTTAATCCATGTCTATCTTTTTCAGTGTGAGCATGACATGATTGCTGCGAAAATTGTAAATAAATAATCCCTACAGCTAAATAAATCAACGAAAGACTCCTCTCATACTTTTGAGAGCCATTAAAAAGCAGCAATGAAAAAGCCACGGAATTCAACATAATCATTAACCACAAGAATAGGATTCATGGACAGTTAAAATGATATTAAAGCGGTGCTCCAGCACTTGTGTGCTGGTGGTAGAGGTGCTAGAGGTGCTAGATGTATACGCGGAAAACTTAATATATGGCTGGATAATATAACAGTGGCTCCATTTTATACTCGTTACTGAATAATTAATTATCCGGCATTTATGGGGATATTTTTAATTATCATATATCTACTCTTAAATGCGATGGTATCATTTTCTACCATTTCGCTGCACGATGAAAACCCATTCTTAGCCGCGTTGCAATTTAAAAATGTGCATTAAACCGATTTTTCGTGAGATGCACAAATTAATTTTAAAAATTGAAGACAAAAACGTGTAGAAATGCTAACAATTTTAAACAAAGCTTGGCTTTTTCTTTGTTTTGGTACGCTTTAATTCAATTATGTAACAAAGGATTGCTTTTATGGAAAATTGCAGCCTTTGTTTAAAAACCTGGGCAGGTAGTTGAAGTTTCCATTAACTAAGAGATTAAAGTATAATAGATCTCTTCTTACCTAGAATAAATCTTGGATAAAGTTTATATGCGATTAATAATATGATACCATTATTTAGTGAATTAGTTGCATAAATAAGTAATTTTTTTTCACTTTGTTTCACTTACTCTTGATTTTTATTTAGGTATCTGCGAGGGTTTATTTATTATTTAATTTATTTATTTTTATTATTATGAACATTCGGAAAAGGTGAATCAGACAATATGGAATCCTAACTTTTTTTTTACATCAAAGTTCTACAACACTTGATAGGAATGACTGCGCAGGCCACATAATTAAGAATAATGCACGAAGTGCCTTGTGGACGTGTTTCGTGATTTCTTTGCTCAAACAAGGTTTAAATTTTCAACACAAAACTGTTTTTACGAGACCTCCGATGTTAGGCGAGTGTAAATGAGACGGAGCGCTGGGCTATTGAGCCAAATGGAACATTTGTTTCCAATTAAATTGTATAGAAGGCACTTTGTCATGTTTTTCTTTATTATAAAGCACTGTCCTATAAAGTTAATAGTGTGCAGATATAATATAAACAGAATGCGAAGGAATGTTATCTTAGACGGAAAACGCAATGCAAATACTAAGAAACCGTGAGAGATTTTGCAGCTACCGGGAATATTTTTCAGTTGTACAATCTTCTATTATCATTTTTAAGACATAGATATTACAGGATATTCAAAACTCAAAAAAAGAAGATCCTGCAAAGCTGCCAGGTTCTTTCTTTTGTCTTAATTTATAAAGAATAATGATCCTAATTAAAGATAATACATAGAAAAGTGTTCCCATATACAATATATATTACCTATACATAGGTCTTACAATAGATGTCAAAGCAGATGGAAAACATTTGCAAGAGACTATCCTTGCTTGTTAAATGTTACCAAATAAAAATGTGGGAACATAAATATATATTACATGTGTAAACAGTTATCGGCGTCATAATAATTGACCTAGAATATCACCGTAAGGCATCTTTTTTACGGAAAGAGATGCAGAAATCGCCCACAAATTAGATATGCTGACGACATGAATGGAACTGCGTCCCACAGTACGTATTATCGCCAAGAAAATTAGAAAATCTGGAGAAACTTAAGGGATAACCGGGCAACTCGGACAGTAACAATTCAACAATATTGAACATATACTCTTTATACTCTTCAAAAGTGATGTAAAGTCATAAAAAGTGATATGAATAGGTAACATTAGGCAACATTAGTATAGGATTTTTTTTTATGTTTCATCACTTTTAAAGGGACCTTCTTTCAAAGTGGATTCTAGAAGGCTTATGAAGAGTAGAAGTAGTAAAGCTACATAAAGATAATTATTTTTTACATTTACAGCAGATTTATTTGTTAATTTTGAATTTTTAATAAAACTTTTGTTTAACCTCAGAAAAATCTTAAATTTTCCCAGAAAATAGAATAAAATACAATACCTTACAGCAAAAGAATACTAAAATATGTGGTGATTTAAGAACTGAAAACGAAATAAAAACATGTAGCTCTTCAAGTTTCCGTCCTACTAAATTTGAAAATTTTCTCTTGAATTCAATTAGAAAATGAAGTAAACTTCTGATTTACTCATTGTTCGCGGAAATTGGTTCAACAAAAAAATCTTTGTTATTCCCGGGCAAAAATGTTTTTCTTTCAGTTACTAAAAAAATAGATCCCAAGAAATTAATGATTTTGAAATGTTAGGATAACATTGTAAGACAGAATATTTTTATTCGCAATACGGTTATAAAAAGTGATTACTGTATTAATTCAGATATCACAAGTATTATTTAATTTTTCTTGTAACATTGATAAGAATATTAATTTACTGACCCACATCAATTGACTGGTCACACTGGTCATCACAATTGACTGGTGAACGCACTTAAACACAAGTGAATGAAAAAATCAGGTCGGTCGGGAATTGACCTTGAAATCTCTCAACTCAATGTAAAATGCGCAACTCCGGTAGTCATCATATATTATGTACAAAAAACTATATTTAATGAAATATGTACCGATTACCAATTTTTGTTTATATTTTTATATCTGTTTTCTTTTGTGTTTAATATTGTTTTATGGTTTTTTTCTATCTGATTGCTTTTTTACTATCTTCTTTTACTTTTTTTTTATTATTTTAATCTGGATTTAATATTTTTTTTAATTCAAAAAATTATTTTTATTTTCATTTTAATTTTTACTATCGTTTTTTATTTCTATTTTTACTTTACTTTTTTTCATCTTTATTTAATTTTTAATATTTATTTATTGATTGTAAAAACGGTGAATCCGATTGCATTTCAAAAAAATTACAATTTAATTACATTAATTAAATCAGTATCAGAGCTTTGTATAAATATTTTATTTGTTGTATAAAAAATAATTGATATTGAATCTGTTTAAATTTTAATACAGTGACTTTAACTCACGTCGAGGTAAACGAAATTACAGTGGCCACAGAACCGGTGCGCAGTGAATCAATTACCAAAATACGTCGAATTTTCAATTCTAGATCCGCTGTTTCAAAATAATTAAAATAATACCAACCTTAGCATATATAAATCTGGTAATAAATTACAAGTTTCTTGGATGCTTTAGTTTTTCTTTGTTTTATCGGCAATTTCGGGTATTTCACGCTTCTCCGGGAATCGTAAACAAACAATGGTCGAATCTCTTTTTAATTTATGTGAATTCGTTTCCCGCTTCGGCGCGTATTAAATTAAAATTGAATTTGTGAATAACCCGCAGCGTCAACCCTTCCCCTGGAACTAGCCTTTTAAGTTTAATTCTTGACAAGCAGAATTGATTTTTTTAAAGAATTATAGTCGAGAAAACTCTCAGGTCTATTGAATAAATTAATTATAATGTCCACTTTTAATCAACGGTTGGTTAACTATGGTAACATTTACCTACGTCCCGTGTTCGCTCGAGACACAAAGTTTCTTTACATATAATTATGAAACGATAATTTATTATTTATTTTATTTTTGGGGTAACTTAATAAATAAGACCTCAAATTGCAATATTTAACTATTGGAAATTTTAATCATAATAATCAGAAAAGGATACGGTCGAATCCAGGACTGGAACCCAGGACCTTTGCCTTGCCTGGACGCTGTTCTACCAACTGAGCGAACTTGACTCTATTTCCGTCGGTCATATATGATTAATTTAGACTCTTTTATTCATGTTTTGAATGTACAACAGTTTTTTTTTAATATGAACAATCACTTCTTCCAAGCACAAGCATTAGAGCTTAGGAAAGAATATTAAATTCACAAAATTGTTATTTGCAAAAAACTGTTGTTCGTATAGAATATACTAATAAGTACTTAATACTAATAAAAGAAAAGAAAAGTTATTTCGTGGTGAAATTACAACTTTTTTCATAGAACGCCTTTGTACTTAGTTCATTTTTCTGAAATTATTCTTTTCTTTTCTTGTTAACAGACTCTGCAATAATTACAATAGCGTATTATCCAAGGCTTATATTTCCAGTTTCAAGCTTACCAAATACAAGAGGTCCATTAAAGAATATTTCTCTGATGGTTTGTGAACAATGTTTATGTCTCTATTGTTTATATCACTATTATGATTTGATTTATATCTACAACTTCTCTCCATAAGTATAAATTTATTGTTTTGTAAATTTTTCGTTTTATATAATCTTTTGTTTTGTATAAATTTTTTAATTCATATTCCTTTCTCACAAATTTAAATAACTTATTCCATATTATGCTGTCTCAGTTAAAGTCAGAAGGAGGAAATCCATAATTGGTTTTATTTTACTATATAATACTTATGTACAAACTGATTAAATGTAAACTGTCAGTTTTCCGAAAATGAATAAATAACTTATAACAATTTCTTACTTACCTCTTTGTTCCATAGAAAAAAATTAAATCCTGTACCTGGTAATTTTTACAAATAAATTGATGCTTCGAAACTATAAAGTAGCTCACGATTGATGAAGTTGCTAGCTAAAACCAGCATCGTATTTTAGCGATTTTGGAACAATAAAACCAAAATACTATGAAACATAAAAAATGCTAACAAAACCTCCTTGTTGAAAAAGCTAAATCATAACATTCGTTTTGCATTACTGATGTCAATCAAATAAATCAAATTTACCTTCGAAGTTCGTCTGAGCAGGACCTTATATAGTATGACATGTGTGTCTTCCAAAATTTAACCCTTAACCAGAATCGTGGGTCCATTTGGACCCAACAAGCGGACCCGCGGCTTTAGAATTTCACGCTCCTGGCTAATCTCATAACATCGCGTATTATGGCTGGTGCTGGAGATTTAGCACTTAAAGTGTACTAGAAGTTGAGGTACGCATTACTGTCGGAACCCACTAGGCCAGTGCAATTAGCGATTCGCGATCGAAGTAATTCCGGTAGTCCCAACTTTTTTATTTGTTATATAAACTGATCCCCTGATGTAAAATCTGAGTTTCCGACCTTGGCGCACCTGTGCTCGCGCCGCCATTTTGAAAAAACTGGCCGAAATCGGGCCAAAATCTAGTTTTTCCCAAATATCTCATTTCCAATGCAAATTTCGGCTAAAGTATATATTTACAAGTATAATAGAACATAAAATAACCTACAACTTTTGTTAAAACAAATTTCTTCTATCTCTAATAGGTACCGAGGTAGAAAGTCGTAAAGGTGCGTATATTTTTTTAAAAACAAGTTTTTTGCGTGACCAGGTTTGGTTTTTTATAAATACCTCGTTTCCAGTACAATTTTGTGAAAAATTTACTGATAATAATTTTGTAGAAAATAAAATTTTGTTAAAGAAATAGGTATATAATTTATATTTTTTATCTCTATTACGTATCCAAACTTTAATCCACCAAAACCAGGCCTAAAATTGAAACAGAGGTTAGTTGTTTTAAACTTGGCATTCCTTGATTTTATTTTTCTTTAACAATTATTGTTCTAAGAACATATACGTTGACAAAAATCGTCATCCCTGTGTCAAACCTAGCTATAAATATATTAGATAGACTATTTTAGCATATCGGTCGCCATACATTCCCAATGGGAAGACCACTAAAATAGGCCAAGCCACTACATTTGTGCTCGCAGCTTGGTCTGACATGCCTATCAACGTAATCACAACATACATTTAAGATTATTAATACAATTAAGATGATAAGGTACATAAAAAATATAAAAAATTGTTATTTTCGTAAAACTAACATTTATTGACATTCTTTTCTTTATTAGTTAAGTTGTCAGCATAACAAAAAATAAAATTAATGGTAGATCAGTTTAGACTGAAGTACAAGCCCTTGACTATAGTTTCTTACTTCTGGCCCTGAATAGCTTCTTCATCTGTCTTATTACCCAAATTTGTGGCGACTGGGTCATCATATTCATCGTCATCGTCATCAACGAAGGCTTCTACAGCATTCTCGCAGGAGTTATCATTGCAATGAATGCAGATTAGCGAACATTTCAAACCCGACTTTCTGCAGGTGCACTTTCCAGCGCAACCTTTTTTGCATTGACATGATATGAAGTTCAGCAAGGCCTGAGGTGCAGCTTCCTTCAACATTGTTACTGGAGTAAGTAACCCAACAGCATCCTTTTTCCACCCCCATTCAGTCGGATCTTTATCGCGACCAAGCCAAGTCTGCACTTGCAAGTATGTTCTTGAAGCGTGTTGCTGGACTGCATCTTTGGTGGGTGGTAGCCTGGATAAATTGAATTTGTTCTTTTTTACTCCTTTGACAAAAATGATGTACCTTAAATTTTCCAAATTTGATTTCTCGTTGCCGCCATACAAAAGTGCAAATAGTTGTTCGGCAGCCAAAATGATTGTTTCTGTCTTTGATTTTGGGTCTTGAAATACACGAACAAGTTCATTCACTGAGTGGTTCTTGAGAAGAATATTACAAAATTTGTGTTTGCCTTTTACCGAACGGAGCTCCAGTTGTATCGCAACCACTTATGGCATGAAGAAATAAAATGTTTTCAACTATTTCAATGTGTTTAAAACATTTGTTCGAGTACAACGCGTTAGGTGATTTACCTTTTCCAACTTTTTGGTAATATACGTTGGGAGGTGAGAGAGCTGTGAGGAGTACCAGCAGATCAATATCCTGACCAACGATTATGACTACATCATGTTGAGATGACAACGAATTTGCTGTGCTCACTATGAGAACGTCAGCATCCTCTTCAACTTGTACTGTCGTTATGTGGGATCGTGCAAATGAGGTTCTGAGTAGGGAAATAAAACGAGACTTGTTCTTCTCATTTCCCAGAAACTTTTCCTGTGGCACTTGTGGGTGCATGCTTTCAAAAAACAAAACTTCAGCAGAAGTTGTAACTCTGGCACGCCGTGCTCTTTCCACCCTTTAGTGCTTTTCTTTTCCATAGAATCTGAGTATCCATCGAATACCACTACTGCATTGGATCCATAATGATTTTGTACATACCTGACATATTGCTGGAAAATTACTGAAAAAGGTTGAGCACGACCCCATACAACTTTGTGCAGTAAATATCCTCCATCAATTACGTGTATTTTACTGCTTCCCAGTTCTGTATAATTTGGTAGAGGGTTTAATGATGAATAAAATATAGACTTCGTTCCTTAGCGCATGCCTTCCGCTGAGAAAAGAGACAGTGGTACAGGAGAGAGTTAATATTGAAAATATTCTTCAAGTTCACTTTCAGACTTTTTGGCAATACACATACGATGGAATAGCATTAATGGATCTATGGCCATAGTCACACCCTAATTTTTGACACTGCTGGTCACCGCCGCAAGAGAAACTATCGCATCATTACGTTTTAAGTATAGGTTTCCAAAGTTCTGGTTGATAACTTTAGACATAGCTAATTTCCCCATCTTTTCAGCCATGTGACAAGTGACTTTGCTATCCCCGATTGTGCCACTGCTAATAGACATAATCACGTTTGTTTTATGAAATGGTTCATGGCAAGCAAACCAATCAATGAGAGTTTGAACGTCTCGATCATCCCTCTTAATTCTTGTAGGCCTCATCTCTACATGTTGCTCTGACGTTCCTGATTCAATCCCACAGAATGACTCGATGCCCTCATAAATGTTATGCAGATAAACGAATCCAGCAGTCCAACGAAAAATGGAACTGTCTGTGATTCCCCGTTCTTGGGTCAAACCTCCAGATGTTTTCATCGATCTCATCAGAGTTTGTTCGATGGTCATGTCAGACCAAATCCCTGACCAAAATTTATGAGACCGTCGAATCGTAAAGTAACCCTCTTTTGTAAATCTTTCATGCTCGATTGAATCCATCTTCTCTTTCAATGTCAACATAATATATCTTGAAGATACAGATGTGCACTTTTGGCGTAGTTGAAGTGAGCGACTGCGTGAAAGAAAGGTATCATTTTTTGGACAGTTGCAAGATGAAGCTCCCAATTTCCAGTACGCTCCGCTTCAATATACAGCTCAATTAGTGTAGTTATCTCGAAGTACTGAACCCTGTGAAGCTCCGCTCCAGGCTCAAGACGTGACACGCGGCAACTGAAGGGAACCGGAGGGGAGGAGTAGAAGGGTGGGGGGTAGCCCCCCCCATACCGAAGTGCCCTCTAGTAAATTTATAGATGTATGTATTTAAAAATGCAAACAAAAATCTAATAACGTGATAATAAACCGTGATAGATTTTCTGTGCGTACCTACCTAGATTTGTTTATTCTTTATATCGGTAAAAAAAACTATATAAACATAAAAACTGCACACCTTTTTTTGAAATTTTATGTTCTACATAATTAGTATCAATAAAATTTTCATGAAATTCCACTGGAAACGAGGTATTTATAAAAAACCAAACCTAGTCGCGCAAAGAACTTGTTTTTTAAAAAATTTACGCACCTTTACGACTTTCTACCTCGGTACCTATTAGAGATAGAAGAAATTTGTTTTTACAAAGTTGTAGATTATTTTATGTTTTATTATACTTGTAAATATACTTTAGCCGAAATTTGCATTGGAAATGAGATATTTGGGAAAAACTAGATTTTGGCCCGATTTCGGCCAGTTTTTTTCAAAATGGCGGCGCGAGCACAGGTGCGCCAAAGTCGGAAACTCAGATTTTACATCAGGGGATCAGTTTGTATAACATATAAAAAAATTGGGACTACTGGAATTACTTCGATCGCGACCCCTTTTTTGGCGCTAATTGCACTGGCCTACACGGTAGTTACCCAGTTATGTAAGTTTTTGCGTTTTGTTTTTATTAATCTATTTTATTTATTTTCAGGTCTTTCTAGTTAAAACAACGGGATATCTCAATGACCTAGATATTGCTGTTTTGTTAGAAGGCGAAAGTTAGTCGAATACTGAACCTATATTTGATTGAATTTGAAATATTTCAGCCTCCAACCGATTTGTTTTAGGGAAGGCTTTAAACAGTAAAAAACGCATTATATGGAACAACTAAAACAAATTGATAGGGTTCGATTTGATAATAGCAAAAAATGATGCCATATATATCATCCATATTCGCATAAAAATACTTTAAAATTCCATGTCTTTATACGGCAACCTGTCGATTTATGAAAGCGAAAATCATATATTTCGCCCTTTTTCGCGTTATCTGTTTACCACTCGAGCAAATGGTATCATATATATACACATTACCATTTAATTTAATTCATACCATTCCTCAAAATATTAATATGGAAACATATGAAACTGCCTACTGAGGTTTACAGCCAATAAATCCACCTAGATTTCACCGTTTATATCTCTAGTGGTTAAAATATCAAAAACCACTAAAAATATTTTTGTTTTTTTGGCATAATATTGGATTAAATTATATTTTCTGAACACAAAAAAACAAGAACTTGCCCTTAATTTTTACCATAGAACGACTAGGTAGTTCACGTGGCCAGTCTTCTTCTTCGAACTCTTCTCGACAACGAGAAGATTCCCGCTGTTGATCATTTTACAGAATCCGTCATCAGTATGGTCTATCATTAAGAAATATTCCGCAAAGAAATTGTGTATGGTGGGTAACCCAACGGCTGGAAACTCTAAAATTACGTTGAGTCGGAAAACATATGCAAGTACATAAAATAAATATTTTATTGCGTGAAAATTCTTCGTGAGCACGGTGTAAAGATCCCCATAGTTATATGCATGAGATATGAAGGCAACCGAATAAAAAATATTATTATACCATTTTAAATTATATCATATTTTTAAGGCGACATAAGACTCTAATGACGGGGGCTTGCTCCACCCTCACATTTAAATTATTTCTGATGAACGAATTATGTAAACTTAAACTTAATAAAAACCAGGCCATACCATTAAAATATTTTATGTAAACCCGTTTGAAAATTTCATAAAAAACTATAAAAGTTTTTAACTATAAAATTATCGGTAAGCACTAGATATTTTTTTAGACGTCGAATTAGTAAATTCCCGAGGTATCCCTCTAGAAACATTTGTGATTTAAGTAATATGTTCATATGAAGTAATTAAAATAAACCCCAAGAAAAGATCGATTTTCTAGGCCTGCTAGAGCAAAATCGACCGTAGGTTCCTCCATTACACTGGGCCGCGTGCCGTAAAATATTTTAAACGATTTCATCACATCAATAAGATTGATGCTTCATTTTAAAGATTTGATAAGGCAAATTCAACAGCAGGTCTCTCCAATACAAAAGAGCCGTGCCACTTATATTTTTGTGAACGGCTGCTTCTCTTTACTTCGTTATAGTTCTAGTTTTATTTTAGGGTGTATCTTAAATTAATACGTCTATCCCAAAATAATCTGAGTGTTCTTACTACTAACACGGCATTGCGATTGAAATATCTGCTCTTATGCATGGTAATGACAGTAATGGATGACGATCTCTTTATAAGAATATTGGTATGGTGCGAATAACATAGATAAGATAAGGATTCCTTCTCTGGTGTTAAAGAGATTAGAAAATAATCTTTTTGCAAGGAAAATTTCTGAAATTATTATCTGATAGGGATGTGAGGTAAAAGGGCACAAATTCTACTCGTTTGTGACGTCTGATCATTAGATGTGACAATCTATGGCAAATTATTGAAATAAAGAAAATTCATTACAATAATTGATGTTCGCATTGATAAATCGACAGGTTGCCGTTTAAAGAAATATATGGAATTAAATTTAGTATTTAAACGAGAATTTTAATCATATCCGACATCTTTTTTTGCTATTAAAATTTGAAAATTTAAAAAAAATTCCACACAACATCGCACCGGCCTACGTAATCAACATGATTATCTACTCTTAAAAAAACTACATAATGTCGTCCTAAATTGCAGAGATATTGCGTCTTCCTCGAGCGTCCCCAAGTTGTCTACTATTCAAAAATGTATTCAGCAGTATTACTGTTAAAAACAACATTTTGTCTACATTAATTCGAATCGTAAGTACGAGGAAATTAAATTAGATTTACCAAAATATAATATTATTTACGAGTACCTAATGAAAAGTAAAAGAGATCGTACCTTTCGGAATGCAACTGGACTTCGAGCTACGTCACGAGCTTGCGAGTGGCCCGATGTTATTTGTTCCGAAAAGTGCATGTATGAGCGAACTTTGTTAAATACATCTTATACGAACCTTGTTTCTAGGGTGCACACTAGAGCCTGGTGACCTGAGTAAGCACCGTTTCGTAGGCGAGTGAGTAGGTACACGGCATTATGTAAAAATTCAATGAACTGAGTTTTAAGTGTTATTTTCAAAATTGGAATTGATTTTACATACAAACGATAAAGTACCTACCTCGATACCTAAATATCATTATTTTACAAATAATAAAGTAGGTACCATAATTATTTTATTAATTATCACAATTCTATATTTTAAATGTACATTGTTCAAATGTTTGAAAGTTGCTTAGAAGAAATAAAGTGAAGTGTTTTACTGAACTAGGCCCAGTGGAAATACAGCTATTTTATTCATACAAACGTATTTTTTGAATGGCTACTACTATTGTATGTAATCCGTCTTATATTTTTATTATGTTATTAAAGTAATCCAATTTTTTTCAATCGCAACTGAAAACCATCAGCCAAATAAGAACCACTTGGGTAGATAAAGTTCGTTTCCACATTCGTTTGAGATCATAAACATCGAACTGATTACTACTACGGATTGCTACGATTAGAATCATTAAAAAATATTCCAGAAATTTTTAATTCCGTCTCCCATTTAGAGAAATTTATGAAATCACACTTTTACAGTTAGGTACCTTTCGTTTGCATACGTCAGCTTGTGTAAAGTGTATGGATGGACAGTCCCGATTCCCCTCAGAAACAGCGGCGGCGCTGGATGGGTGAAGAATGCAAAAAACACAAGGAAAATAAAACAATTTTGTACCGTCATGCAAAATCTAGATAAACCGTATTATTCATTAAAATTTCCTGCGGTGAGTTGCGCAAAGCCCTTTTTCAATTAAAATGTCCCTAATCCAGGGCTAGAACACTCTACACAGAGATTTAAGAGGGGGGAGGTTAATATTACATTTATGTTACCTTACGTGTTTTGAAAAAAATATATACAAAGGAAAAGATGACTACGGGTAATGTAAAGCGTTAAGATCATTGACTCTGAGACTCAAATCAACTGAAGGCAAATAACGGATAAGACTGAAAAAAAAAATGATAGTGCTACACATACCGTCGATTAACCGATGATGTAGCACTGACCAGGCCTGCGATTCTGGAGTTAAACGATCAATCGTTTTCGTATGCGCCATCTTCGAGTGAAAAACTACTAGTCGTCGCGACTAACTTTTTCGAATGTTTCAATTTTACGTATTCTTGAGCGTCGAACGGTCGAAGTTGGTAGAAAAGATGATTATATTGGCACCCCTGTGAATATTGTCTATGTTTCTGATGTTTTTGGGATTTCTATGGTGTGACTGTCAAACAGACAACAGTTATTCGTTATTCAAAACAGAAATGGCTGCGGGACATATTACAAATTGCCAAAAGCAATTCTTAATTGAGCTTGTAAGCTCCGATAAAAACTTAGTAAGTGGGAAATTTTCACCCACTTTTACATTTGCGGAATCCGGTAAAACAAAAATTGACAGCTAGACTAGATTTTGACAGCCAATTCCATAGAAACGCCAACAACCTACCACTCGCTGCCCTGTTTCTATTGGTTATACCCAGTAGTTGTCGTGTGGAATGACTTTTGACGTTTGGCGTCGAAGTATGTACCTTCGACCAATTTCGGGAATAGCAACGACGACCAACGTACGTACTTTCGACGGCAATTACGAGGGCCCTCGATTCAGGAATAGAGCCCCAGATGGACTGACGACTCGTCCCCGTACGCAGCGCGTGGTACTACAACTCTTTCTTTATTCATTCACATACACAGAGAAAAATCCAAATCCTGTTAAAAACGTAATGGCAAGCCATTTCCTAATACAATATTAGTCCATTCAGCTTATCATCGGAACATGTGTTCATGCGGCTGCAATATTCCGGAAAAATATAATTACGAAGTGCGACAACATTGGATCTTTTATCAACACGTGTTCCGACAACCTCATTACACATTCTTGTTTTACAGATAGTTTGTTAGGAAATAAAGGCGTGCATTACCGTTATAAAAAATGAATTCTGATAATTTGACCAAAATTTTGAATAAATTAGCTATATTTTACATCAGTACGTTTTCTCCGTGTAACGCATAAGACGAACTTGCACAACCGACGTGTGCCTGGCACTCATATAATAAGATTTTCACGTTTATTTAACATATAAACAGCTAGTTACACCGAGCCTATGACACGCTCATTTGGGGATATAAGGTAAAATGAGGTAAATCATTGATATATGTGCCCAATACTATACAATATATGATTCTACGGCACTCGAGTGATTTTCGGCCTACTATACAAAGTTTGCAAAACTTTTTGAGCTATCGCTTACCATAATGTACCAAATTAATAAAACCTAAAGATATTTGATGTGGTAAAATCTAGGTGGATTCATTGGCTTTGAACCGCTGTAAGCAGTTTCATATGTACCAATATTAATATTTTAAGGAATGGTATCTTCCACTATTCTTATTGCTCATACACAATTGAAACATACACAACAGCTCAAGTTCGATTCTATCATAAGATTGTAACGATTAAACATCACAAATTAAAACCAGAGAAATTAAAAAATGAGATATATTATAGACATAGAAAAATCACACACTTACTTTCACATATTTTGGTTCCTTGGAATGGGCAATTTGCCTAGTTAGGAACCAATAATTTCGACCTGATAAGGTACAATAATCTATAATCACTAAAAATATTTTAATTATATCTTGAATCATATTGTACTGTGTGTAAATCTAAAGGAATAAAAAAAAATTTAAAAAAATTGTATGGCTAATGTATTTATATATATATATATATGACACCAATAGCTCGAGTGATTAATAGATACATCATATTAATTTTACTATATTATTCAAATTCCCACAAGCCAAGCTTACCTTTACTTAACGATTCTCTTCGTTCCGTCGAATATAAAAATCATGCATTGATAATAAACGAGAAGTGTAAGAGAAATTGAAAAAAATAAGAGTTAACCTTGGTTTTTACCAAATCAAAGTAGAAGATTGTAACCCTTTAATGCAGTGTAACCACTGCATAAAATATGGACACACAGCAATGCGTTGCCTTCAACTTCCTAACAAACCAAAATGCCTTCATTATGCAGGTGAACATAACATTAAAGACTGCAACAATAAGAATGAAAAACCAAAATGCATTAATTGCAGAGAACTTAATTTAAAATTTACAATCACGAATCCAACAGACCACAAATCAAATAGCAAAAAATGCAAACACAGAATGAAAAAGCTTGCCTTTGCTCAAGAAAAAATTAAAAATGACCGATTTCGCAGTGAAACAAATTGATGAAAAATACAAAATAAAAGAAGAAATATGTCAAAATAGTACAGAAGTTAATAAGTGGTGCATTACAAACAGTAACCCCTTTTTAATATTACATATAAACATTCGAAGCTTCGCAAAAAACCTCGATGAATTTTTGATAAATATTAATGATCTGCATTCATCACCCACCTGCATAGTGTTAATGGAAACGCACTGTAATAACCATCAATACATTAATGCGCTACCTAAATACATAGGCATCGCAACAACAACACCGATTAACAAAAATAGTGGTTTAATTATATTTGTTCATGATGAGTGTGAAATGACTAACATTTAAGAAATTTATATCCAGTACGTAAACTGTATAAAAATAGATATAAAATTAAAAAATAAATTATACAGAATTATAACAGTGAACAGAATACACAAATCAAACATAATTATCTTTATAAACGAACTATGTGAATATCTAAGCAAATTACCGAGAATGCTTACTTTTGTGTCTGGTGATTTCAATATAAATATTTAACAAAACATAACTCAATAGAAAAAATAATTTCATTAACATGATGACGCCCCTCAATTTTAAATTTTATATAAATAGTAACACTCGAGAAATTAAAAACCAAACGCCACCATGCATAAATCATATCTAGTGTAGTTTAGATTTAAATGAAATAAAAAATATGAAATCTACCGTTTGGAAAACCAATATAACTGATCGCTACGGGTGTTTTATATTACATGATGAAATGAAATAGAAAACTTAACACGAAATCCATATTAAATCTTCAATATTCTCAAGTACATAGACTACAATTTATTAGAAAAATCATTGAAAACCAAAGTGCCTTTCTGTTTGAAAACACTTTAAATAAACACGCTTTAGAAGCAACAAAAACAATACAGATCGTCCCCAACTCAAAAAAAGCAAATTAAACCTTGGATAACTCCAGGATTAATAAAAGCTATTATAAAATAAATAAAGTTTTTAAAATAACACAAAGGCCACCGGTTAACAATCCAATTGTATTATACTATAAAAATATATTGATTACACTTATTAGAAAAACAAAAAACGACCTCTACTCAAAAATTATAATAGAAGCTAAAGACAATAACAAAAACAAAATTGGTCAACAATAAATGAAATAATAAATAAAAATATAAGCACATATTAGAAATCTCAGATGGAAAAATAATATATAACGTACAAAATGACACAAAAAAATGTTTTAATATTTTAAATAACTATTTTTTTAACGTGGGAAAAAACCTAGCAAAATCCATAAATACGACTAATACGAGTATATCTAATCCACAGCAAATAACACAATGTCAAATTAATAAATTTCACCCAGTCACAGAAGTCAATATTGCCAGAACTATTTCGGAGATTCTGCCCCCGGCTTTGATAACAAATATACTAAAAAAATAAAATAGATAAGGCATACTTACTTAATTCTCCACATAACACATATAAAAAACCTAAGTCTACAAAATGGCGATTTTCCCAATAACTATAAAAGACTGATTAAATTATGAAAAACAGACTGTCGTACAGATCCACAAAATTATCGCCCAATTTCACTTCTATCAAATATATGAAAAATTTATGAAAAATTTGTAAAAAAACAAATTTGGACATTCTTAGAAGAAAATAAAATAAACAATTATAACCAAATCGGATTTAAAAAAATACAAGTACTCATGACGCGATAGCAATAATAACCAACTATTTATATAAGGCCCTAGAATCCTAAAAAAAAATTATCGGCATATTTATAGACCTTAAAAAGCTTTCGACAGCATATCACATAAAAAATAAATAAAAATATATTAAAATCAGTAGGAATTAGTGGAAAAGTCTTAGCATGTATAGCTAGTTATTTACATAAACTACCTCAACAAGTAAAATTACTCAATCAAGCCAGCGATCCAAAATATAGCGACTTTTCACTACCCCAAGGCACGGTTTTGGGACCATTGTTATTTATTATTATGTCAATGATATCTTCAATATTTCCAAATATGGAGACATTGTCTCTTACGCTGACGATACAGTCCTACTACTAGAAGCAAACATATGGTCTGAATTAGATAAGCAAATACAGATATCAATGAACTAAAATTATGGTCTTATGAAAACCTGTTGACTTTAAATTCTAAAAAAACTTATTTTTTACCATTTTTCATTAAAAAACAAGAAACACCCAAAGAAATACCCAAAGAAATAAACATAATTATCCACTCAGTGAAAAATGCAGAAAACAACAAATGCAATATATTATGTACAAACGTAAAAAGTAAGACCGAAATTAAGTACCTAGGCATATAAATAAACCAGCGTTTAAAATTGTCCCTAGATATAAATATTCCGAACGACAGGATAAGGAAACTGACATATATATTTAGATGTTTAAGAGATATTTTAAAAGAAAAATTACTTAGAACCACATACCTCGCTTTCTTAATTTATAATTTATTTTTTAATTTTATATCTATTTTTATACCATATATAAATTTCTAAAATGTTAGTAATTTCACACTCATCATGAAAAAATATAATGAAACCACTATTTTTGTTAATCGGTGTTGTTGTTGATGTATTAAGATAGCGCATTAATGTATTGATCGTTATTACAGTGCGTTTCCGTTAACACTATGCAGGTGGGTGATGAATTTTAATTACCAATGGCGTCGTATTTTATTCATTGATCATTTCTCTTCACTCGGTGAAAAAAATCTTCCTTCTCTTTTAAGTCCGGCATTTTTTAAAGACAACAAACTTAGTCATTCTGGAATTTACAAAATAGATTGTAGTTATTGTTCAGCATTTTATATAGGTAAAATATCAATATTATAATCAAAGAGCATCTTAGAGGCTTAAATAATAATGAATTTTCTGAATTCGCCAATCATTTTATCGATAAAGATCATACCTTCAGTAAAAACACCGGTGCTAAGATTTTACATAGAAATAGTCATGGCATCAGACTAAATAATTTGAAAACAAAAACTGAAATAATTAATAATCAATTAAATGTGTCCAATAACCTGATTTTAGGGATTTCCCATAAACTCGTAAAAACCCTAAATCACATGTTCAAGTGACGTTTTGTCCCTGTAGATATAACTCTGTATCTAATTAGATTTCACCTCTCTCTATCTCTCTATCACTATTTAGGATGTTAATTTCACTCTCTCACTGTTCTTTATAATAAGTTTTATGTCTGTATGTATGTATATAAGCTGATACATTGTAAAATTTTTATCACTTTAATTTTATACCCCTAAGATGCTTGCTAAGCGAAACCAGTCGGTATTAAAAAGAAATTAAAATAAATCGTGGTTACAAACAAAGTTATTGTTTTATTTCAAAAATATATATATAAATATATGGGTGTCCGGGGTGAAAGTGCAGTAACATCGGGAGGTGATTATACATTATGATAGAAGTAAAAAAGAAAAATAACTCTTTTTGAAATTTCAACTTTTAGATGTACTTTTCAGCTACAAACGAAAAATTGCGACGGCGTGTGCGTACTGCATTATTATTACTTTTAGATCATTTGAAATCGACCGGCCGATTATTACTTACCCTTCCCGCGCTTAGCAGCTGGTAACAGAACAGCTGTGATTTGTTTACTTAGAAAGTAAAGTAGAAATATAGTAGTTAAGTAGAAATATTATAAACAAACACCTCACATACAATATTCACGAAGCTGCAGATGAAATACGCAACAACGTACGAGTTAGCAAGCTGAAGGTGGACATTTTGAAAAACTGTTAAATTAGTAAAAAAGCGATGACATTAGTTAAGTGTTTAATAAGTTATTAATATTTTTTATCGTTAAAAAAGTAAATTCGTATTATTGTTTTAGTGCAGTTCTCTTTGTTCTTCGAATTTGGTTTAAAACATCATAAAACAGACGATTTTGAAGCGCATTATTATAACTTCGAACTCTCGGTTTACGCGTCACTGGCAAATAATAAACAACGTCATCAGTCTCGCGCTCGATAAGCACACAGCGAATTTATCGGGTAAGTGTGTACCTCCACTAAGGATTTTTAGTAGGTATATCTTTTTGTATGTAAAAGAAAAGTTGAAATTTCGTAAAAAGTTATTTATCTTTTTTGCTCCTACCATCATGTAGAATCACCTCCCGAAGTTACTGCACTTTGACCCCGGACATCCTGTATATATGTTTATTGAACGCCCATTGGGCTTTTACAAACATAATATATGTCGTAAAAATAATGGGGTCAAAATAGTAGGTACTTACTACAATTAGTAACGTTAAAATATAATAATAATAACAAAATACTTAAGCACTTGACTTTGCGTGATCTGGGGAAAAGGGCGGTCCATTTGATGATTCCCTTATCATCAAACGGATCGCAACCTTTGAGTAGAGGCTTCAGTTAAGAATGCTGTCCTTGTTTTACCGATATTACAATGACAGATGATTCGCGGAACCTATCGTCATTGATCTCTTCGGCTCCGGTGCAAAGTCGGGAAACACGCCAAACTCGCGCGCAGCATTTGTACACATTTGAAATTTTTCAAATAAAATCGGGTCATTTCTACGACGATTTGCCGCTCTCTCAATTTCCTCCTTCCTACAAGATGGATCTCTTCAAAACCCATGTTCACTCTTTCCTCTCCTCAAAAATACCTTCAAAGCAGCATCACCAAAGGTGTGAAGAGTTTTTGTAAAAAAAATCCAAAAAATTAAAGAAGTTCAGGTTTAAGATATGTACAGTAGGAACTAATAGTTCCTACTGTACATATCTTAAACAAAATGCAAAAATAATTATTATTTTTGCATTTATGATTTTGGATATGTCGAAAAGGTCTAGATAGGTATTGGCAGTTTCACTGGCTTGGGTGTATATTGACAAACAACCTATTTTGATGTTATGTTGAAGCCGATGATACAGTATTAATAATAAGCTAGCAGTTAAAAACCCGCTCCGCGGGTTTTTGCTGCTAGGCCCTGCGGGCGGCACTTAGTTGGGCTTCGCCCAGTTTATGTGATACTAACAGTTACATTTAATAGGTAGATATTAGATCATTGGGTAGATAAATAATAGAAAGACATTCTGCACCATTAAACACCCCTCACCCCAACATAAATCTCGTCAATGAGAACAATGTTTCCTCTTCCATACCACCGAAATGATTTAATTTTTAAATCGAAATTAAATTGCAAAATATTTATATGTAATTCGAAAATAAAAAAATTTCAACATATTACAATATTACATATAACTTTGGTAAATAATATACTCTTACCAAAAGACTGTCAAAGTAATTACATTTTTTTTAAATATATTACGAATTATTTTATTGGGATAAGTCCTAAAAATCTACATATTTGGGTGAAATAATATTACGCTCTAACCTAACGATTGTCAAAGTAAATACACCAAAACTCTCTTAATTCGCGAAAACCTTACAGGTGGGATAAATTGAGTCATTTTCATTTCAAGGGACACAAAAAACAAAACTTTTTAAGCAAGTACAATTTATTATACTTTTATTTTTTACAATCTACAACATAATATTATACACTTTCATTAGGAAAAAATCTCTTTATAAACAATATTATCCGTATACCAATCAGTCAGAATTTGTATAAATAACGATGACTGCGCTCAAACTGTCCATAAGAAAATACTGGTTCAGGAAGTAACAGTCCACCCCGTTCAAAAGTTTGTCCTTGAGATTTATTTAATTTAATTTGACTGGAAAGTGTTTCCTGCACATATTGAATTATATTGTAACATCCGACAAAGTGTTTTAAATTCTAGGAATGAAATGTACTGTACCTTTTCTGTTCCCTGTAATAATTTTGGCTTGAATTAAGTTACAGCTGAAATTTTTATAGCACCGCTTTTGTGAGATATCACCTCAGGGGCGCTTTCCGTTGAAGGACATCCTCATTGATTGCATAAACATGACTATTTTTAGGGCACAATATGGTACGTTGACTCAACCCTAAGGCATCAGCAGTTGTATGTGTCTCACCGTATATATAGTGAATCTTGACAAATATTTACATTGGGAATAAGCACAGATGACTCTAATATTCCTTCTACAAAAGGAAGTTTGCCATCTTCCAAGTCCAAAAGCAATTTAGAAAATATATTTTCACTTTATAAAGCTCTGACATTTGTTTTTAATTGAAAAGTTTT
This sequence comes from Hesperophylax consimilis, assembly GCF_061612785.1. Lineage (NCBI taxonomy): Eukaryota > Metazoa > Arthropoda > Insecta > Trichoptera > Limnephilidae > Hesperophylax > Hesperophylax consimilis. Next base: position 26,033,140 of record NC_142836.1, on the reverse strand, counting down.
GAAATGGTACCAAAGTGTGCTGCTTTTATGCAAGCGGCAATTAATTGTCCTCGTGAAGCACGTCGACACACTGGAAGGATCTGACGAAAGTCTCCGCCCAAAACAATAACTTTGTTACCAAAGACAGAATCACTTCCCATGATATCACGTATAGTATGCTCAATTACTTCTAAAGCTACACCTGTCATCGGTGCTTCATCCCATATTATAATATCTGCTTCCGTTATAATTTTCCGATTCTTTGATGTGACTTTACATGTTGTATTGTCCTGTAAATTGAGGGGTAAATTAAAAGCAGTATGACACGTTACCCCACCTGGAAGCAAGAGTGCTGCAATGCCTGTTCAAGCGACTGATAAAACTCTTTTACATTTTCGTCTTAGAGTGTGAATTAAAGTTTAGTAAAGGTATGTTTTCCCTGTTTCGCCTGGGCCATCAATGAAGAAAAATTTATTGTCATCATTTTCATGTGAAAAAAACTTATTCAAAATAGAATTATATGCTTGAAGTTGTACGTCATTGAGTTTGGCAGCCATCAATTCACCTAAAGTGTTTTCAGAAATTACATTAAAATCAGATACTTGTCCAAAACTGCAAATTCCATCAGGTTCAGGTAAGCCCTGCATTCTGCAAGATGAATTCTCCTTCATGAGAATATCCTTTATGTTTAAAAGACAAAGATTAATAGCTGTTTCTTCAGCAACACCATGATGAAAAAAATCTTCAGCCGAAGATCGAAGGGATACATTGTATTAAAATTAAAACAAATAGATGTCTAAGAATTTTAGGCGTCAAATACAATGAAGCCTCCGTCATACTGCGACCATTCTCGTATGTCATCAATGAGCTTCAGTTCACGCGCCGCATCATGAAAAGTAGCTACATAGTAAATTGCCATCAACAGTTCGCAAAGATTCAAAGGATGTAGCTCCAGCCACCTTTATAAGAATCAGCCGTAAATGATACAGTTCTATATTTCTAGGAGAAATTGAAGGTATTCATCCAATGATGTTTCCGCCTCCCCGCTGTCGCCTCGTCTACTTTTTACCAGCTGTAAAGACATAGTTATTTGGTACATCTTGATAGAGAATAGAGCGTCCCTCAATATCTTGAAGATTCAATTGGAACCACGCTGTTAAAGAGGTGTTCCTTTTAGATGCTTCCCTGAGAGCCTGTTCCTCCCGTCCAGAGGGGAGGGAGGAACAGGTTTATTTTGTAGAGACAAAATAAACAGATTGGCTGTCGGGTAAATGTAAAGCCAGAAGTAAAATTGAGTGAGATTGATCATGTATAGATAAATAAATACTATCCAAAGAGGAACAAATTTTAACATTAATATAAGCATCATATTTTTTGCTAATGAATGCATTATATGGAACAACAAATCGATTGTCGATACGTATATCCCGAATAACGTGATTTTCAGAAAAATTATCACGTCTCCTGTAATCTGGGTAGCCTGCGGAATTATTATCAGTAGCATCTTTAAATGATTTGGGGAATTTTTTAGAGCACTTACCGTCTAACATGCAGACTGACCTTGGATTAAGTACGCCACATGGTCCATGAATGTTATTTTTTTTAATAATACGGTACAAAGCCGAATTCTTCGGATGGGGTAGTTTTGCAGATACGGCATTATCAATATCAGAAGCTGTATACAACTTATCTTCGCTGCAAAGTGTAAACACACCATGTAGATGAGGTAGTCCTCTTTTTTGCTGTTCAATTGTATACACCCAACAAATTACCTTTCCAAAAACATGTTTCTCAGTCATATCATGAATAAATTCCTTGACTTTTAGATGGAAAACCTTGGCTACTATATCAGGCCTGTCCGCGGCCGATTGATAATGTTCCAATTCGGTTGGTATTTCTGGCCATTTGGGATTGCATGTAAAAGTTATGACGACGACAGGACGACCAAATTTACGTACCATAGCCATTGAAACTTGATAAAGTTTATTCACATGGCGTGGTTCACCAGTAAATGAAGATGGAAGAATGACTGTATTACCTGCACATACTCCTCTATCAGTGGCTAAATTTCTTACATGGTTTTGCAAACCTTGATAGCATTCCACTCTGAGGTGTCGTTGGTTTTTCCTAATGTAATCTAGGCGACCAGATTCATAAATAATGATAATAGATAAATAATGTAAGCATAAATTAAATACTGTTGAAAAAGTTTACCCGCATAATGGATTGGATTAAATATGTTTCTTCGCACTGCTAATTTACTTGCATAAAACTACATAGCAGTTACAGTATGACATTGAGCAGTACAGAAATCAGCATGATGCTTAAAGCCGGGGGTCCAACCACATTCACCTAATGGAAATAGTAGTGGGAAAACCATAGGATCTAAATGCTTTGATAAAGTTGCCATCCTTTGAAGTCCTTAACATTTTTAGGTTAAACAGCGATATCTATACCCGATGGCAAATTCCCGTCTGTCTGCTACGTATACCATGGCGATATCGTGAGAACTGGTTGGAGCATTTTACCTCTGATGAACGTGTAAATAATAGACGTATATCTCTCACCTGCCCACCCTCAGCCGCAATGCGTATTTCTTCTTCCTCGACAGATTCTTTTAGTTTCTTATACTGATGAGGGCTTATTTGGCGTATTTCACTATCAATTATTTGCATTATATTTTTATAGCAATCGGCATTAGATGGATGACTCATACGCACTCTAACAGCCTCATCAGGATCGTATAGATAAAGCTGAGCATAGGAAGGTATTTCACCTGCAACTTGTATACTTCTGGAAGTGAGATGATAAACCTAACCAGAAATTTTTAAACAATATGGACCATTACCTGGGATATTAGCTATTTGCGCTTCAAATGAGGCAAATCTATTAGCACTCTTGTATTGACAAATAAAATTCCTAAAGTTTTTAGATTGACTACAATCTCGTGTCAATAATTCGGTGCTGGATAATAAGCTAAAATTTGTGGTATTATTTTTCCAGTATGACAGCAAGAATGTAACAGTTTACCTTTTTATATGACACTCTTTTGATATGACGCCGAAATAATTCTGTTCTAAAAGCACATAATTAGGATTATTGAGCACACTTCAAGAATACACTACTATCGCTTCGCTTGGTAAATTTCCCTCTCATTCGAACATTCCGAAATTCGACCAATTCTGGTAAAATATTGTCCACATTCCTTTTAGCCATAGTAATTAAATTGAAATAATAATCTGAAAACAAAATATTTCTTTTTAGCGATTCACAGGTAGTTTGTAAACAAATTTCTTGGTTATCACGTCAATAATTCTATAATTATCACATATGACACATATCAAACATTGACAGCGCATGGTGACGCATGGGGTCGGTGTTGTAATATCAAAAAATAATTAATTACGTATTTAAGTATCTGGTGGAACTGGTTATTTTAGCAGCCGGCTTTTTAATGGTGGATTTAAATATATTATATTTATAATTATATATTTGTATATATATATATCTAACTTTAAAAAATTACACTGACATTGTACATTGCTTGACACTAACTGGCTATAAAGGCTTTTTGCATTGATTGGAAATCGATATACGCTGGCAGCACTGAACAATGTGTCTTTCGCGTGAATAATGATAAATGTCAAATTTCAATACGTAATTGTGGATAATTTTTACTGTAATGTAATTAATCCAATGGATTGTGAACTTTCTAAAACATATTTTCTTCGATATTATCCAAAAATTATATGAGCATCGTGTCTTAATATTCAAATCGTGTCATAATTTTCAAATCGTGTTAATTTTCAAGTTAGCGGAATTTAACCGAAACAGACAATTTAAATTTGACCAATCAGAGGGCCTACACCGTCCAGACGTTGGAGTATTAATACTATCAAATGATAAGACTTGGGAAAAAGTAGAATTAAAGGCCACAGAAGACATCAACACGCTCAAGAATTTTTTCGACACTAATTTACTGTCACTTAATAATGAAAAGACATTTGTAATTCCATTTGCAATCCATACAAATGATACTCATAAAAATTTTAACATTGTCATACACAATAATACTAAAACTCACAGCCAAAACTATTGCAAATCAAACTGTACAGTACTTAAAACAACAAATAAAATTAAATATCTAGGAGTAATTATTATTGATAAAAATCTGAAATGGAAGGAACAAATATGTCAAGTAGTAAACAAAATTAGAAAATAAATATATATATTTTTAAGAATAAGAAACTTTCTGTCGGTAAAAAATCTATATTTAATTTACTATGCCTTAGTTCAATCCACTTTACAATACGCTATTATTAGTTGGGGATCCGCGTATAAATGTAACCTTCTTCCAATTGAAATTATACCAAAAACAATTATTAAAATTATATTAAAAAAATCCGTTGACTACCCAACAGAACGCCTGTTTGAAGAATTTCATGTACCTACATTTAAAGACCTATATATTAAAAACTCATTAATCCAAATTATAAAAGAAAAAGATAAATATCAATTTTTAAATGAAAACAGAACGCGACTTAGACATGTTTTTCTATGCCCAAAACTAAATAAGTCTTTTGCACAACATCATTATACTTACCAGGGAAGAACTTTTTTCAATCGTCTACCAGAAGAAATCAGAAGCATTAATGATAAAACCGGAATACTGCTCTCTGTCAAGAGACACTTAAAAAATATTCTGAAAAAAAAAACTACTGTCACTTAATTAATCTCACAAATATCCTTAGTTTTCCATAACTTTCTTTCTTTTTTTTAAATTTACTATATTTCGAACACAAAAAAATGTGAAGACTTTCGACCTGTAAATATGTTACCAAAATATGAGCAAGTGATGGAATACATAATTAAATCTCAACTTGAAGAATACTTGGAAAATAATAGCATCCTTTGTGACGAACAATCTGGATTTAGGAACAATAATTCATGTGAAACAGCGTTAAATTTAGTAATTGATGATTGGAAGGAAGATACAGATAAAAACTTGCATATTGTTGCGGTGTTTTTAGATTTTCAGAGAGCTTTTGAAACAATAGATAGAAAAAGAGTTATTAAAAAAATTAAAAAAATATGGAATAAAAGGGAAAGAACTGGAATGGTTTAAAAACTACTTAAGCAACAAACAACAAAGATAAGAAACAATATATCAAATCCGATTGAAAATAAGCTGGGTGTACCGCAAGGATCTGTATTGGGTCCGATATTGTTTATACTCTACATAAATGATATGGTAAAAATATTAAAACATTGCAAAATAAGACTGCTTGCAGACGACGCACTAATTTATATTGCAGAAGATAATTATAAGAAAACAATCAAAAAGATAAATAGTGACTTAGAAACATTGTCAAAATGGCTCAAACTAAATAAATTAAAACTAAATGTAAATAAGACAAAATACATGCATATAGGCAGAACAAATACGCACGAGGAACCAAAGGTTTCTATAAATGGAGAAATCATAAAAAAGTGGAAGAAATTAAATATCTAGGTGTTATTATAGACTCAAAATTGAACTTCTCAAAAAATGCAGACTATACAATTAAAAAAATTGTAAAAAAAATATCATTTCTTGGTAGAATCAGAAACAAATTAAATAAAGAAACATGCCAGATAATATACAATACAATTATATCACCACACTTTAATTACTGTTCAAGTATTCTTTTTCTCTGCAATAAAGAGAAAATGAAAAAAATGCAAATACTGCAAAATAAAGCAATGCGAATAATACTTAAGCGCAACATATACACACGGATAAGAGACATGTTAAAGGAGCTGAATATTTTGACGGTGAAGCAAACTGTGTATTTGAATGTACTTATTTTTATACATAAAATTAACTTAGGGATGATGTCTAAGGAACTGAAAAGAAAAATAAATTACAATAACGAGATACACGGACACGGGACGAGAAATTCTAAGCAAATTAGATTGCCAACAAGAAAAAAAACAAGCACCCAAAAATCTCTGATGTACCAGGCCGTTCAACTCTATAATAAAATCCCGAAGGAAATTGCTGTGATAGAAAATATTAATAAGTTCAAAAATGAATTAAGAAAATATGTCTATCTCAATTATTAATGTTTCTTTTTTTGTGACTTTAGTGAAATATTTAAAGAAAGATGATGTTTGCCAAACAATGTACATGTTTAAATGTTTATAAAACTATTAGCACAAACGAAGATGTGAGCTAACTTAAGATTAATAAATAAATAAAATAAAAATATTAATATATTATCCTTCACTACTAACAAAAAAAATACTACAGCAAACATACATTTATGTACAATTAATTATTTAAGTACTAACTAACAACAACATTTATGTACACTCCCCTTCCATACACAAGCAAATGCTTTCAATGGAAGAGTAGTAAGAAAACCCAAGATGTAAAATGAATTATGTACCATGTAAACAATTATTAAAAATAAAAAAATAATTACAAAAAAAAAAAATATATATATATATAACCACGGTGGGCGTAACTGTAAGTGCAATTAGCTCATATGTTGGTATTGTGTGTATTGTTGTTGCTTCTTGGAATTGGATAATAGTAATAATATATGTGTAAGGAATAAAACAAGATATGGACAGAAGGAACAGGTTAAAAAATCACTTACGAAGAAGCACACAAAGATATGGACAGAAGGAACAGGTTGAAAAATCACTTACAAAGAAGCACACAACACAATATAGTGAGTTCAAGCACTACACAATCACAACGTTGAACAACAATACTTCTAAGCGCATTTACTTACTGTTAGCTGTTCTTCTTACGTGAAAAAGTGCAGTAAAAGAGTGATATCTTATATATGTGATACATCATTTTGTGGAGAAATATTCGTTTATTCTCCTGCGTAAATTAGTTTTTCGCTATCTTAATAATCTACGTGAATTTCAAGTTCTAAAAGTGATTTTGACAGTTGAGTTAACCATAGACACTTTTTGAAGTAGACGGTGATTCAAGCTGTGATAAATAAATTTTTCGTAAATTCTTATTTACAATCAAAACTCAAGATGGATCCCCAGATATACATATCCAAAGCTACGGAAGCGGTAAAACAGATGCAAAACTGTATTAATGATGCTACAACGAAACTAAGCAAAGAACAAATGAGTAAATTGAATCCAAAGACTATAACTATATTAGGTGTAATTAGCGAAATGGCGGCAAAAATGGCTGAAATTTCCGGTGAAAATAGAATTTTAAGGAAGATAAACAATCGTGTTCAAATCTCAACTGTAGAGCATCAATCGAGAGCTGAACTGGAAAATTTTCCCCAACTGCCACCTATAACCAGAAATAATGCTCCTCCAGGACCTGCCAGACCTTCGGTTATAATTCACCAGTCAACAGACAATTCCGAGTCGACCCTAAAATCGCTGAAAAATGCTATCAATCCCAGTAAACTGGGCATCCGAGTCACTGGAATGCGAGAACTAAAAAATGGTGGGGTGTTAATACACCCCAGCACTTCTGCTGAGGCAGATAAACTCGCGAACGCTCCGGCGCTTAACGAAGCGGGATTAAAAGCAACCATTGCCCCAAATCGCCTCCCTCGCATCGCCATCCACAACCTCCCTCAAGACATTTCGGCAGAGGAAATTATAAGTGCTGTTCATCTTCAATCTTCCAACGACACTGGTCTATCTTTGGAGAACTTAAAATTGATCATGTCTTTTTCCCATAAATCTGGCCCTCGCACTGGAAACTGCATCCACATTTTTAGAGTCCCTCCATCTGTGCGTCACTCTTTAATATCGCGAACTAAACTTGCCATAGACTGGCAACTACACCGAGTAAGAGACTGGGTAGATAGTTTAAAGTGTGGCCACTGTCAATTATATGGTCACACAGCTTCAAAGTGCCAAACTGACTTACCTACCTGTCCCCACTGTGCCAAAGTTGGCCACAACCGTGATGCCTGCCCCAATAAGGTGAAATCACCAGTATGCGCCACCTGCACCTTCTTCAGGAAACCGGCTTCTCACAATACTGGAGCTCAGGACTGCCCCGCCCGCCAGGCTGCTGAAAGACGTGAACTCTCTCGGATTAATTTTTTAGGTTGAACCTGATCAATCGTTCTGTGAATAATTCCTACTCAATGTACTACCAAAATGTTCGTGGCCTAAACACAAAACTGAACACCATTCGCTGTAACGTCAGTGTGTGTCAATATGACTTTATATTTTTTACTGAAACATGGCTCTCCGATAATATCTCATCTGCTGAGTTGGGATTTTTTGACTATAACATTTTTCGTAGTGACCGTTCTACTTCTTCTGCGAAATGTAAAGGTGGTGGAGTGATGATATGTGTAAACAAGAAATACCATTGCTATATTCTAGAGTCATCTAACAATGTGTCTGATCAATTGTTTCTATGTGTTCTATTAGGTAACAAAAAACTTGTACTCGGTTGTATTTACATTCCTCCATCCTCTTCGATAGAAGTCTATAAGTCACATACTGCTTTAACTGAACATGTTTCTAGAAACGCTGATTCCTTATTTATTTGTGGCGATTATAATTTACCTAAAATATTGTGGCTGAACGACAACCAAGGTGTCAAAACTCCTACTAGTAATCTTTCCCCACAAGCTACTGAAATTGTAAATTTTTTTGCCTACTTGAATCTGTTTCAAATAAATCCAGTCACTAACTATCTAGGTTCTTGCCTAGATTTATTTTTTTCTAGCATACCAAATATCATAGTAAGTGAAGCTGATGTCTCTTTGTTACCTATAGATAAATATCATCCACCTCTCTCTATTAACATCACTAATTTCTTCCAATTAGATTCTTTGAAACCAAGTGCCTCTTATCACTACAAATATCTTAATGGTGACTACTCTAATATGAACAAATTTCTTTCCCAGATTAATTGGTCAGTACTATTTTTAAAATCTGATATTAATGACGCTGTATTTAAATTTAATGAATGCGTCTCACGCGCTATAGATTTGTTTGTTCCTAAGGGATGTTACTATCAACCCAAGTTTCCAAATTGGTTTAGCTCAAAACTCAAACAGTTAATAATTGAAAAAAAGAAAACTCATAAGCTATTTAAAGACACTGGAAACTTAAACTTGTATCGAAAATTTTCTCATTTAAGGGAACTGTCCAAAATCGAATCAGCCAAATGCTATAAATCTTATGTAGAAGTTACTGAGTCAAAATTACAGCAAAACCCTAAACAATTTTGGCAATTTGTTGCGCAAAATCGTACTGATAATGATCTTCCTTCTAGTATGCACTATAATGAAACTCATGCTACTAACGGTCTTGACATCGCCAACCTTTTTGCTAAACACTTCTCCTCTGTATATTCTGGTGCCTCATGCAACATCATTCCACTCAACTATGACTACAACATTGACTTGAAGGATTGCCAAATCTCACTTGTAGAGGTTTACCAATCTTTAAGTAAACTTTCTAACAAAAAAAGTACCGGACCTGATGGCATTCCAGAAATCTTGCTAAAAGAATGTAAATATTCATTATCTTACCCAATTTGTATGTTGTACAACTTATCACTCTCATCTGGAACATTTGCTGATTCATGGAAAATTTCATATATTCGACCCATTTTTAAGTCCGGGAACAAGTCAAACATTGAAAATTACAGACCAATATCAATTATATCTTGTATTCCAAAAATATTTGAGTCGATAATTACAAAGAAAATCACTCCTATATTCAAAAATGTTCTGATTGATGAACAGCATGGATTTAGATCGGCGAAATCTACAACAACTAATTTATTGTCCTTTACAAATACCATTGTTAAAGCCTTGGAAGACAACACTCAGGTTGACGTACTCTATACTGATTTCTCCAAAGCCTTTGATAAAGTAAATCACTCGATTCTCATGGCCAAACTTTATGCTATAGGCATTAGAAACCCGTTGTTATCATTCTTTCGCTCTTACTTGAGCGATAGAAAACAAAGGGTTAAAATAAACAATTTTGAATCCTTTAACATTGACGTAACGTCCGGCGTTCCCCAAGGAGCTCATTTGGCCCCGCTTCTCTTCAACCTTTTTATTAACGATATCACCAAAGTTTTTTCTCATACACGCTTCTGGCTTTTTGCGGATGATAATAAGATTCTTCAGATAATTAAATCCTACCTTGACTGCTTACATTTTCAACGTGATATTGACTCGTTTAATAATTGGTGCAAAATAAACTGCATGGAACTTAATGTTGATAAATGTAAAATTTTGTCCTTTTATAGAACCAAAAAACCTATTCAGTTTGATTATAAATTAAACAATGTTTGTTTATCTACTGTAACATCTATCAAGGATCTTGGGGTCACTCTAGACTGCAAACTTTCTTTCCGTGAGCACATTAACAACATTGTTAACAAATCACTTAAACTACTTGGCTTCGTTCATAGAATAACCTCTGACTTTAAACATATAAGTACCCTTAAAACTCTTTACTGCTCGTTAGTTCGCCCTCACCTTGAATACGCTAGTGTTATTTGGTCTCCTTTCTATGCTGTCCACATCTGTCACATAGAATCCGTACAACATCGCTTCCTACGAGGAATCGCTTGGAGGTTGGGTCTTGAAAGAGGAGAGTACTCATATGATGAAGTTGAACAAACTTTAAACATTTCTTCTTTGGAGAAACGTAGAAGGGACACTGATCTGATTTGCATATTTAAGATTATCAATGGTATTACAGACTCACCTGCTTTGTTGCAACTTATCCAATTCAACATCCCTTCCCGTAGACTCCGAAATAATGAATTGCTGTTCGTCAATCAACATTCTACCAATTATGGATACCATTCTCCTTTGTCCAGAATGTCGAGACTTGTCAACTCACTGTCAAGTCAAAGCATTGAATTTTGTGGTATATGCCTAAATGACTTTCGACAGTCAATACGCAATGTCTAATTTCTAATGCCCTTTGAACCATCTTCATGCTTTGACTTATTATTATCTCCCATTCTTACTTTTATATTATTATTGTCATTGTTATTGTCTGCGCTCCTCATTTATATATGCTCTCCTTTCACTGTCATCTCTGTTTATAAAACTTATTCGTGTAATTAATATGTTGTTAATGGACTATTTGTCCGTAAATAAATAAATAAATAAATAAATAAACAACATAATTTATAAAAGTTCCACCGCGATATCTCGAGGTAACTACCGCCACAATAAAACTAAGGAGTACTTAGCACTTCAAATATAGTCCTTCTTTTAAAAGATTATTAATACGAAAAACACAAACAACTTGCTTCCAGTACTTTTTTTCTGTTTTTTCAAACAAGCACTCGAATTTGCAGTATTCTTGCTATTGTTCCAAATTTCAAACATTTTTCTAGCAATGTGATGGTTAGGGATAAGTAGGAACTGGATAAATATCATGCCGGTATAAACCAAGCAAACTCTTCATTCAAAACATATTGATTGTGATTAATTAAAATTAGTAGAATATGTGGAGTGGTTTTGTAAATAAAAAATATATAGTCTCAGGGCGAACGTCTTTGTTTATATGTGCGCGTCACGCTGACTGTTAGTATGCCTCTTATCTTCAGAGCTAGAGCACTGGTTTCATGACATACCTAGGATGAAGAAGATTCTTATCAAAATTGAACAAGTGGGTTGGTCAAAGAAAATATATTTTATAGATTTAAGTTTACAATAGACTAACCTTTTATGAGATGAGTCGGTAAATTCATAGACTTTAGACATGTCTTATCTGTTTTTTTTTTAATAAAAATTTTTGTTTTATCAAATTTAATAATGCTATTATTAAGTTCTGCAAGTATTTAATGTCTTACCTGAGGACACAGAATACTTATTAAGGCCAAACTAGTTCAACCGTAACAAATACGTCTACATGGTAAGATCTTGAGGAGGCTGGGGGACTCTCGGCGTGGCCGTGTCCCATCAGGCGAACTGATGACGTGGCCGTGAGCAACCAGCGTTGTTCCGTAAGTAATCACTGGATGGGCTTTTCAAGGTTGAAGCTAACCCAAAGACAGCTTGAAGGGCTTTCAGGCACACAGCAGCGGTATTGCCAGAACCCAGTTCCAGAATTAATTCATTATACCCCCATGATATTCTCTTCCAGCACGAGCACAAATCTCTAATTCCATCTATAATCTGGTTGGTAAAACGGTGCACTCAGTCCGTGCTGTCCTTAAACGAGAAGTGATGGGAAATGGAAAAAAAATACTGCGCGATAACAGCCGGAGTTGCCTACCTTCCAAGTAAAAAAATAGTATCACGATTTTTTTAAATTACATTGCCATGGCAAGTTTAGAAAAAGTCAGCATAAAAAAATTTATATTTATGAAATTAATTACATATTCATAACAGTTATTTATATTTTGTTATTTATTGAGCGTAAATATTTCTCAAAAAAGATGTATGTATGTATTACATAATATCGAGAGCTTAAAGTCAAACAAATTATCTACCAAGTATTGGCTTGATATTTTTTTTTAATTAGCCCTCGAATTATTGGTTTGCTTTTTGTAGATAATGCTATTAGACTCGAAGACCTAGAATTATTTGTATGCTTTTCTAATGGATAATGTTATTTGACTAGAATTTAACATAATTTTTTTTTGTTGTTGTTGTAGATAAAGTTGTTTGACTTTAAGCCTCGATATGTAAAAGCCCTTTGGGCTTTTAGATAATTAAAATATAAAATAAATCTCTGATATTTTTCGGGACGGGGAAGAATGTTAAATCAAGAAGTAATTTGATATCAGGAATGCCGACTGCGTACATAAGTTAAATAAATGGAATATCGATAAATATTTTTTTTTCATTCTTCCAAATATTATTTGGCTTCACGAGAACATATTCATTAAATAACAAATCATTTGCCAAAAACTTTTTCAATGAAACCATAGTTAGCTTCCAGAACTTTTGTTAGCAAAGTCTGAATAGTTGACCTTATATTCATGTATTAGATATACTTACCTACGAACTAAACTTTCGTGAATCATTTCCACTTTCATGAGTTAAATTTTGTGAGTTGGTTTTGTGTTTTACGAGGCGATGCAATAGTACAGTTAGATAGGCGATTAACAAAATAGAAAATGTCTTCCCAAAGCACGTTGATCTATGGCATGCCCGTTTGAGGAATGTTTACAAAAGATAAGAGGAAGAGAGAGTATGGTCCCCTTTATTTTCTATCAATTTTATTTCATTTTTTATTTTCCATCCCCTGCCTTAGTAATCGTAATATAGAAAACTTACGTCTATGTATGTAAAGGAGGTTCTCACCGAGGGGCAACGTCTGTGTTTTAAAACAAGTTAATTTAAACCACAAAAATATTTACTCGATTCATTTAAATTTAAAATAAGGACAGAAAATGCATTCATTTTTGTTTTCCTTTGAATTGTAGGTGCTTATGTTTCTTTCAGCTTTCTATGAATTTATTTGATGACGTGCAAAATAATTATTATATTTAACTAGCAGTTAAAAACCCGCTCCGCGGGTTTTTTTCTGCTAGGCCCTGCGGGCGGCACTTCTTTGGGCTTCGCCCATTTTAAGTGATATTAACAACAGTTACATTTAATAGATAGATATTAGGACATTCACATAGAGAGGGTGAGTATATATATTGTTAAAACACGGAACAGGAAGGAGTTAATTAATAATAACATGCTAAATTTACGCATAATAAGAATGACAGTTGTTTGAATAAATGAAATTTTACGTATTTGTGATGGATTATTTCAAATGAAACACTATTATTGACTACATGTCTACAACTGATATTAACTGTTATCTTAGGTACCTAATATAATTAGCTCATAGGAGACTTGCAGTGCTTAAATATGTGTTACAACCGTCAATGTCTATAAGTTGAATCAATATCGTTTAGTTTGTCACCATTAAAGATAGTTATAAAAAAGTCGACTTAAATAATAGATTATTACATATTTATTAATTGTACCAGTGTTTATGAATAAAAGGAGGGGAATTGTGCGATGAGATTAGCAGTCGGTTTAATTAAAAGGTGTTAATTTTACTCCAACTGGTGGTAATTCTTTACCTACAACTTTTACTGTATCTAATAAAGTTTAAAGTTAGATTATATATACAACATCATCAGGAGAGTAAAAATTTATATATAAAGGTAGATTATTACAATATGGCGCCCCTGAAGTGATATCTCACAAAAGCGGCGCTATGCAAATTGTCCAATAAATGAAAAAATATAATGTTTACATTTTATTGTGTATACACCGAAGTCAAAAATTAAATATAGATTGCAATTGGGAAAGAAGAAGTGGAAGGAGGGGGAGGGGTAACAGTAGGCTGGGTTTATAATAATTAGGAATTACAATATCGTTAGACGGGAAAGACCAGTTGAGTGGGAAAATATTTAAAAGAGAGTTTATAAAAAAAATCTTGTTAATTATATCTGCTTTTATATTAACATGTTTCCTCATTTCTAAAATTTCAAAATTATTTATAGTGAAGTATTTTAAGACCTGAAAAAAACAAATAGCATATAACCATAAAACAATATATTCATAAGACAAATAGCATTTAATAACGGTTATTCTAATAAATTGATAGTTGAAATACTAAATAAAAAAAATTAAACATATTCTCTTCAAACGGTCTTTGAAATAGTGAATCTGAGTTTGCAAATCATCTTTTGAATAATGATCACACTTTCGATAAAAAAATCAGGTCTTAATACTTCACTCAGGATATAAAGCACCGCAAATAAATAATTTTGAAATTTTAGAAATTAGAAAACATGTCAATATAAAATCAGTTATAATTAATAAACAAAAAAAATATAAATAATAATGAAAAATGCCATTACAAAGTGATAAGCTTCCAGAAGAAATCTTCTTAGTAAACGCTTGTTAATCGTAAGTAGTCAAATACTGTGAGCTGCATATTTAAATATTCGCGCCATTCATTTGGTTCGTTTTTAAACCGCCAGAGGTGCGCTCTCTGTCGGCCATCTATAGCCGTGCGTATCGGCCATTAAAGGGACGCGTGATTTTTTTTTATAAACGTCAAGCATAATCACGTAACTGTGGATAATTTTCATTGTAATGTAATTAATCCAATGGATTATGAACTTTCTAAAACATATTTTCTTCGATATTATCCAAAAATTATATGAGCAGAAACGTCGCTTTTGAAGAAATCTCGTATTATTATGAGGCGATCCTATTTTAGTATGAAATCGTGTCTTAACTTTCAAGTTAGCGGAATTTAACCGAAACAGACAATTTAAATTTGACCAATCAGAGGGCCTACACCGTCCAGACGCTGGAGTATTAATATTATCAGATATAATGTTTACATTTTATTATGTACGTATGCATTGATATACAATGGAAATAGATAAAATAATGTTATCCTATTAAACTTTATTTTATTAAAAAACAAATAACTTTTTTAATATCACTTTATTATATACAACCAATACATGTTTCATGAACGAAGTATACACCGAAGTCAAAAATTAAATATAGATTACAATTGGAAAAAAGAAGTGGAAGGAGTGGGGAGGGGTAAGAGTATGCTGGGTTTATAAGAATTAGGAATTACAATATGAAAGACCAGTTGAGTGGGAAAATATTTAAAAGAGAGTTTATAAAAAAAAATCTTGTTAATTATATCTACTTTTATAAACATGTTCTCTTATTTCTAAATTTTCGAAATTATTTATTTGTGATGCTTTATATCCTGTGTGAAGTATTTTAAGACCTGAAAAAAAAATTGCATAAAACCATAAAACAATATATTCATAAGACACATAACATTATATAAGTGTAAGTGTATGTATTTGTGTATACATGTATGCATGTAGGTGCATACATGTACATTATTCTTTACTTATAGTTTTGTGTTCATCAATGTTGTGTTTGTCTGTAATTAGTGATAGTATATACCAAGTTTAATTAGTGTAATTGAATTTCGAGAGCTTTGATATGAATCACTGTTGACAAACCTAAGAAAAAAAAAAAAAAAAATTTACAACGGTTATTCTAATAAATTGAAAGTTTTTTTTATTTTTTTTTTTTTTATTTAATATTTGTATGTTTTTTACAATAAATATACAATTATACATATTATACAGTGTTATCAAGGTAAATAATAATAGCTTTTCCTCACCATAAAGAGACAAGGCTCTTGTGTTTGGTGAGTGAATCCTAGCTCAATTATATGGAATCATGTAAGTAAGTAAATAATATATTTGCAAAACCAAAGGGATAAGTAAGAAATAGGCAAGATTTATCAATAATACAGTTTCAAGATTTGAAGGAAATAATAATAAGAGTAAGATATGGACTTTTATAGTAGTTTTAGGTAATTTTTTAATTTTATTTTAAATTCCTGAATATCTTCAATATTTTTTAGATATAATGGAAGGATGTTAAAATATGTTATACCTAGATAGAGATAGGTATTTTGTGTGTGCTTTGTATTAAGTTTTGGGATTTTGATAGTTTTTTGATATCTTACTGATGAATTGAATTGTAAGTTATTTAACTGTATTTCTTTATAAATTTGTAGAATTGAATATTTTTTATATATATTGTCTATTGTGGGTACATTGAATATTGAAAAGAGAATCTCAGTAGAAAATTTGGATGGTTTTTTCAATATTACTTTGATTATCAATCTTTGAACTATTTTAAGTGGATTTAATATATTGTTATAAGTTCCTCCCCAGCCAATAATACCATATTGTAATATAGATTGTACAATTGCATAGTACACTCTTTTTAGGTTTTCTAGTCTAAGAATATTTCTAAGTCTTATAAATATATAAATACATTTTCTAATTCTTTTGACAAGTTCACAAATTTGTTTTTTCCATTTAAAATGTTGATCTATATATATACCAAGATATTTAATTTCAGAAGTTAGACTAAGTATAGAACATTCTTGATTGCAATTAGTTCTGTTACATTTAAGTTGATGTATTATAATTTTTAATTCTGGTATTGATTTAAATTTTTTGATAGAGAATGGGATACATTTTGTTTTTTCAGTATTTAATGAGAGGAGGTTTTTATCGAACCAATTTTTCAATATATTAATATCAGTATTTGCTAAGTTATTAACATTATTCCAATCAGTACCTTCAATTATTATGACAGTGTCATCAGCATAAGATATTATTTTTCCATTTAATCTTTGATTGAATATGTCATTTACATAAATGATAAACAGTAACGGTCCCAGGACTGTACCTTGAGGTATGCCGAAGTGACTTGTTTTTTGTTGACTAAGTACATCGTTGATTTTTACGACTTGAGGGCGTTTGAAAAGGTAGCTTTTTATCCATTCTATAGCTGTACCACTTAATCCAATGTTTCTTAATTTACTTATAAGTTTGTCGTGTGATATGCTATCAAAAGCTTTTTTTAGATCTATGAAAATTCCAATGCATTTTAATGATTTATCTAATGAATTATGAACAAGACTAGTTAATTTTGCAATTGCATCCTGAGTGCTTCTACCTTCCATAAAACCGAACTGATTTTCATTAATTAATTTATTACATTTTACAAATTGGTTTATCCTTTTTTTAACTATCTTTTCAAAAATTTTTGCTATGTTCGAGATTATTGATATGGGTCGGTAATTGCTAACTTCTTCTGGGTTACCAGATTTAAATATTGGAGTAATGGTAGTTTGTTTGTAGATTGATGGAAACACTCCGCTTTGGAAACTTACATTTATTATGTGTTTTAACGGTTTAGAAATTTGATTTTTAATATTTTTTAAAATATTAACTGTTATTCCATCAAAACCCGGGGCAGAACCTCCTTGCATACCGTTTATAATTGATATTATTTCGTTCTCAGTGGTGACTTGGAATGTTGCTATATTATTGTCAGTATCAATATTACAGTCTGGAAATGTTATATTTGGGTCAGTATGAATGAGATTGGCAAGATTTTCCCCTACATTCGCAAAGAAGGTGTTAAATATGTTTGCAGCTTTTGAGGGATTTTCTTTACAACATGTTTTCATGTTGTCATGAAATATAGTAGCGATGTCGTTATTCTTGTTTTTTTTCTTGTCAATTATTTCATTTATAACTGTCCACACTCTTTTACTATCATTTTCAGCCTGATTCAACTTTTGTTTATAATACTTTTGTTTTGTGTTTTTTATAATATATGAAAGTTTGTTTTTATATGCTTTAAAATGATTTAGTAAATTTTTATTATTTGGTTGTTGAGTAGTTAATTTGTAAAGAGCTTGTTTATGTCGTACAGATACTACTAAACCATGAGTAATCCATGGTTTTATAGGTTTCAAGTTCGACACTTTGGATTTGGTTATTATATTATTATTTGTCGAGTCATTTATGCATTTACATATTTTTTCTTCAAACATTTTACAACATATATTGACATCATTACATTGTAATAATTTATTCCAATTTTCTGATTCTAATTGGTGTTTTAATGTATCCATATTAAGTACTTTTTTTGAGTAATTATTTTGCTTAAATAATGGCAAAGTTGGATTGCTTAATTTATAGTTAAAAATACATGAATAATGATCAGTGATAGATGTATGAATGACAGCTGATTTTATATTTTTGAAATCAGGAATATTTGTAAAAATGTGATCTAAGCATGAGGGGCGTTGACCTTTAACATTTCTAGTATAAGAATTTATGCACGATAAATAATTGAGTTCTGCTAACATATTTAGATATGTGTCTTTATCTTTACTAGAATAGTCGTTTGCGATATTTAAATTCATATCTCCAACAATAATGGTATTTTTATTTCTAAAATTTAACAAAATATTTTTTAATTCATCTATAAATTGAGGTACTATCGATGTATGCGTGCGATAAATTGCAATATTGTTGTAATATTTATTTACGTCTTTAAATTCTATATTTAATATGTTAACATTACTAACATTAATTATTTCTTTAATATTGAGAACATTATACTGGTTAGAAATAAATAATCCGATACCTGAGTTTTTGTTTATTTTGTTTATTGTCGCATGGTATGTGTAGCCTGGAATAGTGTAATTGATTTCGCCTGCAGAGTGTGTCTCTGTTAAGACAATCAGGCCCGGGAAAAAATTTAATTCTTTTAATGTTATAACTAATTCATCCATGTTTCGTTCTAAACTTCTAATATTTATATGAAATAGGGTAAATCCTTTTTCAGTGCAAATTAAGTTAAAATCTTTCATAGATTGACATAAATTTTCTTCAATATACATTTTTTTATCTAATGCGTTACATAAAAAATCATTCATTTTTAAAGTTTTAGATTAGAGTTTAAAGAAATGAAATTTACCGTATTATTCATAGTCGATGCGCTCTCTAGCTAGTTGAAGCATTTTTTGCCGATAGAGACATTTCATGCTATCAACTCTGTGTTCTGTAGAATAATTCATATTAAATCTTTTGTTTTGAACACAGCAATTGTTGCATGTTGGAGGTTGTTCTTTATTTTCACATTTAGACAGAATGTGCTCCTTTGTGCAGTGAGGGCAAATGGGGGGCTGCGTCCTGGCGAGACATCTTTGCGCTGTGTGGCCGAACTTAAGGCAGTGGTAGCATTGAGTAAGCGGGTTACAGTCTTCTATGTATACTCTTTGGAATTTGATGTTTATTTTGTTTTTTTCTAGTAGCGTTTTTCTTAATTTACCGGTTGTTTCAATAATGTAGTTAGTGGTGTCGTTTTCTTTTCCTTCATTGTATTTGTTTTTTAATTCTTTGATAATCTTGATGTTGTTTTTGTCTTCCAGGGTTAATCCTTCATTTTGTTGGACAATCCCATCTATTATTTCCTCTTCAGTCAATTGGCATTGCAGTCTTTTCAACATTAAACACGGTTTCTTTTTTTTAATTTCTTCGGCCAATATTTCTTTTCCAATTACCTTATTAATTTCTTCGGTTAACTTTTCTGCATCTTCTTTTTTTTGACATGAAATCAGTAATTTTTGCTCTCCGATTTTTTTTACTCCATTTACTCCAACTTTTATTTTAGTTAAATTAATGTTTTTTTGAATTTTTATTTTTATATCTTCGGCCTTCAAGGTGTTTTTAGATGTAATTATGATGGCGTGCTTCTGTTCTGGGATGTGTGCACTTGTATTCACGAAGTTTTTATTGTCACCTAATACGTTTGCATATGTCCTTTTGTTATTATTATAAATTTCTTCTAGTTTCTGTGCGTAGTGATGATTGTTTTTAATATTAGTTTCTTGTAATTCTATAATCTTTTTTTGTAGGTTTATTAGTTCATGTTGAATTTTTTCTTCCAGTGATATAATGTTCTGTTCCAGTGTTAATTTTATTTTTGAGTCTTTCACTGAAGTGATCTTGTTTATTAAATCTTTAATGTTTTTAATAATTTCTTGAGTTTCCATATTGGATGGAATGGAGCGCCCAGGTGGGCGAGTTATTAATGTAAACTATATTATTTGATTTACTTGTTACAAAATTACGCGACTGTACTCCTTCGATGCGGAGCGAGAATGAATATGAATATGTTGAAATACTAAATAAAAAAATTAAACATATTCTCTTCAAACGGTATTTTTACCCTATTTCTTAAGATATAAATAAACAATCAGGATTAAAGCATCGCAAATAAATAATTTTTAAATTTTAGAAATTATAAAACATGTCAATAGAAAATCAGATATAATTAATAAGCAAAAAAAATATAAGTAATAATGAAAAATGCCATTGCAAAGTTTAAATAAACTTCCAGAAGAAATCTTCTTATGAAACGCTTAATGGTCAAGTAATTTTGCATATTTAAATATTCGCGCCAGTTATTTGGTTAGTTTTTACACCGCCAGAGGTGCGCTCTGTGTCGGCCAGCTATTGCCGGCCATATTGAATGAACGCGTGCTTTTTTCGTCAAACGTCAAACGTAATCACGTAATTGTGGATAATTTTCACTGTAATTTAATTAATCCAATGGATAATAAACTTTCTAAAACATATTTTCTTCGATATTATCCAAAAATTATATTAAGAGAAACGATATTTTTGAAGAAATATCGTATTACATGTGGCGATTCTTTTTCAGTATCAAATTGTGTCTTAATTTTTAATGTCTTATTTTTTTTGTATCCAGTCGCCTGCAAACCGAAATGAACCTTACGGTTGCTTAAAATTGAGGGGCAGATTGGTATTTTTTGCCTGCAGACCCCCAATGCAGAATTTATCCGAATCACATAATATGAATTTGACCAATCAGAGGGCCTACATCGTCCAGACGCTGGGACAATAATACTATCAGATTCTGTGAGGAATCTAGGTAAGTAGTGTGGATTACATATTTTCCATCTTGGAGACAGGAAGTTTTTTTTGCATTTTATACCCCCTTCCAAAAGAAGTCTTTGCATAATTTATCAACGGGCATTTTCGCCAAGTTTTTGAATTACGTTTTTGTCATGCACGATTTTGGTGGTTTTTTCGTATTTATGTTTGGCATAGTATATATTTTATTTATTTATTAACGCCCTTTTTAGGGAATTTTACATGCGAATAATAATAAAACAAAGAGTATATATTTACTATACATAACTACACTGCCTCAGTATTAATGTTTGTATTTACTAGTAATAAATTAAAGATATCCACTGACTAGGTGTAATTATTTCCCCCGATAATTATTCTGGGCATAGAGGAATATATCGGTAGTTAGTCGCAGAAATACGTAGTGGAATCCGCAAGCTTATCAATGCAAGCAATTTTGGACTATAAAAAGCATAATTTAGAATTTTATTTAGAAATACTAAGAAAACATTGGAGAGTTATATATTTTTAACATGGACATTTATTAATTCACTTTGTTTTGTCAGCTAAATACAACTGTCAAACCTGTGCACATTTTATAATTATTTAGATTAAAAAGATGTTTGTTTTTAGCATGTCCAATTTCTAAATTTAATTAAACAAAGCCTGATTTTGTATTTAATTTTAGGCATGTTAGATTTATTTTGGGGTGTCTTAAATAGCTTGCATAATATATTTTTTGAAAACATACAATTTTGAACCAACACCGAAAAAAATTAAGCTTAACATTTCTGGTAAAGAATTCGTTAGTCCATTAGGTGACAATATTTATTTGTTAACGCATTTAAAATGGAAATATTAAAATTATTTACAATTATAATATTATAGTACCATAAACTGTTTTTAATATTTTGTATTTATTAAGATGTCCGCTGAAGAATCCACTTTATTACCCTACTGAAGTATTCTGGGCAATGAGGAGTAAATATTAAGGTAGTTAGTCCCAGAATTTATAAAGAGAAAAAAAATCCCAACTTCTCGTAATCTGGCATCGGTCGAAACAGATCAATAAAATGTGAAAGTAGTGGAATGGAAAATATGAAAATGATAAAAAATGTATAAATTTTGGCGAAAATTCCCCGAAATGACTGAGATGTATCTTCTTAGCTTTAAAAGGCTGAAAAAATAATCGCAGTAATTAAGTTTTTCGAGGTAGAGACAAATCACAACGTTTTATAATAATTAAACACAGCTTTGAGCCAATTAGACATTTCAATTCCATTTAGCCGTAAGGATTGTCAGCGACTATTATTTATTCAGTTATTCAGTGCGGGATTAAAGGCCTTATAAAGCTTACCGGGTAATAATTTTTGTTTTCATTGGTTCACTTACATTATAAGCAAAGAAGAAATGGCAAACCGGGACTAAAGTAATTTATTAAATTTTATTTAAGTTTTCGATGCTTTGTTTTATGTCTTTGAATATAAAGTAGGTTTTAGGTTTTATTCGAATAAGCTCCAAAGTTTAAATAGGTTAAAATGATTTTATTTGTTAATGACCTCACGTTCATTGAAATATGGAGAAAAAATTATCGGTTTGCATAGCAAACCTGAACAGTATCAAATCCGTAAGTAAGATAGAACCATAGAATAAAAAAGAATACTTTTGTGTAAGAAACCTTAAAAAATAAAAGGTTAAGTGTGAAATAAATCCGTCGATTTAATTACAATGCTCTTGGTATTTTATCAACACATTTTTTTGCCTTCCAGGATTTCGATTTTATTTCATAACTCCCCTAAATGTCCTAATTGAGAGGGTGAGAGTTTTAGGGATTTAAACAGGATTGGGTCTTTTTTCCGCAATTGAGCCTTTAGGTAAGTATAGGTGTGTACTATCTTGGGATTAACTAGATATGGAGCCACATGTACCACCTTATCTTCTGTATAAACCAGAGTTTCAGAACAGCTACCTAAAGTTAGGTTGACCGTCTGAAACACCTTTAGAACTACCCTTACTACATAAACTATAATTTTACTTAATGCTTACCAACTTTCCTCTTTCACCATTCCCTCGTCCCTCCCTTTTATCTCACAACCACAATTGAGGAAACCATGCTATTACTGACTCCTGACAATGACAATTGGGACTATTGTGCGGTGTTCACTTATTTTATCCCTGTAGACCCTAAAGTCGCATTTTATTAGCATGAAACGACACGAGAATTATATAAACTAAACATACTGATTATTGTTATTTTCATTTATTTTTTATTGCTCTATTTGAGGTTGCGAAGACCTGTTCCTTTCAGTAATAGGATTCAGCAATAAAATTGACAGGCCTTGGACCAATAATGAAGACATGGGGCTCTTAAGTACATCGTATAATCACACAATAAAAGCGAGATTTATTCACCTTATCGCTTTCGTTTAAATACTCATCCAACATTTCAACTGAGATGAAGTGTCTTATAAATGGAATAAAATAATATTTTATGGGCATAAGGTAAGTACCCTCCTGAGGTTGTAATATTAATATTAAATAATAATAATAAGAATTTATTCCAGAATGTACGCAGGGGTAGTGCAATGCAATGCATTCCATATTTGAAATAGTATACATAATAAGTAATAAAAATAATAATAAAGAAGTGATTTGTAAGCAGCTAGATCTGAATAGCTAGATTCTTCTCCTGTTTTCTTTGTACGAGGTTTTAAAAAATATTTCACAATACAGGTACAGGATGTCTGGGGGAAATGCGCAGTTACTTCGGGAGGTGATTCTGGTGATGATAGTGAAAATATAAATGATAAAAAACTTTTTCTGAATTCCCATAAAAATATTTTAAAAAAAAGCAAATATTTCACGTAGTAAATTAAACATCTTTACTTGAAAATAGATGAAAAAGTTGGAATTCCGAAAAATATTATCAATCATTTTTTACTTTAGAATATCAAATAAAATCAACGCTTTACGGTACCCCCAGACACTTTATTTATTAACAAATTAAATAAGTCGCTTCATTTCAAAATAAATAAAGACGAAAAATTTGAATTTATCGGCACGCCATTACCAAACATTAAACTATCAACCTACTTACTACATACTACGTACCCTTGACTTAACCTTTGACTAGTTTTCCTTTGATGTAAAAGCGCCTCTTTATCGGGGTACGGACCCCCCTAACTCCTAACCCAACCTCGGGATTACAGTCCCTTTACTAAATATAATATTGATGAGCGGTGTTATGGACTTGTACTAGGAAAACGCTTTTACAGGATCAGTTTTCATGGTGGTCGTCATTTGTGGTACAAACTAATTAAAAATTATTTTTAGAATGATTTAAAATCGTTGCTTTGTAAACGGATTCGTTTCTAAAAAATGATCTTCGTTGTGCCATTAATATAGTTAATAATTTGGCTTCAATGAATTTAACTAATTTATTATGCACGCTATAACTGTGAATTTAACAATAAAAAATATGAAAGCCATTTTGACAAATATTATGCCCTTGTATATTATGTATTATGAACTAATGTGTTGCATTATTATTTTTTATGCTAAATATTTGCAATTCAAGCTGGTTGCAGTTTTTTTTTTCCTTTTATTGTGTTTTTAATTTATACTTATACTGATCATGTATTATGTGTATTTTATTGGAATCTAAAGCTCTAAAACACTTTATCTCTGTATCGTCTAGAAAATCATTAATAAGTGTAAAAATCATGTTAAAGTACATCGTTGAAAAATAAGTAAAATAAAATTTCATGTATTTTTGTGCTTGATATTTTTATATCCACTCTATTATTTGGTGTTGCTGGAATAAGCCCCACGCAACACTCCCGAAAGACCAATCCCAGAACTATGTCAATTGCAATTTTATTTGGGACCATTTATTGTTCAACGCATCTGCTAAACTTGAAAGTATTCCTCAATATTTAAACCTGGGCTTCTGGAATATAATAAAAGCCCAGATTTCATACCTTTTTCCAACCTTCATACCTTTCCAGAACTCCCTCTTCTTTCTCTCCTCAAAAAAGACCCCAAATATAACATCCCAAAATGCCCCGATAAAATTTTTATTTTATTATTAAAAAAATAAAATTAAAGCAAAACTTATATATTTTTGAATTTCAGATGTTAGTGTGGCAAATGAAAGAAATTACTTTAAGACCAATAGTTTTAACAAATTTATTTATTGAGAATATTGTTAAATTCCCTCAAGGTGATGTTCTTAAAATTTTGTTCGATTATCAAGGTCTATGAAATGGATATTTCGCATAATTGATTATTATTGGTCTAAATATAATCATCGATTTCTTTCTGTTCCTACTTCAGAGACCTCCTTCTGGAACACGCAGCCAGCCCATATAAACCTAGACTTTCCCTAACACGACAGTTGTGGCATGTCTGATAGGTGAGTTCATTACCTTATCACATCTTCTTCTTACTTGCCTTATAGTGCTAAAGTATCATCTTCAAAAAAAAATTATTCTCATCATTGTTAAATGGCAGATTGTATTTACTTCAAGGTCGTTATCAGTCTTCCGAGAACTGGGATTCAAAGCGTTATTCAACGAACTTTATTATTTTAAAAGATTTAAAAAGATTAGGGAACGCCCGAGGAATAAATGGCACGATCAAGTTAACAAGTTCAGTTTGGCGGTCCATTCTCTCTGCCCCTGTGTAAAACGGTGTGATGATTAGTTAGTTAGTTAAGTCCTCTTCAAAGAAATATTATTGACACAAGTATAAATTAAAAATTACAGTACAAACTAAATACAAGTACAACAAAATCAGGTCATGAATGAAAAGAGACGCTTAACTTTTCCGTTTGTCAACAGAGGGAGGGTACCTACCCAAAATCTCGAAAACTACTATCATTTGTGCAAAATTTTAAATACAAACCTTCTAGTTTGGTATTTCTATGTACTCGTACTACAAAATCTACAAACTCAATCTACCATCTAAATTAGAAGATTAAAACAGTGTTTTTTTACATACGTAGGAATCATTCCTTGCCATAAACAATGTGTATTGCTGAAATCACACCACAGTTGTTTCTCCCATTATAAGTGCTCACTGTCTAGTGCCTCGTAGGTGATACGCGCAATCCAACTCGCTCGCGCTATTACCATGGCTGCATGAGGGTAAGGTACGGTAACGTCGCCCGCCATTGGGTTTTTTTTATTAAATTATCTATATTATCATAATTTATCAAAAAACTTTGATTATTAAGGCCATTCATTCAAAAGGGAAATATTGGCATGCCGAAGGTTAGAGGAAATATATTTTTGTTTTCCTTCGGCTTGTTTTAAACCTTATCGCGAGCAGCGTACCACTTCATATAAAAGAATGTGGTGCTCTTTTTTAAAAATAAGCATGATGTAAATACTTCTTACAATATGCATCCATCTAGCGAAGTGATTTGTTCAAGGCAAAACCCATTTCACTAGGAATACGCTTTCCATCTTCCAAGGCTTATTTGTGCGCAGTTGCCTGAATGGCGGCAACCTTAAAGCATTTTATCACAACATAGGGGTGTCGTTTTCTTTCTCCGATATACGTAATAAAAGTCGTAAATAAGGCAGTTAACATGGCCTTTTATCATTTCCCTTATAATGAACAATGACCCGGCCCTACTGAAGGCCGAGTAATCTTTACTTTTATAACTTAACCCATTCGATGCCGCTCTTTTATGATGACCCAGAAATACCAATGTTAATGTAAATATGTCTTTCTTATGTTCAAAGAATTACTTTGGATCATGTAATCTCATGGAAACATGCGCGTAGCCATGTGGAAAAGTTTTAGCTGATCATAAGCTTGCACAATAGCGGGAAAGTACATAGTTAAACTTTTTTATATGCATAAACAGAGGCCTATCCGTCTGGATCTAGTGAAACTATGGTATCCCCAATTGGAGTATTTTTTGAGGCCTTAAGTTGTGGGGAGAGGAAGTAAATGGTAAGGAGTAAGGTTGGGGAGTACCTGGCTTTTCCGAGCTGATAACCAAACACGGCTAAAGCCATTTCATGTAACGTTTCAATTCTGAATGATTGTCTTACACCAGGGTGATGATCAGAGAATCTTCCACTCTGAATACGTGCCGCAAGTATACCAAATATTATTTTTAATGAATAAATTGTGAAATAACACGAATCATAACCCTCGTTTGAACCCCGAACCTTCGGCTTGCTAGTCGAGAGCTTTACCCCTCGACCACGGAGGCCCTCAAAAACCGATTGACTGCTAATAATTATTAACTGATTGACTTCCAATAATTATTGGCCTTTTGAATTGCCTGAAACCTACTTAATTGGTACGAGTGCAGTTCTCCAGAGTTGTAGATCTCTTTGATGATAAAAACTTTCTAAAAAGAACAATAATTTTTTTTTGAATCATTGCTCTTCTTCCTGTTTCTTCAATAGTTATCAATCAAACGTATGAAGGGAATCCCCACGCAAAACAACAACGCCGTAATATGTTTTAATAATATATTACTAGCACAGACCCGCGAAAAATCACGAGATATATTTTTAGATTTTGAAGACGACAATTAAATTAATTTTCTGTTAAAAAAATTGTAGGTACCTAGGTGGGGTAATTTATTGCTTGTCTTGTTGTAAACAAAGATTTCCAATTCTGATAATGATTCAAAACAAATCCGAGTTCTAGAGTTCATTTAATCTAGATTTACATACACAACCGAAAATAATACATTTAATGATTTTGATGATAGTAAGTAGTTTCATTATTGAGAATTCTGTTGTTTGAATACTGAATAAACAATGTTGGATCCAAAAGATATATTTGTACAAACCGCTACTCCGTTTTATTTTCTCAGCTAGGAAGCCAAACTGTTAAGGTGTGTTTACACGTAAATTGCAATTTATTAAGTTATGTTGTTATTGTGACCTAGATAATATACATAATGGCTTACCTACCTAGTGACCTGAAACTTCCGAGGTTAAATATTTTCATTGAATTTGTTAGAATTTAGTAAATTGCTTACAACATCCCACAAAAATCAATAAAACTAGTGGATTGGTAACTTTATTTTGAGTTTGGTGGAAGGATTAGCGAAATTTAACAGATAATGGGTATTTTTCTTTTTGGTTGACGGTTTTTTATGATATAATTGCATAACATTGTTTCTTATTATTAAACAAAGTACAATATCTTCGAAATCAATGTGTTATCTTCGACATGCTTAACCTAATTCGGGCACACCTGAACGCCCACAATACGCTTCTACCTCTTCGGTGGTAATATGCTAACATTATAAAACCGATGTATGTAATTATCAATTAAGTTTTGGGTTAGCCGGATTAACATATCCGTGTAGACCACCATTGTTTTCACAGATAAAGTGAGTTTAAATTCCAAGAAAGAACTTCTATATTTAAAAATGTTTGACAAAATTGTGCTTATTTTTGGCAGACGGGCACACCCTAATTCACGTCTATCGGTTTTATCTCTTCAGTGTTGTTATGCGAACATTCAAAATAATGCACAAAAGATTTTATTATAAATTAAGTTCTGGGTTAGTCGAATTGACGTATCCAAGCAGACTCTCGTTATCCTCGCAGATGAATGGTTTCTTATGGTAGCAGGCTACGTCGTGCCAGAAGATGCCATCGGCGTACACCGTGTTGAGGACAGCCATGCAAGGCTCGTGGGTGCCGTTAATCTCGTACTCAGCATCGTCAGGCTGCGGCTTCTTCTTGAAGCCAGTCTGACTCCATGGAATCTTTCCCCAACCCTTGGGGATCTAGATTTTGAAAAAAATCATTCAAAATTAATAATAAAAATTTCAAAATCACTGTTTTATGTGTTAGTTAGGGGATCTACTAGTAGTTGATACCAGCTTTAGCCCGGGTGACATAAAAGTTTTTTTGTCAATATTTTTTTCCACTGAAAATAGGATGCTCCTACTGTGCTCCTCATAGGAGGCTTCCTAACAATTTATCTCAAAACCCATGTCATTTAGAGGAATCTGTATGGAAAATCTTTTTAAGAAAAGGAAAGAGAGAAAGTTTGGGAAGGAAAAGCGTATGGGGGGTGGGTAGGAATCTTGGGCTCAGTGTGTTCAGGAGTGACAAATCCATCCCTCCAACTGCAAGGAGATGGGTAGAGAGAGTCTGGCTGGAGAAATGGAAGACCTGCCTCAACCAGTCTCACCCGATTTGGCTCGCCACGTAGTAGGTGGTCAGACGCGTCTGCCGTCAAGACCAAAATAAATCTCACTCCGCGAACCCGGGCACCCCTGCTAAGTCACCAAACATACCGAATTACTTAAGGTGATATACGGTAGAGGTGTTGGTTATACAAAAAATGGTTCTGGGGTGATGGTACCAATACCCTCCTCCCAAAATGAAATATTTGGGCAAACAATAACGTTTTAACATATAAATCAATATTTATATGCCATAAAACATTGCTTAGAATTTACAAGCTTAAAATTATTTAAAATTTACCAAGAAGTCTCACGACACTAAACTCTACGCAAATTAAATCAAAGTTCATAATTCAACGTCTTCAGTTCGACAACGAATCAATTGTTTTGTGAAAGGGAGAATAATTTTTTTGTTATCTACTAATGTAGAGTTTTTAGTACAACTTTCTTAAATAATTAATTCAATAAATTCTAATATTTGCAGTTCAAATAAGACGTGACGATATTATGTAAGTCTGTATATACCTATACAACGTCGTATGAAGAACTTCAATGTATTCACAACAGCATTTTATAGTCACTTCTTGCTGACTTATATTTACGCATGTGTTAAAAAATATGCCAGGACATGAAGTTATAACGCAATGAATCTACATATTGCAAAAAAATTACAAATATTACAAATATTAAAGAAATTAAATTGTTATTTCGTCACGCTTTCCCTGGCAAAATTTTAGTGGGAACGTGCGAAATAATTTCACACGTCTAAAATACATGTAATTTTATCTTAAGTTATCTGCATTATTTATTGCGTCTTTGTGAAATTTTTAGATATTTAAGAACTGATATTTGATAAGTATTAAGGCTAGATTTATTCAATTCATCTTATTGTTGTTGGCGATGAAACCGAAGATTCCATGCCAACAAAATATCTATTATTTTATGAATTGGTAGACACAGATGGTCTAAATGATTTGAAAATTTCAAGTTCTGAACACACAAAATGTATTATAATATGTTGGGACCTGATTCACTATAGCATAGTCGTCACTTGAGATTATATTTGATTCGATTAGAACTAGATTCGGACTTCTCACTTAAAAGTCAAATAAATAGGACTGTAAGCACAGGTTTACTTTACCTAAGAAACCTCAAGTCAGTCCGAAGAAACCTTCCTATAGAAGCAACGAAACTACTAATAAACTCTTAAGTAGTCTTGCGTCTAGATTACTGCAACGACATTTATGCCAGGCTTCCGAAATATCAAACTGACAAACTTTGGTTTGTGTTTAATGCATCGGCATTGCTCATAACCGGGGTTTCTAAATATTCGCACATTTCAGAACACCTTCGTAAACTTCACTGGCTCAAGTGTCCTGAGCTGTGTCTGAAAAAATCTAGTACAAATTATGCTGGATGATATTTAAATCCATCAATGAAATTGCCCTACTTTACATCTCTGAACTATGCGTCCTGGAAAATACTGGTAGCACTGAGGCAGTCAACTCTTAGATCAGCAACATTATCAGCTATAGACAGACTAGTGAAACCTAAGCACGGGCCAAATACTATGTTTGGAGATCACGCTTTCTGAGAATCTGGGCCTTAGGCTTGGAATAAACTCCCTTCAGGACGAGGACGCATGACAAGCCCAACAGAATTCATGTCTAAACTAAAAACTTACCTTTTTAGCGAATCATAACATAGCTTGTCGCTGATCAGATGCTCCTTTACAAAATTATTAACTCAAAAGTTGACTGAGTTGGTAAACAAAATAAATGTCTACGCACCGCCTCGATATAGCAGACAAAAACCCTTTTCTATATTAACAAATACAACATCAACTCCAATCAAAACGAATTTATGAACTGAGCCTGCAGTTGGTACAAAAAAAACTTGCAAATATAGACATACATGCTGACATATTCACCGCTAGTTACTATCGTTACAGAAGTTTATGTATCACATTTTAGGTATGAATAGCGCAAAATCATGATGATTAATTTAATTTAATTTCAGTTGCGCTACAACTCCAAAACCTGTTTCCCACTCTATCTGTCCTGTATACTTATAAACACATATATTCTTGTATAATACATTATATATGTTTATTACATTTGTTCTACTTCCATTTTTATACTTGTTACTTAGTTCAGTTTTTAAATTTGTCACTTGTCCTGCTATTTATATTTTAGTCTACATTCACTAAAAACTTAGTTGTATGTTACCAATTCAACTATCTGTGAACATTTATAATTGGTTTGTTTCTTTTCCACCCTCCTTTGTATATTAAATTAATATTAAGAATGTTTAAGTTCCTTAAAATAAATAAATAAAATTTCGTTACATTAAATATACCTGCCTCAGTGTAGCATTCTTGTATTACCTATAATATATCCTAGTCACACTTTTCTTTTTGGATTTACATTATTCAAAGCCTTAGTCCTCAATCTGTCGTATACCGCGGGATAAATAATATTTATGAAGTTAAATTCGAATAAAATCCTTGTTCTGTTGTACCGCCCAACATACGATTTGCTTGTCCTCTCCCGAATGCACTCATTTATAACCCACAGTCATTGAACTGGCCGAACCGTTTTTAAAGTAACGTGGAAAGAAATATCTATACCAAATTATTTTTTTAAATACTCGTAAAGAGCTGATCGTAATACATAACTTGTAGATTTCCAAATTGCAATAATTAAAATAATAATTTCGGTGATGTGTCTCTGTGTAATTCCAGTTCAATGATCACTAGAGCTGGAATTCGCAAGCGATAAAGCGACACTTTGGACAACCGATAAAGTATGTATCTACCGAAATTTTTTTTAATTAGTTAGTAATTCTTTAATTATAATGGTTAATTCCTGATAGTCTTTAAAAAGGCAATGATCATGAGGCAAACATATTTTTTTAAATAAAATCTAACATTTATAATATCCTGTGAAATATAAATAAATGTATGTCTAGGGTTTATGTCTAGGGTTCGCTGCTTTGATGCGCCACAGAATAGCCGAGACGAATCAGCGCTACCAGATATCGGACAACATTCTTGTCCAGGCCGTTGCCCAGTG
The DNA here is from genome assembly GCF_061612785.1 of Hesperophylax consimilis. Lineage (NCBI taxonomy): Eukaryota > Metazoa > Arthropoda > Insecta > Trichoptera > Limnephilidae > Hesperophylax > Hesperophylax consimilis. The sequence continues at coordinate 26,000,619 of NC_142836.1, read as the reverse complement.
GCAGGGAGCGCCTCTACACCAGAGATGGAAAATTTCACTCAAGCCACCATAAAGTCCTAATGTGCTCATCAATTTATTCATTTTTTATTATTTTTAGTTTTTTTATTTCTATATTGATTTTTTTATGTATTAACTTAAATGTAAACTTGTATGGCAGGCAGAGAGCATTGCACACACCGCTCTGTCCAGCTGAAATAAACATTATTATTATTATATCTCATAATATATATTATTAAAATTAATTCATAGTGTCATTTCCAATTACATGGGTTCCAATTATGTCCTCTGCGTACGAACTGTTTCTAAATTTCTCTAATAAACAATAAGTAGTGTTAATCCCAGGTATGTATGGTCCTGAATAAATGTTATCTGGCTGTACAGAATGTAAATAAAATATAATATATATGTAGATTTAAATGCTATTTATAAAAGGAACGAAGCAACAGCAAACGGCACGAAATGCCACTTGCGGTTACTTTGGTCCTTCCCCATAATTCATCGAGATATAGTGCATATAGTTTTGTATTAGTGTTGCGTATCCAATGGATTGGTACTTGACGAATAGACTGTAATTTTTAGCAAGAAAATAATATCAAGCAATCGTATCTACCGCAAGGAAAAATAGGGTTGGGTATAGGAGATCTTTACCTTTTGAATGTTGTTGCTTAAATTGGAAGTTCGTCTTGAATGTTCTGTGGTCACTATAGTTTACATAGTAAATCTAGTATTATTTTACAACCGTTTTTGTATCACAAATACTTATTATTTCACAGCGTAAACGGTCGTTTGATCACTCTCGATAATATACAATATTAATTTAATGTATGATGATTGGGGCTGATAATTTATACTTTCCGATAATTACGTACTACAAGGTGGCGCCAAAAATGCAACGATATCCAACAACAACGAAAATTAACATCAATAAACAAAAGACTTATACTTGATTCTTTTTTTGAAGGTAAGACTTTTAGGAAATGGAATAAAATAAGGCAATTCAGGTAGGTACCGGATTGTTGGAATAACCATAAAAGTGTTTTAATATTAAAGAATTAGCTATCGTCGATCCAGCGGATGCAATCAGTTAGCCATAAGTTAATAATACTTTGTCTAGTTTTTTATTAGATGGATCATTGTAGAAATATATTATATATTTGTACAACGTCCTTGAGATGATTTTTCACAGAAACTTTATTAGAGTTCGTTTAGGATTTTTTTTACTTTCCCCAATTTTCTTATTTTTGCTAACTAAGATTTGTGTGAAATTACACCCGTTCATTTGAAGGTTATCTAGTTCAATAAATCTCAATGTGAATATACGACAATTTTAATATTATCCCAAGAATAGGTTTACTTCAACTTACTCTGTTGGTGGCTGCAATCTTCGCCCTGGTAGCCGACCAGAACCACCCGTTTATTTTCTTGGGGTATAAATCTCCATTATCGCAGCCGTGGAAGTCACACAGCCTCCCACTGGTCCAAATATAAGGAATATTATCTGGAAATCACAAAAATAATAACAATTTCAAATCAATGATTTCATGCCAATGCATACTTATACCGAACATTTTGCTTTAACTACGATGTTAATATACATGGCCAAATTTTTATTGGTTCGAATGTTCATTGTTGATTTCTGATTCAAATTCTATTTGAAAGGTGGGCTAGTATTGATGAGGCAACAAAATTATATATATGCAGGAGTTAAATATAATTTTAATAAGTTTGTGGTTTAATGTCAAACCACAAAGTGATGAATGTATTTTTTTGTAAAAACGTTTTGTGAAGTAAATAATATTCTAAGATTTTTTTGTTGGTGCTAAGGTAATATTTTCATCCGCCTAAGCTTAATTCAACAAATCAAATATTTATTTTAAACCTAATTCAAAGATTTCCGAATGTCTAGATTGTGAAAAATCCATCGAAGACTTCGCATCATCGTTAAACCCTCAAAGGGGTCACTCTCACTGAACAAATCAAGGAGATCACTAAGGAGGGTAGTTTATGAAGTTGACATTCAAGTTAAATATACCCTCGTAATATAAAATGTGTGCGAAGAGTTGAACGTATCAAAGCTGGGAAGATTGCACTGAGTAAGCTGTTGCTTTCAGCTGGACGTAGGCGGGAAAGGGGACGGGTAAAGAAACAAAAACAAAAAAAGATTTTTGCGTGACTTGGTTTGATTTTAGTGGGGTCGGTACTTATTTTGGCGTTAAAAAATATTTCAAATAACTGAATAAATGTTAATTGGAAAGAGTGAATCATTTTGGGTTGTCTTTAAAAATAGGTCTGTATTTGAATAACTGTGTGTTGATGTTATTTAATTGTCATTTTTTTCTATCAAAGGCTTTTAAAGGGAAAAATCTATAAAATGGGTTTTTGTTTCACTAAACTGTCAGCAAGGACCATCTAGCAGTAAGGACAATGACAATCTAGCACAAGGACCTACCTGGGCTTCTAAAAAATGATCTGAGGGGTGATTCCAGTTCTACTTAAAGAATAAGTTATTGTCTTCAACCTTAGGAGCGATTTCGATTAAAAAAATTACCTTAACCTCAAAATTAACTGCGATTCTAGTTGTCATGACAGATGACAGCGAAAAAGAAATTAATTTTAAGGATAATGACAGTAATTTATCCTTAAGTAGAATCGCTCATCTGATATCTTACTAACTTTCAAATCGTCGATTTTTTTTTTCATCCAATTGTGTAATTTGTTTTTGAACTTGGCTTCTATTATAAAAACACTGCCAATGGCGCTATACAAATTACTATTATTATTAGGTTGGATGTAAACTAATATTCACATTTATGTTTATGTTTTACAGTAGCTTACAATAGTTGAATGGCCTAAAGGTCTTTGTCCAAAGTTATTTCAGCAAAATGAGATAAGAGTAGTTCTCTATTACTGGCTCGTGTATTATGTAGGTTTTGTTTCAAATAACTGAAGGTTTCTTGTAAAAAGATTATTTCTGCAGCTTTTATTTTTATTTTTTTTATAGTGAATACCTCACAAGAGTCCCAACTGCTCCCGTCTGGAGCCAGTGAGACTATGGCATCCCCAATTGGGGGATGTTGTGAGGCTGAAGGTAAGTGGGGAAGGGAAAAAGGAAGGTGGGGAAGTACCTGGCTATTCAGATCTAGTCACTAAACACGGCTAAAGCCATTTGGAGCAACGTTTCAATTCTGAATGGTGGTCGTCTTACACCAGGGAGATACTGGTAGTATCTTTCACTCTGGAACGTGCCGCAAATATACTATATATTATTTTAATTAATTAATTGTGAAATAACACAAATTAATCAAATAAAATTTATTTGCGCACGCCGGGTTCGAACCCGCGACCTTCGGAATGGCAGTCCAATGCGTTACCACTGGACTATGCCGGCCGTCAAAGTATTGAAGATAATATCGGTGCTGGTAGAATGAGGGAGTTTCAAATTTATTTTCGTGAATCGTTTTTGTGCTAATGATGGGATTGAGAGTATTAGAAGAAGCACTACCCTAAGATATTATTCTGTATTTTATGTGTGATTGGCACAGCGAGTGATAAACTGATTTTAAAATATTCAGGTGAAGGAAATTGCGCGTTGGTTTGAAAAGGTATATAGATTGACGAATTTTGTAGCATTATGACTATAAAGGATTATTAATATATTACCAATGTTATTTAAGTTTGAGTTAAAGGATAGTTCTACATAAATGATGTATTTTACTTCTAGGCATTGGCAGTCACAATTGCAGTTCGAAGCTGAATTTTTTGGTTCTTATATTTTTATTGTTAGATCTAGGTTTGAGTTTTGAATACCTGTATTCAAATAACAATATAACAACCGATAACAATCGGTACATTCAATGTTAGTGATTAAGGGCGCCCACAGATAAGACACTTTAGTTGCGGAGACAGTTGGAAAACTATTCCAAAAGTCATACGAATTCACAGTTTCTCTCCTGTCCGCACCTTCGTATACCGTAACGGATTTTTATGCCCTCAACTATTGCAACTCAACTGCCGCCTTAAATAAAGTCTCTCGTCTGCGGACGCCCTTAGGGTGAAGCCAATTTTCAACATTGAAACTTAAAATTAATTCATCGATTTCTAGGTTACACAACTCATTGATTTATATTATATGTAGATTTGGCCCAACAATATCGTCGTTATATCGGAAGACAAACGAACTCATCGGCAAGAAAAGCCAATGCATCAAAAATAATAGGTAATAAACGACAATCTTACCCGACAATACCGAAATCTCGAAACAACACATAGCCGGCAAGAAATTGCCATAAAATATTTGGTTTTAGAAAATTTTCGACTTTTCCAAAACATGTTAATCTAAACGGGTCACTCGCCCTCTCTCTTTATCCTCTCAAACCCTCTTAGCACCTTCCAGGAGGAAATCCTCGAGGATGAAAGAAGGACTGAAAGATAAAGCGAAAAGCAACGATTGATCCTTTCGATGATTTTTCAAATATGTCCCAGTTATAATTCTCAGAAGATCTTATATTTTAATGTTTTCTCTTCTTCAACAAACTGTATTATAAAGACTGTTATTTGGCCGAACTAAATATTAATGAACTTCTTTAGAACCCATTATCCTTGCATAAAATCACTTCATATATTTTCTAAATAAATTAGCTTTGTTTCATACCTTGGAATAACTTTGAATAATTTAAACAATAATGAAAAATATTTATTAAGGACGGGTTGTTTCGGAGAATTTGAACAATTCTTCAAATTTCAAAGTTAATTTTCCAGTTCTGTAAAAGATTTTTCAAGTTCTGTTATTATTTCAGTTTTGTCATGCAACTAGCCTATGATGATATAATAACAGAACTTGAATAAGACATTCACAGAACCCAGAAATGAACGTTGAAATTTGATGAATTGTTCAAATTCTCCGAAACAACCCGTCCTAAATAAACAGTGGTGTAGCAAATTTCATACTTTACGATGTTTGTGTAGATGAAAAGGAATGATTTTTACCAAAGAGTCTGCAAAAAATCTGTCGCTTAGAAGATATGGCTCCGGGCGATTAATGGGGTTGCCCAAGCGGTCGCTACGCCACTCAAATAATTTACGACATCTGTTGGTCTCTTCGCGGAAAGCACTCACCGATTACAAAAATATATCATTTACATTGATGTTACGGGTACCTGTCTGTTGCCTACAATACTTACTGTCAGGCTGTAATCCATCATTCGACTTGATAAATAGGTAGGTACGTTCCTTTTTATTTATAAAACTTTCACAGCATCCAACTGTCAAAGTACTCATGAAAACATGATCATTTATCGTGTCAGTACAGAAATAGGCACTGACGGCTGTAGTATGATACCATTATTGAAACTGTGCAAAACATGAATATTGTTCAGTACGACATTTTTTTTCAAAAGAAGCGATTGCTGTGGTCTATTACAAAATATAAAAATAAAATTATTTTCTGATAATTACTACTTAGTTTTACAATAATTAAGTATTCCAGGACGGTATTTACGTTTACAGTATAATATATCGAATGTGGTTTCGTAAAATCTTCAAAATGAAAAATTTACAGGAAAAAGATAAAAACGAATGTTTACAGATTATGTGAAAGTGGTTATTGTTGTTCTTTTAATTATGATATATTTTGGGGTTGAGCAATTTCATCAACGTTTTTCTCGAAGTAACCCAAAAAAATGTTACGCATAAAATTAGTAAAATCAGCAAAAAAATACTTTACCGTGTTGTACTTTGAAGCGTATTCTATGTTGCTTTAATGTTTTTACCCATTGCTTTATTACAACATATCAATGGTTTTACCAAAACATTGTTGACATCTATTGAAAGTGTTTCCTTCTACGAAATACTACACGTATAATGCTCAAACCAATGGTAACGGGAGGTTGATGAATAGAATGCCAGTGTCAATTACTATAAATGTACCGACTTGGAAGGCAGGCCACAGGTCATGGGATATATAGGAGAGATCTGCACGTGTCACTTGATAACCTGAATTTACAACACAATAATACTCTCTTGTCTATGCGATGTAAAACAACTTACTCTCTTTAATTAGTTTGGTGATGAGATTGTTCTCCTCGAAGGTTTCCATGGAGACCAGGTCCATGCAGTACTCCCTGCAGATGTTCCTGGCGTCCAGCCAGTTGACTTCGGTATCGTTCAGCTCCGGGACATGACTACTGATGAAGTAATTATTCTTGCCGAACAAAAATTCCTTAGGCCCTGAAAATCACACACATTTTTACATATAATAACATAATGATTTTGGGTGCTTTTAAAAAACATATTTTATACCTTATTATTACTACGTATATAACAAAACTACGATTAGCTTATCGTTTTTTTTTCGTTTAAAGGTCTGTGTAATTTTAAAAAATTACACCTTTGGTGGGACTGGTCACGGTTTGTAAATTTTCCCAGTATTTAAAATCAGAGATTACCTTGAAATTCAAGAAATCATGATTTACCGGTTAAAATAAACAGGTATTATATCAATTCTCCATTTAGTCAGATGTTCATAATTTTTTTTTTGGGGAATATATTGATGAATGAGCAAACATTGATTAAATATATGTATTAACTGTATATCCAATTAATTACATTTCAAATGATACTCTTTTTCCTTGACAGAAATATTTTTTTAAAATTGATTTTAGCAGTAATCCACACTACCATGTTTCAACTTTCAACTTGATAAATTAATTAATTAAATGTTATGCTTATAAATAATGTAATGTTGTTTGGCTTTCAATTCTACGTATTTTATTGGAATGGTTGAGTTGGCTTCAGGAAACAGTGACCACCCATTAATTTGCTTGTAATTTTACTAAGCAACAAAAAAACTGTGGGAATTTATCGTGAAATTTTTTAATAATAATTCTTCATGGAAAAAAACGTTTACATAGCGAATAATTTGATTTTAATAGTCTGCTGATTCTGAATTCAAATGCGATCCGAAGGTCTAATAATAATTAACGCTATTTACAAAGTTTAATTTCAGATTCTCAATGTGATGCTTAGTATTATTATTTCAATGCAAATGAGAGAAAATTATAATATACTGACTAACAAAATTACAAGTGGTTAGTAAGTACTTGGGTGAAGATATCAGGGGCGTGTTGTGATGATCTCAACATAATTTGATTCTTACAAAAAGTAGTAATGCCGAAAAAATGTTGTTGCCGTCTTGAATGGTATTTAGATATTATTACGCAAAACCTATTTGCTTGGGGAAATTATGTAAATCTCAAAATATGTTGCAATATCCACGACACTATTAAAATAATTCAACCCACGCTGACGATTAGAGCCACAAATAAAACAAATCAACATTACGAATCTGATTATTTTTTTTACTCAAAAAAATTCATCACGTATGTATGTACGTATGATCCAACATATCACAAATTTTATCTGCGGGGAATACAAATAATTCAAATTATCAGGCGGTAACCAAGCGGGTTTGAAATTAATAATTCAAAGATTCACAACTTACATGAAATTACATTGTTAGCAGAAAATAATTGTGTTTTTCTATAGTAATCCGTAAGGATAAAGTAATGTTACTTTTTAGTTAGACATTAAGCATTTGTTCAATTTAAATATTCGGTAAGAACCTGTCAACTTGGATAATATTTGTTGTTGTTCTATGTTCTATCGGTACCCTTGTTCTATCGGTATTACAATGGAAGATGCTCTGAGGAACTAGCGTCATTGATCCCTTCGGCACCGGTGCGTAGTCGGGATACACGCCAAACGCGCGCCCAACATTTGTACACGGTTGACATTTGTCACATGAGAACGGGTCGCTTCTACGATTCGTTTTTAAGTTCAACAGCTCGGCTGTGGAACAAACTGCCGGCCTCTGTGTTTCCTCCCTCCTACAACAGGTCCACTGTTGTTCATTATATACATGAATGATATTATCAAAGTGTTAAAGCATTGTGCAATTAAACTCTTTGCTGATGATACATTGTTATACATAGCCAGTGAAAATTTACAGGACGCCATTGAAAAAATACAAATTGACTTAAATTGTGTAACACTTTGGTTAAACCAAAACAAACTAAAATTGAATGTTATCAAAACAAAGTTTTTAATTGTGGATAGTGTAGGGGGAAACGAGCAGGCAATACTAAAAATTGATAACGTAAACATAGAAAGGGTGAGTAGTATTAAATATCTGGGTGTAATATTAGATGAAAAATTAAAATTTGATGAACACTTAGAATACATAACAAAGAAAATTGCTAAAAAAGTTGGATTCCTAAAAAGGATCAGAAATAACTTGGATCTAAAGACAACGCGCCTTGTTTACAATTCTATTGTTACTCCGCATTTAAATTATTGTTCTAGTGTTTTATTCTTATGTAACGAAGCCCAAAATAATAAACTCCAGGTTATACAAAATAGGGGGATGAGGATGATTTTAAAATGCAACATTTTTACTAGAGTTAAAATTATGTTACAAAATTTAAATATGATGACAACCAAACAACATATAATATATAATACGTTAACAATGATGTATAAACTTCAAAATAATATGCTCCCAAATTATCTGCAAACAAATGTTATGTACCATGAAAATGTTCACAATTATCCTACGAGAAGACGCAGAGATTTTAGGCTTCCCAAAACTAAACTTTCATGCACACAAAACAGCGCGTTTTATAAAGGGCAAAAACTTTATAATAACCTACCAAATGTCATAAAGGAAGCCCCAAGCCTTAGCACTTTTCGTAGGACATGTGCTTTATATGTGAAAAATAATTTTTGATTGTTGAGCTCACCAATATTATTTTAGTCACCTAGATATCTTATATAATATAATTTTGTGTATTTATCTTTTTCTTTTCAAATGTAATTGTTATTTCTTGTATTTTTTATATTTTCCTACTAGATGTATGAAAAAATTTGCATACATCTAAATAAAGATTCAAAAACAAACAAACAAAAACATGGGACTCTTCAAGACCCATGTTCACTCTCCACAAAAAGACCCTTCACACAGCATCCCCAAAGATGACATAGGCCCTGAGGGAGATTATTTTCTTCAAGGCCTCCTGTGTGGAGTTAATATTTAAAAAAAATATATATATATATATATATTATTGGTTTTTGTTGCTTTTAGTAACTAACTTTTTTCGGAAATTTTCAGATTTCAGATCATTCTGTTGATTGTAACTGATCGGTTTTATTTCAATAGAAATGTTATATACCGGGTGTACAAAAAAGGAAAAGGTGAGGATATTTATATACTAGTTGGTATAAATAACATGATTACCTGCACGATGGCGCAGATTACAAACCAGTTATGGCAAAGATGTGATTATTTGGGTTTCACATGCACATCTTTTGACAAGTCGTGAATGTGAATATGTTGGCAAAGATTATTGCGTTATCATGACCGGTTATAAGTACGAGCAATGCAGACATTGCTCGGAATCAATTTTGCTTATTGACTGTAGAGTTATGAGCATTGGCACAACGTATACTAGATAAGCCTTCAATCAGTGTACTAAACATACACGAGACTACAAGCCTCTACAATGGCCTCGCGCCAAGCATAAATTCATCGTGTATGGGTAAACTTATAACTCGATCCGCTTGACATCAAGACCTCCATAGAAGGTTTTTTTGATATTCAGCGAGTCCAAAATTCTCCGAACCGTGGCTCGGCTTGGCCATAATGGCGAACAAACTAATCAACTAAAATGTTATTCTTATCAACCCCTCGAACACGGAAGCATTCGTACATACACAACCCATTTTTGATTATTTGGAGAAAAATAAAATATCAATATTTAATTCATTTTAAAAAAAACACAACATTATTTTATTTTAATCAATACAAATTTAATTTTAATATGTTGACATATAGGTTAAAACATCTGTCACGCGTAACAACGATATCCAGCTCAAGCGAAAATGGCAAGACAGCTGTCAAGCATAATAACGATGTCCAGCTCAACCAAAAATGGCAAGACAGCTGTCAAGCATAATAACGATGTCCAGCTCAACCAAAAATGGCAAAACAGCTGTCACGCGTAATAAATCGTTATTACGCGTGTCCAGCCCAACTAAAAATGGCAAAACAGCTGTCACGCGTAATAACAATATCCAGCCCAAGTAAAAATGATTTTGATTGTAAATAATAATAGGTTTCAAACATTTGCACAAAGAAAATAATCAAACCTATGAGAAAAGGCTGTACAGTATCATTTGCTGTTGAATACATCATTCCCGTTATTTTTGCTGCAGCGTGGGCCAATCTTTTACGAACAATCTTGTTTATTCATGCCATTTATAATATGGCAATGATTATTTCATTGGATGTTGTATCATTAATTTATCCTTCAAAGTATAGAAAAACCTTTCTTGCGCTGACTACAATATACCGTGTGAGCTAAACAACACTAAGTGGTTACCTAATAATTTGTGTTTACTTTTCATTATTATGTTTGGCATCGCGTGTTCATACGCTATGTGTACACTCTCTTGTTGAAAAAAATGTGTGTGTAAATGATGTATTCTTACCTTAGGCAATAACCAAAAAATGGCTTTGAAGTGGTAAAAAAAGATTTTTTATCAATATATTTTTATGAGTTTGTTGACTAAGGTTATGTCAGAAATTCGTTAAATCTTTTTGTTTTATTTGCTCAAATATACTTTTTTCGTAAAGTTTTACAGGCTTAATTGTCAAATTAATTCAGCATTGCCAAATTCAAGCGTTTTAGTTTTTGATTTTATTTTTATTATTTCGTAATTTCATATTTTCTTCCATTTTTTTCAAAATCGCATTTTTCGAAAATAATTTATTGATTAGTATACCAGTTCTGAGGAAATAGTTATTTCGTGTGTTTGTGGGATTTTAAATTATACCAAAAATAAATTGTTGGCGTGTGTAATAAATTAATGGTATTTTTCGTTCGACTTTTCTAGGTAGGTTCTGTCCGTTAAAATAGTTTAGAAAAGCAATTTTATATTGTGATTTGAACTGAAATGAAAAATTTGCTTTTTCTTTGTCTAGGCGTTTGTTATATTTTAGGTTTTCCATTTTTATAATAAAATTATTCAAATCAATTTTTTTTTACATTCAAATTGGCTATGTTTTTATTGATTTCATCTTGCATCCAGCAAAATTTGTTCTGTACCTTTGTGATGATTATAATTATAACCAAAACATCCCCCATTTGGGAATGTCATGGTCCCACTGACTCCAGGAAATTGGGACAACCGTAAAAAATGAAGTGAGGCATGGCACAAATAAGGTTGGGAAACACTGCTTGGATCATTCAAAACTATTGAAAAGTGCTTGTTTAGAAATGCTCTTAATAATTCTGTAAAAATTATAAAAATGGAATAGACCAGAAAGCAGATAGTTTAGAAAACAACTCTATGGAGTGGATGAAGTAATATAATGCCATGCATGTACTACAGGCTGATACAGGCTAGCCATGTCAAAAAATAGCTTCTCTAGACGAGTGTGTAAGAACTATTTGCGATGACAGAGAGCTAAATACACTTGCCATAAAAATAATTATCCAGAAACAATACTCTTACCGGAAACCTTATTATAATATTTACAATTGAGAAACGAACTTCTAACGAAATAATCAAATACGAACTTTGATGCTTGTTTTCAGTTTTAAGAAAACGATGTAAATTAATATTACAGGTACTTAAAGAAGAAAACGTTTTGTTTACACTTTAAATTACTGTGGCTTTTCTGAAGAAAACATGAATACACCCGTTACAAACTCTGTTGTATTTCACTAACAACGATAATATAACATTATATGAACATAAATACGTTGATGTAATATTAAAATAACGTAGAGGGTACTAGATAAATTCCACGAGATCCGCCATTATAACGCCGAGATTATCATAACTGTCCACATATTTTACGTACTGGATCAACAAAGTCAAAATAACCCCTTTTTGGTGCTGAATATTCCCGCCGCGTGCGGACCTCCGATGTTACTCCCCCGAAATGGATTAATTCACGGTTAATATTGAAATATTACATGGTGGAAACAATATTTCGTCAGAATTAGTTTCGTGATTTTAACAACCGCATATAAGTGACTTTTATGTGTTATAACATCCTTTATAACTTTCTTCTTGACTTATAAAGCACAATGACTATGAAATCTTGTTAATTTTGACTTCGAAATACTAAAAATTTCACACTCATAAGTTTTGTTTTGCACAAATACTTTGATACCTTCGGAGTTCAACAAGAATTGCAACATAATTAGTTATTTTTATTATCTGTAAAAACTTACGTTCTGAGCACTTCTTGGGAACGGGGGCGCTAAGTAGTTTTCCCTCGCTTAGGCATTCCCTAACTGCCAGGGAGAACAGGAGGACTATTGTAAACAGCGGGTTATACGACATCTGAAATAATTGATTAAACTTCATTAATGGAAATTGTAAATTGATACTCTTTTTGTTTTTCTTCTTCTCATGTTTGTTCTGTTCTTTTCTCATTTCGCTCCTAAATAATCATTGGTTATGAAACTGAATTTATTTTCAACCAGAGTTATGAATTACTAACATATGATTCTTCCACAAAGAGAGAACGTAATAATAATAAATAAATAATAAAAACCAACATCTCCTAACGTATTTGATTGATTGCTTAGAAATAGAGTCCGTGTAAAATCGTGAATATGTGAACTTTCATTATTGTTCAGTAATAACAGATTTTCAACAACATGGAACACAACTTTCATTATTGTACCGTAAAATAACAGATTTTCAACAACATGGTACACGAGTACAGCGCTAAGAAATTTTTATATCTTATTAATCTGTTTTTAAGCAATCGAAAATATTTATATTTTATAGCAACAACACACTTATGATTTACATATTACCAATTCACTGAGCGAACCTGTGTTAGGACAGGTTGTTTCACAGAAATTGAACAATTCATCAAATTTCAAAGTTAATATTGAAATTCTGTGAAAGTCCTATTCATCTTCTGTATTTATCTTAGTATTGTGAAAAAATCAACCCGCGATTAAATAATAACGAAACTTCAAAAAAACTTTGACGAACTTGAATTTTAACTTTGAAATTTGAATTTGAAACTGTTCAAAATTCTGAGGAACAACCCGTCCTTAATGTGTGCTCAATTTTTGTTACTAACGCGGTATACTGTTTGTAGTTTTCGTTCATAGAGAGGTACCCATCCTTCAAGTCAAAACAACAAAGAGTTTTTATGAGGGAAAATCATTATTCAATTTTAAAGAGCGGTAAAGAGTTTTATCTGACGGAGCATGGATAACAGGGTGTACGTGGAATAATATCCCAACCAATTTCTCAAATAGCCGATGTTGTTATGTTAGCAGTTCGATGACGTCCCTTCATGTTAAATTCTCATATGGTTCTAGCGTCGTCTGTTGCTTTGCTCTTTAAATCAAAGCAATTACGTATGACGTAAATATTTTTGTGACACTACATTTTCTTTAGCCAAAAATAACACTATATTGTAAGGAACTCTGAACGTTTTTAGAATAATACGATGGAATTAAATGATTTTCAACAAATTATATCAAAAATTTTATTTTTAAAACTAAACTAATTGATATGCAGCAAATGATTAGATTTTTATACTATCCATTAGATTTTAAAATAGTGTCTGAGTTTAAAAAAACGGATTTTGTTGATTATTATGCCTTCACAAAGACTAACTGTTGCTTTGATATTTTTTTAATAGAAACATCCAGACAACACAAACATAAATCGAAGGATGAATCAGAAGTCCCAAAGAGAAGTTCGTGACGTCATTGTGTTAGTATCTTCTATCTTTTTCGTTTTCATTTAAGACGTGTGAGAAGGAAGAGGACAACTATCAGTGACACACGGACGACCTTTCTCTGGGAACACTATACATTGATGAAGCTTTCAATACGACCGGCACACCCAAGATCTTACATTTTACAGTAGTTTAATTAGAATTCACCACGATTGCATAGATTTATAAAGAGGCACATTTTTTATTTTAATTTGTAAAAAATATCGTAGGGTAGTATAATACATATTATTTTATTAATTTTGTAAGCACAACATATTTTTCAAGAGTTTAACTAGTTTTCGAGACGGCCGGCGTGGTCTAGTGGTATACGCTTTTGACTACAGATCCGAAGGTCGCGGGTTCGAACCCGGCGTGCGCAAATAAATTTTATTTGATTAATTTGTGTTATTTCACAATTAATTAATTTAAAATAATATATAGTATATTTGCGGCACGTTCCAGAGTGGAAGATACTCTCAGTATCGCCCTGGTGTAAGACCACCATTCAGAATTGAAACGTTGCTTGAAATGGCTTTAGCCGTGTTTGGTGACCAGATCTGAATAGCCAGGTACTTCCCCACCTTCCTCTTCCCCATCTCCCTCCCCTCCCCAATACCCTCAGCCTCACAACATACCCCAATTGGGGATGCCATAGTCTCACTGGCTCCAGACGGGAGCAGTTGGGACTCTTGTGCGGTAATACTGTAAAAAAAAAAAAAAAAGTTTTACTTCACCTCTCATGTTATTTTAACACGTGGTTTAATAACTTCACATTTTACATATGGCTTTTAAATGAAAAAAAAAACATTGCAATAAGTATTATGATGATATAAATATTAATAGCACCATTGTATGGTAGACAATATACATTTAACAATGATACCATCCTTTCAAAATATATCACGTGATAGTTTGTAGCCTAAATATTTTCAATTAAAAAAACGCGTAATCTTAAACATAAAACAATCACTCACCATTACATAATGTTACTGTATCCTATATCACAGACTAAATGACCTGATGTAATGACGGATCATCTCTTTTATACTGAGAACAGGTGTTGGCAATAACTTCATAGTGGGGACGATTTCACAGCCGCTTCTTGAGAAATATTACCTGTACTCAGTATTAAAAAGATATTATATTTGTGATAATTATGTTTCAGTCAATGTTTTATTCAAATTTACGAACTTGAGTGAAATTGAAGGTTTTAGCTGACTCTAGCAAATTAGCAAATTTATTTGTGAAATATGTAGGTACCCACTTCAAAGTAAGAACTGAGCTTTATCAAAGTACACTTTCATGTGAAGTTTTGTTTTAATGTTGTTATGGGAGTCACAGTAACTATAGAATAGAACAGAGTTTTCCGATATCCATGCAGTATGTATTACGAAAAAAAATGTCTTAATCCATTATCTTAATTAGTTACAAAATAGTGCTCCCCTCTATAATACTTGTACTAGTAGTTTTGTGAACAGGGTAACCTGCGTGTCCAAAAAAAATAAGTTTCTAATTTTCTCGTATTTAATAACTCAAAACCAAAATATATTCTAAAATCATGAGGTTTGTAAGTAGGTTCTGAAATACCTACTTACCTAATTATAAACCATATTTAACATTTTTTCAATTTATGATGCAATTTGTCCACGTCACTATCTCAATGACAATTCTTTTTTTCAAATTTTCTTCATACAGGTGGTACCTACGGTAATACTGAAAAAAATAAGAAAGTCCAAATAAAAAGGAACATTCCGATTTGAAAAAATAATCTGTACTGAACCATTAAAACGGCCACCATCTTGAAACGGAAACGGAAAGTACAAAGAAATTTACAGAAAGACGAAATGAAAAACGGTCAAGTTGAAACAGGACTTCGATACGCTCAGTCTATAATTGAGTCATTATACGTTTAAAAATATTATGAAGGTGCTCTAGAAAAAAATATTACGAGTAGTCTTTTTTTATACAGGCGTAAAATTACTTCCCTAAATAAGTCTCAATTCAGCATCTCCATTTTTTGCTCCTTTTATTCCACGATTTATCCAATAATGTACATTCTAAGAGTTTCCTTTGATACCTTAAGCCAGTTTTAATTTTGATTAATTGTTAGCCTAATTTCCATATTGCAAGACCATGCTATATCGTGCCTCTAAACAAATCAGAATGGAAATCAAATGGTGAACAGCACGCTATATACGATTATATTCGTCTCCTCTTCGTTAATAAGTTATGTTACTGAAAAAATAATAATTTAAAACCAAATCAAATTGAAATTTCAAAATTTGTATACGTTTTCATCATCAACTCGAGCTTTTCAACATCAATTTAATGTGAAGTATGAAAGTTTGCTGGTATCGAAAATAACTTTTGTCCTTCCTTAAAACTAATTGCCGCCTTACAAGATATTATTTGTGACCCAACTTCTAGTTTTCAAGAAGTTCCGTGTATTCTTATATGTATCTAAACTTCGATAGTTTGAAACAGCATTGGAAAAGGGTAACGGTTTTCGAAGGTAACGTAAGAGAACTTAGTCAATTAATGATTATCATCTTTTAAATTACATTTTTTTACAACTTCAAAAGTTTCAAATTCACTTTGTGGCGTCATTTTATTTTTTAATGAAAATCAATAACTTTGTATAAACCAATACTTCATAAAAATAATCGACACGTTTCAAAATAAATGGTTTCTTCGTCGGGATAAACGTAAAATGAAAATTAACAAATATAAGTATACAGATACATATAAATAAGTAACAATGACAACAAACTTCCGATTTAATGTCCGGGTTAAATCTTCCCATAGGAAAAACTAAACCCTTCCACACACTTTTCCACAAATGATCATCTAGTCAATCAACATTATGCAAGTGCATTATATAAGCAAAACAATACAAGAACAACACGTCAACTCACCAGAGATCAAATGGGAAAATAATTCACCGACTCCAGATATTTTCATATCAGAGGGTTCGGCTCGGTAGAACTTCTAACAGGGCCTATAAATCCTACTGATCCCTCAACATAAATATTTAAAAAATCTTTCGTTATCCTACATGCATTTAGAATGACCGACTTTTGCATCTTTATATATATAAATTTTTTGATAGATCTAATACGCCTAAATTTTTAAAAAGAGCGGTGATTAATTAGTTATTATTATTTTTTTTAATTACATAAAATAGTGATAATAGGATTACATAACTTTGTACATTTGTAGCTCCTTAGCTTGGTGTGTATATAAGAAGGAATTGATTTATTAAGGCCACCGTTTATTCATGTAATACAATGATAATTCCTAGAGTTTAAGAACTACTAATTTACATGACAAGCGTGATTAAACAAATGTTTTTGCCTGATTTGTACTACTGTCGCCTTGTTTGGGTTGCCATGATCAAAGACATTTGGACCAAAGCATTTTGGTAACAGGATCCAATCATAGCTCCTTTTTTAAACTGTAATTTTAGCACATATTAAGATTTTCAAAAACAATTATAATCGATTAGAAAATAAAGTTGTGTTTACAATTAGAATGAAATAGTTAGTTCTATTGTCGGTGATCGGTAGCGTCAGGTAGTAAAAGTAAACCTATATATTTGCAGCTTTTGCCTCTTTTTGGACAAGAAACACAATGAACATCAAAAACTAAACACTATAAATTTCTAATTATTGAAGACAATATTAACGATTTCTAAACGAAAATATGAAACAGAAAAATCAGAAAAGGATACGGTCACATCTAGGACTCGAACCCTAAGATAATCCCGGAACCCGAACATAAAGATAGTTGCCAATAAAAATGTGCGGTAAAAAAATGAAGACAATATTGGTAGTTCTTATTCGATGATACAGTTAAAAGTGACCGACGGGGATAGGGTCCCATTAGCTCAGTGGTAGAGCGGTGTCCCCGAAAGACAAGGGTCCTGGGTTCGAGTCCTAGATGTGACCGTATCCTTTTCTGATTTTTCTGTTTCAGATTTTCGTTTAGAAATCGCTAATATTGTCTTCAATAATTAAATATTACAATTTGAGGTTTTACTCAATAAAGTTGTTCCGAAAAATAAAAAAAACTATAATTTCTATAAGTAAATCAAGTTTAATATGCAGCCATCGTAAAATTAAATTCAAAATTGGTTGTGTTTTTCTTATTTAAAACCTTTTTTGGTATAATTATTATATACTGACATTCAAATAATTTAACGTGGTATTTTCTTCATTTGTTAGATGATAAAAATAATTTTTTATACGAATTTCAGTTTTTACAGGCAGGACAAAGATACTTCTTAGGTTCTGACACCAGGCTTTTATTGGGCACATTTATTAGACACTATCATAAAATCTTCAATAGAACAATGGAAACATTGTAAATTTTGCAGGTTTAGTTTCCCCCGTCTTGGTTATGAGCCAAGGCTTGCAATGCCAGGTGCACGTTCCTCTATTTCCATTCCAAAAAATCAATAATATTGGAAACACCGTTCACCAAACCCGTTCCACCATTGGACCGGTTCAAAAGTGGAGCCATGGCTTTTCATTCATCGCAACTTGGTGTTCATTCAAAATTGGAGCCATGGCGGTTCATTCATCGCAACATGGTGTTCTTTCAAAAGTGGAGCATTGGCAGTTCATTCATTGCAACATGGTGTTCTTTCAAAAGTGGAGCATTGGCGGTTCATTCATCGCAACTTGGTGTTCTTTCATAAAATGTTGGTTGTTAAATAAATGGCTTTAAGAATACATTTTACCATAAATGACAACAGTAATAAATACACAAAGCTCATAAAAATGTAAACAAAATAATGAATCAAATATATATATATTTAATAATCCCAAAAATAACTTCACCTAATTTTATACAAATTTATAATATTATTAACTACTGGGTGAATAAAAAAATAATTTGCATTATATACCAGACCCGGACTGAACAGTAGAACTGATATTTTTGAAAAAATCGTTATTTTTCCTATAAACGGTGTTTTTCAATGTCTTCTTTCACTGGATATTCATCTCGTTGGGGTAACACTGTTTTACCGGATGATTTGAGATATGTAATCAATGGTATCCGACATACTGCTTCAAGTTAATGATGGTAAGTGATGCAAAATAGCCGATGGCCGACACATACTATATTCTGTGTGTAATGATCTGCCCTTTCTACTTCAAACTTTTCCTTCTCTTCTTTCTACGATAATTTTCCTTAAGTCCCGTAGGTAACTTTTCCATAAGGCTTTGGTTATATATATATCCGGGGAGGGAAGGTCCTCCCTGCCGTCTTTTCTTTATTACACACCCCTTCAAGAGTGTACATCCTAGTTTGTCTACGTGACGTACGACCTTGAACGTACTCATTTCACGTGACGGTTCAGTATAAAAAGGCTTCACCGAACGTTGTGTTGGGTTTTTGTTTCTCGGTTTAGAAACCTAGTTATTTATGTATGTGTGGTATCCCTTGGTTCTTTTGAGATAGAGTGAGTTGAGTCCATTACCGCTGTGTTTTAAAACCATTTTATAAACCTTATCTTCTAAGTCGCCTGCTCCCCCCCCACTAGCTACTCGATTCTACCTATCGTAGGGTAATGTGAATATAATAAAGTGTTAGATTTTATATATGTGATATACATTACGATAAGTTTATGGTGTTAGTTGTCGGCGCCATCCATGTATATATTTTGGGAGGGGAAGGAGAGGAAAGGAAATGAATTTTTTTCAAGCTAAGATTGACTCCTCCTCTTACCAAACAAAACTGATGGATGATAATTTGAGCAAGGCGATCGATATCTGCGTGTCTGGATATCACAACCGGCCGGGTCTCCCCTTGTTCCAAATCGGCAACCTTCACGCCAGAATAAAGAAAACCAGGTCTCATCACCAATTTCAGGATTGCCCCAATCTCAAACACCTCCAGGAAAATCTACTTTACTGAGTGTAGAAGGGGAAAACCATGAAATCCCTTGTCACGAATCTAGTCGCGAAAATGTGACACGCAAGGTCCTAAGTTACGTGCCACCTCCAGAAAACGTTGTAACTCCCACGCCGTCGGGGATTTACATCCCTTTCTAGGTCAATACATAGATAACACACGACAATCTTGTCGACATTTTGCCTGCTTATTAACGATAGGTTGTGTGCCTACCCATTCAGCCAATTATCATGTGAGATATATGTAAGGTCTACTCGAAATGCCAAATTTGGGATGAGGACTGTCTGTATTTTAATATTTGGTTCCAGTATTTATTTTATGAGGTTACTAGCATCCTCGTGTATTAGGTATGGGTAACTTCTACTGAATACCTATCCTCTCAGGTAAGGTATAAACGGATAATTGGTTTGATTTTTTGCATTTAATTTAAAAAGGGTGCCTACCTCTCGAAAGATACCTGTTGAGAAAAGTTGTTCGGTTGGTAGTTTTATTTCGGAGATTACCATCTCCCTCTTTCGACTTTAGATTTGTTTTTGTGCATCCCAATTCGTAACTTAGAAAGTCAAATAATAGATGAAAAGTATTAAATTAGAAAGTCAAATAACAGAAGAAAAGTTTTCATTTTGTTCCGTCTGGTTGCATCCGATCGCTTTCAATTTGGGACGGCATACGCTAGCAAAACTTCCCCTTTGACTGACTGTACTCCGCGCCTCTCGGCCTATATATGAAAAGGTCGTTGACTCGTCTCTCGCTCACAGCTGATTGACAATGCGTCTAGCGTATCCCTTCTTATGGGAAGATTATTTGGGTTGCAGGCGTTGCAAACTCGGTTCCTGTACCTCGGTTGTATCCTATTATTAAAAGGGTCCTCTGAAATTTAATAAATAATATAAAAAACTCACCCTGTTAGTCACCTCCAAATCCTCGTGTGAAACTTACCTGGTTACACTATATAGCTAAATCACTTTAATTTTCGACCTCCTCCCTACGCTTATAAAAGGGTAATTAAATATTCCTGTAAATAAAATTGTACCTCCCTAATCTGTTAGGATTCGAACCCACAGTTAATAATCTATTTGATTCTCTGGTTTTCGGTCTCCGTGGATAGAATGCCATCTCGCCAAATCAATAACTTAGCCCGATTAAACACTTCCTGCCTTTAAGTACATTCACTCTATTTTAAAAACGCAATCATTATTTTTATTATTTTCATGTTTTTAAGACAAGCAATCTAGTTCGAACTGTATACGAAATCACGTTTAAATCAACACAACTTTATAACACAATCGCGATTGCACAACACCTGGCGCCCCTGAGGTGGGTTTTTACAAAACGGCGCTCTACAAATTATCCAATTATTATTATTGTCATTATTATTAATTGTTTTCCCACTGAGTCGAACCACTTTCACTTCACACAAACACCGGATCAATAATCTTTCACTTTAATTCAATATTCCGCAATATTCTCTAATACCATTTGAATTCAATAATTAACTGCAATTTCAAACAACACTTCTGATTTGTATCCCTTTCTCGGGGCTGTCAATCCACCCAAGTTCAAAACTCGACTGTCCCTCCGGTCTCTCCTCTCCCGTGGGAATCTGTTTACTCCAGGCCTGTCTGTCCATAAATCTTCCGTCGTTGTCTAAACAAAAAAAATTTTTG
Organism: Hesperophylax consimilis; assembly: GCF_061612785.1. Classification (NCBI taxonomy): domain Eukaryota; kingdom Metazoa; phylum Arthropoda; class Insecta; order Trichoptera; family Limnephilidae; genus Hesperophylax; species Hesperophylax consimilis. The sequence continues at coordinate 25,979,220 of NC_142836.1, read as the reverse complement.
AGTACGTTCGTTTATTATTTATCGTTTATTTTATGTGAGTGTCCAAAACATCACAGCCTCCCTTTAGTTCTAAGCCCAGCGGGTAATCTCGCTTCCTCGTGTTAGTCGATGGGATTAGAAATAACTATAGGTAGTTTACGTTTCTCGAATACCTCTGTATTTATTTTTTATTTTTATTTTAAATTTTATTTTAATTCTTCCAAAATGTTGAGCGCCCCTGTTCTTCGGTTTTTTCTTCGCAACCTACCATCTGTTTATTTTTTGGTTCCCGTGAGTATCGGCTTGTTCTACTGGTGAGTTTTTTTCCGCCCTCAGCTTTTTCAAGTGTTTCGTGTCTTTATGGGTAGAAATTCAATATGTCATGTCACACTTGTTTATTTTCGAATTTTAAACTCTGAGTTAATTGTTTAAACAGTGTTGTTTCATCTCAATACGTTATTTGTATTATGTTCGAGTGTTATTTATTTCCATGTTGATTTGTTTTTATTTTGTGTCCTCGGCTGTGATCCGATGGTTTTTTGTCCGTCTGTGTTATTTATGACTTAAACATTCTCTGCCTTTTAGATCTGGAATAAACAATAATGGTTTACAGTTATTCTAATATCAACGGTATAAAATATGCCATATACTTCACGATATCCAAATGCAATGTTTATTTTAGATTTGTCCCAGCTATCTTATTCTTGTGTTATAATTAATCCGATTTCGATGTTTGTTTATCCTTTGGCTTCGTTGTTTATGAACATTTTAGATGTTTTTTGTCGTCACAATGAATTCAATGTTTTCCGGGTCTGTCTGTTTATTCTATTTTGCCTTTGAAGTACGATGTCTCTGTTATCATTTTTGACGATAGGTACCATTTCTTTTGCTGTTAATGTGAATTAATAAGGTTTATGAAATCCATTTTTTCCTCAACAACAGTAATGAACTCAAGCCAACTTTTAAATCTATCTCCCTGGTTTCGGCACCAGATGTAATGATCTGCCCTTTCTACTTCAAACTTTTCCTTCTCTTCTTTCTACGATAATTTTCCTTAAGTCCCGTAGGTAACTTTTCCATAAGGCTTTGGTTATATATATATCCGGGGAGGGAAGGTCCTCCCTGCCGTCTTTTCTTTATTACACACCCCTTCAAGAGTGTACATCCTAGTTTGTCTACGTGACGTACGACCTTGAACGTACTCATTTCACGTGACGGTTCAGTATAAAAAGGCTTCACCGAACGTTGTGTTGGGTTTTTGTTTCTCGGTTTAGAAACCTAGTTATTTATGTATGTGTGGTATCCCTTGGTTCTTTTGAGATAGAGTGAGTTGAGTCCATTACCGCTGTGTTTTAAAACCATTTTATAAACCTTATCTTCTAAGTCGCCTGCTCCCCCCCCACTAGCTACTCGATTCTACCTATCGTAGGGTAATGTGAATATAATAAAGTGTTAGATTTTATATATGTGATATACATTACGATAAGTTTATGGTGTTAGTTGTCGGCGCCATCCATGTATATATTTTGGGAGGGGAAGGAGAGGAAAGGAAATGAATTTTTTTCAAGCTAAGATTGACTCCTCCTCTTACCAAACAAAACTGATGGATGATAATTTGAGCAAGGCGATCGATATCTGCGTGTCTGGATATCACAACCGGCCGGGTCTCCCCTTGTTCCAAATTGGCAACCTTCACGCCAGAATAAAGAAAACCAGGTCTCATCACCAATTTCAGGATTGCCCCAATCTCAAACACCTCCAGGAAAATCTACTTTACTGAGTGTAGAAGGGGAAAACCATGAAATCCCTTGTCACGAATCTAGTCGCGAAAATGTGACACGCAAGGTCCTAAGTTACGTGCCACCTCCAGAAAACGTTGTAACTCCCACGCCGTCGGGGATTTACATCCCTTTCTAGGTCAATACATAGATAACACACGACAATCTTGTCGACATTTTGCCTGCTTATTAACGATAGGTTGTGTGCCTACCCATTCAGCCAATTATCATGTGAGATATATGTAAGGTCTACTCGAAATGCCAAATTTGGGATGAGGACTGTCTGTATTTTAATATTTGGTTCCAGTATTTATTTTATGAGGTTACTAGCATCCTCGTGTATTAGGTATGGGTAACTTCTACTGAATACCTATCCTCTCAGGTAAGGTATAAACGGATAATTGGTTTGATTTTTTGCATTTAATTTAAAGAGGCTGCCTACCTCTCGAAAGATACCTGTTGAGAAAAGTTGTTCGGTTGGTAGTTTTATTTCGGAGATTACCATCTCCCTCTTTCGACTTTAGATTTGTTTTTGTGCATCCCAATTCGTAACTTAGAAAGTCAAATAATAGATGAAAAGTATTAAATTAGAAAGTCAAATAACAGAAGAAAAGTTTTCATTTTGTTCCGTCTGGTTGCATCCGATCGCTTTCAATTTGGGACGGCATACGCTAGCAAAACTTCCCCTTTGACTGACTGTACTCCGCGCCTCTCGGCCTATATATGAAAAGGTCGTTGACTCGTCTCTCGCTCACAGCTGATTGACAATGCGTCTAGCGTATCCCTTCTTATGGGAAGATTATTTGGGTTGCAGGCGTTGCAAACTCGGTTCCTGTACCTCGGTTGTATCCTATTATTAAAAGGGTCCTCTGAAATTTAATAAATAATATAAAAAAACTCACCCTGTTAGTCACCTCCAAATCCTCGTGTGAAACTTACCTGGTTACACTATATAGCTAAATCACTTTAATTTTCGACCTCCTCCCTACGCTTATAAAAGGGTAATTAAATATTCCTGTAAATAAAATTGTACCTCCCTAATCTGTTAGGATTCGAACCCACAGTTAATAATCTATTTGATTCTCTGGTTTTCGGTCTCCGTGGATAGAATGCCATCTCGCCAAATCAATAACTTAGCCCGATTAAACACTTCCTGCCTTTAAGTACATTCACTCTATTTTAAAAACGCAATCATTATTTTTATTATTTTCATGTTTTTAAGACAAGCAATCTAGTTCGAACTGTATACGAAATCACGTTTAAATCAACACAACTTTATAACACAATCGCGATTGCACAACACCTGGCGCCCCTGAGGTGGGTTTTTACAAAACGGCGCTCTACAAATTATCCAATTATTATTATTGTCATTATTATTAATTGTTTTCCCACTGAGTCGAACCACTTTCACTTCACACAAACACCGGATCAATAATCTTTCACTTTAATTCAATATTCCGCAATATTCTCTAATACCATTTGAATTCAATAATTAACTGCAATTTCAAACAACACTTCTGATTTGTATCCCTTTCTCGGGGCTGTCAATCCACCCAAGTTCAAAACTCGACTGTCCCTCCGGTCTCTCCTCTCCCGTGGGAATCTGTTTACTCCAGGCCTGTCTGTCCATAAATCTTCCGTCGTTGTCTAAACAAAAAAATTTTTTGAGCACGTTCGTTTATTATTTATCGTTTATTTTATGTGAGTGTCCAAAACATCACAGCCTCCCTTTAGTTCTAAGCCCAGCGGGTAATCTCGCTTCCTCGTGTTAGTCGATGGGATTAGAAATAACTATAGGTAGTTTACGTTTCTCGAATACCTCTGTATTTATTTTTTATTTTTATTTTAAATTTTATTTTAATTCTTCCAAAATGTTGAGCGCCCCTGTTCTTCGGTTTTTTCTTCGCAACCTACCATCTGTTTATTTTTTGGTTCCCGTGAGTATCGGCTTGTTCTACTGGTGAGTTTTTTTCCGCCCTCAGCTTTTTCAAGTGTTTCGTGTCTTTATGGGTAGAAATTCAATATGTCATGTCACACTTGTTTATTTTCGAATTTTAAACTCTGAGTTAATTGTTTAAACAGTGTTGTTTCATCTCAATACGTTATTTGTATTATGTTCGAGTGTTATTTATTTCCATGTTGATTTGTTTTTATTTTGTGTCCTCGGCTGTGATCCGATGGTTTTTTGTCCGTCTGTGTTATTTATGACTTAAACATTCTCTGCCTTTTAGATCTGGAATAAACAATAATTGTTTACAGTTATTCTAATATCAACGGTATAAAATATGCCATATACTTCACGATTCCCAAATGCAATGTTTATTTTAGATTTGTCCCAGCTATCTTATTCTTGTGTTATAATTAATCCGATTTCGATGTTTGTTTATCCTTTGGCTTCGTTGTTTATGAACATTTTAGATGTTTTTTGTCGTCACAATGAATTCAATGTTTTCCGGGTCTGTCTGTTTATTCTATTTTGCCTTTGAAGTACGATGTCTCTGTTATCATTTTTGACGATAGGTACCATTTCTTTTGCTGTTAATGTGAATTAATAAGGTTTATGAAATCCATTTTTTCCTCAACAACAGTAATGAACTCAAGCCAACTTTTAAATCTATCTCCCTGGTTTCGGCACCAGATGTAATGATCTGCCCTTTCTACTTCAAACTTTTCCTTCTCTTCTTTCTACGATAATTTTCCTTAAGTCCCGTAGGTAACTTTTCCATAAGGCTTTGGTTATATATATATCCGGGGAGGGAAGGTCCTCCCTGCCGTCTTTTCTTTATTACACACCCCTTCAAGAGTGTACATCCTAGTTTGTCTACGTGACGTACGACCTTGAACGTACTCATTTCACGTGACGGTTCAGTATAAAAAGGCTTCACCGAACGTTGTGTTGGGTTTTTGTTTCTCGGTTTAGAAACCTAGTTATTTATGTATGTGTGGTATCCCTTGGTTCTTTTGAGATAGAGTGAGTTGAGTCCATTACCGCTGTGTTTTAAAACCATTTTATAAACCTTATCTTCTAAGTCGCCTGCTCCCCCCCCACTAGCTACTCGATTCTACCTATCGTAGGGTAATGTGAATATAATAAAGTGTTAGATTTTATATATGTGATATACATTACGATAAGTTTATGGTGTTAGTTGTCGGCGCCATCCATGTATATATTTTGGGAGGGGAAGGAGAGGAAAGGAAATGAATTTTTTTCAAGCTAAGATTGACTCCTCCTCTTACCAAACAAAACTGATGGATGATAATTTGAGCAAGGCGATCGATATCTGCGTGTCTGGATATCACAACCGGCCGGGTCTTCCCTTGTTCCAAATCGGCAACCTTCACGCCAGAATAAAGAAAACCAGGTCTCATCACCAATTTCAGGATTGCCCCAATCTCAAACACCTCCAGGAAAATCTACTTTACTGAGTGTAGAAGGGGAAAACCATGACATCCCTTGTCACGAATCTAGTCGCGAAAATGTGACACGCAAGGTCCTAAATTACGTGCCACCTCCAGAAAACGTTGTAACTCCCACGCCGTCGGGGATTTACATCCCTTTCTAGGTCAATACATAGATAACACACGACAATCTTGTCGACATTTTGCCTGCTTATTAACGATAGGTTGTGTGCCTACCCATTCAGCCAATTATCATGTGAGATATATGTAAGGTCTACTCGAAATGCCAAATTTGGGATGAGGACTGTCTGTATTTTAATATTTGGTTCCAGTATTTATTTTATGAGGTTACTAGCATCCTCGTGTATTAGGTATGGGTAACTTCTACTGAATACCTATCCTCTCAGGTAAGGTATAAACGGATAATTGGTTTGATTTTTTGCATTTAATTTAAAGAGGCTGCCTACCTCTCGAAAGATACCTGTTGAGAAAAGTTGTTCGGTTGGTAGTTTTATTTCGGAGATTACCATCTCCCTCTTTCGACTTTAGATTTGTTTTTGTGCATCCCAATTCGTAACTTAGAAAGTCAAATAATAGATGAAAAGTATTAAATTAGAAAGTCAAATAACAGAAGAAAAGTTTTCATTTTGTTCCGTCTGGTTGCATCCGATCGCTTTCAATTTGGGACGGCATACGCTAGCAAAACTTCCCCTTTGACTGACTGTACTCCGCGCCTCTCGGCCTATATATGAAAAGGTCGTTGACTCGTCTCTCGCTCACAGCTGATTGACAATGCGTCTAGCGTATCCCTTCTTATGGGAAGATTATTTGGGTTGCAGGCGTTGCAAACTCGGTTCCTGTACCTCGGTTGTATCCTATTATTAAAAGGGTCCTCTGAAATTTAATAAATAATATAAAAAAACTCACCCTGTTAGTCACCTCCAAATCCTCGTGTGAAACTTACCTGGTTACACTATATAGCTAAATCACTTTAATTTTCGACCTCCTCCCTACGCTTATAAAAGGGTAATTAAATATTCCTGTAAATAAAATTGTACCTCCCTAATCTGTTAGGATTCGAACCCACAGTTAATAATCTATTTGATTCTCTGGTTTTCGGTCTCCGTGGATAGAATGCCATCTCGCCAAATCAATAACTTAGCCCGATTAAACACTTCCTGCCTTTAAGTACATTCACTCTATTTTAAAAACGCAATCATTATTTTTATTATTTTCATGTTTTTAAGACAAGCAATCTAGTTCGAACTGTATACGAAATCACGTTTAAATCAACACAACTTTATAACACAATCGCGATTGCACAACACCTGGCGCCCCTGAGGTGGGTTTTTACAAAACGGCGCTCTACAAATTATCCAATTATTATTATTGTCATTATTATTAATTGTTTTCCCACTGAGTCGAACCACTTTCACTTCACACAAACACCGGATCAATAATCTTTCACTTTAATTCAATATTCCGCAATATTCTCTAATACCATTTGAATTCAATAATTAACTGCAATTTCAAACAACACTTCTGATTTGTATCCCTTTCTCGGGGCTGTCAATCCACCCAAGTTCAAAACTCGACTGTCCCTCCGGTCTCTCCTCTCCCGTGGGAATCTGTTTACTCCAGGCCTGTCTGTCCATAAATCTTCCGTCGTTGTCTAAACAAAAAAATTTTTTGAGCACGTTCGTTTATTATTTATCGTTTATTTTATGTGAGTGTCCAAAACATCACATGTGTCATCACGAATAATGGATGAAATGATTGCAAGCATTGTAAATTCAGTGGATTCTTTTGACAGTGATGACAGTGTAGCAGATCCCACGTTTTCAAGCTTCCTACGTTCCCGAAACCTTTTTTTTGCGCCGATACATCTCATTCGTTTGAAAATACTTATAGGTGTGCAGGTGAATCGAGTGTTGTGTAATCAAATGTGTTTTCTGCGTAAATTTATTAATGGAAATAGACAATTTAAAAAAAAAAACAAACATTTAATCGACCAACAGATATCGGGTCACGATCATGGTACTTAATTTAATCGGCATGACGGCGTGACGACCGTTGCATTTTTCTATTCTTAGAAATGATGATTGTATTATACTCCGTAAATCACGAACACTTTGGATTCAAACCACGATGGTCAAAACACAACATTCTAAACTGGATTCCTTAAGCAACCAGTTCGGTATGTTTTTATAACTTTTTATCTTGTCTTATCAAACATGGCAAAGCCACGATCCGCTAATTTCCAAAAAAATTAACTTTTTTGCAAAAGGCAATATTGGATAATGGGCTCACACTTTTATTATTTATTAAGTACTTCCCCATGTTGACCGGATAACTCATCAAAATGATAACTCAACACACCTTTAAAAAGTAATATAAAACCATTAAAAGTGATGAAACAAAAACCAGGTTTAATAGTTACCTACGTAGCCTATTTAACTAACTAACCACAGATCATCCTGTCTCCCGCAGGAGTAGACAGAGAGGACAACACAAACTACAGCAAACAAACGCAACAAACTTAACTCCGTCTTGTTACACAATTTTGTTTCATTTTAATTCATGCCATCGCCTCGTCTCGTACATACTCTTAAGATGATCCAACTTAAGTATTGATTCACTTAATCGTGCCTTGTCTTCCACTCTCACCATGATAAAGATGACAAATTCATCAACTTTTATCTAATTTTAAAATATTACTTAATATCAAGTAAAGTATTACATTATGTAAATGCCCAGCCAGGCGTGGATTTAGAAATAAATAAATAACGTTATATAAAGCTCGGTGGGTCACGCTGTTTCTGTTGATGAAAAGATGAATAATCTGATTGGTATTTAGCGAACCAATTAACAAACCGAAAAGGAGGTTTTACGAATCGTAATATACTAGTAAGTTTTAAGCCTTTTCATAGATGAAATTCGTACATGAATGGAAAATCATTTTAGAGCGCATTTTGTCACTGCATTGAACATTTCACGTCCACCCTATTTATATTGTGGAAGAAATATAAAATATGGCTTTGGTGCCTTTTGTGAGTGATATTGGATTGCATAATTTCAAAAATGCTTACGAGGAATCACAGAAGTGTTTGAAATAAATTAAGCCATGTTTAGTGAACAGAATAGAAAATGCATTTCCTCATAACCCAAGTGTTCTACTATATTTCTCCTCACTTTCCTTTATTATTTTATCAACTAAATTTTACCTGAATCGTTTCTATGTACTTTATTTCCTCTTGTTCTGTGCAATTCTTGCACAGTGGACTCATAAAATAGTATTATTTGAATGGGGTATTAAAAGATGTTCCTTTTGTAACCAGTGATTTCTGAGGTTATTTGTAGCAAAAAATTTAGAAAAAAATTTGGTCTCCGCTGACTTTTTTTTTTAAATAAAAAACATTTAAATATTTAGTAGGAATTGAACATTTAGGGTGGGGCGTTACTCGGCTAAATGACCGGTGACGACATGTGAAAGAAAAAATATCAGGAATCACTTTTCATATCACAATTCTGAACAATTATCCGGGGCCAAAACTAAAAAATCCAAACATATTTATTAATTGGACGGTTAGAGGAACAGAGGTTTTCTCGCAGGGTATTTTAATATCTAAAATATTAAAAAGTATTGTTTGGAATTTACTCGTTAAAGTCTGCTGAAGGGAAATATTAAAGTTGAGCCTATTTTAAAACATGCTATTAGAAATGAAAGAATATCTTATGACTAGGAAATAAAATAAAATGAGGTAAACAAGAATGAACGTAAAATTTATACATTTATCACTATTAGTTTTAGGTTACTTTGCCTGTTGCGCTTCTTCTTTTATCTGTCATTTAAATCAGGGGCCATTTGGATGTTTATAATATTACCCGCGGGCCACACGGGGGGTATCGGAATCCTCGATCTATTATTATAACCACATATTGCCAAGTACCGATTTTATTTTATTTTCATATCACCCGTGACGAGAATTCTTCAAAAAGAAAATGAACAATTCTTAACTAAATGTCATGTTCATAAATGATTCTACAAATAAACATTTATAACTATACTCGGAACGCGAGAATAGTTTCCTTGAGTTGTGTCTATGAATGAGACAACAAATCGAATTTCAAGTTGGGTTCAAAACACAAGACTGGTTTAAACTTAAGAGTAAGTTTGCATTAGAGTCTACAAGCTTAAATAAACAAATGGTTTTCCTTGGAATTTTGCAGCATATGGTTTGAAACTAGAATTTAAACTCAACTCGGGACATTCGAACGATTTTGTTCGAGATGCGTCAGCAAAAATCCGTCATTGGAATTTAAACCCATCATTCGAAAGACAAAATTGTAGTTAACGTCAGATTGATTATTTGTGCGAGCTTTGATTAAAACTATACCACGTGAAAACTATAGTCCATAAAAATGATTTCCTCTGATGTTTTCAGCACACAGCTTGCTTCTTGGATTTTATAACAACACTTCGAAAACGAAAATGTTTTCTTTCAAAATACGTAAACAGATGAATCCACAACTTGAATTTTATCGTTATATTCTGAAAGCAATACTGGTTTTAACTTAACAGTTAACCCTTGTGCGAGTTCCTAACTATGATTAAAACTACACCCAGAAAATGTATGCACCACATGGTCTCCAACTAGAATTTTATAACTGCACTTCAAACACGAGAATGGTTTTCTTCAAAATGCGTTTGCCGATGGATCCACAACCATAAAAATCCCTGAGGATAATAATTTCCCTCAAGGCCTATGTCATCTTTGAGGATGTTGTTTGGGGGTCTATTTGAAGAAAGTAAAGAGAATAAGTTCTGAGAAGAAAATATGTATGAGGGGTGAGTAGGAATCTAGGGATCAGTGAGTTCAGGAGTGAGAGAGGAGTGAATATATCCCTCCCACTGCAGAGATGATGGGTCGAGAGACCAGTTGGAGCGATCAAAGGATATCACCGAACCGAAGTCTCTCCCGATCTGGCACCCCACGCAAATGGTGGACTGGCGCATCCTGATCCCAGCCACCCCTGCTAAATCACCAAACGTAGCGAACCACTTGGAGTGACCTATTGCAGAGGTGTTGGTAATCCACTAAATGGTTCCCGGGCAGCGGTACCCAAACCCTTCTCCCAAATTGGCAATTGACTGGTTTTAGTCATTTTTTATAGTTCCCAACTGTAATTGAAACTATACCCAGAACAATAAAACAATTTACTCTTTTTTTTTGCAGCTCAAAGAATTCTAAAACTACAATTTTAACTGGAATTCTAAAACTGCTCTTCAAACAGCAGAATGGTTTTCTTCTTAAATGAGTCTGCAGATAAATTCACAATTATAATTTTATCTGTAAGCGAGTCCACAGTATAATTAGCATTACACTCGTGATTCCTTATTACGCATTTAATTTATGATTAGTAAAATAGTAACAATTAAAAAGGGTTATTGGATCGCCTATTTACTTGTGTCTAAACACATTTCTAGTAAGGTAGAGGTGAATATGTAATACCTTTGCTATGTTATATCTTTCGCTGGGTTTTGTAATAATGTCTTATAAATGTATCTGAAACACCGTGAAACAAAAACGTTCTTGCGTTCTGAAAATATTATTTATACTCTTTTTGTGGTAAGCAGGCCGCACCGAAAGTACTCGCGCGTTCCCCATCCCTGATTTAAATAAACACGGGCCGAAACTTTGGCAAACGAAGTGGGAAGCGCAACACGGCACAATTACCCAAAAATCAATGGTGATTATTATAATTTGTACCTTTCTCAAATCTCAGATTATAATGTATATTTAAGTACAAATCAATAGGTAAGATAAAACCAGATTTTGATAGTTTTATCTTTGGAGGAAAATGACCAAAAGGCAGCTTATAAAATTTAAAGCATTTGACGAGTGTACTATTCTTTCAAAGTTTACTCAAAAGATTTTCTTTTACTATCTTTTGGTAACTAAACGCCGCTGTTATGCATTATGTAACCATTTAGAAGTTTTTTAAATGGTTTTCTATGACAATTCACCGGATCTAGAGAACATACTCGAATGTTCAACTATTTGTTATTTCATAAGAAAAATGGGTAAAGCACTTAAAAAAATGACTAGTTCCTCTATCGTATTTTGATCAATCTTATCAATCCAAATTGATTGACGGCTTTGACCGAGTGTATTTTCAGTCTGGGATTCCGTTAAAACGTGTGGAAGATTTAAACCTTACTAAAAATAAGTAACTATAATATTTTCATTCATTACTGATTTCAAAAACTATCTTTAACAACACATTCCGAAATAGTTCCAACTGGCTACAACGTCATCATGACAGAACACGCTTGTCTGCCGAGACGGCTGTCACCAAAGTCGCCCGAATAATTCCCGAAATTCACGAATAAAAACGTACATGTTGTTTTAACCGCAAATTAAAAACGGCTCATTTTAAATCGTTTTTTTATTCGTCAACATAAAAATAAAATAAAAATACCTTTATTATCTTCATTTTTAACAAAATTAAGAAAATAGTGAAAATACCCCATTGGAAACGAATTTTTTTCGACTTTTTTTATTTTTTTTATTTTTTTATTTTTTTTATTTAATATTTGAAAAAAATATTTTTTTTACATAGATAAATACGGGATATTTACAAAATATAAAACAATAGAAATTAAAGTAGCCTTTCCTCACCATAAAGAGACAATGCTCTTGTGTTTGGTGAGGGAATTCTAGTTCATAAATTATTAAGAAACAACACAAGATTTAAACAATATTACTTCTAGATGTAAGTAGTGAACGTATCTTGGACTTATAATAGTTTAAGGTAATTTTTTAATTTATTATTTTTGACTTGTATTATTATTTTTTTGTACTATATCTTCAAGTAAGTCTCATAAAAATTCATTTGATTTCCATCATGGGAAGAATGAAAAGTTACCATAAAACGGTGGACAACAATATTATTGTCATTTTTTTTTAAAGTATTTTGAGTATCACACTCCCATTGCTTCGAGATATTTTTTTCCGAAAAGCAATGCTAGCGAAAAATACTTAACTTACCTACAATCCACCATCAATTTCCTTATGCCTAATGTAAGTTTAACATGGCGTCAGACGATCAGATATCTAGTCACGAGTGCGGTAAGTGAAATTCTTCGGTAATGACGTAACTTTTTCTCATCATTCCAATAAATAATAAAAACATTCGTGGAAACACTTATACTTTAATACATAACAATTATTATAGACATGATTAAAAAGACATGTTGTGAATCCAATCTAAGCCTTATTATTTTTTATTTATTCCAACTATTATTCGTTCTACTTAAAATAGCCCTCCATGCCACGAACCAATTTTTTGTAAAAGTTTTACTAAAATAATCATAAATTCAATGGAAATACAAGCAAAAATTAAAAAATCTAAATTACAGCTTTGCTACAGAAACATAAAATGGTGTGTATCGATAACCATGTTTTCAATTCAACTATTTTTTTATGTGAATGCCGTACAAGAGTCCAAGGTGTTCGAATGTGATAGTCTCACTGGAGCCGGTGAGACTATGGCATCCCAATATAGGTAAGTTTTGAAGCAGAAGGTGGTGGGGAGGGAATTAATAAGAGAAGAGTAATCAGAAGTAGAGAAGGATAGAGAAGTACCAGGCTATTTAGATCTGGTCATCAAACACGGCTAATGCCATTTCAAGCGAAAGTTCAATTCTGAGTGGTGGTATTTAACCAGGGCGATACTTATATAATCTACCGCCTTGAACGTTCTGCAAATATACTACGTATTATATTATTTAAAATAAAGTATAAACTTTATACTTTTTACTTGTCATCACTATCAATAAATAGTAGTTATTTATTAGCATATAGACTAAGGATGGGTTGTTTCGGAGAATCTGAACAATTCATCAAATTTCAACGTTCATTTACAAGTTCTGTGAAAGATTTTTTCAAGTTCTGTTTTTATTTCAGTTTTGTCAAGCAACTAGCCTACAATGATATAAAAACAGAACTTGACTAAGTCTTTCACAGAACCCGAAAATGAACGTTGAAATTTGATGAATTGTTCAGATTCTCCGAAACAACCCGTCCTTAGTGTTATTTTAGATTATTTGTGCCAGAAATAATAATCTGAATATCTTATATTATGTATATTTATAATTAGTAATAATATTATGTATAAAATTTACATTTTAACTGAACATGTACATCCTGTTGATAAACTTCTTAATTGTCGTTTCACGGGATAATACTATAAAGAACAATAAAACAATAGAATAAAAAAAATTACCATGAAACTACACATTTTAATTTAACAACTAATTAAAGCACCAATTAGTCGCCTGAAATATCAATACAAATTGAAAATATCTCCCGAGTAAAAATAAATGCCGCCGCCGGGAATTGAAGCCGCACCTTCTGATGTCTGGTCAGGTGCTCTGGACCACTGAGCTACGTTGGTTTATTCCCAACCCGCCAAATAATTCAATATGTACAAGTTCTTCAATCGACAATTACTGATTATTATTTTTTTAGAAGGTGTTATTATTTTTGATGTTAAGGTATTAGTTTATCATTAAAAAATAACATTTTAATTTGATTTAATTTACTTGTGCATCCGACATTTACCCGCGACTTCCGGTTTGCTAGTCGAGAGCCTTACTCCTCAACCACGAAGGCTGTCAAAAGCTTTTATTATACAAGCTGAATACCTGTATCGAATTTCAAATATCTAATTCGAGAAGTGTATTTTATATTTACACTTCTTTCTCTGTCCATCCGTTGGACACTTTCAAATCATTTAAGCGTCCCTCTCTTAATCTTATTCCTTACATATTATGTTTTCATCAAAAGATTTTACGAATCTTAAATAAGAATTCTTACGAACATTTCATAATCAATGTAACGTTTATATTGTTTATCCATACCTTGGTTATGAGTTGTGACCCACTTTACGTTTGCCCAGATGTAATTCTGAGGAGTGGGTTTTAGGCGAGTATTTATATGAAACGGGAGCATCTTCTCGGATGTGGTACGAACGCTGTATGACATCACATCTCGGGAGAAATCTTAGCCGTATTTTATATACTTACACTTTTGTTTACCTCATACTTGCGGCGGAGGCGGTATTTGGTCTCGCAAAAGAAAAGAGAGACGCATCTCGTCATACTCGTAAGTACTTACATAACAAGAAACGTGACATTATTCTTATTATAATAACACGATACATTGATAATATTTGTCCTAGTTTTGTTCATATTTAAAAACCATAAAGCTCATGTTAGAAATGACTGATCAAATTAATCAAAATCTTGGCTAAGGTCAGGTCAAAAGTCAAAATAACATGATCATTTTTATATTAAAATTTATTAAATTGTTGAAAATTTGTAGAAAAAAACTGCTGATTTTATTGTTTGTAATCAAGTATGGGGGATACACTAATAATACATTTAAATTGTTCTAGAATCGTGAAGATTTTTATGTAAATCTTCTGTCTGATGGAAACGAGAAACATTAACCTCTGATTAAATTATTATCGTATTTTTTGTGAAATAACCAACGTCAAAATTATTAAATTGTATTCTTAAGAATTGGGCAAAGTGTAATCTAGAAATGAAACTTTCTCGTAAAATTTTACAATTTCCCGAATTAAATGAAGTTAAATGATTTTCTGAAGCTCTTTAGGTATATAATCATTATTCTTTATTGAAATTATCGGAATTTCCCTAATAGAGGTTGTAAGAAACTCCTCGAAACTTTACCTTTGTTTGTAAACAGACAAATTCTATAAACCTCAGCCATTTGGTTTTCCTTTCAGCTACTTTATAACAGAAAATCTCAGAATTATTGATTAAGACCAGCGAAATAATATACTTGAGGTTTGCCAATCCCTCAGTTTTAACTACTTGTGCAATAATATAGTTTAACGAATTTATTCTACATGAAACTTTAAAGCATTACGTTATATTGTTATACATATATTTTTTTGCAATATTTAACATTTCATAGTACAATCCAGTAATATTGGCATCACTGGGTGGCTTATCCGTGCTGAGGCCTCCATTTTATAATACAAAAAACATATACATTATACATTTAAAAATATATATATGAAGAAAAAAAACATAAGATTAAGAAAAATTTTAACTAAAACGTAGATTTAAAATGAAAGTAAAATAAAATTTAAATAAAAAGAAATAAAATGGAATAAAGTTAAAATCGGTATACCTATTTATATTATAATATGTTGTGTGTTTGTGAGTGATTTGTGTTTTATATTGATTTAGTGTTTTACGTGTAGGTTTTATTAATTTATGTTATGAAATTCTGGTAATACTGTCTTTTTCGTTCTATCCATTTTTTAATTTTGTGTCTGAATTTATTTTTGTTTTCTTCACTTTGATTTTCAAGTGTTAGACTGTTGAATACTTTTATAGCATGGTGTTGATAGTGTATTTGTCCAAAGCTTGTATTTACCGTCGGAGCTTTCATGTTTTATTTGTACGCTTGTACAAAGTTGTAACTGGTCTATTAGTGATATTTTTTGTATGTTGAATTTTTTGTTTTTGGTCAAAAATGTAGTTTAGTAGTGTTTTAACGTACAATTGCGTATATTAGAATCGAAAAAGAAAACAAACCTTGTAAATTTTTTAATACTTCCAAATTTTATAAGATATGGTAGATTTGCGGTACGTTCAAAAGACTCCTTCCACTTCCTACTGCCTTTAGAGTCACAAAATACCCAATTGGGGATATCATAGTGCACTGGGTCCAGATGGTTGTGAGCAGTTTCTCACTCTCTGTGTGGTTCTCACATAAAAAAATATTGAATAGAAAAATAAAGGCTTTGGTTTGTTCTGTTCAATTGGCTAAGTATGTGTTCCAAATATAAAACAGACAATCTGTTTTAGTATCCCACCAAATGGGTGAGCTCAGACACAGTGAAATTCTAATTATCTTGTTAACTCTTTGACTTTCGCAACAGAATGTTCATCGTGAGCCAAGGGGATTACATATTACATTTTTTTTACAATATTTCATATTTCAATTCAGTAATGTTGGCCTCACTGGGTTGTTTACCCGTGCTGAGGCCCCCATTTTATAATTTAAGAATTTATACATTTAAAAAAAAAAGAAAAACAACATTAAAATAAAGATAAATTTAAAATAAAATATAATTATAACACTAAAAGAAAAATATCAAAAGAGAATGTAAATCGGCATTTATAATGATATATGTGTTTGTGCGTGTTGCGTGTTTTATATATTTTTTTGTGTTGCGTGTATATGTTTTATTCTTTTATGTTATAGAATTTTGGTAATATTGTCTTTTTGTTCTTTGATCCATTTTTTTTATTTTGTGTTTGAATTTATTTTTATTTTCCTCAATTTTTGTTTCAAGTGGAAGACTGTTGAATGCTTTAATAGCGTGGTATTTATGGTGTCTTTGTCCAAAGGTAGTGTTTACCGTCGGAGTTTTTATGTTTTCTTTGTACGCTTGTCTGACCGGTCTATTAATGATATTTTGTGTTTGTTGGGGTTTGTTTTTTTGGTCGAAAATGTAGTTTAGTAGTGTTTTAACATATAATTGGCGTATATTAAGTACGTCACAGCTTTTAAATATTTGGTCTGTGTCGGTTAGTTTATGTTTTTTGAGTATCTGATAGTATTATTGTCCCAGCGTCTGGACGATGTAGGCCCTCTGATTGGTCAAATTAAAATTGTCTGTTTCGGGTAACTTGAATATTAAGACACGATTCCATACTAAAATAGGATCGCCTCATAATAATACGAGATTTCTTCAAAAGCATCGTTTCTGCTAATATAATTTTTGGATAATATCGAAGAAAATATGTTTTAGAAAGTTCATAATCCATTGGATTAATTACATTACAGTGAAAATTCTCCACAGTTACGTGATTATGTTTGACGTTTATAAAAATTCACGCGTTTCTTCAAGATGGCCGACAGAGCGCACCTCTGGCGGTTTAAAAACGAACCGAATGCCTGGCGCGAATATTTAAATATGCAGCTCACAATACTTGACTACTTACCATTAACAAGCGTTTTATAAGAAAATTTCTTCTGGAAGCTTATCACTTTGTAATGGCATTTATCATTATTATTTATATATTTTTTTCTTATTAATTATATCTGATTTTATATTGGCATGTTTTCTAATTTCTAAAATTTCAAAATTATTTATTTACAATGCTTTATATCCTGAGTGAAGTATTTTAAGACCTGAATTTTTATCGAAAGTGTGATCATTATACAAAAGATTATTTGCAAACTCAGATTCACTATTTCCATTTATAGTCCTGCGATATTCTTTAGTTCTGACTTCAAAGTTTCTATTGGTTCTACCTTTGTAAAAGAAATTAAAATCATCTCAGTTGAGTTTTTAAACTCCTGATTTTTTTGTTTGAATTTTGCTATCTTTATTATTAAGAATATATTTCTTCATTGTTATTAGTGTAAAACGCCAGTTGAATGGTACCAGGATTGTTTATATATATAATTTTAGAAGTATCGTTATCCACAAACAGAATTATTGTTTATTTATATCTTTAGAAAGACCGTTTGAAGAGAATGTGTTTAATTTTTTTATTTAGTATTTCAACTATCAATTTATTAGAATAACCGTTATTAAATGCTATTTGTCTTATGAATATATTGTTTTATGGTTATATGCTATTTGTTTTTTTCAGGTCTTAAAATACTTCACTATAAATAATTTTGAAATTTTAGAAATGAGGAAACATATTAATATAAAAGCAGATATAATTAACAAGAATTTTTTTATAAACTCTCTTTTAAATATTTTCCCACTCAACTGGTCTTTCCCGTCTAACGATATTGTAATTCCTAATTATTATAAACCCAGCCTACTCTTACCCCTCCCCCCTCCTTCCACTTCTTCTTTCCCAATTGCAATCTATATTTAATTTTTGACTTCGGTGTATACACAATAAAATGTAAACATTATATTTATTTATTTATTGGACAATTTGCATAGCGCCGCTTTTGTGAGATATCACCTCAGGGGCGCTATATTGTAATAATCTACCTTTATATATAGATTTTTACTCTCCTGATGAAGGTGCATATATAATCTAGCTTTAAACTTTATTAGATACAGTAACAGTTGTAGGTAAAGAATTACCACCAGTTGGAGTAAAATTAACACATTTTAATTAAACCGACTGCTAATGTCATCGCACAATTACCCTGCTTTTATTCATAAACACGGGTACAATTAATCAATATGTAATAATCTATTATTTAAGTCAACTTTGTTAAAACTATCTTTAATTGTGACAAACTAAACGATATTGATTCAACTTATAGACATTGACGGTTGTAACACATATTCAAGCACTGCAAGTCTCCTATGAGCTAATTATATTAGGTACGATAACAGTTAATATCAGTTGTAGACATGTAGTCAATAATAGTGTTTCATTTGAAATAATCCATCACAAATACGTAAAATTTCATTTATTCAAACGACTGTCATTCTTATTATGCGTAAATTTAGCATGTTATTATTAATTAACTCCTTCCTGTTCCGTGTTTTAACAATATATATACCTACTCACCCTCTCTCTGTGAATGTTCTAATATATATCTATTAAATGTAACTGTTGTTAATATCACTTAAAATGGGCGAAGCGCAACTAAGAGCCGCCCGCAGGGCCTAGCAGAAAAAAACCCGCGGAGCGGGTTTTTAACTGCTAGTTACCATTAATATCGTTTTCTGTGCGATTTCTATTTGAGCGATAGCTGCGTTTGTTGCTCCTCCCCAAGCAATTATTCCATATTCTATTATTGATTGGCATAGTGCATAATATATTGTTTTCAATTGTTTTATTTTATATATGTTTCTTATGTTTAGGAAAATGTGTATTGTTCTGAGGAGTCTATTTGTGATTTGTTTGATGTGATGTGTCCATCTAAGATTATGGTCAATTACGATTCCTAGATACTTTATTTGTTCTGTTTTTTCTAGAGGGGGGCAATCGCAGATGTTGGTGTTTATGCATTCGTGTATTTTTATGGTGTTTGTATTGTTTTTTTGGCTGTCCTGTGTTAGTTATGCTGTACGTTGTGAATTTTGTTTTCCATATGTTTAGTGTGAGTGTATTTGAGTCCAACCATTTTTTCACTTGCGTGATTCCTAGATTCGCTATGTTATAAACCTTATTCCAATCCTTAGATTTAAATAGTAAAACTGTGTCGTCTGCGTAACTAATTATTTCTCCATCTATTTCTATGCTGCAAAGTTCATTTATGTAAATTATGAAAAGAACGGGCCCTAGTATGCTTCCTTGTGAAACTCCGTGTGTAATCGGCAGTGGTTTGCTAGTATAGTTATTAATTTTGACTTGTTGTGTTCTGTCGCTCATGTAACTTTTTAATAGTTGTAGTTCTTTGTCTTTGATACCCATATTTTCTAATTTTTTAAAAAGTGTTTTGTGGCATATTGAATCAAAGGCTTTAGCCAAATCTAAATATATCGCTATGCATTTAAACCCTTGATCTAAGTTGCTATGTATATAATCTATTGTACTTGCTAAAGCTTCTTTTGTGCTTCTTTTTTCTCTAAATCCATATTGTTTGTCCGAGATTAATTTGTTTTCTTCCAGGTATTTTAATATTTGGTTTTTTAATAGTCTTTCGAAAATCTTTGATAGAGAGTTTAACAAAGTGATTGGTCTATAGTTAGTTATTTCCATTTTATCTCCGGATTTATACATAGGGATTACCAGTCCTTTTTTAAGAGTATTAGGAAAGCAGGCATGTGTTATGCTAAGGTTGATTAGGTGTGTTATAGGTTTTAATATTTCATTTTTTATTATTTTAATGCAATCCGTTGTTATCTCATCTAATCCAGGAGCAATCTGGTTATTTAATGTGTTTATTATTTTGTTAATTTCCATTTCCGAACTTGTTTTTAATATAAATCTGTGTTGTGTTGGTTGGGTATCGATGTTTGATCTGTTTGTTTGTGTTAGTGTGTTTGTGCTGTGTTTTTTACGATTCGCTAAAACTTTCCCTATAGTTGCAAAAAAGTTATTTGCGTGGTTTGCCATCATTTCTATATTTGTTTTGGCATCTATTTTTTTCGAGTTAATATTTAGATGTTCGATAGTATTTTTTTGTTTGTATTTTTGTGTGTATGTAACTTCCTTTAATATTCTCCATATTTCCTTTGGGTAATTGTTTGCTTTTTTAAGTTTTTCTTTGTAGTACATCTCCTTAGCTACTCTAATAATTTTCGTGCATATGTTTCTATATCTTTTATAGTAATTAAGTTGTTCCATGTCACACGGTGTTTGTTTAATTTGTTTGTGAATTTTGTCTCGTTTACGAATACAGTTTAATATTCCTTGTGTTATCCATAGTTTATTTTTTTTTGCTTTGTGTGTAAGTTTTATATGTTTATTTATTTTTCGGAATAACTTTATTGAGTAAAACCTCAAATTGTAATATTTAAATATTGAAGACAATATTAGTGATTTCGAAACAAAAATCTGAAACAGAAAAATCAGAAAAGGAAACGGTCACATCTGGGACTCGAACCCAGGACCCTTGTCTTTCCGTGACAGAGCTCTACCAACTGAGCTAATGGGACCCTATTCCCCTCGGTCACTTTTAACTGTATCATACTTCGAATAAGAACTACTAACATTGTCTTCATTTTTTCACCGCACATTTTTATTGGCAACTATCTTTATGTATGATCGCAAGATTCAACCCGAACTAAATGCAATCCAGACAGCGTCTTTTTTAGATAAACCTATTTTATTTTTTATTTTTAATGTGTGACATCTTGCGATCATACATAAAGATAGTTGCCAATAAAAATGTGCGGTGAAAAAATGAAGACAATGTTAGTAGTTCTTATTCGAAGTATGATAGAGTTAAAAGAACTTATTCGAACTGTTCGAATAAGAACTACTAACATTGTCTTCATTTTTTCACCGCACATTTTTATTGGCAACTATCTTTATGTATGATCGCAAGATTCAACCCGAACTAAATGCAATCCAGACAGCGTCTTTTTTAGATAAACCTATCTTATTTTTTATTTTTAATGTGTGACATCTTGCGATCATACATAAAGATAGTTGCCAATAAAAATGTGCGGTGAAAAAATGAAGACAATGTTAGTAGTTCTTATTCGAAGTATGATACAGTTAAAAGTGACCGAGGGGAATAGGGCCCCATTAGCTCAGTTGGTAGAGCTCTGTCACGGAAAGACAAGGGTCCTGGGTTCGAGTCCCAGATGTGACCGTTTCCTTTTCTGATTTTTCTGTTTCAGATTTTCGTTTCGAAATCACTAATATTGTCTTCAATATTAAAGTTTTATATGTTTTATTGTAGTGTAATTATTTATTTCTTGCGTTAGCGTATTTGTAAATGTATTCCAGGCTTCCTCGACATTATCTATTTGGTATAATGTATTCCAGTTTATTTTTTGGAGTTTTTCTTTTAAGTTTGAGTAGTCAATTATTTTTTTTGTAAATATTTTATGTTGTTTCGAAGTAGTGTTTTCGGTGTCTATTGCTATCATATTCATGTAGTGATCAGTGATTGTGCTTTCAAGTACTACTGTTTTGGTTTTTAGTTTTGTCTTGATCATTATATGGTCTTTGCAGCTTTTAGTGTTTTGTGTGACCCGTGTTGGGACATTTATTATTGGCTCCAGTCCGTGTTGTGCTAGTATTGCTAGGTATTCTATGTTTTGTGGGTGTCCGTTTTGTAGAATGTTTATATTAAGATCTCCTATGATGATGATATTATTGTATTTGTTGAGATCATTTAATGTATTGTTAAGATCAGTTAAGAAATTTGTGATGTTGTTTTTGGATGGAGATCTGTACATAGCTAGGATACATGTTTCTTTTCCATATGTAATTTGTATGCAGTTGGAGTCGATTATGTTTATTTCTTGAATGGTTGTGTTATTTTATCACTGACGTATATAACTATACCATCATTTTGGTTTTTGTGTATTTTTGTATGGTGTGTATTATAGTTTTTGATTGTTTTTGGTATGTAGTTGTCATTCAACCAGCATTCTGTCAGCACAATGACATCAAAATTATTTTCAAGCTGTTGGAGGTATATAAAAAATTCATCAAAATTTTTATTGATCGATCTAATGTTTTGGTGTAATATATTGATTCTATGTTTTTCTTTTGTGAATTTGGTCCAGAGGTTAATATCATTTGTACTTTCACAGTAGTGTTGATTGTCCGAATCTATATATTCCATGTAATCTGCCATGTTGGTGTGTATTTGTGTAAGTATGTGATGTGAGGTTGTGTTAGATATACAGTCGTGTTTATGTCAGTTTATTAGATATATCGTTTAGGTGTTTTATTTCCATAACCTTTGAGTCTTTGGATTTTCTGACGAGATTTTTTCCTGATTTTACCCAAACATATTTGTAGTCTTTTTCTTGGGCTCTTTTTCTGGTGTTCCAGTGCAGATTTTTGTAATATTGGGTTAATGCCGCATTAAGATAAACATATTTGGCTCCTTCTCCGTTGAATTTTTTATCGGGTCACTGTGTTTGGATGCTAACATGGTTTGTGCTTTTGTGGTATCCTTAAAATTAATTGTTATTTTTGTTTGATCATTTGTTTTGTATGTTGTGACTTTGTATGTATCCTCTGGGGACTTCGTAACGCCTGCGAGTTCAGCGATCCGTGTAACAGCGTGGACTGGGGATATGTTGTACTGTAATTTTAGGCCGTTTATCTCTATGGAGTTCAGCAGGGCTGCTTGTTCTATATCCGCCAGGTGGATTTCTACCGTAGATAATCTGATTTCTTTATCCACTAGTTCCTCCTTGATTTTGTTGACGGTGTTTGGAATGTCCATGATTTGTTGAAGTTTTTGTAAAATGTCATCATATTTGTCATTGATGAAGTTCAATACAAGGGGATTATAAGTGTACGTTTAACTGTCAATAATACAAGACGCCAAATTCTTCGTTTCAAAAATTTATCAATTTGGAACCGATTCAAAATGAAGAAAAATATGCTGAACTCAAAAAAACACAGAATTTTCATGTGACACAGTAAATATTGCCCTGATGAGAGATCATTATTTTAGTAACTATACTTTTTTCTTGAAATGGCTTTAGCTATGTTCAGAGGGCAAATTAAAAACCAAGCAGATACTTCTCAGACCTCATATTTAATTTCTCCTAAACCTCCCTCTTTGTATTAATCCTCATAATTTGTCTCCAAGTGTAGTTCCATATTTCTATTGACTGCGGGCAGTTTGAACGCTTCGATTTACAGTTGAATATTTTGCTATGGAATCACGTAAAAGAAAACATATGTTTTTTACTGTCAATTGCGCAATCATTTTTTTGTAAATGATGTAACACCCATTGCAGCATAGTAATTCATTCTAATGACATTTGAATAATTTTCAAATAGTATATTTTGTAATAAATAAACCGATTAAATCGACCACCGACCGGTCGGTGGCCGAGTTGACATCGTGCTTGGGTCCCACTCTGGCGTAGTATATTCAATTCCTCGACAGGCCTCCACCATAACACAAGCAACATTTTCAGCTTACTGTGGTGGTAGTAGGAGATTTTCAAATATTGTCAGGTTATTCGTAACCCGGAAATGTATGTCTTACTTTAAAAAAAAAAAAAAAAATTAAAAAAAAAAAAATACAAACAAAAAAAATACCAATGCTTTTGATAGGTACGTAGTCTAAAGATTTGAATTAAGTATTTATCTATGAAATCTTTATGATTTAAATATGTTTTTTTACAGTAGCTCTACACAAAAGGCCTGAGGAAAATAATTTTCTTCAGGGAGTATGTCATCTTTGGGGATGCTGTGCGGTGAGTATTTTCAAGAAAGAAGAAGAAGGAAGTTCAGAGAAGGAAAAAGAAACGAGGTGATAGTAAGAATCTGGGGGTCAGTGTACATACATTTAAATTGAAATAAAAACTATAGCAGACTTAAGATCATGCGACGACCAGTGTTTTTTGATATAGTGTCCTTTGCGTGCAGTTCTATCTTTTATAAGCATAAACTTTTTAATATAAGTGTGTTTGTTGGAAGTGACTTGCCAGGTAAGTATGTTTTGGTATCTTTTCTAAATAACAAATGTAGATCCTAGGAAATAAATTGTACAGCGCCCTTGAGGTGATTTTTCACAAAAACGGCGCTCTACAAATTATCCAATATTATATATATATTATATTATTATTATTATTAGTGTGTGTCACGTATGAATCCATCCCTTACACTTCGGTGCAAGGCGATGGATCAAGAAAGTGCTACCGCCAATACCATTGGTCCAATTCTCTAACCTACCTAATATCAGCTGGGGGACATTCGCCACTCCTTTGCTTTAGAAATAAGATAATTATTATACATATCATAAATATTAGTTGTATGAGAATTGAACTATTGTGGAGAAGAACTTTCTTTTCGGTGGCAGTTTGCTATGTGTATTTATGAGAGGGTATTTTGCTCCTTTTGCCGGCGTATTTTATGTGTCCCGGCGTAGTTTTTCCTTTCCTATATTTCTCAACTTCATGATAACTTTGCAGTTGGCTATTAGGTTTTTTTTTATAAAGTGCCTATTTAATTCTTCGATAACTATAAATAGGTACTGACCGAAAAGTATCATTTGTGTATAATAGCGCTCTTTACGATTTGTCGATGGATATAAATTAATTCTTTAAGGCGAATATAAACGCCAAACATATTTGGGTTTTTACCCCTTCCAACAGAATATAAAATGTGCACATTTTTTGGTCTTATCTGAACGAGACAAGTAATTGCAGTAGCCGCGTACTATGTACCTGCAATACGTAGGAAGCGCCCGACCAGGCCTCCCCGTTTGCCAATGCTTCCGTATACCTACTAATACCTTTTTAACTGGTGGAAGATTACTATCAATCTTATTTTGACAACAGCTGCAGAGCTATGACTGCCGGATGGACTCAAACTGTGGGGATATTAGTGATTAATATAATAATTACGTTTCATAATAACTGTATATTTTTTTATTGATTTTCTTTGTATGCATTATTAATACATATAAACTATTTCTTAATAATACGTTACATTGAAATGTCACTTACATATATTATTTAAAAAAAAATACTTTTATCAAATTTATATTGCTAATATATTTTTTAAATTCAATTTAAAAATAATTTTTGAAGAACAATCAAATTACCAAACAAATATCCAGTATTAGAAATTATCAAGAACAATTCTTAAGTTCGTTTTTCTAAAAATAGTGCATGAGTATATAATTCTACATGCATGTTAATTGTAGCAACTATTAAATATATAATGTAATATCAACTTGTGATAGTACTCCCTCTCTAATCACGATAATTTCTCAACTAGGGAGGTATTATTACCACTAATTAGAACATATTAGCTTTACATGTATTTAAAAAAAATGTACTTATACCTGCTTTTATTATAATGTAAAAAAATTGGAAAAACAAAAAATACTTATATTGTGAATTTATGTAGCATATTCATAAACCTAAAATTTCTCAAATGATATAACATTCTCAATATCAATAGATTTGAAATCAGGAACAATTGTTGATGACACATCGTCTGTAATTATGCCATTTTGTAACTCCATTGATGATTATAGGCGTAACTTCTACAACATCACACGGATCTGGTATTTTTCTGAATATGTTAATTTACGCGTTGTTGGAGGTTGAGAGTGTTTTTTTAATTTGTCATTGATTGCATCGACCATAAAAGGAGGATTCCTAATTGGCATATTCCTGTTATTTCTTGGATCAATAATCACACAAAACTCCCTCATCGTTTGAGAACCAATAATACTCGTAACCAAAATAATGCCGACAAGAAAAAACCTTCAAAAAAACTGTCACAGACAGACTTCCGTTCCGTGCCACGTTCCGCGGACTTCTGTACAGATCCTAGAATGTTTGTGTCTTATATCACCACGAATAGAGGCGACAATTGCTTGACCAGCGGAGTCTGGATATATTTGACGTAAGCGCCAAAGTGAGTTTTATTTATTTGTTGAATATTTTTATATGAATGAAAAAAAGTTAGTCAATAATAATTATAAAAAATAATCTTAGTCATAAAACGGTATTTTTTTAAAGGTGTTTCTTATATGAGTTCTTAGTTACCTCAAGAAAAAACAAAATTATCAGTGGTTTACGTTTATATTTTTTGTAACGCAACCAATAATTTAATTTTAATTCCGATCAATAATAAAGAAAGAAAAAGCTTCAATTTATGCATAGTATATTTTTTGGTATTCATAATGTATACCGATTTATAGCAAAGATTAATCTAAATAGTGATTTAGCATTTACCTTCCTCTTAATGCGCCCTTTAGGTGATTTAGAGTAAAAATGGCGCTATGCAGATCATCCAAATATTATTATTAATATTAAATGTGAAATTACCTTGGGCTACAATTTTCATATAAATAATGATAAAACACTTTCTTTTAACTACTGTTCTTCATACATCGACATTAATATAAGTAATTATTCACCAAACAAATAAATAAAACTTACTGTTCTGAATATTTTTTACAGTCGTACACTAAATGCAATAATTACCTATTTTATATATTAATTTCATATATTAGTAACTAAACAATATGTGCTCATGGAAACATTTTTTTCCATAAAAGTACTTATTTGTCTTTATTGGGTTGTTCTTAAATATTTTATTTTTTATTATAAGTTTATCCTTGCAAGAAACCATTGGTTTTGAAACGTGTCGATCTTTTTGATTAAATAGGGGTGTATACAAAGTTATTTATTGTATTCAAAACAAAAATTGTTGTTGGAAAGGTATTACAACGCCGTGAAGATCATTTGAAGAATGATTATACATCAGGTAACTGTATTGTCCTGTCTACAACGTTTAATATAAACTAGTTTTAAAGCTTGCAGGTAATAATTGTTATTAAATTATAATTTACATTAACCCATAAAATAAAATCACGAACAAAGGGGTTTTGAATTAAAACGTTTCCTTAAAAACTTTTTAAATGTACATCAAGGCTTAACTAGAATGTGATTGAAACGTAAAGAAAACAATTTTTCTTTCGTAGATTTATGATGTTTTATGTAGGTACTTGCGTTAATTCATGATGCTTTTGCGTCATGAAAGTAATGGGCGGTTTCCTTAGTTTTCAGCATAAGATGATTTTTCTTTATTCTGTAACACTGGTAAAGTCTCTGACGAATTATACCTTCATTACAAGTTTCCGTGTGAAATAATAATACCTACATATTACATGTAATATCGCCACTTTTCTATGGCAGCTTTAATAAAATTCTCCCAAACGGAGAATGTTTGATTGAATACTCAGAGAACCAAAATGTATCATAATTCATAGTGAATATTCCATCGTCTGTATAGCCACCGACTGTAACGATAATATTTGATATGTTGATTCGCTGTATAAATAGATAACCGGTAAACACGTTAAAAAATGTGCAAGCGTAGTAAAAATGTGCAAGGTAGATTTAAGCGTAGTAAAAATGTGCAAGGTAGATGTAAGCGTAATAAAAATGTGCAAGGTAGATTTAAGCGTAGTAAAAATGTGCAAGGTAGATGTAAGCGTAATAAAAATGTGCAAGGTAGATGTAAGCGTAATAAATAAGGTTTTGGACATGAAGTGCTCATGAATGATGAAAGAAATATAAGGAGAATTTATGATACGAAAGTGAATGGTCGAATCATAATGGTCGAATCGAATCATGTTAAGCGTTAAAATAACAGACGAGTACGTACGATTAATGAATGTGAATAAAGCAAGCGGCGTGGGGTAGTTTGTGTATGTTTGCCTACCTTTAGGAGGAAACAGCGCGATTGCAAATGCCTAAATTTTGGTAAATATTATCATTTTTATAATAGCCCCAGAGAGTGGTCGTAGGTGACGTAATTGTTCTATTTCTTATATCTTTTCTGTTTTCATAAAAGACGTCTAAGAAAGATGAGGACGATTGTAGATGACGTACGTACGTACGACTTCTAGCTGGGACTCTGAGGTTTTACCTGATACCTCTCAACATTAGTTTTACACAGACTTTGAACCAAACAAACCAAATTGGTACGCAAAATATTTTGTTTGATATGCTGGATACGCCGAACATCTTTTCATGTCTTGAAATTTTATTTTTTATTCAATAGCATCCGATACTTTTAGTACAAGGGATTTCATGCACACTACAAAAAATATTCTTATACTGAGTATAACTAAATAAATTTCAAACATAAAATTTACTTATTTTTTTATACTTTTCTATGAATCAATTCTGTCTTCGACTTTGTTTTTGCTGCATGTCAATGACTTTTTGTCATGATTACGCGGGTGTACAGTTTATGATGGTTATTTGTTTGACCAAACCCCAAATGACACGCTCCAACAGCACGGAAGGCTTTGAAACAGAGAATAGAGTGTTAGGCATCTCGAACGGTTTTCCTCTTGGGGTAAGAACAACCTCTTAGAATTCAATGTTTCAAACACTTAAGCATGTCTGATTACGTCTAAAAGGGATCAAAATTATCAATCTAGTTTTCCCGACATATTTTCCATTGACACGCTTGGTGTAACTTTACAAAGTAACCAACACGGGGGGCCCATCGAAGCCAAAGTCAATTTAGGTTCTCAAAAGCTAGGCGCACTCCCGTAGATTCTTTAAGAGGACTCAACTGCTAAGTGCTGACCCAGTACAAATCGCAAGTGCACCCCACTGTTGAAGGGATGGTTTCATATATCCGTCACTTCACACTGACCAACAGATTCCTACACAACCCTCATACATTTTTCCTTCCCAGAACTTCCTCCCCTTCCTTTCTAAAAAAACCTTCCACACAGCATCCCCAAAGATGACGTAGGTCCTAAGGGGAATAATATCCTCGGGTCTTCTGTGTGGAGGTAATATAATTTTTTTTTTTGAATGGCAGCCACCTCCAGTATGGATCTCCAAAATACTCTTGACCGTGTTTAAAAACCGGTGGTAGCATTATAAATACATTTTTTTAAATTTCTCACTGAGATACCGCACAAGAATTAAATCTACCAAGAGAAGTTGAAGAAGACCAATAGATGATTGGGAAATACTTGGTGATTAAGATCTGGTTATAAGACATTACAAACCTACTTAAGATAATAATTTAGAGCAATGCTAAGTTAGATTCCACTCCCATCTCACCCACCACGGCATATCAAATTTCGTTCTGTGCTTAAACCTGGATTTGAATTTAATCTCTGGGTTACAATCGATCAAATATTACGAACACCAATCACGTGCCACAAGGTATCAAATTCAAAGTGCGTTATGATATATTTTATTGAATGTTAAACTTTCGCAGATATATTCTCCTCGATCAATAAAATGTTTTTCACCTGGGGGAAAATTTTATTCGTAAACTTTGCACCCTACGTAAGAACTTTCCGAATGAAGATTATAAATAGGTATGTGGTTCATCGTGGAATCTCGGTATCGCGGTGTGCTTGATATTATTAAAGAATATTATAAAAATTAATGGGTTTTGTCACGGAATCTCATTGTAATGGTGTGCTTCATAGTATTAAAGAATATTATAAATAAGAATGGGTTTTGTCACGGAATCTAATTATAATGGTGTGCTTGATATTATTAAGGAATATTATAAATAGGAATGGGTTTTGCCGTGGAATCTCATTGTAACTTGTGCTTGATTATAGAATCGTACAAATAGGTACGGGCTTTGTCATAGAATCTCAGTATAACGGTCGATAACAAACAAGGCAGGGCTTTCTATGCTTAGAAAATAATAAAAGTAATTTATGCACGCGGCGTATTTTTACCCCAAAAATTGTGATAAGAAACTTGCAAAAGATTCACCAACCAGAAAGTGATGTCTTTCTGCAAATAGTAAGGCTCGTAAACATCCATATAGTTAGCAGGTCAGTCGATTAGAATAATGGGCACCTTCAATAATTATAAAGTTATTAAAAGTAAATTCGGATCTCCAACTAGACTCGACGGAAACTACATTCACAATGAAAAGGTTTTTGAAATTCATGAAAACAAAAATGATTTTAAAATTTGAATTTCTTTATATAAGGGGACACTGTCGTGTTATATTATTATTTTATTTTTGTACCTAACTACTCCTCCCATAAATAACAGCAAATGGAGCCACCGTATGGAGTAGTAGAATAATTAGGAAAAACCTTATATAATATTGCACTCCGTTATAATTTGAAACGTTATTATTTTGTAATAAATATAAAAATTAAATACGTAAAAATATAAATATATTCTGGATCTTATTTAAACTTAAAACTGTCAAAATTGTATACATCAATTTATGAATGCGAAAACGTTTGGCATTACCGTGCTATGGTCGAATGGCACAAATGGCACGAATGGCACCGAAACCGGTTAATATGTCCATAAAAAGAAATATGTTACAAAAGATTTTTTTTATTTTATGAAATGATTTTGTATCACAAGGGTCCCCTTTTTCAAAAATGTTGCTAAATTCAAATCAAAAATAAATTGTAGTGGCAATAATATATGACTTGATTCTAAGCTAACAATTAAACTCCTGGTTTTTAAGATAAAGTTAGCTATTTCTTACTAAAGAAATTGAATCTCACATTCTTATAAACTCTATTTAGACGAGTCCTTTTTCGGGATTAAATTTAAAAAAAAACAGATTCTCCGAATAAAATATAACTTCACATAATAATGGAGACGAGCACTTACACTATTATTATTTTATAAGTAGAACTATTAGTAAGTTCCCCACTACGGGTAGGTGGCGGTGGTCGGCTGGGCGAAGAGTGGAACGATTTTCCGCATGAGCGGGTCCTTTTAGCTCTTTTCTCTCATTTTTATAACTTAAGTTTCACTTGACGGACTTTTGATATGGGTTCGTATCATGATTCTTACAAAATATACCATCGTAGAGCCTTGGAATATGAAGATTAAAACAAGTTGTGTACACCTGTAGGTAAATTTTTAATATTGGAAATAAGTTGAACAATGACATATGCAATTATTGAAGACAATATTAGCGATTCTTAAACGAAAATCTGAAATACGAAAATCAGAATAAGGAAAGGTCAGTCGAACCCAGGACCCTTGACGGGGCACAGCTCTACCAACTGAGCTAATGGGACCCTATCTCCTTCGGTCATATTTAAACGTATCATACTTCGAATAAGAACTACCAACATTGCCTTAATTTTTCTCATCACACATTTTTATTGGCTGCTATCTTTATGTATTCCAATTGGCTCAGTTGGTAGAACTGTACCCCGGCAAGGCAAGGGTACCGGGTTCGAGTCCTAGATGTGACCGTATCTTTTTTTGTTTCAGATTTTCGTTTAAGAATCGCATATATATTCTTCAATAATTAAATATTACAATTTGAAGTTTTACTCACTAAGTTGTTCCAAAAAATAAATGACATATGTTGTTCTATTAAACTTAAAAGAAGATTTTAAAAAATTTCTTTATAAATATATCAATTATTGACTGAGCTTGACGAATATCAGTCTTGAATCGACCACTTTGCAACACGTGTTCACGCAACTGTGCTTTTCCTGATAAATATAATGATGAAATGCGACAATATTAGAATTTTTATGAACACATGTTCCGACATCCTGATAACATATTCGTCTTTTACCCACAGTTTGTTAGAAAAACTGTCCAGTAATTCGTTAAAGGCCTTCACTCCCGTTTTTAACAGGAATACGAATAATTTGAACAGAATTTCAATAAATTAGCAATATTTGTGGCCAGTATAGGTAAAGTTCCATAGGGTTTTTCCGAAAAGTGTAATTGTTTATAAACCTTCGATAGAAGACCGCAAAATAGATAGAAAAAGGTGTTGAAGAAGTTTTCAGAAACCTTCTCTCTTTTCTTTATGAATCGACTAATGCGTTGAACGATGCATTATTTTTATAAGAAAATGGAAAAAATCTGCTTAAAAAACGATTTCACATTTTAACTTACGTGTCATAAAGCAATTGAAAACCAAAATTGGACGGTAAAAATATTTAGGTTTTTCTGGGGCCGTAAAATCTAGTAATCAAGTCGGAGTGATTTCTTTCTTTGGTTCTTTACAGTCAAAGAGAAAATTGCCTTTTTAATTTTATCATTCATTTCTTTTTGTTGTCCGCTTCACTGCGTCCTTTGCCTCAGTTTTTTTTAGCGAAAACACAAAAAGGAAGATTTTGAATTCCTTAACGGAAAAGTATTAATTTCCACAACGGAATAATTCGTTCGAATTGAAAGTGTTTTGATACTGGTTGGGATATAACTTGTTATTGTAGCCAGCTTTTCGATTCACTTATTTCTCGAAGTTAGATAGTTATTTTTATAGCTTAAAAATCACATTTCAATTCAAGATACTTTAGAATGGTGCGATAAAAAAAATTATGTACTTGACGTCACCAATGGTTAATCTATCCACAATGCAACCAAACGTAAGACCTAAATATACAAATATCCAAACAATATTTTTGGTGGATATTTTTATATTATGTACTTGACGTCACAAATGGTTAATCTATCCACAATGCAACCAAACGTAAAACCTAAATATACAAATATCCACCAAACAATATTTTTGGTGGATATTTGTATATTATGTACTTGACGTCACAAATGGTTAATCTATCCACAATACAACCAAACGTAAGACCTAAATATATAAATATCCACCAAATAATATTTTTGGTGGATATTTGTATATTATTTACTTGACGTCACAAATGGTAAATCTATCCACAATGCAACCAAACGTAAGACCTAAATATACAAATATCTTGTTGTTGAATATACATAGTTGTTCTAAAAATAGTTGTTCTATATACATATATCATTAATTTGTTAGACGTCTTGATAGGTGGGTATTTCTTGTCCGCAGAAGTTTATGATTCTTCAAACTCTACCATCAGATACTTTGTTTTGAACTGGCAGAATGTTAAGTCTATTGTTACAGGTACCGTAACCGGTCGCGTTTATGACCGTTCTTTTAAAATGTCAACTAAATGCGCTTGTCGCGAAGTAACCAACGAATTACTTACATTCGTACAAAATAAAATGGATGTTTTTGATGAAGTGAGCACTATACAAATATGCTCCACTAGTTACCAAGATGACGAAATTGAGAGTGCCAAATCTGTCCTTGGGCGTCGCATCACCATCCAGACCAACTTCCGACGTTTATGGCCCGTGATTTTAACAAGTTACCACCAGTTTTTTGACCACATCGACGTCACAAGACATCTCAAAGACTTGACATTGCTGAAATCGAAATGGCCGGAAACGCAACGTCATTCAATACAAACACTTTAAAGCAAGAGCTCAGTCAAATTAAAGAACTCTTTAATCCACCACCGAAAAATGTAAGTCTTTTCATAAGACTATCCAACATTTTAAATGAAAACAACGCAAGTGACAAAAAATACGCATACAAATACACAGCGCGGGCCATGACTAACCACCAGGCACGGAGGTTCATCCAAACAGTGGGACCAGGGCCCTTCCACCGTTCCTACCGATGTAGCTAGCGATCAGGCCCGAAACAAAACGAACCTGCCTACTGAAGCTGCGTGGACCCGGCCACCAAAATAAAGGCTTAAAGACGACTTATATTATAACCCTAAAACCTTTTAAAGAATCCCCATTTTGGACATTTAAGATTATGATCCATCAAAGCGACATAAAAATCGTAATGAACCCCGATTTCTTTTTCGTAATGAACACGGCATCGTATTCAGAAGATTCAGAGAAACTGTGGAGTGAACTACGAAAGAAACAAAACAAAATGAATAAGATAAAGATCAAATTGATCAATTGCCGATCTGTAAAAAGACCAGACCAATTATTTTCGATCTTTGTACTGCAAAGGAAGTTAATTTATTGCAAGAGGCATGGCTTATACCAACTGATCTAGATTTTCTCAGAGAAATTCACCCTGAATTCCTGAGCTACGTTAGTTCAGCGGTAGATATATTTAATGGTTCAATAAGAGAACCACCACATGGCGGACAGCTATATTATGGAGGAAAGCATTCAAGACAGTAACAATCGACTGTGCTACTTTCAGAATAATATCGATTGATATCTCACTAAACACTGGAATATTACTTTTCATGTGCGTTTACATGGCAGTGGACAAAACTGATAATTTACCATAATATTTATCCTGTTCTAAATTGCACACATAATCGTTCATAATCGGGGAAAGAGACAACCGTAATTGTGTAATTCTGAGAGACTTTAATGCCGATATGAATTCGCTTTTCGGGCTTGAGCTTAAATCATTCTGCTCAGAATATAAACTACAAATTGCGGACATTGATATACTCCCGGCTGACTCGTACACATATGTAAGCGAAGCACATACCTAATAAGTATTTATCTACATTTTCTAGTAAATCAGGTGATTTATTACAAATCATACTGCACACTACTCTAGGAACTGTCGGGCTACCTACATATAACCCTAGTTGGACAATAGCTGTGGATCCACCTCGATGACGGCCCAAAAGTCAAGCACAAGTGCAATCCTACTCCAGAATGTCCAATCAGCAATAAGTTAACTTGAAATAATTTGTGGAACCAGTACAGCAACTGATGACAGCACATGATAAACGCAGTCCAAATCGATAATCTATATAAAAATTATTAGATTTACCTAGAATACACCGGCCCGTCGCGGTGGCTATGCATATTCATATATAATAATAAGTGGTAAGTATGGTATGATTTGAGTTTTTCACGGCCAAAGTATTATATAGATTTGTTTTTGGGTAGTATGCCGTGTTGCGATAACCTCCTTATTTAGCCAACATTTCAGACAGCATTGAAGAGTCCATCAGATGGCAGATGTGTAATCTAAGGATGATTTTTTTTTTGATTTTCTAGATTATTATATTCCATGAAGTGGTGAATCATTTAAATTTACCGAATTTAAAGTGAATGTTCTATGTCATGTTATATAAATAGAACGGCGTGATATGCGCCTCACAATTTTTCCCCATTGGATATGTACAAATCCAAAGGAATGCCCGGTTTTCATTAAATGCTCGGCCATTGCCGATTTATCAGGGTGATTCTACCTACATGCTCTGAAGTGTTGAGATATCCTTTTGGAGATTGTCCGTTATGTCTGACTTACTTAAACTTTGTCACATCCGGAACAGCTGAGTTTGTAAACTCCATCTGTTTCCAGAGGAAACTTAGGTTTTCCAGGCCTTAGTAAGTCGTTTATTTTTGTTGTGGTTCCGAAGACAGTCTTGATGCTTTCTTTTCTTAGTATCCTGGCGATTCTGTCTGTCACATTTTGGACATAAGGCAAGAAAACGCAGCTTTTTGACTGCAGTGGTACGGACACTGCAATGCTATCCGAAACGTTGGCTAAAGAAGGAAGTAGCGCAACATGGCATACCCCAAAAATAAATCACTATAAGTGGTAAATATGTTTATAATTTTTCATGTTAAGTTTTGGGCTTTATATCATAAATAAAAATAGTGTGAGGAGACTTATACATTTTACCAGTACTTATCGTGAATGCTTCATTTTAGTATTCACTTCGTGGCGGTGTTTGAATGCCCGATTCGAGCGTATTGTCCAACCGATCCGGTTTTCACACTTTCGTATAGAATTCTGGCAAACATTTGGTAGCGGCGTGTCATGGATGTTTTACACGTAATGAGCAAAGTTCTAAAACAGGATAGAGATCAATACAGTAGTAAAACGGTCATAATGATCGATGTAAAATATAATAACTTGTTGAATTGGATTTAAAGGATGCTTTTAAAATTCCAGAATTTAAATATTATTTTTCTGTTTATTTATTTATTGTTATGCAAATTGTTGAACATCCACTCTTCCAAGAAGAGTTAGGGAGAAAAAAAAATGAGTTGATTTCCTCGTTAATACAAAGTAAATATACATGAAGTAAGTTCTACTGCGGTTCGTAATACAAGGAAGCCCATCGTCAAAGTTGTTTTTTTTTATTATTTTACTATTAAAATGTATTATTAACATTAAATATTGCTTTTTTTTGATACTATCTAATATTTAATTTTTTGATTTGACTAAAGAAATAACTCATATTTTTCAAAATTAATATGGCGAAAAATAGTAGGTACCTACCTAGGAAATAAGATCTATTTCGTGTGTAATTTGCATGAATTCAGGGTGTAAATAGGGTTGCCAGATGGTCCAGTAAAAAAAACCGAACATTTTTTATCAATTTTTTCACCCTTTAATTTTTTTTGGTACAATTTGTAGAAAAATCACAGGGTCCTGTGATAATTATAAACCCCTTTGATTTTGGCCAGATCAAATAGAGAAAATTTCCGAAAATTACTGAAGGTGAACACAATGAAACACTTAAACATTAAAACTTATTAATTTATTATTGCTATTGGTAAGCAAAAAATCACTTTTTAACATATTTGGCACTACATGCTACTGCTTTTAATACTCGTTTATTGCCTTCAATTGCATCAGTTCAACTGACATTTAAATTGAAGAAAACACATGATTCATTTTATACAGTATTCACAACTAGTAGATTTCTTTCATCAGTCCATACATTACCCATTACACTACAAACTCTTTCTACGAAGACATTGGATTCAGGAACATTGCACATATATTGTACCATTTCAACAGATTTTTTGCTGATTCATCGTTCAAAAACCTACACCGCATATCAATGGATTTTCCTTCAAGTGAAAGAAAAATTCTTTGAAGCGAAGCCAGTTCATCACAAAGATTTTCAGTAGGAGTTTGATGCTTCCATGGGGACAGTGACCATATTTCAATTAGTTCATCTAGCGTAGGTAATCTTCCGCATTCAATATTTAAGCAACTGAAAGTTTTGTAGGTATTGTTTTCAAAAGGGTACTACCACTTTTCAATACAGGCCAGTGCTATTTGGTAAATGTTTATAGCATTTTTGACGCCACTCTCCCCCGCAAGTCTTGCTACTACCCGCCAGAAGCGCTCACGGCTTTTGCTCTGTAAATTCTCTCGTGAGTGAAGTATATTTATCGCGTATTTTCAAAAAAACCGGACATTTCATCATCCGGTTATTATCTAAACCGGACAGCCGTTCGAAAAACCGTACATTCCGGTCCAAAACCGTACATCTGGCAACCCTGGGTGTAAAACGTCTCAATATTTCAAATAAGTCCGAATCACACAGTTTTATTCACCTGGTTCAAAAAAATCACAAAAAGGTTTTTTCTGTGTTTTATGAAGTTATAATATTAAATAGTTTCAAGAGCTTTAATATGAGGTCTGTCATAATTTACCCATAAACATATAATATAAGATTATTAGCATTCCGTGACAGCGACCACTTTAAGAGGTGTCCCACTGAACAACCCTTCTCCCGACCCGCCCTTTGATCCACTCTTCAACCCCCTTTCTCGCCTCCTCCCCCTGGACCCAACCCTGTGTGTACTGTATACCTCGTAATAGTGGAAATAATAGACCGCTTAGTGCAAATGCGGCGTTTTATGTCATCTTTTAACAAAAGCTGAGCAAAGAATTGTTTTAAGCGGTTGTGCGCGAACTTTGTGCCCGAAGAAAGTTTTTCAACCCGTTGCGATCTATTTGCATATTTAAACTCGAGAAAGCGAATGCAATTTTATTCACTTTGGCCATGTTTTTTGCAGATAAACACTTCTAAATAATTTAATTATTTTAAAATTTTCACTCAAAGATTAAATGAGTATGTGACACAAAATATTATGGAGGGTGTAAATAATAACTTAAAACATGCGTGATTGGTTCATTATAAAAAATTGAATTAGAAATAGGAATACAATATAAAATAATATAGAGTG
This sequence comes from Hesperophylax consimilis, assembly GCF_061612785.1. Classification (NCBI taxonomy): domain Eukaryota; kingdom Metazoa; phylum Arthropoda; class Insecta; order Trichoptera; family Limnephilidae; genus Hesperophylax; species Hesperophylax consimilis. The sequence continues at coordinate 25,941,160 of NC_142836.1, read as the reverse complement.
CATAAATATAATAGATACATAATAAAATATTTATTTTGAAAATAAGAACACAATATAAAATCACACAAAATTTCACTATAAAGACAGTTTTAGCAATAACCTTCAAAAATATCAAATAGAAGTAACGCGTACGATCGTAAATTAATACGTGTGTATGGAATGTATCGGGAAAATCTTTTATCCATATTCCTTTTCCTCTCCATCTTACCTGAAATTAGTTTTAAGTCAATAAAACTTCATCTCTGAGCAACTTTAGCGTAAAAAACTTTTTTGGCTTCTGAAAACATAACACGTATATTTATTTTTGTATTCTACCTATGAGCTTATTGTTTCTCAAAAATAATGTTTTTCAGTATCAGTTCTATAATCAACGTGAACGGTCGCGCGCAGCGAAGTAAAGTATTGTCGCAAAAATTGCAAGCGCTGCCGAGCACCGAGCGATTTCGCCGAGCGATTTGCGCCGAGCGCAGCGAGCTAACACATTATGGACACGGCCATTGATAATATAAAAACTGAAATAAAAAAAATTACAACAGTGAAAGATTCGAAAGCAAAAACGAACCTAGAACAAAATGTTTATATATTAGAAGAGCTTTGGAAAACTGAAAAAATTAAACACCAAAATGAAATAATCAAACTACAAAAAATTTTTATTGAAAATTACGAAGAACTCACGAAGAAAATAGAAGAAGTCGTAGAAAAAAACAGTAAAATTCCATCTTACGCGCAAGTTCTAGCAGCAAATAAAAAAGAAATTTCAAAAGAAGAGAGGTTCTCTATAATAATATCATCAACTAAAAAAACAACAAAAGCTGCAGAAATATGTGATAAGATACAGAAAGACATCAAACTAGACCAACTTAAAATTGGAATAAATGGACTAAGAAAAACAAATAAAGAGCAAGTAATCATATCCTGCCCAAAAAAAGAATATACCAACACTCTTACGGAGGAAATTAAAAAACTCAACTATAACCTGGAAATAAATGAAATAAAAAAGAAAAAAACCCAAATTAATTTTGAAAGGACTCAAATCGAACTTGACGGAAGAGGAAATAGTAAATGGGATACTCACACAAAACGAAGGGATTCAAGACATTGTAACGAAAAACGAAGAAAATAAAATAAATTTGATTACTGAAATAAAATACAAACATTCTAAGAAATACCAACGTGGTACTCGGGATCAAGAAGATGAAGAACAAAACAAATTCTCGAACTATATCGTGGAAACCAGCGGTACAACACGAAAAAATTTGCTATCATTAGAAAAGATAAATATCCAGTACCAAAGGGTTAACATAGTGGATTGTGATCCTTTAACCCAGTGCTACCACTGCTGCAAATTCATGCACACAGCCTCCAGATGCCTAAATCGAATGAATCCATCGGTGTGCCCGCATTGCACGGGTGATCATACTTTTGCTAAATGCCCTGAAAGAGAAAAAACACCGGTTTGTGCAAATTGCACATCGCAAAATAAGAAATATGGCGAGAAAAATAAAACAGACCACACAGCTTTCAGCAACTTATGTCATTACAAAAATAAAATGCTCAAAGTAGCAAGAGACAGAATAGATTTCGAATAAAAATGACAGATTTTTTATATAACGTACTAGACGAAAAAAATAATATTGACGAAAAAACATATAACAGCTATCAAGAATATCGTACCCACCAAAACGACCTCAATCTCAGTCCTTTAATTCTACACATGAATATAAGAAGTTTGGAACGAAACATGGATGAATTTTTGACAACAGTAAATAATGATCTCAGGAAGCCCGCTTGCATTGTGTTAACGGAAACACATTCAAGTGGCGAAGTGGCGTACTATATACCAGGATATACCTGTGTATCTACTACAAACCGAATTAACAAAAACAGTGGAATCGTTATGTTCGTACAACATAATTGTGACATATTGTGCGAGGAAGAAATTAATGTGAATGGAACAAACTGCTTACATGTACAAATGAAGTGTTATAACAAAAAAATTGATATTATCTCTCTATACAGAACACACTCGTCTACTGTCTGTTTGTTTATAGAAGAATTAAGACATGTGTTATTAAACTACAGAAACGCGAATACAATAGTTTTAGGTGACATTAATTTAAATATATCACACGATTATACATCGAACGATAAAGATAATTACTTAAATATGATGGCGGAATTGAATAATGTGTCGTGTATAAACTCTTACACCAGAAACGTCAATGGGCAACGTCCATCATGCATTGATCACATTTTCACAAATATCAAAGATATAAATAATTTAAACTCGGGAATTATAAAAACCTCAATTACCGACCATTACATGACTTTGCTACATTACAATTCAATAATACCTCAGGCGATAAACCAACATTGCGGACAAACTGCTAATAATAAAAAAGAAATATCTGTTGTTAATATCGAATCTTTGAAAAATAAATTGTCATCTGAATTATGGTTAGATATTCTCCGAAGTGATAACGTCAACGAGTGCTGTAAAATATTTGAAAATAGATTAACGAACTTTATAAATGATTCAAAAAAAATTATTCCAAAAGGAAATACAGCAAAATTTCGTAAAATCAAACCGTGGATAACACATGGGCTTGTTGTGTCCATAAAACACAAAGAATGGCTTTATAAAGAAACAAAAAAAACCACTAGACATTAAATTAAATGTTCATTTTAGAGAATACAAAAATAAATTAAGCACGCTCATAAAAAACACGAAAGAAAATTATTATAAAAATAAACTTGATGATTCTGAAAATGACAGTAAGAAAGTTTGGAATATAATCAATGAAATCATGGAAAATAAACAAAAAACCAAAAGTAATACTATTAAGAGTGTAATACAAAACAATAACATAATTAACTGTATTGAAGAACCTAAAAAAGGAGCAAACGCTTTTAACGAATTCTTTGCAAATATCGGAAAGAGTCTAGCAGAAAAAATTACCGTGAAAAAAATAAATAAGATGTATATTGAAAATATTCCAAATATAGAAACTAAACTTGAACTCTTCCAACCAACCAATCCGTCTGAAATTGTACAAATTATATCAAAAATGCGAGGTGGTTCTGCTCCGGGATTTGACGGTCTCGCTGTAAAAACACTAAAAATCATTAAAAATTATATTTCTACACCAATCTCTCATATTATAAACAATAGCTTTAAGACAGGAGTTTTCCCGAGCACGTATAAGAAAACCATAATCTCTCCAATATTTAAGTCCGGTAGCCCGGAGGACATTTCTAATTATAGACCCATTTCACTCTTATCTAATATATCGAAAATTTTTGAAAAAATTGTTAAAAAAAGGCTAACTGCATTCTTAAAAAAAAACTCGATTATAAATGAAAATCAATTCGGTTTCACAGAGGGAAAAAGTACCCAAGATGCCATTGCAAAAATTTCATCTAGTATTCAGAGTGCCCTGGACAAATCAAATAAATGTATAGGAATTTTTATTGACTTAAAGAAAGCATTTGACAGCATTTCCCATGAAAGACTTATATTAAAATTAAAAGAAAATGGCATTGACCACTTAGCTCTTAAATGGATAGAAAGCTACTTAACAGAGAGACCTCAAATTGTAAAATTAAACCAAACCTTTAGTACACCACTAACAAGTACATTTGGCATTCCTCAAGGCACGGTCCTCGGACCATTACTATTTCTAATGTATGTAAATGACATTTTCCAACAGAAAATCAAGGGTGAATTAATCTCTTATGCTGATGATACTGTTTTATTAATAAAAGGTCAAACATGGGAACTAGTTAACAAACTTGCAAATGAATGGATTAATATCTTAAAATCATGGTTTGATAATAACCTACTCACACTTAATGCCAAAAAAACAACATATGTATTATTTTCACTACAAAAAATACCTAAACACAAAGTAAATATCATAATCCATGATGAAAATTGTGACAATGTCAACTGTAAACTACTTAATCCTATTTGTACTGTAATCAACTCTTCTTCTGAAATTAAATATCTTGGTGTGATCATCGATGAAAATTTGAAATGGAAAAGCCATATTACGGAGTTAGTAAAGAGAATAAGGAAATGTATATATATATTTGTTAGGTTAAGAAATATTTTAAATGTGAAAATACTAAAAAATGTATATTATGCTCTTGTCCACTCCCTGCTTATTTACGGAATCATAGGTTAGGGAGGATCTTATAAAAACAACCTAAACTCAGTAAAAGTCTCGCAAAAAATTATTATAAAGGTAATACTTAAAAAAACTCTACTTTCCCAACAAAATTGCTTTTTGAAATGTTTCCAGTACCAAATATTGATGATATATTTAAGCAAACTTCAATTTATTATAAAAATGTGTAAAGAAAAAAATAACACAGAATATCAAGAATTTTACAAACTGATGAGAAATGGAAATCAATTTATTACGCCAATCTTTAAAACAACTCAAATGCAAAACCATTATATTTACCAAGCCATAAAAAACTACAATAATCTCCCTTCCGAATTGCGCTGTATTACGAACCAACAAGAACAAATCAATAAAATCAAACTTTTTTTCAAAAAAAACTTATATTAAAAAAATATATGGATATATTTTATTTATATTTTACACATAACATTGAATCACTGAAGTAAGAATCGTGGCTCCCTTATCAGGCACAAGAGCTCCTCTTTTCTGATAAGGTATACATGACCAATTATGTACCTAAATATTATATTTTGCAAAAAAATGTATGTATTAATGTAACTATGATTTATATTAAAATAATAAAAATAAAAAAAAATATATATATTAATTAAACATAAATTAATATACAGTCTACCACGATAGTAGCCGCGCCCGAGAGGGGATTTTCTCGTGAAAACGGCACTATACAAATAATCCAATCATTATAATAAGAAATAAGGGCAATATAGCAAAACATTTAGCAATTGTTGTCTATTTCCAGGGTGGAGTAGGTATCTTTGCCAGACCTATATATCCAATACCACTCTGCGTACAATTGTATAATTCATACCTACCTAAACCACGAAAATTATGATTGAGCTAAAAAAGTATCAAAACGCGAAAAATGTGCCACCTGTTCTTCATACTTTGTAAGGTTGAGTAAGGTCACTTTGAGATGTTTTTTCTCCTTTATCACGTACTCCCGACCTTCAGACATGATCGAGAGCCTATTATATAGGTCTGTACGAGTGGATCACCAGATCCCGACATAAATATTCAGAATGAATCGGTGAATTTATCATATATCTCGATAGGTTTTAAAATCTTTCTCATGTTTTTACAAAAAATGTAAAAGGTCAAGAACGTAATGGAAAACATTCACGAAAAATTGATGCACTTACATTTGGATGTATTAATACGATTTGTGTTTAGTGCAATAAAAATTAATTGATCGTTTCAGAGAGTTTTTTAAAGGGTCAAATAATTTATTGAAAAACCGTAATAAAAGCATTTACTACTAATCTAATTAAACTTGTAAGCAGATCTCGGAAGCATTCGTCATTATAGAATCATTAACAACTAACCTAATTAAACTTGTAAACAGATCTCGGAAGCATTCGTCATTATAAAAGCATTAACCACTAAACTAATTAAACTTGTAAGCAGATCTCGGAAGCATTCGTCATTATAAAAGCATTAACAACTTAACTAATTATACTTGTAAACAGATCTAGGAAGCATTCGTCATTATAAAAGCATTAACAACTAAACTAATTAAACTTGTAAGCAGATCTCGGAAGCATTCGTTATTATAGAATCATTAACAACTAACCTAATTAAACTTGTAAGCAGATCTCGGAAGCATTCGTCATTATAAAAGCATTAACAACTAAACTAATTAAACTAGTAGGCAGATTTCAGAAGCATTCGTCATTACAAAAGATAACCAATATCAAGGGATAAAAAAGATATATTGAATTATAACATAATAAGAGAAGATATAAAGACCCCCTATCATTTTTCTATGTGTGTGAGAGAATGGAGAAAACAGAGTGGCTTACCAGGAACATGTTATTATTTAGATTGGGGCTATAAATATATAAATAAAAGAGACCGTGCATGGTCATTAAAGGTGTGGGAGGAGAGTATAGTGAAGATAATTTTCTTAACGACTTTTTGTTGCAAAACAATGAACTAAGTGATGCCCCAAATGATTCAATTAAAGTAACTAAAATATTAAAAAACAAGAAAAGTGACCAACTCCGCAATGTAATAATAGAAACAACAGGCCAAATCCGAAAGATATTACTTGATAAACAAAGGGTCAATATTGGTTTTGTCCGAGCGCACATAGAAGATTGCAATCCCTTAATGCAATGTTACCACTTCCTTGGTTTCGGACATACATCACTAAAATGCCTGAACAAAATGATAAGCCTAGACGCATACACTGTGCAAAAAACCACAAATTTAGTGAATGCGAAAAAACCAAAGACATAGTCAAATGCTACAACTGCGACAAAAACAACAATTTATTCGGAACAAAAAACAATACTGAACACAGTGCGAATAGCGATAAATGTACTTACCGAAAACGAATAGTTATCATAGCTCAACAGAGAATCGATTATGAATAAGTGATGGATGATTTTCTAGGCGAGGAAATTGACAAATTAACAGATGTTTCACAGCACATTTGCGAAGATTCACAACATTGTAGAGATCTGCTAAAAAAAGTCCCAAGTGCTTTCATTGTTCTGCACCAAAACATCCGAAGTTTAAAAAAAAACCTAGATGAGTTTGTAGTAACACTAAACCTTCTTGAAACATTACCGGACCTCATTGTTTTAACAGAAGCGCACTTAAGGCGACACAATACCCTGATAACGGGGATTTGCCCCGACGCTCACATTTTAATTATTTCTGATGAGCTTATTACTAAAATCTTAAATGTTTCTAGAGGGATTCGAAGGGATGCAAGTTATTTATATTTAAGATTAATAAAAACAGGACCTTACAATTAAATATATTATGTAAAACGATAAGTACATTTTATTAAATGTAAAATGTTGTAAGATAAGCGGCAAGTACCAGATTTTATTTTTCTAGACGATGAATTAGTAACTTCCCGACGACTCCCTCACAAAAGATTAGAGATTTTATTAATGTATTCATAAGAATTAATTAAAATAAAAACACTCGCGAAAATCCAATTTCTGGCCAGATACACGAAAAACGACCGCCAGTACTTCAAAACTCTCTATTGTGCGTAGTATATTTGTGTGCGGGTTGACAAGGAGTTACTACGTATTGATTCAGACGCCGCGAAAGTTCCGGCCTGTAAGGTTGTGTGTCACCCGGCCCGTCGCTCCGGTCATTTCTTTTACGTATTTTTTTATTTAATCAAACGATTACTTTGAAATCTATTAGTGAAATTTTCTGTTTTTTATAATTTAACTTCTTCCTCAAGTGAGTAAAGGTTTTTTATATAAATAATAAATATAAATATAAATAATAACCAATACAAAAGAATACATTGTTAAATGCGTAAATGTGTAGGCACTTGAGAAAAAAGATGACACTAAAGTATTGTCGTTATGTTATTATGTATCATTTCTAGCCCAAGTAGACTTTTTTACTATTAATCTTTTTTTTCACGCAACGCGGCTGTCTGTCCGGTTGTCACAACCAGCGGCACAGAATGTTATAGAGTGCCCCTTCACTAGAATCGTTTTCCTAGTTTTATTTATTTACGCCCTACTGGGCTTTTACATTAATTTCTAATTATACAGTCATGTTAGTTGTAACAATGGAATATCTAATAAATTATGGTAAAATAAAAGGAGTTTTTTTTACTAAGGAGTGGTATTCTCTTATATTTCAATAAAGTGTTTGTGAAGAGTTCGTTTCATTACTAATACTCCAGGGCAATTACCGATTCGCGGTCGTAATTATTCCGGTAGTCCCAATTTTTTTATATGTTTTATAAACTGGTCCCCTGATGTAAAATCTGAGTTTCCGACCTTGGCACACCTGTGCTCGCGCCGCCATTTTGAAAAAAACCGGCCGAAATCGCTCCAAAATCTAGTTTTTCCAAAATATCTCATTCCCAATGCAAATTTCGGCTAAATTAGCTAAACAATTAAAGTAGAACATAAAATTACTTACTACTTTTGTGTAAACAATTTTCTTCAATCTCTAATAGGTACCGAGGTAGAAAGTCGTAAAGGTGCGTATATTTTTGAAAAAAACAAGTTTTTTGCGCGACTAGCTTTTTTTTTTGTAAATATCTCGTTTCCAGTAGAATTTTGTGAAAAAATTATTGATACTAATTTTGTAGAAAATAAAATTTCATAAAATAAATAGGTATTTAATTTATGTGTTTTAACTCTAATATGTATCCAAGCTCTTATCCACCAAAACCAGTTAAATTACCCAACAACAAATTTTTGAAATTCGAAAGTTTTTTTTCCATAAAACAAAAACTCTACATCGAAAGTTTTTCTCCATACAGACAATTAGACATATGTCACCTATAAAGTACCTAAAGTCATTCGAATATTAAAAAGAGTCATTAATCTTTTAAGTTTAGATTGTTAGATCATTTGTTGTAGATAGAATTGTGCAATTATCTCCCCAAGTTACTGCACTTACTTACGTTGAAATGATTTTCAAATTTAAGGTAAAATTGAACCAATTTATAATAAATCTCTTGGCTAATATTTACATACGTTTCAGTTAAATATGGGAAAACAGAAGACAAAAGGAGTTTTATCCCGAACAAAATTACGGCACCAAGGAAAATGTTTAACGGAATGGAGAAGGTACTACTTAAATACACACATAAAAATAGATCTTTGGGATACGTTTTTTACAGAACATAATTGTACAATGTCAGCTTAAATAATTTTATATATGTAGATATATACATATATACGCAGTCGATAAACTTCTGAGCATATTGAATTTGGAATATAAGAAGTAAATTAATTTTGATTTCCGGTGACATATTTTTATTTTTACCGAAATGCATTTTTTACACCAAATAAGCTCAGGAATTGTTGGTGAAAGTTTGTCGGGCATGTCTTAATACATCTCTAAATAATTAGGGAATAGAGACAGTATAAATAATTAACAATATTTCTCATTTTAGGAAAAATTCCGCAAGACTTCATCCAGATAATATTGCAAATAATAAAGAAAATACGAGTATTGTGTTAAACACTATACCGACACTCAACATGGTAATTTTTTCACAATTTCTGTAAATATAAAGTAAATAATATTAATTTTATATGATTAAATAAGCGCTCTAAAAAAATTAACAAAAACTGACATTATTTTTCAGCACGGACCAGAGATGAATGAACCTGAAAAGTTTTCACTATTTGCTGGCTCTAGTTCTTATGACACTAACGTGCATGCCGTTTCCAGCCCCTTATAGCTAGGTCTGACGCAGGCATGACGATTGTTGTCAACTGATATGTTCTCACAACAATAATTGTTGAAGAAAAATAAAATTAAGGAATGAAATTTAAAACATTTTACCTCTGTTTCAATTTTTGGCCTGGTTTTGGTGGATTAGAGCTTGGATACGTATTAGAATTAAAACACATAAATTATATACCTATTTATTTTATGAAATTTTATTTTCTACAAAATTAGTATCAATAATTTTTACACAAAATTGTACTGGAAACGAGATATTTACAAAAAATCAAAGCTAGTCGCGCAAAAAACTTGTTTTTTTCAAAAATATACGCACCTTTACGACTTTCTACCTCGGTTCCTATTAGAGATTGAAGAAAATTGTTTTGTTATTACTGCTCTGACTTTAAACTGTTCGTGGTGTCAGGTGTTCCCCATTGCAACGTACTTCATTCCTCTGCACCCCGAAATATTATAATATTTAATTCGAGCGGAGCGCGTGTGAAACTAATTTGCTTCGCCCACTTAAATCGCGTTCACGCCCATAACTGATATTTTTTTAGGATCTTATTTCGTCTTAAATATAAATAATGCTGACACACTATACAGTATTCCGAATTACACATACTTTTCGTCAACTACCTATATTAATAAAACCAGTGGTATAGCGGTGTTCATTCTAAATAAATATAACAATGTCACTGTCACAGAAATTAAAATGCAATTAGCAAACTGTTTACAACTGAGTGTAAAAGTGAACGACATTATGTACCATATTATTGCCATCTACCGGACGCACGGATCGAATCCCACAAATTTCATTATAGAAATCGAAAAATTATTACTGAGTCAAAAAAGTACCTTTAATATTATTTTTGGTGACATAAACATTAATATCGGACACTGGGTACAAAGCAAAACGAAAGATGATTATATAAATGTAATGACTTCGCTAAACTATAAATCATATATAAATAATGCAACGCGAAATATCAGCGGACAAATCCCTTCCTGTATCGATCACATATGGTGCAACTCAAATAACACTGAAAAAAACATGTCGATATTATGGAAAACCAGCATAACTGACCACTACACATGTATATTCGTTAACAACATAGACAAAAAAGTACCAACCCCAACAAAACTGACAAAAAAAAAACAAGAAAAAAATATTTAAATATGGAAACTTTAGAAACAAATCTTAAGATGGAAACCTGGGCATCAATAATTGAATCGGAAAATCCAAATACTTGTGCGGAAAATTTCGAAACTGTTTTCCTAAATCACATAAACCTTTCTACACAAATACTTATTTCTAAAACAAAATCTAAACACAGATTAATAAAACCATGGATAACCCATGGATTAGTGATTTCAATCAGAAATAAGGAAAAATACTATCACCAGTCTAAAAAATTCCCTAACGACGAAAAAATCGCTACTTTCTTCAAGAAATATCGAAACAAACTTACGCTTTTAATTAGACTGACTAAAGAAAAGTATTTTCGTGATAAATTAAAAAATGCTGGTCAAGACAGCAAAGAGTTCTGAAAAATTATCAAAACAATAACCAACAAAAGGACAAAACAAAAATTTCCAAAAGAAGTTACTCATCAAGGAATCAATACTGACACAGAAAAAACCCAAAACTTTGTGGTGATATCTTTAACGATTATTTTGTTAATGTCGGCGCTAATCTTGCTAGTAATATTATCCTAGACAAAAAACAAACTCAACAACCAGAGCTAAACCCAACTTTTGAAGAAGGTTTCCACACATTTGCTTCAGTAACTGATAAAGAAGTTGAAAACGCTATATTAAGTTTACGAGGATCAGCGAGCCCTGGCTACGACAACATAACTGTAAAAACATTAAAAACTGTACGTGAGATAATCAACAAACCAATTGCTCATATAATAAATGTTAGTCTGAAGAAGGGCATATTCCCGAACATCTATAAGAGGACTATTGTGACCCCTGTTTTTAAAACTGGTGACGAAAAAAACACTTCTAACTACCGTCCCATAGCACTCACATCAAATATAGCAAAAATCTATGAAAAAATTGTTAAAAAACAACTCAACAACTACATAAAAGATAAGAAGATAATGAGCCCAAACCAGTTCGGATTTAGGGACGATCTCAGCACACAGGATGCGATTGCTAAATTGACATCAACAATAATGCAAAAATTAGATAATGGAGAAAAGTGTCTTGGAATCTTCATTGATCTCCGCAAAGCATTTGATAGCATATCACACTCAAAACTCACTGAGAAACTAAAACAAATTGGATTGGACGGAATAGTACTATCATGGTTCCAAAGTTACCTAAAAGAGAGATTCCAATATGTCAAAATCAATAATACCCTTAGTGAACCCAAAACCTCATCTTTTGGCATACCGCAAGGAACTGTCATCGGTCCAATCCTTTTTATTATATATATAAATCAAATGTTCACTCTTCCCATTCTTACAGATATCATATCTTACGCAGACGACACTGTAGTTATCACAAAAGGAAAATCATGGGAGGAAACAATGAGGATAGCCAATATCAATATAAACATACTCAAAACATGGTTCGACCTAAATTGTCTCTCACTAAATACCGAGAAAACATATTTCATCCCATTCTCTTTGCAGGAAAAAATTTTTAAAACAATATTACCATTAAAATCCATTCATCACAATGTGAAAATAAAAAAAAATGCGGTAATGTAAACTGTTTACCATTAACATGCAAAAATAGTATAAAGTATCTGGGTATCATAGTAGATAGACACTTAAAATGGAACGAACAAGTCCAAAATACGGCAACCAGAGTAAGAAAACTTATTTACTTATTCATTAGATTGAGAAACATCCTTTCATATAATATGATTAAAATTATATATTTTTCTCTTGCCCAATCCATATTACAATATGGTATAATCGGTTGGGGAGGGACTTTCAAAACTAACCTTTCACCTGTAGAAAAGGTTCAGAGGTTAATTTTGAAAGTCATCCTAAGAAAACCATCGATATTTCCAACCACGGAGCTGTTTGACTCGTTTAGGGTTCTTAGCTTAAACAAATTTTTAAAAAAGAATGCACTGTTACAAATTTATAAAGACCATTTCAATTCAACAATTTCTACAAAAATAAGTAACCGATCTAGATCACGTGGTAACCTAGAAATTCCTAAATGTAATACTAGTGCTGGTCAACACCATTATAATTATCAAGGTATAAAATTGTTTAATGCCCTTCCGGATAAAATTAAAACTAAAAAAAAATTACAAAACTTTCAAATCACAAATTAAACAACTTTTAGATAAACCCAACGGTAATCACAAGTTTTAATTTCATTGGATACATTTTTCAAATAATTGTTTATATGAACTCATTTGTAATTTTTATTAATAAAATTTTCATAAATTCACGTTATGAATTTCGGAAAATTGATTAATGATTAATAAAAAAATATATATATATAAACAAAATTTAATATTAAAAAAAAAATACATATCCTCTTAAGTTATATTATCCGCTTCCTAATATGTGCTAATATGCGTTTATTGTTGTTGCATTTTATTAAGTACCCATTTCATACAAGATTGCCAGCTCGGTCTTTGAACAATTTACTACCAGTACTGTACCTACCTACTATTATTTCGTACCTAATAAGTACATTTTTATTTTTATATCTTATTTTTTTCTAAGTTTAATAACTATTATATTATTTAAGTTATATTTTTTTTTTAGTTTGTGATTAAATTTCTTATTTTCTTAATTATATAGTGTTATCAAATTTATCATCTAGTTTTATAGCTATTTGTTAATTTTTAAATACATCAACTAGTGAAATTTTACAACCTATAAACCATAATGACTCACAACACTCCCCAACTAATAGTGATAGAAAATATTAATAAGTTCAAAAATGAATTAAGAAAATATGTCTATCTCAATTATTAATGCTTCTTTTTTTGTGACTTTATTGAAATATTTAAAGAAAGATTATGTTTGCCAAACAATGTACATGTTTATATGTTTATAAAACTATTAGCACACACGAAGATGTGAGCTAACTTAAGATTAATAAATAAATAAAATAAATAAACTCAATACGAGAAATAATTTCTCAATTGAGTTGGGCAATTTTTTGTTAAAAATTTCTAATTTTTTCGCAATCAGCCTCGAAATATCTACATTTGTAAATTATTGTAATGTGTTTATATATTCAATAAATAAATAAAAAAAATCATTGAAAAAAATGATAATAATAAAAAAATCTAAACAAAATTTGAAACAGAACAAGTCACATAAAACAAAACGACAACAGTCGTACCTTTTTGTGTTATGTGTCTTGTTCTGTTTCGAATTTCCTTTGAATTTATTACTTTCATATTTTACATTAATGTGTATGACCAATAAATAATTCAACATTTGTTCGAAAATATCCCAATAAATTTGGCCACAAATATATATTTATTTTAAATAGGATACTCATTCAACATGATCGTTATTTAGAGATATTCCAAGTTGTTTTACTTTATGTCTTATCATAAGAAAATTAGATGTCTACACATGATCATAATCTTTTTTCTTTTCATTTCTTTTGCATTTAGTATTTTTAAGTAGTTTTACACGATTTGAAAATATTCTTTCATCTTATAACTTCCAGTAATCAAATTACTAATCAAGTTATGGCATATCATACATCTCGTAAGGTATTATATTTACATTGTACACTTTTTGATTACGTAAATCGAATTTTCATTACTGCTTTACTGTACCACTATTATTATGAAAATGGTATTGAAATTGTTTTACAATATGGCTTCTTTAACCGTATATTATTAGATTGACTACAAAAACGCATGAATTTCTTTGGGCTGTTCTAAATAATGACTCCGATGTTATCTGTATTTCAGAAACTTGGTTTCTCGACAATATTTTGACGGGAGATATTTGACGACAAATTTAATCTTTTTAAACGTGACAGAAACTATAATTTTCACAGGTCAAACATTGTGAGGGGGCATTCCTATTGCCGTCCAGTCCAAATATAAAGTTACTCATCAACCTAGATGGTCCACATTAGAAGCTGAAGATGTATGGTGTACTGGACGGGAGTCCGCACAAGACTGTAGATTTAGGCACCGGTTCCAAACCGTGTCTTCAACCGATGGGAATGCTTCTTTACGGCCGATGATGATGATAGTTGTATGAAATTATTGCAATCTGCCTCCCGCACACGGTGCTCGGTGAATGTTGGGCACTGGGTGTGCTGTCGTCTCTGCTCGTTTCTGGTGTTGGCGGTTTTCCTAGGCAGGGCCGGCTGGTCTTGAAGAGGTAACACCAGAAGGTTTGGAGCAGAAGACTAGGCGAGGTGAGGCAGTTGGTGTGCAGGAGTCACTTGTTGAAATAAAAACGCTTGTTTTGGTGGTAAAGTAGAACTGATTGAATATTTTTAATTTTGCTGCTTATATTCTATAAGGCTGACTCGCAGCCGACATTTTGGCTGTCGACCGAAAAAGGGTGGGGATTCAATCCGCGCCACAAACGCGTACATAAGCCACCGTAAAATGTTGCATATTCATTTTGCCGGTGGTATAGTCGAAGGCAGACGCTTGAATTTGAGAGTTTGCAAAGATTTCGCAAGCTCGCCTGTATTACAATTACATAGTTTTATTACATAGCAGTTATAAGAATGTGTATCTTGACAACCAAATTTTTAATTTCTCAAGATACGACTAAAAATAAAAAATGTTTGTAAAATAAGTGTAAAAGTGATCTTGAAGCGATCAAATTTGTAAAATGTTTAAGGGAGTATTTTTCGCAGGTCCCCGTGACATAGCGCTCAGAAAGAGAAAAGATTCACTATGCTACGAGGTTTCTGGATTTTTGTAGAGGCAAATAAGTAAAAATAATTGTACAAAAATGGTTACACAAATTCGTTAAAAAACGGCATTTTAAATATCTCCTCAGTGGTAGCATATCGCAAATACTTTTTATGTAAGGAGATGTACAAGTAAAAAATAGGTATTGGTAACATTTAGTAAATTTGTACATAGTAAAATCTGAACATTGTACCGCTCGGCCGGTGTACGTGCACGATACGGTACCGATGCTTTTCGAGGTCAGAATTTTCAGGCCATTTCGGCCGAAACGGGATACAAAAAGGGATTTCTTAAAAAGCATCGTTTCTGCTCATATAATTTTTGGATAATATCGAAGAAAATATGCTTTAAAAAGTTAATAATCCATTAGATTAATTACATTAGAATAAAAAATACCACAATCACATGTTAAAAATTTGACGTTTGTAAGAAAACGGGTTCTTAACTGCTAGTTTTTAATTATTATTTCCAATCTGTCTTTATCATTGATAAAACTAAGAGTAATACATCCTTTGATAATGTCGATATAAGTAATTACGATACATTGAATTCAATTAAGTTCAATGCAATCGATATAAGAAAACCTTTAGTATTAAAATACCTCAAAATCGTTGACCCAAAAAAGAGTGCCGGCTGTGATAAGTTTCACACAATCTTCATTGTTAAATGTGCTGAAAAACTATTTACTCCTGTAACATTGCTTTTTAAAAAATCTTTTAAAGAATGTGTATTTCCTACAATTAAAAAAAATCGTTTATAACATATTTTTTTAAAAAAGGGGATAAACACAATATTGAAAATTATTGACCTATCTCTAAACTATGTATTTTACGTAAAATCATGGAAATAATCGTGAATGATCTATCTATTAACTTATGCAAAAAACACTTTTACTAGCCCCCACCAACATGGTTTTTTTTCAAGGCAGATCTTACTAGATCTATAATTGAACCTAGGACAGTTTACTGATTTTGTTCTCAACTCTATGGATTTTTCAAAGGCAAATTTCACAAGGTAAATCACTACAAACTGTGTATGTGGAAATTTTCTGAGATGGTTATCTTCTTATGTTAAGAATAGAAGTCAAACTGTTGCCTTAAAAGTTGACATGTCACAAATTATAACTAATCCCTCAGGGGATACCTTAAGGCTCCCATTTAGGGCCTCACAACCTTTAAAGTTATTTTTATAACATTAGTGTATCCCTTCTATCAAGTAGAATGTTTCTTTTTTAGAAAGGTCCTTCATTTGAATATTAACATTTCTTTATCATTATGTAAATAAAAATATAATACTTATAATATACTAACCAAATATTCATAAGTACAAACGAAATATTAATGAAAAGATCATATTAATAAATAATATTGAAACCGAAATATGTAACAGTTGCAACTGGATATCAAACATAGGATTTCTGTCTTACCGTACATACGGGGAAAAATATTGAGCATAATATTTTTTAATTCTGAGATCGGCAAAAATGACATAAAATATTAAGGTCTCAATGACCGAGTGGTTAATGGCGTTATTGGTAAGACGGAGATCCTTTGTTCGATTCCTATTTTTTTTATTTTATCTGGCTTTTTCTGCTGTATGTTTTCTTTAGAGATTTCAATAAATTGAGTAAATATTACAAGTATTTTAACTTGTAGTTCACTAGAGACATTTCAATTTCATAAAATATCGAGCGTTTTTGGATCTCGATAGGAAACCCTTTCACTTATTAGATTTTTGAAGATAACCATTCCTTGGGTATAAGCCATAGAACAAAGAAGAACACTGAAAGGGTACCACCAATTTCCAAACGACGGAAAAAGGAAAGTTTTTTACTATTATTTATTGAAAGTTTTGATACGGCATTGGAATAGTAATACAAATAAAAATACATTGTAGAACGTAGCAAAAAATCACACAAAGGAAATCCTGTGCGTGGGTATTATAGTAGATTATACATTTATATGGTTTAAAAATATAAATCATTATATCAATGTGTATATTTTCTTTAAAGTTAAATATATAAAATTAAGTTATCAAAAAACGACGCGTGGAATGTAAACCAAAAAAAACATAAAATATAACATTTTCAATTTTAAACCAGGCCTACAAAATATGGTACCTACTTATATTTTAGAAAGAAGAAGTTTTATAAAAATTATTTAAACAAAAACAAAATAAGAGCATGAATGTATGCCATTGCAAACTGATGTAAGTATAAATACGGATTACCTTTAATTTATAAGAAAAATGTATCCATTTCAGTATACTTTAGCCAAGATTTGATGTGTTTTATAATTATAATTTTTTTGTCGTAGCAATGTCTCATCAAAATTTATAATGATTATTTTCTACATTTTGGTGGCAATAAACTTAATGTTTCTTTGGGTTAGTCTAGTTTTGCAAAGGGGTACTGCAAATACACAAGTGCCATGTCTTTGACTAGAACGGTTGTCATGTTTTGAGAAATTGTAAAAACAAATACATTTCGAAAATTGCATGCAAAAGGCTTGTTTTGCATGAGGTCCAAAATATAATATTAATTTTTTGGTAAGTTTTGATTTTACTATAAACATTCTTGATAATTGAAAACCCAAACAAATTCCATAGAAAGGGGATGAATGAACTAGAATATTGTGGAAAAATTCATGATTTTTATATTTACTGTGATATTCGTTAGTTTAAATAAAAACATTAATTGTTTCGAAGTATTTTCACATTTTTATGTGGATGGTTCAGTTGGCAATCTATATTTACACCTAAGAACTTAATTTTTTTCCGGCTTGATTCCGTGTTTTTCCTTGAACCGGTATTGTTAGGTTAGTGTTTTATCAGTAAAAGAGAAAATTTTACCAGGGATATCAAAATTACATTGGTCATTTACAAAAAACTAGAAGAAGTAGAGGCCTTGAAACAGTACCTTGTGGGATACCATATTTAACAAGATCAAAATTGCTCAGGCATTCTCCAATTTTAGTACGTTGTTGACGATTTAGTATGCGTGTTTACGTCCTTCGTCGTACAAGTTAAGTTCTACTGTTTTATAGATGTAAACTATATGTAATTGTCACGGAGGACCCTCCAGCGTAGGGTCATACAGGGTAGGTTATAGTAGTAGCATGGTATAATATATATGTACATAAAATAAAATAATAACAATAATTTCTCCTCGTTGCCGGTTCTAAAGAGAAAGAAGAAAAGTAAACCAATATAGAAAAACATTTATATGCCCCTATTGAAAATAATGATAATAAGATAGTTAAGTCAGTCTCATCGTCAATATGCGTTAAAGTTGGCCTGGCAGCAAGCAAATCTTACAAATCTTATAAGCATCAAGCTTACCCTTAAAACCAGTTCA
This sequence comes from Hesperophylax consimilis, assembly GCF_061612785.1. Classification (NCBI taxonomy): domain Eukaryota; kingdom Metazoa; phylum Arthropoda; class Insecta; order Trichoptera; family Limnephilidae; genus Hesperophylax; species Hesperophylax consimilis. The sequence continues at coordinate 25,922,538 of NC_142836.1, read as the reverse complement.
CCGAGAGTTTCCATGAAGAAATCTGAATTGAAGAAGAGGAGAGAAAATCGCGAAAACTCTAAGGAACATAGTCCTTATAGGTTTACTTGAAGGGGTTCATTAGACTAGTGCTAACAGTCTTAATGCGCGCTAATAATAAAGAGGAAATCTAAAAATGTCTTCCATACAGATTTGAATGCAATCCAATGTCACTACTGACTTACGAACGCATATGAAATTTAACCGAAGAGTGATCGGAATTTTGTATCACAACTATTAACACTCCCACGTGGCATTTCTTGTACGGTTCTTAACTCTGTGGTTTATTGATGCTATTTCATGGCTTTTGACCAACTTTGACCTTAAGATTAACTCTTATATGTATCTTAAAACTAGCCGAAGTTCCCGACATGTTTTGTGCAGGTGTGGATAGTAATTATTGTATATTTTGTCAATTTTAACAATAAATGAATTTCCCTCAGGGCCTAAGTCATCTTTGGAGATACTGTGAGGGAGTTCTTTTGAAGGTAAGGAATAATAGGAAGTTTTGAGAAGGAATGAGGTATGAGAGGTGGGTAGGAATTTAGGGTCAGTATATCTAGGAGTAACGTATGAACCCATCCCTCCCACTGCGATGCAAGGCGATGAGTCGTGAGAGTCCAGATAAAGACGTCAAAAAACATCTCCCTTAATCGGCCTCAACCGATCCCACCCTACACGCAGTGTGGGCAGATGCATCCGCCGCCATTACCTGGACAAACCTCACCCCATGAACCCGGGCAACCCTGCTAATTCACCACTAGTAGCGAACCACTTGAGGCGACCTATGGCAGAGGTGTTGGTTATTCAATAAATGGTTCCCGGTACGGTGGTACCCATGCCCGCCTCCGTACAAATTTTCATCAAGAATTAACAAAATTCTGCTTCAATGGGTGGGAATAGATGATTGAAATCAAGTGTACACAATGATTTTCCTCTTATTTTGAAGGTCAGGTGTGCAAAATTTAATCAATCTCGGAATATAACTGTGAATTTATAAAAATAAAACAAAGCCTGTGACTCTTATTTAAATATTATTTTGACCATCTATCTAGATGGTCTAGCTCAAATGTCCGCAGGAATGTATAATTTGGTTTCATCGTATATTTTGAAATAAAACAGCTTTTCGATTGAGTTACAAAACGGAAACAAAACCATGATTTAAGATTTTCACGGCCAAAAGTATTTTTGTTATTTGTTTTTGGAGATGGATTTTTAAAGAAGGAGTTAGCGAAACACGGCATAACACCCCAAAAACAAATAACAAAAAAAAAGGAAACAAAACCGACAAAATCATCTTTCTTCCGGTGTCCTTCTATTTCCCACATAAAAAAAACATTAAAAATTCACTGGTCCTGAAACAAATTAGCATAGTAAGTAATTTAACGGGAGAGTAGAAGCAATTATATCAACCCCATCATGACCTGCGGCTAAGAGTAACTACCGCGTGTTTTAGAATTTCGCCAAAGTGTCAAGTTTATTTGTAGTCACGAAGAATGTCATTTCCATCTCATTCTATTCTCTTCCCACGGTTCTTCCTGTCCTCTTTCAGAAACTTAGTTGCAGGGGTTAAAATAGAAGAGAATTTTGACTTGGTAGCGGTTACATTGTATTTTATGAAGAACATCAGAATTCAACGTTCATTACCTAAATAATACCAATTTTATAAACCAAACCCATTATTCTGATGCAGTCTGAGGCAATGTCATTTCTGCTTTATTATGATAACCCTTTGGAAAGTAACTGTAGTAGCTACTATGTTTACTTGTTGATTATAATTCTGATTGAAATTATAAAGAAAGTTAACAAATTATCAATATTGTGTTAAATAACATTATTAATTGCTAATTTAGTTACCCAGTTAGTGGAAAAATATTCTCATGTTTAACTGAGGAGCTAGTCTATTTACTTAATAATACATAATAAGTATGTACAAAATAGTTGCTACGTCCAGTTACAAAAAAACACACAAATTGGCAATAAGAAAAAGGAATATATCTGAAAATCATCGGCAAAATATCAATCATTACCATATGAAATTTCAATATAACGATGTAGGTAGGTATATATCTTTTTTATACTATGACAGATTTTTTTTCAGAAATAAGTTATAAGACAAAATATAATTTGATTTCCAAGCAAAAGCCTTTCTGATTGAGAGTGGATACACATTATTTTCATTGTGGGGAACGGCTGCGTGGCCTTTCTTCTACAAAACTTTAATTTGGATAGCCACAACCAAATCGAATATATAGTTTTTTCATCAAAAAATTTAGCAAATTGGGGATTTTTCTAATTATATGGAATTGCAAAGAATAAAAAAAACTACAGCACAAATCGAAGCTACCGTTAAACTAAGTTGTATCCAAAAAAGAATGGACTAGGTCGATTTCAAAAATATCTGTAATGCGAAAATCTGGGCTTGCCAGGCATGTAAAACAGGCAAGGATGATATATCTCGCGGTAAGAAGTTTTATTAGAGATATATTTATAATATAAGAAATAAGAGTGTTTTCGTTGAAACAAGAAGTTAATGCTTACTTCATATATATAAAGACGGCTGGAACAAATGTTTTACGGACTAACTACAGTCCAAACAAGAAAGCTTGCATTTCAATTTTCTAAGGTAAGCAATATAAATTTTCCGGAAGAGTGAATGAAAAACAGCAAATTTGGTGTTCATTTGGTTAGTGAATTATTTAAAAGACACTCCAGATTGTCCATCAGACAACCAGAACGTACTTCTCTCTCCAGGACAACGAGTTCCAATACTTCTAACCCTCCACGTGTCCTGCAAAAGCAAATATTTGAATTATAATGTTCTTAAAAATATTTATTGTTATTAAGTTTAATTTGTAGAACTCCATTTTTATTTATTTTTTATTTTTTTATATATTCAATAATATTGTTACTGGGTTTATAAAAACAGTTTATTTTTAAACAAGTTCTGCTGTGTAATTATTATTAGAAAGCAGAACTAATATTGTTATTGGGTTTATAAATATAAACCCAATAACAATATTATTAAATATATAAAAAATTATTCTTAAAAATATTGATGTTACTCCACAAAGTAATATGATATTGCACTTCTTTTACAGTTGTACTTATTTTTACTATTTGTAGGAGATTGTTTATATACCTACGGATGTGTTCTATTTACATATTTTTTCTCTTTAAATGTATTATGTAGTTTATATTTTCATATTATAAAATGAAGGTCTCAGCACGGGCAAGCCACCCAGTGAGGCCTACATTACTGGAAAACTTGAATTGTAAAAAATTTTACCTAATAAAAAAATAATAACAACAGCGAATAATAACAGCGCCCTTGAGGTGATTTCTTTCGAAAACGGCGCTATATAAATTAGCCAAATATTATATACTCGTACAATATGTTTACGTATTATTTTTAGATACAACTACCCAAGCATACTTTTTCAGTAAGTAAATCATTCTACGTACACAAAAGACTATTTTTAATGAACGCCCTTTTCATTGTATGCTGGTATCCCTTTCAAAGTGAGATGTTTATGAAAGGGATAGATTTAATTTTTTTTTATAATTCGATTTTTCGGGAACTTGTGCTAGATGATCTCAAAAGACGGTAATGAATATTTATGGCTTAAATGTACCATAAAGAAAAACTAAGTTGAATTTTCCCAATTTACTTTTGACAGAAGAATTATGAAGGTTAAAAGAAAAATGTCCCTTTTATAGAAGTTCTCCCTAACCTAGTCGACTCACACGAGACTATGAAATTCACTTCATGCGCTAAGATGGACATGTTTTTATTGTACGAGTTTAAAGAAGTAAGTTCTCTTTCTTTATTTTCGGTGTTCATTAACATTTCCACGTTTTTATCTTAAGGATAAACACTTAATATAAGTTTTTCCTTGCTTTCGATAAATAGGTATGTGGATGAGCATTTTGTATATCCAACTGTGAAGTTAACATGCAGAAGTACGACAAAAGATTAGTAATAAAAGTAAAAAGAAATTTCTAGTGTCTAGTTTACTTATTTATTAAATAACTGCAACGGTGCAGTGTACATATTTTTTTACACTTTTTATAACACATAAAATTAATTAAACGTTCCAGGTGAAAACTATATCTGTAAACAGGAGTAAATAAATAAGCAAAAATATAAAAACTGATGCCGCACATATGAACGTTTTTAGTCTAAATTATCGTCTTCGTAAAAGTTGGTGCTTTCATCTTTTCCTGTAAAAACAAAATCCCATACACCCAAACGTTAAAGACGTTCTTTGGAAAACTCAAATAATATTCCGTCACGTGTAAACTCCTTTCTTTGGATGTTCTTGTTTTGGCACTATTTGCTGACTGCTCTTTTTTGCCATCAAATTTGATAACTTGTTTGCCAACAAATATAAATAATAAATACATACATACACAATAAAGGAATGTATTGTTGAAGAGGGGAGTTTCATTTTCGATGTAAACAGCTTTTTTTGTTTTTGGAAAAACGAAATATAGGTAAACAGTTGTTTTGGCATTTTTAGTGGGTGTTTTAGGTAGTCGGGGGGCCTTGCCGCCAAACACCTTTAATCGGGCATATATTTTTAGCTTCAATCATAAGAAAATCAATGAGCTTCTTATGCTTGATTTAAATTTTTTTTTAATTTGTTTAAGCAAGGTGGCGTTTTTTTTATTTACAATTCACGTGTGCGTATTGCTTAGATCAGGGGCGGGAAACTTTTATTACCGGCAAGCTGCACCAAGATTTTGCTGGCGGGGGGGGGGTCGGACTTCTCGATAGATATAAATCCACAACTGGAATTTTAACACATCATTAGAAAGATAAACTGCTTTTATCGAGTCTACAAATGGAATTTTATAGTTATATTCTGAACACAATACTGGTTTTAACTCAAGCGTTACTCATCGCGCATGCTCCCAACTTTAATCAAAACTCCAACCAAAATAGGAAAATGCGTTTTTCCAATTTTCTCAACACATAGTCTGCAACTAGAATTTTATAATTGCACTTCAAATATGAGAATGGTTTCAGGGGCGTCGCCAGCCAAAATTTTTTATGGAACTTACACGGAAGGAACAAGGAAGTAGTCAGAAAAAATAAGAAATATTTATAAGTGTTCCCAACCGCTCGGGATTATGAACAGGACAGTTTTTGGCCGTGAAGGAACCCAAAATATTCTTTTGAATTTTGTTTTTGTATGGTCAAATAAAAATATTTAATGTCTTTTGAATTTGTGTAGATTATCTAAATGCATATACTATAAAAAATCTTGGAAAGAATTGCGAATACCGAACATCAGTCCCAATTCCTCAATAATCTCGGAGCCCTGTGGAACAACGACATCCCCAACTGGAGGAAGTGACAAGAGCAAAGGGTTAGAAAATTTGTTGAATTTTTTTCCAGGGTTTCCCCTTGAGGTAGGTATGTTATGTGGGTGAAGGAAGTGAAATATGAATTGTTATTTTCACAAACACACGGAAAAAGAGACGCAGACGAAATTTTTCTATGATATTCCCAATATGGATAGGCATGTGGTGTGGGTGAAGGGAGTGGAATATGGTAGTATTATTATGCTAGCGTCTGATTGGTCAAATTCAAATTGTATGTTTCTGGTAAATTCCGAATTGGGGATCTGCAAGCAAAAAACGACCACTCTGCCCCTCAATTTCAACCAACCAAGGTTCATTTCGATTTGCACGCGACCGGATCCAAAAAAATAAGTCTTTAAAATTAATACCCGATTTCAAACTTAAATAGGATCACCTCATATAATACGAGATTTCTTAAAAAAAACGTTTCTGCTCATATAATTTTTGGATAATATCGAAGAAAATATGTTTTAGAAAGGTACTAATCCATTGGATTAATTACATTACAATTAAAATTGTCCGCAATTATGTGATAATGTTTGACGTTTGTAAAAAATCACGCGTTTTGAGGTCCTTGAAAATGTTGAGCGCACCTCTGGCGGTAAAAAAACGAACCAAATGACTGGCGCGACTATTTAAAAATTCAGCTTACAATACACATAGTTATTCAAAATTACTTGACCATTAACATGCGTTCAATAAGAAGATTTCTTCTGGAAGCTTATCACTTTGTGATGGCATTATTTATTTTATTAAAAGTTCTCAGCAAAGTTCTCAGCAAATTCAACCAAATCCAATATTGAAGGTAACAATAACCTCAATACTAAATTACTGTACGGATTGAAAATAAAAATGCTATTGTACCTATGTATACCAGATGTTATTCTTGTTTAATTTTCAACATAATTTCTCAGTAATTATTCTGTTTAACATAATACTGTTTCGCTCCTGTGAACCACTGTAAACATAACTCATGTATATTGTAAAAGCCTTTTACGGCGTCTAAATAAATAAATAAAAAATAAATAAAAATAAAATAAAAAAATAAAACACAAATAACTTTGTTTACATCACTTTATTATATGCAACCTCTACATGTTTCATGAACGAATTTCACCTCATCAGGAGTATGTATACACTGAAGTCAAAAATTAAATACAGATACAATTGGAAAGAAGAAGTGTGAGGAGGGGGAGGGGTAAGAGTGGGCGGAGTTTATCAGAATTAGTAATTACGGTCTTATTTTTTTGTTTAGTTATCGCTATCTATATTATTAAGAATATATTTCTTCATTTTGTTATTAGTGTTAAACGCCGGTTGAATAGTACCAGGAATGTTTTTATTTATAATTTTGGAAGTATCCTTATCCACAAATAGAATTCTACGCCATTGTTTATTTCTATCTTTAGAAATAGGGTAAATATACCGTCTGATGAGATTATGTTTGATTTAGTATTTCAACTATCAATTTAATAAAATAACCGTTAGTAAATGCTATTTGTTTTATGAATATATTGCTTTATGAATATATTGATTTTTATATTATATTATTATATGCTATTTGTATTTGTCAGGTCTTAAAATACTTCACATAGGATATAGAGCATAGCAAATAAATAATTTTGAAATTTGAGAAATTATAAAATGTTGATATAAAAGCAGATATGATATAAGTATTTTTTTTATAAACTCTCTTTTAAATATTTTCCTATTTAACTGGTCTTTCCTGTCTAACGATATTGTAATTCCTAATTCTAATAAACCCCGCCCACTCTTACCCCTCCCCCCTCCTTACACTTCTTCTTTCCAATTGTAATCTATTTTTAATTTTTGACTTCGATGTACACTTACTCGTGATGAGTAGAACTTCGTGCATGAAACATGTAGTGGTTGTATATAATAAAATGATGTTAACAAAGTCATTTGTGTTTTAATAAAATAAATTTTAACAAGATCACATTATTTTAACTATTTCCATGGTAAATCAATGCATATGTACACAATAAAATGTTTTATACAAACATTATATTTTAATAATCTAACTTTATTAGATACAGTAACAGTTGAAGGTAAATAATTACCATCAGTTGGAGTAAAATTAACACATTTTAACTAAACCTACTGCTAATCTCATCGCACAATTACGCTCCCTTTATTCATAAACACGGGTACAGTTAATCAATATGTAATAACCTATTATTTCAGTCAACTTTGTTATAACTATCTTTAATTGTTGTGACAAACTATACGATATTGATTTACCTTAGAGACATTGACGGTTGTAACACATATTTAATAGGGTGGATCACCATTGTATGGAATTTTTTTATTTTTTATAAATTAGTTTTCGCGGGGTGCGGAATAGATGCTCTAGGTACATACAATGAAGCATACAAAATATCAATTTAAAATTTTGATAGCAAGTACTGCCCCAAAGCAGTTGAATTTTTTAAAATCTTGTAAAAAATTGTCCCTTTATAAAACAGTTTTGTGTCAATATTAATACTTTAATTTTTACTTTTACATTTCATAATGAATAAAAATTGCCGCGCCTTAAATAATAATATTAAAAAAATGCGATAATATATAATATATTTGACAAATTGCCGAGTCCACTTTCTCGCGCCTCGCTCGCGCACCGCGCATCTTTAGATCAACCGTCCATATCTCGCAGTACAGTTTCAAGTTTTACTTACTTTGATCTTCCAACTGACCAACATTACTTTGCTTCATCTACTCCTTCTTCTTATGTAATAAATCCAACAGACAGTGGACTGTTCTGTGATGGTAGTAGGAGATTTTCAAACATTGTTGGGTTATTCGTAACCCGGGAATGTTTGTCTTTCATTTAAAAAAAAAAAAAAAAAAACCATCTGTTGTATCCAGAACATTGGATCGATACAGTATTTCTGATCAGGCAGATGCTGCCATCGTCTGCGCTACATTGCAAGATATTCGATTAGTGACAACAGACAACAAACGTGATCGATCGTAATAAGATTCGACGTGCTCGTGCCAAAACTAGGACCACACTGACTGTCATCAACCAGCCCCATTTTGATTTGTGCATTTGCATATCGTTTGATGGTCAAAGGATAAAACATTAATCATGGAGGATGGACGCAGAAAAGTTGTGATAGAAGAACATATCAGTCTATTGAAAGAACCTAGCTCACAATACATTGACCACATGGGCGTTAAGTTCGGCGATGCTAAAACAATAGCTCACAAATTGTTTGCATATTTTGTGGCAAAATCCATTGATTTAGCGTGCATCGTGGCTATCGGATGTGACGGAACAGCAGTTAATACTGGAACTAAGTCTGGCATTAGTCGACTTCTTGAAGGAAAGCTCCATCATCCACTTTATTTCTCGGTCTTTCAGTTACATGCTAAAGAGTTAAGTTTGAGACACCTTTTCGAATACCTTGATGGATTGACAACAGGTCCTAGAAGCTTTAGCGGCCAACTAGTAAAGTACTCAAAAATTACTAGTAAATTAAATTAAAATCATTAAAATAAAACCAACTAGTAAATTAATCAAGAACTGTGAACATCTTAATGTGATAGAATTTCAAACAATATAATGCAACTTACCTATGAACCTTACTTATGAAATTACAAAATCCCGTGACGACCTTAACACAGACCAGTTTTATTTATTGGAAATGTGCCGAGCAATCGCCGAAGGACAATGTAATGAAACCTTAGCGAAAAGAAACCCGGGTAAAATCTGTCATTTGCGTTGGTTAACAACAGCCAATACTATTCTCCAACTTTACACATCGACCAAGAATCCGACAGAAATCAGGTGATATTGACTGAATTTGTGCTAAGAGTGTATGCTCCGATGTGGTTTAAAATAAAAACACAACCTTCGAGACAACCAAGAGCAGACTTCAACCGGCGAGATACCTCCACGAAACGATAAAATTATCTCGTTACCTTCCAAAGCATTTGAAAAAGGTGGTAGATCCCGTAATTCAACGCATCGGGTATTTTGGCCAAGCGAAAATATACTTATTAGTATGTTAAACGACGAACGAAGACAGATTAGAGAGTTGGCTCTCAGACGGATTCTAAGTATCCGAGAACTTACGTTGGGGTTCTCTCCAATAAGAGTATTTAAGCTACCTACTTTAAATTTCAACGCAGAAGACTATATTGACTTGATCTACTGGGAAAAACCATGAGAAGCACCTCTTACAAAACTGATATCTAGCGAGACAATAATTGATGCCATTGTAGACCACGAAATTATCGAATCCAACATTTTGTTCAAGTTCCGATTGATGCCCTGTCACATGAAAGCCACGGAAAGATGCATCAAAGCGGTAACGGCATCATGCTCTGCTGTTTGTGGCCATGAAAGACGTGAAGGGTGGATACAAAACAAGCTAGAATCTTGTCGTATAATGCCAGTATCGAATTCGAAGAAGGACTATAAAATAGAATAACTTTTATGATTTTTGACTATATTTTTTAACAGTGTTTGTGATTTTTTTGTGTAGCAATGGTACTTTTATTGTTTCTTGATTAGTAGATAATATTATTAGTAAATGAAAAGTTAATTTTTTTATATTTTAACTACTTTTATTGAGCAAAGATTAAACCCTTCTTTCCTAGTTAAACGCTTTTTTTAAAAATTTGAATTGACTTGGGGCAGTACTTGCACTCAAAATATCTTAATGCTGTCATAATGACTTTTAAAAGTATCCCCATAGAACATCCATTCCACACCCCGCTGCTAAGAAAAACATAAAAACAAAAAATCGATCCACCCTAATATTTAAGCACTGCAAGTCTCGTTTTAGCTTTATATCGCTAATAACTTCATTGGAAAACCATTGAGGATATTATTTTTCATTCTTCGGAATGCGTTTCCTTTTGAAGCACATGTCGAAGTAATTATAAATAGTAGAATAAAAATAGTCTACGACTAAATTAACGTTATTAAAAATTCATCAAACGTTGCCAATCGTGCGATTGTAAGTAATTATAAATCTGTTTAAAATTGCCATTTTCGAATTTCCACCCGTGAATTTTACTCACAAATTTATTATTATCATTAACTAGTTCATTATTACATTTTTTTATATATAGAAACTCAACGTCCAGTGATGGATGGTAAGGATCTTCGCTAACTAGCGAAGAAATAGACTTGTACACATTCAAATCAAAGTTACTCACAATTAAATCTTATGAACGTCATTTCGAATTTAAAACAAAGTTTTTGTTCGACATTTGTTCGACATAGGAAAATTGAGAAGTAGTATTTTTGAAATTTAAACACGAGTAGAAATTAAAATCACCATTCAGCAGTATTTTTTTGTTATTCAGTAATTTGTGATTTGAGATAATATTTTCAAAGAGGTAAGTATACCTTTCAACAGGCGATGCCGGTGGAATGTATACAATACATGTGTATATTTTCAATCCATTTAAATTAATTTTCAGCCACATATTTTCTCCGTTAGTCTCGAGATGTTGAAGTCTCTCGGCACGAGGTCCATCGTTATTTAGCCGCAAGGCGACAAGTACTCTTCCTCCTCTTGTCTGTCCTGTGTGACGGTCTCTTCTATGTGCTTCATAGCGCTCATCGAACAATTGTGCATTATATACACTACTGTTCAGCCAGGTTTCTGTAATTACACTGATGTCGGTCTCATGGCCTAGCACGCTCATTAGGAAGTCCTGCGTTTTGGACCTGAGTCCTCGGACATTTTGGTAGTTGAGAGACGAATGGATGACATTATCATAGCCATCTAGTCACTTTCGGGCGCTCGGTTTCTTATCTTGGTGAGATGCAGTTTGCGGCGTTGCAGTAGTTTCTCGGGGTTTAAAGTATCTGAAGTGTCGTACAAGCACTCCTCGGGGCCACAAGTCTTCCTACAGGAGCTTTTCATAGAATTACTCGTTTACTCCGATTCAGAATGCAGCGTATTCCTGAGTAATTTTATTAAAACTAAAAAAAAGGTAAACTTTTTTTAATATGTTGTTGGATTCACCTCGAAACGTCAAGCGTTTAAAAAAGACAACAACAATTATATCATTCAAGATGAACATAAAACTAATAAATCTAAACGATTCATGAAACATGAGATCGACAAATATGACATAAACAAATTATATCACATTGGCTGAGAGGTTTAAGACGTTGTCCCGCTAAGACAGAGGTTCCAGGTTCTATTCTCGAATTCCTGATTCCCTAGAGTTGCGACTGTTATATTTTAACTTTCTGTGTCTGGTTCTGTTTCATGTTTCGTTCAGATTTAATAGTATAATTTTCTTATAATAATAAGACGGTTATATTCCTCATAAGTTATTATTTTAAAATATAACAAATAGGTACTTATCAGTACGTCATTCCAATAAAATAATTGTTTTATTCATCCTGAACACACAGCAAGGATCTCAAATGATCTATATAAATTTATTTTTAAAAACTACAAAATATATTTCGATAATCAACATGAATCTGGTTAATGTCAATTAATTTACGATGCCCACGCCTTGCCGCTGCGAAAGTCGGAAAGACAAGGGTTGGGGAAAAAGTTGATAGAGAAAAGGTTTGGGTAACGGGGAGCAGAAAAGGCCAACAGATGTTCTTGTTGAGCAAAAAATAGTCGCCAAATCGACCTGAGCGTTATCGTTATACCGCCAGCTTTCTCCGCTCTTAATTTCATAAAGTTAGTAAGATCACAAATGTAATACATTGTTTGTGTTTTCAACTTTTATAGCTTTAGTCTTGAAACCAATCTAGTTTAAATAATAATATAAAATTGATGCTTGATACTTATTTGTTAAAATAAGTTTACCATAAAATTGATGCTTGATTCTTATTTTTTTAAATAAGTTTACCATTAAATTGAATCGTAATTTAAAATTAAACAATATGTTTAATTTTAAATTATAATGTCACATCACAAATTAACCGCTTCCTATGAAGAAATGAATCGTAATTATTATTTCTTATCATTCATAAATCTTAACTTCGATATTTTATAATAAGCCATATTCTTAAACTTCCGGTAATTGTTTGGTTTCGGTTGCGTCCTTGTACCTTTTAAAATGTCTGCTTAGAAGATTCTCATTTCTAAGCACAAACTGCCTCCTGTTTTACATTATGTCTTTAGTTTTAATATTCTTGTTTTGTCCTGTCCTGCTATTATTGTTATTCTTGTTAAAGTGTTTCTTGTTTGAGTTTTGTCATCACTTTGTATAAACAGTATATTTAAAGTTATAATGTTAGATCTATATTGGGTAAGGCACACTGTAGGAATAATTTTAAGAACCCGAATACTAATACTAAATCACCGTTTTTAAGTTTGTAATAGTTAAGCGCACTTGAAGTGAAATGACACTAAACTGCTCTATATAAATGCCATTATTATTATTATTATTACGCTTTATTATTCGCGCATAATTTAGGCGTATTATATGTTGGGATGACACAGTACGCTATGATCTTCCTCAGGAGAGGGGGTCAGATTAATTGGGGGAATGCCGCGAAATATAATTTCTTTGTATGGGAACTGTCACTTTGGCAGATGACTGCCTCGTAATTACGACGCTCCGAGAGGGCGTCGCATAATTTTCAAATATCGCCTGGTTAGTTAATCACAGCGCATATCTTCGCAACGCCAATACTTATAACACATCATCTTTTCAGGTGTGACAGATCTGTTTGGGATTGGATGGTGAGGAAACGGAGTTATATAAAACGCTCTGAACTTATAGAGTAAACTGTCACCCCATTTAAGTAAAAACAATGATGTGTTTCGTAAAGCATTTATAAAGATTACTTACTATGTAAATACTATGGAAAATTACATTATTTTTTTCATCTAGAATGGATAAAAAGTGGATATTAACATTAATTTTGTTGCTTTACGTCTTGTAATTAACCTGGAGAATTCTTATGAATAAAATTTTAAAACTGCACTTAACACATGTGTGCGCTAGGCCATCGATTAACAGTATATATAACCAATGATAAACATAAGTTATACATATTAAATAATACGATTTAAAAGAATTTCAATGTTCAATTTCAAATATCTATTTAGGGGACTTATTAAAGCCAGAATCATTTTTCCGAGCGGCATTACCAATTTAGGTTATTTTTAAGTCCCGCGCTGCTCTTGTGAAATTGTCGGCAACACAAGACTCAAATTTTGCATTGCATCAGGAATCACCAAAGCGATTTTCTTTCGATCGGTGAGGCTATTGATATAACCATACCAATAATGGCATTTACCCGAGAAATATAAATACGTCAGATACTTATTTTGTGTTTTCTCTACCATTGGGGAGTAATTAAAATCCACTGCTCCCTTATTTTACTTTATTACCTACTCTAAAAGAAAAAACTTTTGTTGAAAATTGTTAAAGAACGTATTTTTATCAAGGTATACAGCGTCAAAACAATACGTAAAATCATATATCTATCAAAAATATCTTGGTTTTAGTACCAGTCTGAAGGAGACAACAGGTTGATACCGGTCCGGTCTATAATATAGAAGTGGAATAAAGTTTTCAATTATTGTTTTATTATATTTATAAACATACTTAATTACTTAATAAAACTTTCCGTTGCGATGTCATATGTTTCGAAATCTAACCTGCAATCATTAAATATCAAAAACTGGTCGGAATGTTCACTCTAGAGATGAGTTGTTATTTATTTATTCTTAATTAGACGCGACTTATGAAAATTAGGATCCAACGTTGGTTTCGGTCCAACATAGTGATAACCAAGGGTCGTCGTTTACGCTTCTGCCACATAAATATTGGAAGTAGAATAACTCAATTTTCGGTATACGTGAAGACACAATTTGAGTCTCCAATGTCAATAATAATTTACTCGTATTTTTTGAAGAAAACATAAAACGGCAATGAGACTGATGGCTTAGCGGACATGTTTACCTTCGATAAAAAAAATAACAAATCCAACAAACATTAAAAAAAGTTTACTCTCTTTCCTTTGTTTCATGAAATTGAAGCATTTTTTTCCTAATAATATTTAATTCATATTATGCTTCCGTGATTTATAAAATTCACATTTATTACATATGCCTACCTACATTGTTCGTGTGATAATAAATAATCAAAAGTTTTAATGATGATATCACAACCGCACAGTTAATAACAACAAAAAACTCTGTTTCAAAAATATCTCAAATTTAATACTCAATTTTCACGCTGATAACTTACTTCATTCACAAAATTGTGACACATACTCGCATGAAAAAAAAAACCGACCAAAAGCATGTCCGAGGTTTCACCCTGTACTCTCGCGGGAGTTTATACAAGCTCGTAAAAAAATGATTCATATAATATTTTTTCTGATGTATCTACTAATAAAATATGTATATTGCTGCCTCCTGAGACCCCCATTGACATTTTTGTACAATTTACGCAGAGATTTTTCCGTGTAAGCCGATTGGCTAAGGAATTTTATTTCCTCCAATTCAAATATCTTTCGATTTCACTGATCAAGCAATTTAGTTTTCTTGGTAGCGGAGAAGTTGTAGAAATGTTTGTCTCTGGCAGAGTTCCCACTGACAGATTGGTTAAATTAAATAAATTGGAAAAGTTTCGCTATTTTAGTTTTTTTTAAGAATAGTAGTTAAATGCAGACTATTGATATATGATACGATATATTCATTTTATTGTCTTAACCTTCCGAGTTTATGAAGTTGTGAATAGTAATAGACGCATATATATGTAACTACACAATCCGCTCCTATAACTATTTATTTGCTTTTAACCCCTCGGGTTACGAATAACGTGACCATATTTGAAAATCTGCTACTACCATCATAGTATGCAGAAAATGTTTCTTGATGGAGGACTTAACCAGCCGAGGGATTGAACTGACGATGCATGGGTGGGACGCAGACGCAAGCCACTGACCGGTCATATAATATCATGTTACTTAAAAAAATCTCTCATATTAGAGATTTATTTTTAAATATTCCCGAATGACATTCAATTAAAAAAAAGATAACGTGTGACATGGTGTGAAGTAAAAGCTCGTTGTTCTGTTTTTCTAAAACAGCTCACGAATTATCTTTGACCATAATGAAAAATAAGATAGAATGAGTTTTATGAGGACATGATGGTTGTTGACAGATAAAAATTCCTACGAGTGGTTTTATGGGAAAAAAGCATTCCTGTCATCGCTTAATGATAT
The DNA here is from genome assembly GCF_061612785.1 of Hesperophylax consimilis. Lineage (NCBI taxonomy): Eukaryota > Metazoa > Arthropoda > Insecta > Trichoptera > Limnephilidae > Hesperophylax > Hesperophylax consimilis. The sequence goes on along the minus strand of NC_142836.1, from coordinate 25,906,952 downwards.
TGTCAAAGTTTTAACCCAAAAGAAGAAATGCATAATTGGTTTTATTTGGGGAATATAATACTTATGTACAAACTAAAATAAATGTAAGCTGTCGATTTCCCGAAAATCAATAAATAAATAAATAATATAAGTACTCAAAAATGTATTTATATTAATGCCGCTTAGTATGGATTCACTAACATACTTGCGTATTATGTTTTTCATTTTCTTTTTTCAAAATTTGTTTTGCCTAATCAAATTTAATATTTATTTATACATGATGTCCGGGGGTAAAGTGCGCAAATTTCGGGAGGTGATTCTGCACGATGGTAGAATTAAAAGCGGTAAAAATAATTCCCATACTAAAATAATTTTCTATAAATATGTATTTTTCCACTCAAACAATTCCACTTTTTACCTAAAAACAACCTCAAACCGTTGGGAAATCGATAAAATTTATTTTTCTTTTCTACTTCTAAAATTATGTAGAATCTATCCTCGAAGTTACTGCACTTTACCCCCCGGACACCCCGTATATCATGTAATATGGAACACTTGGATTGCACTATCCTCCCAGTCCTGCTGGATTAAAAATAAACAATATAAAAAATATATGTATTTAAAATCACGGTTTAAATAAAGCTTATATTGCACTCCAATCGTCCACTCGGGATAGTGGACGATTTTTAGACGTACTCATTGATTTGATTATTTTCTACTAACTCTCAAAATGCACGCTTATTTAGAGTCTAAACACTAGATAACATTATTATTCATATTTTGATTCAAATATGCGTATATCTTTTTATCACATATTCACATGTAATTTAAGAACCTTTAAAAGATATGTAATAACTAACATTAAATAATTTTAAATATTCTACTGGAAGTTATCATGTTGTTGCTTTGAATCCTTTCCAGTTACTTGCCTTCCAATTTATACTAATGTGTTCAATTTAGTCGTAGGTATACATTTATTATATTGTTATTTTTGCTATTGTGTAGTGCTTTTATTGATTGCTGCTGTGTTGAAATTTTGCAATACATTATGTTATGAATTTTAGCTGGTTATTAGTATATCTGTTAACTTTAAATTTTTGAAATTATTAGTTATTAGTATATCAGTTAACTTTAAATTTTTGAAATTTAGCTGGTTATTAGTATATCAGGTAACTTTAAATTTTTGAAATTTAGCTGGTTATTAGTATATCAGTTAACTTTAAATTTTTATTTATTTGTGTTCTTACATCTTCTATTATTTTTTTATTTTTTTATTTACAATATTGTATTTTTTGTAAATCTCTCAGGCCACGGGTACAGAACCATTAGTTTTTTTTAAATATTTTTTATTATTATTATAATTTTAAGTGAAAATCTGTTATTGGATTTTATCTTTATTATTTAGTTTATACATAAAGATAGTTGCCAATAAAAAATGAAGAAAATATTGGAAGTTCTTATTCGAAGTATGATACACTTAAATGTGACCGAAGGGGATAGGGTCCCATTAGCTCAGTGGTAAAGAGCGGTGCCCCGGCAAGGCTAGGGTCATGGGTTCGAGTCCTAGATGTGACCGTCTCCTTTTCTGAGTTTTCTGTTTCAGATTTTCGTTTAGGAATCGCTAATATTGTCTTTAATAATTAGATATATATTAGTTATTAGTATTAACTTATTGAAGTTTAAACCTCATGTAATATTAAAACAATTAAAATAATACATTTTTTTATAGTAGCTCCAAATTCCCTCAGAGCCTATGTCTTTTTTAGTGATGCTGTGTGGAAGGTCTTTTCGGGGAACTAAAAGAGTATGATGGCTGGGTTGGAATTTGGAGGTCAGTGGGTCCAAGAGTGAGTGGTAGTGGGCAGAGGCATCTGCCGCCAAGACCTATAAAAACCTCACTCATGAACCCGGGCACCCCTGCTAAGTCACCAAACGTAGTGAACTACCTGGGGCGACCTATGGCAGAGAAGTTGGATTTCCAATAAATGGTTCTCGGAGTGGCGGTACCCATACCCGCCTCCCAAATTGAAATACATAAAACTCTCAATGAAAATTTCATTTAAATAACATCTATATTATCCTCAATTATTTTTGCCGACCGCTATATTTGAAATGATTGTAAAGTACTTACAAGAATGTATATATGTATTATAAAAAAACCGAATTAAATTAGGTCTCAGTAGCTTAATTGGTAGAGTGTTGGTCCCTTGGTAAGACTGGAGGATCTGGGTTCGAGTCCCAGTTGTTAATATATTATTTTTTTTTCGTTGTTCCATTATTTTTTTTTAATTTTCCATTGTGAGTTCTCAATATTATATTCATTAATAAAATATATTGTACGAGATGTATAATAATTTAAGAATTTTTATTCTTATTCAACAAGATCAACTTATTTCTTATGCGATTATTACTTCATCTGGTAAATAACAGATCAGCTTATCAGAAAAGTATCACTTAAGCTGTATCTAGCTGAAAACATGTAACTCCGTCGTTATCAATAATCAGTCTAATGTAAGTCTTTGAATATCCCGGCACAAAACGATATATTAGGAGTAGTTAAATAATTGAACACCGATTAAGCGTGTCATGGCCGAAATCCGAACTATGCAGATAGCTGGGTGGGATAGGCATACTCCGATATTCTTGGGGATCAGATAACGGCGCAGATCAAAGCATTTTAGTTGGCTTAGAATCTCAGCATGGTTACTTCAAATTTGGTTGGTGAGGTTGGTAGCCAACATTTTTAGGATCGAATAAAATAGATGGCACTTGTTTTTTTAAGGCTCCGTAGTAAGCGTTCAAAAAGAAGAAGAAGATTACTGCAGATGGTTTGAAAGGAGATATGTAAATACGAATGTCAAATTTATGTTAACATATAAAAGTTTTGAAAATATTTAATATAAAACGAATTATTTGGTACTCCTTTGGAGGATTGTGACCAATTTAAATGGGTTGTTGGATAAATGATTCTGTGGTCTCCGATCCGCAGAATTCAAGGACGCGTGATTACTCTCGGTGTGTAAAAATGAGAATTCGAATATTTTCAATTTAGTTTTTATTTTAACAAAACTCACGTTACAATAATTTTATGAACAAAACAGATCGCATACGTTAGAGAAGATTTGGGGCTAAACCAGCGGCTAGACTACTGGAGAGAGAGTGAAATAATTGCCGCGCGAAGTATCGCGCGCAGGTTCGCAGTGATACCAGTCCCACATGAATGTGGGTAAAAGTGATGTTATTATTTTCGGGAGATGTAAACTCCCTTTAATTTACCCTACACACTAAAAAAAGTTCTATTTATAGAAACACTGATAATTTTTTCAAACCTATATCATGTTAAATAATATATATATATTATTTTTTAAATATATATTATTTAAATACTTTGCGATTTTTGCAGATCGGGGAAATTTTATATTAATACTTTATCAACTAGACAAATGAATATAAAATATCTTAAAAAATAGCTTATAGTATTTCAAGGGCTTAAATCGTAAAGTGTTCTAGGGAAGTAGGTTATATTGTTACACTAAAAATAAGAATTGCGGGGTCTTTACGCCAAGAAGTGAGAGAGTTTCTGTTAGCTTTGAGGACTTTGCAGAAGAATAATGTTGACATGGTACATATTTAATATAATACATTATCGATTTTATTATTTTTTGATTAGTTAGTTTCAATTTATAACTGTTTAGGGATCAGGTGAAGGCACGAAATGAAAAGCGTGTGGTGAAGTTCACTGTGTTTATTGGTGAGTCAGTGTAGCCGTAACGAGGAGATGACGCTGGACAGAAGAATATACCGGATGCTGGCTGATGATGTGCTGGTCAGGCGCGGGTCAGTGAGTCGACGCCGGGCGCTGGTGACCGGGACTCGATGGAGGTCAGGCACTGGCGAAGAGCGTAGGTCTTCAGGCACTCCAGTGCTGACGAGACGGCCGAAGGTGCGACGGACCTTGTAGGCGGTTGAGCGGGAGCTGCATGACCAGTGAGGATGCTGCGTGTCCTCGTGGTGGTCATGGTTGCGTGGAAGAAGCGCTGGTCAGAGACACTGGAACCAGGGCGCTTGTAATCCGAGTAGTGCTTGCCAGGAACGGCGATCTGGACAAGGCACTAAGATGATGTCCCGATAGAGTCCATGGTGGTACGGGCGAAGCCGGGTATACGTCCTTCGCGCTAGTAAGAAGATCGCGGTTGATCACTCGTTGAGCCTCGTAGACTGACGGCTGATGGATAACAGACTGACTGACTGACTCGCTGCGTCGGGCTTATTTATACTACTCGGCCGATGGCGACAGTAGGTAGTAAATTGCAATTAAATCGAGACCACTCGCTCGGACTGTGTGTTTCGGGAACCTTCGACATTGCGGCGATTATGCATAGGCCGTAGACTCAAACCTTCTGACGAGTTTTCGTAATGTCCCAGACTGATTGCACGATAGTATTGTCGCGAGTAGATACTTGAAACAGGTAGGTTGCTTTGTTTTGATTTCGGCTGCAAATATGTACCTAAGTAGCAATTAGCAAGTACGTACCTAAGTAGGTCGAGCGGTTTATTATTAATTATTTAATCTGGATTATTCTCGACGCCACAACTGAATACCAATGATTTGCGGAAAAAAAATTTATCGTTAGGTCGTAGTTAAATATTCACTTAACTAAGTTACGGTTTAGCTACTTACAGTGTGCAGTAATGCAAAGTAACTATTCAAAAATATATATTATCTAAAAAATAATTATTATTTTTTATACCTGGAAAATAAGTGACTAAAAATGGTGTAATAGATTTGGTAAGCCACACTCAGATCTTTTTCGCCTGTATCTAGGAACAACTGTCAGCGTCAGCTATATGCACGTGGGCGTAACGATCGAAAAACCTACAGGAGTTCACGTTTTGTTTGAGAATTTCCATGGCAAGCGGGTTTAATGATTTTATATTGTATCGATGTATGTATACACCACAACCGTGTGACGGTCTTACAATATGCGGTTTTGACCGTCATGGTCGGGCCTCGTGTGTACTAGGCTTTACCATGCCAACGCCACCGACCGCGACCTCCTGAGACCTTGTCATGGTTTAAGACGTTGGTTTCTGACAGGTTGTGGAAATCCTTAAGCTGTGCTAAGCTTTGAGGTTAACACTGATGCACTACTGAAGCTCGCGGGCTCCTGAAGTTACGGATAGTTATTTCTCGTGGGAGATGATATATAATAAATAGGGCGAGATTTGTACCTGCCTCACGGAGAAAGCATAAAAAAAAACATTATTAAAATGAGATCATTGGCGTTACACCTTGAGGCACCAATTCAATTACACTTAGTAGATACGATGTTGGAAATGCAGGTGGTTTGGATGAACACCAACCAAGTACCTACAAAGTAAAGTCGAGTACTTTAAATGATAAAGCGTTCTCAGGCACTCGGCTGAAAAGTCCAGTATTCTTTTCTTGTATCCCACCCATTGGTTAAACCCATTGACTTATTACATCAATGATCCCACCTCATTGAATCCGCACAATTGATGGGAAGAGGGCTGTCTCCATGGTGGAATATTCATGCGTTTGATCCTTTTGGGTGCCATTCCCTAGAATTCCTTAAACTGGTTTAGGCCACGAAATCGCCTTATGTATTTTTCTTCTGACTATAGACTTACTTGAAATATTTTCTACATATTCAGACATAAATATTTCCAATCGATTTATTTAGTACTCCTTTGGAGGATTGTGACCAATTTAAATGGGTTGTTGGCTAAATGATTTTGTGGTTAACTAATGGTCAATTTTTTGGTTCATTTTTAATCTACGTTACCTAAATCTGAGGTGCAAATTTCCTTTAAAAAATTCACTTCTGCCACAAATATATATAAATATCATAGCTTTAAGCTAAAACGCAGCAGTCTGCAGAGGAACGTAATTATATTTTGAAACCGGTCCAGTCTGTTAAATAATTAAGTGAAATAAAGTTTGAAAATTGGCTTCATTATAGTAGTTCCAGATAAGACATGCTGGACGTAATCGTGTTAGTATCTTAGGCCTTTTTCGTTTTTATATAAGACGTGTGAAAAGGAAGCAGAAGATCGTCAATGGCGTACTTACGACCTCTCTCTGGGATTAGTGTATATATGTTTCAAACATAAAAAAACTTAATCCTCGTACAGGTTACGCTATTATGGGACCATCCTGGATAGGTAGGTACGGCAACGCCATTTTCGCTACCGTGCTGAATCTTAACACAGTTTCAACCAATATGTTAGTTTTAATCAGTGTTATAATAATGACGCGCTTAAATACAAAAAATAAGTCGTCAGAAAAGCTGCATTCAACGAATAAAAAGTCGTTTCTAAACGATATTTTGTGCAAGCAATTCTGACTTTATCCTTCATATATTTCATTTTCACAAGGGTTAAAATCGCTTTTAAAAAATCGAAGATTTTAGTAACGATAACACTGGTGTCACTGACACAGTTGACAGGTTATTTAGAATATTAAGAATTGCATAAATTCTTAATTTTATAGGTAAAAATATGTAAAATATTTTTTCAGTATATTTAATAAAGTCTCGATACGATAACATTACTCCCTGATGACTTCATTGTGTAGCTTCTATATTTCGTTGCTATCCTTGACCCTCAACTAAAATATTGTTGTTCGCTGTCGTGAATATAAAGTTGGGTAGATTCTTACTTACATCCCTTCGGTTCCTTGCTAAGATGTAAAGTGCAAGTAAAAAAAGACAAAGAAGAATCTATTTTTTGTTTATTTTAACGACAAACAATATTATTTATTTTCGAAATTTAGTGTAAACATAGTGATAACATTTTTGTTGAATAAACAACACGTTTATTTAAAAATACCAAATTGATAAATGTTATTTGTCCTTATGACAAATATGTGAAAACATGTAATATTATTCCAACAATTTACAATTTATGTTACTATGCGATAATGTTATACCGTTGTGATTTCTACTTCAACCAATTTAAGATATTAACCCCTAAAGCCTCTGATATTTTGCAATGTACTTCTTTTAAAAGAACTGTTGGAATGCATTATTTTTTAATTATAATTCTTTTAATGAAACAGTCGATTTGCGATTTATACTGATTTCTAAAACGCTTTTACAAAGTTAACCACTACATCTTACTAAAAAAGCTTGATCAAGTAGGAATACATGGAGATCAATTCTGTTGGGTGAAATCATCTATCTTATATTTAATTAAAAATGTAAATTTTCGTTTGTTCAAAATCTTAAATCTTTGAAAGTTCTTCACTGATTATTTTGAAATTTTGACACAAAGTTGCATTCGAATACGCCTGTGTTTTATATACCTATATTATATAGATTTCTCATTTGACAGGTAAAAATATGCTTTTTTGAAAAACAGCGCCATCTATTGGACGCCATCTTTTGGACTTAAAAGCAACACGCTCTATTGTTTCTCTATCTGCAGACAAACTGATCCACAGCAACTCGTGGTGTTATGCAGCTAGTTTTTATAACTATGTTTTTTTTAATTTTATTTATAAAACTTTTATTATGATATTTTCGTCGATTTTTCACAAAATTAAGTCTCTGATCATCAACTGCTTCAAAATGATCCCACCGGTAAAAATCACATTACATTTGATTCCATATAAATCCGATGTGTTTGAATGCCTTTCAAAATGGAATGTTGTGTTTGACAGCAGATGAAAGATTATTTTAGATTTTAATATTACAAATCGACATACGATATTTAAATATAAAAATTTTAAACGCGTAGTAATTGCCACTTTACATAAAACTAAAAAAACTTGTTTAATTAGACAAAGATATTTGCTATTTTTTTTACTTAACAAATATTTTTCAAGTGCTAAATGTTGTTTCACAGAATTAGTTGAAAATTTTCGGAAGCGTCTATGGTAAATTTGTGTTGTGAATATAAACTGAAAAAGCTCTTCGAACACTTTTTAAAAGAAGTTCCTTAACCGTTATACAAAATAAGATAGCATAACTTTTTTGAGAACGTGTCAGGCAGGGAGATATATCTCACAAAATATTCTACCTCTGTTTGTTGTCTGTGAAGAATATCTCCCAAAATTGCCCAGGGGGTTAATATTTAAATATACTCATTCGTAGTATAAATATATTTAGTATTAACACATTTGCCGTCTGATTTAAATATGATGATCAATTTATCTGTAAATTGCTTTCCAGACACTGGGGGCATACATTCTCAAATATTTAAATCTCTATTCCCAAGCCTTTCAGCTGGAGCAACCCAACAAGGGTAAACTTGTACGTCTTTTGATGTCTAGACTGCTGTAATAAAATAATGCGTACGTCTTTCAAAATTTAAAACTAATAGTTATCAATCAGTCGAAAAAGGTATATCGCAGAGGTAAATTAATATTCACATCTCTCGGAAAATTTTCGAAATTTATATTGGCTTAAATCTTATGATTGCAAGTGTACATATTATATTCAACTTTGCTCGGTGTTATTTATATATGTTAATAATTTGACTCCACCTACGATGAATAGCTGTATGAATAAATAATTAATCTGAAAAATCAAAATCTTGGCACTTCATTTGCACTGGATCCAATCATAAAGGGAAGAGAAAACTGTGAGAGTTATTTGTCGATTTTGCACATATTTAGTTTAACAAGATTCAAAAGATCATTGATTTGTTGTTAAAAATATAATATTATACAGTTTTTAATATTTTGATAAAATTCTGTGTACTATGTACAAATGGATGATACATTTATTCCAATAATATAATCAGTCACGTAAGTAAGTAAATATACATTGATTTCAAAAAGATTTCTAAAAATTGAACAATATTTGTAAAAACTTTAAATCCGTTCAATGATGTACAGAAATATTTTAATTTTTAATTAATTTTTTGTTGTTTTGTTTAAAGATAGAGATCCTTTGTGTAAATATGAATGACTTTATTTTAACATAATTTAAACAATAATCTTCATTTTCTGTGAAACTAGATATTACTAGGTATATCATAATAACATATTTATTGTATTTGATCATTTTTCTCATATAGAAATTTGTGGTAATGTGAGAATTCAATCATAGAATGATTATTTCCTACAATGTAATGGTAGAAATATGGTAAGAAATATGTAAAGTGAATAATATTTTGTATTGTTTGTCATCACAGTTTTTACAGCTCACAAGCACAGTGCATACACAATGGTTTACCCTTTTCTTTATGAAGACATCTAACACCTAAGCAGTAATAGCATTGCACTACAGGATGAGCATCTACCACCTGGATCCTCTATTATCCCACATAAATTAGTATTTTTCTGATTTCACAATCAACTTCTATCATCTAATTAGATGTGTTATTATATTTACAGAAAAAATTGCGGTGGTATGTGTCTATATCCCAGAAGGATAGTAATCCCTCATAAAGTAGATAGTAATAAACGATAGAACCCACAGTCATCATTTTTATCTTTCACATATATTATGTGTTAATTGCAACGCTATTTTGACCAATAAAATATTGATTCTCATTCAATTAAATATGTTAGGACGGGTTTTTTCGGAGAATTTTAACAATTCATCAAATTTCATCGTTCATTTACCAGTTCCGCGAAAGATTTTTTCAAGTTCTGTTTTTATTTCAGTTTTTTCAAGCCAATAAACTATTTCACAGACCCCGAAAATGAACGTTGAAATTTGATGAATTGTTCAAATTTCAACGTTCATTTTCAAGTTCTGTGAAAGATATTTTCAAGTTCTGTTTTTATTTCAGTTTTGTCAAGCAACTAGCCTACAATGATATAATAACAGAACTTAAATAGGACTTTCACAGAACCCGAAAATGAACGTTGAAATTTGATGAATTGTTCAAGTTTTCCGAAACAACCCGTCCTTTGTTTATTAAAATTGCCCTATTAAACATATAATTTAAATAAATATCTAAGAATAAATCGGAATTTGAAAAATCATTTGGAGTAAAACTATTTACCGCACGCACAAAAGCCGCCGCGGCGAGTACCTACTTATCTGTGTTGGGTTGTTTATTGACAATATTATTTGGTTTTCAAGGATGAAACACAAGTTATACTTATTTTAGTGCTGTTATTTTGTGAATATTACAAATATTAGTTCTTTTTATTGGTCGTTTATTTTCCTGATCATAGTTTTGTATTCATATTATGTCTCGAAAACGTAGTAGTTTGAATATAGGTCATGGTACTAGGAATGCAAAAAGAATGCGTTTGGTACGTCTTAAGAGGAAGCTACAAGCCAAAAATGTGTATATTCTTGTTATAGCAAAAAACTGTTTTTTATTTATTTTGTAAATAATTTTATAAGAAAGCAAAAAAGTTAATAAAGTCACAGATAATCTTGGGAATAATACTGTATTTTTTAAGTTGTTTCCTTTACGCGTTCATACATTTCTATTGAAAAAATATTTTTTTAGTAGTTTGTTAATAATAGTTTTTAGTACTTAGTTTGTTTTAATTAATAAAATTTTAAAACTCACCAAACGAAAAAGGTTTTTTTGGTGTCACATTTTAGTGAAAATAATAAATTACATTTATTTATTGGATAATTTGTATAGCGCCGCTTTTGTGAGATATCACCTCAGGGGCGCTTTACAGTTGATGCAGGTATTACAAAAAATATAAATATTACAAAAATAAAGTGAAGTTAAGTTAAGTAAAATGAGGTATAGAAACAGGTGACACGAAGATAGAAGATGGAGACTCTGCAGCAAGAATCCCAGGTTGTGAAGAAACTAGACCAGCTGCTGCAGCGAGAGAGTCCACCGCGTCCACCAACAACGTCCAGGTATGTGTCTGCTGTTAATAAAGCGCAGACACCTCACATAGATAAGAGATCCTGGCAGCACTGTTGTGACGTTCGGCAATTCCATAGTTCATCTCCATGTGATCCTGTTCCGGTGATTGTTGAAGTGGTGCATTCTACCCGCAATAAAAAGCGACGGTCGGGATAATAAATTACCCTGGGCTTAGCAAAAAAACTTGCCAGGGCTTTCAGAGTTTCTGAGAATTCCGTTGAAAAAATCTGGGGTGCATTTACCGATCAACGTTCGTTCAGAATGTCCAATATTTTTTATCGAAATTTCCGAATATTCACTTTTAAAACACTACACTCAAATCACATATAATAAAGTACTAATAACTGGTTATTAATTTTATTTTTATTTAAGTTAAAATGATGATGGATTGATTTTAAAAATAATTTCAAAGGGATGTTGCCTCATTTCCCTTGAAAATACTAAAAAAACGGTTGGAGGACGCGTCCTGCTGCCACAGAGGGCGCTATAGTAATCTATATATTATAACTCATAAATTATATTACTATTAAACAACCACAGTTTGTTACATAATATATTGTTAGAAATTTGAAAATCCGCTTTCCATCCTAAAAGATCCTCGACTTATATATTAAACATAAATCATAGGTGTAACCACAAACAACTTGATCGAAGGTAATATTATAATCCATCTCCTCGCATCCAACCCCCTCTCTGTGCTCTCACCCCACCTAAATATTCGCCATACTTCACTGCATGGATATAATATTGGAGTAGTAGTACGCCGTAGATACGTCATATCATACTCGGTACTTGATACGTCACGTTCCTAAATTTAATTGAACATCTCCGATCTGAAGAGTAATGTAAACAGGTAAGCCGTTTGCTCCCTGTAAATATAGATGCCAGTTAAGGGGGGGATTAGCGGTAGATATCGGCTCATCTTCAGATCGAAGGGATGTTTGGCGGCAGTTAATCATTTCGAGATAACTGCTCGAGTGGAGTAATCGCTTAAATTTGAAGTGGTGGATCTTTGATTAACAGAAAAATTTAGTGATTTTAAGAATTCGAAAATAAACTTGAATGGTTTGTATTTGTATGTTACCTTTGGAATGTCAAAATATATATAAAGTTTAAAAAACTATTTTAAATATTTTGTTTCCAACTAATGTACGTTATTAAAATGATTACGATTTCAAGAATAAATATGATCCATAATTTGAGTACACAAGTTCATTTCAATTTATCGACAGTTAAGATTTGGATGTTGCGAATCGAATGTTCCTAAATTAAAATGATCGGTTTCTGTGCTTTTTATTTTCCTTAATTCATGAAAGATTTTCTAAATAAAACAATATTAATAATTGGCAACGCTCAGAAAAATCAGAATACCAGATATTCAAAACTTTCAAAATAAACATTAAAGTGGTTGAGAAAATCGTGTCTTGAGGTTAAAGCATTAATTTCTTTCAGAATACCGCTAGAACAGATGATATTTCATTTACCACTTCGCTAGAGATGGGTTCTTAAACAAATGAAGTTAGTTTAAACAGCATTAATGCAGCTGAGAGCTTGTCCAAAGGGCGCTGCACTTCAGGCGGGTTGCAGGCTGCACTGTACTGCACATTGCACAGTCTGTACAGTGTACAGTGCACAGTGCACAGGATGCAGCAAGGAATAAGTGCAATCAAAAGGCACAAGTGCCGAGTTCACTGCGCATCGTGCGTACTTACTGTACAGGTAAACAAGCTTTCAATACAAAATGCTTAGCGACAATTTTGCTTTTAGTTATGTCTGTGTTTTAAATGTTCTCAATTCTTTATATTTTCAACACCACGCTAAACACATTCCAAAACGTATTTATATATGCAACAACACTCTAAACACATTCCATGACGTATTTGTATATGCAACACCAACACCACGCTAAACACATTCCATAACGTATTTAGGTATATATGCAACAACACTCTAAACACATTCCATAACGTATTTGTATTTGCAACACCAACACCACGCTAAACACAATCCATAACGTATTTATATATGCAACAACACTCTAAACACATTCCATAACGTATTTGTATTTGCAACACCAACACCACGCTGAACACATTCCATAACGTATTTATATATGCAACAACACTCTAAACACATTCCATAACGTATTTGTATTTGCAACACCAACACCACGCTGAACACATTCCATAACGTATTTATATATGCAACAACACTCTAAACACATTCCATAACGTATTTGTATATGCAACACCAACACCACGCTAAACACATTCCATAAAGTATTTCCTTCTTCTTTTTTATAGTTCTGATTTATTTATTCCGGTGCCAATTAAAGAAAATATTTTATATCATATAGCGATCAATTCTAAAAAAGTTTTCTCTTAAAAGTTGCATTTATCGTTTTGTTAAAATCCAGGAAGCAATATTTTACCGTTCATTAGTTGATAAGGTATTATTGAAAATATCCCACGACGTAGGTTTCCTGATACCTACCTTAATGCGATTAATATTGAAAATATCCCACAATGTAGGTCTCTTGGTACCTACCTTCATGCAACTAATATTGAAAATATCTCACCACGTAGGTATCCTGGTACCTACCTTAATGCAATAAATATGAAAAATATCCCAGGCCAAGGTCTCTTCATACCTAGTTTCATGCAACTAATATGGAAAATATTCCATAAAGTTAGTCTTCTGGTACCTACCTTCATGCAATTAATACGGAAAATATCCCACGATGCAGGTTTCCTGGCCACCTATGGTATGCAATTAATATAATAAATATACCACGAAACAAGTCTCCTGGTACCTACCATCATATAATTGCTATTAAAAATATCCCACGACAAGGTCTCTTATCCACTTTCTTGCAATTAATATGAAAAATATCCCACGAAGTTGGTCTCCTGTTACCTGCCTTCCTGCAATTGATATTGAAAATATCCCACTACGTAGGTCTCCCGGTACCTACCTTCATACAATTGATATTGAAAATATCCCACTACGTAGGTCTCCCGGTACCTACCTTCATACAATTGATATTGAAAATATCCCACTACGTAGGTCTCCCGGTACCTACCTTCATACAATTGATATTGAAAATATCCCACTACGTAGGTCTCCCGGTACCTACCTTCATACAATTGATATTGAAAATATCCCACTACGTAGGTCTCCCGGTACCTACCTTCATACAATTTATATTGAAAAAATCCCACTACGTAGGTCTTCTGGTACCTACTTTCATGCAATTGATATTGAAAAAATCCCACTACGTAGGTCTTCTGGTACCTACTTTCATGCAATTGATATTGAAAAAATTCCACTACGTAGGTCTTCTGGTACCTACTTTCATGCAATTGATATTGAAAAAATCCCACTACGTAGGTCTTCTGGTACCTACTTTCATGCAATTGATATTGAAAAAATCCCACTACGTAGGTCTTCTGGTACCTACTTTCATGCAATTGATATTGAAAAAATCCCACTACGTAGGTCTTCTGGTACCTACTTTCATGCAATTGATATTGAAAAATATTCCACAAAGTTGGTCTCCTGATAACTACTTCTATGCAATTAGTATGGAAAATTCCTCAACCATTCTTAAATCGCCATTCCTTTATTCTGTAAAATAAGTGTTTTTTTCCCATTGCCGCGTGATTTAAATTATAAATATTAATAACATGTGTTGATTTCTTAGGTCTCCCCTTGCCGCACTTGCAAAAAAAATCAGCAATTAATTTCAATTCAATAGAAAGGAGAGACGAAAATAATTAAACTCAGATTTGTTCTCTTCATTTGAAACTTCCGTTACACCCGTCGTAAAAACCATTGTTAAGATTTTTTATGGCTTACTTCAAGTGAAAATTCTATCGTTGCGTCGCTTTGACATATAAGTGGAGACATAACATAGTTGCCATTGAATGTAAAAGAAATACACGGATCATATTTAAAATAAAAATGTTTTTTCGATTCTACATTCGTAATTAAATTTATTTTATTTACAAAAGCTTGTCTCTCTCGTAGCCCAAAGCCAATTCCAAAGTTCTATTTACAATTATATATTTAACACTGAACATTTTCTTAATATTTCAAAATTTATACTTTTTTGCAATAGTATATATGTTTATTTTTTTCGTCTCTATGTCCGGGTTAAATCTTCCCCACAGTAAAAACTAAACCCTTCCACACACTTTTCCACAAATAATCATCTAGTCAATCTAAACAATACAAGAACAACACGTCAACTCACCAGAGATCAAATGGGAAAATAATTCACCGACTCCAGATATTTTCATATCAGAGGGTTAGGCTCGGTAGAACTCCCAACTGGACCTATTATTTTTATTTCTTGTCAGAGTAATCCCGATGAGTTACAAAACTCATTATGGGACGAGATGAACTTACAACATATAGATGGGAGTTAATAGGTACAATTTTACATAGCTTGTGGAGAGAAAAACAACTTTTAAACTGCTTCAATAAAATTAAACTTCACACATAACTAAGATTATTTTAATGAAATAAAAACAATATTTTTTGTTTAAAACCACGAATTATTCGTAATTAATTCGTGGTTTTAAACAAAAAAAAAATATTGTTTTTATTTCTTTAAAATGTTAAACCACAAAGTGATTGCTTTCTACGAAAAATAAAAAAAAATAAAAAAAATGAAGATTATTTTCGTTTTTACGACCATTTCCATATTGTAGAGTGGCAAAAGCTTTGTTGCTAGGCTTAAAACCCCAAGTCTTAAAATAATTAATGTATTGATATGGGTTTTTAAAAATCAAATATTGTAATGAGAAACGAAATATGTATTTATTGTTTTGTCATATGAGAACGGGTAGCTTCTACGGTACGTTTTTGAGTTCAACAGCTCGGCTGTGGTACGATTTGCCGGCTTCTGTTTTTATTTCCTCCTACGACATGGATCACTTGAAGACCCACATTCTCTTCTTCCTCACCTAAAAAGACCCTGTTTAAGGCATCCCCGAAGATGACACAGGCCCTGAGGGAAATTGTTTTCCTCAGGGCCTCCTGTGAGGAGTTAATGTTTAAAAAAGATAAACATATATGATTTTGGTAAGTTTTTTAGATTTTCACGGCCAAAAGCATTTTTGTTGTTTGTTTTTGGGGTGTTATGCCGTGTTGCGCTAACTCCTTCTTTAGCCGACGTTTCGGACAGCGTTGCAGTGTCCATCATCAGGATCATTCATCCGGATCTGCCCTGATGATGGACACTGTAACGCTGTCCGAAACGTCGGCTAAAGGAGTTAGCGCAACACGGCATAACACCCCAAAAACAAAAAACAAATTAAAAAATTTAAAAAATTAAAAAATTAAAAAAATATATTTGATTTTTTTATTTCACAGTGTATAAATTGATAATAATCTTTGTTACACATATCTGCATCACGTTCCAGAGTGTTATAGATATTTTCATAGATACTTTCAGATTAGATTTGAATTTTGAGGTATTTTTATTCCCCACTACTTTCAGCATCACAACATACCACGATAGGGGATGCCATAGGCTCCAGACGGTAGTGAACAGTTGGGTAACTTGTGTGGTATTCACATAAAAATTCAAATAACGTTCTTCTACTTACATCTTCATATAAGTGTTCTTTCATTTAGTCAGTGGCGGCTCGAATAATTAGAACATTTTTGTAAAACTTTTTACTTTGTTTGATCTCATATTTCCTACTAATTTCATTTTGCTTTAAAGTTATAGTACTTACCTAGTATGGAAAGTGAGACCACACGGGGACGGCAAAAAAGAAAAGTTTGCATGGAATGCAAATAAATAACTTTCATTGTCGCTAAAAACTTACTTCTCAAAAACTTCATTGTGAATTCCTGGTTCCTACCGGACTTGTTCACAGCCGACCAACGACCCATATATTACTTTATAAGGCAGACACAAGCAATCCCAGAGCACACTGGCGTGGAGGTAAATGACCATCAGATTTGGGTCGGGGATCAGGCGTTATTCATTACCAAGCCACTGTCCGCCCGCGCCCGTTCAAATATTATCCCTTTCCTTAGAATACGGAGACTTCAATATGAATATTTTAAAGCATCGCCATTTTTCCGGCTAAAAACCAGCTTTTCACTTTGCAAAAATAACTAGAATGACTGAGAGTTTTGTGAAATGAAATGAACTCACATTCATCTAAAGATTTTTTTAAGAACGCATTTGCCACTCAGTTACTAACCGGCTAGTGGATAGTGTAAAAAATGTAGTTTCGACAAAATGGCAGAATCCTCTGTATCAGTTGTGAATTTATTGTTTTTCCTTTGTATTTATTATCTCACGCGCACGGCTATGCTGTCTCCTGACTTGGCCTTACTCAAGTAAACACTTGTTATCACATTCACGTCGAGTTTATTTTATATCTAACATTTCCCATTAAAACCTGTTTTTGGAACGTTTTTTTTCTCCAAATCCAGAGATAACTAATTCAGCTGCGACTCGGGCTTACATTTTTTCCTCAGTTGAATTTCTCGCTGAGTGCGAATTAACTATAAATAGTGTTATACGAATTCTCCCTTTGAAACGAGCAACCATTTGGCAGGCAATAACACAGTTGATCTCCCCGGCTTGCTCGGCCGTTATCACATAACGTTTGAGCTACCAGCCGCCTTGATATATTCTTGTAATAACTCTTTTATACACGGACCTCTTGAACCGGAATAGCCGAAGGAGAATGGTGCAGAGTTAAGGGGTTGTGGGAATCAGCGCCTGGGCTTTTGCGATCCAGAGGTAGCTATGGTGCCTACCTATTTATATATTCTACACCATAGGTTCTCAACGGGGCCGGTACCGACCCCAATAGGCGCTGGAGCCTTCCATGGGGTAGTAGCGGGTCTATAGGCGAAGGGACGTTTAAATGCAGTAGAGTGGTACCTATTTAAGAAGTTAATAATGGTGTTTGGCTCAGTGTGCTCTCAATGCAGTTAAGTAGCAAATATACTTTTTTTCTTGAAAATATAAAGAATAGGAACAGGCTGCACATCATTGAGCGGCGATTTGCGACTAATGTTGACAAAATTGGAACCCGACACTAACAAATTATCAAAACTACACCCGCCCTATACCATCTCATTATTTGTTAATTTAAAAATATATATAAAACGTTTTTATACTTTATTCAATGGTTTTTTCAATTTCTAATTTGTGATTCAATATCGATTAAATTTCATTTAAATAATTTTCAACCTATTTTAATATTTAGCGTAACTTTTATGAAAGAGGAAGGGCGTTTGAATTTTTTCTCTTGTGAAGTTAAACTTTCCTCATCTGTGGTGTGTATTTACAACACATTGCTTCTAATAACTCTATAAATATAATAAATTCTGGGTTTAGATTTTAGGTATTCCTCTGTTATACATTTGTGCACTGAATTAAAAAATAATATTTAACATAGTCGAATTCAATTAAAAATCAGAGATTTTTGTTAAAAATCGGTAACAAATCCACCAATTCAATTAACCTTGTAACACTGCTTCGCGAAGAGTGTGCGAGGAAATTACACGCTATTGATGTCCCGCTTTAGTTCGCTATGCAGGAACATGAGAAATCCACACGTCCGCAGTTGTATTTTGATTTAGACCATCGATACCTACGACCGCATAGCTGTGTGTGTGCAGTCCAGCGCCTGTTGTGCCAGCCGGCCGTTAGTCGGTCCAGTCAGTCGCGGACCGTCGTTAGATGTGGACCTTTCGCATGTTTTTTTAGCATTTGCCGATGGTTTTTTCAGCAATTAAATTACAATTTTTATCACTTTTGATATAAAATATAATAAACATAAGCGATTAGCTATGAATATTCATATTGTTTCGATATGAAATCGCATATTTAGAGATTTGAATTGACTAAACAGCACCGGAACGCATGGATTTTTTTAGCACAGTAGGGGAAAGGTTAATGGCTGTCCAGAAAATGTTGGGAATCTCTGCTCTCCTATATAGTCTACTGTCTACTTGCAAACCATTAAAAAGGTCATCAAAGGATCATGAAAACTGAATGCCAAAGGATGGAAAAAAAATAATTTGGGATTTGTCTGAGATTTTAACTCTGGTTCAATAAACTCGCATAAGCTTTGAGTTTGAAATTTCAAAATTGGAACTGATTGTTTGAAGAATTTAGACAAGCGATAAAATTGGTATATGTCCATAAGCAATAAAATATTTGAATAGAAAATTATTTTAACTATATTTTAACAATTGGAATTGATTTTTCAAGAATTCAGAACAACCCGTGAGGTTTCACGGGTCTGCACTAGCATAAATATAAATATTATACTAGTATTTTTCCATGACATTCAAAGTTGAGGTGTCCTCTTTCGTCAAGGTTTAACAATCAGAAGAATGAGAGAATCAAAATCAACATACTGAAAGATTCCAACATATGTTTTGGTATATATGCAGTACTTTTAGCAGCAAATTGTAAGCCCTTGAAATACATTGCTCATACTTTCATGTACCTTTAATTAAAAAATTTTTTTTTTTGAATTTCACTTTTTTTTCATTCCAACCTTTTTGAAAATTATTTGTAACGTTTTGTTTATAAACATTGTGCAATTTCTCTCTTTTCTTGTAAAAAATAATTTTCTTATATATATATATATATATATTTTATTCATCTTAAAAATATTCGTAATTTTTATTTATCTGCTGTTAAATTTCATATGTGATAAGTAGTTAGGTTGCAGACGAATTCTGCACATAATGTTTTATAATTGTCCTCTTAAATACAATCTGTATTTGTGTTTTCTGCTTAAATTAATTAATTATGGAAAAGAATAAAAGCAGTTTTTTATAATACTATTCAAATATGAAGAATATTTTTTTTTCTTATTACCCAAATGACCCGAATTTTATGTCTTTTTATTTAAACAAACAATACAGTCATGGACGGTATACGTGGTTACGATGCTTGGCTACGAATACAAATGTCGTTTGTTCAAATATTTCGTTCGAAAGTCTTCTTTAGCGCCCACCAAATTCTACCGTGACTTTTTGAACAAGAATCGCTTCCAGATATCCTGTTTTTGTTACCATCTTCCCCGAATATGTGCCTTCTTGCTATGCGAGAAAACACCAGCCCCAAAATCCTTCCTCTGAGAGCTCTGTCGGAACATCCATATTTGCTGACGGAAGTTTTGAGACAAAAAGTTCACCACCACCTAAGAAAGTTCGTGCCTGGGGTAAGACCAACCTAGTAATTTTCAACGTCTCACCAACCCAAGCGTGTCTGATTTTGGCAAAGAGGGAGATCAATTACAATTACTGGAGCAATTTTATGGAAGCATCCTTCCCAGTAAAAACTTCATTGAATCATTCATCAGACCCGCTCAAGTATCAGGGCTCCGTAAAAGCCCGAGTAAATCTGGCTTTCCAGAATGCTAGCAGATTCTTCAACAGTAGCTAGCTGCTAATCCAAGAACCCAAACAATTGATTTTGGGAACTGGAACAGGAGTTCCACACTATTTAATAAACTTACTTGATTCTGTGGAAAGTAGGGCGGTCCGTCTGGCTGATAATACTTTGTTAACAGACCGATGCCATCTCAAATGTAGGTATTCTGTCTATTGTATGGGTATTTCAATGTAATAAGGGGCTAGCAGCATTGATCTCCGGTGCACCAGTGCACCGTAAAACTCGACAGAAGAAGCAGAACACCAGTGCACAGTTGATGTTGGTTTCATGAGAACGAGTCGTTTCTTCGGAGTCAGCTCATGTGTGGAACGAGCTACCGGCATCTATTTTTTCTCCTTCATATGATCCGGGCCTCTTCAAGACCCGCATCAATAAATCTCTTCCTACAGTCACTACCTTAACCATGTAACCGGGTACCGACATACTTAACCTGCCTGTTATGGAAATAAGGGCGCTTTGTGAGGTGTCACTTAATTTATTTATTTTTAACCATCGTCTACGAGGGAGAGAAGAGGCTGTAAATGAACTATCAGCGGTATGCCTTTGGCGGGCAGCCCTTGGACCTTCTTTGTCGGTTCTGGGCAATTCAATAATTTAACGAGGCGAATGCGGGAACTCACGATGCGGATGAGGCAGCTAGCATTAGGTTGCCTGAATTACCAGTAGATATTCATATGAAAATAGGGCAGAACTTCAGTCGTGATGAAGACGCGTCAATTGCTAGTTTTTCTAAAAATTGAAGATTTTATTACTGTACTTTTAAAATCATCGAAAGTTTTTTTTCATATTAAAGCATCGTTCAAAAGTAAGAGGCAGTCTGTTTGTGTGTCTAAAAACTTATTCTTTCTTGTCAATCATGAACTGGATTAGAATATTTATTTAATTATAAAAATGAAATACATTGACGTGTTGCATGCTCCAGGTATATGTTACAATTTGAGGGCAAACATTATATATATTAGAAAGACTTTTTTAAAATAGGGGCAAGCGACATGATAGTGTAATAAAAATCTATTTATATAAATATTATAAGAGTATATCTGGAAATCTGATTTTTTATGAAAATCTACATTTTTATTCCAAATTTGATGAAATTTCGCACACTTGACCTTTAAAACAACAGGAAGATCATTGTCTACGTCTGATTTTGAAAAATCCGGGCGTATAAAGCCCGGGCAAAGCCGGGGACTTCGGCTATTTTTAATAAAATAAAAAAGGATAATGTTTTACCCTACCTCGTAAAGTTATTTTCTTCGTCGTTTGCCTCACCACAACTCTATAAAAAAAGGAGTTGCTAAAAAAAACAATGCTGAAAAATAAGATTAGTAGACCCAAGAGGGGTAACTTAAATTTTCCTGCTAGCACCAAGTATTTTTATCAAATATGTTTATCAAAATGTAAGGTTAAAAAAATGCAAGCCCAAAAATATGATACGATAACGAAAATAATTAATGTTTTGAAATTAGGTACTAGTCATGGGTCGATCGTCAATGACCCGCTCATTGAAACCCTTTCACGAGCTTCCAAACATCGAGCGGGTTATTTTTTCGTCAGCAGCCGTTGCCAGATGCCAGTGTGACTTGGAGGCGACCATGGAAGATAGAATAGAAGATGCATGAGTTTGAATTTTGTAGACTGGGAATCACGTCTCAAATCACTCTCTCGCGACAGACATTATTGTCTATTTAATACAGATGATAGATTCCTGAAAAATCTAGTCACCGAAGACCTCCATAGAACAAATAACTGCTTCTTCTTCCAGACAATTTTGAAATTTGGTTTTGATGAAGGAAAGGTTGATCGGTAATAGATTTGATAAAAAATTATAAATTCTTTCTGTGAATATGTTACCTACCTAAGTCAAACGAAAGTGAAAGTATCCGGATGACGGGTAATCGATTTTCGGGTTTCGGGTTTCGGGACGTGTATGTACACGTACACGTGTACACGTAGTTGGCAGCGCGCCCGTAAAACCCACTCACGACGCTAATGGGTCGTGAGCGTCCCGGGTCGTGTAAAACGATTGATTGACCCAGCTCTATTAAGTACGTCGTTTGTGATTTTTATTATTTATTTATTAATTTAGTATTTATTTATGTATTTTGAGTAGAATGTATTTTTATGTTTAAAAATTTATTTGAAATTTTCTCCTTCCCAAAACGCTCACCCCTAAGTTTTGTAATTCACAGAGCCACCCTCGACCCCTTTCGGAGCCTTCAGGATCCTAACTTATTCGCTGAAAACTGAAGTAATTTTTATTGTAAGAGTCGTTAAAACAGCTCATATTTCAAGTGGATTATCTAGAAAAGGAAATAATGTACGCTGACTTAGGTCCTCTGGCCCAACAAATTTTATACCCCTGAATATATTATTACTCCTAAAACGTGGCTCGGTGGGTAATTTAAGTGTCACATTGTTTATATCCTCGATTAAATTTTCACAAAATCATAAAATTAGAGTGGAAACACTTGTATTTTCACTGCGCTGTAGATATTTGACTAATATGAGCTTTGGTTAGTAATTATTTGAAGAAAATAGTTACTTTTTGCATAGTTAATTTTTTTTTCCGAAAAAATGTTTTTCAATGGAAAGCAATCACTTGAGGCGATGCACTACGTCGTGTAACATTTTGAAGAAAGCCGTTAACAATAAAACTCCTTACGTAGATGGTGATAAGGTTTAAGTTCCCGCTTAACACCATCCGCCTGTTTTGATTTATGCAAGAAAAACACATCCCCAAAAAGTGGATTTTATTTTATTTTTGCGGACTTTCAGATACAAATATCTTTTATTATAATTTTATTAATACCTTAATTTTCCACATTAGTGCCTCTAAAACTCTTACCGAAAATGAGTTCGTACGTAGGAGATTTTGAACTTTAAGGCAGTTTATAGGCCTTATTCATTATTCTGGACTTATAAAAGAAAAAAAAATACTGGGAAAAACGCTCGATTATTTCAAAGGCCGAGATATGTTCTACTTGTAGTTGTAGCGGTTACGTCACCGCTCCTAGGATCATCATATCATAACCAGACCGCACCAGTAAAAAAGCTAAACTAACAACCAGACTTACGAAACTTCAATTGAAATATCTGTACCGCGATACGTAAAACTGCTGATAATAGAATATTTATATACAGGGTGATTCAAATACTCATACAATGAACCGAGTCAGCGATCCTGCGGGTTCGATGTCCAGACGCTACTCCAACCCGTGGCAGACAAGAACAAAGGAATCAGCAGCTACATAAGCGGTAGGGGACCTAAGTACATCATCATACCAGTCAACAAATCCGACTTGGCATAACGTTAGTCTGCGCCTCGGTCTCGTAGGATCTTCGCCGGTCAGCATCTTCCGCTCATCTGCAGACCAGTCCATCGCACCTTCGTCTACCTCGTTCACACTCTAGTACCCGGAAGACCCTACGTCTTCATTGGTGCTGAATGCAGCCACGAGGCCGGTCTCCACGACTCCATCACCGCCATCGTCGTCTACACCTGATATCATCGTCATCGGACAAGAGCCATCTCCCAACTGCACAATTATACTGACTTAAAATAAACACTGTGACACAACACCATCACTATCTTTCACTGTCACACTAACAAGATCCTACACAGTATTTAATTAAAGCATCTAAAATATTTCAAATAGATAAAATTTTCAATCGAAAAATACATGATTTTGAATTACTACATAGTGCATAGCCTTAAGTACTATATGTGCACTGAACAAACGGTTTTCGGCCATATTCACAAAATCTTTCAAGTCCTAGGCCACAGATATTCCAATGAAATTGAATATCTGCTGTAGAAAGTCTTTTCATTGAGTTTAGTTCAAGCACATATCCACAGTATACTTCTATCGGTTTATATCTTCAGTGGATATGTATGGAATCAATATTTCGTGTTTATAACTTTAAGTTATCGAAAATGCCATTATGTTTATGTAAACGACCCGATGAACTCACAAAAAATAAATAGACAACAAAACGAAATATTTATAAAAAGGGGTGGATATTGAATTACCCTTTTCCATTAAAAACTTAGGTACCCCCGTAATGCAGAAAACACCGAATATACAGCTCCTCCTGCGTTCCGTCCCTGTTGGACTTTTGTTACCTCTGAAGTTCCATCATTCATCAATGACAGCCCAACCACAAAGTTGTCAGGGTTGCCAAATAACTCATCGTTTTATTTTGATAAAGGCAAAAGGTTTTTGCAAAGACATTTATCGGTGCTGAGAGGATTTAATTTTGCATTTGATACGTTGCGATTTTCAAACCTTTAACAATGTGATTTTTTCTTTTGATTTACAAACTAGAAAGAACAGAATCGTTGAAAACAATATTAGCTACTCTCCAACCAAAAATTGAAATAAAAAAAAATTAGAAAAAAAAATTCTTTCGTGTCAGGGAATCTTTTTCCGATTTTCTGTTGAGTTGCCAGTATTGTCTTCAAAGATTAAATATTATAATTTGAGGATTTACATAAATAAATAAAAAAGATTAGAATTAAGCTTTAACCGTTTTCCTATAAATTGCTCATTCTTTTTAAATGAGCAAAAAATACATAAAAAAAACGATCGTGTTGAGTTGGCGTAGATATTATGTTTTATTTTCGATATTGTGTCTTTAAATAAACTCTATTTTAAGTTTCAAGACCAGCTTCAGCTCAGTTCATTGCTTCTAACATTGTCATTGCATGCATCTGTACAAAATGTAGTCGTATTTAAAAATATAAATACTAGTACTGTTACGGCGTGGGCGCCAACGTGGCGGTCGAGGCGCTAGTGTGGCGGTTCGAACAAGGGGGGCTCCACGTTAGAAGAGTCCGGGATGTGGTCAGGGCAATTGACTCGTGTTAGGAGCGCCCAAGGAGGCGCTCGAAAGGTCCATGAAGTTACGGGTGTTCACGTACCGGACCCAGCCTGGAGGGCTGGAGCCTTCCAGGTACGGACAATGGTTGGTGGGGGTTCTCTTACCGATGGCAAAGCATATAAGGCCCCAATATGTATCTGGTAGTGGGACTCAAACAGGGCTGTAATCTCACTTAGGTCTGAAAACGACGGGGGCTCCTTACACAGAACGTGGTTTTATAGGTTATGATGTGGTTTGTTTAAGATACACTTGGACACACAATCTTAGCTAGTTACTTGGGCTAAATCTCTCTGTTTTCATTTACATATTACAGATTTATAATCGGCTCATATGGGTACAAAGAATGTTTCTGAAACTCTAGATGTGCAGGCGACGGTGCACAGAAGACCGTTTAGAACAAGCCAGCTGGACAGAAGTGATACAAAATATTAACAAATCGATTATTGGAACACTTTATGGGATAGTTGGACAGAAAAAAATTCTGAATATTTCATAGTTAAGGGTATTTCATAGTAAAGGGATTCAAATGATAATCTAGTCTCCTTCAACGGAAGCAATCTTCCGAACAGGCCTTCCATTGATATGCTTGGTGTAACTATAAGTGACAAGCTCAGGTACGGGGGCTCCATCGAAGCCAGAGTAAAGTTGGCCTCTCAGAAGCTGGGCATACTGTACAGGGCCCGCAGATACTTTAATAGTACACAACTGCTCACCCTGTACAAATCGCAAGTGCGCCCTACTGTCCAATTTGGCAGCCATCTCTGGTCCGGAGCCCCTAAATACCTAAAAAAAACCCTTGACTCTGTGCAAAAACGGGCGGTCCGTTTGATAGATTCCCCAATCTTAACAAACGGGCTGCAATCTTTAGAGCACAGGCGTCAGGTAGGTATGTTGTCCTTGTTCTATCGGTATTAAAATGGAAGATGCTCTGAGGAACTAGCGTCATTGATCCCTTCGGTACCGGTGCGTAGTCGGGATACACGCCAAACGCGCGCCCAACATTTGTACACGGTTGACATTTGTCACATGAGAACGGGTCGCTTCTATGATTCGTTCTTAAGTTCAACAGCTCGGCTGTGGAACGAACTGCCGGCCTCTGTGTTTCCTCCCTCCTACAACATGGGACTCTTCAAGACCCATGTTCACTCCTTCCTCTCCACAAAGAGACCCTCCACACAGCATTTCCAAAGATGACATAGGCCCTGAGGGAAATTATTTTCTTCAGGGCCTCCTGTGTGGAGTTCATATAAAAAAAAAAAAAGTTAGTCAGAACCCAGGAGCAACGGCGAGTCACCAAATATGATTTAATGAGATATTCCAATTTCTGACTTTTGTTGGAATTTAGTGCTTTGATCGACAACATACGTTCTGCATTTTGTGCAGTGCTTTGAATAGAAATTTTGTTATATATGTATATTATAACAACGGGTATGTACCTGTGATTTAAGTATAGTCGCCAAAAAGAGTGCTATTTTATTTTGTGAAGTTCAGGCAAAAATATTTAAATTTAATTTTCATCATTTTCTAAGGAATTTCATTTTTAGATTATACAATAAAACCTTAACCGAAAAACGGTACTTAGTAAAACGGTAAGAGACTTATAGGTCTGATGTTTTTTATTCTTTGCTAATCATAAAAATGCTCGATTCTTACCCAAGATGTGTTCTACTCGCCGTATTTATTTGAAACATCTAAAATATTTTCTATCTGATCAAATT
The DNA here is from genome assembly GCF_061612785.1 of Hesperophylax consimilis. Taxonomy (NCBI): domain Eukaryota; kingdom Metazoa; phylum Arthropoda; class Insecta; order Trichoptera; family Limnephilidae; genus Hesperophylax; species Hesperophylax consimilis. The sequence continues at coordinate 25,880,102 of NC_142836.1, read as the reverse complement.
TTCAAACCGAAAACATGTGATTTAGCATTACATTTTAGTGCTTCGCCTCAAACCCAGGGTTGTAATGTTATGAAGAAGAGTGGTTCAAACAGCAAAATAAAACTAATTCCTTACTAAATTGGATTTTCGTGAACAACTTATCTTCGTGGAATATACTGGATGAATCTAGACCTAGACACCCCTTGGCTTTTTGCGAGAGGATCGTTTTCGTTACTGTGTGAAGTTTTAATGTGTTATCACAAATTCATTTCGTATTTCAGCACCTGAAAAAGTTTTGTCACGCGGAAAGTGTAAAGCTATTTCACGCCCGAGAAAAAACCTCACACATTTAACAATTGTACTAGAAATTTATTCACGTATCTGTTTTATTTAAAAAAAACCTCAAGCAGTACTAGAATAATATATAATATGTTTGGAAGAATGTAATTTTGTAATAATATTTTAGGCTGGAGGAAGCGCAGATGGAAAGGACAAGAGGCAGTAGAAGGTGTAAGCATGTATCTTACTCTTATGGGCTGGTTACACAGTAACTGACAGTAGACATCTACTGCCATTGTATACTCGCATTTAAGTAGTTAGACTCGCCTCGACCGGTCACACGATGAGAGTTGCTTCCATGGCACAGCCAAGTAGCTACAGCCCAAGACTGCATACATTTCGTCTGTCGAAACAACAAAACACACGCACGCTTAGACCCGAGCATTCGAGCTACTGGCCTTGAAATCTTGCGAGTGGCTTACGAGCTGCTGCTTTGTGTCATGGCGGGGGAGGACGAGTGACGAGGAGTGAAAACAAAAAAATGCTGTAGTAACTCGGATGCGAGCTACCGACCGACTCGCACATGACACTCACTCGTGTAATGCGGTCACAAGGTACGAGTAGCTACACTGCAGTAACTCACACTGCCAATTCGTGTAAACAGGCCTATAGATCTGATCATTTTGAAAGTCAATATACATAATAATCGATTTTATAAAATGGTCTCTTGCCAGGAGGATACTGACAGAAGGTATGTATTTACCCTACAATAAGTGTTATAATTAACATGTAGAAAAACTTAAATAAAAAAAAGTTTCCAACAATAATTTAAATTGCGTGAATTTACTAAGGCGCCAACAAAACACTAACATTAATTTTTAAATCAACTTAATTTCAATATTTTTTTTAATAAGCTACGTTTAAAATGTATCTTAATTTTTCCTAAATTTACAAATATTTTATTTGTGCACTTCATCCCGTGTAAGGTACATTTTAGGTATCCACTACCACCTTAAAAATTAAGGTTTCATGAAATAATATTTTTAGGTATTTAATGCCATAGAGCTTTGTATGTCTGAAGGCTTTTGATCTTCAAGGAAAGAAGAGTGAAATGAAATGCTTAGACATTATTTGTGTGGTGAAAAGCTCCCTCGTTTAAGTTACAGTAATTACCAACCATTACCTAGCATATTTATTTGTCTGCTGTGAAAAGGAGCATTCACTGAAAGGGTTGTTAATTAGAGCTATGGGATACACACGAATTTCGGTTAAGATTTTTCTTATAGTAAAAAAGATATAATCTGAGTTACTGGGATTAATTTTAGTGCTATTATTATTTATTTAAAGTTTCCATGTTTTACTCGAAGTTCTTTAAACAACGCAATCATAGATTTTAATTTAAAATGTAAAACTTCGTTTTCTTTTATCATTGGGATGTTTTTATTAATTTCTTATTTAATTTCACAAAATATTTATTAAACTTATTGGCCGTATTATCATGAACATATTTCTTTGGGGCTTTTTTTGGCGCGACCGAATTGACGTTTTGGAACATTTACTGAACATTATTGCTTTGGTAACTACGTAAATGTTAAAAAGTACATAGTTTAAGGTAAATCATCACCAAGGTTATCAGAAAATTGATTTAACAAGGTTAGTACATCGAAGGGTAGAGCGATAATACAAGTGGCATCAAGTGACAAGAAGGCATTTGAAATGATTTATTTATAATACCTTGGTAATATTACACTAATTATTAAATTAAGCTAATATTCGGAATAAAAGGGAAAAATCCCAGGAATATTGCGATGTTTTGTGGAATCGGGATTATTTGTGCTTTGTATACAACTTTTGAAGATTTTAAAATTGAAAATCTAAAATTAGCAAGCTATTTTTGTTCTTTCTAGAGCAATCCCTTTGAGTTATAAAACTCATTGTAAGACGGGAGAAACATACAATACATAGGTGTAAGTTAAAAGGTACAATTTTAAGTTAGTATTTGAATATCAAAATTATAAGTTTCACATACGAAACAGTACAAAAGTAAAAAATAGAAATAAATAAAAATTAGAAGTTTTACATACAAAACAGTACAAAAATAAAAAATAGGAAAATAATCAAAATTATAAGTTTCGCATACGAAACAGTACAAGAAATAAAAAAAATAATCAAAATTAGAAGTTTTACATACAAAACAGTACAAAAATAAATCAAAAAAATAGAAAAATTATCAATATTTTATCTCGACATCTTCTACCATTCACTACTTTATACATATTGTTACATCATCACAGACATAGGAATTAATAGACGAGAAGATAATGGCGAGGGGTAAAATCAACTGTTGAAGAACGAAGGGGGTAAGGCTGACTGTGATTCGTCAATAAATCAATCTGACAGTAAATAGGCATCTCGCATTATAATATCACCATTTACTTCTTAAAAGTAAAATCTGCTTTTGAATGAATAGACATTTTTACATGGGAGCGCAAATTACTCGCCACGTTATGTACAAATTTGCGAAGTCCAAATTCGGCAAAAAAATTCGGTTCTATTTTCAGAGTCGAATATTTCGTTTAAGTATTTAGTTAAGACACTTTTATAAATGTTCATAATTTACTTCCCAGCAACCAACCAGCTTTGTGTTTCGCGTCCAGACCTTTCTCGATGTGATAGTAACAACTGATTCATATTATACGATGTGAATATGCTTAAAATAAAGTAAAATAATGCTTATATATGGAATGTAATACGACAATTGGGTTTATTCTCTTTTTCACATCTATTTTTACAAGTTTTCATAGTACAAGTCAACATTTTGCCGTGTTATTTCGTAAAATGAACCGATGATGCCTCGACCATAGTTCGCACAAGAATGATGACGTCACGTTTTCAAATTTCACTTGAGGCCATACGCGAGCACAGCCGGCTCCAATGGAACCGGTATGGGGAGTGGGGATAATACGCTTTTAATCACATAGGCCAGGTCTACTAATATTCATATGTCTATGTACATCATTATATCATATTGTTACTATTAAAAATACTACATTTTATCGACTTTAATTCGACTCCGTATATCATTCCAGTGCAGAGATAATATGTGAAGTCTTCTTCCAACTATTTCTACCGTTCACTGCGGTGTATTATACTTTGTTTCATCGCTGACTTTATGCCGGTTTCTTCGATATTTTCATCACATGATTCATTACAAGCTTCAACGCATTTTTCATCTCTGTTTGCATCATATTTTTCAACACTGGATTCTTTGCTGATTTCATCACTGGGATCTTGGCTGATTTCATCGCTGAATTCATCGTCGGTTTCATCACATGCTTCATCACTATATTCATCAAAGATTTAATTGCTGATTTCATCGCTGAATACATCGCACATTTCATCACTAATTTCATCGTATTTTTCATCTATATTCTCTTCACAAGTTTATCACGTACGTTTCATCTCTGTTTTTGTCACATGTTTCATCACTGTTTTCAACACATGTTTCATAACTGGTTTCACCACATATATCTTCGCTGATTTTACCACTCTTTTTCATAGAAAGTTTCATCACTCTTTTCATCGCATATTTTATCTGTGTTTTCATCACATGTTCATCATCATTGGATTCATCACAGATATGATCGCTGATTTCACCACAGTTTCAGCGCATGTTTCATCGATATTTTGTTCACATGTTTCATTACAAATTTCATTGCACATCACCAGTTTCTTCAATTTTTTTCTTTATTCAGTGCATATTTTTCATCACTGTTTTCATTGCATCTTTTATCACTTCTTTCAGCGCTTGTTTTATAACTGTTTTCATCCCATGTTTCATCTCTTTTTTCATCATATGTTTCATCACTAGTTGCTTTGCACGTTTTACAACTAGTTTAATAGTACGTTTCCATCACATAATTCGACTCCGTATATCATTCCAGTGCAGATGTAATGCGTTAAGTCTTTCTCTACTATAAATAATACTTTTACTACTGCATACCACGTTTTTGATTTAAAAAAATAACGAATATACATCGACTTAAATTTAACTCGTACGTACAAATATAAGTGCCTGAAAATTAACTTGGATTTATCAAAAATTAAACTATACATTATATACCTAGTGAAAGGTGAAAGAGATCGTTCCTTTCGACTCCAATCAGACTTCGAGCTATGTCAAAAACTTGAGAGCGGCCCAATGCGTTTTTTTTTCAGAAAAGTGCCTTTATGAGCGAGCCTTGTTAAATACATTTTCTACGAACCCTGAGCACCATAGTAATATTTGGCTAATTTATATAGCGCCACTATTCTCCATGACATATTCAAGTGATGATTAAACCTGCTATTTATGAAGTTTTTTTAAATATTCCGTTTTAATGTGATATGGCTGCTATTTTACGATAAATTGACTATATTTCTATCGTTTGTCAATATATTTAAAAAGAAATCTTGTTCGCCATATAACAAATGAATGGAGTTTTAAAAGTGATTCTCCACAAATGCATCATTTACACAAAGAATATTTATTTTACAAAGCACTTAACACTCAACTAAATCAAAAATTCAATTACTAATCTTGCGTGTAATTGTTATCTTCCAACATAACGTCGTTACAAATTAGGGGTTGCGCCTTAATTTTCCGCTGGCATAAAAGGCTCGCCGGAGTTTTCCCCTCGAGGGCGGGGACATCGCGTGCAGGAAAACATTATTCCAACGTGCCGGTAATGTGGGAAGCGATAAGGAGGCACCTGTTGGCGGAGGAAGTGCTAACAAGCCCAGAGATACGCACTCACCCCTCCCATCTCTCAGTCCGCGATCCCCGGCAACGAGCCACTGGCCGGCTTTATGATTGATTAAGTTATCGGGTGATTAAGTTGCGGCTTGACCTTTGTTGATATGCTGGGCATTTTTATTGCCATGCATTGAGTAAATGAATGTTGTTGTGAATATTATGTTGTGGGATATAAAAAATGTAGGTTTATTTTCCTTATAATTTTTTTATTTAACGGCAATATAAAGTAAAGTAAAAAAGATACAATATTGTAAAATAAAGATATGAAGTGATGTAGTTTGTTCTCAGTCCTCCTCACTGGTATTCCTGTTCCGAGGCGGGCTGTAGTTTCTTGTATTTGTGTTGATCATGATTTCCTCATCTTCATAAAAAGCAAAAAGTATTTATGTTTGTTGTCTGTGGGTTGCGTTGGGGTTACTTAAATTTAATGATTTCCTCATCTTCATGTTAAGTTTACCATAATTTGATGTCTTTTTTAAACGTTTCTATATCCATGGTGTTTTTAATTTCAATAGGAAGGGCATTATATAATCTTTTCAGCATGGAAATAGTGGGTTTTTTGGCCGAAAGATGTATTTAATTTTGGAATGTTTAGTAGATTTGAGGATTTCGTCCTTCTAGTGTAGGTGTGTTGTTCAGCAAGGTCCTCATATTTTTCTTTAAAATTGCGTAGTGCATTTTTTGAGTACAGTTTTATAATGCTGAACACGTTGTCTTCAAAGTTCATGAAACGTATGCAATATGCTGATATTGGAGTCACTATACGATTTAGATTCAGTCAATTAATTTCAAGTTATCTAAGAAAGGTGCTGGCAACTTAAGTCTATCAACTAGTCAAACATTATTTTAAAATTGGGGCGTGACATGATTAGAGGTTACAGAAATCTTGAAAAGACTTGCCGAGACTTAACAACCAATAAAAATAAAGCGCGTGCCAAATTTGCCACTCCCAGTTAATCCCTAAAACGCACTCTAGTAAAATTTGTCTAAAATACTAAAATGGTAATCAAATAAATAAAATAATAATTTAGGATTATGAAAATACACTTTGAAACTCGTATATTGAAGGCTTAATTCGTAGAATGCGTAACATCCATTTATCAAATTTGATAGTAGGGAAAAAACTGTTTTTTTAAACCATCGTGAATTTTCAAGTTGAACACGTAGTGTTTTTTTTAAATTTGTATGCGACACCTCACAAGACAGCCTCTATCTATACAGTCTAAAGACGGGGAGTTATATCGTCACCGGTTGAAGGAAGAGATTTATTAATGTGGGTTTTGAGGAGATCCTGATAAAATGAAGGAGGTATAACAGTTTCCGGTAGCTCGTTCTACATGCGAGCCGACTTACACAAAAACTAGTCTATTAAAAACGTTATCGTGAACCAAAATCAACTGTGAACGGGTGTTCCGCTCATGTTCATTGAGTTTTACGCACGTTCACTTGTGGACAGGTGATCAATGCTGCTAGTTCGTTAGAGCAGGGTCCATTTAAATACCTGTAAAACAGACTCATTCCAAATTACCCACGGGAGATTCCCTTCAGCGGCATTTATTTTTAATCGAGAGATATTTTCAATTTGTATGGATATTTCAGGCGACTAATTATTGCTTATAATAATTTGTTCAATAAAATTACGTTTGAAAAGAGATTCTTCAGTAGGAGGTTTTTAACTTTAAATTAATTATTTCTTAACTTATAAAAAGACTTCAAAGAACAACTCAATTATTTACAAGCAAAGATGCGTTTGACTTGCAGTATTTAATTAAAACGGCCATAATATTTCCATGCGATCAAATTTTCAAACAAGAAAAACATGATTTTGTATGATTTTGCATTAATTCGCATTGAACCGTCTTAATTCAAAACTTTATGTTTATCATTGCCTTCTTGTACTAACGTAACATACTTCTCATTCTATCTTTTGTATCTTCTGAAATTACTTAGCTTTTTGCTTACCTTTTAAAGAAGTAAACTAAACTTATTAAGCTTAAACTTTATTATTAGTGGTATTTGTGTTATACTATGTTATTTTCATAACTACAACTAAAATACTATGGTTAGTTTATTTTATATTTATATTTTTGCATGTCATGTGACTGCCAAAGTATTTGACCACAATTTTTACTCGCAAATGCTGAAAAAGTAAAAGTAACTTTTTTTCAATGAGACTTGTTCAAGGTATTAAGTCAGACGTTTCAACGAGATAATGAAGATGAAGAGGTGACCATGACAATCAAGGGAGGGTATCATTAGAGGGAGCAGGGCGGAGAACAAAGGCGGGGATCCGGGATGCAGGGTGTGCGGGCGGGGGCGGAAGAATGAACACGCTTTACGGGACGAGCGGTTATCTCGCGACAAAAGAAGGAAACACAATAAAGTCAGGAATCCGACTGCAGACAAGGGGAACGTAAGCCAGAAGACTGTCTACTGAGAAACCTTATTCCCTTTTTACTCGAAGAAGTTAAGACCCGCTTGAAACGGCTTATTTTGACAGAACCGACTCTACAAACATAAATAAAGGTAGTGAACATCAGTGGCCTGGAAGTGGCAAACGAAATTCGCCAAAATCTGTCTGTTTCAAAACTACATTCAATTGTTCCCGCTCTCCACTCCGATACGTGTTGGAATTTATTGGATTATGACGTTCATTCGATTTTATTTTACAATCTTGTAACCTATTTCCAGGCGGCTTATTAAAATTAATATACTCAATTTTCTATTGTTGATGAAGACTCAATTATTCTTTAATGGATAAACTAAGACGATAATATTCGATATAGGCTGGTGAAAAAAATATTATATTATTAGAAGGGTTTGTAATTAATTGATTTTTCTATTACTCTCTTTGCTTTCCACTTTTTTCTTCTTATTTGGTATTAATTTTCCCTTCTTCTTGGAATAGTGATCAATCTTTCTTGTCGATTTTCTTCCGAACTTTATATTTTACTATTTTCAGTATCTTTCTCTGAATATTTCACAACAGCTTCAATATAAGATTTGTATCATATATTATATATATTGTACTGTATAATCGAATACCTATCTATAATTTTTCTTTGAATATTATTATTATTTGTATTGCGTTTTCTTAAACTTATGGGATAAAATGATTTATGAAAATGCTTTAACTTTTATCCATATTTTTATTTTCGACCTTTATCGGTTTCAGCCTATCACGGCTATCTTCAGAATGGTACAATTTTTCTATAGAAAATAATATGAAAATAGATTACATATTAAGAGTTTGTGGACGTGTGTCGCCACCAGGTTATTTTAACAAACCAACTGTAATCAATATGGAAATTATTTTTATATGGAAACTTATTACAGATTTCATTTTCAGAATGCTAGTAATTGGAAACCTGTCATGTGTTGGTCATGTCATGGACCTTGTACCTTGTCATGGACTTATATATCTCCCCATTGTAAACTACCGAAGAATATTAATACTGATTGCAGTTTCCTTATTTATATTGATAAATAAGGAAATATTATATAATATAATAATATTTCCTTATTTATCAATATAAATAAGGAAACTACAATCAGTATCAATATTTTTCGGAATTATTTACTATTAGAATACTATTAGAATAGTTTACTATGAGAATAATTTGAGAATACTATTATTATTATTGGATTTTTTAAATATTTATTTACATGGAAGATTTTTTAAATATTTATGTTGAGGGATCAGTAGGATTTATAGGCCCTGTTAGGAGTTCTACCGAGCCGAACCCTCTGTATGAAAATATCTGGAGTCGGTGAATTATTTTCCCATTTGATCTCTGGTATGGTATATCTTCCTATGGGGAAGATTTAACTTGGACATAAAATCGGAAAAATTATTATTGAATATTGATATATATATATATATATATATATATATATATATATATATATATATATATATATATATATATATATATATATATAAACCTATATAAATATAATATATCTTATCTGTTATTGAGAAAACTACTATTAGGATTATTGATCAATACGTCTATTGAAAGTCTTACCCAACAATTAATATAAATTCACGAGAACATCTTCTCATCAATCAATTAAGAAATCAGAATCAGTTCAGTTCAGTCATAATAGCAATTATTATTACTATGTTAAATATACTCGTGATCAAATGTAAAACAAAGTGATTAATTGGAAATTATAAATTTAACCTCTGAATAAAACAACTCAACAATGAAACTGTGTTATACTTCAAACAGGCCCATAACAGTTATCCAACTTACTATAATTTAATTCAAAAGAGTTATTGAAACGAAATTCATGCATGTTTATTGAACTGAAACCATCGAGCAATTAAAGCTATCTTCTATTGAAACTACGTAAACTTTTTTGGATTTAAATCGAAAAGAGTGAAATGCTTGTTTTATCCATAAAATTGGTTACTTTAAAAAGATTGCTTACCTATGTCAATAATATAATATCTTTGGGACTAAACATTTCTATAAAAGCCATTTAAAAATCTTTTCAAGAGCGCATAGTTCTGTCTAGACTAACTAAGGCGAGAAAACACATTTCTGTTTAGTTCCATTTCAGTGAAGTTTGATTTCAAGCGGGTATTATTATCGGTAAAATTTCATCGTGATATACTCATAAACACAAACAAAACAGAGAGCCTCGGAGCAGGTAAGAAGTGAGATGAATTCGACAATGAAATCCCCAAACGGAAGTTCGCGTCACACCGCTGGAGGAGTTTGGTGTTGTTTTTGCAAACAGACAGGGTATATCTGTTTCCGGGCAGTAAATTATCGGGTTTTCCCGCGCTGTCGCCCATTCATCAAGCGGCCGGCAAACAACCCTCCACCCCCTCGCCCGCACGGTGGTATAAAGGATACCCGCTAACATCACGTGTCGAATTCGGATGCCACCTTCTTGTTAACATCTCCATTTACGTCAGCCAGGTTGTTTATTGGATCCATTTCACCAAAAAGAGACGATCATTTACTCCCCGAGAAAAAATGGCGGGGCGGCACATCACACCGGACAGCCGGACAGACCTCTCGTCCACTTGTGAAACAATTACAAGGGTGGTCACATTATGTGTTAGTTACCATAGACCTGGATCCAAAGATCCTACATAATTTAGGTTTTGTCCTGAAAAACGTCGTAAAGAAGAGAGCATGACCCATTTTATTAACATCGTTGACGTTCGAACATAAAAAGTCATTTCTGCATAGTAAGCATGAATATCTCGTTAACTAACAAACTCACCATAGGGAAAGGCAGATAGGATAGATCTCCACACAATTCTTTATCATATAAGTTACAGGCGAAAATCTACAAATTACATACATACAGGTAAAAATTAAATTAAATACAGGTTACGTACAATAACCTGTATTTAATTATTTGATTCACATAAGCGCTTTCCAGTACAAGATCATAAGAGTTTTCCTCCGGATCCCGCGACTTCCTTCGTTCAGCTTCAGCTCTACATGCACTATGCCCAGACCATAAATAATTGTCGTTAATTTTTAAAAATACGTTTCTATCTACATCTGTTTTACCAGGACATAACGGAATTGAGGGCAATGAGCGGGCTGATGGACTAGCAAAGAAAGGGGCTAAAGCACCACTTTGGGATCTAAGCCGGCCGTAGGAGTAGCAGCTTGCCACACCAAAATACATATTGAAAGGTGGGTCAAATCCCAGCACTGGGAGGAATGGGATAGGGCACTCGGAATGAGGCAATCCAAAGTACTTATAAACGGACCAGACCCAAGGCGAACCAGACAACTACTCCACATGGACAGAAACTCACTGAGGGAACAGGTAGGACGACTAACGGTACACTGCCATCTCAGGAGGCACATGCAGTTGTTGGGGCTGGAAAACACCAACAGATGCAGGAAATGTCAAGAATATGAAGAGACTCCAATTCACCTTTGGTGCCAATGTCCCGCTCTGTCGGGAACAAGGCTCAGATCTGGGAAGACACATTGTAGTACATAGCAACATATCCAATGACAACCCTGGTTAACTTCATTAAAGGGACCGGATTACTGAAAAAGGAATGAGGTAAAAGGGAAATAGCACTATGAGCCTATACATGTAAAAAAAATACTATAAATTTTATTTTTTTTCCTAGAGAAGCGAAAAAAGAAATATCCTTCTCAAATAAAACAAAAATGTTTAATTTTATTAAAAATGACCGTTTATTTACTGTTTTCATTATTTCTTAGAAGGATTGAAAAAATATTTGTAATGTTTGTTTAATCCTTAAGTATACAAAAATTTAGTAAAAGAATGTGAAAAGAATAAATATTCCGTATGATTTTTATGCTAATTTATTCGACCTGTCCGAACAATAATTGAAACCCATCGCCACCGTTAAATGTGGTAGCGTTCAATGATAAAGCAGTTCATTAAGTATTTAGTTCGGCACGCTAAGTTTCTCTCTAATGGAACTATTGTGTGTAATTTCCGATCACCTGCGCTGAATGGTACATTTACAAGTTGCTAACGTATGTTATATTCCGATAATAATTCTACCTTACCACTCAATTGCCGACGAAACTTCTCACAAAGGGTTATTCTAAGACACAGCCAACCGCTGAGCTGTGTAATAGTTACTTAACTCACTGATCATTATTTACTATAACATAGCGACGGCATATTTAAACTGTCAACTATTAAGGGAAGAGAACTGTTATGTGTCGATATTATACCAATTTATCAACTGTGTTTGTTGAGCACCTACTAGTAAATTAATGAAGTCTATAAATTAGAAACATTTATTCTGAAGATTACCCGGATTAATCAATTATTGCTCGAAACCCAAAAACCGTCTAAACAATTTTATATTTAGATTTATATCATATTAGTTCTCTTATTAATCATATTAGTTTATCTTAAATTAATTATCTTTTATATTAAATTATCTTTTTATGTGAAACCGCACAAGAGTCCCAACTGCTCTCAACCGTCTGAAGCCAGTGAGACTATGGCGTCCACAATTGAGGTATGTTGAGTGAGGCTGAAGGTAGTTGGTAGGGGAAGAAAATGGGGAAGAGGAAGGTGGGGTAATACCTGGCTATTCAGATCTGGTCACCATATACGGCCAAAACCATTGTGGTCTTCTGAATGGTAGTCTTACACCAGGGCGATACTAAGAGTATTTTTCACTCTTTGTATTATTACATTATTTTTGCTCCATTAAACGGTTTTTTACGCTCTCGAAAAGAAATATATGTTTTATTTGTAATCTGAGAATCTGTATTATGTTATTTTATAAATTTACCTTGCAAAAATGTTGATAATTTTTTTTTTATTACAAATAAACTATTTAACATTACAAATGATAACAATCTTCTTCGATGGCGCTACAGCCCATATCGAGCTTTGGCCTCCTGCAACAGTCGCCTCCAACTCCTCCTGTCCTCAGCGGCTGACTTCCAGTTTGTCACCTGGAGAAGCTGTGCTGCATCCCCTCTTACCTCATCTTCCTACCTCAGTCTGGGTCTTCCCACTTTTCTCTTTCCACCTGGGTGACCAGTCAGAATTCTTTTTGGGACGCGTGTATCCGGCATTCTCTGTACATGCCCAGCCCATCTCAGCCTGAGGAGTCTCATGTGTGCAGAGATGCTAGGGGCCTTATATATATCGTACAATTCTATATTGTGCCGGATACGCCACTGTTCGCTCTCTTTCACGGGTCCACATATTCTTCTCAGCACCTTTCTTTCAAAAGTATCCAGCATTTCAGCCATCTTTACCGTCAGTGTCAGCGCCTCACATCCATATGCCAATACAGTTCTTACAATGGTCTTATATATGGTTATTTTGTTTTTTTCTGTGGACACTACGTGACTTAAACACTTGATAACAATATGCAGACTTATATTTTTCTTTTTCGTTAGTATTCTACTTCTCCATAAGTTGAGGTCCAGGAGCTCGTGTTTATGGGAGGAGTATTTATCTTTAGAGTAGAATAATGTCCTAATGATTATTTTAAAATATAATCAAAAAATTTACCAAATAAATCCAAACATAATATTAATATAGGTACACAAATTATGAAAATAGCTTTTTTAAAGACAATAAAAATAATATATTTTTTTACAGATTTAGTAAGCGTAAGAAAATTAAGGGTACAATATGTCATTATCCAATTTTATGGTCTTAATTAACTTTTTGAATTGTTCATAATTCAAAGTATGAATTGTTCATAATTCAAAGTATGAATCGTTCATAATTCAAATAAATAAATTTTAAATTGTCTTGGGAATCGATCTTGGGAGAAAAAACTGTAATAGTAGTAATTTAAGGCTGGCCGCATACATACGTTTTCCGTATTCGATTTCCGAATTCGTTTTCCGTATTCGGGCATCCAAATGCACGGAATCAGTAGAAAATACATTAACTACCGCAGACGTTCGTTTTAGTTCCGAACGGAACAAATTCCTTACGCACGTTCCGAATGCAAGCCGGCGCGTTCGGAGAAACCGAATGGAAAAAACCTAATGACGTCATGTGGAACGCAGCTCTTGCATACATTTTGTTTGTGTCGACGCAAACGTTCGGAAATTTCCTGTCAGTAATTCAGTGTTGCCAACGGGTCTTGACCTAATATCGCCGTTTCTCATACATAAGGTAGCGTAAAGTAGTCGAATTTGCTGTTAGGTGGGACATGTTTAAAATTGATTTTTTTACGTGAAAATAAAAATTCCGTGGGGGGGTGGCTAGAGAATTTCAAAAAAATAAAATTTGTCCCCAGAAAATAAAAAAATCATGGGGGGTGGCTAGAGAATTTCAAGAAAATATAAAATTTGTCCCCAGAAAAATAAATTTCATGGGGGGGGGGGTGGCTAGAGATTGTTTTTTTTGAAGTAGCTTAATTGGCGACCAGTCGCCTTTTAGATTTTTTCGGCGCCGATTCTCGCTCTGAGTAGCCTAAATGGCGATATATCGCCCTTGTTGGCAACACTGGTTCTGACGTTTATACATTCCGAATGAAGAAAAACGAACGTTTGCGCTAGTCTCACGGAATTCCGAATACGGAAAACGAATTCGGAAATCGAATACGGAAAACGTATGTATGCGGCCAGCCTTATCTGCTTGCTAGTTGCTTCAACATTGAAATTGTAAAATACTTTTTTTCTATTGAAAAACCGGTACTTAGATATTAATGATCGGAACCATTTCCAAACGTCGTTAGGTTAGGATAAGTTTTCAGGATTGGTATCAGATAATGAATTCTAGCTTGGATACGAGCTCTCATTTGAAAATAAACTATATTTCTGATCAACGTTCGTGTACATTATGTCCAGTTAGCCATAGATAATATGTATTTAATTTAATCACATTTATTAACCACACAACTTGTTTGGAGATGGAAATTTTTAATTTTCAATTGTCAAAATTTTCAATTGTCAGAATGCATACATACATAATCTCAATCAGTAAATTCATCGTATTAAGAAGTTGATATTTGGTTCGTCCGAAAGCAATTCGATTGTGTAACTCTAGGTGCTTTCTACGATCCCGTCTCTTGCTGGGATTAGGTCCACTTCCTGCCATGGAGATTGGTATTTGACGCCGCAATCCCTACGGCCAACAGCGCCCCTGAAAGCGAGGTTTTCTTGCCTCCCATCGCCCCCGGTTCTATTGTGTCCCTCTACCCGGGGCAGGATTATTCTATTCTGTCGAAGAAGCAAGTTTCTTCAGTGTGGTCCGGCATTTCACTGAAGAACTGTCCAGTGCTAGCAAGTCCTCCGGCTATAATTTTCTCATATTATTGTACCATATAATAAATGCATATATAGGTAGGTAGCATGGTACTCGTAAACACACGCTAATATTGCAATAAACTCAACTAAAAAAGTTTTTTTTTATTTGTACTATTCGGGATTTTTAAATTAAATCATTGGAGAAGTTACTATCAACAACTATCAATGAAAATATGAAACAAATGAAGATACCGGATATTAAAAAAAAGTTAATAAAGAAAGATAATAAAAAAATAATATACTTCCTAATATGAATCCTTCCAAAAGGGGTAACTGTTCAACTCACTTCAATGACACTGCCAATTAAACACACTTCAACACACTCTTGAAAAGTGGTATAATGTCATCAAAAAGTGATGGATCAAACAAGATTAAATTTTACTTACGTTATGTCAGGTTTATAGGACAGTTTTTCAAAAATAAGTTGAATTGCCTCTCTCTAGAGTTGCCATGGAACCCAAAAAGATGGCAGCCAAAAATATGAGATTGAAGATAAAAATGTTGGTAATTATTCTTAAACTTTAAATATCAGATCCATAAAAATGACAAAATTTTATAGGGTGCCAATAGTTAAATTGGAAGAGACCCTAATTCCGGTACAACTATAGGATCTGGAATCGAGTCCCAGTTCCAACCGTTGCCTTTTAATTTTATTGCATATATATCTGTTTCATATTTTCGTTGGAGATTTGATTTGATTATTCTGTTTTTAGTTTGATTTTTCCCAAATCACATGCAATTAATCCACTCTCTACCTTTTAACTATACTTAATCCAGAAACTGTTTGTATCTTAGAAAATGTGTACATCACCGGAAATGAATATTAATTTTTTGTAAATTTTTGGGCAAGGAGAAAATATTGAAATTTACATCTTATTTACAACAATTTATGATTATTTATTGTATAAAAAAAATTAAACTACGGTTATTTAAACTTTCCTAACCTATCATTAACACATAAATTTTCAAGTCGGGAAAAAGACGCAAAACATCTAATTTATCAAATGTAAAAGGTAGAAGAAGAATGGAAGAAGTAATACGAGTATGTACTGACATAAAACAATCGGAGCATTCCATAAATGAATTTAAAACATCAGAATTATTATAACATGGGAACGAAAATACTATAATTTCCATTTGAACCATAAACATTTACTTAATGGGAGAGATACCTAAATGGAAAACAGAAAAGTACAATTACTATTTTGTAGGACGTGAAAGGATGAACCAATTCTAAAATTTATTTTACATTTCACAACTATTTAAGCCGACGAAAATGCCTGCAAAGCTGAAGTCTACCGGGAGCTTCATTGAAAAACTGAGATAAATGAAAGCCGGTTTCTCTGGTTCGTTTAATACTTTAGTGGTGCATTCGTTAGAGCCGACAGCTGCAGAATCGTTGTCAATTATCTTCTTTCTGAACGGTTGGTACCTTGAAAAATGTGTTCCCTTCCCGCGTATTTCCCCTGCCCCTCACCACCCCTTGCCACTCGCAGGGGATGCGGTGTTAATGGGGGAGGGGCGGAAGGTGAAAGGATTGCTGAAGGTTGTTATGTCATATGGCTGGTGGCTAAGCCGATGGCCTGAATGTTTAAGTAAAGATTTATCAATGATAAATAAACTTCCGTCCGTCATTCGTCCCGTTGCTATCAACATTCTGCGTCGGTAATGTGGGAGTCTTTTCATTACATATCTCCAAATTGATTAATATTTATAAAAATTGAGAGATCTACGATGGTGTAAACGTACTTGTCTCTATATCTCTAAATATCTCTCTTGCTTTAACATAATTGTAAAAAATATAACAGAACGTTTATATTAGATCATTTTTAAAAAAAGGGTTACGAATAAAGTTTCTACAAAAGTTGTCAAGAATGTTAATGGTTCCAAGTATATCCATTTTGGCAAATTATGTACGTCAAATAACATTGGTTAAGCAAGCCTGTATATAAAATAATATTTATATTTATTTACTGGAGAGGTAAATGAAAAAAAAAACATTGTTTATTCTCGTCAGGTACTCAGAAGGGTTCAGTTGTTCTCATTCATAAAACACAGCGGTGATTTTATCGATTTTCTGCTTACATTATAAAGCATCTTTTTGCGATGCCTGACTATTAGCTGGATATTTGTAATGCTCTTGTGGTTGAAATGCTTCCTCAAGTCGTTGTTAAAGTTGAAAAAACATAAATGAAATAAAAATCAGACGCAGGACTGGTCGGCGAAACCATTACCACATTGACAGAAATCTGAGTACGACTGGTCTGCGAAACCATTACCCTATTGACAGAAATCTGACGTACGACTGGTCTGCAAAACCATTACCACACTAACAGAAATCTGACGTACGACTGGTCTGCGAAACCATTACCTTATTGACAGAAATCTGACGTACGACTGGTCTGCGAAACCATTACAACATTGACAGAAATCTGACGTACGACTGGTCTGCAAAACCATTACCACACTGACAGAAATGTAACGCAGGACTGGTCTGCGAAACGATTACCACATTGACAGAAATCTGACGTACGATTGGTATGTGAAACCATTACCACATTGACAGAAACAAAATCTGTGAAAATCTTCTTTTCAGTTACTCATTTACAGTCTTCTACAACTACTTATACTTTTACTACTGGTACTTTTCTACAAGTAAAAAAATGTTTAAAAAATAGTTTCCAATCCGTATTCTTAAACCAGCTGAAATCACGAAAAAAAATCCACCGGAATTAAACGTTTTAAACCCCTGGCCAGAGGAAAGGGTGACGTTGGAAAAGAGAGGTCAGGGTTAGACCGCGGCCCCACTAATGGCACCCCAGTCCGGCCCTGGTTTGATTTATTGACACTATTTGTGTGGTAACGATCCGGACCCTTGCCGTTTTAATTAGGGCCCTTCACCTAAGCCCTGGAAAATAAAGCCTTAAAAAGCAAGCCTAATGATTAATAAAAAACAAACAATAATTAGTACAATGAAGGGCTTGTGGAGTTGTCACCTGAGAGCTGTAGTCAGATATCTAAAAAAATCGTTTTTAGGTTATCTGCTAATAAAATTCGTTATTTTTAATAGTGTTGAGTAATATACCACTACAGCATAAAGTCAGGGATTAAGATTCACGTCTCTCTTATCACACATAATTTAATAAATATTTTACTTATGCCAGTACAAAAGTGAGATCATGTAAGAGATAATAATAATATGTCTGTCTAGTGTGGCTGTGATTGTTTCGTTGTACTGCGATATTTTTAAACACATTTGGAAACAATTACCACAAACAAAATAAAAAGTTATTTGAATTTTTCATTTTGTTATTTTATTTTCTTTAATATCCCAATTTTACTGAACTTGACGACTGTTTAATATAAAGAATAAAAACTGTTTATCTGTTAATTTAAGTCGATACATTCTGCGATATATTTTATTAATTTCAGCCATAGGTGTTCATTTTTTTTTAAGTTGCCGTATGACTGAATTTTCCCTAAATATGGCACTTATAAATATTCAATTTTTGGCCCCAACTAATTTTTTTTCTTTTTTTTATTTATTTATTTAACGCCCAGAGGGCTTTTACATGGTTGGTAGTATAATTTTAATTTGACAGATACTTTGAAACATAAAAAATAAGAATAAAATTACATTTGATAAAAGCTATGCAACAAGTCATACAAACACAAGAAACAAAAACAGAAAATTACAGCTATTTGTAGGTTTACATAATGTGTTTAGGAAATAAATGTTTAAAATGATCCACAAAACTTGCCAAGTTGGTATTGAATATGTCAACATCACCCAAGTAATGATTTCCCATGGTGTGAAGTCGTTGTATCGGAGAGTGGGCAATGTAGTTACGCTTATGTGTGCTGCTGTAGAATATTGTATTTTGTCGTGTTGTTACTGTGGGTGTATGTATGTTTATGAGTTACAGGAGTTCACAACAGTCGAATTTAGAGTTAAGTATTTTGAATAAGAACGTTAAATCGTTTATTTTACGTCTATCTTCTAATGTATGTATTTTTAGAGTATTTAATAAGAAATTGTATTTTAAGTCTTCGACAGGGATATTTAATTTAAAATTTATAAAACGTAGAATTTTTTTTTGTATTCGCTCAATGTTGTTAATGTGAATTTTGTAAGATGGAGACCAAACTACTGAGTTATATTCAATTAGACTTCTTACTAGAGATACGTATAATGGTTTATTGGATAACCTCCACCGCTGCCCCAAGTTACCCCAAGTGGTGCGCTGCGTTTGGTAACTTGGCAGGTAAGGTTTGTTTAAGTCTTGGCGGCTGATGCGTCTGCCCACATAATGCGTGGCGGGCAGGATCGAGAAAGGCTGGTTGAGGGAGGACATTTGACTTCTCCAGCAGGAGTCTCTCGACCCATTGCTTTGCAACGTAGTTAAACTATTTAATTTCTTCATACTTGATAACCATGTTTTGTGAGATGTACCCCAACAATTTTCCGACAACGATATAGTCACTCTTATTTTTAAGGTTTTTTTCGGAATGAAAGAATTTTATCACTCTTATTTATTTTTTGTACCGAATAATCGACCAGCAAAACCTTTCCGGGACAGATTCTTATGTGGATAGTAGTATTTTTAGCAGCCAACCTGTTAAGCTCGAACAGTAAACAAAATTGACCATAAAAATATACACTTAGTTTGTCGTCATGAAACAGATTGAGTCCACCATTTGTATTAACGAATGATCTACCGCAATTTTAGCAATGAAATCAGCTGGTCTCGTCGCAAAATGTGTTTATTTCACCAAAACTATGTAAATTTAATACAATGGCCCATTCACAACTAAAACAGAGGCATTAGAATTTACATATTATCACATTATTATTTGATTCACAGTCATTTTGGTTGGTTTAGCCCCCTCTTCACTGCGATTGATTTCTGCTCCTCTTTGAGTGGAGGTTAATATTGAATAAATGCGATAATATTGTTTGCTCACCAATTCACACGCCATTAAATAAACTGAATCTACTTTTAGGGGGGGGGCGACAATATTCAATGGGGGAGATAATTGTTGTGCATGGGACTGTTTGAAAAGCTTACTGCTCGTGCCAAAATAAAAAAGGGTCGATGAAAATAGAATAAGACACCGAAAAAAAACTTTTTGCCTGCTAACATTAACCTCAATTATTTTCACTATGTCTTAATAAGCTGCCATTTTTGGAATGGTTTCAAAGTTCAAACAAAAATACAAATGCAACTTAGTGGTGTCTTGGATATATCTATCTATCCGATTTTTAATTATAGGTAAAATGTTTTTGACTTATTCAAATGCCGAGAGTAATCATTTCTTTGGGATTAACTTGCTGAAGTCCATTAACCTCATTATGATGTTTTTTTATCAGTGAAAATAGTATAAAGGTGAATTAAAAATAATTCAAAATCTTCTCGTTCAGAGATGGCGCTTATTTAATTTTTCTAGGAAAAAATATTTTTGGAAGAAACAGCTTAAAATATTGAGATGAATTGTTAGTTTGCGCTCGTACATATGACGTATATAGATGTAGAAATAGTTATGTCCGCATAAAACTAAATGCTTTCAAGAAAAACATGCAATTGCAATATTGGATTGAATCACCGATTCATATTAATTCTTACACATCAAAGAAACAAATAAAAAATTACCTAATTTATCTCTTATCGTTATGTATTTGTGGTATATTACCTACTTCATATGAAGTAACACTATCAATTTGATTGTCCTGAAACGGGAAACTTTCCCAGTTGAACAGTCCAAGATTAATTATTCTGTAATTGTATTTTTTAGAATCTTAAATAAATACAAGGGCAAACAAACAATTAACAACTCTCAGATTGGTAGTAGAAATATTTTCAATCTAAATATAATCGTGGTTATTCCGTCATACGCGATACGATATGAGCTCTACACTCAAATATTTATTGTTATTTGTTTGCACTGCAGCTATTCTGGAGCTGATGCCAGAATACAGAGTAGGTACGGTGCTGGTGCTGGTGTTGGTGAAATGTGATCGGTGGCGAGCTCCCCAGTGACGAAGTGGACCGCTGCAAACGACCTCGGTACGCCATAAAAGCCAAGTGCTGCCCGCACTCTCGTTTAGTTGATAGTTTAACTGTGTACTACACGGATACGACATTATAGTCTACACTCCTCTACACACAACAGTCCACCCAGCGCATTATCGCACAACTAATACCTGCTCCCTGCACAATATATACCAAATACACAACACGATGATTCTATTATCCACAGGGTTGGATTATAATGCACCTGTAAAATTATTAAAATTACATATTTAAAAGCTTATCTGTTCACTTTAACACATTTGCTGATAGGAGCTTTTGTTACCATTAACATTGGGAGTGAGCAGCACTTAACCGGTTAAACACAAGACACAGTACATACCCATTAGACCTTAAACCAGTGACTCCTTAGCTAATTTGGAGTGAAGGAGAGATAATAGAAAAGAAAAAATCTTTTGTATTTAAGGAAAAAGATACCATTTTGCTATGAGGTGAAGTTCTTTTCAACTAAAGCAAAAGTTAATCTACCAGAAAACAAAACAAATAAAATAACGCTGATGTGAAATGTGTGTCAATGAATGGTGAAATTTTTCTCTCTTTTATTCGTATTTTTACAAAAATACAATGAAAATGCGTTATGCAAAATGACATCCAATTCTCCCCTACCATTAGAACCTAACTACATGGTTTTTGCCACCTCCCCCATACATCTGTAGTTCATTACGATCGTGCAAGAGGAGAAATAATTATTTCAGTTAAATACATTTCAAATGCACGCTACTGACAGCGTGGATTCGTGGAATTAACGTGCTTCGAAATCCCGAACTACGTAATTAAATATGAAAACTGTTGATGGTGAGAAAATTTTACAAGAACTATAATTGATCGATGCTGACTTAACCTCATGTTTCGAACAAAACCGTATTTACCATTATTAGAAACCAAAAATCTAAAAATAAAAATATTTTTTGATAATATTTCGATGGATTAGATGTTTTAAATGCATTTGAAGGTTCGTAAACCATTGGACATGAACTAGATATCAGCAACATTATCAACATTATTTTAATCACAAATACATAACATTTTACCTCTGAGAGCATATTTTTCTTGTCGTAATATCAGATGTGAATCCATTTACACTATAACCACACGAAGAACTATCGTGACCGCATTTAATTTGTCAACATTTACACGATAAAGGTTTTAATGTTATTTATTTTATAGTTATAGTTTTTATTTGAAGAATTCTCACGGGTGTGAGAATTCAGCGTTTCGGAAACTTTATACCCTAATTGGCTAAAGAAGGGGAAGCGCAACACGGCACAATAAAACAACAAAATAATTACCATAAACGAAACGTAGATCATCAGTATCTGCAGCACGGCTGGCACGGAATAATAACCAAAAAATTAAAATCAAAAGTTAAAATCTCAAATCCTATCCTACACTTAGTTTGTCTATCGATTCTCCTTAGTTAGTCGGCGCTAGGTACACTGGACATGGGAGTCTGCATTGTCTAATCAGCTGGGTTCCCACACTAATACACCGATTTTCACATTAAAGTAAAGATGGATGTGTTGAATGAATTTATTGTGCTTAATATATAAATAATACCAACTCTACTTCCAGGGTAAAATGTTTTTTCATTCAATATCTACGAAGTCACAACTGTCGGGTATGTTAAAGGTCCTTTAAAGATTGCCCGGGGTTCGAGAGCGTCGCCACGCTACTCAGTGGAAAGAAAAAAATGTTTCTGATTCATGTCGTAATACTTTAAATAGTGGAAATATCATTTTTTGTTTTGATATTGGCTTTATAAAATGTAAAAACTGTTATTGTCAGAAATTTATTACAAGAAACACAAATACTTTAAACCAATTTGGAGGCGGCTTGGAAAAGTCTGTCGGTGGTTTGGCGACTTTATTGTTGGAGAGGTGTACTTTTTCATAGTTGTTTTTCGTTATCTTGAAGCATTCTCTGAGGTTATCGCACTGAGGTGAACGATAATGGGATCGTTTCTAATGGGCCCTGTTGTCGTAAGTTTCCAACAGTCTAGCTTTCTTAAAACATGTCGACTGATAGTGTCCAGTTTTTTTGCAGAAAGAAAAAGATTTTCTTTCGTTAAATTCTGGCTTGATACTTGAGGAAAGGCTTGATTAATTATTCAATAATCATTATTTAACTTTAAATGCACACCTGGACCACAAACTAATTTATTTGACAAAATGGTTTAAATACCTACTAGGTTGTGGCACAATGTTTGTTTATTACAGCAGGAGGAAAACTTTGAAGTGAAATAAAAATGTTTGAAAAAATACCGTGAAGCCAAACAAGAATGCCTACATATATTATTTAAAAATATTTGAACCTAAGTAGGCAACCAAACAATTAAAAAGAGTGTTTAGAGAAACTACTTAATTAAGTAAATTACCAACTAAGTAATCATTAGGCTCTTTCTCAGCAGAAATAGGCAGATAGGATGAACCACCCGACAACTTGGTCTTGGCACACACTCTTTACTTCATTCGCATTCACACATAGCATTTTGTTATTCTGGCTCTTGACATTGGCCGTCAAAAGTATTTTATTCACTAGATCGTGCTACGGCTTCCTCTGGCGTCCCTGACTTCCTCTACCGTTAACATTCGCTGAGATAAATTTCCAAAAAATGTATGATATTGAAAGCAATATTCAAAGTGAAATAAAATTTATTCAAACCTATCTACCAATCTTGCCAAGCGCACAAACGTTAATTCTCTGGATAGTTGCGCCAATTCAAACATACTCGTACATTAAACAAGCGCGTTTCGCTGAGTGCATTTACAATAATTTTCCACATATCAGAGCAGCGTCAGGGCGATAAAGTATCGCCGTAAAATAAATCAAAAAGTGGCCGCAAAGTGACGGCAACACTTGTGATATATTTCCTGCGGGTGCTCTTGATGGGACGGAGCAATCGATACTTAAGAAATACATTGTGGATTGTGCTGAAGGCTGTTACTTACTTACATGCCATATGCTCCGGCAGGATTCTACTGTGGAACAAAAGATTCTGAATTCTCGGGAATAAGTCTGCGATGGAATAAACCCGCTGAAGGAAATAATAATACAATGAGGATAAATCAAATGAAATCTCTCTCAGTTCTTTGTGGATTGGTGGGATGTTTCATGATATCTATCTTTTATTATTTTTTTCCTTTTTAAACTGTGGTTGTGAATTCCATTGCAATATACTATGATCATTGAATATAGAATAAAGAGAGAATAAGTGCCCTAATAATAGAGAAAGAGAAAATAAATAAATGACTTATTAGCATTAGTTGCACTCTTCTCTTGCCATCGGGCATCGCTTGTCGACTAGAATAGTTTCATAGGGTGCTTTTTTTTAAAACCGCATTGTCGAATTCCAATTGTTTTTCCAGTATTACGTGTCGACGCCATTTTCGGTAATCTCCTCTCTGAACTGTCAATCGACTAATTGACTTAAAAATAATATCTCTAAATGGTATAAAATAAAGTCACTATCCGCGTCTGTCTGTTCGTGCGCTTAATTCTTCTAAACACGCAATGGATTTTTATATATTTTTTAGATTTTTTTCCGGAAGGTTTATATCTATATATAATGCATGTTTATTATATATATATAGAAAGCAGAGAAAAATAGATGTATTGTAATAAAGTCGTAAAAAATTTTTGCGGGTGCTTACATTTCTTACGCTGGCTAAATCTTCTGAGATACATCAAAATAATGCACTACGACATCGTATATCTTAAAAAGGCCCACCGAAAAGTACAGCATAAACTATTTCTAGATTCTAAGGATAACTCACATCAACACCAAGTACACGTTAGCCAGTTAAGTAGTATAATAAATAACCATTCAAGATATCGCATAAGTGTTATTAGATGCAAAAAACGCAGGAATATCATTTCTAGATAAGTCGAGTTTTATAGAAAAATTCCTGTCAGAAAAAAAAAACATTTTATTTGATTGCTTAGGCATGTTTTAACGCACGATATTTAAGTATGTTGTTAGTTATTTCTGTATTCACCGAGAAGCTTATTCTTTATGACAATAAAACTGGCCAAATTTATATTTCATTCATTTGAATCAATGAACATACGAGGCTCAGCAAAATGGGGCGATGCTCGGGGGCTTATATATTATGGTTTAACAATTTATTTTTAATTATGTCATTGGCAATATGTATTATACCGCCTTTATTAATATTCATCGAAATGTTGATTAAGCACCATTCAATGATTTATCACATACCAATAAATTAAATTTATTTACCTGTGCAATTTTAAGCCATTTACGTATATGCATTAAACGGAAATTATTGCAACTTTGATAACGAGTCTCGCATAAGGTCTTGGTACAACCATTCAGTTCGGTTAATGGATGCCGGATGTCCAGAGAATTCACACGAGTAACGCTAAAATGTGTAACTAGTTTGCGCATCTCGCATCAATTTATCAGAATCTCCGGGCATTGAGCGTATTGAGGAAAATTCAATTGCGTTAAATTCCCCAGCGGAAGGCTTGATTCGCCCACCAGCCATCAGCTGAATGGCATAAAGCGGTATTCGATGAATATGCACTTTGAGCACGTTAATTGAAGTAGGTACTGTCATAGTCTAAATGCTTGTACTAAAAATATTTTTATTTCCCCGATGAAGCAAAAGTATTGAATTCAAAATTAATAGTTTTCGTGTTCGTATTTTAAATTAGCTGACTATCCGACTTTTCCTGGGGTCAGTTTTTTTTTCATAATGATTATATCCTCATAGTAATGAGTCACAGGTGGAGACCAAAGGCGGTTCCTTGATGTAATAAGAGACTTAACGGCAAGTGTATTTTGCCCCGTTTTTTCATGCATATGCCAGTGCTTCTGAAATAAATTTATTTAATAAAAGGAATTTACAATGTTAGCTCTACAACATTCACATATATCGCGGTCAATTTTGTCAGTTTCCCGAGATTATTGACGATTCAAAAACTAATTGCGTGTCCTGTATTCTCGATATGCTCTTATAAACGCGTGGGGAGGGGAGAAGTTTTATTATTACAATTATTTATTACGTATATATTTATCTAATAATAATAATTGATATAATACAAGCAATTAGGTTTTTCCGTTATTGTTATTTTCATGGTATTTCCAACCGCGTCGCGGTAGTTATTATGAAAACTTTGACCCACAATTTTTGTAACCCCCAACAAAACATTAAATATTTACATTGTTGGATGTTGGCAATTCAAGCGAAGAAAGCACACTTTTACTGTATATAGATTCCTTTTTTAATAATTGTGTAATATCTGCTATTTATATACCAGCTCTGTGCGGTTTTTGTTAATATGAATTTATTACCCTTATTTTTTATTAAAAAAATGATTTTTCGACGCAACTGTAGTTTTAAACAAAATATAACTAATTTTAAGAGCAACTCTGAACTTTATATGGCCAAGATCACCCTTAATTGGTGTAAGACAAATTAAACTATTTAAAAAAATATATTTATAAAATACCTCTTATAACAACACTTCATTTATGAGTATTTCAAATATGTATTAGTTAACAGGAAACTTTCCCTTATATTAATTTGTAATAAAACTTATAGAGATGCGTATTATTATAACCATCGTGCTGAGCAATGCATAATTTAGACAGAACTGAAAACGTAATCATTTTAAGATTGGTTTACAATTTTGGTACCATCGTGTTTGTAATTATTTAATTCATTAATATTGGATTTGCCAGGAATAAAAAAAAAAATTTACGTCTTAAAACTGCGAAAGTAAAATCCAAAAAAAAAGATTTAAAAAAAACAATTCAGATGCCAGCAATGACGTTTGAAAAGACGCCTCATTACAGGGATGCAAATTAATTCAATTCGATAGACTCATTAACGAAAAGATTTACGACCAATGCGAACGAAGATTTCAATACTTTTTAATCAACTTATTAATTTGTATATTTTTTTACAATATATTTTTTACTTAAAAAATATGTGATACTCTTCTTTCTCTCTCACTTTCGACAATTTTTTTCAGTTCACTATCAATTTGATTACTGCGTTATAAATGAAAAATTACGTTAACAATAACAACTATTGATAAACATTTGCGGTAGGTAATTTTTTTCAGATTAGTAGCAATTTGATTACTGCGTTATAAAGGAGAAATAAGGTTTAAATTTTATATTGACTAATTTTTCCTTTAGATTTCACTGATTCATGTTACTGTGCTATTTTTCAACATCTTAACACAGCGATACTTAAGATTTAGGAATCGTTAGAAATAATACTTAGAAAGAACCTTCAATTAAATACTGCGAGTAAACAAATAATTTACATACATTTTTGCGTAGATTTTAAAAAGCAACGACATAATTAATAATTCAAAACTTAAATTCTTAAGATTTTAAAAAATTCCAGATTTCCAATGTAAAGTTCTAGACCAAACAGATTCGTTTATAAATAGAGGAGTAATAAACCTATCGGTGCCTCCCATTTTTGCTAGTCATTCATACAGTCGAAGTGTGTATACATTACGGTATGTACAAATAGGATTGATTGACTTGTTTTGTAAATCTTTTATCAATAAGATATTGAATATTATTATATTACTTGGTTACATGTTTCCAATAATTATTGGTCTAAATGATGAAGCATTATTTAGCCTTTGTATCCAACAATAAACTTCATTTTAGAAAAACCTGTTCTGAAAGCTGCAAATTTATAATTCTGCTCGCAAACTATAATTATTTCGAAATTTCAAAAAATAAAAAAAAACACGGCATACCTAACATTGCTATAAATACTGAAATCCTAAATGATTGCCAAATTCACTAGACGGATTGTTCGTTTTAGCACCGAACGGATAATGTTTTAAGTTGCCCAGTGGGTTTATACCAGAGGTGGTGGCTAAACTCAACAGTGGGACTCAATGTAAAATGACTCAGTAGTGTGCAATATATGGAATAATTTTTACGATTTTCACCACATACCGAAAACCGTATATTTTAATGATGTGCCTGTATGAAGACTTAAACAAGAATTTTGTACCGTTTCAAACGGATTCTTGT
This sequence comes from Hesperophylax consimilis, assembly GCF_061612785.1. Classification (NCBI taxonomy): domain Eukaryota; kingdom Metazoa; phylum Arthropoda; class Insecta; order Trichoptera; family Limnephilidae; genus Hesperophylax; species Hesperophylax consimilis. The sequence continues at coordinate 25,852,166 of NC_142836.1, read as the reverse complement.
TTTATAAAGGATGATAGCGTTCGGTCAAGAGTTCAAGCATTAACATACAGAAATTGATATAAACATATCCTTTTATTTGATTTTTTAACTTTTCCTCGCCTATTTCGTCATGTTTATGAAGTAGGCAATTAAAACAGTTGTCATAGGTATAATTAAATTTTAAAACAGGGTTGTGTTAATATTTTTTTTACGTGATAATTAAATAGCGACTTACTTAGTTGTGGCTGACTTTTTTTATTTAAACTTTACTTAAAATATTTTCATACGTGATCTTTTACTTCAATATGAATTTCTTGAGTTTACGGAATCTGCTTTTTCAATATTGATTTAGCAAAATTTTCAAACGGTGAATTTTTTTAACGGAGCTTTGAAATGTTATTTTTTATCTCCGATACTTTTGATAAAACAATAGATCAAAGAAACTTTTTTCAGTCACCAACGTCAATTTCATCATGGGCTTTGGAATTTAATATTAATTTTACTAAATTAATTGTGAAAACTTTTTTCAGTCATCAACGTCAATTTCATCATGGGCTTTGGAAATTAATATTAATTTTACTAAATTAATTGTGAAAACTTTTTTCAGTCATCAACGTCAATTTCATCACGGGCTTTGGAATTTAATAGTAATTTTACTAAATAGATCTATCTATTTAGTAAAATTAATATTAAATTCCAAATCCCATGATGAAATCAACGTTGCTGACTAAAAAAAGTTTACATAATGCGCCGTATTACTTCTAAGTAAATTACACAATGCGCCGTATAATTTTTATCAGCTTTTAAATAGTTTTTTTTACGGTAATTCCAATTTATGAAAACTACTTTCAAAAATCTTTACGACGTTTATGCTGACGTAAAATTATGATATCTAATTCGAATCGTTTTCCTATCCCTGCTCAGAAGACCAGTCGTTTGAGAGATGGAATCTATGATGGCGTATATAAGACCAACTTGTCATTTTCCGAGCACACTACAGGTACAGTCCCGCAATCGCAATCATCAACTTGCATTCAGTTATCCTAAAATATAAATCATGAAGATTTCCACCGTAGTTTTTTTGTGCGTATGTTTAGTATCGGTGTGCTATGGTCAAGGTTTTAACAGACCAGAAGCCAATGGAGTGGCTGCAACTCTTCAGGGAATTGCTGCGTTTTTCGGACCCAATACAGCGGGGCCCGTTAACCCGGGCAACGCGGGGGTTGCTAACCTGCTCAACAGTATTGGCACTGGGGTAGGAGGAATTATTGATAACGTCCCTAGTCAGCAAGGAAGGTTAAGAAAATGATTATCCAATACGTTCAAATGACTTCAGCCGGGTAAGTCAACACATTTTGGCTATTTATTCAAGAAATATACCTAATTAGGTACATAATTTATACGTATTTGGCTATAATAATATATCTTTTAAATATTTCTTAACATGTATGATATTTAGACTAATTTAGACAAATCTGTACATTTCATACTAGTTCTTATTAACATTTCATTATATTACTTACAAATTTACTTAAGTACATACTTTTAATTAATAAATAAAATATTATAATGTCTTATTACACTCACATATCATCTGCTTCGTACGATTTTTTCTTTTTCACTCATTTATATGATCTACTGACAGGATTTATTTTTTATCATTGTTTTCAAGTTTATTTTTTTTAGTTTTTTCAATAATATTTTTATTCAACTTAAAATATCAGTTTATTTATAAAAAAAATCTGCTCTACAATTAATATTACGCGTGACTTATTTTTTCGGTTCCTGAAGGCATTATCGAACTGTGCACCATTAAGGCAATATCAAACACCACAGTTTAAGGATTTTTTTTAGGCGAAAAATTTGTCACGAGGAATGAGAATTGTACAGCAGATTGTGTTTTAAAACAGGTTTTTTGTTACAAAGTGAATAATAAAATTATTGAATTGAAAAAAATAATAATTAAAAAAAAAACAAAACTTTACTTTTACACTAGCTCTTGTTTACATCCCGTATTACTTCCAGTTAACTATAACCTACATAATTTAGCCAAAAGGCAATAGGTAAAAATGACTTTGTACAGACCACTGTTTAATCCAACTAAACAATGCTGTTCGAAACAAATGGTTTCTTCGTCAGGATAAACGTAAGAGTATATAACATACCAAGTTGTTGTTTCATTTAGTCCAATTATTTTAAAAAGCCACGAAGTTACTTTAATATGTTTTATTCTCATATAATTTCATAGCTCCATACAACAATGAGTTTTGATGGTGTGTGTTTTTTTCTGAATAAAAGCAATATTTTATTATTTTACCTTGTCCCTTTTTTATAATGTTTATGCCTGTGCTGCAAGTTTTCAATGATTCTCAATAGTTCGCGTTAAGTGTGTATAAATAGGTATTTACTTAAATTACATAATCCTTAAATTGGTCAACTCGTTTACAGATTCAATATGCTTGTAAATAAATAAATACTATGAAAAATTCTCTATGATTTCTTAGGAACATGATTAGGTTGAGTAAACACTGGAAACTAGACACTTGAGTGTTTGCTAGAGCTTGTTTTCTACTACATAATACTTAAAATGTTATTAACACACTTAATTATTGCTTGAGAAAATACATAAAGGCTGTGTGGTATTTGTCTTTCATTATATATTTATACCGTACAAAATAAAACAGCATACATCATGGCAGGCCAAACTTATTTGCACAGCAGATTATTAGTTTTATGAGTTGGCAAATGTAAAATACATTGATATATTATATTCAGATGAGACATGAAGCGAACAAATAGGATCCGCTTTTTTACCTCCAATTGACCTCCAACCGTCCCAACGCTCTAAGTAAACCTACCGAATCGATCTACGCACACCGCTTATCGCGTTCTAAATGGTGGAATAAGTTGGAGATATTAGTACGCAGTAGCGCATCTACTTGTAGCTCTATGGTTATTACTAATTACTACTAGATGGGTATATATTTTTGATGTTAGGAAGTAAAAATTTTATCGAATAATCATTTGAATTGTTGGTAACGTGCTCTCCCGCAAACATTTTTTAAACATAGTTTTGTTACTTTGGTAGTGGGTTAGTGTGAAGTGTGAATTATGTTTTAATGAGAGTTTATATTCTTTCAGGTATCTTGAACTTCAACGAGGACAAAATTTAAGATTCATCTCATAATTTACATGATTAATACACCATCAGCGCGTGTACGTTTTGTGTTTATTTGTAAAATAAAATGTATATTTTATACGATGTTTATTTTTTTTTTCTTTTTACCTCTAATATTAACATAATACATTATCAGTGCTTTTGGTGTTAACAATCAATAATTACCAGGTAAAAAGTAGATAGTAATTTGTAATGATTCGAACAAGTGAGGAACGCCTGCTAGCAGTCCCCTCTTACCTCGAAAATACTTAAAGATACTGGCTGGGTAGCGACGTGTTTTAACTCTGTTTTTGATTCGCGATTCATTTCGACAGAGTTCAATTTGTGTTTCAAATTTCAACTTCCCAAAAAACAATATATAATTAAATTAAAATATGTTTTTATTAATCCTGTACACCAGTGCTCCGCAACCGGTGTGCCGTGGCACACTGGTGTGCCGTGAGCCGGTCACAGGTGTGCCGCGGTCAAATTCAATGTATTTGACATTTTACAATATTTCATTATGTATTTAATACACAATGACAAAATGTTTTTCATAATATTGTCTATTTTTCATTGTCTGCAGATACTGTTAAAAGATGTATTCACAATATATTAGAAACACTGGTTAGAAAACTGCTATTGGCTGAAAAATTTGCGCTTCAGATCAACGAAACAACCGATATTAAAAATAAAGCACAGTTGATAGCTATTGTACTTTTCGTTGACGAGGACTTTATTAAAGAACATTATTTATTTTGTAAGGAGGTTCCAGAGCGAACTACCGGTGAAGAATTTTTTCAAGTAACCGATGATTTCTTCAAAATATATAATATTAAATGGAGAAATTCCATTGCCGTTTGCACGGATGGCGCTGGGGCAATGACGGGTAGTAAAAGGGGTTTTGTCTTTTATGTAAAACAAAAAAATCCAGCGTTACAATTTACACACTGCTGCATACATCAAGAAGTATTGATGGTCAAAAATTAACCGGAGGAACTTTTGAACACGATGAGCTTCGTTATGAGGTGTGTGAGTTTCTATTAAATCAAAATATGCCCAAACTATATCAGTACCTCGATGATAATTACTGGATAGCCAAACTTGCATACATGGCTGATATATTCGAGCATTTGAATAAACTTAATAACGAACTTCGGCAGAAAGTGTTGCAAAAAGGATGTTTGGAAATGTACCAAAGGATCAACCATAGTACAATTAAAAACAAACAATTAACTGTGGATCTGGCTCAACAACATTTCAGTATGCTTCAGCAGAAATTTGGTCGGTATTTTTATTCCATTAATACGGAACAATACGATTGGATTCGAAATCTTTTTGCAACCAATGCAATAAATTCTACGGAAGCAATGCTTCTGCAAATTCGAGTGGAATTTACAGATTTAAATAATGACATGACATTAAAACTTCACTTCTCCGAAGATCAATTAGATGTTTTCCGGATTTACGTTAGAAAAGAATATCCTCACATTTCCATCAAAGCATTCTTAACACTACTTCCATTTTCAACGACAATATTTATGTGAGCAAAGTTTTTCAACGCTTGTATTAATTAAAAATGATAAGCGGTCATGCTTAAAAGGTCTTGACCAAGAATTTCGGGTTGCGCTGTCAAAAATCGAGCCGAATATAAAACTTTTGTGTTCATTGAAACAAGCGCAGGTTAATTTAACAATTAATCGCTAATTAATTTATTATTATTTTATAATAATTATTAAGATTGCGTAAAAATAAATATGTTATAGTTATATGTATGTATGTATAGTTTTCAAATAAAAAAAATAAAATTATTGTAAAATTTGTGTATCAATTTCATATGTATATATTTTAGCTTTTGGTGTGCCGCGTAATTCTAGGAAGAAATTTGGTGTGTCGTAGGTGAGAAAAGGTTGCGGAGCACTGCTGTACACCACTACACAAGCAAGAGACTTTTTAAAAAAAATTACTGGTTCCTAAATGTCTTGCATATGATTGTAACTATATTTTTATATTTTACTGATACCACACTAATACAAAAGTTTTTAATATTTATTTTTATTTGTCGCAATTTTGACTTGTTAAAATTAACAGACGACCATAACGAAAAGACAATGAAATTCTAAAAAGTATATCTATTGTTTGTGTACATTTTAATGTGAAATAAGGTTTTGTTTCACATCCACGTGGATGAATTTCAAATCCCCGATTTCTTATAAAGATGTTCCACGATAATATGTAATTAAGGTTATTTTGATGTTTTCCTGAATATTTTATCGAAAATTACGCGAAAGATAAAAAAAACCGTTTTTCTAATTCCGTACTTAAACACAAGTTGTCTATAATTATTAAGAAACTGATCTAATTGGCAAGTTTTTATCACATTTTATTTAACCACGCACGCAGTGCGCTGATCGGCCTCCCTTGGCGATGCAGCGCCTCGCAGATGTTTGTATAGGGAAGAGTGCATTGCTTGGATGCACCACAGAGTAGCCGGGACGAGTTTGCGCTACCGTAAATCGAACACTCTCATCCAGCCCATCGTCTAGCGGCACGGCGCGGCGCATCCCTACGCCATATATGGAGAATTTCCCTCAAGCTTCAATTTATATGCATTTTAAATTCTTTATTTAATTTTATATTCTGTTATTCATTTATATGTATTCTTTCATATGGCAGACAGAGTATCGCACTCAATGATCCGTTTAGCTGAAATAGATTAACACCAAATAAAAATCTATGCTTAATACTGATTAGTATAGTTTATTCTTCAATGTGTTATCATTATCAGTTAGGGAGTACCTTACTAAACTACCCTTACTCCCATAAAAATGTTAAAAACTCATTAGAAAAATTATACTGATGTATAATTTATATTACACAGACTTCCCTACTGTATCTGACGGCAGATAGAAGTACCTAAAATATAGTTGAAATAACACATATTGAATTCTTCCAAGTTCTCAAATGTTCTCATGCATCCTGTTTAGAGATTCAAATAATCGCTCTAATTTACACTATTTAATTTTTGGCCAATAAATGGGAAGCAACTTGTCCAATCAGTCGGTTGTCCAATGACATTCGTGAAGTATGTGTTTCATTTGCAAATCCTTTTCCAAGATACTCTCAATAGGAAAGCCTGCTAAACGCGTATTCGAAGAATCAAATGTTGTATTTGGGAAAAATTCAATTATTCAAAATACGAATAAAGAAAAAGATAAATACTCTTTCATAATTAAAAATCGTACTAGACTTAAATATATAATTGCCTCTGCTAAACTAAACGCTATTATACTTACCAAGGAAAATGTTTATTTAATAAAGTGCCAGAAGAAATCAGAGGCATTTAGAATATTATAAATATTGAACCCTATTTACAAGGGGCTAGAGGTCTTCCTGCCGACGCCCATGAATGGTTTCCTTCTTAAGCGCCCGTATACCCATTTTCTACCGATTTATAACAAGTTTCTCATTAAATCTTTATTTTTTGAAATTCCAATTGTTATTTTTGAAGATAATATCTGTACATTTGTTACGCCGAAACGTTAATTACATGAGATTACCTCGATAGAAATAAATCGCAAAGTGAGCTCTGAAAATTATTCATTCTATTATTTGGGCATAACAAAATTCATAGTTTATCTTTAAATGCAACTAAAACATTTGTCGAGAGATTTTTGCTATATTTCAAACGAGTTGTGTTTTATTGAATATTTTCACAATTTTCGCTTCATTATTAGCGCGCTCCCGATATGTAAGCGACTCCCCAGTTTAGTTGGCATTAATTACACTCGTAATTTCTTATTAGTGAATTAATAATTTATCAAAAATTAAATTAAAAAGGGGTGTTAGATCGCCTATTTATTTGTGTCTAAACTGCTTTCTAGTAACGTAGGTGAATACGTTAGTACCTGTCAGTTATGTTGTACCTTTCTCTGGGTTTTGTAATAATGTCTTAAAATGTATCTGAAACACCGTGAAAGAAATCCGTTAATTTTTTAAACTGTTTTTTTGTGATCAGCTGGCCGCACCGAAAGTGCTCCCGGGCCTCACCAAATATCGTCGAGGTCCGCAGGTTTCCTACCCCTGCCATAGACAGTTGTTGTATTGTGAACACTATATAAACAAAACAACAACAAAAACTATTGGTCTTTTTGAGCGACTGCAAACAAATGAGTTTCAATACAGTAATGAAACTACATGACGTAATAATAATAATGGAAATATTTGGATGATTTGTGTAGCGCCGTTTTTGTGAAAAATAAATCGATAGCCCTGTATAAATATACAGTATATTTCTAAAATGCTCAATCTTATTATTATCTCTATACTAGACAAAACCATTATAATAACTAATTGCTAATAGATTGCATCCACCGGTTCATCGATCAATAAAACAAACTATATGTAAATACAACGCGTTTGGCCGGTGAACGCATTATAATACATTGTTTCAGTGCTTGCATTGTTGCTTCATGTACCTACCTAATGTATTTTTTTGAGTCTCACTGGGTGCTGAGGCCTCCATTTTACAATTTCATGTGACAAAATGGCCTGTTTTGAAATTGTGTTAAAGTAAACTAATTAAAATTAAATAATAAGTTTTAAAAATAAAATAAAGTAATGAAAACGGAAAAATTAAGGTCGTTGTAAAAACTAAGCAATATGTAGGTATCTAATTATTAGTTCGGTTACATATGATATGTGCACTATGTGGGTAATTTTTTTTTAATTTTTAAAGATTTTTTTTTTAATACATCCTTTTTTATGTTCTTTAATCCATTTCTTAATTTTGGTTATGAAATGTTTGTTGTTTTCCTTACTTTTGTGTCGAGTTTTAGATTTTTAAATGCTTTGATTGCCTAGTATTTGTGGTGTGCGTATCTCGTAAAAATTCTTTGCATATTATTGGGGAAATTTTGTTTTAGTAATATTAATATTGCGTCATGTAACTAATATATATTTTTTTTAAATAATATTATTAGCTTTTGGAAAAAAGGTGGACATTTTATTATAGCCACGTCTGAGTGAACCTCATCAAAAATATTATTAAAAATTTGCCAGAACGCACCACAGTTCGATCATTCCTCTTCACAAGTTCACCTGAAAAATCCAGTTAAATTTCTTAAGGCGGGTTTATTTACAGAATTTGAACATTCAACAAATATCAAAGTTCAAAATAAATTTAAGTGGAAGGTCTAATCAAGTAATGTTATTATTTCATCGTAGGCTGGTTATTTCATAATAAATACATGGTTGATAACAGAACATGAATACAACTTTGGCATAACTTAAATTTTGATGCATCATTGCAATTATTTGAAACAATCCGTCCTAAACTTAGATTTCGGTTTTATATTAATTGATAAAAACTGAACGAGTTAAGTAATCGGCGCGGGCATTGTAGAATTTTTTAATAGGGTATTTTCACGTTGGTTTTTTATTTGCGAATTCGGTGGCGTTGACATCACACACATCGGGCGACCTTGGTGACAGTCGTCTTACTAGACATTAATGTTTCCAATGTCATAAAGACGTTCAAGCCAGTTGGAACCATTTCAAAATGTCCTTTTGAGATAATTTTTTAAAATCAATAATTACCAATGAACATATTATAATTACACATCTGTAGTAAAATGATCAGAATCAGAAAAATAAACTTTAAATCTTCCACTCATCTTTAAAGGTATTCATAGTTTGTGAAAATAACCATTTTATTGTGGACTGTTATTTATTTATTTATTTATTTATTTTTCATGTTCTCCGTAAAACGGTTATTCACCAATACATTATGGAGAAGATTACAAATTAGACAAAAAGTATAGCGAAACACATAAAAAGGTCAGTTTCACTACTTTGTGACATACGTCAAAAGATAATTGTTAAACTGCCGGTAGGTTACGTTAAAAATGTCGATGGTCAATGCAGACTCGTTGAGCAGTTCAGTCGCTCTGTTGACTGGGGCGTTCTGATTGGCAGAAGTCCTGTATCAATCATCATGTATTACGAAACTACAAAGCCTAAGATGAAATAATAACAAAATCTGATGTAATTTAAATGTAATTTTGATGGCTAATTAAAAACATACAACATAATTGTTTTTGTTAAAGCCATTTTAATATGAATCAATGGTGTTAAAAGTTTGAAAGGCTACACTCGGTGAACCAAAATTCAAAATGTACAAATGTACTTTCTTTCTCTCGAATGGGATTTGATTGTAAATTTCGGGAAAAAAGGGAATTCAAAACACTTGATAGTTCCATATCTTTCTCAGGCGTCCCCGACTTCTTCTGCCATTCATATTCGCGTCATATATTCTCCTTATACTCATTTGTTTATTACCTTTCTTAATCTTACGCTAAATCTCCACATTATTCACCTGGTTTTTAAACACATACGACCCAGGGATTTCATTCCTATAAAAACTGAAACTGAAATTAATAGAGACGGTTAAATTAATACCATGGTCTAGGAACTTTCTAAACGCAACCCAAAATTTTAATATTTATTCTTTCAATTTACTTGTTTTTCAGCGCGCGCGGGGGTATGTGCGCCCTTGTGATTAAGCACTGCTCGGAAATAATTCCTATAGTAACAACCGTCGAAGTGATACTACGAGTATTAGTGATAAGGTTAAATGAAATTACTATTACGTTTTCATACAAATCAGGTCGTTTATTTACACCGAATAAGAAGTTTTAACATGTCTTATCATCTACTCTTCAGAATTATACGCATCATGGAATAAAATTAATAGAAATTTTATTTATTAAATGTTAATTATTATCTGTGCGCATTTAAAATGTATTGTTGCAGCTGTGTGACCTTCTGTGAACGATTTATATATTTATCTAATAACAATAATTGATTTAATACAAGCAATTAGGTATTTCCGTTATTATTATCATTAGGGTATTTCCAACCGCGTCGCGGTAGTTATCTTTGACCGACAATTTTTGAAACCCACCAACAAAATATTAAATATTTACATTATTGGATGTTCCTGATTCAATTTTTAAAATGGCGAAAAAAGCACACTTTTACTGTATACAGTTTCCTTTTTTTATAATTGTGTAATATCTGCTATTTATATACCAGCTCTGTACGGTTTAGTTAATATGAATCTTTTAGAATTAGCTTCTTGAATTGTCTGTATGTTTGTTTACCCTTATTTTTTTATAAAAAAAATGTTTTTTCGATTCAACTATAATTTTAAACAAAATGTAACTAACTTTAAGAGAAAATCTGAACTATATATTGCCAAGATCATCCTTAATTGGTGTAAGACAAATTAAACTATTTAAAAATATATATTTATAAAATACCTCGTATAACAATACTTCATTTATGAGTATTTCAGAAATGTATTAGTTAACATGAAACTTTCCCTAGTATTAATTTGAAGTAAAACTTAAGATGGGTGTTGTTATAACCATCGTGCTGAGCTATGCATAATTTAAACAGAACAGAAACGTTATTATACTGATTTATAATAATTATTATCATTATGTAAGTAATTATTTAATTCATGAATATTAGATTTGCCAGGAAGAAAAACTAAATATTTAATATTATTGATTATAACGTGGTTAGATATTACCAATAATGTGAATAATGCCAATATTGTGATGCATTATTTAGCCATTGTATTCAAAAATTAACTTAATTTTTGAAAAACATGTTCTGAAAGCTGCAAATACATAACCCTGCTTGCAAACTATAATTATTTAGAAACTTAAAAAAATTAAAAAAACACAGCATACCCAAGATGCTCTAAAGACTGAAATCCTAAATGATTGCTAAATGTACTAGACGGATTGTTCGTTTGAGGACCGAATGGATAATGTATTAAGGTGCCCAGTGGGTCTATACCAGAGGTGGTGGCTAAACTCAACAGTGGGACTAAATGTAAGATGACTCAGTGGTGTGCAATAAGTTTGGTGATCGCGCTTTCGGAGTATCTGGGCCGAAGGCTTGGAATAAACTCTCTCCGGAACTAAGATCCATAACAAGTCCAACAGACTTAAGGTCTAACTAAAAACTTACCCTTATTAGCCGTCATACCCTTAAATTAAATATACCATTCCTGAGAGAAAGTCCAGTTATATCCAATTTTCTAATTATGTTCTAAATCTCGTGTCTAAATTTCGCTAATAAACAATTAGATAAGTTTAATGAAGTGTTAATCTCACGTGACCTACCAGGTTTGTATTGTACTGTATAATATCTCCATAAATAGTTAGTAATAACATAGATCACTGTAGAAATGTATTATAAATTTGTACAGCGCCTTTGAGATGATTTTGCACAAAAACGGCGATATACAAGTCATCCAATTATTATTATTTATTATTAATATAAGGAGTAATTTTTACGATTTTCACCATATACCGAAAACAGTATATTTTAATAATGTGCCTGTATGAAGCCTCAAACAAGAATTTTGTACCGTTTCAAACAGATTTTTTTTATGAAGTATGATAGCGTTCGGTCAAGAGTTCAAGCATTAACATACAAAAATTGATATAAACATATCATTTTATTTGACTGTTTAATCTTTTTTTCGGCCATTTCATCGTGTTTACGAAGTAGGCAATTAAAAAATTTAGCATAGGTATTAAATTTTAAAACAGGGTTATGTTCATAATTTTTTTACGTGATAATTAAATAGCGATACTTAGTCCTGGCTGACTTTATAATTTGAACATTAATATTTTCAAATGTGATCTTTTACTTCAATATGAATTTCTTGAGTTTAGGGAATCTGCTTTTTCAATATTGCTTTAACGAAATTTTCAGAGTGTGAATTTTTTTAACGGAGCCTTGAAATATTACTTTTTATCTCGGAAATTGATAAAAATATAATAGATCGAAGAAACATTCAGTTCATTCAGCAACGTTAATTCCACCATGGGATTTGGAATTTTATACCAATTTTACTAAAAAGATACTCGTACAAGTAAATTACACAATGCGCTGTATAATTTTTATAAGCTTTTGAAGATTTTTTTTTCATGGCAATTCCAACTTTTGAAAACTACTTAAAAAATCATTATAATATTTATGCTGACGTAAAATGATGAAATCTAATTCGAATCGTTTTCCTATCCCTGCTTAGAGGACATGTCGTTTGAGAGAGGGAATCTATGATGGCGTATATAAGACCGACTTACCATTTTTCGAGCATACCACATGTACAGCCCCGCAATCGCAATCATCAAATTGCATTCAATTATCCTAAAATATACATCATGAAGATTTCCACCGTAGCTCTTTTGTGCGTATGTTTAGTATCGGTGTGCTATGGTCAAAATTTTACCAGACCAGCAGCCAGTGGAGTGGCTGGAACTTTGCAGGGCATTGCTGCGTTTTTCACACCCAATACGGGGAATCCCGCTAACCCGGGTAACGCCGAGGTTGCTAACCTGCTCATCAGTATTGGCACTGGGGTAGGAGAAATTATTGAAAAAGCTCCTCGTAAACAAGGAAGAAAATGACTATCCAATATATTCAAAATACTTCAGCCTGGTAAGTAAACACATGTTGGCTATTCATTCAATAAATAATTATAATGTCTTATTACATCCATATATCGTCTGCTTCGTACGATGTTTTCTTTTTCACAAATTTATATGATCTACTGACAGGATTTATTTTTTTATCATTGTTATCTAGTTCAGTTTAAAATTTTTCTTTTTTTTCAATAATATTTTTATTCAACTTAAAATAGCAGTTTATTTATAAACAAGTTCTGTTTTTAAATTATTATTACGCGTGACTTATTGTTTTACCTCCTGGAGCCATTTTCGAACTGTGCACCATTAAGGCAATATTAAGCATCACAGTTTAATTATGCCTTCAGTAGGCGGAACAGCTGTCACGCGGAATGAAAATAACCTAGCAGAACGTGTTTTTAAATACATAGTTTTTTTTACAAATTTAATATTAATATTATTAAATTTGTAAAAAAAAAATTAAAAAACTTTTCTTTCTACATAAATTGGGCAATAGGTATAAAAAAATCGTGATTTAAAAATGTGTATTTTTTTATTTTAAATAATAGTTTCACAAAGCATCATATGTAGAAAAATACAGGCATTTACTTTATGTTTCTTCTTCATTCATTTATATAACATACTAGCTGACAAATACCCGGCGTTGCCCTACTTTTCTCTACTTTCAATAAATTTCTTCTTTTTCAGGAAAAACGTAAGAGTATATTACATATTAAGTTGTCGTTTCATTTAGTCCAATAATTATAAGAAGCCACAAAGTTACTTTAATTTGTTTTATTCTCATCTAATTTCCTCCGCAATTGGCTTAATATTTTCACAGCTCCATACAACAGTGAGTTTTGGTCGTGTGTGTTTTTTTCGGATTGAAAGAAACTTTTTGTTGTCCCTTATTTATAACGTGTATGCCTGTGCTGCAAGTTTTTAATGGTTCTCAATAGTTCGCGTTAAGTGTGCATAATAAGGTATTTACTTAAATGACAAAACCCTTAAATTGGTCGACTCGTTTACAGATTCAATATGCTTATAAACAAATAAATACTTTGAAAAATTCTCCATGATTTCTTAGGAAAATTATTTTATTGACTAAACACTGGAAACTAGACACTTGAGTATTTGCTAGAGCTTGTGTTCCACTACGTAATACTTAAAATGTTATTGATACACTTAATTATTGTTAGCAAAAATACATAAAAGCTGCGTGGCAATTGTCTTTCATTAGTAGTATAGTGATCACGATTTAAAAAATTAAAATATATCTATAGGGTAGACCGAGGCTATTCGGATCAGGTGAGTTATTCGGATCAAGCAATATGGAAATATCTCGGCTATTGTAACCAAATGACAATGAAAAGATTTAGACATAGCTTCCCTATCTACCGAATGCCATAATAGTAAAATTACCGATATTACAGATTGCGTGGGTTGACTGCTAAAAATCGATATGTGTGAAGATCGTACAAGTTACGTCTCAAATAAATGCCTGATGTAATATTGTTCTCTGCGTTCTTAGTGTTTTTTATGAAAGGGTAAGCTATTTAGTCATGTTCATATGTTATATATTTATCAATCAAATGCACAGTAAACAGAATTAAAGCGCAATAAATTGCATTTTGTATGTTTTTTTTACTTAATTTTGAGTAAATATCATATTGATAAATGTGAGGTTAAACGGACCGACGGTGGGGGGGCTATTTGGATCATATTTAAGTGCTTTTAAAATTCGATGCGTTAATTGTTTTATATTTTTATTTAAAACAGATGGTGCGCAACTATGTGAAAAAGACAACTAATCAATTATGTTCGAAAATGGCAATGGGTGAAGCCGTTAGGAAAGTAAAATCCGGTGAAATGGGATTACGCAGTGCTGCTGTGAGCTACGGAATCCCATACACGACATTACAAGACATACGACTTCAATCACCGGGATAATCTCTAATCCAGGAGCAAGACCTGCAATAGATATTGAATCTGAAAAACAGTTTGCGGAAAGGTTGGTTTATTTATCTAAACGTGGATTCGGCATTACTCCAAAAATGGTCAGGAAATACGCTTTTGATTATTGTAATCGTCTTGGTAATCAAGCTCAACGAAGATTTAATTCAGATGTTGGAATGGCAGGTCAAGATTGGTTTCATCGTTTTTTTACGCGTCATCTATACCTCTCCATAAGAAAACCAGAAGGACTATCTCGAGCAAGGCTTATCGGAATGGATCCAGACAAAATTTCAAATTTTTATGACACACTCAAAAAAGGTAATAAGAGACTGTCAATTACAAGGAAGGCCAGAATGCATTTATAGTATGGACGAAACCGGCATGCCCCTAAATAATAGTCCACCTCATATTATTGCTGAAAAGAGAAGTCGTGAAGTGGTATCAATGACAATTGTCGAGTGAGGTCAAAATATAACTGTTTTGGCTTATATGAATTCAGTTGGATCATTCATACCTCCATTTTTCCTGTATAAGGGTAAACGTAAGAAGGATGAATTAATGATTGAAATGCCATAAAAAACCGCCTAAATTACAGTTCAAAGGAAAAGGTACCCCCGGGCTTAAAGTTAAAAAATCTTCCATAACAGCTTCATCATCGGCTGGGGCTTTAAGAAAGTGGTTTTGCATTTATTGCAATGAAGAGGATGTACAAACATCCTCCAAAGGAAGATTGGATTCAATGTTCTTCTTGCGAAGAATGGTGCCACAAAAAATGTTACGACAAGAAAGTGTTTAATAAAGTTTTTATTTGTGCGGTGTGTAAGCCAATAAGAGTGTCATAAGTGTCATGATACTTTCATATAAGTTATGGGTTCTAAAACCTATTTTTGGTTTTTGTTTTTCTTTCATACTTAACTATTTTTTCGGGTTTGATCCGAGTAGCCCCACCACTGATCCGAATCACCACATACATATGTGGTGATTCGGATCAGTGGAGAGGTCTACAGTAATACTCATATGTTTTTTTCAAGTTACTTTATGTTATGATCTTTAAAATTAAAACATATAAAAATGTCAAATGCTTAATATAAAATAATTTTTTTTTCGAAAATGCATTAGTTTTAATTTTTTTCAAGAAAACATAAAAAATGATCCGAATAGCCTCGGTCTACCCTACGGTCTAAAACAAAACGGCATACATCATGGCAGGTCAAACTTATTTGCATAGCATATTATTAGTTGTATGAGTTGGTAAATGTAAAATAATAATTTGTTATTAGCATTGATTTTTATATTTAGATCAGCTATAACTAAAACTACCGCATCCGATCTCCGCACACCGCTTATTGCGTTCTAATGGTCGAACAAGTTTCTACGAGATATTTGTACGAAGCAGCACTTCTACTTGTAGCTCTATGGTTAACCGAGAAAGAATTAAATCATTTCCTTTATGCAGATACTATCTATTCCAATTTGGATGTAGAATATAAAAATTGTTGGTAGCCTGCTCTCCCGCAAATATATATTTTTATTTAGTTTTTATACTTTGCTAGAAGTGAAGTGTGAATTATGTTTTAATTAATTAAGTGTTTATATTCTTTCAGGTTTCTTGAACTTCAGCGAGGACGAAAATTTAGATTCATATCATATTTTACATGATTAATAGACCATTGCCGCTTGTGCGTTTTGTGTTCATAAACTATTTTTTAATAAAATAAAAGGTTTATTTTAAACGATGTTTATTTTATTTTTATTCTTACCTCTAATGTTAACATAATACATGATCAGTGCTTATGGTGTTTACAATTAGTTTTTAACATGTAGTATAAAAAGTAGGTAGTAATTTGTATAAATTATAACTAGTGTGGAACACCCACACGCAGTCCTTTCTTACCCCGCAAATACTTTAAGATAATGGCTGGGTAGCAACGTGTATTAACTCTGTTTATTATTGATTCGCGATTCATTTCGACAATGTTTTCTTTTCATATTTTCATCAATTTCCTAAAAAAACAAGATATTATTAAATTAAATTGTTTTTATTATTCTTGTATATCACTACACAAGCAAGAGACTCTTTAAAATTATTTACCTGTTCCAACATGTCTTGCATATTATCATAACTTTATTTTTATACTTTGCTATATGATTTCGACTGTTGATCTCTTTTTGGATAAGTTTAGTTTTAAAAATAATATTCCACACTAATACAAATGCTCCTCAATATTTACTTCTATTTGTCTGAGTGTTGACTTCAACGTGGAACTTGTTACAATTAACAGACGACTTTAACGATAAGTCTAAGAATTTAAAAAACACATCTACTATTTGTATACATTTGGATGTAAAATAAAGTTTTGTTTCACATCCGCCAGGATAAATGTCAAATCCAGGGTTTCTTGCACAGATATTCCATAATTATATGTAATTAAGGTTAGTTTGATATTTTTCCTGAATATTTTATCGAAAAATATGCAAAAGATAACAAAACCTTTTTTCGAATTATGTACTTTAACATAAAGTTGTCCATAATTATTAAGAAACTGATCTTATTTGCTGTTCGGCCTCCCTTGGCGATGCAGCGCCTCGCAGATGTTTGTATAGGGAAGAGTGCATTGCTTGGATGCACCACAGAGTAGCCGGGACGAGTTTGCGCTACCGTAAATCGAACACTCTCATCCAGCCCATCGTCTAGCGGCACGGCGCGGGGCATCCCTATAAATAAATTAACACTAAAAAATTTATAAGCTTAATCATTAGTATAGTTCGTTCTTCAATGTGTTATCATTATCAGTTAGGGAGCAGCTTACAAAACTACACTTACTACCATAAAAATGTTCAAAAACTCATTAGAAATATTAAACATAGTATGTGTAAAAATTATATTATTCAGATTTCGCTAACGTATCAGACAGCAGATGGATGTAAGATGCAGCAATCAGTCGGTTGTCCAATGACATTCGTGAAGTATGTGTTTTATTTGCAAATCCTTATCCAAGATACTCTCAATAGGAAACTGGACATTTTAGTCGATTTCACTGGCCGAAGCGTCTAGTATTATCTAGCTTCTAAACGGGTATTCGAAGAATTAAATTGGGAAAAATTCAAAATACGAATAAAGAAAAAGATAAATACTCATTCATAATTGAAAATCGTACTAGACTTAAATATATATTTGCCTCCCCTAAACTAAACACTTTTATACTTACCAAGGAAAATGTTTATATAATAATTAAGTGCCAACAGAAATCAGAGGCATTTAAAATTCTATAAATATTAAAACCCTATTTACAAGGGGGCAGCTGCCCTCGATAGAAAAAAATCGCAAATTAAACTCCGAAAATTATTTAATATGTTATTTGGGCTTGAAAAAACTCACAGTACCTATATCTTTAAATACAACTAAAGCATATGTCGCGCGATTTTAGCTCTACTTCAAATGAGTTGTGTTTTATTAAGTATTAAGTATTGGCGCGCTCCCTCTAACATTCGTATTTACATATCTCCCTTTCGAACCATATTTGAACGCTTACTAAAGGGTCTTTAATCCGTCTGCAGATGAATCCATAAATGTAACTGTATCTGTAAGGGAGTCAACAGTTTAGTTAGTATTACACTCGTAATTTCTTATTGCGCATTTTATTTCTTTTTAGTAAATAAATAAAATATTTTAAATTAAATTAAAAAGGGGTGTTGGATCGCCTATTTATTTGTGTCTAAACTGCTTTCTAGTAACGTAGGTGAATACGTAAGTTTCTGTCAGTTATTTTGTACCTTACTCTGGGTTTTGTAATAATGTCTTAAAAATGTATCTGAAACACCGTGAAAGAAATCCGTTAATTTTTTATACTGTTTTTTTTTTGTGATCAGCTGGCCGCACCGAAAGTGCTCCCGGGCCTCACCAAATATCGTCGAGGTCCGCAGGTTTCCTACCCCTGCCATAGACAGTTGTTGTATAGAGAACACTATACAAACAATACAACAACAAATACTATTGCTCTTTTTGAGCGATTGCCATCAAATGAGTTTCAATACACTAATGAAACTACATGACCTAATAATAATAATGGAAATATTTGAATGATTTGTATAGCGCCGTTTTGTGAAAAATAAATCAATGGCGCTGTACAAACATACAGTATATTTCTAAAATGCTCTATCTTATTACTATCTGTATTCAAGACAAACCATTATAATAACTAATGGCTAATAGATTGCATCCACCGGTTCATCGATCAATAAAACAAACTATATGTAAATACAACGCGTTTAACCAGTGAACGCATTATAATACATTGATTCAATGCTTGCATTGTTCCATGATAAATCAACACAATGACAATTCAACACACCTTTGAAAAGTGATATAAAGTCATTAGAACGATGCAAAAAAAAATTTAATCCTAACCTAACCTAACCTAACTTAACCTAATTAACCCAGTTAATAAAGTTTTTGTTTTATCACTTTCCATGACTTTATATAACTTTTTAAATATGATTTATCCGGTCACCTATGTATACATTGACATCAATTTACCTATTTTCAGAAAGCACTATGCAATGACAACGATAAAAGTTTATTCATCCAAATATAAAATATGCAACAAGTAGAAACGATACCTACCTTTTAAAACCTTAACACAATTTGTAAACCTTTTGGAATAGATTTTCACTTGGTCTCTTGTATTATCTGAACTACGCTTAACGCTGTAAGGCGGGCAATCGACGACGCGTTATCTCTCCCGGGCAGGTTACGCGCTGTAGCGGGTTCCTTACTTACCATCCTCCAACCCCTTAATCCGAACCCTCTATCAAAAGGAATGAACAACTCGATGGATAAATAATTCAGCTCTGTGAAAATGGTTTAAGCTTTTGGTGTGGTGGTAGGAGATCTTTGTGTATTTTAGAAGTGGAGACGAGGAAAGAGGCCTTGCATAATGTATCTCTATGGGTAATAGTGCTCAGCATGTATTAGCTTGCAAGGCAGAACCAAAGGCGTGCCGAATATTTTGTTTTCCGACATTAATATAGTTATAGGTTGGTAGGGATTATCATTCAGAGTCGAAACGTTACTTGACGTGGCTTTAGTTTTGTTTTAAGACCAACCATGATTAACCAGATACTTTCAAACCGTTCTCTTCCTTATTTTCTTTTTGATCCCACTTGCACCTATTTCAACCTCTAGAATAAAGAAAAACACTAGAAAAGCATTCCATATAGATTTGAATGGGAACCAATATCACCACCGGCAGTACCTTTAAGTTGTAGCCCATGTTTAGCGTGCGCTTTGTCGCCGATTTGAATTTCATAACGATGGTGAAAACAGTTACGCATATGAAATTAGGCAAATAATCGTTAGAGTTTTGGGTCTCAAAACACGCCCACGTGGCATTTCTTGTGTGTTTTATTTATGCTAAGTTCCATTAGACACTTTCGTGCGGTAGATATCACATTTTTCTGTTTAATAATAGGAAAATAATAACATTAACCATTAGAATCCACATGACAATTTAAAAAAAAAATAGTATAAAATTTATGTTGGTTCTGGGAACTGGACGCCACTGTCATGACGTATCACAAAGGGATTCCCACAAACACGGATCAGGCCAAAAATTCAAAAATACGAAGCCTTCGATTTTACGATAGCCGATTTTTATTTTTATCCTGAGTAAGGATATGTTATAGTAGGCATAGTTTCCTGTGAAAACCTAGCGTTATGTCACAGACGATAAATGAACTGCTTTGATAAAATCAGCTTATGAATTTAAAAATTAAACGATAAGTATAATGAAACCAATTTCATTCTTTATTCTACTATTTTCTGATCAAACCAGTTTCATACTAGTGGACTGAATGGATGGAATTGTCTGAAACTAATCCGGTCAGAACTAAATAATTACTGAAGTCAAATAAAGTTTAGTACATTGGTTAAAAATTAGTAGTTCCACCGATAAAATTTACATTCAAATATGTAAGATTTGGTAGGTAATTTGTGATTCTCTAATAATTCTTAACTCAACTGGAAAAATATTAAAATCAATGATAAAACTGAAGTGTACTGTGGCGAAATATTATTTTTGATTATAAAAATACAAATCTATTCAATTAAAACCTGAGTCACAATAATCATAATGTTATTTACAAAGTAATATAAGAAGTTTTAATTTTGTTTTTATCAAATGTCAAAACCTTTATTTTCTAAGAACAAGTAACAAAGGCCAGAATGTTGTTTCGTTATATTTACCAATTATGTAAAAGACGTAACCACGTGATCAAAATAACTAATCGACAAAAGACTTCGAGAACAAAATATCGACAAAAGAATCGAGAAAATAGTAATATTGGTTTGTAACGTACGTAAACAATTCTATCATGAAAATGACATTTCAAATTATTTTCAAATTACTTTTTAAAAATGTTTCTTAATAGTTATTATATTGTTTTTCTATTAATTCAATTATATTATTATTCAATTTAAAAAAAGTTTATTACAGTCTGGTAATGCCTTCAGAGGGCAAAACAGCTATCACGCGTAATAATAATTACACACCAGAACTTTATAAATATTATATTATTATTAAATTTTATAATTTTATATTATTATTGAAAACAAATATATTCACAAAATATATATCATAGTCACAGGCAATGTATTTGGAAAGAGAAGCAGATAAAGGTCACCAATGCGCTGGAGTGACCAAGTCCGCAGCCTTCACGCACAACCGCGAGGAGTGGAGGATCAGCAATTAGGAATCGCCAGAAGAATTATATTATTGATTTCATTATCCCTTATTTTTTTGTTATCAAATTGTGTGTGTTTTATGTCGTTCTCTAAGACCTGAGAATTATAGGTAGAAAAACAATGTAATCAGATTAATATATCTTGTGTACGGGCGTAATAATAAATAATAACCTTTAATATATCTCAATTTTCAAAAGCACAACGTGTATTTTATTCGTCAATATTTAAAATAGCACCATCTATCGGCGCACAGTGGGCTGAAAATCGCCTTTCATAGACATAGAGACTTGAATTTTCAAGGGTATTTTTTTGGCTAGAAATGGATTCTGCTAATCATTACTATGCTATAAAATGTCGTACGAAGCAATTGCGTGTACAAATGAAGGAGTTATAATTTTTTTAAGAAAAATTTGTATGGCGCTGACATTAAAAATGAGGCTATCTCTGGAATCATAAGTTTGGCCGTTCTATCCTTACACACAGATAATACTACTATTTATTTGTATTTTTTTGACATACTTCATATTGTGGCGCAACGACATTTTATAGCATAGTAAAGATCAGCAGAATCCATTTCTAGCCAAAAAAAATACCCTTGAAAATTCAAGTCTCTATGTCTATGAAAGGCAATTTTCAGCCCACTGTGCGGCGTGAAGTTTCTAGATATATTTTGAGAATACACTTAGCAATGGTTTGGTGGGTTAACAATATGGTTAACAAGTTCTAGCGAGAGGTCTTTCGGAATTCATACGACTATCATCCGCTTCCTTCCCACGCGTCTTGTTTGAAAACGAAAAAGACAGAAGGTACTAGAACGTTGACGTCACTTAAGGTCTCACACTTGGACTAATATAGTATCGTTGTACATTGATAATGTTATTACGTTGCTTTTACGGACACACACGCTCATAAATAAGCTTAAAACTAGCATGCTCTTAAACGGTACACATTTGCTTGCGTTATGTTACTTGTTTTAAGCATACTCCCGAATAGGCTTGCTCAAAGCAAAAATTGAACACACGGGCTATTTTAATGCAGGGTCTCGGTTATAATGGAAGCTTCCCAAGAAAATACAAGTAATCAAAACCGTATTAATTTCCTACAATAATCGATTAGTATCCAGTATCGAACAGCCTGCTAGTGCAGGCTTATAAGCAAACCTGTTCAGACATTCTAAGAGCATAACCCCATCCACCCTCTACCTCATGTATCACGCTCACAAATCAACCGGCTGATGAGCTCTAATGAGCATGCTTATTTCTAGCAATGTTTTACACACACACACATGTCACCAAGTAGCAATTGCTCAATAATGGCACGCTTTGGTGCAGTAATTATCGGTCCGTAGATTTCAGAATATTATAAGAAAGGTAAAAAAATACATATTGTTGATGTGTAATAATATGAAGTGGCAAACTTAACGATATACGTGAAGAATGCGTCCTCAAAAATATTCCGGATTGGACTGACCTATTGTCAAATTTGCCCTAGCAGGTCTAGAAAACTGATATTTTTTCGGGGTATATTTTGATTAATTTTTAAAACGTATTTCTAAAATCTAAGATGTTTCTAAATGCATGGGGAGTTACTAATCCATCGTAAAAGAAAATTAAATCGGTTGCTTACAGCTTATTTTATATATTCGAAAAACGTTTTATAATTTTATTAAACCGTTTTACGTAAAATAGTTTAATAGTAAGGAGCGGTTTTTATTTATCTCAAATATGAATAACGTACGTGGGTATTGGTCTAAAAGTACAGTATTATTCTTCCGAATTTGTCGGCATTAGTAAAAATGTGGGCCTCGAGCAAACCCCCATTATTAAATTTTTGTGTCGTCATAAGCCATTTCTAATTATAAAATTAGAAAAACATGCAAAAAAAACATTTGGGTACCATCCAATACTCGATCTCGTATGGCGGGCGCTTTATCATTGCGCCACCCATCCTAGTTTCCAGACACTCGCGTCGTTCGCATTATTTTTTTTTTTTTTGATTTTAAGCATTTAACCCTGAAAAGAGTGCTGTCTTCTTTTCTATGTATTAATATTAGTCGTATTGTTTGTAAATTATTATTTTGTCTTATTTTCTGTGTATTAGGATTAGTCATATTGTGTGTAAAT
This sequence comes from Hesperophylax consimilis, assembly GCF_061612785.1. NCBI lineage: Eukaryota > Metazoa > Arthropoda > Insecta > Trichoptera > Limnephilidae > Hesperophylax > Hesperophylax consimilis. The sequence goes on along the minus strand of NC_142836.1, from coordinate 25,828,718 downwards.
TATTATTTTGTCTTCTTTTCTGTATATCTGTATTTTTATCTATTTATTAAAAAATATAGTTTTTAACATAAAAAAACATCATCTGAATATCTCACTAGGGCATTCCTGTATCAAGATGTGCAGCTTTACAATTACATCATTTAAAAAATACATATAAGTAAACATAATACGAATTTATTCCAGAATGTATGCAGGGATAGTGCAATGCAATATATTCCATGTTTGAAATAATATACATAATTGCTTAAGAAAAAAAAATAAAAATACATGGCTGATTCCGATAGGCAAAATAACATTATAAAATAATAACATTATATTTAAACCCATAGGTGATTCCGATAGGCACAATAACATTATAATATTATAACATTAAATTTAAACCCATAAAAAAAAGTTAATGTCACGGTTGTGTCGAGACCGGTAGCAAAATAAACTAAATTTTAGTAACAAATTTACGAAAAATAAAACAAAAATTTCAACAAAAGATTCAAAGCATTGGGCAGTACGTTTATAGTAAGTTGGCAACAATAATATTCTTCTATTAACTCAAGTACAAGGTACCTGTGCTGGCTTTTCAGACACAACCATAGGGTAACTATACTAACAATTACAAGATGGATAGTATGAATAATAAATTATAAGAAAAGATAAAATAACTAAATAAAAATAGGTAAATAATAACAGTAAGTAAGTAATATTAATAATAAATAGTAAGTTAGTAAATAAATTAGTTAGATAATAATTAAAGTAAATAATAATACAAGAATTAAGTAGATAGTAATAATTACATACTAATAAGTAGAAAGTAATAAGTACATAATAATAAATAGAAAGTAATAAGTACATAATAACCATAATAAGTAAATAAAATAGCAATTAGTCATATTGTTTGTAAATTAATATTCTGTCTTCTTTTCTGTCTATGAAAATTATTATTATTGTTACCATATTCACAAAAAATCATTTAAGTCTTTTACATGTGTTCCAGTCAATCACAGGTCTTTGTGAGGTTGATTTTCAGAGCTTTGCGTGTTATTTCGGTAACAATAATTAATAACGCGTCATGCGAAGAGCCTCGTGGCTGTAGCGGTGGAACCTTTTTAATAAATAAATAATATAAATAAGCCAACCATTTACGTTACTTTTATTAAATTCCTCGACTGTCCTTTTGTGGGAATACGTGAATACTTGTCAACAAAGTGAAATAAATATTCAAAATTTTGTATTCGGAATAAGCCCCTTGTCAGAACCAAATAATATTTCTTTCGTATTGTACGTACTTGTTCGTTTGCGTAATAAAATATACTTAACATATCAAAAAATCCTAGCATTTCGGTTTATGGCAAATTTACAAAATTCATTACATGACAGAACCACGTCCATAATAAAAATATACGACACTAACAAAAGTATCAAAGGAAAGTAGTTCCAGCTTCCTAATAACAAAAACTTTTCACTAATTAAAATAAAATTTTCACTTGGTGGCAATTTTAAAAACGTCAATGACACGCTTGAATATGTTTTTGAATATTATTTTTAATAAAACCCGTACAAGACCTGTATGAAAATACGATCGGGACAAGTTGTTTTGTGGAAGCCTGTCTCACCTGCAAATATTTATGAATACAATCGAGAAAAAACATTTAGAATTGATCAAAGAATAAAATGTTCTAAATAAATGTTTATTAACTCGTGAACTCTCGGCACGCAACAAACTAAATATGCAAGGAAATTATTAGATAAATTACCCCACCCGACAGATGCTACATGCCACTAAGATACGAAAACACATTTCAAACCTTCGAGAACGACCAAAATCTGACATATTTAAACACCCACTTTTCCCGGGCTTATACGGCTCAGATTTCCGGGTCATTTCTAAATATCAAAATATTTCATCTTAGGATTGAACTAATCCTGTGAATCACTCGATCCTGAAATAGTCTTTGCACACATTTTTACGCCATTTTATCATAAAAAAGAAAAGAGGACGATGTTTACTTGTGGAAATTTTTGATTAAAGTTTTCTTTTTTTTTTTTTTTTTTATTTATTCTTTAATATATTTGTTAAACAATGGTATAGTATATTGTCCTCCACGCTAGGAGTTCACCTGTGTTGTGGAGGACTTTTTCAATTGTAAAGTTATATAATTCTAAAATAATACAGTGGAGTTGGTTACACAGAGAAACATTAAAAATTAAAATATAAAATCGATTTTTCCATAGTTATGACAGTAGTTTTTCCATAGTTATTCCAAAAAAGTGAAATATAAAAAATTAAATATTAACAGGATTGTAGCCAGTTCCATATGTGTTTTTTGTATTCTGTAAGATTAGATGTTTTATATTGTGTTGGAAGTGAATTGAATAGTTTTATAGCCTGGAATCTGTAGTGTTTTTGTCCAAAGGATGTGTTGGTTTTTGGTATTAGTAGTTGGTGTGCATGTCTTGTTCTGGTATTGCGAGAAGTTTGTGAAGTTTTAAATGTGTTTAGGTTCTTGTAAAGGAAAGTAAGTATTTGTTTTGAATATAGTTTTTGAATCTTCAACACTGGGAATTGTTTAAATATGGTTGAAGTGGGTGTTAGTATTGGTACTTTAAGTATTACTTTTATTAAGGTTTTCTGAGCTTTATATAGTGTGTTAATGTATTTTTTACTGGCATAGCCCCAGGCAATAATGCCGTATTCCATTATAGATTGTGCTATTGCGAGGTATATATTCTTAATATCAAATATGTTCAGTATATTTCTCACGTTTTTGAAAAAGTAAATCAACTTGTTTATCTTTCCTTTAACCGATTCAATATGTCTGTCCCATTTTAAATATCGGTCGAAGTATATACCAAGATATTTGATATTTTCGGTTTGTGTGATTGCAGGACAATTGCACGGGGTGCTCGCTGAGTGACAGGAATGTATTTTAAGGTAGATGTTTTTGGCGGGTTGGCCTCTCGAGTTTATGCTAAAGGTTATGAATTTAGTCTTATCTATATTTAAAGTTAATAAGTTAGAGTCAAGCCATTTTTTTGTAATATTTAGGCCAACTTCAGCTTTTGTGATTAGTGTGTTCCAGTCAGTGGCCTTAAAAAGTAACACAGTGTCATCAGCAAAGCTTATAATTTCCCCGTCTGTTTGGAGGTGACATAGATCGTTAATATAAATAAGAAATAGGATTGGGCCAAGTATGCTGCCTTGTGGTACTCCGTAGGATACTTGTTCCTTGTCACTACATGTGTTTTCTATTGAAGTATATTGGGTGCGATTTTCCATGTAGCTTTCAATTAATTTGAGTTCTGTTCCCGTGATTCCGAAATATTTAAGTTTATTTAGCAGGTTTTGGTGGTGAATTGTGTCAAACGCTTTTGCCAGGTCTAGGAATATTCCAAGGCATTTTTTACCCTGATCTATATTTGTTTTGAGGAAGTCTGTTACTGAGGCTATGGCATGTGAGGTACTCATATTTTCCCTGAATCCAAATTGATTTGGTGATAGTATGTTGTTTTTGTTAAGAAAAATTAAAAGGTGGTTTTTGATATGTTTCTCGAGAATTTTTGAAAGCGTGTTTAGAATTGTGATTGGTCTGTAATTATTAATTTCTTCCTTGTTTCCTTTTTTATGGATTGGAATTACTTTGCCCGTTTTCAAAATAGTTGGGAACACTCCTTCTTTAATGGACCGATTTATAAGTATAGTAAGTGGGATAAGAAGTGCTGACTTTATTATTTTTAGTGTCATCGGTGATATTTTGTCGCTACCCTGAGAGTTTGTGTTTTTTAGTTCGTTTATAAGTTTTAGTGTTTGTATTTGGGTAATGTATGGTATTTTAAAGGAAGAAACACTAGTGTGTGTATAGTGGTTTGAGAATTCTGGGAATTGAGAATTCTGGTTCTTTATTAAACCTATTTTGATTATTTTAATGTTGAAGCACCGTGTGTTTTGTGATCCCATCACTACCTATAATAATGATGTTTTGCAAACAAAAATAATTTCAATTTCCTGCCATAAAACCAAAATCTGGGACCGATTTTAAAAGTTGTTTCATTATCATATCATTTAATCAGAAATTTAACTTCTGCGGTAGATCAGGCTTATGAATTCATGTCATTATTTAGTAGGTATGCGAGTTCTAGTATCTGCCATGATTCTTGTGAAAGCTCTGCTTTGATGTAATTTCTAGCAGGAATACCGATACAATAAATTATACATTAAAATAATACCGATAAAACTCAAGTAGACAAATTATATATGTAAAACATGTAACCTTAAGTTTACTTTCTCTTACGAAAAACAGCCTCTTTATCCAAGCAAATGATCGGTAACTGAAGTATAATTAAATATCAAAAAGACAACTAACGTTTTTTTTTTCTTAGGAAGCAATTACTTTGTGATTAGACATTCTATATTTAAGTAAAATACTTTGTTAAAATATATAACGTTTTTCTTCTTTTTGACTTTTTTACTGCCATGTTTCATTCCATGGTTCATTATATTATATTAATTTGTCAATGTGTACTTTCAAGCAGTGAATGCTTTTACAAATTCTCAAAACCCACAAAACTGACCTATTTTTTGACGAATCACATCTCTTCGAAGCGTGATCGATTCGGTCGAACGCCTTTGCGAGGTCCGTGAAGATTATGTGGGTTATATGTTGCAAATCAAATTTTAATCCAATCTATCTGTAAGATTTCGAGAAAATTAAATATGGTGAACTTCTTTGCTAAAAAATAATCGACTTCCCCAAAGAAATGGTCCAATTTATTTGTTTCAAAAATTCAAATTCAAATATTTTTGGAAGAATTGACGGTGCCGCTACTGGTCTGTAGTTGTGGACATCCGTTTTACTCCCTGATTTATAGAACGGCCGTGCCTTAGTAAGTTTCTAGGTTTGGGGAAAGGTGAAAAAGGAAATAATGAGTTGAAAGTTAAAATTATTGGATTGAACATGTGTAATATATTATAGTCTCAAACGGAAGCTATAATCTTCCACTCACCCCTAGTATAGGGGTGGAGAGGAAGTGGGGGGGAGAGAGCAAGGAATACCATTACTTTTCACGTAATCTGTCACCTTGACAGCGATGATGGGCCGGCAGATACTTTACAAACAACGATGTTGTCGGTTGGTGTACATCACATGTGGATGCATGTAAGTGGTGTTCATCACTGGTGAAGACATTGAGTCTTCCTGGCACTCCAGTGTGAAGTATGTGGTGGCCAGGGAAGATGTCACAAGATCAAGGCGCTGTTGTAATTCCGCCGCACAGTTGGCCAGCGCTCAAGAGAGGGCGGTTATAGCATGTTGACGTTGCGATAAACATTTCATTCATATGATGATTATGTGTAGCCTCTCCTTTAAGGTCTTACAACGCCGGGCGTAGTGGGTCCGTGGGAATGGTACTGACTTGTAACACTGACTGACACAGGTACCTCGATGGCGCGGTTTTATATAGAACACATACGTTCGAGATTATTCCGGCAGTCACGAGGAGGTACAATATGTGCTGCGCGCTGCTCTGAAAGGTCTGGAGCGTTAGATGAATCATTCTAGTAGCTACCGCTACACCCCTTATTTTAACAAACGGATTGCAATTTTTAGAACACAGGCGTCAGGTTGGTTAACTGTCCTTGTTCTACTGGTATTATAATAGAAGATGCTCCAAGGAACTAGCGTCATTTATCGCTTCGGCACCGGTGTATAGTCGTGAAACATTTACATTTATCACATCAAAACGTATCGCTTCTATGATTCATTCTTAAGTTCAACAGTTTGGCTGTGGAAAGGTTTTAGTTTTTCCTCCCTTCTACAACATGGGTTTCTACAAGACCCATGTTTACTTCTTCTTCTCCTCAAAAAGACCCCCCACACAGCATCAATACGGCAGCTCTTTTATTCATCTTACCCTGATCTAAGGTAGCATCATTTTCAAATGTCTGTCGGCTATAAGATCACAGCACATCATCTAGGCCACGCCAACTTTTAAAATACATTATTTTTCTCATGTGAAACGTCTGTGTGAGATTGTATTGAGAGCCATTTGGTGATATAGTCGACGCCCAAATTACGCATTGAGAGTATAGCGTCGTGTAAGGTTAGTATTATTATTTATCAGTAGAGGTAAGATTAAATAAAAGATTATTGTAAAATACAATACCAACACTGCAATCAGATAATGATTAAGTATATGGTATTTTCACAATCCGTCTTACTCAAAATAGATAATACGGAGGGATAAGAACAGGTTAGTAGAAAACGTTACTCATAATCACGCGCTTGCGTACACAGTATTTCGACCGTAATACCGGAGTATTAGTGGCTGACAGATTTTTAAAATGTGTTATAATTTTTTTCTTTCGATCATATAGCATACTAAAAAAACTGATCGAAGGTTTCTTATACACCCACATCATTTTTTTACCCATGTTATATAGAGAATTTGTATAACCCACGCTTTGTCTTTTGGAAACCTTTTCCCCAACATGAATATTACTAATGAACGAGCTGAAGCCTAGGGTTAGGCCACCTACAAGAAAAGGCATTGCAAACAGTAGTTGGCATGTATTCTATTGGCATACTAACAGAACCTAACTGTCGAAAGTGTAACAACTTACTCCTAACAGCATACATAACAGGAGATATCACTCAAACGTTTAAAACAGAACTTAGCTTAAAGTCGGAGTAGTAATTATGACAAATGTAAAAAATTACCTTCAGCACGGCTCTAAGTGCGACTGCACGATATGGTTCGAAGAATTCGCTTTGTGATTTGAATTGGATTTGAATCATATAAATTAGACGTAACATTCACGATGGAAAAATTGGTCTTATGTTTGAATTAAAATGATGAAATTTGTACAACATTCCTTTTTAAATTAAAATTTCAGAACAAGACATAAAACAGTTGGACGCACCGCCGCCAAGAAAACTCGGGCTAGTCAATGTTGCTAGCCTATAACAACCATCCTGTGTTATGGGTAATTTTTAAATTATTTAGGTAATATTTGAAGTATATTTAAAAACGAACTTTATTTTCTCCAGAGATGGCGACTGGTTCCTTGCACATTTTTGAACGTACGGCAGATCCGGTACTGCTCGTGTTACCGATATCGAGCTTACGACTTTCTCGTTTTTCTCAAGGTAGTTACTAACATCTATGTACTTTGTTTACAGAAAAGGAGGGGATTTGAACTCTCCTAACACCCCTAGAAGGCAGTAGATGTGATTCATGGAAACCAGTCAAAGCTCCAGCTGTAATTTAAATACTTTTATAACATTCAGTGTTTCGGTTGCTCCTTTTGAGCCACTGGTTCTGTGGTGGTTCACTATGCGCACCTCAAAGGGAACCCTGATTCTTTGAATCCAAAGGGTATTTTCTGATTCTAGTAAGGAAAAGAAAGAGAAAGGCATATAAATACAATATTGTATTTATGTGCGCCTCTCTTGAAAAAATTAAGTTTGTGTAAGGACAAAATGATTTATTCATATTCATATTACTAATGTACGAACGTAAACAAATAATTAATCTTAATTTTTTAAAGCATAACATAAAAAAGGATTTTATCCTCAAATAATTAAATAAGCGCCATCTATGAAAGTACATATTATGAATTATTTTAAGTATGTCCTTAGACTTAAAATTAACAACTTTTTCGTTAACTGCGATTCAAGTTCTCTCGGATGACAGTGAAAAAGTCGTTAATTTTAGGGTTAAGGACAATTCCTTAGTCTTAAGTGGAACCGAAATCTGCCTCCTAAGTCCATTATAACATTCATTACTATATTCCTCGTTTTTCAATTTTTTTAAAGTATTCTCTTTATTTTATACAATTTATTTTACAACAAATTTCCAAATTGAAAGAAAAAGATATAGAATTTAAAGTAACACGTAAATTAATACTCATATACGAGTTATAATACCTATTCGTTAAATATCCCTGCTTAAAATGCTTCAATATGGATACGTTGTTAGTGTAATATAATTATTTTAAATTAAACTTATTTTTAAATAACTCTTTGAAATCGATCACCTGTGTCGTTTCGTAGTAAAAATATTTCCGCATGGAATATTCATATAAACTATTCATTTGAAAAAAAATTTCTCATGCCATCCTCACAGAGATATCATTTTTGGGAAATCATTTTATTTATTTTATACACATAACATTTTAATTAACCGGTATGTGGTTTGATTGGTTTCGGACACACACCTTTCTATGATTTTACCGGAGGTTCCCGATTAATTTCATGGGTGCCTGGTTCAAATAATTACCAGACGTACATTTCATAACAGTACTTAAAATTATACTGCATAATAGGGTGAACCCACAGACATAGGAATTAATAGACGAGAAGATAATGGCGAGGGGTAAAATCAACTGTTGAAGAACGAAGGGCGTAAGACTGACTGTGATTCGTCAATAAATCAATCTGACAGTAAATAGGCATCTCGCATTATAATATCACCATTTACTTCTTGAAAGTAAAATCTGCTTTTGAATGAATAGACATTTTTACATGGGAGCGCAAATTACTCGCCACGTTATGAACAAATTTGCGAAGTCCAAATTCGGCAAAAAAATTCGGTTCTATTTTCAGAGTGTGATGAATCAAGGTCTCTCCCGAGGTAGATGATATAATCCGTCATAGTAGCGCTATCTGTCGGCACAGTCGCATATGAATTACAGGGAACTGCATACAAAAGTGGGGGAGTTTCCTTTAGGGTTGCGACGAAAGGAGAAGGCGTGACTTTCTGACAGGACAAAGGGGATTACAGATAGGGGGCGTGTTTAGGTTTTGATTTATATAGCATCGACCTTGGAAATATTCCCACAAAATGAATAGGTGAACGAACGGGGCTAGGATCAAGGTTAAATCACTTGACATTCTAGGAGTTCACAACCTTTTTTGAACGCATAACTTCACTCGGACGGAGCGAGATTTGGTAGCAACAGGCCTGTTACTCGAGGTTAAAAGAAGTAAGAGGGTTGCCAATTTCAGACACTTGAGAGAGTTGATTTTTGGGAAAATTTCGAACATGGTTCTGCGTCATTTAGTCGGTAATAACCATTATCGAAAGTACTTAATTTTATACGTGGCTTATGGAAGACGAAAATACATTAAAATTAATGTATAGACGCTTGGCAGAGGAATTATGACCGAGTACATACGGGTTTGTTATGAAGGGAACTTGAGACCTCTGATTGATGCGAAACGAGTTGAGGGACGGAGAGAGAAGATAGGCGTGTGACAAAATCATTTGGGCCAACACCCATAATTGCAGGGAGGAATCGTGAAAATTCAGTAATAGTTCTTAAAATGAAACTGGCCAAAGAAATAAACAGGTTATCAAACCGATGCGATCTCGGACGAAAGGCAAAGGGTGAGCGACATGATGTGTACTGGGACATTTCAACTAGAACAAGTACCGAAAAGGCCTTAGGAACTTGGAATAATCAGTGAAAAGTGTGATTATTATACTAAACTACGAAAGGGGAAGGTGAATAAATGTGCAATGTAGGAGGCGACCTTACGCAAGGGACTTATCATACGGAGGAAGGGGAATGGTTGTCAGAAGTGATCGATTCGGGATGTAAAGGGAGGAACGGACGTGTACAGCATTCAATTCGACAAAAGGCGAGTTGCGAGTTCTATTTCCACACGGGAGAAAGAAGATTAAAGGTAGGCTGTAGGATATATCCACGAAAACGGAAAGTTAAGAGGAAAATTTTGATTAGTTACGCGTAAGGGGACGTCTTAGCGCACTAAAGGAAAGGTCATCAGAACACACATCACGGACCAAATAGGAACGCGAAAAATTTAAATTAGAAAAACAGGTCAATTTTGACGGATTATAAGGCACCTGCAGGATGGGGCAAACTTCAGAATTTCACCAGTACGGGCCTGTGTTGTGAGACGGCAGATGCCCATTTTTTCTGAGAAACGCAGAAGGGTAAGTCTGATAAGTTTTAAGTCACACAGAGGATATTGTGCGAGAAATATAAGACCGTAACGCTTCAATAAAGGTTGGATCGCAATGACAAGCGTAGTTAATTACTGCTATAAGACATCATGCGCGGGCACAAATCGAGAGAGTTCGTCACAAGTCGCCGAGGACCTTTTAAGGGAGTATACGCGCCGCGCTAGGAGAAATTATCACTTTGATAACTTATCCCGGACTTAGAGATTTTCTGGTCAAAAAACAGACAGTTCAATTCAGTGTTTGAAGAAATTAGACTCCTTAGAAATTAGTGTCCTTGACGTAATAATTAAATTCAGGTTGAAAAGTTTAATTGATATAAACGACTTGTAATTAAAATTAATAAACGCAAAAAATTCCTTCTCGAATAAAGTTGAACGCGATTTTATGTTTTAAATAAAGTCACGGATTATAAATGAATTGTATTAAAATTAATAAACGTTAAAATTTCTTCTCGAATAAAGTTGAGCGCGATTGCTATGGATTTAAATAAAGTCACGGATTATAAATGAATTGTATTAAAATTAATAAACGTTAAAAATTTCTTCTCGAATAAAGTTGAGCGCGATTGCTATGGATTCAAATAAAGTCTCGGATTATAAATGAATTGTATTAAAATTAATAAACGTTAAAATTTCTTCTCGAATAAAGTTGAGCGCGATTGCTATGGATTCAAATAAAGTCACGGATTATAAATGAATTGTATTAAAATTAATAAACGTTAAAATTTCTTCTCGAATAAAGTTGAGCGCGATTGCTATGGATTCAAATAAAGTCACGGATTATAAATGAATTGTATTAAAATTAATAAACGTTAAAATTTCTTCTCGAATAAAGTTGAGCGCGATTGCTATGGATTCAATTAGAGTCACGGATCATAAACAAAAGGTTGTGGTCAAAAGATAATAAACCAAAAATATTCTTCTCGGAAAAAATTAAACGAAAGTGATAAAACTTTAATTGGGGGCTTCAATGGAGCCTCGGATTAAAGTCAAATTATAACGGAAATCTATATACCTAAGTATCTTGCTACCGCGCTTTGGGCTCGATCGAAGCCGTGTTACAACGAAATTTTTCAATAACTACCAGGTTAGGGAGGAGATATCGAAGCACATTCGTTACGGCCGGTAGAGAGGGTAACACAATAAAAATTAGGAAAATAATGTTGAGGATGTATCAGGTGGAGGTAAAGATATTATGTATAAGCTCAGGGTAAATCTAGTGATATTCGCGAACACCCCGCCCAAAATGGCAACGGTTGTGTAAAACCCAACCCGGATGTTGTTATTTAGCGGATAGGGGCTGGGTAAGTGTTTTATTTACAATTCAATTCAACCAAATTCCCAGATGGACTTGGAACGCGTGATGCTGATATTTGCCGACTGACAGTTACTACTAATCCACTTTAATATGTACATAAAACCAACATGTCAATTTTCAGGATTCCCCGACAAGATCAATATAATTACCCTCAAGCCTTACCCCATTCCCAAATTTACCTCTCGAATAAACTTCATAGTTGGGTAATGTCTGATAGTGTCGCTGCAAATCCGTTTCTCACAAACACGGACTAGACAGAAGGATTTTTTTTCTCACGCTATCACGTGAGAGGGGTTGCCAACGTGGACGAATCAGGCCAACGAAGCGCTGGAGAACTACTCCCCCTAACGGGGCCGTGTAGAGTCAAGGGCGCGAAAGTGGAATGAAGATTATGAAGCCAACTGGTAATGAACGAGAACACGGCCTGCGGTTGGGGCGTTTAGGATGAAGGCACTTTGGACGTCTGTGAAAATCCACGTGGAGGGCGGCGGCGTAATATTTCGTGGGAATAAGTCCGCAGCGCTATCACATTATCCAATGATGTCGACCGAGAGGCTGATGTAAGCCAACTGGAACGCTCCCTTGGCGGAATTACAGCAGCTTCTTTGAGGTGAACTGTAGGTCTGACGGCACGTGGGAGTTTGAGCTTCATCAGGCAAAACCTACACGACACACTTATCGCGTTAGTATCATGATATGGGATGCAATTACCTTCCCCATCTAGACTCAGTAAAGTAGTTCGTCCGGAGGAATGGGCGTTGGAGCGATTTCGGAAGTGGCGTGATGACTTAATTCGCTTTCTCTTGGACGTGAATGCATCCGACAGGTCAGGGTACCTTTATGAAATGGGTCGCCAGCTGTGGGGTATAGTGTAGCCACGTCGGAGTCAGCGTTTGATTTCTGATCACCATCCACCGTTCTCGTATTTGGTCAGCGGAGGAGCCAACGTAATTTGCAAAAAAAAAAAAAACTTTTCGATCACATAGTTTACCCTTCCTCTCCTCCCCCCCCCCCTCTCGTCCCATCCATTTAAAAGATTAAGTGTCGAATAACAAAATTAATATATGTAAAACAGAATGAAGGCGACCCCGGAGCTGAGATGGTGAAAACCGTCGCACTATGCATGTCAATACCATACTATACTAATTTGTGCAATAACGAAACTATTTCATGTCCTCGGATTTATTTAAGGTAGGAAAGAGCTTAAAAGGAAAGGTTTACAATTGATTACTACTGTATTAAAGTTAGGGGTACTGTAGGAGACGAGAGTAGGCTAAACGCGCGGTCTTATAAGAAAGTTTTTAAAATTTCAATGGTAAAGGGATCATTCACTCTAATTTAAACGAACCAGGATTACCACAAATATATGCATTAATAGCCCGTTCATATCTCATATGAATTTCAAAACCAAAAAATACACAACGCTGAAAAAGGGGCATTATTGCGAATTAAATCTTAAGATCTTCTGCCGTATGTTCCATACGGGGGTCGAAAGACTTAGCTAGGGTTTCTTCTTAAGGTAGTCCTCTAAGGGCGCCACCAACAGCTTAGGAAAGTCGAAGGGCAATGACCAGGATGTTACAACATTTTGCAGATCAGACAGGAGAAATAACCATTATTTCAAATAGGTATAAATGTAGAAGGATGGAAACATTACAATTGGCGCCGTGTGACCAGGTGAATTAGAAGTACAAGATGAATGATTTCTTATCTACTGAAAAAAAAAAACATTAAGACTCGCGAACATAGTTATTAAAGCAGGATAAAATAAACAGATTAGACATTCCAATACTACCGAGTATAATACGACAACGAAACAGAGAAAAAAAACGAGGTCAATAACCCAAGTTCACAAAAAAAAGGTAGACTAAAAAATAAACAAACCATTAGTATCGTGATTTATGACATCGGAGGTCGGAGATTTGAGACGACACATCGTAACTAGGTCAAAGCAAGGCCGATGAATAGGTTACACTGAAAAAAAGGGACAAAAAATCAGGTATAAACGGTTACCCTAGTTCCCGTTAAAAATAATAATAACATTCCATTTGTATTGCACAGTTAGGTGTCGTTTCACTTCAAGTACGCATAACTTTATTATTTTTGTAAATGCAAAACTGCGAGAAAAAAAAAATAAGTGAGTTAATTAAATAGATAAAGACAAATAGCGTGGATCAACATTAAATTTCAGAAAAGTTGTTGTCGAACGCGGGACCAATGGGAGCGTGACCATTTAACCTAGATAAAGACAAATAACGTGGACCAACCTTATTTCAGAAAAAGAGTGGAGAAAAACTAAGCTCATTCAGTAGTGGACACAATACCAGTTCATTCTAGGAGCTGATGTCCAACCTCCGATAAGTACTGGACGAACAGATAAAGTTTAGAGGGAGGAAGACAAAAAATACCACATGAGATAAGAGCTATTTGGAAATTAGATTTTGAAGGGAGAGGGAAACAGTGGTTTAAAAATAAATATAATCTCAAAGAGTTTAACACAAATACAGCGAACATTACCGGTGATTACTATCAAAATACTTAAGTTCGTTACGTAACGGATGTTTTTCGGTGAAATAAATGCAATGTTCTTGTGAAGTGAATAGTTACAACCATTGGATATAATCTAACATAATATTTGAATAAAGTGAAAACAGTGATATTATGAGAAAACTACAGCGTGAAATAGTGACTAAATTCTGTGAATAAGAATAAATAAATCCATTTCAATTAGTTCAACAAGTAAACAAAACACGTTCGGCACAATACGAATATTAAGACAAGAGATAGGTAGTCTCGCAAAGCTACTACTTGGATGACTTAGTCATATATTCGGGCGGAAATTTCGATAAACATCTAGGACACGTAAGTGCAGTTTTAGGGAGGTTGCGTATCCAATACAATAAACCAGATTTAACCCTATTCAGATTTTATTAAGGCTTTATTGATAACCAGCCACACATAAGGACTAATATTTATTAAAGAAAAGAAAAAGGGTTAAAGTCACGCGAAGATTCAAAATGGTGGACAAATCAAAGATTGCGTACTTTTCGGTAGAAACAATTAACAGGTAAAGGTGAAGAACAGTTGTTTCAGGTTTTAGGGAGGAACGCTTGAAAAAAAAAAACAGGAAAAAACCCACATGCAAAATAGCTACGCGTTTTAAATAGATTCAAGTTGCGTGCATGTATCATCATGAAAAAAACACATACAACCAAAACTTCAGTCAGGTACCCATAGAACTTTGCTAAGGCCTTTGAGGGTGCAGCAAAATTAGTCATAAATCTCCCGGAGAGATAAGGAATGACAGGGTCCCATGTGTATTTAAGAGGAAACTCGGTTATTAACGGAGCGCCTAGGAATGAATGCAAAGTTACGGGTTTGGTGACAAATGAGACCGTGTTTCGCCTTAATGAAATCACGAGTGGTAGGAAAAGACAGATGTGTGAGTGGCATTGTACCTTACGTTTGTTTAAAAGCATTTGAGTCAAGACACGTACAGGGGCGGACTTCGTGAGAAGAAAATAAGCAAAAAATTAACGGAAGATTGAAAAAAAAAACAGATGAAGAAAAGTTACCTATGTTTAGGTCTAATCCCACCGACTAACACCTGTAGTCTTACCCGCTGGATTTAGACCTATAGGGAGGCTGTGATGAATCAAGGTCTCTCCCGAGGTAGATGATATAATCCGTCATAGTAGCGCTATCTGTCGGCACAGTCGCATATGAATTACAGGGAACTGCATACAAAAGTGGGGGAGTTTCCTTTAGGGTTGCGACGAAAGGAGAAGGCGTGACTTTCTGACAGGACAAAGGGGATTACAGATAGGGGGCGTGTTTAGGTTTTGATTTATATAGCATCGACCTTGGAAATATTCCCACAAAATGAATAGGTGAACGAACGGGGCTAGGATCAAGGTTAAATCACTTGACATTCTAGGAGTTCACAACCTTTTTTGAACGCATAACTTCACTCGGACGGAGCGAGATTTGGTAGCAACAGGCCTGTTACTCGAGGTTAAAAGAAGTAAGAGGGTTGCCAATTTCAGACACTTGAGAGAGTTGATTTTTGGGAAAATTTCGAACATGGTTCTGCGTCATTTAGTCGGTAATAACCATTATCGAAAGTACTTAATTTTATACGTGGCTTATGGAAGACGAAAATACATTAAAATTAATGTTTAGACGCTTGGCAGAGGAATTATGACCGAGTACATACGGGTTTGTTATGAAGGGAACTTGAGACCTCTGATTGATGCGAAACGAGTTGAGGGACGGAGAGAGAAGATAGGCGTGTGACAAAATCATTTGGGCCAACACCCATAATTGCAGGGAGGAATCGTGAAAATTCAGTAATAGTTCTTAAAATGAAACTGGCCAAAGAAATAAACAGGTTATCAAACCGATGCGATCTCGGACGAAAGGCAAAGGGTGAGCGACATGATGTGTACTGGGACATTTCAACTAGAACAAGTACCGAAAAGGCCTTAGGAACTTGGAATAATCAGTGAAAAGTGTGATTATTATACTAAACTACGAAAGGGGAAGGTGAATAAATGTGCAATGTAGGAGGCGACCTTACGCAAGGGACTTATCATACGGAGGAAGGGGAATGGTTGTCAGAAGTGATCGATTCGGGATGTAAAGGGAGGAACGGACGTGTACAGCATTCAATTCGACAAAAGGCGAGTTGCGAGTTCTATTTCCACACGGGAGAAAGAAGATTAAAGGTAGGCTGTAGGATATATCCACGAAAACGGAAAGTTAAGAGGAAAATTTTGATTAGTTACGCGTAAGGGGACGTCTTAGCGCACTAAAGGAAAGGTCATCAGAACACACATCACGGACCAAATAGGAACGCGAAAAATTTAAATTAGAAAAACAGGTCAATTTTGACGGATTATAAGGCACCTGCAGGATGGGGCAAACTTCAGAATTTCACCAGTACGGGCCTGTGTTGTGAGACGGCAGATGCCCATTTTTTCTGAGAAACGCAGAAGGGTAAGTCTGATAAGTTTTAAGTCACACAGAGGATATTGTGCGAGAAATATAAGACCGTAACGCTTCAATAAAGGTTGGATCGCAATGACAAGCGTAGTTAATTACTGCTATAAGACATCATGCGCGGGCACAAATCGAGAGAGTTCGTCACAAGTCGCCGAGGACCTTTTAAGGGAGTATACGCGCCGCGCTAGGAGAAATTATCACTTTGATAACTTATCCCGGACTTAGAGATTTTCTGGTCAAAAAACAGACAGTTCAATTCAGTGTTTGAAGAAATTAGACTCCTTAGAAATTAGTGTCCTTGACGTAATAATTAAATTCAGGTTGAAAAGTTTAATTGATATAAACGACTTGTAATTAAAATTAATAAACGCAAAAAATTCCTTCTCGAATAAAGTTGAACGCGATTTTATGTTTTAAATAAAGTCACGGATTATAAATGAATTGTATTAAAATTAATAAACGTTAAAATTTCTTCTCGAATAAAGTTGAGCGCTATTGCTATGGATTTAAATAAAGTCACGGATTATAAATGAATTGTATTAAAATTAATAAACGTTAAAAATTTCTTCTCGAATAAAGTTGAGCGCGATTGCTATGGATTCAAATAAAGTCACGGATTATAAATGAATTGTATTAAAATTAATAAACGTTAAAATTTCTTCTCGAATAAAGTTGAGCGCGATTGCTATGGATTCAAATAAAGTCACGGATTATAAATGAATTGTATTAAAATTAATAAACGTTAAAATTTCTTCTCGAATAAAGTTGAGCGCGATTGCTATGGATTCAAATAAAGTCACGGATTATAAATGAATTGTATTAAAATTAATAAACGTTAAAATTTCTTCTCGAATAAAGTTGAGCGCGATTGCTATGGATTCAATTAGAGTCACGGATCATAAACAAAAGGTTGTGGTCAAAAGATAATAAACCAAAAATATTCTTCTCGGAAAAAATTAAACGAAAGTGATAAAACTTTAATTGGGGGCTTCAATGGAGCCTCGGATTAAAGTCAAATTATAACGGAAATCTATATACCTAAGTATCTTGCTACCGCGCTTTGGGCTCGATCGAAGCCGTGTTACAACGAAATTTTTCAATAACTACCAGGTTAGGGAGGAGATATCGAAGCACATTCGTTACGGCCGGTAGAGAGGGTAACACAATAAAAATTAGGAAAATAATGTTGAGGATGTATCAGGTGGAGGTAAAGATATTATGTATAAGCTCAGGGTAAATCTAGTGATATTCGCGAACACCCCGCCCAAAATGGCAACGGTTGTGTAAAACCCAACCCGGATGTTGTTATTTAGCGGATAGGGGCTGGGTAAGTGTTTTATTTACAATTCAATTCAACCAAATTCCCAGATGGACTTGGAACGCGTGATGCTGATATTTGCCGACTGACAGTTACTACTAATCCACTTTAATATGTACATAAAACCAACATGTCAATTTTCAGGATTCCCCGACAAGATCAATATAATTACCCTCAAGCCTTACCCCATTCCCAAATTTACCTCTCGAATAAACTTCATAGTTGGGTAATGTCTGATAGTGTCGCTGCAAATCCGTTTCTCACAAACACGGACTAGACAGAAGGATTTTTTTTCTCACGCTATCACGTGAGAGGGGTTGCCAACGTGGACGAATCAGGCCAACGAAGCGCTGGAGAACTACTCCCCCTAACGGGGCCGTGTAGAGTCAAGGGCGCGAAAGTGGAATGAAGATTATGAAGCCAACTGGTAATGAACGAGAACACGGCCTGCGGTTGGGGCGTTTAGGATGAAGGCACTTTGGACGTCTGTGAAAATCCACGTGGAGGGCGGCGGCGTAATATTTCGTGGGAATAAGTCCGCAGCGCTATCACATTATCCAATGATGTCGACCGAGAGGCTGATGTAAGCCAACTGGAACGCTCCCTTGGCGGAATTACAGCAGCTTCTTTGAGGTGAACTGTAGGTCTGACGGCACGTGGGAGTTTGAGCTTCATCAGGCAAAACCTACACGACACACTTATCGCGTTAGTATCATGATATGGGATGCAATTACCTTCCCCATCTAGACTCAGTAAAGTAGTTCGTCCGGAGGAATGGGCGTTGGAGCGATTTCGGAAGTGGCGTGATGACTTAATTCGCTTTCTCTTGGACGTGAATGCATCCGACAGGTCAGGGTACCTTTATGAAATGGGTCGCCAGCTGTGGGGTATAGTGTAGCCACGTCGGAGTCAGCGTTTGATTTCTGATCACCATCCACCGTTCTCGTATTTGGTCAGCGGAGGAGCCAACGTAATTTGCAAAAAAAAAAAAAAACTTTTCGATCACATAGTTTACCCTTCCTCTCCTCCCCCCCCCCCCCCTCTCGTCCCTTCCATATAAAAGATTAAGTGTCGAATAACAAAATTAATATATGTAAAACAGAATGAAGGCGACCCCGGAGCTGAGATGGTGAAAACCGTCGCACTATGCATGTCAATACCATACTATACTAATTTGTGCAATAACGAAACTATTTCATGTCCTCGGATTTATTTAAGGTAGGAAAGAGCTTAAAAGGAAAGGTTTACAATTGATTACTACTGTATTAAAGTTAGGGGTACTGTAGGAGACGAGAGTAGGCTAAACGCGCGGTCTTATAAGAAAGTTTTTAAAATTTCAATGGTAAAGGGATCATTCACTCTAATTTAAACGAACCAGGATTACCACAAATATATGCATTAATAGCCCGTTCATATCTCATATGAATTTCAAAACCAAAAAATACACAACGCTGAAAAAGGGGCATTATTGCGAATTAAATCTTAAGATCTTCTGCCGTATGTTCCATACGGGGGTCGAAAGACTTAGCTAGGGTTTCTTCTTAAGGTAGTCCTCTAAGGGCGCCACCAACAGCTTAGGAAAGTCGAAGGGCAATGACCAGGATGTTACAACATTTTGCAGATCAGACAGGAGAAATAACCATTATTTCAAATAGGTATAAATGTAGAAGGATGGAAACATTACAAGAGTCGAATATTTCGTTTAAGTATTTAGTTAAGACACTTTTATAAATGTTCATAATTTACTTCCCAGCAACCAACCAGCTTTGTGTTTCGCGTCCAGACGTTTCTCGATGTGATAGTATATATTTCTAAAACTGATCTATATTATACTTCTATATTATGACGGCCGGCATAGTCCAGTGGTAACGCATTGGACTGCCATTCCGAAGGTCGCGGGTTCGAACCCGGCGTGCGCAAATAAATTTTATTTGATTAATTTGTGTTATTTCACAATTAATTAATTAAAATAATATATAGTATATTTGCGGCACGTTCCAGAGTGGAAGATACTACCAGTATCGCCCTGGTGTAAGACCACCATTCAGAATTGAAACGTTGCTCCAAATGGCTTTAGCCGTGTTTAGTGACTAGATCTGAATAGCCAGGTACTTCCCCACCTTCCTCTTTCCCTTCCCCACTTACCTTCAGCCTCACAACATCCCCCAATTGGGAATGCCATAGTCTCACTGGCTCCAGACGGGAGCAGTTGGGACTCTTGTGAGGTATTCACTCTAAAAAAAAAAAAAAAAAAATACGATGTGAATATGCTTAAAATAAAGTAAAATAATGCTTATATATGGAATGTAATACGACAATTGGGTTTATTCTCTTTTTCACATCTATTTTTACAAGTTTTCATAGTACAAGTCAACATTTTGCCGTGTTATTTCGTAAAATGAACCGATGATGCCTCGACCATAGTTCGCACAAGAATGATGACGTCACGTTTTCAAATTTCACTTGAGGCCATACGCGAGCCCAGCCGGCTCCAATGGAACCGGAATGGGGAGTGGGGATAATACGCTTTTAATCACTTAGGGCAGGTCTACTAATATTCATATGTCTATGGGTGAACCTCTAATTTAATACAAATAAAAATAATAAAAAAATTTTGGGTAGTCACCTTTAAATTTGTCGCACAGTCGTGCGTCCTGCTTAACCCTAGATAATGAACTCAATTTTATTTTCAAAATTAAAATATTCAGATAAGCAATAAAATAAGTACCTACATATAATAAAAGGTGTCCGGAAACTTTTAGTATAAGCGGGAAACTTGTGAATCTAAAAAACAAATGTAAAACCCAAAAAAAAAAAAAATTTTATATGAGTATTTCGATTATTCCCTTGTTTCGGCAACCAAATGTTAAAAGAACTTTTGGAGAAGGGTCTACGCTTCGATGCTTTTTAACCCTTAAATGCATGATTTATTAAATTTTCTGGAAAAAAATATATTTTTGTAGATATTTACATGCATATGCAAGGAAATATAAAGAATTTATTTTATTTGTAATTTTTTAATGATATTTGATAAAAAAAAATTGTTGCAAATTTACAACACCATGTATTTAATAAAAAATAATATGAACAATTTACGTATGAAAAAAAAATAAAAAACCTAAAAAAATTCTCAAAACTAATAAGCGTACCGGAAAAATACGAGTTATTACATTTAAATATTGTATTATTGTATCTACTTACCTAAGAAAATCAAAATAATAACAGCAAAACCAAACTGTAATTCTAACCTCCAACCAATTTTCGAGAATCTTCACTTTGTTGAAGAAAAAGTGACGTTTGACATTCGCGAAAGAAAAAAAAGGTGATGCCAATAGATAAAATATATTACCGTGAACTTGATAATTCTAAAACGGCATGCATTAAGTATACACCAAAGAGTTAAAGGTGGTTTGAACGGTATGTTGCAGTTTTACAACAGTGTGCATTTAAGGGTTAAAAGTCATCAAACAGCTGATATTAGCCCCCTACGGATCGATATACACGGTGTCCGGAAACTCGTAGTACAAGCGGGAAACTGGTGAATCTACATCACATTTGGAGTCGATTTTGTAGTATATTTTTTTTTGATTAGAGCTTTCGTTTTCGAGTAAATCGAGTCAGAAGTTGATTTTTTTTTTGATCAAATTCTTATAAATTATTACTGAAGATCATAGTACCCAACTAATTAAAACTATTTAAAAGTAAAAGAAACCCGGATTTAAAGCATTATTTTGAAATCACCCTTCATTTAATCCGGTGTAATCATAAAATATTTCTGCTCTGCAGGGTTAAAACTTCTATTGTTCTAATATTCATACCTATCTCTGACATATTCGCAAAATATAGCTTTCTCTAGTTTGCTGGGTTCAACTAACATATGAAGGAAAGAGACGCACGATAAACAGATGTCCCATTTCTGTTAAATCGTAAGTATGTCAGTTTTGGTTTATAGGTTGCCGCAGGTGGCCGTATTTATGTGATTTTTTATACATTGTTTACATTGCATTTTGCTTTAAGAAGTTTTCTCGTTAATTTAAACATAAAAGCGAATTGTGGTCGAAATTTGTGTGTTTTAATACGAGTTATTATTGTTTTGATAGTGATACTTTAAGATTTAGCATCGATGCGTTCGACGTGTTTGAAAACAGTTTTACGTTTTTAATGTTTTGATTTTGAGTCTTATGATGCCTTCGACGAGGTAAAAATCAACACCGACATGATTCAAACAGTGCAATAATCAATCATCAGACGGACCCAACTGTGCTTGGAAGTTAACGGTTAACATTTAAAATAATTTGACGTGTTTGTGTTTTGAATTGGAGATCGGATGTATGTATCTTTATGTTAATTTGGGTTCCCCATGTGGTTTAGATTCTCCAGTTTCCCGCTTGTTCTACGAGTTTCCGGACACCGTGTATTTAAAATTTGCATTTTAAAATCCAATCCAAAGTTAAAATTTTAAAAAAGTACACCACAAAATCGACACCAAATTTCTCCGGACACGATTTACACAAAAACGAAAGCTCAAATAAAATTGTACTTAAAAATCGCCTACAAATTTATTTGTATTCACTAGTTCCCGCTTGTACTATCAGTTTCCAGACACCGTAAAAACCGTTAAAAATAATCTAGTTAAAAAATTTTCCGCATTAGTTCGTTTTACTTATTCTCAAAACTCTTAAAAGTAACCGGCCGTTTGTAATAAATTAAATAAATCATGTAAAATTTTCAGTTTGTGTCTTGTGTTTCGAAACTGGTATGTATTATAAATTTTGTGAAAGTTGCAGATTCGCCGATGATATTATTATTAAAGTTCACCAATAACAGGTATTTTATTTTATGTATGCTGTCAGTTAGGTAACATTAATTTGTTTTTCTGAACTATGTTATTTGAAATACGTGTTTTTGGTGCCTCTCCTATCGCAAATCGACTATCATCAGGGTAATCCTCACACTGCATGCGGTAGCCCAGAAGTTACGTAAACTCATTTCGAAGCCATGAAGTAATGCGGCATTTTCTTCTGCAACATCTTTTATCAATTTTCCTATGAATTATCAATTTTATAATCTTGTTAGCTTAATACCATATTAAATGTAACATGTCTTAAAAAATGGAAAGCTCTTTCTTTAACATATCATAATATTCCGTGTGGTGTATCTGATAAAAATAAGTAAATTAGAAAACGTGTTGAGTTGAAATTTATTCTTGACAGAAGCAATTCCATCCCACCCATTTACCAGGTTGATATATCTATGATCTCACCATATATTTTTCACAGCTCGTTCGTATAAAACACAGCCATATTACTTTAAACTACGTTGGTTATTGGGACTTTTCACTATGATATTGGGTTCTCAATGGAAAGCTCATACGTCATACTACATAGCAGTGATGAATGCAGCGATGCATGGGGTGCATGCTGTCCGTCTATTAGTTGCATGATTTATTGATATTGATTCATAAATTCGTGTTGTACCGAGCCGGTATAACATCCATACTGTTGAGTAAATTATGATGTGAGTTTCATTGTGATGAATGTATCCACATAAAAGTTTAGGCCGCGGGTGGAAGTTTCTTTCTAGATTTGATTGATGGAGAAACTGTTTTTTGGGCGGTATGTTTATTATCATACTCACATTTAGACAGTTTGATATTTTCATACCATATTGACGATGTCCGTGGAATGGTCGGCTCCCTTGTCTACGTGTCTACGGGAAGCCGATTTTACCCCAAAAAGAGCAAATGCATGGGTAGATAATTGAAATACCTAAGTTTCTTACACGTTTTCCTGTAGATGTTTTCTAATGCTAAATATTTGACAATAATAATAACTGTATGATATTTAATTTCATCTTCAATGGTTTCATGACAACTCAGCCCAATGACAAATTAATACGCTCTTGAAAAGTGATAGAAATAACGTCAATAAAAGTGAAAATAAAAAATTAGCCTATAAACATAACTTAATCTAACCTAACCTAATAGTTTTATTTTAATCCCTTCTCATTCACTTTTCAAGAGTGTGTTAATTTGTCACTGTCCTGGGTTGTCCGGTAACCACGTGTTTTATATGCTTTATGCATACTTTCAAAACAATATAATTTAATGTTGCGTTAATTATACTTGCAATGACAATGTATTAACCACCACAACTCGGGCATGTGCCTAGCTTGGTGGTCTAAACATTCTCAATGGCTGTAATAAACAACGCACTGAATAAAGAAATATATAAATCTGTATATATATTTATTTTTTTATTCAGCGCATTGTTTATTCAAATTGTCTACTCAAAATATCTTTAAAACATTACATATTATATTAATATAACTTTAGATTGCCTCCGTTCCACTTAAATGTCCATGAATATTGTTGGGGAGTATTTTATTTGTACATACAAATAAAACGTGAAAAGCATTCAACTCTGAAATAAAAGGAATGCCTTTGTGTTAAGCACATCAGTTATTCCTTTTCAATAAAGTTTTTCATTAAATATTTTTTTCAATTTCATGAAGCTTGTTTATCTAGCAATTTAGTAAAACTAATCGATGAAAATATGACTAGAAACCTTTCGGTGTAAGAGTCGAATGAAGCCATAGTTCCATCGCAGAGAACCTTGGGAGGAACTTCGGCTGTAGGAATTCCGCCCGAAAGTTTCGCAAGTAAGTAAGAAGCCTTCGCAGCATGTTTTCCGCCGTTCATCAACGTCTGTTCTTTATTACTTTCACAGACCAATTCTTTCTTTTACCTATAAATCATGAAATTATCTCCTCGGGCTCGAAGTCAAATTGATTAACAGTGAGTACATTTTCCAGCATGTTTCTTGAAAAATAAACGAATTTTCCGAAGCGATATTTCAGATTTTCCACATCATTCTTTTGATAAATGAATACTGCCTCGACTTGAAGGAAATATGAGACGTTTCGTACGCGGGAGGCTTTCGTTAAAAAGTGTAAGCAAATAGCAATCCCTAGGCTTTTACCCACGTGTAACGCGATATTTGATTATTATTTCTATGTATTACACAATGTTCAAAGATGTAGATTATTCTTCTGCTCACTGGGGTGTCATGTTTCATACATTTATTTGATATGAGAATGAAAAGCTTACAGTAGATGTGTATATTCATAACATGCAATTACTCACCTGTCTTGAAAATCTTTATGGCGATCGATGCGCTTAAAAAGTATAAGATTATTAAGGACAGTTATTTATTATTCATAACATTATACATTTTCATTACAAACAATTACTTACTTCTATTTACATCTTCAGAAACTATTTACAGATTTAATAATATAATAATATGATATTATTTATGTAATCTACATAATTCAATGAACTGCTAAACCACTATCCATCTGTCTAAAACACATATTTATGCATTAAAAAATGTATTTACATGGAATGTTTCACTAACATCAGTTTTCACATTTTTAACAATAAGGAAAATATAGTAGTCGCCACTTTTTTTCTCCGATCATTCAACAAATTAAAAATATTCAATCGCAGTATAATTAATTACCATGGTTTGCATTTAAAACAGGTACCTATTTCAAAATAATTGCAAACGATTGAATGAAAAAAGTGATAGATTTAATGTACCGTTAAATTTAACATTTTACCAAAAAGATTTAGAAAATTCGTTGGCACTTCTATAAATATGTTTTTTTACGATTATCTACGCATAAAGATAGCAAAAACTGTTTTGCATGTGATTCATTGAAAAAACTTTCGATAGAATAGATGTTTAGGAACACCATATGTATTTTATGAACAATAAAATCAGTCAATATTGATAAAAAATCAAACATGTCCATTATTCAATTAAGATCACATTTATTTTCTAAGAAAACCCCAAACAAGTATTATTTCACATTTATTAATAACGTAAACTGACCATAAAAATATATTTTGTATTGTGAACACTACAAAATATTAAATAAAATAATAAATACAGGTTTTCCAAGAAGAGGTGTTATTTTGATATTCAATCGTAAAAGATCAATAGTTTCGTTGCTTGTGTGGCACGTAGCGCCGTTTTGTTGAAAATAAACGTTGTCCAGATTAATACCATCCAATTTCGGCCATAAAAAATTATTAATCATCTCTCGATAGCGCAATCCATTCACCGTAACTGTTGCTCCAGCTTTATTTAAAAAAAAGTAAGGTCCAATGACTCCGCCGAACCATAAACCGCACCAAACAGTTACACGTTGAGGATAGAGAGGCTTTTCAACAATAATTCTTGGGTTTTTCGAGCCCCAGATGCGACAATTTTGTTTGTTGACGAAGCCACCGAGGTGGAAATGGGCCTCATTACTCAAGATGATTTGCATTTGATTTTACTCAAGTGAATTTTAATAATTTCAATGCGTTGTTGAAGCGTGTATCGTTCCATTTTTATTAATAGCGTAGTTTTTACTTGTCAAATGTCAAAAATGACAGCTTTAAAATTATCATCTACCGAAATAGCGGGCTATTCAAAATAACACTTCTTATTGGAAAACCCTGTATAATAATTAAAATAAAATAACTTTGTTTTGAATAACACTTTATTGTATATATTTTCAATATATATAAAACCAACCGGTTTCGGTACATCCTGAACCTTCATCAGGGTTATATACAAACATATATTAAAAATATATCAATTGGTTTTATCAGTTATTTTACTAAAATTATATATATCTACAAAGTGAAAAATAGAATAATAACAATTTGAAATCATTGGGAAGACCTTGGATACAAAGAAAATGATTTGAATGGATTTTTTTAATTTAAACTTTTTTTTTCAAACTTTTTATAATTGATGACGAAGATGGACGACGGTCGTTTTAAGTATTATATGTTTAGGGTGATGGTAACATGTATTCTTCATAAAATGAATATTACTGCCAAATTTTGAAAAGAAATAAACATACACATTTTTGTGATAACTGTTAATTTCATAACGGTTTACTTAAAATCTGCAATCAAGTAATATTTCCCAGAAGAATTTTTTTCATTAAAAAAAAAATTAACTCATATTTTATAAACGTTTTCGTTATAATTTTTAATTTATTCACTGAATTATTGTCAAGAATGTAGCACATTAAACGAATAAATTGTACGCAAAGGTCATAATGTAAACACATTAAAGTCAAATGTTTGGGT
The DNA here is from genome assembly GCF_061612785.1 of Hesperophylax consimilis. Lineage (NCBI taxonomy): Eukaryota > Metazoa > Arthropoda > Insecta > Trichoptera > Limnephilidae > Hesperophylax > Hesperophylax consimilis. Next base: position 25,801,947 of record NC_142836.1, on the reverse strand, counting down.
ACAACAATGAGCCAGTGTGGATGTGTGTGTGCAGGGGTTGAAGTGGAAATCCTCAGTTAGGCCGACACCAATGTAAGACGAGAAAAGAAAGCAGTAGAACTAGCACTTCTGTAGCCGAGGAGCTTCTCACTCCTGGAATTATAAATAAATATCATTATTAACAATTATATTATTTTCTTTATTACACATTCAACAAATTTATCGATGCAAGTAAATCTAAAACATTTCTAAAAACAAGAAAATAAGAAATACAGTAATATTTTCATATTACAAAATTAAAATTTCAATTAGTTTTTAAAGATTATTTTAATCAGTAAAGTCGCAAATAGACTTAAAAAGGAGGTTTTACACGAACCGCAACAAAACTTGCCGCTTAAACACTGCTTGATTGATGTTTAATATGTCAATACTTATCCGAAGTGATTCAATTAAACAACAAGATAGCTCTCCCCACCGGCAAGACCATTGGCAAGTCTGAAAAAATGTCTTTTTTTATTTATTTTTTTTAGTTTTGTCACCTGTTTGCACTGTAATTATATTACGCTTTACTTTCACACCGCACCGCGAAACTTGGGTGAACATTTTTCGAAAATTAAAAAAATAGTATAAAGAACAAAGTTTTTAATGAAGGTAAGGTACCTTTGTGTTTTAGTAGTCGAAAAACTTTAACTGAAGCCCAGTTTAAAAAGATTATGTTAAATTTGCGCTTTTCAATTGTATAAGCAAGTGGAACATTTTAAAGAGAATTTTGATTGTGTAGCGGTAAACTGTATCGTAGGGTGACCGGATAAATCATCAAAATGAAAATTCATCACATCTTTAAAAAGTTATATAAAATCATGGAAAGTGATGAAACGAAAACTTTATTATCTGGGTTAAGTAAGTTAAGTTAGGTTAGGTTAGGTTTAATTTTTTTTTTCATCGTTTCTAATGACTTTATATCACTTTTTAAAGGTGTATTGAATTTTCACTGTGTTGAGTTATCACGGAACTGTATCGTAGGACTACTGTGGGGAAAGATGGGACTGTGGGCGGGTGTTTTAAACTATTTCGAATCTGTTTGAACCACGATCGGTATTTTTTGTTTCTTTGTTTTATGTGAACACAGCACAAGTTCAAACTGTTTTGCGCCCGTCTGGAACCAGTGGGACTACAATATCCCCAAGTGGACTATGTTGCGGGGCTGAATGTAGCTGTGAGGAGAAGGAAGAAAGAAAAAAAGAACTTGGGGAAGTGTGCACAAATACGTTCAAACGAGCGCTCTTTAAAATACGCGAATGTACGTCTAAACACATTTTTTCTCAACCGCATCCAAATAAAAATAATTTATGATCATTTATCTTTGGGTCTTATTTTGAAATAAAAATCTAAGCAGTATGAGCGAGAAGCACGGAGTGTTGCTTATTTTTGTACTTGTAGGACATTCACTTTGACGTTAATTTTCTATCGGGGATAAATATACAAAAGATATTAAAAAAATATATATTTTAACCATCTAAAAACATGTTTTAATATTGATTCGCAGACAGGTGGTTAAAAAAATTATATTTGAGTAAATCCTTAAAGCGTGTTATTTGAAATCTTAAAACCACCTCATGCGAAATTATATATAAGCCTTTGAATTTGTGGTAATAGGAATATTTATATCATTTTGTAAAGGTTTATTATCAAATTTCAGCATTTGCGTTCTACTCTCAGCGTAATCCTGGATAGAAACCACAGATACCTACCCAGCTTAAAGGACTAAGCCTCGACAAAGCCTTTGTTTTTGTTGTGTCTCATAATGAACACTTATCTAAAATGCATAACTTGATTCAGGTTATGATTTACAAATGAAATTAAAACAAGTTTACTGCGCGCCAGGTAAATTTTAATACCCGTTGATCTATTCAGGACTTCGCCGTATTACTATTTTGTTATATTTATGTGTAAATTAAATTTTTGATTTCCTGAATGCATATCTTGGAAGTTGAAATTTAACCACTTCCTGCCATCCGATCGAACTGAAACTAAGTATACAGTCTCATTGTCGACGACAATGCGTATTGGTGACAATCTATTTGGTGGCAATATTGCATACAATATACTCATTTCTCTGAAATTGGATGACACTACAGCAGTTAATAAACAAAATAAATGTCGGTCCTACCCAATCGGGTTTGGCGCAGTCGTTAGTGCAATTGACTCTATACCCTGAGGAGGAAGATTCAATCCACTGTGAAAAAATTTTTTTTTTTGAAAATGGCTACTAACCGGCCCAGGAGATAGGAACTAGGTCGAAAATTGAATGTATTATAGTAAAAAAAACATGATGAAAATGATTTTTTCAATAAACTCTTTTGATATTCTGGTTAGTAGTTGTAGGTATCTAGTATAATATAGAAACAAAACATCTTCTATCTAATCTGACATTTAAAGAAGAGTGTCTGTGGCGGGCGAGCAGACCAGCGGCGTGGCTTTATTTTTTATACAAATCTACAGTTTTATTCCGAGGTTGACGAAATTTTGCGCACTTGTCTTTCGAACGATAGGAAAGACACTGTCTACGCGAGATTTTAAAAAAACAAGTCCCACCCGCTTTCTCACATCTTAAATTATAATTTCGACACTTGTCAATGAACACTTTCGTTCAAATTAAAAGTAAAATATGTACATCTGATTTTGATACTCTGTATAGTGCTGTGTATTTCATCTATTTTATATTAAAATGAACATTTGTAAAACGCAAACGCGGTTTTTTATGTAAATTGGACTAAATGGTGGAAACACATTGTTCTAAATCACATTTTTCTACCTAAGCCCAGTCTTTGTTCGCGGTAAACAATTCTGTTCCTTATATTTCTCTGGTCTTTTCTCGGTGTTCTACTTCTCCCCTTAATTTAATAACTGGACGATATATCTAGTGAATCTGTTAGTATTCCTATCGTCCTAAGCTTGAAAGAAATTTAGTACTAATTTGTCTCATAATGAAATAAATTTGTAAAATCAACGTTTAAGTGGATAAAATAGCATTACTCACCACTAGAGCTTTCTCTCGTTCCCAGCACGGAAGCAATCTGCGGCTTCTCTCCCTCCAGGATGAGGTGAGCCTGCGCGTTGTACAGCGAGAAGACCGTCGCCCGGCACGTCACAGTCAGCCTACCCTGCAGGAAGCTCTCCTGGCTGATGGCCAGCACCAGCGAGGACCCACTGCTCTTCTTAACCATCGCCTCTTGCTTCACAACCTTAGTCTCAAATACAGATTTCTTCGCTCCATCCTCCAGCGAATCGCCTTGATTATATAGTCTATCTTCAGTGACCCGTTTTTGAAATCCTTCGTCTATATTTCTTTTTTGTTTAACCAGCTTGGTTTCAAAAACAGATTTCTTCACTCTTTCTTTCAAGAAATCGTCTTGGTTATGGAGTCCCTCTTCGGTGACTCTTTTTTCAAATAATTTTTCGTCTATATTTATTTTTTGATATCTGGATTCACGTTTATAATTAAGCGCGTGGATTCCAACTTTATCAACATTCCTCTGCCCTCTGCGTAGGTATCCGATGTTTTCCTCAGCGGGATCGTTACCGCTTTCGGCATTAATCTGCCCGAATAGTCTAGTAACGTTCCTGCTTGCCGGGGAATACGAATACTCGCCGTGAGGGGGCAGTCTGGTAGGCTGAGGGTACGCAGGTGGGTCTAAATCCATCGGTGTGCCTTTTACCTAATTGGAAACAATACAGAATACATGTAGTGGACACAGGCATGGCTTTTTTTAAACACAGTCGGGAGAGATATATTATCTCGAGCATGTGGCTTTTCAATTTCAAATTAAAATTCTGCGACACCGGTAAATGCTGACCATAAATAGTGTTTCATTGCCCACTTTTTCCATTGAATTTTTTCGCAGTGAAAGTTTCGTTTTTAATTTTCTCTCGTATTTTATTTTGAACTCGATGTAAAATGGTTTCTTTTGGGAATAAAAACACGATATTATGTTTTATAAAATAACACATGATATTATAAATTTGTGATCTAGTGAAAATAATAAAGATAACTCTTAAGTTTAGACTAAAAAAGTTCTAAAAAGTAATCAAATTCAAAATGAATACTATTTATTGTACAAAAGTAAAATATTATAACTATTTTCAAGGGAATTAGCTTAAATCGTATACCCACTTTTTTAAAATACTGAAAATGGAAAAAATTGTAAAGAAAATCTGTTTAAACTGAAAATAGTGCTGATTGATGTTTGTGTGGGTATTCGTTAGGTATTGTGATGTTTGATTAATATTAATATTTTTAAATATATATAGGAACATTTGTATGTGTGAAGAAGATAGTAATGTATGTTATCTGTAAAACTGAATTTATGTTATGATTGTTTTGGTGGGAATCTGTTAGAAGTGTGTATATTTATGATTATCAGTATACATTCGAATTTTAGAAGAGGAACGAAAATGAGCCTAGTTACATAAAATTTTGAAACTTCGTGTGAACTTATTTCATACATTAGAGTAGAACTTCAGACAAAACCTTACTCACGGAAAAACTTGATGAAATTAAGGGGAAGCAACAAACCAAAAATGTGTATATTCTTGGTATACTTTATATTGTAGGTAATAGGCATTAAAATCGCTTGACAAACGGAGCCTACGTTCTATTCCAAGCAAAAAACTGTTTTTATTTTATTTATTTTAACTGTCACAGATAATCTTATAGTTTAAGTTTTTTCCTTTACGCGTTCATACATTTCTATTGAAAATAAAAATTTTTAGAAGTTTACATTTATATTTTTTATTGAGTAATTTATTTTTTTATTTGTATTCTACTTAAGCGAAACGATAAGAAAACCTTCAATTTATCTAAACCATATTTTTTGGTATTCATAATGTACACCAATTTCTAATAAAGATTAATCAAAATAGTGATTTAGCACTAAGCTTCGCCTTAACAAGATGAGCAAATTGATTTCGATTGTGCCGTAACTCTTATGAACTAACTCTAGAACTTTTGCTTTGAATTTGAGATTCGTGAAAGTGTTGATTTGGATAATCTAGACAAGCGATAAAATACGTATCTGTAATAAAATATTTTAACAGAAAATCATTTTAATTGCCATTTTCGAAATTGAAACTGATTTGTCGGGAATTTAGACTATCCCTATTGACATATTATATTTAGATGAGACGCGAAGCAAATAAATAGCGCCACTTTCTTATCTTCAATTGGTCCAATTCGACCCCCAACGCTTTTATGGCGAATTAACCGGATCCGGTCCCCGCGCTCCTCTACTCGCCTGATAAGACTGAACCACTTTTGCACGCAATGGCGCTTAAATGACAATCCTTTAATGGGCCATGATTGCAATTCATCAATTTAATTAGTTGTTATTAAATTCAGCATTCGTAAATGGACAATTTCGATAGACAAGTAAAGTTACAAACTCTTCAAAGGACGGTAAATCGTTTACAACGATACACAGCGGTAGATTAAACGTAACGAAAAATTAGACGCCTGCGCCAAATTCGCTAGGGATTGCAAGTACAGCAGAGTGTTTTTAGTTTCTACTACACATATTGCGATCGTCGATTTTGTGCAAAAAGCTTCTTCCGCCCGCCAGCCGCGGCGCTCAGCGAACTTTTTAAAGTGTCATTGTACGCAGAGAGTGCACTAGCTGAAGCCGTCCGCACCGCGCCGTGCCGCGCCGCACAGAGCGACGGCCGCGCCCGAAGGCGGACATCGAATTTAAAAATATATAATTGATTTATTGAAAATCAACGTACTACGATTTATCAAACATTTATATAAAACAATGCACTACTTTGAAAAGTTATATTTTGTAAATTCTTCAGGCATTCAAAAGAATTCAGTATCACGTCGTGCACTACCAATCTGCTTCCTGGAAAATGGTAGAGTAGCCACTTCTCAACAATCTAGTTCGAATTCCATATTCATTCATTCATTCATATCTGACAGTCCGTATAAAACAATGGTAAAAAAACTATTGAATACATAATACCTTTGATTTTTAACAAATTGCTATATGAATTAAAAGAATATTGCTCTATTATTAAATTGTCTTTAAAATTAAAATCATGGCTACTAAGGAATAACCTCATGTATTAAGACTGTTTTTCCACATAACACAGTTCATGAAAGCTTTTTGTTTGACAAGCCCCCAAAGGGCACACAAACTCCAACGGCTTGGAGGGCTTTGAAGCAGAGAATGGACGGTTATCTCGAGAGTATTTCCTCCTCGGGTAAAAATAATCTCATCGAATTGAATGTTTCAAAGATCCAATCCTGTCTGATTACGTCTAAAAGGGATCCAAATGATAATCTAGTCTCCTTCAACGGAAGCAATCTTCCGAACAGGCCTTCCATTGATATGCTTGGTGTAACTATAAGTGACCAGCTCAGGTACGGGGGCTCCATCGAAGCCAGAGTAAAGTTGGCCTCTCAGAAGCTGGGCGTACTGTACAGGGCCCCCAGATACTTTAATAATACACAACTGCTGGCCCTGTACAAATCGCAAGTGCGCCCTACTGTCGAATTTGGCAGCCATCTCTGGTCCGGAGCCCCTAAATACCTGAAAAAAACCCTTGACTCTGTGCAAAAACGGGCGGTCCGTTTGATAGATTCTCCAATTTTAACAAAAGGACTGCAATCTTTAGAGCACAGGCGTCAGGTAAGTATGCTGTCCTTGTTCTATCGGTATTACAATGGAAGATGCTCTGAGGAACTAGCGTCATTGATCCCTTCGGCACCGGTGCGTAGTCGGGATACACGCCAAACGCGCGCCCAACATTTGTACACGGTTGACATTTGTCACATGAGAACGGCTCGCTTCTACGATTCGTTCTTAAGTTCAACAGCTCGGCTGTGGAACGAACTGCCGGCCTCTGTGTTTCTTCCCTCCTACAGCATGGGACTCTTCAAGACCCATTTTCACTCCTTCCTCTCCACAAAAAGACCCTCCACACAGCATCCCCAAAGATGACATAGGCCCTGAGGGAAATTATTTTCTTCAGGGCCTCCTGTGTGGAGTTAATATAAAAAAAATAAAAAAATAACATTGTTTCTGTATTTTCAACTTTAAAGTATAACACAATTTATGTATTTTTTGGTTTTTGTAGATATGTATATATTACTACGCTAAAGCGTTGATGAATATTTCATTTATGTATTGTACTATTATTATATGTGCAACTAATCTCCTGCTGACAAGCTACTTGCAGTAGGTTAGCGGGTATAAATAACATTGTATGTAATTTATATACAAATAAATAAAAAAATAAATAAATAAATTAGTCCTAAAGTCTAAGGACAGGTTGTTTCACAGAATTTTAACAATTCAACAAGTTTCAAAGTTGATTTTTAAGTTCTGTGAAGGTTCAATTCATGTTCTATTATTATATCATCGTTGGACAGTTGCTTCATAAAACTGAAATAATAACAGAACTTGGATAGAACCTTCACAGAACTTGAAAATCGACCTTGAAATTTGATGAATTGTTCAAATTCTGTGAAACAACCCGTTTTTAATTTCATTGCAAACTGATACATTTAATCGAAATGATAATAGGTAGTAAAATATTAGTAAATGGTGTAAAACATGAGATTTCATTTAGTTATTATAATGAGGTCTCAACCATGAATATTTTTTAAGCAATTTTCTATTCCTGATTTTTCGTAAAGATTACTTGTAAAATTCTCACTCTTCCAAATATCAGATATTGGTACTGGGAATTTAAAAGATCTTAAGCGTCAGAAATTTTTTATCGAATAGTACTCCATCAATATTAATGTCTACTTTTCATTTCATGAGTAAAAATGTATATTTTAAAATTGACGTGTATACGCGGCTACAAGCGTTAGTCGAAAGATCACAAAATAAAAATATTTCGCTTTCTGTTCGTGTATGTACATCAATCGCACCATTGTGCGGGACGTGAATCACGGATACTTTATGCGCAGTTCGGGCCCCCGGCCAATGGAAATGGATATTTTATTAACACTATAAAAGCAGCCTAAGTGCCAATGTAACTGGCCGGTTATACGCGGCGCCTCCGGGGAGGGAAAATGAAAAATAAGCATTCATTAGCGCGTGGGGTTGGGGTAAGAGGCGGGTGGCAGAAGGGAGGAAGTGGAAAGGGATGGTTTCATTCGCCGACTAATAAAGATGCTACCAAAACACTGACATAACTCAACTTGTTTTTCTATTTCTTGTGCATAGTTAACGGCGGAGTTGTTTATGGTTTTGTGATTAGTTAGTAGAACTCCAATAAACTATTTAAAAAAATTCTTTGCATTATTTTCTAATTGCTATTATTATTAGACAGGTCGGTATCTGAGTTGACATCGCGTTTAGGTCCCACCCTGGCATAGTGTGTTCAATTCCTCGGCTGGCTAAGTCTTGCATCACAACACAAGCAACATTTTCCGCTAACTATGGTGGTAGTAGGAGATTTTCAAATATTGTATAGTTATTTGTAACCCGGGAAAGTTTGTATTTCTTTAAAAAGCTATGATCTCTGAAACAACTTCCACGCAACATTCAATGCATAACCGTACTTGCAGAATACGATAATTGTTTTTTTGTATTTATTCTTTTAATTGAACAATTAAAAGTGGTTCAAAAATAATTAAACCTAGACTCGGCAATAGTATATTTTTGTTTGGTTTTCGTTTCGTGAAACAAGGTACAATTAGGATTCCATCAAAATCAAGTTTTTAATAAAATAAGAAAATCATTCCAAAATTTACAAAATAAAGAACGTGTGTTTACATTAACGTTTCATGTTTTTAAGTAAACTTACTAATAAAACATATTAGTGCTTATTGCTTGTTATGTTTTTTATATTCTAAATGTGGACGTGACTGTTTGTGTATGCCTCGCTGGGTGTATTAACGTGATATATTTATATCATTCTCATTATCAATTCAGTATCAAAACTCTGCCTTACAACTAAGCATACATAATCGTATGTTTGTTCGGTATATTTCATTAAAATAATCTGATACGAGTAATATATTAAGTCCCATCTTAATGGAGGGCTTCCAGTAAGTGGACTGACTCGGAAATCCCCTGAAATTATACAAGTCACGGATCCTCTCCACCAAAGCTCGGGTATCTCAGTTCCTACTTCAACTACTCCTCCGTAATGCAGTTCTAATCTGGCATTTACGGGACGAGGCGGAGTGAATTACTTGCTCAATAATATAGCACCCCCCTCCCCCTCTTTCTTCATTCCACTCACTACAAATAACGAGATGATCGATAGTGCCATCTCATGTAGAGGAGGATACTACATATTTATCAATTAACATAATTATTACGACAAATAATTCAAGACTTATTTATAGGTATCTAGTTTATTAGTCATTTAGGTAATAAACACAAGTGTTCACCATTGCGTTTTTTTATTTAATCCGCACAGGAGGCCCTGAGAAAAATAATTTCTCTCAGGGCCTATATCATCTTTGGGGATGCTGTGTGGAGGGTCTTTTTGAGGAGAGTAAGGACCATGTTGTAGGAGAAGTCCATCAAATCGTTCCACAGAAAAGCTGTGGGAACACTGCCAAACACTGTACCGTAGTTTAGAATAGGAATCATTATAAAAATAATCAAAAAAAAAAACTCAAATTGTTTAATATCCTCTTCTAATTTGTCCAGTTTCAATCATTCGTAGCGGTTATAAACCATCCGAATATCAACCATAGTAGATATTTTCAAGAAGTCAGTACATTTGCTCTTATGGTGTCCTCTTTTACCGAATTAATGGCCATGCACTACTGATGATATGATATTTTCAGCGGTCATCCGTAATTCGAACTACCTGCCCGTCTTTAGGGACTTGAGTGTAAAGTCAACAATCCTTCCATACTCCTAATCCATAGAAAGGCGATATCCGTCAGGGTTCTTTGATGTGGTGATGATTTTCATAAATTGAGAATGACTGTCGTAAATGGAGATAAACTCGTAGATAAAAGGAGTCAAACGACTTTTTTTATTGCCTATGAAATATTGCATTATGTAGTAACAAACTTTGAATTTTTACCCTGAATATATAAAAGTTCCAATATTTATCTACCTAAGTGGGTACCTACCTATAGAAGGAAACTGCAGCTACAACAACGTTTTTTGTTAGAAAGCACCTTCTGTGTGCGACGCATGGAAACTTTTCCCTTTTTTTCTGAAAACCGGGAGGGCTTTTGTCATTAAACTCAGCATTACAAAATCTCCAAGGTTTTATTTACCATTTTTATTATGAGCATTTTTATGGTTTTCTTATGCTTGTACTGAAATAAATGTAACTTTTTCGAATTTCCAAATATTTTGAGTCATATTACAATTTTACCCACAAATTAATTAAATTAATTCGGTGGTCCTTTTAAGTCACCAAATTTAGAAAACATATTTATTTTCACCAAATTCGGATAAATCTGTAATCTTAAATTTTAAAGATTTCTATGTAATAACTCAATATTGCTACCAGAAATCGTATTTAACAGAATATGAGCGCGGAAGTAAAAGTTAACGGTACCCTAAAAACACATTTTTTTGTTTTGTTTAATCTTCAATGCATTGTAACAACGAATAATCTTAAATAATTAAATTCATATTTTTTGCTCCTTATGAACATATCGGTAATCATTATTAAATAAATTTGTTATTAGAATATATGACCTATAGAAATATAAAAAAAATATACTGGCTGCCAAGCAGATGAATCACCTTTCCCTACTATCGTTTTAACCATACAGTTAATTCTCAAAAATCACTCCCTAGATTGTGTCAATTTATTTTCCGTGATAGGCATTCTTTTGCCACATCACAATCCCCCACTATAAGTAATACATAAGTTGAGGCCATTCTGTACGTCCGTGTGAATATACCACATTCAAAATACCACACTATCCAAAATATGTTATTGACCAGCGCATTTATACTTTTATATAAAATTTAATTAAATTATTCCAAAATCTAAGCCGAATCGATAAAAAAGTTGCCCAACCCTTCCTTTCAAGATGAATCGCTGGGCTGTCTTTTTCTTACAAAACTTAATTTTGGATTTGAGGCTAAAATACCCAACCAAACTGAATAATCACTTTTTATTATGGGATATTTTACTATTACTATAACAATTAAATTAGATAAAGATACGGTCGCATCTAGGACTTGAACCCAGGACCCTCGCCATGCATGTGCCCGGGCATTACAATTTGAGGTTTTACTCAGTAAGTTATTCCAAAAATAAAATAAATAAAGCATAGTAAGTTTGAGTTTTAAAATTTAATTGGTCAACAATGGTTTATATTGAGAATGATAATAATATTCGGAATAAATTCATAAATTGAAAACAGGAAGCGCATCATTTTTTGTTGAGAAACAAATTTTCTAATTATTACTGTTTTCTAGAACTCTGCTATCGTAATAATAGAAGGCGGAAATATAAAATGTTATTATTATGCAAGATGTCAACAAGCGGGTTTCTGCTATAGCGTTCCTTCGGTATTTGTTTTTTAACCACTTTAAAAAAACTCATTTACGTTTTACCGCTCTCTGACAAAGTGTTTGTTATTTGGTGACCCGCCTTATTTCAATAACAAAAATATTTGTAGACTAAATTATAAAATAAATTTTATCTTTTCAATATCACATTGTGGAAAAGTTCCCAATTTTATCAATAGTTATTTTTAACTTCGATATCTACACAATAATCTGCACAATTCTGTTTAGTTACTAAAACACGAAACTGTCATCTCAATCACGTACACCAACATAAAATAAATCTAATTTAAAACATGGTTGGCTTCGGGTAATTTAACTGCCCCGTTAAGAGGTCGGAACCTCTAAAGTAAAGCTCCTTCCGCGAGTCTTATGATTTGTTTCGAGAAGTTTAGCCAATTGTATCCCAATCCCCGCCTCCGTTATCTGACGAGTTCAGCAGTTGGCCATTTGTCTTGCTGTATTCCCAATTTGTTTTCTGTCAGACGGGTTCTTCCACTGCCGGCGGAAATGGATGCAGCATCCGCCAAGCCCCTAACATTCGAAGCAAATGGGAATTTATATCTTGCATTAGATATGAAATGCATTTTCCTTTACCGAATCATGCAAATTCGTCATCTCTTTCGCTGTGGAACGGACGGGCACCTTGGGTACTTTATTTGGAGATTTACGAGTTGTATTTGCGAAGATGTTTAGAGTCCTGTCCGAGAAGATAGATTCTTGTAGTAATATAGCGTTCTGAAATGGCTATTGGTACTAAAGAACAAAATTTGTATTTTATCGTTTTAATATAAAACTTTAAATAAATAGACAGCAAGGTCGATAAGCTGGTATGCTTATAGCAAGTTTATTAATATTATTTCTTCTGTCTCTATATAAATTTATTCTTCTCTATAATATTTCTTCTATCTCTGTTAGTTGAACTGAAAGTATTTCAATTTTAAAACTCTCACAGAAGTTAATACACCGCGTTGCTTTCATTCCATGACCGCAGATTGACTTTCATTCGTATAACTTTTGTTTTCTAAAATTGTGTACAGATTCACTGAATAATGAAGACTTTTAAATATTACATTAAATATTACATTAAATTACTTGTCAATCTTGTCATTAACGAATATTTATAATATTCCAATTTTAGTAAACAGGCAAACAATAAACGACGTAGCCTTTTTAATAAAAGGTTAAAATTCGATTGTCGTGACTTCAGGACTTAATCAAAGTACACGTTCCTTCTAAAACGAATAGACAGATATTGATATTCAAAACTATTGTGCATTTTTTTACTATTTTCATTGTAATTTATCAAATGCAATTTTTTATCAAGTATTTAAAAAAAACTTATCCCATGGTATGTAACCTATTGTGAATTATTATTATTTTACTAGCTTTACCCCGCCACGCGTTGCTGTGGCTCAGTCTGTCTGTGCAGATAGGGAAACAATAGTGCGAGTTGCTTTTACGTCCAACAGATTACGCTGTTTTAAAAAAAAACATATTTGTCCAACAAAAGGCACTGTTTTTATCAAAAAAGGCATGTTTGTCCAACATATGGCGTTTTTTTTTTCAAAAAAACATGTTTTTATCTGTTTCAAGTGACATCTATATAATAAAGGTAAATGAAAATACGTATTCGAATGCAACGATGTGTCTAAATTTCAAATCAATTTTTTTTTTTTTTTTTTTTATTTAGTAAAAGATTATAAATTTATATACATTATTTAAGAAATGTTTTGACTTCCCAACTAGGAGGATTCCCGTTTTAGGACAGTCAAATTAGGGTAAGTCAATAGATAATTGGTGAAGTACTTTCAGAATTTAAGGTTTTAAACAAACGAATATTTAAATTTTTATTTAAAGAGATTGTAATTTATCAAATACAATTTTTTTATCGAACTTTTTTTTTAAATATATGTACCCCGTAGTATGTAAAAGCCTTCTGGGCGTTTAAAATAAATTATAAATTACTCGCGCCAGTTATAAAAGTGCACCCGTTTTCACTAGGCTTACATTTGCATTTTAAATAAATTTGTTGCATCTCGTGTGCATCTGATTAAAAATGTATGTAGTTATATGACCATTTTGTGCACGCTTTCTTTTATATGCACTGAATGATTTTTTTTTTGTTTAGTACAGGGTTTTCCAATAAGAGGTGTTATTTTGAATAGCCCGCTATTTCAGTAGGTGTTAATTTTGAAGCTGTCATTTTTTGACATTTGACAAGTAAAAACTACGCCATTAATAAAAATGGAACGATACATGCTTCAACAACGCATTGAATTTATTAAAATTTACTTGAGTGAATCAAATGCAAATCATCTTTAGTGATGAGGCCCATTTCTACCTCGGTGGCTTCGTCAACAAGCAAAATTGTCGCATCTGGGGCTTGGAAAACCCAAGAATTATTGTTGAAAAGCCTTTTTATTCTCAACGTGTGGCTGTTTGGTTCGGTTTATGGTCCGGCGGAGTCATTGGACTTTACTTTTTTGAAAATGAGGCTGGAGCAACAGTTACGGTGAATGGATTGCGCTACTGAGAGATGATTAATGATTTTTCATGGCCGGAATTGGATGGTATTAATCTGGACAGCGTTTACATTCAACAAGACTTTTACGATTGAATATCAAAATAACACCTCTTATCGGAAAACCCTGTATAATCCACAGAAATACGAAATTGCGGTTTTGGACGCCTGAGTTTTTTGTTGTGAAACCTAAGAATAGATGAGAATAATGGATGTCGAATGGTAAATAGTCGTGTTTTTTATGCCACGCTGCCCCGCGCTACAAACTGCAAATCAGATTTACATTGTAAACCATAAGTAAAGCCTGACTTCAATAAATACCCAAGTAATAATGCACCACAGCATGCTCTCACAACACGAAACATCAGGAGGTTCAAGAAAATATTAGAAAAATATAGAAAGATAAGTTTTTTTTGTAATTCGTCAAATTCATACATTTTTTTAAATTTATTGTAAAATTATGGTTTTTTTCGTCACTTTACTAAGATACTTAGGTAACGAGCTTGTGTTCGCCTCTTGGGTATCTTTGTACGAACTTTTCGTCAATCAGACGCAAAAAAATATTTGCAATATCAGTTTCTTTGCAAACAAGAAAAGTAATGGCGAATATTTCTTTCCAGATGTCAATAATAATGAAGTTTCATGGTTTGAATTTGGATCAGGGTTTATACAAGGTGTCCGGGGGGGCGGGGTAAAGTGCGTGGTTTTAGCAGAATAAAAGTGTTTTTCGATATTCCAATGTCTTAATATAGTTTTTAGGTTAAAAAATTGAATTGTTTGTGTGAGAAAATAAATATTCTTGTATGAAAAAATATTTTTTTATGGGAAAATAAAGATAAGATTTTCAAAAAAGTTATTAACCTTTTTTGCTTTTACAATCATCCTCCCGAAGTTAACGAACGGGACCATGTAAATCTGTTTGAGACCGGATAACTCATCAAAATGACAATTCAAAACACCTATAAAAAGTATTATAAAGTTATGAAAAGTCATGAAACAAAAACTAGGTTACATATGTAACTATTTAACCTTCTTTTATCCATCACTTTTAATGACTTTATATCACATTTTAAAGGTGTGTTGAATTGTCATTTCGAGGAGTTATCATGGAACCAATTCTGTCTGTGACATAATCATATTTATTTAAATATATGAAATTAAAATGTAAGCATTTCCTTATAAAGATATGTATATACACTTAGTATAATGTCATATTAAAGTTGTAAAGACATGTAATGTAAATTTTTAAGTATAATTATTTATGATTTAAGTAGTATTGTTATTGTGCATTGATTGAAGAAAAGAAATACACGTTCCAAATAAAGATTTTTTAAAATTAAATAAAGTTTGTACCTACTTCACCGCTTTTCTAATGTTATTTATTCTTACAAAAATAATAAATCTAATAAATAAGGACTTCCGGTCATTCTTTTATTATGAATGTTAACCTCGGTATCTTTTTTCTGAAATGTCTATTGCATAGTTAAAATAATTATGAAAGTGTGTATTTTGAAAACCCGCCAACACGATCGATATCTGATGGGGTACGCGTGACGTCATACGTACCTCGATTTTGTCGGTTAAAGCGATGGACTACGTCGTGTAATATTTTAAATTGAGCCGCTATCAACAACAACCTTTACGTAGATGGCGATAAGGTTTAAATTCCCGCTTAACACCATCCGCCTGTTTTGATTTATGCAATAAAAAAACATGGCTTAAAAGTGCCTTTTATTTTATTTTGTGGATGTTCAGGAATAAATATTTAATTTTTTTCCGATCATTTTATAAATAACTCAATTTTCCACATTATACAATAAAATCATAACCGAAAATGGGTTCTTAAGTAGGAAATTTTGAACTTTAAAGCCGTTTTCATAGGCCTATACATTATTTTTTTCTGGGCTTATAAAAAGACTTATATAAAAAATACTCGATTATTTTATAGGCCAAGATGTATTCTACTCGCAGTATTTAATTAAAGCATCTGAAACATTTCTAGGCGACCAAATTTTCAAACCAAAAACACATGATTTTGCATTACTACGTATGGCATCGCCTTAACGGTTTAATCGCGGGTCGGTATGAACACAAAAAAACCAATGTAAATATTTAGCAAGATTTACAAAAAACACTAAATCTTTAGAAATAATTTGTAAACCACCGTAGTGACTCATGTGCGAGTACACACAGCGCAACTTGGTCCAAAATTGTCCGCGGCCGGCTAAACCATGTAAGGTAGCCATTGATATCAGAACCCGCCGACTAATCATAAGGCGTTTGTTTGTCTCACGGTTTTAAATGACGACTTATTAATTCTATGTATAATATAAGTATATTTTATAATTACACATAATATAACTTACATATTCAGAATCAGCTTTTAATTAATTTATTTTTTGAAATATGTTTTAACCCCTAATATGTTTCACTCAAGATCCTTATTACCGTGACCTTTCGGGGGGGAAATTTTTCTCTGTCAAATATTACATTTGTAAGACAATTTATTTGAATATTTCAAAAAGCAAACGTTCATGGCATTTTGAGCTCTGTGTGAAGAAATTAACCATTTTTAATTGCTTGGAAGCTAGCCACAAGATGAAAATCAAATCGGCTCTTCTTAAACCAAACGTTGCCAAGGAAAGATTTCTCTAATTAACGGTTTCTGAGAATTTCCAGTCGAAGGGAGAGGGGCTTCGCTTTCTTGTGGTTATTGAAGGTGGAATTCCTTTAAAACCCCACCAGCATAATATTATTGTTATTGATAGGAATTTTTGAAAATACAAAGAAGGTACGGAACGTTTGTAATATTCTGATAATATTGACGGCCTCCGTGGTCGTAGGGTAAGGCTCTCGACTAGCAATCAGGTTCAAATCTTGGCGTGCGCAAGTAAATTTTATTTGTATTATTTCGCAATATATTAATTTAAAATAATACCTTGGTAGTGCATTTGCGGATATTTCACGGCTAAAACATATTCTTAGTATAGTCGTGGAGTAAGACCATCATTCTGAAATTAAACATTGCTTCAAATGCATGTTTGGTGATCAGCTATGAATAGCCAGGGGCATCCCCACTTACAGCGCGACGGACCCAACCGCTTGTGGAAGTTGACCCCTCCTAGCAAGTAATCTTTTGCTACGTATATACTTTTATAGTATATTTACCACAAAGAATTACATTATTATTTATATTGTGGTGCTATATAAGGGTTAATTGTGACAGTGAGTAATATTGTTTGAGTAAAATTACTGTTTGGCCATGTTTTCAAATAATATTTCGGTGTTTTTTTCGTACCAACTAAATAAACTCCAAAATATCCATTAAATAACAAAAAAATATAGAAAAGTTTTTTTTAATGATCTCTTTAGCCAGTCTTTCGGTAGCCAGCTAAAATAAACTCATAAATTATTCGGATGATTCAAACAATAGAAAGTTATTTTTATTATGCCACAGTCTTTAAAGTGTACGGTCTGTTGCTTGTTGGATTATGCGGGCATTTTTATGTCAAATGCAAAAATGCTCTTTGTAACATAGAAAAACTTTTGAGATATTATTTTTGGTTGATTTTTCACGTTTATAAATAAATTTCATAAGGCAATTCTCAAATAGAACTTAATGGTATTATCACATTACTTACGTTAAAATTTTCAGATAGATTTTTTGTGTTGTAAAATAAACATAAAATTCCCTTTTTAATCTGAAACGTTCGCGAGGGCTGAGGCAGTCCATCTACGTATTTATTTTCCATCCCTTATGAAAATAAGGGCACTATGTATATAGTGAGTAAAAGCCTGGATGAGTGGCAATAATTCAAGGGCGTGTCGTGATTTTTTATCCGAAGTATTAATTTCAGGCTTATAACGTCTGTGTTCGTATTTTTGTATTTTCACATAGAACATATATATTTCGCCCACTTTGCAGCTAATTTATACACAAATTTCCGTGTTTATACATATATCGTAATAACTATGTAATAATACAATACATATCGCGACCGGTCGGTGGCTGAGTTGACATGGCGTTTGAGTTCCCACCCAGGCGTAGTGTGTTCAATTCCTCAGCTGGTAGTGTTCAAGATCTCCATCACAACACAAGCACATTTTCCGCTTACTGTGGTAGTTATAGAATTTTAAATATTGTCAGGTTATTCGTAACCTGGGAATGTTTGTCTTTCTTTTAAAAAAAAAATTTAGAAAAATCGTAATCACGTCATTTTGTGAAAGTTAATCCACCCAACAAAACGTAATTGGGAATTTAAGCCGCAGTACTAACGAGGCCCTTTTCATTATGCAATTTTCGAATAAAATATCTTCAACGTACGACCGGATGTCGTTTTCACACCTTTATCGCGAAAATCGTCGCGTAATCCCGTATCGCGAAAGATAGCAACAATTCCAAACATCTTGACGATGTACTCTCAAATAAACTGAATAACATTATAATAAGGTCTCACTGTATCTGCCCTAAAAAAAATCGGTTACTATTTTGTCCACGAAACCAAATTATCTCGTTTATAAAATACAAACCGAAAACTTGTTGTCAGTCACGGCACGCCATCGCTAACCTTTACCTCTTTGAGTGACGGGCCGATAAATTTTTGACAAGTCCCCACTCCCAGGGGACAATGTGTGATATTCCGGGATATTGCATGAAGTGAAGTGTTGGACGCACGAGTCGGCGGCTCAGGGAAACAATATCGCAGAGCCTGACAGGCGAGTGGTACGCCGAATAATTCCTCATAATATTTGAATAAATTTTCTCGGAATTTCGGCGATTTCTCCGACAAGGACCGGACGTGGCGGTAGATGTGGCAGGGGGTTGAAGGGGGTGTAAGGGGGCGTAGGGGGGGATAAGAATCTGATTCAAATGACTTAAGATGCTTTTTGATTACACTAAACAATATAGACGCGTGCCAGCCTACATATTTTATTTTGTAAATGCCATCGCCAATTGCAATCATCTATATTTATCATCGAGATTGAATGTAGTCGTATTATGAAAATCACAACGACGTCTAGCCAGTTAGAACCGTATCGGAATGTTCGGTAATGCGAAGCAATAAACTTGTGTTCATTTCCCTATGAGCCATATAAATGTTTTTTCTACTCAATTTTTGTCTATGATATTTTCTAGGGCTATACGCCACTAAAACTAGCGTCCTACGTTTGTCCTTGAACTCAAACATTGTATTTAACTATTTTATCTTTGATTTCATGGTCCATTTGCGATTTTTTACATTTACATTCTGTAGGATATAAATCTTTTTTTTGTGCACATATTAATATATTTTAATTTTTAAAGGTAGAAATAGCTTTTCAGCCTGTTTGAACTGCACGCCACTGAAAATATTATTATGAAGCATTGTTAAAATTGTTATTTACTCACAGCAGTGGAATAAAGACTGCTGTATAACATAATCCGCCGCAGTACAATCTGCATCAGTTAAGTACTAAATAATCATTTCCTAATTAATTAATCAATTAATCTTTGGTATGACTAGGGCAACACTGGAGGAACGAGGCGAAGAGAGTTTCCGTTTCCGAGCAATGGCGGTCACTCTGGAATTTTCGATGGACGGGCAAACATTGGAGATAGCAACTAGATTATTATTTTTTTTATTATTGTTTTGTGTTTAATTCGTAGAACCCCATTTATTTATTTAATGGAATTCAAATTTAATAATATTTTTATTAAGTAAACCGAAACAGCTGTAACAATAACAAAAACCAAAATAAACCTACTTGCAGAACTTAATTATAATATTAATAAATTTAATTTATATTAAATTTTTTTAAAACTAGATTATGAATTAATTGGACGAATGTCTTGATTCGGGTAGGATCGCCGTGTTAAAGTTCTTTTATCTCAAATTTGAGATGTGGTTATTCAATTCAGAGTAAATACTCTAAACATGTCGGTGATGAAAAGTGACCGTCATCGAGCTCACCGGTTCTATTTTTCACGGACATAATCCTGCAAGTGATTACAGATTTTGGCGCTCAGTATAACACTGCAAAGTTTGTGGAAAAGGCTCGTTATACCTTGAGAAATTTACTCTGTACCATAGACCCATTCTACAATTGCACCCAAACGTGATTCAATATGAATCTCGTAATATAAATGTGTAGGTAACTATATATGAAACTATTTTTGAGCATTAATCAATAAAAATGAATAAAAGTACTTTCGAGAAATGACACAGTCACATTGAAAATTTTTTAAAAAATTACTGATCAGAGAGTGATGTGTCTTCTACCGACACGCACGTCTCGGAATCTCGGTCGCAGACAGGGGCAGCGTTGAAATAGTAGTAGAGAGGCCTATAAGACGACAAATACTCGCGGGCACGTTGTTGAGCAGCCAGGTGAGGATGGCGGGCGGGTGCGCAGGCGGCGCCGTGCAGTGCACCCGCAGCGTGTCTCCCACCGACACGCGCGTCTTCTCCGCCGGGATCACGGGCGCAGCTTGGGCAGCTCTGCAATGGTAGTAGAGAGGCCTATAAGACGACAAATACTCACGGGCAAGTTGTTGAGCAGCCAGGGGAGGTTTGCGAGCGAGTGCGCAGGCAGCGCCATGCAGTGCACCCGCAGCATGTCTCCCGCCGAAACGCGCGTCTTTTCCGCCGTGATTACAGGCGCAGACTTTTGGCAGTTCTGCAATGGTAGTAGAGAGGACTATAAGATAACAGATACTCACGGGCACGTTGTTCAGCAGCCAGGTGAGGTTAGCGGGCGGGTGCGCAGGCGGCGCTGTGCAGTGCACCCGCAGCGTGTCTCCCGCCGACACGCGCGTCTTCTCCGCCGTAATTACAGGTGCAGACTCGGGCAGTTCTGCAATGAAACGAGAGAGGACAATAAGTTATTTAGTTCTTAAAAAAACTCAAGCTGCGTATGTGGTGGCAAAGATATAAAATAATGAATAATGAGACTTAAAAATAAATCTAACACACACTAGCACACGAAGTAGATGCCTAAAACTTCTTTCCCAACACCCCACATATCTCATTTATCCTAATCCATCACGCCAGACTCCTTCAACATACATACGCAGTTAAAGTTTTTTCGATAAATATAATTAAGTCCGAAGAAAATGGTCAAAAGACTCAAAGACAAGTCACATCATACATGGATTCGTCGTAACAATAGAAAATTACATAGAGATCACAGACTGTCGAAAATCTTGCAAAAATACCAATCACTATGTACTTAGTCAAAAGTGAAATATTTTGAATATCTTTAATGTTATGTTCAACGGTTTTCTCTCTCTCTCTCTCTCTCTCTCTCTCTCTCTCTCTCTCTCCTTGGAAATATTTTTTTAAACGGAGGAATGTTCTGGTAGTTCTCATCTATTATGTTTATTTAAAGTTTCGTGTCGAGAGGCGTATCACCAAAAATTTTTTAAACTCCAAATTGAGTTTTGCAATTTATTTGAGATGAGAAAGCGGAAAGCAAACATCCGGAACGGATCATTCAATGGAAACTTTGTTTGTCTTTTTATTTCTCACTTATTATGTATCGTGAAAAAGTTTGTTATAATTACGCTTTCAAGAAATACCTACGAAAAAAATATTTTCTGGTTTTATATAACTTTTTCAAACATAATTTCGTCACGTTTCCTCCCTGACAAAAACGGGTTTCTTGACGATCCACGTTCACTTCACCCAAAGATATATATATATATATATATATATATATATATATATATATATATATATATATATATATATATATATATAACATTAAAAAATGACTTTTTTCAAACAAAGAAAGAGAAAATATTGCATGTTTAATATTACAACTTTTACATCTTTTAAAATGAGGAGTATAATAAATTGTTATCCCAGAAGAGGTTGACTATTGTGAGGTCCGGTGGAGGTTGACTATATTTTGAGCAATTTGAGTACCCACAGGACGCAGCCCGGAACAACAGTGCCAGTTACGTGTGTAGTTTTCAAAGCCATGTACGGCATCTTCATTTGGTACTGCTCACAGTGCCCCTTGAATACCAGTCTGCAATCTTCCATCTGCCGCTGAAACTTGTGATGTGACCAAGATATCGAGTTGGTAGTTTGTTGGAGGTAATGCGAAATTAAATCAAATTAAAAAGACGACGTTTGCAAATTAAAAATAATGTTCGATGGTATATAACTTGTTATCGTTGTCCACCGCGAAATACCTCAGAGAAAATATCTCGATCCAGCGGCCACAGCCCGAGGGGGTTCTTACCCAGAAATAATAATACGATTTAAAGAGTTCGGTGGGGGGGTGGAGGTAGGAAGGAAGGTTGTAGGGTAGGTGCTGCTAGTAGGGGTTGGCTGGGTAGGGGTTGGTCCAGAGGAACGGAATACTTCACGATCCATTATTGGAAAATAAATAAACATCAGTACGCTGTGTTTTGGCGCGGCGTGCCCGAGAATCCAGAAGGGGGACAGATTTTTTATATGAAAAAGGGTCGACGTCTATAATTTATGCGAATTCCCCACCCCACTTCTTCCGCAATATCTAGAGCGGCTTTGTTCGTTTTCTCCCTTTCCGTGACGATCGTATCGTAAGTTGAAAAATGTAATCGCAACCGGACACATGTTATTTCAAATAACACAACTTTTCCCACGTTGCAAATGAGTCTTTGCTTAAATTAATTTAATCCGAACAAAATATCTACAGTAAATACATGGGTGGGATCAGACTTTATTAAAGTATAATTTTTGGTTTCTAATGTTTCGAAGTTATCTAGTTTCAAGTAAGGATAGATGCTGTGCTAGTATGTGATAATAATACCTAATAATAACAGAAGACTCCCGGGAAATGTTGCAGGTGACACTAAATATCAGAATAGAAAGTTTTTTTAAGTAACTTCTACTTAGATCACTACTACTTTCTTGAAATATAGTACTTAATCCCCCTCCACTTAGTGAAATATCTATTTATAAATGACTACGGAAACTTAATATTTTTAGCGACTATTGTAATCATCCAACAGCATTTAACGCAATTTCGCTTCAGTGAATTCTCAAGTTTTTTTCACAAGTCTCTGGATATTCAATTACGCCACCAGTTAAAATGTCAACATAAACAATAAAGCTTTTTCTCACCTAGCCTAAAACTAATTACAGCCATTATCTTGAAAAGGATGACAAGGCCATGGAGTCAATAGATATTTTCTTAAATTGCACCTCTATTGAGTAATTTTTTCTCTTCTCGAGCTAATTTCCAAAATACTGCCTACTTTATAAAAAAAGAAGTACGGCCATATTTTGAAAATTCTGTTATATGCTTACGGCCATATTTTGAAAATTCTGTTATATACTTAGGACGATTTTCTTAATTCTTAGTCTCCCGATAACCAGAAACGTAGGTGAAGAGAGTTTTTCCGTTTTTCCGAGGATTTTTTTTCCAAAGGTGATTTTTTTAACGGTACTGAAAATTTACATGCAAATGGCAACGTGCGATGTTTTGAGAAAAAAACATTTCAGTTACAAAAAATACTAATCGTGATCTTATTTACGCACGGCTGCTGTGATAATATTATTGTAAATTGAATCCTCGCTGTGCGTCAAATTAATATTATTCCCAAATCCTTCGAAATGATGTGGTGGTTGCTAAGTGATGAAATGAATTACTTTCCTTGTAGACACAACTATCCGGCTAAGGCAGGAAGCCATGATCGCTACCTTTTAATTAATTATTTGAAAAGAGTTTATTACCAGTAGTTCTGTGAAGAGTAGGCCTAGCGTCTTAAAAAGTATTTTTTTAATTTACTCTTATTTAATAAATCAAAACCAAATTTTCCCCTAAAATCATAAGATTTGTCAGTAGAAACTACTAATTATAAACCTTTCATATTTTATTTCAATTTCAAATATGGAATCATGCAATTAGTTCAAATAAACGTCACTATGTCAGTGAATATTTATTCAAAATCTCTTCAGGCTGGTCGAAATGTCCAGTCAAAATTAGCCACCTAGTCAAAGTAAGGCATATTTTCATAGATTTTTTCGTACTTACATTTACGTTTAATTAAAAGGTAGTTTGTCTGTTTTATTTTAATTTAATTTCAATGTTGCCCATTTTATTTACATGCATATTTTGTATCTTATAAGAGTGTAAAATGAGGTCCTCGATACAGTATAAGTACTGAATGAGGCTCGATTACCGAATAATAAATTTCTTATGGTTCATTTTTATTATATTGTTTTTATTTATTAAATTTTGAAACAACAGAGCACGGTCCTGTTTTATCTCGAGTACTTTGCATTTCGTCTGTCTGTATTTAAATTTATTTGTGTGATCGGAGTCCAGTCAATCCTGTCAAGATGGTAACCGTCTTGGATAGTACCTTTTTATTCCGACAGAGTTCGACGAGATGAGCGATACGAACTGTCAAATCGGAATAATAACATTACGCCAGATCTATTGTTGACAGAACTACTATTATAAAATTACCAATAATTTAGACATGTGCATTTTGTTGGAAAATATTTTAATCAAACGATTGGAGTACAGCCTCGACGCCGAGATTCGTGTAAACTACTTGCTTTAATAATACTCTCCGCCTCGAGAAGTAACGAACCACATTTTTTGTTAGTTCACGAACATTCCCGATTTTTTCCACATCCTCGATTTCACAATAATACCCGGAAACACCATTAGTCACATAACTCTAACTATTGTAGGAATTCCTCTCCCTCGCTCCTTCTACCACCCCCTCCCCCTCCCTCCCAACCCTTCACACCCATTATCCCCTCACCCAAATAGCGGGTTCGCCATTGGTTGAGCGCCTTTCAAGAGGTTTCCATTCGCCTCCCGACATGCTGGGTACTGGGGCTGCTGTTTGGTTGTAGATAATATTTTACGAATATATTTATACCGACTTACCCGTGACTACGATAAATACAATGAAAAACATTATTGCTTAAAAATAATACCACTAAATGTCCTAGAATTTTGTAATTCATTGTGAAGAAAATATGCATTTAATAATAAAGTTTATCGACCAAATAACGAAACTCATATGAATAAATAAATTTAAACAATATTAAGGACGGGTTGTTTCGGAAAATTTGAACAATTCTTCAAATTTCAACGTTCATTTGCGAGTTCTGTGAAAGATATTTTCTAGTTCTGTTATTATTTCAGTTCTGTCAAGCAACTAGCCTATAATGATATAATATCAGAACTTGAATAGGACTTTCACAGAACTCGCAAATTAACGTTGAAATTTGATGAATTGTTCAAATTCTCCGAAACAACTGGTCCTAACTGTTTATAGGTATGACTTTTGCGGATTGTTGCGATAGTCAAGTTGAAACTTTAGCAAACCAATTATAGCAGAGCATGATTATTGTTATCGTCGCCTCTTTTTGCCCTTAAATGCTTTTGAACCGCCTCAGGAAACGATATATCTTATTTGGGAATTACTTATATACCCAGTTATTTGTGCAACAAAAACAGAGGTGCAGGCAGAATGTATTATGTCATTGTCCGATGAAGCATCGTAATAATATATTTTGTCATTGTCCGATGAAGCATCGTGTCAATGTATTATGTCATTGCCCAATGAAACATCGTGTCAATGTATTATGTCATTGTCTGAGGAAGCATCGTGTCAATATATTATGTCATTGTCCGATGAAGCATCGTGTCAATGTATTAAGTCATTGTCCGTTGAAGCATCGTGTCATTGTATTATGTCATTATTGAATGAAGAATCGTGTCAATGTATTTTGAGTAGTCCTCTATTTTGGCCGCTCGGCTACCAGTTTTTGCGCATTTACCAACTTAAATCTCAAATTACAATTAATCTTCTGCGATTGAATTTAATTCACGTAATAGAAAATTTCCAGTTGACACGCTCAAATGTAGAAGACACAAACTGATTCTGAAATGATTTATCGTGCCTCTCCGATCATTCATCAGAATTAGTTTTGTTGTTGCTTTGCCAGGTTTATGTTGAAATTTATATTAAGAAACATTATCAAAGAGATTTAATAAAATTTCTTTTTGTTTTTATTACCTAATTTATTTTGTTGTGGGTATGGGTATTTTTATAGTATAAAACATCGTGTTACTTCTTTTTTAAAGCAAACCGCTCGTGTAAAATTAAATATTTCTTGGTATCTTGATTAACATTGACTACAATATTTTCAGTAAATATCACGACCAGTATCAAAACACAATTTTTGTCATATCAGGTTGGCCGAGAAATTACTTGAAACTTAAAATATCCTAGCTACGTGAAATCCAAGAAGAGCGGCTGCGTGGCCTTTATCATGAACAAATTTGGATTTGAGTCCAAAATACTTCACCAAACTGAATATTTATTTTTTCAATCAAAGGATGTATCAAATATCTAGTAAGGTTTTATGCTAGCTTATCTATAGGTATTTCAAATTACATTATATAGGCCAGTGAAGAAATAAATTTAGGATTTTAAAAGCATCATTGGCAATCCTTTTTTTGTTAAATGATAATAATTAAAAAATAATAATTTTACCTTACCTTTTGTGTAAATATAATTGAATTTAAAATGACAAAATGATTTACAAACGACTGATTTACTTTGAAACACAAATTTGCTGTACCTACATAAATTTAAAAATCAACCCAATAAAACGCTTTTTTACGTGGTATCATTTTTATTTATTGTATGTTTCATTGTGATCACGTATTATGTTGGGTAAGATATATTTTTTTATTACTAATAACTCCAAAAAAATAGTCAACGTAAAAAAAGTTAATAATTTAATAGAATATATTTTATAATTTAAAGAACAAATAAATAAAGGAGCCCAATCTCTACTAGATATTTGTTCTACATTTTTATTTTTTAAATCCAAATTTAAGTTTTGCATGAAAAAGGCTGCGCAGACGTTCGTTCGTCTTCAAGTAATGAAGAATAACAAAATGTAAAAAAATTCTAAATCCCATATTTTATTTGCTAACAACTCTTATTGGCTGACGATCACGCATAAAATCGGGTCTTCCGAATTCTTAGAATTTGATAATAAAATGCTATAACTTATTGCTCTAAAGTTATTTTCTTTGATTCGTTTATGCACTGATCTGTGTTGCCAACAGAAAAATATTCTCCCCCGTCCCCTCCCTAATGGCTCTCTGATGAATTTATATCCTATTTTCTCGACAACTTGGCTTTTCTTTCTAGAAAATGTCTGTCGACCCCTGGGGTAGACCAGCCCTCCTGAATTGCCAAGGCGCTGATAATACCTTATACCTAATAGTGCTATCACCTCGCCCTTGCGATTATTTTTCATCAAAATGACGCTAAACAAAATTACAATAGTCGTCTACTGGGCCGGCCCTGGGATAGATCAACATGTTTCCAAAGCAGTGCTCACTTCTTCAGTGTTCAATTAAGTGTTGATTATTTTTAAATACAATGGTGCCACAAAATAAGTGTCCTGTGTTTGGAGAAGTTTTTAAAATTAATAATATCAATAAGTATAAAATGTTTATTCTGGAATGATTTCAGGAATTTAATTAATATTAACTTTGTTACTACAACCGTTAAAGAAGTAGTGTCGTCGCTCGGAGCTCCAAAAGTATGGATTTAATAAAACAGAATTTCTGCCGTACATTAATCAAATTCTCAAGTGACAGATTCATTTGCAATTTTGACACAAGACTGTGCTTATTAAATTTGTGCGAAATTTTCCCGCTTCTGAAAATAAGATCTAAGGCAATAAAACACAATCTCCTGTTATATTAACAAATAAAATAAAGTTTAGGTATAAAATGTGTACACGCCAACACTTACATCAAAGGAAATAAAAAATACATAAAAATTTCTAAATTCAGATATGTACATGAAAAGAGAAAATGTTTAAGTTTTTTTTAAAACATATAAAAACGAAAATACGTAGTTCTTGTCGTGTTGTACTTTATTTTCTTTTTCTCTCTCACCTTTCCTATCCCCTGTATTTGTAATCGTGCATAACCTATTTTACCAATGTATTAGTGAGTAAGTACCTTCTTCTAAATTCCTACCTTGGCTCTGTGCTTATGTGTATACCCCTGTCTGTTTCCTTTTTTGTTTCTTCTTGTTGGTTCTACTTAACCTCCCGTTTTTTATTTGTATACTGTTTTGTATGTGAAACTTATAATTATGATATTTTTCTATATTTTACTGTTTCATATGTGAAACTTATAATTCTTTATATCAAAATACCAAAGTATAATTGTACCTATTAACTCTCACCTATGTATTGTAAGATCCTCTCGTCTTATAATGAGGTTTTTGAGCGTGTAACATTGCTAGATGAAAATCAAATATTTTAATTGAGAGTGTTTAAGTAAAGGGAATATTATTTACGCTAGCGTAAACCCGTGTAAAATCACGGAAATATAATGCATTCGTACAATTATTGTACGATTTGTGATATAATTTTTGAAAGATTTACTTACTCCGCTCCGGCCGGTAAAAACAATATTAATATCAATTGTCAATCAAAATATTAGTGAAAAAAACTTAAGTTTTGCTAAAAACACATTGGTTTTCGGCTCTCCTGAACATTTGCTAAGAACACATGGGTTTTAGACTCTCCTGAACATTTCGCGTTTCGGATTTGCATCCTTATGCTTCTCGGGTACAGATATTATATGAGGGTTCATATTAACCAGAAGTGAATAAGGTGAGTACAAACGTGTTGCCTAAACTCCTTCCAGTATCTTACTGTCTCCCTCTGGTTCTTTACACCATCCTGTAACCCAGGAATGAACTGGGAGAGTACTGGAAGACTTTTTTCAGTAATTTTCTGTGTGGTTTTTTTCTGTTAGCTTATATGGAATGCAGAATCCTTAGCCCTATTTAAAAATGGGTAAACCACAACGCTACTGAGGCTGCCAATACCTAAACTTGTGTTTTAATTATAGATTTTAGAATTGAAGATGATGTGCGCTAATTTAATAATTATTAAATGAAAACAGTCGTCGATTTTGGAGAAATTAAATGATTTTAAAACGTCGGGTATTTTTCGAAGCATTCAATGATTACGAAATAATTTTGTCATAAAATTAATCACTCTAATATCTCCTTATGCAAATAGGGTATGCTCCGTTGCTAAAAATTGTGCTCTAGTATAAGACAAGAGCATACAGACGCAAAAAATCTATGTGAATTTGAACGTAGCTACTTTGTAACGTGTCTATCAATACAAGCAAACTTAATAAGACTTAACTCATAATAAACCCAACACAATGCCATGTTGCGAATTCAGACCCTACACTTTCAAGTATTCGTTTTACAGGTTGGTACGGGTAAATCCTTTTAAAGAGACTCTTGCTTGTGTAGCGGTGTACTGGATGGGTCAAAAAATATTAACTTTCTAAACCTTGGCGTTTGGTATGCTAACTTGGATGCTTACTCAAATAAATAAATCTTTCTTGTACGAATAAAATTTATAGTGCAAAGGTTACATCCATATTTCTTACAGTTAGGGCAAAATAAGACTCAAATAACGGGGTTTGCTCAAGAATCACATTTTAACCCACGAATGAAAGCTAATCAAAACTTTTCGTAAATTTATAGAGCTTTTATGGACTGTCCGAGGTGTTCATTTAGAAACATGAAATATTTAGAAAGATCAATTATCTAACCCTACTAGGGAAAATTCGACCGTAGGTCCGTCCAATTCTGGCTGACGTCGTTAAGTTTCCAACTTTATTTTAGGGTACATACTGTGAAAAAATTACATGTTATATTGTGGATCATGGCAATTTTGTAGAAAAACCAGACGAAATAAAATATCTAGGAATCATAATTGAACACAATTTTAGTTGGCACATCATATCAAACAAATCGCAAATGAACTCCTCAAAACAATACACATTTTCCGAAACATAAAAAACAAATATAAACTAAAACAATATACCTTGCACTCTGTCAATCTATAATAGAATATGAAATCATTGTTTGGGGAGGAGTGACCAACTCGCCTATCGGTCATACGGAAATGGCACAGAAAACCATCTTGAAAGTAAAACATAGAATGACTGACACACACTAAATATTCAACATGTTGGACGTAAAATGTGTAATCATTGTTTGGGGAGGAGTAACAAACTCACTTATTGGTCATACGGAAATGGCACAGAAAACCATCTAAAAAGTAAAACATAGAATGACTGACACTCACTAAATATTCAATATGTTTGACGTAAAATATGAAATCATTGTTTAGGAGGAGTAACAAACTCACCTACTGGTCATGCGGAAATGGTACAGAAAACCATCTTAAAGGTAAAACATAGAATGACTGACACTCACTAAATATTCAACATGTTTGACGTAAAATATGAAATCATTGTGTGGGGAGGAGCAAAAAACTCACCTATCGGTCGCACAGAAAACCAAACACAACAAGACAACATTACAAAAAATGATGACGTAAAAGAATAAAGCATAGGTATATACGTAATATGCAAAACCCATTACAGTACACACATCATTAGACACAATCGTGACTCATAGAAGGTATCACAATTTTACGATTTTTAATTGTTTTCATTGCCGCCGTTATTATTGTATTTAATTTTCAACTCAGTTTTAATTTATTGGATTTCAATTTATTTTTTCGTATTATCTTATTGTTAAATTGTGAAATGGGGACCTCAGCACGGGTTAGTACCCAGTAAGGCCAACATAATTAAATAATATTAGAAAATTTGTATAGAATTTTATCTCAAAAAAAATGAAGAGCAGGTTAAACTTGAGTACCTACTGATGCAAAGTGAACATAATTATTTAAAGTTCGCTATACACCCCAGTATCTATGATTATTTTCAGGATAAGAGGGAACATAGCGGGGGGGAGGGGGTGGCCCAATCTTTTTCTAAAAACTTTTTTTAAACTTTCGATACCATCGGTGTGCACATGTGCATTCAAATGTGTCCCCTTTAAAGCGATTTGCCTTTAAGTGATATTTTTCCAGATTTTTTTTTAAATAAACTTTTTTACTTATAAAGACCAGCGTGGAAGAGCGGAAAGTCCCTTAAGACCCACAGGTAAAGCGTTGTATAGCGTTCCAAACCTCTCCCCCATCTCCTAAACCCACTGACTCTAGACAGCTGGGAATTCTGCGCTTTTATGACAGCCTCTGACGGCCTCCATGATTGAGTGGTTACGATCCTTGGCTACGAATCCAGAGATCGCGAATTCAAATCCTGGCGTGCGTAAGTAAATTATGTTTGATTCATTTATTTATTTCGCAAATTAAATTTTAAATAAAGTACGTGTAATTAATTTAAATTTAAATAAAAAATAATATGAAGTGCACGGAGAAAATTTATGGCTTTTTTATCAATTTACTGATAAAAATGTATTTATTGTTTTTGTGTTTAAATCGTAGAAGTCCATTTAATTTTTTTTAACTTTAATTAAAAGCAAATTTTAAAATATAATTATGAAAGCCGAAACAGCTGTAACAATAACAAAAACCAAAAACTACTTGCAGAACTTAATAATTAGGTATATTATTAAATTTGATTTATATTAAATTAAAAAAAATTTAATTCCGTAAAAATGTGAATGTATCACCATTTCCTAGTAAAATATTAGTCATTCAGAATATATCTGAACTCGTGTTCACGCAGGTGGCCTTGTCCGAATAAATATAATGGACGAGATGCGAAAATATTATTATTTTTAATAACACGTATTCCGACTTTTTCATAACATATTTGTGCTTTACTGGTACTTTGATGTGAAATTCGTCAATTCATTCGTTGTAGGCCTCCAGTCCCGTTTTTAACAGGAAAACGAATAATTTGACCAGATTTTTAATAAATCAACACTATTACATATCAGTAGGTTTTCTCCGTGTAGGTTAGTGGCACTTTCCAGAGTAGTAGATATTAGCAGTGTCCCCTTGATGAAAGAGCACCACTGAGAATCGAAACGTGTCTTGAATTGGCCTTAGCCATGATTGGTGTCCATATCTGAATATCCAAATACTTCTCTACCTTCATCTTTTATTTCTTTTCCCTCCCCACTATTTACAACCTCTTGTGCGGTATTCACATTATGATGGTACCTACACTCTACATACTTAAGCTTTAATTTTCGAATCCAAGAAACATTTTTCGTAAAGGGTAATTCAGAAAAAAAAACAGAGCCAAAAGATAATTTTTAAATAATATTTACGTACTTCGTAATGATAATAATAAAACAAAATAATATACTCAGAAACACTTTTGTAAAGAGATTGTTCTCAAACAATATACGTTTTATCGTATTGTATTTTCAAGACAAAGAAATGTTACTTTTAGATTCGTTTTACCACCAACAGAACAAATTATAAGAAAATACACAAGTGTATGAAATATTATGCTGCGTATACATAGACGTTATACGTATATACTCGCCTCGAATGATGGGAAAGGAACGAAGTAACCGCAACCGGCGTTTCGCGCCATCGCTGTTGCTTCGTTCCTTTTCCTTAATTCGAGGCTCGGCTCGCGTTTCGGCTCGTAAATGTATTCGCGCCATAATTCAATTACATTGCATGAACGATAACTAAACAACGTTGAGGTCTGCTGGAACGTAAATAATAGAAAAAGGATTACATTGGATATACAATATTTCCATAAAATAAACACACTAATGGAAATGTTTTGCGGCGGTAAAGAATTTCACAAGACAAATCGCGCTTTATGTTAATTTTATGAGAAAAAACAAGTCAACTATCGCACCAGGAAAAATTGGCATTTGTCTAAGAGTTTCCTCCCTTCAAGCTCACTTATCGCATGAATACATAATGGCTGGATCTCAATTTGGCTGTCTACTAAAATATCCGCAGTTAACCCTAAACGTCCGAAGACCATGTAAAGCATCCATTAAGCCAGGAAAGACAATGACTGATGTTTACAAGCAATTGTATCCACAGTGCCCCACGGGTCGCTTCCAAACCATGCGTAACTTGTGAATATTGTTTACTATCATTTGACATTGTGCTTTTTAATTTATTAGGTACAAAAAATATGCTACAATACGTAAACAAATGGATCAATTATAAAGTTTTCTTGGTTCGCTGTCGCTGACTCCTGCCGAATACTAATATTTTCGGCCAGAGCCATTATATTTTCTTCGTCTTGTGCAGTTGACTTCGGACCAAGGATGCTTCGGACGAAATCTCTAAGAATGAAAAATTCAAATATATTACATTTGTGATCAGCTGACAAACATAACAACATGAATATTTTGATTTCCTGGTAATGTGCTGAAAAATTGTTAAAAAGCTGAAATGAAACTAAAAACGATCTTTAACGGGAATCTTTCAAATGAAAACATAAATATTTCCATCCTTAGCTATACGCAGGATTTCACTTACTGCAGTCCGAGCTGCGAGTATTATTTATACTTAACCATTTATTTTTACTCACGCGTCTTTCAAGGATAATAATAAATTTAAAGTAAATATTTAATAGTGGCTCTGGAAGGGACCGCCCAAGAGTTATCAATTAATTATACCCTAGCTACATTATAAAAATGTGAAGAGTGCTTAAAAAAATCATCTATTAGTATTATTAATTATTAATCATCATCATCGAATAGTAGTAATTATCCTTTTTTTTTCTTCTTTTTATACTTACATATATTTTTATACTTCTTAACTGAACTGCCTCAGAAATATATTTTGTATTTTATTAGTGATAAATTGAAGATGTCCACTGACTCGGCAAAATTATTTCCCTGAATTAGTATTATGGACATTGAGAAGAATGGGTGGTAGTTAATCCCAGAATTTCTGAACCGAAATAAACGCCTACTTCTAGTATTACGCAGTGAAACAATAACTTGTCAAAGCCAGCAATTCTGGACTATCAAATGTATAATTTGGAATTTTATGTAGAAATCACGTAAAGTCAGTTAAAATCTTTAAGTATTTCAGAATTACGCACTTGAATATGAAAAACAAAGTTTTTTTCATTTATTATGAACAGAGTACATTTAGATAATGCTGGGTGGTTTGCGCTAATAACTGAGTATTTGGTCTTCCACTTGTGACTATGCCATGGTTTAATATCGCGTGCCTAGCGGTTACGAATATCTCCAGAAAATTCGCCCGTCAAAACGAATCCACCAAAGACATACTTGTAATATAACCTCCCCTGAGGCTTGAGTTAAGGTAATCATGTTCTCCCCTTGATTATACCTGACGTTATGTCAAATGCCCAGGTTATGAACCTGAATAATAAATGTTTTTACGTAGAATGTCTGGCATTTGTATTGTTAAAACTCTCCCTTAAACCAAATATCCTGATCAGACAACAATAATTCATATCTTACATAAACTTGAGCCTTACGGCTTACAGACTTTTTTAGGCAGAGTTTTAAAGAAGATTGGTACAATTTTGTTTTTTGGTTTTTACAAAATGATGAACACATATTATGTGTAAAATAATTCAGAAGTATGCCAGACTACCAAGCCGAAAACTGTAGATATATATAAATTAATTTTGCTAATATGTCTAAAAAAAAAGTTTTTTAAGACAAACATTTCCAAATTGACGTTATTGGAATTACTCTTAATAGTCTTATTAACATCATTATCATTAGCATTGGTACTTTATTCCAAATTGGCTTTGCCGTTGTGGTTTGCCGTTGCTTGGATATTGTTATCGTTTTAATTGTATATTTGAAATATTAATATGAGCGGAAAGAACGCAGTGGAGCCGAAAAGAGCAAGGAAACCACAGTACAAAAAGTGTGATGAAAGGCTTTAAATCACAGTGAAAGAAAAAACAGATAAACCATAGCTGCAAGAAAATATGCAAATTATTTATGAAAAACGGACATACTAACGACATCTGGCGGAGAAAGAATTGATCCAGCTTGCTTGCAGTAGACACCTGTAATAGTTGAAATTAAATCAGGGTTCCGGGACGAAGGCAGAGAGGTCGTGAAATCGTCTAGGACGACTGGTACTTCCCCTTTCCTAGGCCTAAAAATAAATATTGAAGGTTGTCAACCAATAGATCTGAACAAAGAGCTATAAAAATTTTGAGTAACCAATCAGTGAAGAGAGAGGCGTACACCAAATACAGACAAAGGAATGAACTGTGGATCGGGCAATAAAAAAGATAATTAACGACATTTCGATTCTCACAGAAATTAGAGGTGAACGCACTTTAGGGTCAACATCGACTTTCAAGGTGACAAACTCCTGGGAATGTTTACAATAACTGAGACATTTATGGGGTATCGAACCATTGAAATCGGGTGCTTGGAAGTTTTACAAGTTGTAAAGCGCACACACAAAAATGCAATGAAAAAAATTATAAACGTGATAGTATAAAAAAGGGACGGGAAAGGCGAAGGAAAGTTACTGGCGGAATTTCAACTGTAGTGCAATTATTTATGATAGAAGGAGGGTGTCATGTTCGATAAAAATCGTACTAAAGAGAGGAGTGAGTGTTGGAAACAATGGAAATTAATCGTTATCAATTTAAGATGAAACGGACATATTGGTAAATCAATCTTGAATGAAAATCTCGCAAAAAAAATACACATTTTAGAAAAGTGCGGCGATCGAATGGAAGGATAATACAGAGATTTTGGACTGCTACGAAGGTCCTAGGGACGTGGAAATCGAGTATCAGAAGAAGACAGTAAAACTGAACATATAGCGATAGATTAGATTCAGGAAAAGTAGACATTTTACATACTTATTAGGTTAGATATATATTAGAGTTACCCAATATTACGGAGGGATCGAAACAAGATAAAAGGTTGGCGGTCTCATGTATATTTTGAAGGATAAACAATCGGAATTTGAACATGATTTTTATTTACGTTAAGGTAATAAACGATTAGAAAAGCGATTAACTTTAACGTGGACCTTATGGAATATTTAGATTAGGCAAAAGAGATTAAAATTAATAGGTTTGAAATTAAATTAAATTTACGAGTCTAGTACCAAAATTTTAAACGTAAACAGGTGTCCAGACATATAATTTATGTGAAATCTTGTAAGTGAGGGATGGAGGATGGGGCGGAGATTGGATCAGGCAATAAAAATGACAGATATCCCAGAGTCTAATTAGGTATATCTCCCATAGAAGTGTGGAAAATTATATATTAATTAATAATAGATGAAGGATGAAATTTTCCTGGAGACCACACACATCGGGAAAAGTGGAGAAAAGATAAAAGGAAGGGTAAAGAACGGAGATAAAGAATAATCCAAGTGGAGAAAAGCGATACAATTCGAATTTATCCGTGAAATTAATAAATACGACTTGGAAAATGAGTAATTATAAGAGTTATGAGAAATGACATAAGAATCAAGAAGAATTTGTGCAAGAAAACGTCGCGGATAAAAATAAAATTCAAAGATAAAGGAAAAACTCAAATCTGCGTCATGGAGATAGAAAGTACGGGTGGAAATGGAAAAGCTCATATAAGTAACAATAAAATTAAGTAGAATTTAAACAAATCGAAATTCAAAAATGCGTAGTAAAGATTTCGACATGGATTTAAACAATTTTCGCACGAGATGCATAAAATTGAGATCTGTATATATGTTATTGAGGACGGACCTATCGCGAATTGAGAAAAAAAAGGAACGCAAAATCATGAGATTCTAACCACATTTTTGTATGAACAGAGGACAAAGGGAGCTTGGGCGATTAACACAGACTTACCCGATTTGGACCCTATCGATTTGGATTTGTGAGATGGAAACTGAACACCGCCTTGAGCCGGAAAGCAGAACATCTGATGGAACCACAATCGATATTGATGGGAGGGATGTTCGGATTTGCGAGTTGGTAAAAGATAGAATTGATTACCAAAGGAAATTAAGATACGTCTTTTGGAACCTGAGAGGGGTATAAAGTGACGGTACACACCAGTTTTGGGACAGTCGCGCCGAGGAATTGAAAAGTTGTTACGTGGCAGTACTACGTCTTTGGTAGGATTAACAGTGAAAAATTTTTAAGTGTTAAATTTTAAATAAGCCCTGGACTTAGGAAAATTTTGTGGAAAGTACAAGTGCTAGAGTCAGTGAGATTTAATAAATCAGTTTAATTTGGTTAAACAGTGAAAATAAATATAATTTAAACTCAGTGCTTAAAAGTGTTAAGTGAAGTGCAGAAAGTGATTACGGAATTAAGAATTTAATTAAAATTTAAAAATAATTATTTCATTCAAAGTGAAAACATTCAAATTAAATTTAAGAGTTTGTTATCGTTAAATTAAAGTGGATGTGCTCGTGAATTGATATTTAAAAATAGATTATAATTTTGTTTAAAATAATAATAGTAATAAATACTTCATCTTAGGTTAAAAGAAACACAAAAACAAAAAAAAAGGATTCGATAATAATAAACGTTTAAATCTTTGTACTAAAATTAATAGTTAGAAAAAATTTAATTTATTAAGAGTCGAGTTATTTAAAAGTTTGCACAATTCGGAATAAATTTTCTTATCAATTTAGATAAAAAGAAATTTAGAATTAATAAAGTGTTCAATTAAAATCCATCGTGCGTATAGCGACAGTGTTAAAAGTGTTTGTCGTTTTAACCGGAATTTTAATCATCAGTCTATCATTTCGAAAAAGTATTTGAAACAACTATCATTCAAAAGCCTAAACTAGAAAGGTGTTATTAAATCAACGGGTTTTCTGGATTAGGATTTCGTTCGGAAGGAAAATTAAATATCAGCTAATTTATATGATTCAAGCGAGAATAAAATATCATATAGGAATAAATAGTCGGAAAAAAAAATTATTTTGAAATTAGTTGAAAAATACAATTAATTAGGTAGTTTTTCTTCATCAAGGTTGTTGTTTACACCCAACCGGAAATACCTTGCTTGGGGTAAGTTTTCCTTTTATAAATAATTTTCAGGTCCCAGGAGACACAGAAGGGCTGTGAAGTGGAAGTATATCAATTGAATATTAAATTAAAACAACAAAGCAAAGAATTACACATTAAAATATGTATATTGAGTATTTGTGTATGTATATATATATAAATATAAAATAATATATTGTATATAAAGAATATATATATGAGTAATGTAATTATATATATGTATTTTACTTATTAATCGAAGCATCGAAATGGTAGCGATTTTTAATACCTACCCGAGGACATATCTATATTATTGAAAAAGAAAATATGTATTTATTAATATTCAAGACTATGTAGAATCATATATCTTATATTTATTTATTAATATATGTAATCTTATTTAACGTATTTTGACAATCGAGATATGTGTACATATATATATTTGTATTATTTTCACCTAATTTCTAGTAAATTTACTAAATTCGGGAAATGAAATAAATAGTTTAACTTCAATAAAGGATTTAAAAATATTTAAATTAACAATGCACAACAAAAGTAAAGAGGCACAAATGACTTCTAAGGAATTTTAAAATAAACAAATCTCACATTTAGGTTAGTGTGTCAGGAGATGGTTATATTATTTGTTTACAAATAAAGACGTATGGGGAACTGGGTCAACTGCATAGTTTGGAAACGACCTTGGCCGTAACTAGATAATTTATCAGAGTTATAAGGATAATCATCAGGATGTTATTGTGCAATGTGCAGCGATTTGGGTCATTCACAAATGCCTATCAATCACAAACGACAATTGAAAAATCACGGGTTAGCCAGATTTATATCAAAAAATTACATGAAACATTTAAATATCATTGATTAGATAGTCGCATAGATTTTTATTAATTACCCGAAACAGCTGGAAGATGCGTGCTCTCAAATACCTATCATTCACAATCGACAATTGAAAAATCACGGGTTAGTAGGATTATATCGAATAATTATACGAAACATTTGAATATTATTGATTGGGTGCTCATACAGAACCCCATCAGTTGCCTGAGACACTTGAGAGTCGAGTACTCTCTAATGTGGCAATCAACTACTTGAAACTATTGGAAAATCACGGGATAGGATGAACCAAAATTAATGTTGAAACCTGGAGGTAAAATTTAAAACAAATACAGTTCATCAAACAGGAGGCAGTGGTCGCTCCTACAACAAGACCATTAACCAAACCAAATAGAGATGACGATTCTCTTAAATAAAAACGTCAAAACCAAACAAAAAGCCTGGAGTTCGATAGCTCTCCAAAACAAACTATCAAATAATATCTTATTCTACTAGTATTTATTAGTATAACCTTATTCTTACGTATATATTCGGTTACCAAACTAAGAATTGTGCAGAATTCTTCGTGCGAGATCCGAGCTTGGAATGCGAGGTAGATAGCCTCGTATTGCGAGTTATAAACCTTTCCCAAACTGTATGTATACATATATTTATTCGTATTTACTGTTTACTGGAGAATGCGGACCTGCATACAGCTTGCATTTAGGTCGGTAGACCACTCTCGCATTCTCTTGTAAACGTGGAATGAGGATTCACGACCCGTAAGTCCACACCAACCGTGAGTATATGATTGTATATAGGACGAAACCGGTTCGCCCTAAGTAAATTGTAGTCCAAGGAGGAGTCGGAATTTGGGGGTTTCGAGACCCGAGGGGAAACTTGAAGGCAGTACATGATGACGTGGAAGGCTTTTTGGGACGCGATAACTTAGGTATCAATCAAAGAGCCGTGTCAAAGGATTGTGCAAATTTCTTGTTGACTCACGATCATCTCGTTTACTTGCAGGAGGATTTGGAGCCAAATTATGCCAGCAAATGGGCTATTCCGAGTTCGTCAAATATGCAATTAACTAATTACATTAACCTACTAAATCAATCTTTACATGTACCTTATAGCAGCAGAATCATAAAGGAGTGGCGCCACACAGACACAAGAGTTTACCAAAATCAAATTTACTAACAATTAACCATTTGAGTTATTCAAATTACCTGTCCAAATAAACATGTATAATATCTTTTATCAGCGTTTAACTACGATTTTGTTAGGGTGCAGGGAATCAGAATAATTACAATAGGAAAGTTAGCTCATTCAGGGAATTCATTTAAGTCTAGGTTTGCAATGGAAAGACCAATTAAATTGTGAAACTCAACACCTCGATCAGAACCAAGGGGGTTACCACAAAAATGAATGTAATTAAAATCCTATATCATAAATCAAAAAAATTACACAACGTTTGATGGAATTTAATTACAATATAAATACGGGTATATTTGCGTTCAAGATCGTAAATAACGTATTAATTAGTTAAGTACATATGTCTATAAAGATATATAGTACAAGGGAGCTTTAAGTAGCTTTCTGTAGATATCAAGGAAAAGGGTCCAATTTTCATGGAGGCTTATGTGTTGTAGGGGAGGAATTTTCCATCCCTGCGAACACATATGCAAAGCCTTAGAAAAAAAATTTAAATATCGGTCATAGCCAAGAGAGAAGAAAATTTTATATTGTTTTAAACAAATAAAAATAAAAGAAAATGGTGAAAAGGCGAAAATATTACAAAAGATCGATGGGAGAACACAACAGAAAAGCGTAAAAGGTTACTTTATTGTTTTCTCTACACAATTATTCAATGGCGTTACATTATTGTTAATTTTACATGAAAATTATAATCACCAAAACATTCTAACTGAAGAAGAAGATAGTCGAGATTCCTGAAATATTGGTTTAAGCTTATTAAGTATTTTCTGGAATCTAAAGTAAAATAGTTACTAACAATCGTAATGTCTACTAAATTTAAGTAAAATAGTTACTAACAAACTTTGAGTTTTGATTTGTTTGCATATTATTAATTTATCACCTTTAACATCTTTTTACATCTTTAATATTAATTAACGCTATTATCTACTTGTCTTAAAAAACTTATAACAACAATAAATAAGTTTTAGTTGTTTTTCCTTAACTAAATTCTACGTTTCATTTTAAAAATCAAATAAATTCTTTATTTCTATTTCCTTTTTAATATTAATAATTTTGCGATTAGTCATTTAAACATAGAATTAACTAATTTTTTGTTAATTTTTTTAACTTAGGTAATTTAATTTAATTTCGGTGATATTTTACTGGCTCCAAATTTAATTAACAAACGTGGTCATACCCTTGCTCAAATAAATGTCAATATCAAATAAATGCATACATTTGTATCAATAATGGTCACATTCAAAATAAAAAAATTACTAATCATTAAACGGAAATGGGAAAGGTTAGCAAATATGATTTGCATAACTATATTCTACAAGCGAAATATATCATTTCTGCACTAGGTAAATCTACAAGGTTTTTGCCACCATATCTCAAAAGGTACTTTTGGGAGGGGACCATTTTTATACTTATCGTCACATATTGGATAGAAGAATTACTTTTCAAAAAAGAAATTAAAATTTTTTGAATTTCTTTGGCATTCACTATGTAACAATTTTTTAATTCAATTCAATATTTTAATTTGTGCGCATTAGAAACATTAGAAATCAACAAAAAAATTAATTCAAACATTAATATAGTTAATAAAATAATCGCACCTTGCAAATCACCTCTATTGACAATGTTCCCCGTTATGTTGACTCCTCCCTCCGTTTCCTTCTCAATCCCCTCCCCCTCCCTCAAATCCCCTCCCACCAAAGAATCAAACGAAATAAAACCCCATATTTCTGCACTTAAAAATTTAGTTTTAAAATAGCTAGTTAATGACACGAACGTGTCGAAACCGGTCGCTAATTAATAAAATTTATATTTAACAAATGTACATTGTGAATAATAAAACTCATTAAAAAACAAAAAAAAGAAATGAAAAATTCAGATTTTTTTAATTCTACTCGGAATCTTTACCACTTTGTAATATTTTTAGAATTTTAAGTCACTCTTATGTTTATTTTGTAAAACCATCACGGTCTAGTGCATCTTTAATCCCTTTACAACATAGTGTTCTTCGTGGGCTCTGTCACTT
This sequence comes from Hesperophylax consimilis, assembly GCF_061612785.1. NCBI lineage: Eukaryota > Metazoa > Arthropoda > Insecta > Trichoptera > Limnephilidae > Hesperophylax > Hesperophylax consimilis. Next base: position 25,760,051 of record NC_142836.1, on the reverse strand, counting down.
TCATAGTGCGGAGTGTATGCAGCACTTTCTCCGTGTAGCTCAACACCTTAATAGTCGGACCGCGTTTGCGAAGATTTATGACGCGAGTCCGCCCGCTCCCGCTCCCGCTCCGGCCACGGGGAAATTCATTATTTCTGCCATAAATTCTGCAATTCGAGCGGGCAGCCGTTTATTTCACTTACCTTTATACGGCCGGCTTGAGTAAACACGTCGCGTAAAAAAACATCGGGCCTTTCGTTTTCCCGGGATTACAATCTATCCCGCCTGCGTCGCATTACGCCCCGACCCGGTACGGCCCGGCCCGGCCCGGCCCGGCCCGGCCCGGTCCTGCTCCGGTCCTGCTCCGGTCCGGCTGTACTGTCGCACTAACCACACGTAGAGTATTTAAAATGGTCGTTACGTCATCTATATTTGGTATGTATTCATTTTTTATGCAAAGCAATTCATTCTACCAGTTTGTTTAATAATAAATTATTGTTAAATGACTGAAGTGCGAGTATCTAACCAATGAAGAAATCTAAAATATTTTTTAAAAGCTGTTGCATTTGGGGATGGGATTAGGCAATAACCTTAGTACTTATTAAATTCATTGTCATCTAATTCAGGTAACTTTTATTTTGTATTAATTTATATGTAATGGGTTTTTCCCATTCAATCATTTTTCACCTCTTTTCAACAATATTGCAGGCAGTGTTAAGTCTCCAATGATCGAAATGCAAAAAGCGCTTTTCCAGTTGAATGTTCAGATCTATCTACAGCATTATAGTATTTAGTACAGCAGTATTATTGAGCCGCGTTCCATCCCGTTGTTTGGGGATACCTCCCGCTCCGTTGAAACATCTACCTTTTCATACATTCATACATTTGTGTCCAAATCCAGGGGATTTATCGCCGACCGTTGCCGTTGTATTGTAAAAGCTCTACAAGCGAACGACTTTGTGAACGCGCCGTAGCCCAATCATTCACTTCAAAAGCATATTGTTATTTGAATCCCTCAAATGAAATCTCTACCTGCTTTTTATTGGAATTTTGACCTGAACGACATCAGTTTCAAAAGACGGAAACGATTTGCATAAAAATGGCCAATGCTGTGTTGATCTCTGTATAGTGTACATCAATCGCGAAAAATAATAATGAAAATAATCATGAAAGCAGTCAAAAGGTTTCCTGTTTGTGAACCAATTTTTAGTACCTACGTGATAAATCCAAACAATATAGTCAATTTATTAAAATTTTCCTAGAAATCAATCACTTTGTGGCAAATTTGAAATAACAATCGCATTAAATGAACTACATATTAATTGAAATTGTGAGAACGAATAGTTTAGTAAATTTGTGGAACATACAAAGTTACCTAGTTTTATGATAATTGTTGTTTCTCCGAATCAAACAGCCATTAAAACTGTGTGAAAGATTTGTAGTGTATTTTTCTGATTGCGATCATCATACTAAATATATATAAGTTTCGTATTTTCATCAATTATGCTATTCTAATTTAGCTATAACGCACTGGCTGCTGATACAGTTGTCGCCGAGAACTTGCCAATATTGGCTGGATGTCACAACGCCATTCACGCGTAATAGAAATCGTTATAAAAAATGAATTCGTCAACATCAAAATAAAATAAAAATTCTATTCTTGCCGTAATTTTTTCGACACTTAAAAAAACTGTGGAAATATCCTATTTTTTAATCCAATTTCCGAAAGCCAGAATAAAATATTCCACAGAATGTGGCAGTATTACACGTGTAATAGGACATATGCTTGTTTATAAATTTAAAGTGTCCGCAGTCCAGTTGATACATTTTGGGGACGATTTATCACAATCAGCAGAGGCTCCAGCCTCCGGGGGAAACACGGCCAACTCAATTAAGGAGAGGAGCAGGACTCATACCCTTTACCCGCCCGGCCCCGTAGTCCCCGCCTTTACCGCAGGGCTGTCGGGCGTCAAACGGAGGGTGACATTTCTGTCCGTTTTTTATAGAACATCCTTGAAAAGGTTTATCGCATACCTACCATTGCCGGTCGTGGTCCATTGTTACAACAGTGATTGATTGAGAAAAAAAAAGATTATATTGAGATGAAAAATATTTTTATGATCTTCTCGGCAATTTTTGAAACGTTTTGTTCACATGTCAAATTTCACATTTTTATTAATATTACACAAAAAGTTTTTAACATCATTTACTCCTTCTATCTACCTACATAGTTTATTAAAAGGTTGTTATATATAACAGGTACTCATAATTTGAAAGATACTTTTAAGTAAATTGAAAGCTATCGTAATTGAAGTCTACATTTCCCTCTTTTGCGAAAACCAACAACTGTTTGCTAATGGTAGCTACATCTTAATTGTTCTATGATGTGCGTACTACTTAAGTTAAATTACCCCTAGAAATTGAGTCTTAATATTCCGTTCCTGTAAATGAATGGAACGAAATGATAATGGCATACCTCTGATAATTATTCTCTATCATTTTAACACAGTAATTATCGGTTGTTTGAAATTCCACTTCAATATTCTGAACAGTTTATCTGAAATAATATTTAGAAGTGGATAGAAAATAACTTTCTTCGCGCTATTGATTAAGGCTGTATTGGAATAATTTTCAAGTTTACAATAATTTGTATTCCAATAAAATGAATCCAAATTCACTTGATTTAATCTCTATGATTGTACTATCAATTCGCGGTTTATATTCCAAACAAAGGTAATTAAATCCATTTTTTAAATAACTTATATTTCCACAAATTAATTGCTAGCCAAGTTTTGGTTTGCTCTTTTTTACTCAGCCCCGCAGAACCGTTCTTATGATTTCTCAACGAAAATTTTACATGGCTGGTCGCCTAATTATGATAAGGTATTGTGACGAATCAAATTTCTTCACAAATAAATTTGAGTTATAAACTGACAGTGTCCCGCAGTGTGCGCCCAAGGACAAAGAATGTGTTGACAGATGTGGGTTGTAAGGAAAGAAGTGAGAAGCGCGGGGAAGAGCACAGGTCCTACGAGCTCAGGAACTTGAGGAACTAGACAGTCAAGATCGAGGCGGGAGAGAGAGGAGACCGAGACAGGAGTGGTGGTGAAGCACGCATTCCCCGTCCAGCGATGTAATGCTGCTCGGTGGATGAAAAAGTTATAGTCGAGTTAGAGAAAGTGATTTTCAAGATATGTTATCCTCCGCCTGGCGACCTAATGCTAGACGTGAGGCGAAGAAAGTTCGGTGACCAGACGCAGTCGGGAGGCGAAGAAAGTACAGTGACTAGACGCGGCCGGGGGGGCTTGCATTTGGTTGCAGAACTGCAGAAGCTGCCACCTAGGGCCAACGCACAGAACCAACTAAGTGACAATTAATAGTGTAGTAACTGTGAACAATGACAATGTGAATAGTGGAGAAGTAATCCGAACCATATGACAACTAATTAAGTTATAGATCTAAGTATAATTTAGATTTAGTATTCAAACTTGACAAACCCAATGAAAATCGAGACTCATAATTAATATATGTTCTTAATTAAATTCATCTCCCTAGTCCCCACACAAGCGACCCGAATTGATAAGAAGGCAGAACGTACGATTTACTTCAACGTATTAGTTATCTTAACTCTAAACTGGCTTGAATGGTGAGTTCTGGTTTTAGGAACTTTGCGAAGCGTATGCAACTAATTTCAGCTCCCACTGTCATTTACAATCGCGAGCTATCCTTAACGTATCTATTTAATTCAAGAAATTACGTAGGATTTCATGTTTCTGAATAAATAAGATATTGAAACTAGAACGAAGCCAGCAACAAAACAAGTGTGGAAAGTACATGTAAAATCTGAATATCGGGTTGTAAAACCCACAAAATTCCACCTCTTAAACTTTTTTCAACGCGGTGATACACTACACCCCTTTAACAATATGTTTTCTTGGAAATACTGACAGTAGCTTCGTATTTTCTGGAATTCTGGAAAACTAATGCGATGGGTGAGAGTGAAGCCTTAGTGTAGGTAGAATACCACTTCAAAATCAAATCCTAAAATTTGGAGCATTATATCTGAAAATTCTAGCAAACAAACTAATCAATTCGCAGAAACACCTTCAGAACAACCAAATAATTATTATTATGTGAGGTACGAAATTGGCTGATTTATACACTAAAGCGGTGAATATTCTCCTCATAACACTTTTTCAACCTTGGGTTGTTTCATAGAATTCGAACAATGTATCAAATTTCAACGTTCGTTTGCGAGTTCTAAATTCTAAAATTTTGTAAATGTTCTATTCAAGTTCTGCTGTTACATAATTACAGGCCTGAAATAATAACAGAACTTGAGAAATACTTTCACCGAACTTGAAAATTAAGTTTTAAATTTAAAGAATTGTTTATTCTATTAATTCTGAAACAACTCGTTCTTAGTGATACATCCACTTTAATATTTTTAGAAAAACATGTAACTACTTACTAGTCATAATACGTCATAATATTTTATTTTTATTTTAGAAATCAACAGTTACAATATGGTTGATTTATACATGTGCAATTTACTTAACTGAGAAACCAATCATAGATATCCCTACTATGCATAGAAATTTATGAAATGAACAAATATTACATATAAAATATATAATTAAAACAAGAGATACTGCGTTATATATGACATAATATATCATTACATTTTATATAGTTTGTGTACAAGTGAATACATTTTCTTTTCAGAAAGGCAAACTTAGGATTGGTTATTTCATAGAATTTGAACACTTCTTCAAATTTCAACGCTTATCTTCGGGTTTCGTGATAGTCCTATAAAAGGTTTGTAATTATATCATTATAGGCCAGTTTCTTGGCAGAACCGATATAATAACAAAATCTGAAAAGAACTATCACAGAACTTGAAAATTAACTTTGAAATTTGAAGAATTCTCTGAAACCACCCGCCCTTAAAGCCAACGTTTCATAATTTGAATAGGGAGAAACAAAACAGTATGATAAATGGCGTATTTTAATGCCATTACCGAGAAATTATTAGACTTTTTTCGTTCAGTAGCACTCAGCGTTATTGAAGCAACGCGCCTTCTACCCAATTAAGTAAGCATGGATTGTGGTTTAGAATTTGAACATAAATAATTACATACGCATTCAATGGGAGAATGGTGTGGTTACGGGAAAATAATCGTGGTATAATACTTACACATCTATTACTGTCTACAACCAACCCACCTCCCCCACGTAGTGGGTGCCACTTTTTTAATTGGTGTATAATGTGTCAGTGGGTGTCTATTATATACTAGCGCAGACACTTGAAAATTTATACGTTCCGGTAAAAATGAAAGAATTAAAAAAAAATTCTTGCCTTTCAAAAACAAACATTGCCAATTTTAGAGACGATCAGAAATTAACCGTTCGAATGAACACCGTTAGTTAACACAAAAAAAATTACAGCATCTGTCAAAAATTTAAACAAAATAAACACACATTAAATATAGAATTGTTGCATATGCGATAGTATTGAAATGGTAAATTAATTCGTTTATTTGGGAGTGACTGTTGATTGCAACTTTAAATGGGAAATACAAATAAACAAAATTTGTAAAGGATTGAGTGCGACAGTGCGCGGAGAAAAATATGTATTGCTGATTTATTAAAAATCTCTTTAAATTATTGGTAATCCGGTTAAAAACGGGATTGCAGGACGCATCCTGATAAACTTTTAGAAAATTCTTAATAGTATCGAAACACTTGTTCATGCACCGGCGTTTCTCTTAATAATATAAAATGACGAAATGCGAAAACGTTAGGATGTTTATCGTGACAATACAGTAGTATTTTACTAAAAATTTTTCAGGAAACCTATCAACTCATTCGTTAAGGCCACGTAATCCCGTTTTTAATCGGATTACGAATAATTTAAAGAGATTCTTAATAAATTATCAACGCAAATCAGTGAGTTGCGTTGCGCGAACAACAGGGAATAAAATACCTCTACAGTTTAACAACAAAAATCCTGTAAAATCTAAAGAATAACATTTAAACCAACATATTAAACAAAAGATAGAATCAGTGGAGTGAATCAGTGAATTCCAAAAACAAATAATAGTCCCTTTAACAGCATAAAAACCTGGTACAATAATACTTAACCTAAAAGTTGAGCGGTCAACTGTAAGTCAACGACTATACCTTAAAAATAAAAGTGAAACCAGCGAATATAATATCACATGAATATAGTGTTAATTAGACATTAATCAAGTGATATGTATGCGGAAAAAATATCACTTTAAACCGAATCTAATATAATAATAATATTATAATTAATCTACCTACTTAGTGCAGTTAACACCTGTCAAAATATCTCCCGATCTTTAGTTTAAATTGAAGTCATTTAACGTATAAAAAAAAAACTTTAATAGTGAATAATCAAAGTTTAATACATAAAAGAGTGAATTTCAAATAAACAATAATAAAAATTCAAAAACTTTACTCAACAAACCTAACGGTCTTCCGATATCTAATTTGTCAACACCATTGTTTTCAGTTTAAAATAGTGCAAAAACAAAAAAAAAACAACAGTAGAAATGAACAAAACAGTGTTTCCCTGATAAATTCAACATAAATAAAATAAAATAACAATTAAAAACTTTATCTAACTACCCTAAAACTGATCAAGAACATTATCTAGTGTCAAATAGTGTTTCATATATTAAATAGATCGCAAAAAGTGATTCTCAAAGCAAAATCCATGTGATCTTAAATTATATTCTGATACATTCAACAACAATATAAAAAAGCGACACTTAAAAAAAAAAAAAAAAAAAAAAATCATAAATCATTCGTTATAATTTAAATAATTATTTATAATTTGTCGTACTACACCATCTATCGACAAATGGACCAAGCGAAACCAGTCACCTACCGAGCAATATCTTTCAAAAACTAGAAATAAACCAATAGATGTCACTACAGTGTTAATTTAATATATTTTTACTACTGTTATTAAATCAATCAATTACCATTTTCAAATAAAATCAAGAAACCTCGCATAAAAGACAAATATACAGAAACCGAATAAATAAATACATTATTACAATAAACGTAAATAATAACAAAAATGGACTGCTATAGTTGCGATAATATTATTAGTCCAAACAAGAGCATAAAATGCAGCATATGCTTAAATGCATTTCATTACACCTGCATAAATAGCACCGCAGAAAATTTTTAAAAAATGTCAAAAACACTCAGAGACAACTGGAAATGCAAAGAATGTAAAACATTGGATCCTAAAACTCAATCACAATCCAATTACACTCCTTCTTCTAGTAAGAACTTTCGGCCTTCCGACTCAACACACACTGAAAACCCAGAAAATATGAATTACATTATAAATTACATCGACAAAAAATTCGATGAAATGAAAACAGTGATTTTAAACAAGATAGAAACGGAATCTGCGGACAATAAAAAATCGCTTCAATTTATAAGCGACCAATACGATACATTAATAAAATCTATTGAAAAAATTCCACAGTTAGAAAAAGAAATATCTGAAATAAAAAATGAACTAGAACAAAAAAACATAGAATTCAATAGTATTTTAGTAAAAACAACAGAAATGGAACAGGCGACACTGGAAGAGTATCTCGAAATATCAGGTATCCAAAATAATGATCCTAAAATGACAAAAAACATAATAAAGGAAATAACTGCTGCGTGCGGAGTTCAAACTGAAGACACAGAAATTTCGAATATAAATCACATCCAAGATCGCCGACCAAACCACCCACCGAAAATAACTTTCAAATTAAATAACAAAAATAAAAGGGATGCCATACTATCATCAAGAAAAGGTCTCACCACGGAGGCAATACACCAGCCCGGAAAACAAAACATTTACATTGGAGAAGTAATGACGCCATATTACAAGCAACTAATGTGGAAATTAAAAAACCATGCAAAAATAATTAACTACAAATTTGTATGGTTTCGAAGAGGCCATCTATTAACCAGGAAGACCCCGGAAGGCAAAATTTTCAATATTAAACATTGTGATGACATTAACAAACTAACATAAACACAACTCCACACGTAAATACACTTCACATCATATACTTTCACAATTAATCACCAACATGGCGGATTACATGGAATATACAGACTCGGACAACCAACACTACTGTGTAAGTACAAACGATTTTAATATATGGACAAACATCACAAAAGAAAAAAATAGAATCAAAATATTACACCAAAACATTAGGTCAATTAATAAAAATTTTGATGAATTTACGATATACCTACAACAGCTTGATAATAATTTTGATATAATTGTGCTGACAGAATGCTGGTTGAACGATAAATATGTACCAAAAACAATAGAAAACTATAACACACACCACACAAAAAAACACAAAAATCAAAATGATGGCATAGTCATATACATCAATGATAAAATAAATACAATCGTCAAAGAAATACTCATAATAGACTCCAACTGCATACACATAGCATATGATAAAGAAACGTGTATTCTTGCGATGTACAGATCTCCATCCAAAAACGACATCACACATTTCCTAACTGCACTTAACAATACTTTAAAAGAAATCAACAAAAATAAAAATATCATCATCATTGGAGATCTAAACATAAACATCTTACAAAACGGACACCCACAAAACATAGAATACCTAACACTACTAGCACAGCATGGACTGGAGCCAACGATAAAGATTCCAACACGAGTCACACAAAACACAAAAACTTGTATAGATCATATAATGATCAAAACAAAACTAAAAACCAAAACCGTAGTACTTGAAAGCACTATCACAGATCACTACATGAATATGATAGCAATAGACACCGAAAACACAAAACCCAACCAAGACTCACAAAAAAAATAATTAACTACTCAAACTTGAAAGAAAAACTCAAACAAATAGACTGGAGTACAATATACCAAATAGAGAACGTGGAGGAGGCCTGGGATAAATTTCATAACATGTTAGCACAAGAAATAAATAAAAACACTATCATAAAACAAGTAAAACTCACACACAAAGCTAAAAAAATTAAACTATGGATAACACAGGGAATATTAAACTGTATTCGTAAACGAGACAAAATTCACAAATAAATTAAATATACACCCTACGACATGGAACAACTTAACTACTATAAAAGATATAGAAACATCTGCACCAAAATTATTAGAGTGGCTAAGGAATTATATTATGGCGAAAAACTTAAAAAAGAAAAAAATAACCCAAAGGAATTATGGAAAATATTAAAAGAAGTCACATACACACAAAAAATACAAACAGAAAAATACTATTGAAAATCTAAATATTAACTCCAAAAAATTAGATGTCAATACAAATACAGAAACTATAGCAAATCATGTGAATAACTTCTTTGCGAATATAGGAAAAGTTTTAGCGAACCGTAAATTGCATAACACAAACACACTAACACAAACAAATAGATCAAATATCAATAAAAAACCGACACAACACAGATTTACAATAAAAACAACCTCGGAAGAGGAAATTAACAAAATAATAAACACATTAAAAAACCGAATTGCTCCTGGATTAGATGAGATAACAACGGATTGCATTAAGATATTAAAAAATGAAATTTTGAAACCTATAACACACTTAATCAACCTTAGTATAACACACTCCTGTTTTCCTAGTACTCTTAAAAAAGGACTAGTTATCCCCATTTATAAATCCGGAGACAAAATGGAAATAACTAACTATAGACCAATCACTCTGTTAAACTCGCTATCAAAGATTTTCGAAAGAGTATTAAAAAACCAAATTATAAAATACCTTGAAGAAAACAAATTAATCTCGGATAACCAATATGGATTTAGAGACAAAATAGGCACAAAAGAAGCTTTAGCATGTACAGTAGATTATATACATAGCAACTTAGATGAAGGGTACAAATGCATAGCGATATATCTAGATTTAGCTAAAGCCTTTGACTCAATCTGCCACAATTCACTTTTTAAAAAATTAGAAAACATGGGTATCAAAGGCAAGGAACTTCAACTATTTAAAATTTATATGAGTAACAGAACTCAACAAGTCAAAATTAACAACCATAATAGTAAACCACTGCCGATTACATATGGAGTTCCACAAGGAAGCATACTAGGGCCCGTTCTTTTTACTATTTACATAAATGAACTTTGCAGCATGAAAATATACGGTGAAATAGTTAGCTATGCTGATGACACAGTTTTACTTTTCAAATCTAAGGATTGGAATAATGTATATAACATAGCGAATTTGGGAATCTCGCAAGTGAAAACATGGCTAGACTCAAACATACTTACACTTAACATATCAAAGACAAAATTCACAACATACAGTATTAATAGCACGGGACAGCCAAAAAACAATACAAACACCATAAAAATACACGAATGTTTAAACACCAACATCTGCGATTGCCCTCCTCTAGAAAAAACAGAACAAATAAAGTATCTAGGAATCGTAATTGACCATAACCTTAGATGGATACCTCACATCAAACATATCACAAATAAACTTCTCAAAACAATCCACATTTTCTTTAACATAAGAAACATATATAAAATAAAACAATTGAAAACAATATATTTTGCACTCTGCCAATCAATAATAGAATATGGAATTATTGCTTGGGGAGGAGCAACAAACTCGGCTATCAATTACATAGAAACCGCACAGAAAACGATCTTAAAGGTAATACTAAAAAAACATAGACTGACCGATACAGACCAAATATTCAACAGCTGTGACGTACTAGATATACGCCAATTATACGTTAAAACACTACTAAACTACATTTTTAACAAAAAAAAAAAATTTCAACATACACAAAATAACACTAACAGACCAGTTAGACAAGCGTACAAAGAAAACATTAAAACTCCAACAGTAAATTCAACATTTGGACAAAGACACTACCAATACCATGCTATAAAAGCTTTCAACAGTCTAAAAATTGAAATTAAAATTGAGGAAAATAAAAATAAATTCACACACAAAATTACAAAATGGATTAAACAACAAAAAAGACAATATTACCAAAATGTCATAGCATAAAATAAAAATAAAACCTACACGTAACACACAAAACCAACATAAACACACATCACTCACAAACACACAAGATTATTTTCATTGTATTATTTTTTTAATTTTAAATGTATTATTATGTATTTTTATTTTTAATTTTAAATTTATTATTTTCTTTTCAAATTTACTATCTTCTCTTTAAATGTAATATGTAGATAAGATTTTCATATTATAAAATGAAGGCCTCAGCACGGGCAAGCCACCCAGTGAGGCCTACATTACTGGAAAACATAAATTGTAACAAAATAATGTACCAAATAAAAAAAAATAAAAAAATTAGCAGACTTTACAAAATTAAAGTGTTTCATTCCTGTGAATATTTTTTTAAAATTATTTACTTATTACTAGCAGAATCAAATACGATATGGAATAACAACTTGGGGACATTCTTCCGAAATTAAGCTTAATTACCCATAATCGGTAGAAATTTATTAATTAATTGGAATAAAATAATTTTGGCACCTACTTCCCTAAATTGTTGCCTCGACCAGTTCCAATTTTGACAATGAAAACTTTAACTTAAGTTTTCTCTTAAACTTATATTCAAAGCAAATCCATGTTGTAGATTTAATTTAACCGGAGAGTCATACGGAATCACAACCGAAATTGTTATTTTTAATAATATTAAAAAAAATATGACCATATATGACCGGGCGTTCATATTTTAGGAAAGTATTTTTAACTTTTTTCAATGATGCGAAAATACATATTTCTTTACGTTAGAATGAGAATTAATAATTCTTTCCAGTTTGCTTTAAATATTTATACTGGAATCCATTAATAAAAGCCTAAAAATAGCCAAAACGAATAATTCATAAATCGCGCCGCTATCGTTACAATTTATTAAATTTTAAAAATTAGTTTTTCTTTTTTATATACGAACGAGATAAAAGAGAAGGTACACTTTTCTTAAAAATTTCCCAAACAAAAGGAATGTGTTTTGAATGTGAATGAGTTCTCCTAATTTTTCCATGATTGGAGTAAAAAATGTAGTTAGCGTTTTTGACATCATTTTTTACGTTTGAAATTATAATTTTATTATTTAAAAATTGTAATGTTTATTTTAAATAGACCGGAAAGATAATTTAATCTGGTTTCTAAAACAGTAATTTCTTAAGGAAAATTAAAAATTTTAAAAAAATTTGAAATACACATAAAACATTGCAAACTGAACATACAAACGGAAATATAAAGTTACGTAGGTATAAAACACAATTCAAATTTTGCTAACATATTTGGAACAAAAACATTATATTATTAAATTTATTTATCATATATTATATTATTACATTTCATCAAATTTTTAATTAAATTTGTTATAATAATTATATTTCTTTATTTGATACGCTAGTTTGCGCCGTATTGTAGTAGTCTACCACTTCATTTTTAGTGCGATCAATATTAAATTTAACTAAACGTGCATAGAAAAAATTATTCATATTCGTCCGAACTTTTATTCAAACAATTTAAGGTCAGAAAATTAAGTGCATTCATTATACTTCTACCATGCAACATTACAAATTTATAAAAACAATATTTAAAATAAAGTTGCACCCTTTAAAAATAACAGAAATCTTAGACAAACGTCAATACTTCCTACTCCTTTTGTACACAGTTGACACTTGTCACATGAGAACGGGTCGCTTCTACGATTCGTTCTTAAGTTCAACAGCTCGGCTGTGGAACGAACTGCCGGCCTCTGTGTTTCCTCCCTCCTACAACATGGGACTCTTCAAGACCCATGTTCACTCCTTCCTCTCCACAAAAAGACCCGCCACACAGCATCCCCAAAGATGACATAGGCCCTGAGGGAAATTATTTTCTTCAGGGCCTCCTGTGTGGAGTAAATATAAAAAAAAAATAATAAAAAAACTCCTCCACACAGCATCCCCAAAGATGACATAGGCTCTGAGGGAAATTATTTTCTTCAGGGCCTCCTGTGCGGAGTTAATATAAAAAAAAATTTAAAAAACTCCTAAATGTAAAAAAACAATAGGACAGTTCAACCATGAATATTTCGGAGTTAAATTTTTTGACTCAGCACCAGAAAAAATTATAAACATGAATAAAAATATAAAAGAACTCAAAAGCAACCTTAAAAAGTATTCCGAACACTTGAACTGAATCATACCAAATTTAATCCAATATAACAAAACCCCCCATACACACAAGCTCTGCTTATTGATGGGGGTACATCAAATACTTATATTACATTAGGTATATAATTAATAACTGTATTTAATTGTGTAATGTAATTCGTGTTTCTTTTTTTATTAATAAAAAAAATATATATATTTACACATTTTTACTGTAATAAAAACAATACAGGAATAGCGTTGAATAAATCAAAACAGTGCCCTGGAGGTGATTTTGCAAATCAGCCATATATTAATAGGATGATTTGCAATATTCATATATTAGGGAAATAAAATAAAGACAAGAAATAGTATAATTTACGCGTTATGTCATATGTAGTGATTTAAAATAATTTATTGAATGGCTAACTATTAGAAAAAATAATCAGTATTAATAAAGAAAAGTTTATTGAAATATTTTTAAAAACACTTGTAGGTCGAGAGTAAAAATAAATAGTAAATTAAATTTAGGTGATCGGATGATATTTTCAACAGCCGAGAGATCACTCAATATAAGGTTTTTCTTAAATCTATTATTGAATACCTTTCGTGAACAAGGTTTTTTTAGTTGGGGATCAGGCCAATTATTTATGACGTAACCGTGGAAAGAATAGGATCTCTGTATAAAGGCTGTACGAATGGGGGGACTTGCAGAAGTCCCGTTGTCGCGCTTCTAGTACTGCGTTCACAGGAGATTGATTTGTTGATGTTGGGACGACCTCTATAGTATTTCATTAAACAATAAATAAATAATTGACGGACCGAGAGGAGTTGGCATTCTTTACATAGTGCTTCAGTGAGATGTCTGTAAGAGTGTTTCTCTTAACCTTTAGTACTGTTCGTTGTGCTATTTCGAGAGGCAATAGGATTGAGCATGCTACACCTCCCCAGATAAATATACGATTTGAAATTATGGAGTTAAAAAGGATAGTTCTTGAATTTGGAAAAAAATAATATGAATTTACCTAGCCGTAATTTTTCTGTATGAGTTCTCCAGCACAGACGTGCATCTCTAAGTATTTATTGATTCTACCCTTTTTTTGGTATGAAAAGAGGGAAGAGCCTGGGGTGAGATTGTGTATGTGTTTTGAAAATTTTGAGTACGGTTGTCTTTTACTATCAATGGAAAAACAAATGTGTTTTGTTTGTGAGATATTCGGGGTTAAGAGATTATTTTTAAGCCATTCACTCACTTCCATCATTCCTTTCTCAAATTACAGTTAATTTGGATTCTTTGTGAGCGTGAGAATAAATAGCTTTGGAACCATTCTAGCAGAATACTTTTGATACCAATACAATCTAATCTTTAGCAGATTTTGTGGTTAAACAGTGTCAAATGCTCTGTCTAGATCTAGGAAGACTCCGATACATCGACCCTTATCATCAAGATTTTGTTTGAGATGTATTTAATAAGAGTGTCAACTGCACCTCCCGTGGATCTGTCGCTTCTAAAGTCGAACTGTTTGGGGGAGTGTACCTTTCTAGTCAACGCTTAATTAGTTTGCCCAATATCTTGGAGATTTAGGTAGATCATCCCAATGCTTGAAAAAAAAATAATTCTGTGATTTACGTATTAGTATTCTATATTCATAATTAATCAAGTCAGATAAACATATAATTACTATATATGATTTCTGTTTAGTTTTCCAGAAGAGTTCTCTGAAGTATGGGCACATGGTTTCCCCTGCGTAGATTTTTTCGCTGCGCAGTTTTGGCGTCAATATTCTTCAGCATTGTTAATACATATTTGGTTGCGCTTGTTGTTATCATGAAATTTTACTTGGATTCTCAGGTAGGCTCTTGGTCGTCTGTCCTGGAACCGTTTCACCTCATTTAGGTCGTGTAGCTGAAT
Organism: Hesperophylax consimilis; assembly: GCF_061612785.1. Classification (NCBI taxonomy): domain Eukaryota; kingdom Metazoa; phylum Arthropoda; class Insecta; order Trichoptera; family Limnephilidae; genus Hesperophylax; species Hesperophylax consimilis. The sequence continues at coordinate 25,744,947 of NC_142836.1, read as the reverse complement.
CGCCAACCCAGTGGCCGCAGCCGCCTGACGTACTGATAATGTTGACTGTTCCTCATTGGGTTATGGGATACTACGTAATTCTAGACAGTCTTCCTTTGTAACTTATTCTAGTTTCGCAATTCTGATTTCAAAGCTGTTATAATCTTATTTTTATAATTTACTTCTCTCCCAAGTGTCTCAACTTCAGTCACCAGCTTGGTGATATTTTCTAAATTTAATATTTATGTCATCATATCGGTTGCTAATGAAGTTACGTGAGTCTCCATTTTCAACATTTTCTTCGTTTATTTTCTTGAAGAATATTTTTGTTCATCTCTTCAAATGTATTATTTACGGCTGTTAAGAGGAACAACTGCGCGGCCTTCTTCATATAAAATTGAAATTTGGATTTGAGGCCAAAATACTTGACCAAATTAAATAATATTAATTGCCAAATAAGCCTCTAAAATCTTTTAAATTAATTTCTTTACTGGCCCATATTTTATAATTTGAAACACAACTAAATAAAGTAGCTCAAATCTATGTATTGTTTTTATAATTAGGTTCACTTGTACCCCTATTAAATTATTTAATTTAATGCACTGGAAATAAATGTTGCGATAATGTCTCTTATAAAGAGGTATGATCTACTTTTAACTGTTTGCAATTCTATTTTGCAAAGATAAAGCAACTGACAGGTAGTTAATGCTGTTAACTTGTTTTGAACTACGCATAGAGCATTGTATCTTCAGGCATTTTTTATGAATACAACCACTGTTTGCTTACAATTTTTACATAGTACCTCCTATTACAATAATACCTTCTGATATATATATATATATATATAATATCATCCAAAACTTTATTACATGGCAATATTATATATTTTAACATAAAACAATGATTCTTTCAAATTTTAAAAACCTGTTTTCGATTTTAATTCGTAGTAAAATATTCGCAATATTTGACGACCTGGGTATAGATTCTCCAATCCAGGCCGCTAGCATTTGCCGTCGAAAACTACATTGGTCGACATTCTTATTCTTGAGTTTCATCGAAGGTACACACTTACATACAACAAACGTCAAGAGTCATTCCACTCGAACCACTCGTTGTTCGAGTGAAATGAGGTCGATACTTTCAGTACCGCCTTGGTGAAAGACCACCATTCACAATGGTCGCTTGAAAATTCTTTAGCCGTGTTTAGTGACAAGATCTGAAGTCAAGTACTTCCCCACATTCTTTTGCCCCAAATCCTTCCTCACCCCACTACCATCAACCGTACAATGTACCCCTCACAGGCTCCAGACGATTTGGAACAGTCGGGACTCTTGTTTGGTATTCTCATATTTTCTTCTTTTACAGTAATTTAAACTTGCTTTGTTTATTTTTCATATGTATTTCTATCTAAGTTTATTATTTTCATGTACGCAATCTTCCAAGGTATAAGTTTTAAAATGAATGTCCCATAAACTTTTTCCACGAACGGGGAATAAATTCTAAAACACTTAAAATCATTGGAAGTTTTATTTACTGAGAAAATTTTTTTGCGTTTGAAAGCTTTTAGAAAAATCTTCAATAATTGGGTTAGGCTTGTTTTGTTTTTTTTTTAAATATAAAAATAGCATAAACACATATAACATAAATAACAACATATTTTTTTATTGATACATTAACTTTATTTAATCAATAATTTAATTACATATTTGTAATAAGCATTTACTTTGTGGCTCGTCATAATTTACAATAAAAGAAATAAATTTGTCTTAGACCACTTTCATTTTAATTGCACTCTACCGGTTTCGGAAGCACCCTTCCTTCGTCAGGAGAGTATTAAAACTAACCAATGATACAAAATATTGACAGATATATACACAAAAAATATAATTTAGGTGTTTTAGTGGGAGGTTAACAAAGGGGGACGGGTAATTGCGGGAATTCCGGCAATAACAGAGCGGTTTACTGGAAATGCTTGGTTTTAATATTCTCCTGTCGAAGGAATTAAAAGTGCAATTAAAATTAAAGTGGTCTAAAACAAATTAATATATTTTATTGTAAATAATTTAATTATTGGTCACCACTATGTGCTTTATCTATACTGAGCTCCACTAAAATTAATATTACACTAATACCACCACAAAGTTCGTTACCTTGCTACTCAAAACCAAACGCTTATATCATTTAGCGACAGTGCCTGCCATGATTGTATATTTCAATTGGCTTGAAGAAAAATGTAGTAAAACCAAATATATCGATTATACTCCTCCACGTAACAATATTCCAACAACCGTATTCCGTTTCAATAAGTTGTATATTTCCTGTTTACGATAAATTATCTGCCTTTCACCTGTGTGGATTCAAATAATTCTATAGTATATATTAAATATTTGTATTGTCCAATTCAATGAAGCCACAGACTAATTAGTCATCTTGTAGTAATATTGACAAACCAATATTACGCCAACCAACACGGTTCGATTTTTGACTGGATATTTGTTTCATCATCAAAATATTATTTCATTATATAGTCAATTGTCTACAAAATACGACACACACAAAAAAATGTTGAATTTTGGTTTTAAAAAGTTGTGAACAAACCCAGAGAAACACATTGTTTATTGGAAAGGTCAATTTTTTGAATGGATTATTTATGTCTTTGGCTTCATATGAGAAGTAGGTTAAACGGAATGGCATTATATTTTATATATAAACAAGGGTTTCAGATTTTTGTTTATTCTCAGAATTACTTATCGTCGCCAGTGATTTTGTGTAATATTTATTTAACGCCGTTGGCACGTGTTGCTTGCTGAAATGCAACAGTTCAGGGTTTCCCCTATTTTTGTATTCAGAAATCGTATGGCATGTACTTTACCCAAATACACAATACGACGAAATATTTAATATTCTATTAAATTATCGAAGGAAGCAAACACTTTGTGGCTTGACATTATTACACAAATTAAAGAATAACTTTGTTTTAAACCACTTTATTACATTTATAGACGTCGACCGGTTTCGGTTGAACTCAACCTTCATCAGGACAGTACAAATATAAACTAAAATATAATACAGAGGAAGATTATTAGGTAAACAATAAAGAAAGAGAAAGTATATAAATGTGAGGGAGAGAGCATCAGGGCAGCGGAGTAGGTAGTGGGGTCGGGGAGGGGTGGGGATTACCCAGGGAGAAAGGAAACATCTTTAAAATAGGGCTTTTAGTGAGTTCTATCTGTTTGTTTAAAATTGTGTAATTATTTTTATTTTTACTTGCTTTTGAGATTTCCAATGATTCTAGATTATTGAGACGTATTCCTATTTTATTTTTATGTAGTATTTGAACTCCTGTCGTTCTATTAAATGTATGATTAGTGTTAATTAGGTGTTCGGCGAATTCTGAAAAACCGGTATTTTTTAAACACCTGACATGTTCTTTTACTCGAATATTTACATTACGCGCGGTTTTACCAATATATATTGCCGGGCAATCGTTGCAATTAAGTTTGTAGATCCCAGAGTGGCTAAACGTATCTTCTTTATCTTTACAATTATTTAAAAATTTGGCTAAGTTATTATTAGTATAGAAGGCCGGCCTAATTTCTGATGGAAGTTTAGATGTGCAAAGGGAAGAGAATTTACTTATGAACAAAATTCTACGCCATTGGGTAGTTAAATTATTATTATTAATAGTTGGTAGAGCATTATATAGAAATTTATTTGTTGCGATTCGGCGAAGTAAATTCCAGATTAAATTCCAGCTTATTGATTAAATTCCAGCTTAAACTTTCTAGATCTTTCTTTGTCTATCGTTAAAAATAGAATTAACTTCAACATTTTTAGAAAACCTACATTTACGGACACCGTAATCCATAACACCTCCAACCACCCTATCTCACATAAACATTCCTCCTTTCACAGCATGATCCACCGGCTAGTCACCATCCCATTATCTAATAATAATTTTTCTAACGAACTCCTTACAATAAAACAAATAGCTAATAACAACGGTTATCACTCTGATCTTATTGATAAAATCCTTTCAAAAAAACTTCGCCGAATCGCAACAAATAAATTTCTATATAATGCTCTACCAACTATTAATAATAATAATTTAACTACCCAATGGCGTAGAATTTTGTTCATAAGTAAATTCTCTTCCCTTTGCACATCTAAACTTCCATCAGAAATTAGGCCGGCCTTCTATACTAATAATAACTTAGCCAAATTTTTAAATAATTGTAAAGATAAAGAAGATACGTTTAGCCACTCTGGGATCTACAAACTTAATTGCAACGATTGCCCGGCAATATATATTGGTAAAACCGCGCGTAATGTAAATATTCGAGTAAAAGAACATGTCAGGTGTTTAAAAAATACCGGTTTTTCAGAATTCGCCGAACACCTAATTAACACTAATCATACATTTAATAGAACGACAGGAGTTCAAATACTACATAAAAATAAAATAGGAATACGTCTCAATAATCTAGAATCATTGGAAATCTCAAAAGCAAGTAAAAATAAAAATAATTACACAATTTTAAACAAACAGATAGAACTCACTAAAAGCCCTATTTTAAAGATGTTTCCTTTCTCCCTGGGTAATCCCCACCCCTCCCCGACCCCACTACCTACTCCGCTGCCCTGATGCTCTCTCCCTCACATTTATATACTTTCTCTTTCTTTATTGTTTACCTAATAATCTTCCTCTGTATTATATTTTAGTTTATATTTGTACTGTCCTGATGAAGGTTGAGTTCAACCGAAACCGGTCGACGTCTATAAATGTAATAAAGTGGTTTAAAACAAAGTTATTCTTTAATTTGTGTTTAATATTCTAGTATATTCTTCACTCCCTTATAAACGCCAGGGGTGGGTAGGTAGTGTACCCACATTTTCAAACCAGGTATTTTTCATGAAATGCCGTTCATTTAACGAATATTGAATGCTGGATCGTGGGATCCCTTTTATTTTATTCCGTGGGGAATAATAATATTTTTCTCTGGGTCAAAAGCCAATATGCAGATTTAATCCTTGACGCGGATGCCGAATAAAGCTTTTTAAGTTGTAGATTTTTTTTTCTATAAATTGCACTTATCAAAATCAAAAATAATATTATCATCTGGCCACCCTATTGCTAACACGTTCCTGTGAAATCTTGACTTCGATGGATTTCAGGTTGGATAATCTCACGTACTATGGATAAAGGGGTAATTCTTTCTTCTTCGACTTGAGTGCTATGTTGGCAGTGAATTCTTTTAAAAAGTCTTTTTAATGGGTTGAAAACATTGAAAGCACTCCCAAAATAGCAATTGACGGAATCTGCTCAACCATTTGACATTATTGAGACTGGAAAAGGCAAGCGAAATTATAAGAAAACCTTAGTTTCTTAATTGGAAAACTCCAATATCCAATTATATCGCACATCATACAAATCGTGATTCTCTTCTTGTTGTTTTTTTTCTTTCCCGCATTAGTTTATCAATGTTGTTTTTAATAATAATGTGCGAGCTTCGTTCCAGTTCCGGCAAAAATGTATTATTTGGGAAACAAAACACGTAGCAGCCAGAGCAAAGCCATCTGTGAATACCAATAACAGTCTGGCGAGGCTTGCGGACTTATTGCACATATACTTATGTTTAGTTTACTATAATCTAATAAACCTAATTGGATAGTAATATTATATGAGGTTGAGATGGCTTAATATTAATCTAAACTATGTGTGGAAAATCTAGAAATGAGTAAAGTCTAGAAATCTTGTTAAGGAAAATATTAATACTTCTTGTAAAACTAGGTTTTAACGTTATTTGCCAATAATTCCCACCAGGGAACGTGTTGAACCAAGGCACACAACACGATTTACTGAGTTTTTGTTCCAACAAAATATATTTACACCAGGATTTTACAGTGGAGGCATAACGCGATTTCCAAGTAAGCAAATTGGTGCTAGGCAAATGATATAATTAAATAAAGTAAACAATTTGCCATGCTTCAAATATTTGTATATTTTCAAAAATCATCTTAAATTCACAAAATATTACAGGGGTACTTCGAGAGTATATTGCCAGTTTTCAAATTAGATGTCCTTGTCACTTTATATTCTGAAGTCTGGGTACAAATTCTCGTTCCCGTTACTTAATACAATGTCCATCCATCAATCCCTGACAACAAACAGGCGACAAGCGGTGAAGGAATACTTTTATTTTTTTTGGAAAAGTGATTTTAATTTTTCCAGGTAGGCAGGCAGTTCCTTTCATTCTTAAAGATATATCGCGGAGAGTGCAAAAATAGTGTGCTTTTTTGTTAGTACCTCCTTTAGCGGCTTGCTTAGGTAAAGCATAGTGGGGGTAACAGTAAAAATTTAATAATGTTAATAATCAAAAATAAATTAATGATAAACTAATGTTTATAAGATATGGTTTTTTATGCATAGCCCAAAGGATAACAAATTATTATAATATCCATACAAATTGAAAATATCTGTAAACCTGTAAACAATAAATTTTAAAAGTTCCCGCCGGCGGCATTTATTTCGGAGATATTTTCAATTTGTATGGATATTTCCAGCGGCTAATTATTGCTTATAATAATTAGTAACATTTCGATTCAATTAGGCATATCCTGAAGCACTGTTTGAAAACTTACCTCTTAAAATATACTATCTAATCGTAGTATGAAGTGGATATACCTAATAATATGGAAACATTTATCATTTCTTCTTGTAATGTATAAATTACCCTAAATGATCTTCTGAATAATCACAGATACCAGGATGCATGAAATATAAAACAACCTTACTAATAAACATGGTGTAAATTGTTTACAATTGATAAACAAACGTATACGTAGAAATCTTACTAATAGAAACGTAAAATTGAAACTGACATTTGACATCTATTAAATAGTTTATTGAAAGATATACAGCCAAAGAGTTCTCCAAAGTTCTTTGTTTATCCGTTGCATAATCTTGAAATTTCTCATCAAATTTCGGTACATCTCCAAGGTATTTTAAACGTGCTTTATATTTATATTTTTTTAGACCTTGTAAAAAGAAACACCATTTTAAAAAGTAGATAAAATTACCATTTTTGTATTTTAAATATTACTTTCACATTCGTAAATTGGAATATTTTAATGCTAAAAAGTTAAGAAAATATATTTTTATTCCATACGTCGAAAATTGTATGTAATATGAAATTTAGATAACACATTCATTTTGGAAGGAATCTAAGAAAACCTTCACTTTAATTTTTTATCTTGTTGGTTCAATAAAAATATTATAATGATTCCCAGAAAATAACCAAAAAACACACATTTTTAATCATTGTTTTGCATAGTATTAAAGTTGATTTCTCGGATTCAAATTTACCTACGCACATAAGGCATTTATGTTATTTAAAACATCACTTTAATAAAGTTCTTATAAAATTCACATGGTAACAGTCAATTAAAAAATAACATGTCCGAAATAACTTCACTTTTTGAAGACGGGAATCTCATCCGTCAGTCTGCCAAAACTCAACGTTGCCAGCTGTTTCGCAGCACATTTCAATATTTTTTTATAAGTTAGAATTTTTTTTTTTTTTTTTTTTTTTTTTTTTTACTTTATTTATTTTCATTTCTTTACACATATTATACATATTAATAGATAGTATAAAATAACATAATATATAATACCAAATAGTTTACAAAAGAAATGAAAACCCACTAAGGCACTGACTGCCTGAGTGTGGGTAATATAAAACGATTACTATATTTCAAGTACCTAAAGTATAATATACATTAGTAGAAAAAGTTTTTTTTTGTTTATAGTTATTATAAAAAGTAAAGAGAAAAACATTATGTACAATAATTTATAAAGTTTCAGCAAGTGAGTTGTAGAAAGGATAAATAAATTTATAGTAAAAGCGTTTCAATATCTGCGTCAATCAGCCATAATTTTACCTCTTTAATATATTCTATCTTTTTATTTATCATTTGAGTTTGTAGTGGTAGAAGGTTAAATGTACGAGGACCAATGAAACTGCTATGCGTCTGCATTAATTTAGTATTGGTTTGGGGGGTGTAAAATATATTATTTGTTCTTTTGCTCATTCTGTTTTCATTTATTTTGAAATTGTTTTTGTTTTTAAATAGATATTTCATAGTTTGTAATATAAATAATTTACGAATGTTAAATAATTTAGATTCCTTGTATAATAGGTCGGTCGAAAATGTTTTATTTTTGTTATATATGACTTTAATTATGTGCTTTTGAATTATTTGTAGAGGCTTTATAAATGTATCAGGTGCACCACCCCATCCTATTATGCCATAAGTGATTGCAGATTGCACCAGGGAGAAGTAGATCATTTTCAATTTTTCAGCGTTTAAAATTTCCTTGAGTCTATAAAATATGTAGGTTAGATATCTTAGTTTTGAAGTGGTTTGATTAATATGAGATTTCCAATTAAGATTAATATCTATTGATACTCCTAAATATTTTATATTTTTGACATTAGCGAGTTCGTTGCACAGGAAGCACATTTCTTGATTGCAAGTTGTATTATGGATTCTAATTTTAAGGTTGTCTTTTGGTTTGTTTTTGATGTTTTTATAAAAAGGTAAGTAAAATGTTTTGCTGTAGTTTAAGACAAGTTTGTTGTATTTTAACCATTTTGAAACAAGTGAAATACATACAGTTGCATTCGAAAAAGTTTCTGTCCAATTATTACCATCCACTATTATTGCCGTGTCATCGGCGTAAGAAACAATTTTACCAGGGATTACAAAATTACATAAATCATTAATATAAATTAAGAATAAAATCGGGCCAAGAACAGTTCCCTGCGGAACTCCGTTTTTTATCTGTGTTTCTGAACTATAATTATTCCCAATTTTTGTTTTCTGTGTTCTTTCTTTAAGATAGTTTGATAGTAATTTTAGTGTGTGTTTTTTGAAGCCCAGTTGAGTTATTTTTTTAATGAGTAAATTATGATTAACGGTGTCGAAAGCTTTTCTTAAATCTAGGAATATGGCAAGACATTTTTTTTTTTTATCGATAGATGTATAAATATTTTTTGTCAATTCATATATGGCATCCTCAGTGCTTAGATCTTTACGAAAGCCGTATTGGTTTTTCGATAGAATTTTATATTTTTCTAAGTGTTCAATGACTCTAAATTTGATGCATTTTTCGAATATTTTTGATAGGTTTGAAACAAGAGATATTGGTCTGTAATTGTCTAATTTATGCGTATCCCCAGATTTATGAATAGGTATTATAGTGGAGATTTTAAACTGTTCTGGAAAATGACCATCTTTGAGGCATATATTAAAGATATGTTGTAATGGCGTTAATACATGTTGTTTTATTTTTTTTAATGTATCACATGATAGGCCATCATTTCCCTTAGAGTTGGATGGTTTTAGGTTATCAATATATTTTTCAATTTCATTAAATGTAATAGGAGAAAAATGTTCTATTGAGTTAATTGAATCGTTATTAGAGTCTAATTGAGGAGATGTCTCCATATAATCATGATTAACATTAATGCCGGAAGATTGAAGTACCTCGTCTACTATATTTGTAAAGAAGTTATTAAAACATTCTGCAATGGTCGATTTGTTAGTTATTATTTCATTATTTATTTTAACCTCATTTACAATATTTGAAGACATAATTTTTTTGTTGGCAATTTCATTTATAATATTCCAAGTTTTTTTAGTATTATTTTTAGCATTTTCAATTTGTTCACAATAGTATTTCTTTTTGCAGTTTCGTATCAGTCTATTTAGTAAGTTTCGGTACATTAGATATTTTGTTTTCAGATAAGGCATTGTTCTGAGATTATTATTTTGGCAATCCATTTGATATTTTATCATTTCTCTATATAATTTATCCCTTTGTTTAATTGATATAATTAATCCAACTGTAATCCAAGGTTTAATTTTTTTATATTTTCTGTTAGTGACAACTATTTTACTTTCACTTTTTAGAATATACTCTCTAAGAGTATTATAGAAATTCTCTAATGCTAAATGTGGATTTTCTATTGATATTACATTTTCCCAGTTTTCTGACTGAAGTAAAGAGTTAAGAGTTTTATAATCAATGTCTACTTTTTCTAGAGTTACAGAATTTTGGTTTAGAGGTGTATTTTTGAAATGGTGTCCATAAAAGGTCGGGTAATGATCTGTGATATTAGTTTCAAGAATTGAAGAGATAATATTGGTCGCCTTGTGCGACTTGACAAATATGTGGTCTAAACATGCAGAGTTACTTAAGGTTACTCTAGTTGGTGAGCTAATATATGACGTATATCCAGAGCTTGATAAACAATCTAGATACTCATTTTGACAATTTACATTTATATTGTTATCATTAATATTTATATTAATGTCACCTGTCAAAATGGAAAAAGTAAAATTGTTTCTGTCAAGATTTCTAACAAAAGATTTTAGTTCTTTTACAAATAAAAAATCATTTAATGATGGGGATCTGTATATGGCTAGTACGTGATATTTATAGTTGTTTTGAAAAAAGGTTAATTTTATTGCATTGGCTGACTTAAATTCAATAAATTCAGTGGCAACATTTTTCAGAGTATTATGAAAGAAGACAGTGACTCCATCATGACCAGTATGCTTACAGGCAGAGGAAATTGTGGTATATTCTGATAAGTTATATGGAATAACATCTTTCATTTGTGTTTCAGTCAAAACAATTACGCTTGGAGAAAAATTTAGGTTATTAATAAGGATACAGAGCTCATCGAAGTGTTTCCTTAAACTTCTAATATTCATATTTAAAATAGAGAAATTAACATTTTTAAAAAGTAGATTTAGTTCATTTGGGTTTGTACATTTATAATTTTCATGTATATGGTTTTCTTCAGCCATGTTAAAGGTTGATTGGTGTTTGCTATGTGGTGTTATTATTATTTATTCGGAGGGGATGTCTTCTGTGCTGTTTATTTGTATGATGGGAGATTTTTCATTTTTTCTCATCCAAATTTTTCCGTTCTTTGCCCAAATAAATTTGTACCCAAGCCTTGAAGATTTAGCAAGGTAAAGTAGATGTTTATTGTATTGGGTCAGTTGTTCGTTAATATATATTGTGTTGTTTTCTTCAAAATTTATGTTTTTTGCACATAAAATACCATATTTCTTTTTATGTGTTATGATTACGTCTTTACTATCTTTGTTTTGTAGACAAACTACAATGGGAGGATTTTTGTTCGGGTTTTTATTTTTGCTTCTGAAAATATTTGCCACTTTAATAGTTTCTTTATCACATTTGAGTGTTTCCAATATATCATTAAATACTTTTGTGATATTTTCATTTTCCTTCAAAGGAACACCCTGAATTTCGACGTTATTTTGTTTTTCATTTTGCTCCATTTTATTAATATGTAGTTTTATTTCTTTATTTTCTGCTTGAAGTTGTTTAATCAATAATTCTTTGCTTTTGTTTTTTTCTTCATATTCGTCTAGTTTCTCACAACAAAATTCGACGGACTTCTTAAGTTCTTTTATTTGTTCATTAAAAGATTTCATAAGTTGACTGGTTAATTCATTAAATTTTTTTTCAATGCATTTGATCATTTTATTAGTCATTGTGTCTTCTTCTTCCGAGTCGCTAGATGGCGCCTTTTTTTGAGGTTTCTTTTGCTTATTCATTTTGAAGAAAGGTTCGATGATCGGATATTTTAAATTTAAAAATAAAAATGTACGAATTTATTTATAAAATAACTTTTTCTTTGGGCTTCAGTAGGATTTGATCCGACTTCACCGGAATGTCTGCATAAACTCGTCCGGCTGTTTATACCACTGACCCACGAACGGCGCAAGGCGATGCGTGGATTTATCAGATTATAATAGGAACCGAGCAGCAAAGAAAATAAAAATAGTTGTTTATTGTTGAGTTTATTGATTGCTGTTAATTTTTTAATTTTTAATTTTTTTTTTTAGAGAGTAGAGTCCTATTTCACTGATTCAAAAACACTTCGTATGATAATTTAATTATTGTTAGCTAATTTTATATCAATAGAATTTGATGTATTTCGCTAGACAAATTTTAATCGTAGCTGGTAAAATACATTGAGCTGTCACTTTTTGATTGTTACTTCACTTTATCATTGGATCACAAATGTTTTTTAATGTTTCTCAGTACACAAGTCACTTTTGAGTTAAATTGAATTGAAATCCTTCACTGTAAACACTTCAAACACCGCAAAAACTTTGTACAGTCAGACTTTGTACAGTCTTTATATATTGTAATTGAATTCAAGTTAAACACCGTTTAATGGTTGGGTGTGATTTTTTTATTAGTAAAGCTGTGGTCATTCCTTCCTATTCCATACCAAAGAAAATCTGAAGAACCCTTCCGAGATATAAAGATTGAGAAATAATAATCTTTGGAGATGGAAATATATTGAACGGAAATGGTGGCATTGCGATTGTGCCTCGTCGTGGTGCTAGGGAGTTACGAGTCATAACAGTCAAACATGGCAACAACTGTTTTTCAATCCATATTAATGAAATTGGCTGAATTCTAAAAAAAACAGTCATGACCTACTAAACTAAGTAGTGATTAAGATTAGAAGAATTGAGGATACATGGTAGAACAATTTATTCCACTATGAAAAACATAATTTTACGTACTTTACTGTATTTAACAAATTTTTCTTATATTGGGTAGAGACGCAAGTACAAAAAATTTTCTATGATAAAGAAAATCATGGGAAATAACATGTGACTGGAACGGAACATATAAAACACCAAGATGTGCTGTCGTAATATAAATAAACAAACCGTTTAAATGTGTTTTTTTTTAGTTTATACAGCATAAGAGGTGAATACCGCCCCCAACACGCGTCAGTCTGAAGCCAGTGAGACTATGACATCGTCAATAGGGGTATGTTGTGATGCTGAAGGAAATGGGGAAAACGAAGGTGGGGAAGTACCTGGGTATTCAGATCTTGTCACCAAACGTTTTGATTTGCAATTGTGGTCTATCACCAGGGCGATACTGAAATTATATACCACTCGTATTGGTATTGAAAGAGAATATGTTTTCATCAGTAAGTTTTCAGCGAACCAAATGCGAGAGAAGCTAGAGATAAAGCAAAGCAAATTTATAAAGCTAAATAGAATCTCATTCGATTCTAGTTATTACTTGTATAAACTGTAAGATCATATAATTTATCTTATACATTCTGTAAAATTCCTTAAAGCAGTTTACAGTTAATGTTGCTCTCGTAGCGGACATCCCACGGGCTCCAGTCTCCAGTACGGAGAAAGCGACAAAAAATACTTAAAAATTTAAATTTCTTTCAGAATACTTTTAGTGATATTTTAAGTAAATGTGACTTAAATGTATGAAGAGGAAAAGCACTTGAACGGTTAATCCTGTTTTTGATTGCATTCGGACTTAAAACATTTCCAGCGTTACTCGGCAATTTCTCTCCCACTCACAACCGCAGCTGCGACCGCCGCATTTCAATGTGAAATACCACGCTAATGATGTACATTACTTTTAACTTTTCCGTCGGCATTTTCCCGTGATTTAACCTTTTTAATATGTTATTCAGATCGGCAAATATAAAATCCCGTCTACCGTCGGAACAATGCCGGAGAGAACAATACATGTGTTTTTTTATCAAAGAAAAAGTGTCTTACAAAACGCTCCATGTAAAACATTATTTTTTGATTGTATCCTTTTATTACGTATTTCATCATTTTTAATATGGCGCTTGTTATTTATATAACAACGTAGAAATAACTCACTGAATCGTGTGAGCGTTGGAGCGTTTTGAAGGATTTGTGATTACAAGTTAGCCGTGTAATTTTAAATTGAATAATAACATCTTAACTTTGAATACAATAAAAAATAAATGTGTGACATTTAGTATATCATCAAAAAGACAGCCTTCTGACACTCATAATCTAACTATACATAATTGTCTGCTAAATTGTAATTGCTACCCCTTGGAAAGTGTAGCTTGTATCATGTATCTAGGTGTAAAGATTGATTATGTTAACAAATAATATCAGGAGACTTACATTTATTTTTAAAGTACTTCGACACATATTGGACAAAGAGAAATTAAAAACTGTCTATTTTGCCTTAGTCCAATCTCGACTTTCTTATAACATAGTATGCTGGGGATCATGTCTAAAGTCCAATTTTGAACCACTAAATATTACTCAAAAATTGATCCTTACAAAAAAAAAATTGTTATCCATCCAACCTACTTTATAAGGAACGTAATGTTATGTGCATAAAACAGCTATATATCACTCAAATACTTTGTCGATTTTTTATCAATATTAAATTTTCTGAAAGAACACAACAAATGCGGACAACTAGAATTAGCTCTACATTGAACTTTGCAGCGGTACATACTAAAACTTCTTTTGGTCAAAGAAATTATTTATATCAGGCACCACTTATGTTTAATATTCTTCCAAATCATATTAAGACTACCAATTCCTTAGTTAAATTTAAAAAGTTAATTAAGGTTTATGTATTGACAGACGATTGTCTTAATATTTTTTCATCCTTGTCCTTTCTTAAATAATAGTCCCATTTGCTAAAAACTGAATGTCACCCTATCTATCTTTATTATTTACTTTGCTTCTTCTTTTGAATGATTAATGATTAGTTATGGTTCAAATATTGTTACAATATACTGTCAAATTACCCATCTGGTAACACATCTAATACTCATTTTTTCTTTAATTATGAAATATTTTGTGTTTGTATGTAGAATTACTTTATGTTTGTGATACTCTTATGTTTGCTTTACTTAAATGTAAATTGTTAACCTGGATACAGGCTTAGTCCTAGTGAGGTTGATTTTTATGTGAAAAAAAAATGTTTTATGTCTAGTGAGATGCAATAAATAAATAAATTTTAACATAATGTTAGGCGGATAATTATAATATGACGGTTTGAAGTGTAATTACTCAGTCTTGAGAAATACGCTTTCTAACTGCATTATACGAAGAAACGCCGAGAAATATTTTTTTACTATACCTAAGGTAAACAAAGTACTAGTAAAATTGAATTAACGTTGAACCTCAAGAATATTAATATTTCGATGAAATATTCAGCATAAAATTTTATGATGTATTTACTATAAACTCGGTCTACCTTTAGAAACCATAAATAATTATAACCACTTGATGAACCAATTAAAATTATTAAATCTCTTTGACATAAGACTTTGTAACATACCGTTTTGTCTCCGTTAACCAACTCAGAATAGTGAATGTTATACAAATAAATACAAGGTTATACTTTACCTCTTCAGTCATATACTTTTCCACTCTGCCTTCTCACCAAATTAGTTCGCTTTGGTTAGAAAGAGAATGAATTAGAAATGAATTAAAATGTGAAATACCTATTAAGTTGATTTTAATAAGGTTTGACCAAGTTTTAATACATACTTTTAATTATATTTGGTCTTCTTTTATCTAAATCTTAAATATTTGTCATATGGTTCGGGGTTATTTCTTCATTGTTCACATCGTCATTGTCAATTAAATGCACAATATCGTTCACTGTAGTGGTTCTCTGCGTGGACCTCAATAAGGCTGAGGTCTTCGATGGCAACTTCTGCAATTCAGCAACTCTGGCTCTCATAGTCGAGTCTCCAGCAAAGTCTGCTATCATCGCATTTGTATTTTTTACTTAGGCCACTGGCCGCGTGTGTTCACTGCACTTTCTTCATCTCACAGTCCGCTTTAGTTCGCTGAGAGGATCAGATATCTTGCGAATCACTCTCTCTAACTCGATTGCAACTTCTTTATCACCGCCCAGCATCACGCCACTGGACGGGAAATGCGTACCTGGTGTTCCACCAACACTCTCGTCTTTTTTCTCTCTCAGTCTTCACTTGACTCTCCTGTCTGTGCTCTATCTACACGTAGGACCCATGGCTCTACCCTACAATACTACTCTTCTCCATTCTTCCCTTCTGGTTCTTACGACCATGTGTGTCAACGGTTCCTTTGTCTTACTTAATACACAATGCGAGAGATGCTCTTCCATAACACTTACTTATTTATTAATAATTTATTTATAAAAATTGTGACGAAATGTGATTCGTTATAATTTTTTTCCGACTTGGCTTTATTTTTAAAATTGTTGACGGTTTTATAGACAGCCCTATTTTACTTAACCTAAAAACCTTCCATATGTAACTAGAAATATTTGGTCGAAAATTTTTTTTTAATTGCAACACCAATATCAGAACTGAGTCATGTATATACTCGCTTATACCTAGATTTCATGCAGTTGTAATAATGTGTTCAACTCCATGGAATTTAGTTACATGAAGCCTATAATAACATACCTCATAAATGAATATTAATGTTAGCTTTTATTATTCTCTTTCGTTTGTTGTATATGTATACCACATGTTTGTAGAAGCCCGGATGGGTGTATAGTATAAATAAATAAATGCCAAGGTCAATTATTATGTAAACACACCTACGCACACGCGTAAATAGAACAACCTTATGGAAACAAGTACCCACACAGATCAGTTTTAAAAACTATACCGAAGAAATTGAGAGAAGAAGAATATTTGATTAGGCCACCAAGTTTTTTTTAAATGGGTTTTCTAAAACTAGAATGGCTTTAAATATGACAGCCGCAAATAATTGGCAAAACTATAGTTTTTTTTAGAAATGCCTATGTCCAAAGCAGCACACCGGAGGGCTTAAGAAATAATAAAATAATTTTAATTTAAAAAAATTCTAAGAGTGCCCAATTATCGAGAGAATGTATTTCAATAGTTCAATGGAAATGTATGTACCTACATCAGGAAAAAACAACCAAGAATCAACAATTTTATGTTCTATCCCAATAAACTTTCTAAAAATGTATTTGTTCCGCAAAATTAGATCTAAATGAATGAAACTTTTTTTGTTTCACAAACAGGCACTGACCCCGGGCATATTGCTGAAGAGAGCCGAAATCGGTCAAAAAACGAAGGAATAGTGAATAGTGAAATCGCAAAATAAAACAAAAGAGTTTTAAAGCATCTTGTTCAATTTGTGTAATATAACACGTACCTATCAATCAACTGTCATGGCGTAACATTTTTTGGATAAATTAAATAGTCCATTATTTCGTCGTGCGAAAAACATTAGATTGACAATGTATCGTGAGTTTTTAATGTTGGTACATTGTCCCCTAGCAGATATTTTATACTGCTTTTATTTTGTATTAAAAATCTTTACACAAATTCTCATCAAACACAATAGTTTAGTTTATTTGTACTTTTGTTTGAATTGTTTTGGCGTGTTAAGTAAATGTATAGATTGATTCTTTTATTGTTTTTCAATCATAAGATGACAAATCATATAGTCATTTACCAATCATTCTGGTGTTAATAATGACAATGAGGTAAAACGTTAGGCAACTTACCAACTACGTGCATGTAGCTCGTCTTCATAGCAGTGTGAAATGATGGGGCATCTGCAGAAACCTCGCATCGGAAGCGGCCGGACATGACGGGGGACACGGAGCGGAGCACCACCACCCCTGGGCCGGACCTACCCACCTGCAACAACCAACAGTTAGTCTTCATAGCAGTGTGACATGAAGGGGCAAAAACGTAACAAAAACGATAGAAGAACATAAGGACACGGCCATCTTCAGGTAGTGAGATATACAAAAAGGACGGTGATCTCATTAAAACTTCTGAAAACAATTGTGGGCTGGCGTTTGCGTACACAGAAATATGGTTTGAGGTAATGCTACAGTTTATTCAGGGCGTACGAGGGTTATACAATCCTAACTAGAATTTAACTCGGTTCAAACTCTCTCTGTTTTCACGTGAATATTAGAAGTTCAAGGCTCATATGAATTCGAAAGGTTACTGAAGCTCAAAATGGCGATGGGGGGCTGCTAGAAATCACTTTTTTGCTTGTGTATGGATGACGGTCACCTGACACCTTTGCTCTGGTACAGAATTTAAAAAGACTGGACTTACGGTACCATTCCGATTTTAGTTCAACGACAGGTCCATCTAGGCCAAAGGTCCCCAAACTTTATTGTTCCGTAGACCACGTGCCGAAATTTTCTGTTTATGTAGACCAGGGGTGCTCAAAGTTGAACTGCTGGCGATCTACCTCAGTATTATTAGATTCCGATCGATCGACTCTGAGAGGCTGCATGTATGTGTGATGCAGGATTGTCGTCTATGTAGGTAGGGTGTATCGTGGCGTAGGTATAAGTGTATATATATAGGGACGTTGCATAATTGCATGGCTACGAATCCACATAGAATTTTGAGGAACGACAGAAATTAGTTCGCAATATGCATTTTTTTAGTCAAGGTAGGTGGAGGTCTGCACTAAAAAGTCAATGAAAAAACTTATATTTATTCAGAATCGCAAGTTTATTTGTTCTTAAAAAAAAAAAGAGTTCTAGTTTCTAAACTTAACTAAATAATGACTTTGGATGTTGAAGCGTGCACTGCATGTCCTCAGCATACTTTTCATACGATGGTGCGTAATTACCGAGTGCTAATCGCAAGCACGATGACATATTATGTTCATCTGTTAGTCGATTGCGATATTTTGAATTCTACAAGCTACGAATAAATAATAAAAAAGAAGAAATGAAAAATGGGAAATTTTTCTCGAGATCGACTCAAAAAGCACTCGCGATCGACCGGTCGATCGCGATCGACCGTTTGAGCACCCCTGATGTAGACCCTTTGCTTTCTTAATATAGATTTTTTTACAAATTCATCAACTTCAATGTATTTTTGAAGCTGACAAATTGATAGGGTTTACTTTAGAGTGGAAAATTTTTGAATTATAAAATAGTCAATATTTATTATTGTTTATGAAGTAAAACACAAAATATAACTCTAGTAATAGAACCTAATAATTAAATTAATGTCTCGAAATTCTCGCTCTATATTTCAATTACTTTAACGGTATCAAATGTGCAAGTTCAATCATGGACCCCCATTTACATCTCATGAATCCGCAATTTTCTTTTCATCGACATGGACCCCCTGCAGGTCGATGTTGACCCCTGAGGGTCGATACAGACCACTTTGGGAATGACTGATCTAGGCTAAAATAATGCAAACGCATCCAGTTTATAAGGGGACTGCGCGGAGCCCGGCCGACGTCATTAATGCGCGGGAATCTATAAATCCCTCACGCGTGAACTTGTTAACTGTTCGGATGGATAGCAATGGTCGGCAATAGTCGACTGAGGATTGTCGAGCTTCCGGTGCTAGCGTGGACGCCGGTTAGTTCAACTCATTGCCACGTTGGCGCTCGCCTAGGGATAGTTTTTAATTGTTGTAGGGATGTGCTAGCTTAATCGATATTATTGAGTTATGACTTGCTTACAATTTTCTGGGTTTTACTTTTTAGAAGGGTTTTTGCAACGCAACACGTTATTTAATTAGATTCACTGATTATACACAGTTATTAATTTACCAAATGTTTATTTCAAAGAGCCACCATTATTAAAAACGTTAGGCGAAAGAATGTGAAGAAAGGAAAAGAAAAGAACGTATAAGCAAAGAACGGAGGAATATTTGAAACTTTAGACGTGTTTAGTGACCAGATCTGAAGAAAACCAAGTACTCCCCACAATCTCATTCCCCTCACCACTGCATTCAACCTCACAATATACTTCAATTAGAGATGCCATAGTCTCTCTGTCTCCGGCCGATTTTATTATTACAAAATAAAACTATTTCGCCATGTTATTTCAGAAGGCCAAATAAATTCTCCACGTAAAAAATACACAACTTTGTAAAACAAAAGAGGCTAAAACTTTTGACATACATACAACTTGTCCATCTGCCATAGATATGAAACTCAGATATTGGGGTTCAAAATTTGAATCCCAATAAATTACTAACATTTTGAACTTAAAATTTTTGAAAAAGTTAATATGTACAACGAATTGTAAATTCATCATACCTATTTTTTTTTAATATTCCAAGCAGATGAAATTTAGCCAAACAACTAAGCAAAAAGAAAACAGATATAACCTTGTTACCATGAAAATCATCTAGACTCGGAGCAACAAGATTCAATCCGATATTTTATTCAGTTTTTTTTGCTAAATGCCATATTTTTGGTAAGGAATGTACTTAAAACTAGAGACAATTAAAAAACAATAACTTCTTCATAATATTTTCTTTTCCATAAATTTAATTTTTCATTTATTTTCTCAGTATCACACAATAGGCAAATGGAACCTTATTGTCCGAAGCAAATGAGTTCGAATACCATGCAAATAAAACCTGTTACTGTAAAAATATTATTTCTATGGCAGATAGAACGTAGCCCGTAAAATTTTCAAACGGAACATTGTAGTCCAAAAAAATCATCATCATCACTTTTGGCTCTACAACCCCTGATGGGTCTTGGCCTCCTCAAGAGTCTTCCTCCACTCATCTCGGTCCCGCGCCAGCTCTCTCATTCCGTTCCGATGTTTTCCGAGGCTTGTCTTGAGGTGTCGTAACAATATGTTTTTTATGGGGTGGAGTTGTTACCCCTACGCCCAACCCCCAACCTGGAGGACCAGGGTTTTCTGTTGGAGTTTTCCTTCCCTTAGCTGGCTGGTTCCCGTTTTATGGCGCCGGAATTTCACCATTCGCCCTCTCTCTATCTGCTGTGATGTTATATCGGTGGTCATCACATTGCCCAGGGTTCGCGGGGTTTTTCTGATGACCACTCGTGGACGCTAGAGAGTCGGACTTATTGGTAGTGTTGCTGATGGTATGCAACGTGGCGTTACGCAGTATTTTATAGGCACCTTCCTTCCAGCAGAGAGTGTGCCACTGCGACCCCACCAATCATTCGAACCCCTCCAAAGTCCAAAAAAATAAATTTAAGAAATATAAAACATTTTTTGCGAAGTTGGGCACATTTTAGATAGGGTCATAAAAGAGAAAAAAATGTAAGAAACTTGATGCCAAAAAGTCAGTTTTGGCTAAAATGTCTGATATAACCTTGTTGCCCCAAGGGAACGTTTTTTTATAAACTACGTATAAAAAATAAGGTCATAATCTTCGCAGAAATTCCGGCTAAATGTCAGCAAATACCAACATTTACATCACGTAGTTATAGATGTATGATCTTGTGGGGGTGTTTTTCACAGCTACTTAGACATTATTTATATTTCTTGAATCTACCGTATAGAAAGTATAACCCATCGCTTTATAAAACAGTGCAAATGACCTTATTTTCCGAAGCGTAAAATGGTTAATTACGAGGAAAATAATGTGAAATTGTGCACATTAACAATTTAAACGACGAGAAAAAAACGGAATAAATCAAGAACAGCGACAAGGAATGTATCGTGTAAGTACCGAGCCTATGATTAACACGCAAACAACAGTGTCCCAGTCTCCGAAGCCATCGGAGCGATAATGTGTCCTGAAATGGCTGGCCCTTGCCGTGATTTACAGCCAGGACGGGAGGAGGGCAAGAGACAAGAGACTAGGGCTTCTAAACCGGTTACTTTTATTCCAGTCACCGGATTAAAATAAAAATTGCAGTACGTGGGCTTATGAACTAATGGAAATATGTAAGTATTGAAGATAACATTAACAATTACTAAACGAAAGATGTGAAACTGGATGTGAAAATAAGGTCGAATTAGCTCAGCGGTCAGAGCTCTTTCCTGGCAAGGAAAAGAACCTGGGTTCAATTTTCAGATGCGACGGATTTTTTTTCTGCCTTTTCTGTATCACATCTTTTGCTTAAGCTCCCGCATTCCCAAGTTCTACCGATTTATAATATATTTCCAAACACTTTTAAGATTTTACGTTCCTAAAAAAATATATGTTATTTTTTTAAGTAAATATCTGTACATTTCTTAGGCCGAAACGGTAATTATATGAAATTCCCTGAATAGAAAAAAATCACAAAGTAAGCTCTGAAAATTATTAAAAACTCGTTTTGTGCTGTTATTTAATATGTTAAAGGTGTTAATTCACAGTTTATCTTTAAATGCAACTAAACCATTTGTCGAGAGATTTTTGCTCTATTTCAAACGCATTAATTATTATTGTTTTTTTTTTTATATTAGCCCGCTCCCTCTAACATTCGTATTTATATATGTCCCTTTCAAACCATCTTTGAACGCTTACTACGGGGTCTTAAGGGTTATTGATATTGTCTTAGTGATTAAATGTAACAATTTAAGGTTTTACTCATCAAGTTATTCCACAATAAAAAAATAAATAACATATGTTTGATAGAGACGGTATGGCAGATTGTAAGAATTGACTATGAAACGGTTATTCAAAAGATGTAAAAAAGCAAAGCCAGAAGTGCACAGTGCGGAAGTCAACCCCAATGTATGACAGTGAGGAATGGATTTTTCCGAAGAAAGGGTAAATGCAAAGAACTCTACAACTGGGTTTGGTAGGAATCTAGGAATCAGCGTCTCCAGGAGTGACGGACATATGAATATATCTCAATATCTCACCGGCACACCTCAATCGATGAACCCGAGCACCCCTGCTATATCACTAAACGTAGCGAACTTCTTGGGGTGACCTGTGGTACAGGTATTGGTTATCCAATAAATGGTTCCCGGGGCGGAATCCAAACCCGCCTCCCAAATTGAAGAGATAGATACCATACCAAGAAAATAGATACTTTATAATATATATCATTACATTTATGTGGTTTGGTTTGGTTAGTGAATACATTTTTTATATAGTTTTCATATTCATTGCAATTTGAGATATCTACATCAGAGATAATTCTGTTATATGTTGAATACAGTCTCTAAGGACAGGCATTTTCGTTTGATTTAGCTTCATATTGTTTTCATTAAAAATATTGTACAAGCGTAAGTGACGTTAAGGTACATTCAAATCAATTTTGTTTAACCGGACAATCGGCAATGTTGCTTACGATGTTACATGGCATGTATATTGTCTACGTACACTCAATGCATCAATTTTGAAAAATACAGTTGCGTCCAGAATATTATTAAATCGATTGTGCGATTTGTAAGAGATGTATTTTTTCTGAATCAATTCATTTTTTTTACATGTAATGCATAAAATGAAGATCACACAGTTGACGTAAGCTCTAAATGACTTCGTACCTATGCCAAGTACAGTTGGAATTGAAATGTTTTTGAATTCTTTCGTATTTCTTATCATAAAATCAAGCATTTTGGCTGCTTTGTGTAATTTGATTAATATGATATTTATATTGTAACTAACTATCGAGAATCACACCTAGATAGCGTATATGGGATATGATTACAATTTTATTTTCATTTTACAATAAATTATAATAAGTCATCCTGCAATTTGAAAAAACCATTTAAGTTATTTATGGGTGTGTACAGTTTGGCATCATCGGCAAATAATTCTATTTGGGAGTGTTTTACGACATTCACTAAATCATTAACATATTAAAATTAAAATAATAACGGACCTAGATGAGACCCTTGTTAAATCCCTTTATTGGTACTGCTCGTGATCTATTAAGTATATATGAAATTAACCAACGAAACAAGTTAGCAAGTATACCCACAGACCAAAGTTTCTTCATTAATATATTTTTATTGATTTTATCGAATGCTTTGGAGAAATCAGTATACAGAGCGTCTACTTGAGTGCGGTTGTCCACGTGATTAACAATAAAATCGGTAAATAAAACGAGATTGCTTTCTACACATCGGCGTTTTATAAGGCCATGTTTTTTTTGGTTTTAATATGATTTAGTTGTGAACGTTAACATTGGCAGACTATTTTTTACATTAATTTGCTGAAAATTGATAATTTTGCAATGGGTCGATAGTTTTTAACATTACTTTTATCGCCATTTTTGTGGATTGGAGTTACATAAGCCGAGATAAATGGAATTTGGACATTTTTATGTGATACCTCACAAGAATGCCCCTGTCTGTACGATGTATGGCAGGGAGGCCATGTCGCCACCCGGTGAGGCAGCGTTGTGAGGCGGGTTAAGGTAGGGGCTGTGAAAGGGATTTATAAATGCGGGCCTTGAAGAGGCCCGGAATAGATGAAGGAGGAAACATAAATGCCGGAAACTCGTTCAACAAAACGAGTCGAAGAAGCGGAATGAAGCCAACATCAACTGTGAGTGGGTGTTCCGCTCGTTTACGTCGACTTTCACTCACGTGGACCGTTACACCGGGTATCAATGCTGCTAGCTCCTTTGAGCAGGTTCCATTAAAATAGCTGTATAACAGACGCAGCATGCCCACATTGCGTCCTTTGCAATGAATCAAGTAGGTTTATCAAGTATTATGGGGCTCCAGCCCAGAGGCGACTCCCAAATTCAATTGTTGGGCGTACTTGACCTTTGTATAGGGTTAGCAGCTGATAACTATTGACTGGTTACATATGTTCATCAAAAAAAGAGGAAGGTTACTAAGTACATCTCATACAGAAAAACTCTGCGTCAAGCCTGTGTAACGTCGGGGACTTGAGTACCTACGGCTTTCCTATCAAGATTCTATTAAAAATGTGACTGCATGATCATTACCCAATAAACTTTTAGTCATTCCTCGTACTCGTACCCTTGTACGAATAAATATAATGCAAAAGATGCAAAATTATTATTTTTCAGAAGAATACGTGTTCCGATTTTATCATAACATATTCGTGCTTTACTGATAGTTTGTTATTAAACTTGTCAACTTATTCGTTATAGGCCTCCAGTCCCATTTTAACAGGAAACCGAATAATTTGAATAGATTTTTAATAAATTAACTATATTTCATATCATAACCCGTGTTCAAAACCAGTCGTCTGTTAAAACAGGCTAACCGGTTTCTTAAATATAAAAATAATCGAAAACCGGTTATTTTGATTAAAGTGTTATTTGGCAGCCCTAGAACGGGACCATTTAAGTATCGTGTTTCACATTCTCGTATACAGTTCCTCCCTCTCTTCTCAGTTCTGAATACACGGCCTTATTCGCTGAAACATCGCTCTCATGTGCCACATATTTCTCACTGATTGATTGGCTTTTTCATGAGTTATGTTCTCGGTTATAGTCAGCGGGAATTAATATCGTATTCATTCATAGTATAGCTTTATTGGGTAATGAAGCATGCGCATTAGTGAAAGATATGGTCCAAAGAAGCCCTAAATGTTGAATAAATAACCCAATATATACGTATATATTGGGGAAGATTCCCAATACTATTCAAGGAATTTATTTTCGTTTTAACTCTAATTTAAAAAGAATGTACTCATATTATAATGTATTTTGCGAATATAAATAAGAATATATTAATTGATAGAGATGTGTAGTTATGTTAGTGTTTCAAGTTGCATTTTGGTTTTATTTTCAATGTACCCTTGGCTTAGATTTTCAATTTTGTTTTTATTTGGTTTTATGCCCAGCTAGGCTTTTACATGCATTTTAAAACAGAATATATCTAGTAAGCTATCGAAAATTGTACAAAAAAAATTTAAAGCTGATGAATATAAAATGATATTAGTAAAACGTGTAACAGTAACATAAAATATTATAGAAACTAGAACAATACTACCTTTTAAAGAAAAATCACTAAAACTACATTACCAACGCTACTCTAATTTGTAGGATTCAACAAAGTGCTGGTATAGATTACGCTTTATTCTATAAATGGAGTCAATAAATATATCAAAAGTACCCCATACTTGTTGCCCAGATCATGCATCCAACTAGAACAGTTCTACACAAAAGACAATTCACTTAAACTACATTACCAACGCTACTCTAATTTTGCAGGATTCAACAAAGTGCTGGTATCTATAGATTACGCTTTATTCTATAAATGGAGTCAATAAATATTTCAAAAATACCCCACACTTGTTGCCCAGATCATGCATCCTTTTGGTTAGTGAGTGTGTCTGATAGTTGGTTGTATATGTATTGCAGAAGATATATATTATATACCCATGGCTTAGATTTTCAATAAATACTTGGCTTAGATTTGCCATTGAATCTCAGATTTTATCATATTTTTAAAAGAATTAGGTAGCTTTAAGGCGGTTTTTAAACTTTTTGAAGTAAATAGCAAAAGAAGGGAAGAACAAACTCTTTCTACATATTTCAATATAATATTTCAAAAAGCAGCAAAAACTACCTTCTATCTTCTGCACTAATAAATATCTATATTTAAAACATTTTTCGTATAATTGCTGCCGGAAGATGACCGATTATATGGGGTGTTAAGAGACGTAGAGACATTCTCAAAGAGTGATTTTAAATTTTAAAAAGAGTTATTTTAAAATTTTAGAAAACAAAACTCTCCAAATAACTGTTTAGAATATATTTATTTTTTGTTTCATTTATATCGTTTGACTTAATAGAGTAGGATGTAGCTTAAAGAAATTAGCTATTAAAATATACTTTTCCTATAACGTCTAACAAGTAATGGCCAGCAATTTTATCACTAATATTATTTCAATAAAAAGAACACGTGCTTCTTTGTCAACGGCAATATTTCTCAATCGCACTCAAGGAAACATACATTATCCGTATGAAGAAATTAAAAAAAGCGAATTTTGGAAATGTCATAATTACCTACTTAGTAAATAATTAAATGCAGATGTTTAAACTCATTAGAGAATGTTAAAAAAAAAAATTGTTTTTTTTTTTTTTTAGAATAAATTAATAAGAAACTTAAATTGTAATACCCGGCTTTACCCGGCTCAGAACAGATATTGTTTAGTGAGTCAACCTTAAATAAAAAAAAAAATAAAAAATAAATTTAAAAATGTGTATTTATTAAGAATACAAATAACTTTGTTTACATCACTTTTATTTATATACACATTCTACACGTTTCGTGAACGATGTTCACATCATCAGGATTAAATGTACACTAAAGTTAAAAATTAATTATAGATCACCTATGGAGAGGATAGGTAAAAAGAAGGGTAGGGTTGAGAAGTGGTGTTTCAAAGAGCTGGGAATTAATAATGTGATTAGAAGGGAAATTCCAGTTAAGTGGAAAAATATTTAAAAGAGGGTTTAAAAAAATTGGCTTATTAATGATATATGTTTTGGAATTTACATTTTTTTTGTTTTTAAATAAGAAAAAATTTAGATTACATTCTCCATCCCCCTTTATTGACTTTGTTAATTCCCAATTCTTTGAAACTCCCAATACTTCTTAACCTTTCCCCTTCTTTTTACCCCTCGGTATTATTGTTTTTGGGCAACACTGGTAACACTCCGCTACTAATAAATTATTTTTACATTATTTTAGTAGTTATTGTCTAGAACTCAACTTCTGCGATATTTCTTACATCACAACATTGCTTATTTCATGGAAGCATTTAGTGCCTTCAGGGCATTTCCAGACATTTTACACGTAACACAATTTGCTACTTTGTGAAAATTCTCAGGAAAACTAAAAATAAGGGTTGTTAAACCTCTAACAGCTGGAATCTGTCATGAAACGACGTGATTTAACCCAATCTTCATCATTCAAATAGAAGAATTTCACATGCAGACGTATAAGTAATGCGGTTACTCAATCAATTCACGTTTCCGGATTGGACCCGCAGCCAGTAGCCTAGCCTGCTTGAATCCGAGACGCAGTTGGCGGAACGTGCGCGGGAAGATGACATCCGCACCCGTCTGGGGACGACATTACCAGGAGGGTGCAGGTAAGTGCACATGCAGGGAGATTGAACACGTAACTGCTGTAAGCTGGTTACGGAATGCAGACTGACTGCCGCCAGCCCACGGATAACTTCCGACAGCGATATACATTTATTAAATGCAAATATTTCAAATTCAGGGTTTTACGTCAAGCGATGTTGCGCTTTTCTGGTAAAATGCCGGAAATTTATCGTCGTTTATTAGCGGCTGTCCGCACTAGCGACAAACTTCTTGAAAATTTGTTGGTGTCTAATGTTTATGCAATGAAAGATCTTTAATATGTATATTTATTATAATTCTAATAGGTATAACGGGAAAAACAAATCGAAAAAGCAGCATTTATAGCTACCCTGATACATTTTTCTATCGATTATCACGTTTATTTTCTATTTTTTCCCAGAAAAATCTATATTGTAAAGTATTTAAGATTTATAAATTATATGCAAATAGAGTAACTGAAATAGAATATATACAGATTAGAGTAGCAGGGCAACATTTTGGTTTTATTTTTAGCATGATGGTAAGAGGAAACGAAGTATTAGCTAGCTTTTTAGATCTGCAAACTTAACTTATGGTCGGTGTTTCAGTTGCTGTTTTAGCTCAGCTTGGGAGATATGCGCGTCCATCAAATTGCTATCGGCTAGGTTTCCTGTCAACACATAACAAACAGACTCATAATATTCCTGAGTTGGATGAAATGTCAGCCTATAGTCATTTAAACAACATTTCGTGTGTGTAGTTCTTTCTTTTAAGGATAATTAATGAAAGAGTGCACAAAAATACCCGCCTCTCCTCATTTTAAGTTTTTATTCCTTAAATAAACCTCATAATATTAATTTGTATTATTTGCCTGGATTTCGAACACACAAACACTCAAGTTAAGAATATACGAATAAACTCTGCAGTGAAGGTGGTCACTTATAATAAATTAATAAACTTAAATTATTTATAAGCTATAATTATGTAATTCTATAATATGATTTACCTGTCTCCGAAAAGTAGAAGTTAAACGAATTCATTCTAATTTTGAGACTGACTTGTTTCACATCAAACGTCTTGTTTCAAAACAAAGATGAAAAACAATTTTCTTCAAGATTGTTTTATGTTGACTCGCCGTCTTTATAAAGTTTAAAGAATTTAATACTTTAAATAGCGTGATGTTGAAAAACAGAATAATTGTTTGTAGCTTTGCGAATAGAACCTTCTAAGTTGTTCAAAGGATTTCTAATTACGGAGCTTCCACTTTTAATCTTTAATTCAAAGACGGGAAGAAGCGGAATAGTTGCTCCTGTTTTCTTTTACTCTTTTGTCTCGAAGTGAAATGTTGGCAGGCTATACAATTTAATGTGGTGTGTTTTATAGGAACACCTGAGCTGTTGGCTTTCACGTGAAACTGTATTATTTTTAAATAATATTGAAATCATGTTTTCTTTCTTCAATAATCGCATAGACGGCCGGCATAGTCCAGTGGTAACGCATTGGACTGCCATTCCGAAGGTCGCGGGTTCGAACCCGGCGTGCGCAAATAAATTTTATTTGATTAATTTGTGTTATTTCACAATTAATTAATTAAAATAATATATAGTATATTTGCGGCACGTTCCAGAGTGGAAGATACTACCATTATCGCCCTGGTGTAAGACCACCATTCAGAATTGAAACGTTGCTCCAAATGGCTTTAGCCGTGTTTAGTGACTAGATCTGAATAGCCAGGTACTTCCCCACCTTCCTCTTTCCCTTCCCCACTTACCTTCAGCCTCACAACATCCCCCAATTGGGGATGCCATAGTCTCACTGGCTCCAGACGGGAGCAGTTGGGACTCTTGTGAGGTATTCACTATAAAAAAAATAAAAAATAAAATATTCACTTTGTGGCGTCAATTGATTTTGTTGATTTAGTTTATAAGTTTTTGTTGCATATGTAAATTCAGTAATTACCTATTTTATTAAAATTTAATTTGTTTATCCATATTAAATATTACTTCTTAACACTGACACTACGTGCGGGTCGATTCGCTAGCTGTTTACTACGAGTATGTAGCGGGTGAAGGGGTCTCCGAAAAAAAAAAGTTTTTCTTATAAATCAACATATATTCGAATGTTATAAATTAGATTTTTTGGGTCATATAATGCAGGTACTTTGTAATGTGGTATGATGTCGTGTAGCAGAATTATTATTTTTATCATATGTATGCAACTGCCAACTGTCCCAACTGCCCGGAACAAGTAGTTTTATGGCATCCTCAATAATTGGGGCGTGTTGTGGCTCTGAGGGAAGTGGAGAGGAGAAGGAAATACAGAGCAAAACTGAGAGCCTTCCATTTGATTTAGATTTTATCACCAAACACAGATAAAGCCATTCCAAAGAAATTTTAAATTCGTAATTGCGTTAGTGCTTCGGGGCATATTACGAAAACTAAGAACATTCCAATGAGTTGACAAATTATCTACAAAAATGTCATCATTTTCATAAATTTATGAAGCCATTTTTTCCAAAAGATTTAGAATAATACAGTAGGTACAATGTTTTCAAAAACGGGTAAAGCCATTTCACGTCTTTCACCAGGACAATACTGAAAATATCTACTACTCTGAAACGTTTCGCAAATATATAAAGTAAAATATATAAATTTTATTTTGTATTAATTAAATGTGAAATAATACGTATTAATCATACAATTTTTTTTGAACGCTAAAATTTTAACCGACAATATCCTTATGCACACTTTGGCAAGAGATTAAAAAGTGCCATTAAAATGATGCGAAAATGTTAACTAGGCGCAGTTTACGATGATTCGGCGAAAAGGGTAAAAATACCCTTCCAGCCGTTATATAAACAGAACATAAATAGAACCATCACAGAACTCGAAAATCAACTTTGAAATTTGATGAATTGTTCAAATAGTGTGAAACAATTTATTTGAACTGCTTATATTATATTGTTATGTATTGTTTGAATAAAGGCTGTTTATAACGCAAATAAATAAAATAACCCTTTGTGTAATTCCTGATTTCTCTTCAAATTGTGTATAATTTAACTTTAGAATTGTAAAAAGTTTATTTTTTTAAATTATTTTTTCTATTTTTAATTATTGAATTTTCATGTTTGGTAATATTATTTTTCGTTGGTATTTTTTTCTCATGTTAAAATTTATTGTGTATCATATAAAAGATAAACTGAATAATGTGAAATATGTGATGTATTATGTAAAAGATGATCTGTCTTATGTAAAAGCCCATTATAATAAAATCGCAAAGAGAGTAACTTTACAGACAGGCTGTTGGGGGATTAGTAATCTATCTGAAAGAATTGTGTAATACGAAAAACAATCCGTTCTCGCTGATTTGAAAAAATGGAACTACCGTTCAACAGACACTTGTCAGCTCAAAAACGCGACAATATCGGGAACGAGGAGGAAACAACAGGAATCGGAAAGTGATTTCAGCTTTTTATTGTTGTTGGAGCGCCGTCTCCGACCCCGCCTGGCGCCTATTGAGAAAGGCTTCCCCCGGCGGGATTACGGGGGGAGGCGGGCCATCCCACACCCACCCCCAGGCCCCCACCGGTGGTGATTGATAGCCATTGACAAACACATTAAAGACTCGGCCGGGAGTTTTTTAAAGCACGCCGGCAATCTGGGCAGATGACGGTGCAAGATTTTCATACAACCCAGCGTCCTCGGCCCTTTGAGAAAACTCTAAAAACAGGAATAACCCTCCCTTGCCCTCCGCCACATAGCTCTTGCGGGGATTCCGTGAGTAAGCAAGATCAATCCCCGTCTCGCGTAATAGAATTAGAGTAAACCGAATCACATCTGCAAATCCGCGATGGTTCGTTCTGCATAATGGATCACCAACGTTTAATAGAACGCCTAATGTGATGACTATTTTTACCCATTTTCAAAAATGAATAACCAAAATTTAATGGACGTTTCCTCATGCCGAATATTTTCTTAGGGTGAAATGCAGATCACGCCAAACTCTGGGAATTGAATAAAAATGCACTTTCTAGATGAGAAAAGTGTGTAGAAACTCATTAAAAAAAGAATTAAGGCGCGGAAGAATAAATTGAGGGAGATACAGCCGATCAAAGTTTAATAAAATTGCACTTCGCGATCTGAGGGTAAAATTCGGTTTATGAGAGTATAACCGAAATTGAACTTGATTTAGACTAATTTAGGGCTGGGGAATCCGAATCTGAAAGAATTAGGTGGGGGTCGGCACTATTAACTGAGTTATAGGGTTTTGAAACTTCGTACGCGATACATAGAAACCATGTTTTATTTATCAATTATGACTTCAATTTGATATTAAGAAAATTAAATTAACAACTATTTACTTTTGAAATTTCAGTAGTGCCAACCAAAAAAAGAAAAGTGTTGCCATATAATAATAATATTTTTTTACAAAATAGGTTAGGTGTTTAGTTTGGGTTAGAGTAGGCAGAAGAACATGGGAAAAAGGTATTAGAATTAAATCACAAACCAGTCTATACAAACCTAGCGTAGCCCACAAACTACTTGAAAACTGGGATATAACTATAAAGGGGACGCGAGCAGGCGTTATTAAAGGGGCAATTTTGTGTAACAGGAAATAACATGGAAAAAAGGTATTAGTATTAAATCACAAACCGTCTATACAAACCTAGCGTAGCCCACAAACTACTTGAAAACTGGGATAAAACTCTAAAGGGGACGCGAGTGGGCGTTATTAAAGGGTCATTTTTTTGTTATAGAAAATCAGGTTAGGTTAGGTTATATATATATACATAAATTAAGTATTTACAAGATTTTAAATAATAAACTACCAATCTGGCAAATGATATTTAATTTTCAGAATTTTCCATGCATTGATATTATTATATGGCAACACTTTTTATTTTTTGGATGGCACTACTGAAATTTCAAAAGTATTAAAAGTTTTTAATTTGATTTTCGTGACAAAATATGGCGGCGGACTGTCCGAATATGGTGATAATATCAGATCGCGAAGTGCAATTTATTAAACTTTGATCGGCTGTATCTCCCTCAATTTATTCTTCCGCGCCTTAATTCTTTTTTTAATGAATTTCTACACACTTTTTTCATCTAGAAAGTGCATTTTTATTCAATTCCCAGAGTTTGGCGTGATCTGCATTCCTCCCTTTTGTTATATTAGAAAACTTTCCAAGTAAGTTCGCTAAAGTGATGAAATTTTACCTATATTATTGGTCTTAAAGATCACTTTTTACATACTTTTTATCGATGTATTTTCAAAGGCTTTGTTGCGAAAACAATATGTTTATTCACAAAATTTTCTTCCGTCATTTTTCAAACCATCGATATAATAAGAATAAAACAATATTATTCCTAAAAATAGTTTATTCAATTTCTAATAAAAAAATACTAACTTCGGTTGTGTCACGCATACGTAACTCTGATTCAATGAACTCAAATTTTCTTTGAAATGAAGTGTCATTATCAAAATTGGAACTCATTGTATAAATATTTCAGACAAGCAATTACAATAGGTACCTATAAATAATTTAATATTTTAACAGAAAGTTATTTCAATTGTCTTTTTAATAATTGGAATTATAACATCTCGTGGTTTTGTGTAACAGTTCGAATAATTATATAATTACTGTGCGATGCAGTTTGAATAGGGAGTGAAGTGAAATAACGTATGTTTCTAATTGGTCAAAGTTCCAAGAAATCCAGGAACTGTCGATTTTATAGGTGATTTTTTTTATTTGAATACCGCACAAGAGTCCCAATTGCTCCCAACCGGCTGGAGCAAGTAAGACTAAGGCATCCCCAATTGGGGTATGTTTTGAGGCTGAAGATAGTACAGACGGGAAGAAGATGGGGAAGAGAAAGGTCGTGGAAGTACTTGACTATTCAGATCTGGTCACCTAAAACGGCTACAGCAATTTCAATAACGTTTGAATTGTGAATGGTGGTTTTCAAGAGGTCAATCCTGAGATTATCTTCCACTCTGGAACGGGCCTAAATTATTTTTCATTATTTGTGAAAAACACAAATTATTTCAATAAAATTTACTCCCGCACACCGTGATTCTAAAATAAATCAAACTGAAGCATTCACAACTAGCCAACATTTTAATTTTTCAATACATTGTAGTAAAATACTTATTTTTTAACTTTAAATCACTGTCACAGTAATTTTTAGATAATTATTTCTTGATTGAACACTCACAAAAATTAATAGGCATTTTTTACATTATGATCGATAAAAAATGGCGCTTTAAAAAGCTTAAATTTAAATATTTTCCGTACAGTAGAATGTTCTCTCTCGCTTTGAAGTAAGTCTTTTTGCGTTTCTTTTAAACGTTACCCCTGAAATAAACCTGATTATTTTGAATGAAAAGCGATAAAATTTACCCAACTCAAGTTTAATTAAAAATGTGCTGGAAATGTTTACACTTCAAAATCCGTATAGCCGCGAATCTTTATTACTTTCTAAAAATCGTTTTATTTTTTTTGCAAAAAAATTTTCTTTGAATCTTTTTTATTTAAATGAAACCTAATGAATTCCTTTGATTCTTAATCATTCATTTCTGGGTATTACGTTAAAAACATACCTTATTATTTAGGTAGCTACCTATAAATTACATGTTCCTTCAAGAAATATGATGCTCTTACTAATAATAATACATTTTGTACGGGTGATCCATGAGGTGGAAACACAACTACATATCCAACCTTCATTGGGAGTAATTCCACTTTCCAACTATTAAAAAAATTGAATTTCATTCTATAAAATGAAGCGAGCAGCACAAAAATTAACACTTATGTGATTGGGGATTATGATTAAATCTGCCCAACGTTCTGTAAACCCAATTGATTTTTAAAATACAGATAAAACATGGACGAAAGCTTAAACAACATTACAGAAAAAGTCAGTAGGTATTACGAAAGTTTGGATTACAGGAATTTTATGATTCCGTTCGCTTTTCAACGTAAATACTCTTTCTATAGTACATTTACTTATTTAATAAGGAATTTATCTATGTGAAACTTTAGTAACATAGAATCGAATTAAGTTGGTAGAATGCTGGTCTTTAAACAATTTTGATATGTCAGATATATTCAATTTCGGAGGTGAGTTTGGGTACCGTCGCCCAGGGAACCATTTATTGGGTAACTAATATTTTTGCAATAGGTCACCTGAAGTGGTTCGCTACGTTTGGTAATTTAGCAGGGGTGCCGGGGTTCATCGGGTGAGGTGTGTTCAGGATACACCCGTCCACAATCTCCATGGAGTACCAGATCGAGACAGGCTGGTTTGGGGAGACCCTTTGAAATTTCTCTACCCATCTCCTTGCACCGCAGAGGGAGGGATAATATATTCATACGTCCGTCACTCCTGGACATACTGATCCCAGGTTTCTTTTTGATTGTTTTGATTCCTACCCAACCCTTATACCTTCTCGAAACTTTCTCTCTTAAAAAAGACCCTTACATCCCAAAATATTATATAGGCCCTGAGAGAAATTATTTTCTTCAGGGCCTCCAGTGCAGTAATGTAAAAAATGTCATTTTGCAAAGGATTGGATTTAAAAATGGTTAATTCTGTCAATCAGATGAGATTCGACCGCCCTTTGTACAACGCATTGAAATTTTATCATTTTTCAAGAGGATTATAATTGAACGTAAACAACTTTCTAAAAATCCTTTTCAGTTTTTGTCTAGTCTACCAAAAAAAAATATCTTAATTTAACATCATGTACACTGCAGAAGTAAAATTTTATTAGTTTTTTTCAAATAAATGTGTTTTTTTATGGAAGGATCCAGGAAATTTTAGGCAGACTGTAGTAACAGGTTCAAGAATACATTTGGCCCTGTGGTAAACCTTAAAAAAGAAGACGATGACGGTTTAAAAGAAATATGTAAAAAGGAAAATTATATTGTGATGTTTAATTAATAAAATGCGAAAATATTGAAAACAGCATCACTTATTCAAAATGGAGCCAAAATCTCTCGACAAATATCTTATGTAGATTTTAAAGAAACACTGCGAATTTTTAGAACAGAATCAGATGTGATTTTAATAATTTTCGTATTATCACTTTTCGGCTCAACATATTATTTAAATAAATAACAATATTTTCAAGGGCTTAAAAATGTAAAAGTGTTCTATAGAAATGTATTATAAATCGGTAGAAAGTCGTAATACATTGTCTTAAAGCCAGTGTGTTTCTTGAAGATGTATTGACTGATTGGATTATTGAATAAACGTAATACTTATGATTTTTCATCACGTCTTTTTCAACTATTTCCGTGCGTTCATTTTTATTTGTTACTATATTGTTTGTATTACAATAACAACAATCAAATTATGGTTCTACGCAACTACATAGAGCCGTGGTTTATTTTTTTACTTTTCATATATGAAGTATTCCGTTTTAAGTTAGACGTTTACAATCAGGAAACATCAAAGCAGAAAACCAACAAAGCGAGAGCTAAGATGTCTTTAATACTCAATAATCTCTAGTGATGATTAAAATAAAAGATTTTTGACTTCCTTTGTGTTGTGGAGTAGTCCTTCGTAATATCTTTAAGAGGAAGCTACAAGCAAAAAATGTATATATTCTTGGTATACCTTATATTGTAGATAATAGGTATTAAAATCGCTTGAAAAATACAGTCTAGAAACGTTCAATTTCAAGTACAAAATTTGTTTTTATTTATTATTTTGTAAATAATTTTATAAGAAAGCAAAAAAGTAAATCAAGTGAAAGTGTCACAGATAATCTTAGCAATAATACTGTACTTTTAAAAAGTTGTTTCCTTTATGCTTTCATACATTTCAATTGAAAAAAAACATATTTTTAGTAGCTTTCATTTATATTTTTTATGAAGTAATTTATTTTTTATTTGTATTCTACTCAAGCGAAACGATAGGAAAACTTTCAATTTATCTTAAGCTTATTTTTTGGTGTTCATAATGTACACCAATTCGTAATAAAGATTAATCAAAATAGTGATTTGGCACTAAGCTTCGCCTTAACATCCTCAAGCTTGGAATTTAGGTGAAGGACTTACCCGAGAAATAAAAATTAATAAAAGCGCTGCGAAGTGACATGGAAAGGTTATAGAGCAAAGCATCCGCGATCTTTCAGTTCATCTGGACTGGTATCAGCCTGAGCAGTTCAGAGAAATCTAACTTCTCTCTTACTTCCTACTTATTTCTATTATTATTCCAGGGGCGTTCCGTGACTTTTTAATTACTTTCACAATTAATATACTAAGAAATTTGTGTCATCAAATTATAAGCATTAATACTGTGGTTTTAAAGCCATAATTGAGGATGTTAAAAGATCAAATTTGGTTTCTTAACTTAAATCATAACTCTAAGGACGGGTGGCTTCGGAGAATTTTAACAATTCATCAAATTTCAACGTTCATTTTCGAGTTCTGTGAGTCCTATTTATGTTCTGTTATTATAGACTAGTTGCTTGAAAAAACTGAAATAATAACAGAACTTTAAAAAATCTTTTACAGAACTTTGAAATTTGACGTATTGTTCAAATCCTCCGAAACCACCCGTCCTTAGAGTATATAATATGCTTTTCTTCATTCCTAATATATAGATTTGTTTTTCCATAGAAGTATACTCACATCCACGTCGAACCCCGGCAGCGGAAAGACCCTGGTATGCGGCAGCTCCTTGGGTATGTAGCGGAAGAACTCTTCGCGGCCCTTGTACCACTTGACGCTGTACAGCACGTCTTGTTCCAGGTCGTAGCGGCACTGCAGCGATACCGTGTCGCCCGCCGCCGCCGCCTCCGGTACGGCCACCTGCACGTCCCGCAGACCCGCCACAGGGGCGCCTGCAAACAAACCAAAACAACTCCTTATTATAAATGGTCATTTTAAATGTATAAGTACCCTATACACAGCATCTCCAAAGACCATATGCCCTTAGGAAAACGTTTTGTATGGTTTTAGTTAATAAAGTTTTTTTTTACGTTTTTGGACGTCCGAACTTTTTTAATAGTGTGTAATTGTTAATATTTTTTAAGTATCATTAGATATTAAAAAAATTAAAACTAATTTATATTTAGTTGGACTCAACCAACCTCGACAAATGCCAATGTAATCGGATTTCAGAGAAATGTGAATAATTCCGTGTATACGTGATTGCCACCAAAATTGATAGAATGCATTGTAATCGACTTGTAATGCATTGTAGTCCATCTGCCGCGTTTCGGCTTGATCATTTCCGAAATCAAACTTGAAATTCAAATAAAAAAACTTTCTTTCTTGCTCACGAATAAACTTTCTGTAACGTAAGTTTGGAGGGCGTTGGTGACATCACTCCGATCAGCGTTTATGAGGGCATTCCCAGATCATAGTCACGACTATCTTAGCAGTCAGTGGCAATACCTATATCATAGTGTGGAGGGCGTTAGTGACATCACACCGATCAGCGTTTATGAGGGCATTCCCAGATCACAATCAGGACTGTCTTAGCAGTCAGTGGCAATACCTATATCATAGTGTGGAGGGCGTTGGTGACATCACTCCGATCAGCGTTTATGAGGGCGTTCCCAGATCACCATCACGACTGTCTTAGCAGTCAGTGGCAATACCTATATCATAGTGTGGAGGGCGTTGGTGAGATCACACCGATCAGCGTTTATGAGGGCATTCCCAGATCACAATCACGACTGTCTTAGCAGTCAGTGGCAATACCTATATCATAGTGTGGAGGGCGTTGGTGACATCACACCGATCAGCGTTTATGAGGGCATTCCCAGATCATAGTAACGACTATCTTAGCAGTCAGTGGCAATACCTATATCATAGTGTGGAGGGCGTTGGTGAGATCACACCGATCAGCGTTTATGAGGGCATTCCCAGATCACAATCACGACTGTCTTAGCAGTCAGTGGCAATACCTATATCATAGTGTGGAGGGCGTTGGTGACATCACTCCGATCAGCGTTTATGAGGGCATTCCCAGATCACCATCACGACTGTCTTAGCAGTCAGTGGCAATACCTATATCATAGTGTGGAGGGCGTTGATGAGATCACACCGATCAGCGTTTATGAGGGCATTCCCAGATCACAATCACGACTGTCTTAGCAGTCAGTGGCAATACCTATATCATAGTGTGGAGGGCGTTGGTGACATCACACCGATCAACGTTTATGAGGGCATTCCCAGATCATAGTAACGACTATCTTAGCAGTCAGTGGCAATACCTATATCATAGTGTGGAGGGCGTTGGTGAGATCACACCGATCAGCATTTATGAGGGCATTCCCAGATCACAATCACGACTGTCTTAGCAGTCAGTGGCAATACCTATATCATAGTGTGGAGGGCGTTGGTGACATCACTCCGATCAGCGTTTATGAGGGCATTCCCAGATCACCATCACGACTGTCTTAGCAGTCAGTGGCAATACCTATATCATAGTGTGGAGGGCGTTGGTGAGATCACACCGATCAGCGTTTATGAGGGCATTCCCAGATCACAATCACGACTGTCTTAGCAGTCAGTGGCAATACCTATATCATAGTGTGGAGGGCGTTGGTGACATCACACCGATCAGCGTTTATGAGGGCATTCCCAGATCATAGTCACGACTGTCTTAGCAGTCAGTGGCAATACCTATATCATAGTGTGGAGGGCGTTGGTGACATCACACCGATCAGCGTTTATGAGGGCATTCCCAGATCATAGTCGCGACTGTCTTAGCAGTCAGTGGCAATACCTATATTATAGTGTGGAGGGCGTTGGTGACATCACACCGATCAGCGTTTATGAGGGCATTCCCAGATCACAATCACGACTGTCTTGGCAGTCAGTGGCAATACCTATATCATAGTGTGGAGGGCGTTGGTGACATCACCCCGATCAGCGTTTATGAGGGCATTCCCAGATCATAGTCACGACTGTCTTAGCAGTCAGTGGCAATACCTATATCATAGTGTGGAGGGCGTTGGTGACATCACACCGATCAGCGTTTATGAGGGCATTCCCAGATCACAATCACGACGTTCTTAGCAGTCAGTGGCAATACCTATATCGTAGTGTGGAAGGCGTTGGTGACATTACCCCGATCAGCGTTTATGAGGGCATTCCCAGATCATAGTCACGACTGTCTTAGCAGTCAGTGGCAATACCTATATCATAGTGTGGAGGGCGTTGGTGACATCTCCCCGATCAGCGTTTATGAGGGCATTCCCAGATCATAGTCACGACTGTCTTAGCAGTCAGTGGCAATACCTATATCATAGTGTGGAGGGCGTTGGTGACATCACCCCGATCAGCGTTTATGAGGGCATTCCCAGATCATAGTCACGACTGTCTTAGCAGTCAGTGGCAATACCTATATTATAGTGTGGAGGGCGTTGGTGACATCACACCGATCAGCGTTTATGAGGGCATTCCCAGATCACAATCACGACTGTCTTAGCAGTCAGTGGCAATACCTATATCATAGTGTGGAGGGCGTTGGTGACATCACCCCGATCAGAGTTTATGAGGGCATTCCCAGATCATAGTCACGACTGTCTCAGCAGTCAGTGACAATACCTATATCATAGTGTGGAGGGCGTTGGTGACATCACACCGATCAGCGTTTATGAGGGCATTCCCAGATCATAGTCACGACTGTCTTAGCAGTCAGTGGCAATACCTATATCATAGTGTGGAGGGCGTTGGTGACATCACCCCGATCAGCGTTTATGAGGGCATTCCCAGATCATAGTCACGACTGTCTTAGCAGTCAGTGGCAATACCTATATCATAGTGTGGAGGGCGTTGGTGACATCACCCCGATCAGCGTTTACGAGGGCATTCCCAGATCATAGTCACGACTGTCTTAGCAGTCAGTGGCAATACCTATATCATAGTGTGGAGGGCGTTGGTGACATCACCCCGATCAGCGTTTATGAGGGCATTCCCAGATCATAGTCACGACTGTCTTAGCAGTCAGTGGCAATACCTATATTATAGTGTGGAGGGCGTTGGTGACATCACCCCGATCAGCGTTTATGAGGGCATTCCCAGATCATAGTCACGACTGTCTTAGCAGTCAGTGGCAATACCTATATCATAGTGTGGAGGGCGTTGGTGACATCATCCCGATCAGAGTTTATGAGGGCATTCCCAGATCATAGTCACGACTGTCTCAGCAGTCAGTGGCAATACCTATATCATAGTGTGGAGGGCGTTGGTGACATCACACCGATCAGCGTTCGTGAGGGCATTCCCAGATCACAGTCACGAATGACTTAAAAGTCAAAGGCAATATCTATATCTTTACCAAATTTAAACCGAATTTATGATTTAGATCATTTTTGAAATCAATATTTTGATTGAAAAAATCATCCCGTAAAAAACAAAGTTTTTTATTCAAAATACTATTTTAACTGGGGGTTGAACTTCCTACACATTCCGAATTTCAATTAGGTAGGACCAACATTTATTTCGGTTTTTGCAATACTTTTCTGCTTTCGCCCTTCAAGGGTGTTGGATGGGAGGGGAATCTATATATTAATTTTGTTTAAATTGGCAAATGAAGATTGGAGTCGAGTTCAGACTTAGAAGACATGAGATGTTGAATGGAGGGGAAGCAATCTTAGGTAAGCCATAATTTAATCATAATTTTGGATGCGGGGATGGGTACCGCCGCCCCAGGAACCAATTATTTTTTACCTTCTGCCATCGGTCACCCCAAATGGTTTGCTACGTTTGGTGAGCAGAGTTTCCCGAGTTCATAGGGTAAGGCGTGTCCAATTCTTGGCGACTGTTGTGCCTGCTCACCAGCTGCATGGCGGGCCGGATCGAGAGAGGCCACTTTGGAGAGACCCTTTGATCTCTCCAGCTTGTCTCTCTCGACCCATCGTCTTGCACTGCAGCGGCGTTATGTCGGCGTTTTTATAAGTTTGAAATCGTTATTCAAAAGGAATACCAGTGGAAAATTATTTTTTCCAATAATTTTCCAAACGAGGCCCATAAATAGTTTCAGGCTGGATTTGTAATGCCGTCGGAGCCTGCAATGCTCCCTTCACTAGGTGGGTGGCTTTGTTGTTTTGTGGACCAATTGAAGCCTTTATAACAACTCCTTCTGCATCCGACAAGTGGTGTATGATAGAATACCACCTACCTACTCCCGGGAGGTATTGCTTCCTCACCGTGAACAAATCTCCTTGGGGAAACAGAGCGGGTTTAATATGATTTCGGGCGTCGCGCGTCGGTGGAGGTTATAAATATTTCAGGGTTTATTCTCAGATATATGTATGAATCTTCTTTCCTTTCAACGAATCTTGAATTCAACTAATGCCCATGTTGCCATGGCCTTGGTTTTTTTTTTAAATTATAAATTTTTAAAATAAAAAGGATTTTCATCTTTCGGTACTTCAAATTCAATATCTACATAAATATACTGGTTTTCCGTGGAGTAGGATACGTAGTTTAATGTAATGTTTAATCTTTTGTAAAGTTACCTAATGTGAATAATCACGTCGCGCGCCAACGCCTAAGTTTTAAAACGTTGTACGGCTGCATCCGCTCTTTAGAATTTCGAAGGAATTTTAAGATGGTCAGTCACAGTCATTCTCACAGATTCCAATTGAGTTGGTCTCACTGCAAATTCACGATGTGGGTGTAAACATCCTACACAAGTCTTTCAATGTGGTATGAAACAGATTCGAATTCCAACGCACGAAACTCACAATTCCAATGGAACGTCGACTCGTATTAAAAGAAGAAATGATTATTTTTCAAATTTGTAGAATAGTAACTAATAACCCTTAAATACTAGGGAATGTTTATGCGTGGTTGTGAATGGTTGAAATACTCGCGGCCATAGACATGAATATTAGTAGACCTGCCCTAAGTGATTAAAAGCGTATTATCCCCACTCCACATACCGGTTCCATTGGAGCCGGCTGTGCTCGCGTATGGCCTCAAGTGAAATTTGAAAACGTGACGTCATCATTCTTGTGCGAACTATGGTCGAGGCATCATCGGTTCATTTTACGAAAAACACGGCAAAATGTTGACTTGTGCCATGAAAACTTGTAAAAATAGATGTAAAAAACAGAATAAACCCAATTGTCGTATTACATTCCATATATAAGCATTATTTTACTTTATTTTAAGCATATTCACATCGTATAATATGGATCAGTTGTAGAAACATAATATACTATCACATCAAGAAACGTCTGGACGCGAAACACAAAGCTGGTTGGTTGCTGGGAAGTAAATTATGAACATTTATAAAAGTGTCTTAACTAAATACTTAAACGAAATATTCGACTCTGAAAATAGAACCGAATTTTTTTGCCGAATTTGGACTTCGCAAATTTGTTCATAACGTGGCGAGTAATTTGCGCTCCCATGTAAAAATGTCTATTCATTCAAAAGCAGATTTTACTTTTAAGAAGTAAATGGTGATATTATAATGCGAGATGCCTATTTACTGTCAGATTGATTTATTGACG
Organism: Hesperophylax consimilis; assembly: GCF_061612785.1. Taxonomy (NCBI): domain Eukaryota; kingdom Metazoa; phylum Arthropoda; class Insecta; order Trichoptera; family Limnephilidae; genus Hesperophylax; species Hesperophylax consimilis. Next base: position 25,701,861 of record NC_142836.1, on the reverse strand, counting down.
AATCACAGTCAGCTTCACCCCCTTCGTTCTTCAACAGTTGATTTTACCCCTCGCCATTATCTTCTCGTCTATTAATTCCTATGTCTGTGCTCGCGGCTCATTTTTGAGGCTGAGAAGAAAAGATGATCACTCGATCATCATCGACGTAAAAACTTCGGTGGTCTATGTGTGTACAATAATTATTCTTAAGTAGTTTCTCGAATAGCAGGTCTTAAAATATATAATTCATTGATTTCGTAGTTTACATCTTCTTAGCAAGCTTTTCGTATGTTTTTATTTGGCTTGACTTATGTTATTATTTCAATTTTCAGCAACTACCGAATATAAGCAAGTTCAGAGGAATCATTTAAATCCATATTTTTCTTTGTCACTGTGCAACATGTAAATTTAAATCCATATTTTTCTTTGTCACTGTACAACATGTAAATTTAAATTCATATTTTCTTTGTCACTGTGCAACATGTAAATTATAATTTGTGTATTAGTAGTAAAAAATGCGTAAGTATATTGAATAAAACTAATGAAAACAAAATCTTAAATAAAAATGAGAACATCCTGATTCGAGCAGCACCATTCGGTAAAGTGATCGAAAGTGAGCTCAGTTTTTCGTTTATCCATTTAAAGGTGCTCCAAATAGCGTGCTGTGGTCACGTTGAATGCAATTCGTGAGAGGTGGACCAATAAGATGGGAAGTCTCGGTGAAAATCTTCTGATATCCAATTTATACACCCAGCTCTTTACCGTTGTGCAATAAATTCCGTGGAACTTCACTTCTGTACTCCTATTCTCGAGTATCTTGCTTGTGTCAGCTAGCCACTCTACAATACGATAGATGAACAAAAACGAGTTTCTTCTCGCTTCTCTTTATCTATTCTCCTACACCCCCACAGTTTCGATCACCTTACTAAATTCCCCAAAATCGGGGTCACAATCGTAGATATAGATCTTAGCTTTCGGGACTCTTCTATGGACAATGCATAAAATTATAGATAAATAAAAGTTTCAATCACCACTGCCACCAGGTTACTAGATTTCTACACACCCCCTCCCCCCCCCCCCTTGAAGTAAAAACTCTTTTGCAAATGTGTATCTTCTGGTCTCAGGCGTAATTTAATCACATAGATGTGAATCTAATGCTCAATACCTACAATTATAAACACACGAGTATTACGTAGATAGCAAAGTATAACCACAATAGGGAATGTTTCCAAAGGGTGTAAAATAATGATTACCTAACTGTCATAACTTTGGTGATTTATTTAGACCACTCGTAAAATCCTCCCCCAATTAAGCCAAAAGATATGTAGAACCAACTCGTATATAAAATCTCCGAAACTCTCTTCCAAAGTTGCCAATCCGATTATGGCTCATAAAACGTTACAATGTAACATCAATAGCAAAGTTTAACTTAAAACCTTTAATAAATTCAGTTTGTGCTCAATTTAATTTAAACTTCGTAATGCGCAGTAATTTATTTAAATTGGCACGTTTATCTGCGCTCAAATTGTACGCAATAAAACAAAATTTCACTCTTTCACGGTAGCATATGTCCTCCCGCGGGGGAAGCTTTGAACCGCCGCCATCTTATCATTCATATTTCTCTACAAATACCACTATCTAGATGGATACTATCGAGTTAGAATATCTTCAGCTCCTTGCTTCCACAAGACTCTATGAAACGATTTATTAATAATTTATATTGGGATAAATATGTGATATGCCTCTGTTTGGATCATTTCAGCACGATGGAATATTTTTATTAATCTGACAAGCGGTTAAGACGGCGATTGACGTAACGTAAAGGTCGGATTAGAAGCTCGGCTCGCGTTACGGTTCGCAAATGTATACTCAGCATAATGGTGCGTACTAACAAGCGAGCCAAACGTTTTGCAAATTGCTTAACATCTTTTTAGCGCCAACGAACTGAAACTAAACCGATTTCAGTATTTCATATCGGTTTTCAACAAACACAAAAGACTTCGCGGTTCACGTTGGGTCGACGCGCGTTGAGAGTGTTTTATTTGTGCTCTCGAACCGCCAGATCCGACCAAGACATCTGTTTATTTTGTCGGTAGTTTATTTAGTTTAATTATGATAGTTTTGGAGTTTGGCTTCGTTTGGAGTTTGTTCTTATTAATGCCACGAGAGTTTAGAGTGTCGTTTGAATGGTAGAAGAAGTTAAGAGGATACTACTAGCCAAAAATGTGTATATTCTTGGTATACCTTATTTTTGTAAATAATAGGCATTAAAATGGCTTGACAAACGGAGTCTAGAAACGTTCGATTCCAAGCACAAAACTGGTTTTTATTTATTTTGTAAATAATTTTATAAGAAAGCAAAAAAATTGATGAAAAGTGTAACTGTCACAGATAATCTTAGCTATAACACTTTATTATCGCTAAGAGTTGTTTCCTTTACGCGTTCATACATTTCTATTGAAAAATAAATTTTAGTACTTTACATTTATATTTTTTGTTGGGTAATTTTTATTTTTTATTTGTATTCTACTCAGGTAAGTTTTTAGATTTTCACGGCCAAAAGCATTTTTGTTGTTTGTTTTTGGGGTGTTATGCCGTGTTGCGCTAACTCCTTCTTTAGCTGACGTTTCAGACAGCGTTGCAGTGTCCATCATCAGGGCAGATCCGGTAGATCCGAAGATGTGTGAAAATCTATTCTACTCAATCGAAACGACAGCAAAACCTTTAATTTATCTAAAGCATATTTTTTGGTATTCACAATGTAAACCAATTCGTTATAAAGATTCATCAAAATAGTAATTTGGCATTAAGCTTCGCCTTAAGGACGCTGGAGAAAGACTTACGCATTATCTCTATCTAAAACTCGAAATAAGACGGCCTCCATAGTTGAGGGGTAAGACTCTTTACTAGCAACCTAAATGTCGCGGGCTTAAATCCTGGCGTGCGCAAGTAAATTTATTATGGTCTCTTTCATGATACTCCGTGACTGCATCATTTGTCGAGGGGTAAGGCTCTCGGCTGGCGATCCGGAGTGTGCAAGTAAATTCTATTTAAGTTATTTATGTTATTTTACAGTTGTGTATCTTAATACTACTAGACTAAAAATAGTAATAAATGAGGGGCGCGCACAAGTGAATTTTATTTGATTAATTTGTGTTATTTTCACAATTTATGAATTAAAAATAATATGGGCACCTTTTTTTGTGGCAAGCCTAGATTTGAATAAACTCTGTTGAACATTTGAATGGTGAATTGGTGAATCCAACCGACAATAATCGGGTTGACCGGCCAACGTTAGCGGCTAACGCATGCGACGGTCAAGTGGCATGTACAAGTTGGACCAATGCATAGGGCCAACGTGTACTAGGCGCATTAAATTATACGCGCACGCTGATTTCAAATGCTCAGCTGAAAGCAAACTCGTAATGTTCAAATTTTAACGGCGTACATTACAGGCAAATGTTATAAGTCAGTCGTTTGCTTTTTTCTTGAGACAAAATCCAATAAAAATATGATGTCGAGTTGTTTTTTCGAAACGATTTAAATTTATTATTTATATATCAGAAATTAAATTAATTTAGACGAAGATTTTGCCATCGTTTGAAGATGGTAAAATTAATTTCTAAATATCTATCCACAACGAATTTGAGTATCATTTTATTGTTGGCAAATGGTAATCAATCATTTGGTTCCAATTTGGACCGGAAAACTATGGAGCGTAATGAATTATATTTAGTAATTTGATCGGGAGGGTAATTCCCCATTTCACCGTTGCGTCGTCCGGCAGATTTTCAGCGCAATCCTAAAGCTGTCCACTTCGTCCCTTATTTTAATTAAACATTTTTGTTCTTCGCCTCCCGCATATAAAACTGATTTAGCTGATGTGTGATCATTTTAATTTGCGGTTCGGAAAATAAATTGAAACATTGTATGGGTTTACAAACTAATTAACGAATGTTTCAACTTTTTTTATGCGACTCTAAAAGATATACAGAAAAAATAAACCTTTTTCCAAAATTTTAAACATATACCAATGATATAAATAAAATAAATACTAGAGTGCCTAAGAAAATTTATTTTATAAAAGCTACGATTCCTATTCTCGTGCAGCAAAAACGTTATTTGCAATCATCGCCCTCTGGCAAGTAAAACGTTTTTTACTGTTTAAATAACATAAATTAATGCGATCCGTGTTGAAAACGTATGCGTTGATCAGAAAAATCTAAATAAAAGTTGTGTTTATTTGATGACAGTAAGTTCACACCCACAATCAAATAATCCATTTACGTACTTTAGTTCATCATTTTAAATAAACGAATCCAGCATTGTTGTGGAACTGTACAACGTGCAACCTTTCAAATTAAATATACACAGAAAACAATTCTTACCTTTATAACAATATCAAAATTCTTAAAAAAAAAACATAAATACTTTTTTTCATGGCTTTTCACTCCAAATGAGTCTTCTATCCAGTAAAGAGTTGAAGTGATCGTGGAATGTTTGTAATTGTAGGTAGGAGTAATTATAAGTCCCTACATCATATTATATACCTAAAATAGGGTATTTTTAGTCATTGCCTAAAATACGCTAAACACATAAAATACAACATGTCATTTTTTTTTTAATTCAGAGGTAAAATTACTTATTTTTAAAAATAAACTTAAGCATACTTTCTTTGTTTCGGAATTGTTATTTTAATTATACTTGTCACAATAACGGCGACCTTTATTTGAAGGGTTGTAAATAAAGCATCCCTTATCTTTACTGTTACGCGTGATGAGTTTTCCTTTTTACGTTACTATTACGTAACCTTTTATTCGGTAAGAAAGCAATTTATTCTTTACTATGGTAGTTCCGTTCCTCGCAATCATTTGTTGAAACAATTTATGTGAAAACGTAAAATAACATTTCTCAGTCTGCTCAAACTAAAAGGTTAACACGTCCTTAAATATATGTGTAGTTCTTCTCACAGCTGCTCTGTATGTAATTTGGATATTAACAGAGTGATAGCAAATTTGTAACATAAAAGGTACTCGTCTAACCTGATTGTTCTCTAACTCTGAGAATATAAAATAAAATTATCCCTCGCAAACAATTTAATGAAATGTCGGTATGTAAAAAACAGTTTGATTGTAGCTTTTCATAAATAGATTAAATTAAGTTAATGCTCCGCAATGGTGATTCCAATACTGATCGACAGTTTAAAAAATGTATAACCAAGTACTTGTTTCATCGTGACTCTTTTTCTCAAGTGCGCCTTCTTTTTCATACTAAGGAAGACTTTTCTTACAAATACTGAAATTATTTTTTGTAGTACAAAAACTAATCTGATTTCAGAGGATAAGAAAATTTTCTGGTAAACAATTGGAGACGCATTGTTAGATGAAAAAATTTTGTCATTTGACAACTAAAATTTTTTTAAAGTAGCAAAATATAACGAAAAACATTTCCAATCTACAACACCAATCTACAATGTGATAGATGGACAACACCATTGACAGTAGTCAATTAGGTATATAAAAATGAAAAAAAATGCAAAGTAAATTATTTAGTTGAACAATATTTTAAAAATTTCATGTGCAAATTTACCCGATTTTATTTAAAAAAAAAACATAAGCTATGCAAACATGCTCAGCAGAAGATTTCGCCTTTGTAGTACCGCAGTAAAAAGGACGCTCTTCCTTTCCTTCTGCGCAACGTTGTACACGTGCGAACTATGGGCAAACTACAAAAAGAGTAGTATAGAAAGACTACGGGTCCAGTACAACAACGCCTTCCGCACAATGTTTTGTCTCCCCAGATACTGCAGCGCTTCCCGTATGTTCACGGAGGGGCGAGTTCCCGGATATGCAGCCCTTATTAGATCCAGGGTGGCAGGAATGAGGGAGAGGATAAGAAGCTCTGGAAATATCCTCACTATGGAAGCCCGCCTCACTCCATCCTCCAGCATTGACGCACACTGGAGAAAAATACTAGCGCCTAATATAGTCACGGCTCCCTAAAGGCTTCAACTTTCTATTATTCTATTATTTTATCATTTTATTCTATTTTATTCTCAATTTATTCTGTTTTCTTTTCTATGGTTTTCTGTTCTATCTTTTTGTTTTTGATTATATATTTTATTGTATCTCTATATGGAATGTGTGGGACTGCACTAACCTCCCCACATACCGGAATAAACACTTTATTATTTATTATTATTATTATCATTATTACTACCGTGCATTGAATAGAGAATAAAGTGGGTATTTTCTTTAGTTATTACTTCCGTGTTTGTCACTTTCTAGAAACGCTTAAATTATTCAAATTAGTTACAAATAATATTAAGGTGTTAAAGACGAGTTTAATAATAATATAATATGTTAAACTCTAATAATAATTCATCCCTAACTTTGTATCGGATTGCCATTGGTTAATGGTGTGCATGTACTAGATAGAATAAATTATGGTACGTCCACGGAAGATTGAGTGTGAGCCAGGGCCATGCAAGGCTTAACGTGTTCAAATTTTTCCTCATCGAATTCTCTTAGGACGGATTTTTTCAGTAAATTTGAATAATTCATAAAATTTCAACGCTCATTTTCGGGTTCTGTGAAAGTCCTATTCAAGTTCTGTTATTATAGCATTATAGGCTAGTTGCTTGACACAACTGAAATAATGACAGAACTTGAAAAAATCTTTCACAGAACTTGAAAATTAACTTTGAAATTTGAAGAATTGTGTCTGTGAAACTCTGTGGCTTTATTGGAGTAAAATAAGAAATTTTGAATGATTGGCGTTTGAACGTTTCCCATTAAATGTCGATTCTCAGTTTCAGCATTTCGTCAAATTGTGACCAGTCGTCAAACATAATGGTCATTTTTTTATGTTTAATACTCGTTCACAATTTGTTCAAAAGCTGAAACATTAGCATTTAACCGAGAAATTAGCATTTAACCGAAACCATTTAAGTGTCAAAAATTAAAAAATGGTGCTAACCGTTGCTTTGATGGCCATCAAATAATGTGACGAGTGTTTTAAATACACCAACCTTAGTGGTACTGCTTCTAATATTAGCGGCGGCGCACGCTGTGTGAAAATATCATTCTAGCATCGACTAAATAAAACTAAGTTATTTAAATTTTGTAAATATCCGTATAGAAAAGATCCATCCCACTTTTGTATAAAACATAACACTCTCATAAAGATGTTTTTCATTTCATGCTTACACATCAAAAGCATGATTGAACATTAGCCTCAAACAATCAATATACATCGTATGTTTGTCTGTGTGTCATTAACTGCCTGTCATTAAAGTCTCCAACTATTAGTAATAGGTTGCAAGAAGTTTTCATGGAATTCGAGAGTTTAATTAATTAACGCTAAAATTACAATCTAGACCAGCGTGATTCGGTATAATATGATATACAGGGTTTTCCAATAAGAGGTGTTATTTTGAATAGCCCGCTATTTCGGTAGAGGTTACTTTTGAAGCTGTTATTTTTTTTGACAGTTGATAAGTAGAAACTACGCCATTAATAAAAATTGAACGATACACGCTTCAACTTGTGATGAAAGGCTTAAACCACAGTGAAAACAGATAAACCGTTGCTTCCCACTTCGCGGTTTAAAAATATACTAATTATTTATGAAAACCGTCATTCTAGCGACATCTGTTGATTTAAAATTGATCCAGTTTTGTTTGCAATAGGCATCTGTAATAGTTGGAAGTATATCGAGGTTCTAGGACGAAAGCACAGAGGTCGTAAAATCGTCTAGGGCGAGAAAGGATTCCCCTTGTCTAGGCTTAAAAATAAACATTGAAGGTTGTCAACCAATTAGACCTAAACGAAAGCTATAAAATTTTGAATAACCAATCAGTGAACGGAAAGGCGTGTGTCTACGAAAGACAAAGAAATGAACTTTGGACCCGGCGATAAAAAAAATAAGTAATGACATTTCCATTCCCACAGAAATTATAGGTAAACGCACTATAGTGTAAACAATCGACGTTCAAGGGAACAAATCCTGGGAATGTTTACAATAACTGAGACATTTATGAGATAGCGAACCATTGAAATCGAGGGCTTTGGGACCTTTCATGTTGGAAAAAAACACACACGAAAATACAATGGAAAGTTTAAATGAAATATAGTATAAAAGAAAGGCGGGAAAGCGAAGGAAAGTTGCTGGCATGATTTCAACCGTCGTGCAATTACTTATGATAGCGGGAGGGTGTCAAGTTCGATGTAAATCATAATAAAGGAAAACGAAAGTGTTAGGGACATTAGAAACTAATCGTTATCAATTCTAGATGGAGCGGGGGTATTAGGAAAACGATTGGAAATGAAAATCTTGCATTAAAATAGACATTTTAGAAACAGTGCAGCGACTGGACGAAGGGGAAATTCAGAGATATTGAACTGCTACAAAGGTCCTAAGAACATGATAATTGAGTACCATAGGAAGGCAATAAAAATAAACATATAGCGATAGATTAAATTCAGGAAACGTAGGCATTTTACATGATTATCACAAGACTGCAGAAGAAGTGACATGAGATAAAAGGTTGACAGTCTCATGTGTATTTTAGAGGATAAACAATCGAAATTCGAACATGATTCTTGTTTACGTTAAGGTGATAAGCCATTATAAAAGCTATTAAATTTTAACGTAGGGCTTATGGAATGTTTAGTTAAGACAAATGATATAAAAATTAATAGGTTTGAAATAAAATGAAATTGACGAGTGTAGTACCAAAATTTGAGACGTAAACAGATGTCAATGCGTATGTTTTATGTGAATCCTGGTATGGGAGAGATGGAGAATGGGGCGGAGATCGAGTTAGACAATAAAAGTGACGGATATCCCAGAGTCAAATTAGGTATATCTCCCATAGAAGTGTGGAAAATTATATATAAATTAATAATAAATAAAGGATAAAATTTTCCTGGAAAACAACACACATCAGGAAAAGTGTGGAAAAGATAAAGAAAGGGTAAGGAACGGTGATAAGGAATGATCCAAGTGGAGAAAAGTGATACAATTCTAATTTATCCGTGAAATTAATAAATACGACTTGGAAAATAAGTAATTATAGATTTATGAGAAATAACATAAGAATAAAGAAGGAAATTGTGCAAGAAAACGTCGCGAATAAAAGAAAATCCAAAAAAATAAGGAAAAACTCAAATATGCGACATAAAGAGAGAAGGTACGGGTGAAAATGGAAAAGCTCATATAGGTGACAATAAAATTGAGAAGAATTTAGACAAATCGAAATTCAAAAATGCATAGTAAAGATTTCGACATGGATTTAATCATTTTTCGCACGAGATGCATACAATTAAGATCTATATATATGTTATTGAGGATGGACCTATCGCAAATTGAGAAAAAAAAAGGGACACAAAATCATGATATGCTAACAAAATTTTGTATGAACAGAGGACAAAGAAAGCTTGGGCAATTAACGCAGTCTTACTCAATTCGGACCCTATCGAGTTAGAGACGTGAGATAAAAACAGGCCGCCGCCCAGAGCCGGACAACAGAAGATCGTATGGAGGCACAATCGAAATTAGGGGCAGATGTGTTCGGATTTACGAGTTGATAGGAAATAGAATTGATTATCAAAAGGAATTCAGATACGTCTTTTGGAACCTGAGAGGGGTATAAAATACGGTGCACACCAGTTTGAGACAGTCAGTCGAGGTTTTTTGAAAAGGTGGATACGCCGCAGTACTACGTTCTTGGTAAAAATTAACAGTGAAAAAATCTCTAAGTGTAAAATTTTAAATAAGTCCCTGGACTTCGGGAAAAGTACAAGTACTGAAATCAGTGAAATTTTAATAAGTCAGTTTAATTTAATCAAACAGTGTTAATAAATAGATAGAGTTTAAACTCAGTGCTTAAAACTGTAAAGTGAGAAGTGCTAAAAAGTGAATTGTGAATTAATTAAATTCTAAAAATAATTATTTCATTCAAAGTGAAAACATTCAAATTTAATTGAGAGTTTTATCGTTAATCTAGGGTGAACGTGTTCGCGAATTGATATTTAAAAATAGATTATAATTTAGTATCAATTTTGTTTAAAAATATTAATAGTAAGTACTTACATCTTAGTTTAAAAGAAACACAAAAACAAAAAGGAAACAATAATAAACGCTCAAACCTTTGTTCTAAAAGTAACAGTTCGAAAAAAAAATTAATTGTGGATAGGTTAAAATATTGGTGAAACCAGTGCAATTTAGAAGAAAGTTTTAACAGATATTTAATTTATTCAGAATCGAAATAATTAAAAGTTTGCGCAATTCGGAATGAATTTTCTTATAAATTTATATATAAATTAAAAAGGAGTGAAAATAACAAAAATAGTTCGACCTAAATAATTTATAATTTTTCGGCACATCTATTTCACAAAATATTAAATATCAGCTAATTTATATGAATCAAGCAAGAATAAAAAAATTAAATAGGAATAAATAGTCGAAAAGATTTATTTTGAAATTAGTTGGAAAATACAGTTAATTAGGTAGGATTTCTTCAGCAAGGTTGTTGTGTAGCTCCCAACCGGAAAGACCTTGGTGGGGTAAGTTTTCATTTTATAAATAATTTTCAGGTCCCAGGAGGCACAGAAGGGCTGTGAGGTGGAGGTATATCAATTGAATATTAAAATAAAACAACAAAAAGGAATTACACATTAATATATGTATATTATGTATTTATCTATATAAAAATAAAGTAATATATTGTATATAAAGAATATATATATGAGTAATTTATGTACCTACATGTATATGTATATATATATTTATCATTTAATCGAAACATTGGAATGGCAGCGATCTTAAATACCTGCCTATGGACATATCTATTTTATTTAAAAAGAAAATATGTATTGATTAATATTCAAGACTATGTAGAATCATATATTTTACATTTATTTATTAATATATGTACTCTTATTTAACATATTTTGACAATCGAGATATGGGTACTTATATATATTTATATTTATTCTTCACTTAACCTCTAGTAAATTTACTAAATTCGAAAATAGAATAAATAGTTTAACTTCAAAAAAGGAATTAAAAATATATTAATTAATTATGCACAATAAAAGGTAACATAACTGAATTATAGGGAGAGGTAGAGATATTTCTTAAATAAACAATCTCGCATCTAGGTTATGTGTCAAAGAAGGTGTTTACATTATTCGATTTGTTTATAAATAAAGCGTACACTGGAGAATTGGGTCAGTTACATGGTTTGAAATCGACCTTGGCCGCAACTATATAATTACCAGGATGTCATTGTACAATGTGCAGCGATTTTGCGTTTTCACAAATACCTATCATTCACAATCGACAATTGAAAAATCACGGGTTAGTAAGACTTATATCGAAATATTATACGAAACATTTGAATATTATTGATGGAGTGTTCGCATAGATCCCATCAGTTGCCTGAGACAGTTGAGAGGCGTGTACCCTCTTATGTGGCAATCAATTACATGAAACATTTGAAAAATCACGGGATAGGATGAACTAAATTTAATGTTGAACCCTGGAGAAAAAAATTTAAAAATAAATACAGTTCATCCGATAGGAGGCAGTGGTCGCTCCTATAACAAGACCATTAACCAAACAAAATAGAGATGGCGATTCTCTTAAATAAAAACGTCAAAACCAAACAAAAACAAAAGCCTGGAGTTCGATAGCTCTCCAAAACAAACTATCAATAAGATCTTTTTATATCGTATTTATTCGTATCACCTTATTCTTATGTATCTATTCGGTTATCAAGCCTAGAGTTTCGCAGAACTCTTTGTACGAGATCCGAGCTTGGGATGCGAGGCAAGTAGACTTGTATTACAAGTTATAAACCTTTCCCAAAACGTATGTATACATATATTTATTCGTATGTACTGTTTACTGGAGAATGCGGACCTGCATACAGCTTGCATTTTAGGTCTTCTGGACCACTCTCGCATTTTCTCTTAAACGTGGAATGAGGATTCACGACCCGTAATTCCACACCAACCGTGAGTATATGATTGTATATAGGACGAAACCGGTTCGCCCTAAGTAAATTGTAGTCCAAGGAGGGGTCGGAATTTGGGGGTTTCGGGACTCGAGAGGAGACTTGGAGGCAGTGCATGATGACGATGGAAGGTTCTTTGGAACGCGGTAACTTAGGTACCAATCAATGAACCGTGTCAAAAGATTGTGCGAATTTCTCGTTGACTCTCGATCATCTCGTTTACTTGCAGGAGGATAGGAGCCAAATTATGCCAGCAAAGGGCTATTCTGTGTTCGTCAAATATACAATTAATTAATTACATTAACCTACTAAATCAATCTTTACATGTACCTTGTAGCAGCAGAATCAAAAAGGAGTGGCGCCAAACAGACACAAGAGTTAACCAAAATCAAATTTACTAACAATTAACCATTTGAGTTATATTAAATTACCTGTCCAAATAAACATGTATAATATCTTTTATCAGCGTTTAACTACGACTTTGTTAGGGTGCAGGGAATCAGAATAGTTACAATAGGAAAGCTAGCTCATTCAGAGAAATCATTTAAGTCTAGGTTTGCAATGGAAAGACCAATTCAATTTTGAAACTCAACGCCTTGATCAGAACCAAGAGGGTTACCACAAAATGAAAGTAATTAAAATCCTTCATCATAAATCAAAAAATTACACAACGTTTGATGGAATTTAATTACAATATAAATACGAAAATATTTGCGTTCAAGTTCGTAAATAACGTATTTATTAGTTAAGTACATATGTCTATAAAGATATATAGTACAAGAGAGCTTTAAGTAGCTTTCTGTAGATATCAAAGAAATTAAGGGTCCAATTTTCATGGAGGCTTATGTGTTGTAGGGGAGGAATTTTCCATCCCTGCGAACAGTAATGCAAAGCCTTAGAGAAAAAAAAAATTAAATATCGGTCATAGCCAAGAGAGAAGAAAATTTTATATTGTTTTAAACAAATAAAAGAATGGCAAAAAGATGAGAATACCACAAGGTACGCATTAAAATTCACTTGAGTGAATCAAATGCAAATCATCTTGAGTGATGAGGCCTATTTCCACCTCGGTGGCTTCGTCAACAAGCAAATTTGTCGCATCTAGGTCTCGGAAAACCCAAGAGTTAAAGAAAAACCTCTTTATCCTCAACGTGTGTCTGTTTGGTGTGGTTTATAGTATTGATTTGGACAACGTTTACTTTTAACAAGACGGCGCTACGTGCTACACAAGCAATGAAACTATTGATATTTTACAATTGAATATCAAAATAACACCTCTTATTGGAAAACCCTGTATATCATTTTATATATATATAGTATATAATATAAATGTATTATAAATGAGATGGAAGTAATATCATCATATATTTATGGTCGATAGCTGCCAAATTTACACCTAAATAAATTTATAATCACTTCAACCATAGTTGAGATAATTTTTTTTCTAAAACGACGTCATACACAACCTTTTTAAAATCCCGATTGATAAAATTAAAATTAACATTAACAAAAACTAAATAAAATAAATAAGATAATAATAATGTGTTTATTCCGGAACACGGGGAAGTTGTGCGATTTCTCATATCCCATACAGCATAAACAATAATATACATACACTTAAAAAGTAAGAATGAACAAGAAAAGTGTTTTTTTTAAGAATTTATGTTTACGGTTGATTCCTCATATCACGCGATTAAGTTAAACTCTCAGTTAAACAGAATAAATTCAACAAATATAATATGAAATCTTTTACTATCTAATTAACTAAGTATTGTTCTAATTAATTAAGTTTTGGGTAAAACTTTACCTACAACTTACGTTTTTAATATGCATTTAAAAAAAAACAATCATTTGATTCAACTTAATGACAATAAACAACAACTTTTTGCATTTACGATTTTGAAATTTAATATTATTTACGTAAATAATAATTTGCCAACCGACGCACCTTTTTGACAGAACACCGATATGAAGTTCTCGCATAATTCGCGTTTGTTTGTAGGTAGTGTAGAAAACACGACACACATAATCGGCATAATAGACAATTATTCGGGATCGCTGACCACGCACCCGTTAATTATTAAGCGACCAAATTTAGTCCCAAACATCATATGAATTTGGTTTTCTAATATTTAAAGTGTTACTACGATATTTTTAAATAAGACGTTTTTGTTTTAGGTTAGGTTAGGATAGGTAAGGTTAGGTTAGGTTGGGTTATTATAGGTTAGGTTAGGTAAGGTTCAGAACACCGATATGAAGTTCGCACATAATTCGCGTTTATTTGTAGGCAATCTAGAAAACACGAAAAAAATTCGCACGATTTTTAATTAAAATTCAACCGCCTAATTGGTATGTTCGACCAAACGAATAACCCATTCCATTTCACTATTTTCTGAACTGTACAATACAATATACCCCATATCCGTGATCAGTGAACGTGAACTCCAAAATGCTGTCACAACAATTATATTGGAATGATTTATCTACATTGTAATACAAAATAATATGCTTATGAAGTTTGGATACAAAAAACAAAGCAACGCATCTCCAAACAACACCTTCCAAGAATAAATAAATACCTTGACAATATAAGACGCTCTAGTTGTTTGAATCAGTTTCATTTTTGACGTTGTCATCAAATCGGCAATTTACGAATATCATTTCAAAAACGGTCCGCGTTTATGATCGGTCCGTCGAGTTAAATCTAATTGTGTTAACCGTTGAGCAAAAATCCCTTCATTAATTTTGATCTGCATACATGCATCAGAAAATCCAAATGACTGCTAAATTAGTTACAATATTATGACCGGGGTTCAATCGAAGTAGCTTTAATTTCACGATAGTCGCCAATCTTCTCCAAAATAATTTAAAACAAGGTCGATTATTATTTTATATTAACAGAGTGATAACAAATAATACATATTGATAGAAGTCAGTAAGTATACAGCAGACAGAGGGTTAACATTAAGAAAATTACAAAGTGTATATGTAACCGTCCAATGACGGTGTACACCAGTATGTTGTTACAAATAATCTGCATATGGGTAAGTATATAATAAATGTATCAAGCTGTTAATTAATACCTCCCTAATTGAGAATAACTCATGTTTTAGGGAGAGAGTATCGTATTAAGTTTTATATTTTTAATAATTTTAGGAATACTACCATCCGTACAAACTTATGAATACAGAATAACAGATGTCTAATGTCTACACGCTAATTATTGCAAAATTTAAAAATATGTAAAAAATTTACAGAAAATACATTTTTTTTAAATTACCTATCTATATCTACGTATATATTTTAACACTGATTTTTCATACAATATTATACGAAAAAACCAAATTAATTGGAGTGTATTTTAAGTTTATTTTTTAACATTTTCATAATTTTTTTCAGCTATTATTTCTTCATGAAATTTGTTTAAACATTTAATGGCTGATTATGTGTAATCGTGTTGTGCCGTTTTTGTATGAGTTTGTTGATCGGTTCCATGACAGTTAAACTCCCGAAAGTTGGACCGCCGACAGTTAGTCTGCCGACAGTTGATCCCCTTGTCAGTTGATCCCCCGGACTTTTTTTCCCTCTGCCAGTGATACCTCAGACAGTTGATCCCCTGAAGGATTATTTATTCTGTACGACCTCATCGGTAAAATAAGATGGCAAAGAGGAAAGACGGCCCTATAACAAAAGTCGATATACTTATATATGCTGGCGTCTGAGTGGAAATCCGCAATAGAAATGTTTTAGATAACAATAATTCCATATCTCCGAAGCGGTATGCAGAGAGGATATACGGCCAAGTAACAAAATTTGATATACTTGTGTATGCGCTCTGTTACACGAAATACCAAATATCTACTTGCACATAATGAAACTAAAGGTCTCCGAAGGAGTATGCAGAGACCATATATGGCTGAATATCAAAATATGATATAATTATGTTTCCAGTTTGAAGGGTAATATGCTATATCTAGTTAGGTAGGTATAGAAAAAGTCGATTTACTTCTATCTGCAGGCGTCTGGAAATCCGCTATGCAAACATGTTTACCAACAACGAGGTTGTGTCTCCGTAGGAGAATATACGACCGAATAACAAAATATAACTTTTTTCTTATTAGTCAACAGTGTTATTTTTGTTTATTACATATTTTATAGTATTTTGCAGTGTACAATTGTATGCATTATTATATTATTTATAGTACTTATACTACGCAGTCTGTTAAGGAAAATTTGCTTCTCAGCTAGTACTTATACTACGCAGTCTGTTAAGGAAAATTTGCTTTCTCAGCTACCATACAAATAATAAAATAATATTTTTTAGAATAAATAATAAAACATAAGGGAGAAGGAAATTGTAATGATTAAATAAAAAAATTAAAAAACACATTTTTATACAAACCATATTAGAAATAAAAATAAAGATAAAACTGGTTCATAAAAATTTATTTTAAACATAATAAAAATATTAAAAGTAAGATTAAAATACATGCCAAATTATATCGTTATTTCTTGTTCTTTAATACAGGTTAATCTTGGTACGTGCTTATCTAGAAATTTACCGATTGACGTTCACATTATCACATTTGAATTTAGCGATTTAAAAAAATAAATGTTCGAGTAAGAACTTTTTTTTATACAGTGTTAGGAACTCGTGTGTTCTTTAAAGAAAGCCCCTTTCAAGCAACCAATGTTGAACACGGATAGTAAAAAGAGGTAGAGAATTAATTGGCTTTGTATCGGTGTTCAATGCGTTGCTTATTTTAGGAGCGATGAAAGAGAATTGTCGTGGAGGAAATATGGAATGTGGTTTGCAAAGTAGATGCTACATCTATTTCCCTTAATCCACTCCATATATAAGAATGCCGTATTTTTTTATTCGGCCGTCAATCCTCTCGGCATATTTTACCAACGAGTACTCGTACAGAAGAAATAATCCTATAGGGGATTAACTGTCCGAGGGATTAACTGGCAGAGGGATCAACTATCGGGGGCTAAGGACGGGTTGTTTCGGAGAATTTGAACAATTCATCAAATTTCAACGTTCATTTTCGGGTTCTGTGAAAGACTTATTCAAGTTGTGTTTTTATATCATTGTAGGCTAGTTGCTTGACAAAACTGAAATAAAAACAGCACTTGAAAAAATCTTTCACAGAACTTGAAAATGAACGTTGAAATTTGATGAATTGTTCAGATTCTCCGAAACAACCCGTCCTAAGTGTCGGGTCACCATTAATTCATATCAGATAAAATAAAATTGTTTTATTAACTAATAATTCTTTATTTGGAATGTGTATTTGTTTTGTTCAAATGTTTGAATAATGCGGTAGATAGATTTGACTGTCGTAATTTTTCAAGCTTACTAACATTCGAAAAATTGATTTCTTTTTAGAGAGGCCGGGGCCATTTTTTTGTATACTTTCAATTTCAGAAAGCCTACAATTACAGTACCCCAATTTTCACGGATCTGCGCAGGTGAAAAGATTACAATAAATTAATTAATACAGTAATGTAACCACTGCATGTGCTAATTTAAGATTTTTCTTTAAAAGATACGTAATAATAAACGTTCGAATTCTTAAAAGATTTTTTTTAAAGAATGACTTGTGTTGCAAATAACCTGCCAATATTTGAAAAACTCTTAATAACATCATTATATGCGTTAAATTTTGTGAGTTCATTGAAGGAGAACTTAGCTAGAAGATGAATTGATCCCACGACGCTAAGGTGGGAACCAGACGCATATGTCTCCTCAGCTTCTAAGCGGTCTGATATAAGGTGACTACGCATTAGGCCTACGCGCAATCTGTGCATTTTTACGCGAAGGTTTTGCTTCAACCCTAATATTGCTTTTACCAATTTATTCAACTTGAGATTTTTTCCACGGTCAATAAAAAACCAGAATGGAACGGACTGTATATAAGCATAAAATTTATACCTAAAGGAGCCCACTTCACAACCATTGAAAGGGTTATCTCACCAAATCGTGGTTTCGCCACTATCCACACCTTTCAGAATAATAATTTTCCAGTCTGATTCGCATGAAAATTGTTCTCACATTTTAAAATGGTATAATTAATAATTCTCGGAATTGTAGAAAGGCTGTTCCAGCGTGTGGACTTTATTATTTTTTTAAATATATCTGTACCAAAAAAAAACAAGTTTTATCCTCTCTTATCATTTTTTAATCACATAAAAAAATATTCACAGAAATTTTAATTTTCTCATGATAAATGTGTACATAGATAGTTAGAAGAAATCCACACCCAATACGGTGTTGTGTCTATGAAAATGTTTATTTTAAAACTTATTAAAAAATATAATGTGTTTATTTGGTATATGAAACAGCAAGCTATCCGGCAAACATTCATGGATTAAATAAAACTTTTTTTATCTTGAATTTCAACGGAATAATTATCAGTTCGTATTGTCATTTCTATCATGAGATATGAAGCTTTAAAGCTTTATTAAGACCATATTAGTAATACTACTTGTTCATTATGTTAACAAAATTGTTGAAACGCCTTTTATTTTAGTCTTGATCAAAATACCAAAATTGTAAGGACGGGTTGTTTTACGGACTTCGAACAATTCATTATAAATTTCTTTCAAAGATCTTTTTTAAGTTCTGTGAACGTTATATTCAAGATCTAATATTATTCATACTCACGACAGTTGATCCCCCGGACAGTTCATCCCCCGGACAGTTAACCCACAGACAGTTAATCCCTCTGCCAGTTAATCCCTCAGACAGTTAATCCCTCAGACAGTTAATCCCTCTGCCAGTTAATCCCTCAGACAGTTAATCCCTCTGCCAGGTAATCCCTCAGACAGTTAATCCCCTAGAGGATTATTTCTTCTGAACGAGTACTCGTTAGTAAAGTATGCAGA
The DNA here is from genome assembly GCF_061612785.1 of Hesperophylax consimilis. Taxonomy (NCBI): domain Eukaryota; kingdom Metazoa; phylum Arthropoda; class Insecta; order Trichoptera; family Limnephilidae; genus Hesperophylax; species Hesperophylax consimilis. The sequence goes on along the minus strand of NC_142836.1, from coordinate 25,682,969 downwards.
GATGATTGACGGCCGAATAACAAAATACGACAAATTTATATATGCAATCTGATTAGGGAAATACGATACATCTACAAAAATATATATTAAACTTTATTTAAGTAAGTATAGGAGTATGCAGAGAGGATAGACGGCCGAATAAAAAATACGGCATACTTATATATGGAGTGTATTTAGGGAAATAGATGTAGCACCTACTTACAAACCACATTCCACATTTGCTCAACGACAATTCTTGTTCATCGCTCCAAAAATAAGCAATGCATTGAACACTGATATAAAGTCAATTAATTCTCTACCTCTGTTTACTGTCCGTGTTCAACATTGGTTGTTTGAAAGGGGCTTTCTTTAAATAACACACGAATTCCTAACACTGTTTAAAAAAAAGTTTTAACTCGAACATTTATTTTTTTATATCGCTAAATTCAAATGTGATAATGTGAACGTAAATCGGTACATATTTAGTTATCATCGGTTTGACCCTACCGCAGAAAAAAATCTGATCCCCTATTCTCATACAAAATCGTAAACAATCTTGTTGATTAATCATACATGTTAGAAAATATTGCATTTCGTTGCCCTGAACACAATACCAGATCGAACGACTTATTTAGAACTCCACAATGTAAAGCCAAATATGCGCAAAACTCTTTAATAGTATGTATCTGAAAAACTCACAATGCCTCTAGAGATGTAGAAATTTTTAACCGTAACTTGAAAACATATAAAATGCAGCTTACTAAACTGATTAATTATTTTTTTATTTTGTGAAGTAATTCTATCATCTTAGTTAATTTTATAGTTTATATTATTGTTTTTAGTATAATCATGCGGAAACTGTATTACTACTAACTGTCTTTACTTGTTTTATAACATTTTGTAATTCCTTATAATGTTAATTTAATGTTTATTTCTTTGTGATTTAAAAAATATATTGTGTAGGTGCAAATACTAAATCAACAACTAAACTTAATGGAACTTTTTTGATATAGAACATAATATGAATAATTACTGTTTATGCTAAATGTATAAATGACTGTTTAATTCCTAAATAAAAAAATAAAATGATAAAATTCTCAGTTTATTTGCAGCTTTTTATAAATGGTTGGTATTCAATTTCTTTTACATTAGTTTTCATACATCTAAAAAAATATTAAAATATTAAACAAATCAAAGTATAGAATTATAAAATTATATGAAAGCTCACTCAAATGACAACTAGTACAAAAAATTAAGAAACAAATAAAGACACAAGAGACACAAATAGAGGCGCAAGTAATACATTATATAATCAGCGCAAAATATTTTTTTAGCAGTAGCCGAACATTTTTTCTGAATCCGTATAAATTATCGACGAAAATGTCTTCAGCACACTTTTCTTCAATCTTATTATATAATCGACACATTTGGGTCAGAGCGCTAAAAAAGGCGATATTATTTTTTAATATATTCAGGTAAAACATGCTATGTCCTATGTCGTCTTAAACAATGGGAATCGGGATAATTTATTTCAATATTGCTAAGACATAATGCAGTATCAAGACGATCGTGAATTATTTTGTACAAACATATTAGATCAGTCTGTTTCCTTATTATTTTAAGTGTATTAGTTTTGAAGTATTAAAGCCATATGTCGTATGATGTAAGCCAGTTATGTAGACCATATTTAAAATATAACAGTCTTAGCTTTTTCACCCATTCTAAAATGTTTTCATATTTACAGTTATGCGGGTACCAAATAGTATTTTATTATTAAGGCACCGTAAAGCGTTAAAATTGATGGATGGTTTTTGAAAGGTTTACATATTCTGTGAATAAATCTTATCATTTGAAATGTTTTGCACTTAATGCCATTAATGTGTACATCAAATATGAATTTAGGATCAAGAGTGATTCCTAGATCTCTTATGGAAGACACTTTTTTAAGAATAGAATTGTTAATAACATAATAAAAATCCTTTATAATTCTATTCTGAGTGAAGTTTGAAGTATAACATTTTTTTAAAAATTTAATTGCATATCATTGACGGTACACAGGTTAATGAGTGTAACGAGGTTATTTTGAAGCAGATGGTGATCGGAAACAGACTTAATTTTACAAAATTTTTTAAATCATTGGCAAAAAGGCATAATCAAAGTTTTATGTTTAACCAAGGTCATTTATGAATATTATAAAAAGCAGATGGGGGCCAATATTTGACCCCTACGGTACGCCAAAAGCTACAGATATTGGAAACGATTTGTATCCATTAGAAAACACCAGTTGTGTTCTGTTGATTTCACCCAGCGAAACAGGTCTCCATGTATTCCTATCAGATCAAGCTTTTTTGAAACCGGTTTAAATTGCATCTACTTGTATTCTTTCATTAAAATAATTACACACATAATTACGAAATTCCAAAATATTTGAATTGATTGATCTGTGAGGAATAAACCAATGTTGGCTGGCGCAGAGAAAGGGTTCATAGTGTGAAATAGCGTTTTTATATATCAGATATTATCTTTGGTAAAACATGATCATTTACTAATTGGTCTGTAATTTTGTATTTTAGATTGGTCACCTGATTTTTACCACATGTGTCTCTTTCCACAAGTCAGGAAAAGTTCCCTTGGTTACAGATTCATTGAGAATAATAAAAAGCGGTTAACGTAAAGAATCTACAAAGCAACTGACAAAGAAAGGAGGAACTTTATCAGGTCCAAGACCTTTAGTGGAATTTATTTTACTCAAAAGACATTTTATTTCATCTCCATGTATATGTATTTACCCAGATTGCTTTATTACGTATAATAACATCAAAAATTACCCATTCTAAAAATTATTCCAACAAAGTGATATTTTGGACCTAAGACAAACGTATAGCATTCAATGTGTAAAGTTTATTTACAAGCATCTGAATAATTTCACAAAAAAATCTAACCGCTCTAGCCAAAGACATGGCACTTTTGTTTATGCGAAACTGGATTAGCCCAAAGACGTTTTAATTTTATTGCCCCTAAAATGTACAATTCACTCCAGGCATCCTTAGAAGAGATCAAGTTGCGTCAAAAAATTAACTAAAATCTTGGCTAAAATATACCGAAATAGTTATTTTTTCTTCTGAGTTTCTCTGAACAGTTTTATTGTTTATTGTACAAATAGCACAATATTTACATACTTTAATGAAACTTCTTGTTTTTAAAAATTTTTGTAAATACCTACCCTATTTTTACGTCTGTTTTAAAATTTCCACTGATAACATCATTTTTTCTGTGATTTTTCTTTCATTTTTATGGTTTCTTTCTTTATAATTTCATTTTATATTATTTATCTTCAAACAAAATGTATACATTAATTTTATGTTTCATTCTCACTACAGAATTGTGATAAAAATCACTACTATACCCACGCACAAGCTTTGCCTTTGTAGGATTTTTTTGCTACTTCCCTACACCGTAATTTTATTCGTATAACTTTTCATTATGTACAAATGTATCAAAACTTTCCACAAAAAAGCCTTTGCCTGCCTACGTGTAATAAAACTACACTCATAAATACTTTTTACATTTATTTCTATATCAAATCTGCTACCTATATAATAAGGTTGTGCGTTAAAATTAGAGTTACCTAAAGCGGTAAATTCTGGTAATTCAATTAACGCTTTGATATTTTACAAGGGTTTTCCAATTAACAGATGTGGGCCAGGTTACAGGTGCTTACGAAGGAAATTCAAACCGATTAAATATACCTCATTGGAAAAATTTAAAACGATTGTCAAGTATGCAATGAACAAGCGCTGGGCAGGAATAAAAAAAATTGTTGTTTAGTTTAATTTGAAAGCATCATTACCTAAAATAATTCTTAAGCAAAAAAATTAAAATTACGTTAAGAAAACATTAAAACCTTAAGGTCTCACGCTAAGAAAACATTAAAACCGTAAGGTCTCACGTAAAGAAAACAGTAAAACCTTAAGGACTCACGCTAAGAAAACATTAGAACCGTAAGGTCTCACGTTAAGAAATTTGCAGAGCTTTTCGTCCGTTCAAAGTTAGTCTTTTCAACTCGCTACGCTTTTCCATCATAACGAGAAAGAAAGAAAATTCTTTATTTTGAATTTTGAATTGTTTTGTAATTTAAACCGACAAAGTTAATTATTGATTCCTATTTAATACACATGTTTACATATATTATCGTGTATTAACTTTTATGTTTATTATCAATATACAATAAAATTTTAATTTTAACTGTCCAGAATCCTTTTGTAAAATTTCTCTCAATTATATTAGTATTTTATTACATATATAAACAATCAACGACAGAGATAAAAGCTTTATTTTTTATCTTTGTTGTTTGTAGATTACCTAATTGTTTTTTCGATTTCTATAATAATTGAAATGCCAAACTGTCCAGTTAGAATAGGATTCAGCCACGCTCAGTAAATAATACAAAATTAAGATTGAAATTCATTCGGGTCTACTGTGAACAGAGGCCATTAAAGTATCGCTGGACTGGGACGCCAGGAGGCCCCTTGTTGAGTCGATGGTTCCTCGATCGGGATAAAATAAGGGGAAAATGATAAGAAATTGTAATTAAAAACCAAAATATTTAGCAACCCATCCTCCAAAAGTCAATAATTCGATTCTTAGTGTTCAAACAATCCGCATGTTTTTTTTTTTTTTTTAAAGCATAGTATATTAAAGCATATAATATTTAAAAGTAGTTCTGTAATTGCCCACATGTATTTCTTTCTTGATCACATTTGGGAAAATTACATCAGAAATAGAATCCACTTACTTTTATGGGTTCATAAAATCCATTATTCCCGTTAAACGTTTCCCTTAAAGGCACAAAAGTAACATTGCAATCGCTGGTTTCCACTTTTTCCGCCAGGCTTTCTTTAAATATTTTGTAAGTAATTGATTTTTTCGTGTACTTAAAATACGCTAACCTATTCCCAAAGTTATTTTACACTTATTATTTCAGCTAAATTCATATATTTTTTTATTGCAGTAATAGTTTCAAAGTTGTACAAGTTAATACAATAATTGGTACCAAAGACATATCGCTGACATATATACATATACATATGTGGTACATTATACATTTTACTAAAGTTAATTTAATTAGTATGTTAAGGAAGGAGACAGGTGTGTGTGAGTGTTTGTGTGTGTACGTGTGCATGTGTGTGATTCAATTTAATTTATCTCAATCCTATCTAGGTTGTGATTTTTCACAAAAACGACGCCATACAAATTATCTAAATAATTTACTTTCTAAAAAAATTACTTGTCAAATTAATTGAGATCAGTCAGCAGGTTGAAAACGCTTTTTCCTTACTAAGTTATAAATATCATTTGACATTTTTGGGGATGCGCTTTTCAGTTTCAGTGGAAAGGAAATAGTGAAACTGAGTTTTGAAAATTCTCAAGTTGTAGGAGAAAGAAAGAGAAAAAAAAAAGTGGGACAGTTCAAGGCGTCGGGTTTCATCCTAAAAGTCTAGTCACCGGTTCAAGTCCTCAAGCATTGCACATCCAATAGAAAGTTGCATACATTCAAATATTGTCAAATTATTCATAACCCGGTAATTTTGGCTAGTCTTTACAAATATTATAAATATGTATGTATATAAATACACGTGTACATATTTTTGTTCTGAATTCATCAATTTATTCCCTATCGCGTTATAATTTGTTTTTTTCAAAAATAGATGATGAGTGATAACTTACACAAATAATAAAACTATAAAATTAAAATAAATACATTTAGAGAAATATTTTCTGTCATATTTAATTTACCCGATTCGATAATTTACTCTCCACGTACATTCAACAGTTCTATGTGTTTATGGTGCGCTAATAATAATTGCACATGTTTCCCAATGTATGAAGTTTGCAGAGCTACATGAAGCTACCTGCACGGTGTACTGTGCTTGTGTGCATAGAGCATCGTGCACGGTGCACCTGCCATCCGAAAACCTCTCCATCATGCAGTAATGTAATTTTTTGTCGATAATGAATAATTCGCCCTACACAATGACTCGTGAAATGGGAATTTGCCCACTTTTGAATGCATTTCATCAGCATTATGTGTTATGAGGGAGAATTTATTTCGCGATTATAAAAGGCAATATTTTTTGGTTTATTGCTCTCTTTTGGACACTTCAAATATTTAGCAGCCAATTTATTTTTTTGTGATGGAATATTTAATGTGTCCACATCAAATTGAAGTGCATTGGTCAAACTCTATTACTTTGGATGACATAAAAAATCAAAATAATATGTACTTAATTACATATTTTTTTGTAATTTTGTGCCTCTTTAATCTTATACGATACACTTTCTAGTAGATAGAAATGATGATAGTATTAGTACGGACATTCCTATTTATATTTACAGAATTCAACCCAACAAAAACTCACGGACGGCTTATTTTTAGGTAATTAAAAATACTATCAGCTCGCAACGTCTTTTCTGACATGAATTATATAGAGCGTTTAAACAATATAGATTTGTAAAAACTGGTTAAAATATCGTGTTTTTCAATACAGAAAAATATTTTCATGATAAAGGTCATTGAAACTCGGACGAGATAAGGTAGTAACTTCGTAAAAATAAAATGTATCAAATTATTATTTCAAATAATTTTTACTGCAATGTAAAAATTACTGGGAAGTTACTCACACAACACATACACACTCACAGTATTTTAATTACAAAATATATTGTTTTCTTTTTACAAGTTACAGGGAGAAACTTTGAGAGACTTTGTCTTGCAAACTCTAGTAATGTCGCCTGATGGATTTTACCCGATGCACGGCAAAATGAAGAGAGTAATATTTTTCATGTAAAGTTCCTTTTTTTCTTATACCCTTACGTGGTAAATAAAATTTCATAGTTACCAATCACTTGTACTATCTTAATGTTAGTAGAGTTAACGATTGTTGTAAACGGAAGTGACGCCCTATATTATACACCATACAAAATAAAATAAAGAGTTTTTCGAAGATGAAAGCTTATCACTTTGTGATGTCATTATTTATTAGAATAATACACAAATAACTTTGTTTACATCACTTTAATATATATAACCTCTACATGTTTCATGAACAATGTTCACATCATCAGGAGCAAGTATTTACTGAATATATACTGAGTATATACTGAGTATATACTGATTATATACTGAGTATATACTGTGTATATACTGAGTATATGCTGAGTATATACTTGCTTCTGATGATGTGAACATTGTTCATGAACATGTTGGGTTATATATATTAAAGTTAGGTATGTAAACAAAGTTATTTGTGTAATACTCTAAAAAAAAATTACCTACGTTGAAAAAAAAATTTAATTTTCCCAAAAAAAAAAATTGTCATAAAAATAATTTATTCCGTGTTCAAAAATTTACCAATGTGAAAAATTTTTAAACTTCTGATAACAAAATCAAAAAGATAAATGTCTAACCAAACAACGTTTGTCAAAATCAAATATAATAAATTAAAAGACAAAAACCTGACTTATGAACCCAACATTATATACGACGATCTGCTGTTACCGTTTTTTTTTCTCGGTGTCTTTGCTGCACTGGATCGCGCGATATGATTTTGGAATAGTGGCTAATTTTGGAAATGGTTCCTTTTGGCTTTTATAAAATTCTAAGTTGATTGAACTGAGCTTAAGAACAAAAAATATATCTGAAATGATAAATTATATGTTTAATGGTAATTTTGAAGTTTTAGAGTTCTCAAACCAATTCGGTTCGAAATTGCAATTGGGGAGGTTTTGGGAGAAAAACTCGAATTTTATGACAAATGCGTTCTTTGATTTTATGTCAAATGGACAATTTCGGTGTCGTTCTTTAATTTTATGTCAAATCCACAATTTCGGCGGCGTTATTTAATTTCTTGAGTTCCTAGTAAAAAAGAGTTACTAGAAGAAATTAGTTTTCATTCGACCAGTGAACTTCAAATCGACGAAGTTGTTTCACGTACATTGAAAAGGCTGGATTTAAAAAATAATAGGTATAATGTGATAAATATGTTCTAATAAATGCTGTTGTACCACAAAGGGTAAAACTCTACTTTGAAACGGAACTTTCCTAAATTGGGAGAAGCCCATCGAAAAGCCGCCGGCAGGGCCTAGCAGCAGGTATTAATTAATATTCTATATAATACAAAGTAAATGCTTTTACATCAACTTCAAATTTATATTCCACAGAAATTATTAATAACCACATGCGCTGGAATTATGCCGGTATTTACATTTCAAAATGAGGGGAATCAGGGAAGTTTGGAAATTAGTTTCCGCGGTTGTTCTAATATTTTCATTCATAAAACAGTACATTCAAAAATCTTTCCTCGTAAAACAAAACTTCTACTTAATACACTACTTTTAAGAAATTTGGAATCTGCCTACATATTAAACAAAAAAATTACAATTTTTGAATTGTGATACTTTTTTTGAGGGCGTTCGATATAATGGTGAAATTATCACCATGGAGGAATAATATGTTTCCTATAAAACACATTACAAGTAAATTTATTAATTTAAAATAGTATATCAGATATTCTTTTTATACAGGGTGTCGGGGGTTTGCTAACTTCGGGGGTATAATTCTAAAGTACAAGTAAAAAAGATAAACAACTTTTTTCAAACCTCCAACGTTTTAAGGTAGGTTTTAGGTAAAAAAGTTACATTATCGTCAGGGAAAATAAATATTCTTCTAAGAAAAAATATTTTTTGTAAAAAAAATGTAATTTCCAAAAAATTTATACAATTTTTTTCCTTCTACCAGCATGTAGAATCACCTTCCTTTACCTCCATAATAAAAATATGGAATTAAAAATATAAATTGAGGTATTATTTCGCACAATTTAGCCTTCCCATTACCAAAATCTAAAGCTTCCTTCCTCTCCCAAGATGACACGCCAGCGTTACCATAATACTTGACGGCCGGCATAGTCCAGTGGTAACGCATTGGACTGCCATTCCGAAGGTCGCGGGTTCGAACACGGCGTGCGCAAATAAATTTTATTTGATTAATTTGTGTTATTTCACAATTAATTAATTAAAATAATATATAGTATATTTGCGGCACGTTCCAGAGTGGAAGATACTACCAGTATCGCCCTGGTGTAAGACCACCATTCAGAATTGAAACGTTGCTCCAAATGGCTTTAGCCGTGTTTAGTGTATGATCTGAATAGCCAGGTACTTCCCCACCTTCCTCTTTCCCTTCCCCACTTACCTTCAGCCTCACAACATCCCCCAATTGGGGATGCCATAGTCTCACTGGCTACAGACGGGAGCAGTTGGGACTCTTGTGAGGTATTCACTATAAAAAATAAAAATAAATCATTTGTGTTAAAGTTGAAAAGTTTTAAAATCAAGTTTTTTGTAAATAATTCACATTAATATTTATGTTAATAGTTTAAACATTGGTACGCCACTGAACACAGCAGGGCACATTCCTGCTCTGCATCGTACATGCACACTGAACATTGCACATTCTGAATGTCGACACGGGTCGTTAATTAAACCTAAAGCCGACTGATCAAGGATATTGCCATTTGTCATCAGCCGAATGACGTCTGACTTGTGTTAACCTAATGGCGCGCATACACGCGTAGCAGCACCATCATCAATATAAACTTTGCTGAACTCTGAACGGCCAGCGGGATTTAATCTTCATACTGAAGGCTTTGATTGGTTTCAAATAATACTTTGAATACGATATTAGGGGGACTGCGTTAAGCCATTGCATTGAGATAGCTTCTCGTTGAAGTTTTTGCCGTTTTTGTTGATGGATTTATACCACAACAGTACTATGAAAATACGAAATATGGAATTTTTTTTTGCATAAATGCATAGCGGGGATAAAGATAAGAATGCTCATATGCCCAACTGTAGGCCCAAATGTATCTCTCAAATGGCTGTATGTTACTGTAAACTCACTATAATAAGATTTATAATGTAAAGAACCCATTAGACAAACGGCAAAAAAGTCCCGATTAACTACTTTTGTCCCGGACTTTTTTGCCATATATATGTAAAGTGTGTAAAATAAAAAATTAAAAAATACAGTTTCATGTCACTAATAAATATGATTACGGCATTAGCGAAACCAAGCTTAACTCAAAACGCCAGTTTTGTATGTGATCCTAAGCCCCGATATTATATTAAAAAATAACATGTTATTTACTATTCCACTGTGCCAAAACAATGTAATTACTCGTAATATTTTTTTTTTATTTTTTTTATTTATTGTCAATTTTTTTGATACATACAGGTACATATTATATAATTATACAAAATATAAGGCAGTAACAAAAAAATCCCACAAAGGCGAAGCCTGTGTGTGGGCATTATAAGGTGAAAATCAAAACAGTGGTGGTTACATTATCTATGGTTTATGAAAAAAGAGATAAAATGAATAAAGAAAAAAAATAAATCATATAGTACATTTGGTTATTTTAATAAAAAAACAGTTTAAAAGACGTTAAACTTTTTTTTTTAATTTAGATGGTAACATATTATCATATATAGGTATCATATTCGTATAACTTATAGAAAAAATTCTCTCACTTCCAGATACTTTTTTACCCAGCTTTTGACATTTATTTTATACGAGTTTAGGTTTTGGCACATCTTGATGGAACTCGGCAAGGAATTAAACAATTTTGGGCCAATATAGTTAATGTGTCTTTGGGCTAGCCTAGTTTTGCAGTGAGGCACTGTGTACATGCATATGTTGTGTCTCTGGCTAGAACGATTTGGATTTTTACAGAAATTATAAGGACGAGTGTATACAAATTTAAGACATTGGACACAGTAGATCTGCCTTAGTTCCATAATGTCAGTTTCCTTAAACAATTTATCGGTGGGATATGTCTTGGTCTTCTGGTGCATTATCGTAATGATAGACTTCTGAATAATTTCTAGAGGTTTCACATGGTTATTGAATGTTCCTCCCCAGGCGATTATTCCGTAGGAAATGGATGAAAGTACCAATGCATCATAAACAAGCTTCATAGTTCTTATGTTAACGATATTGCTCATGCGTTTGAATATGTAAATTAGGTGCCTCAGTTTATTGACAGTTTTTTCTATGTGATAAGTCCATTTGAGTTGACAGTCAATAGTTACACCTAGGTATTTGATATAATTTCATAATTTTACATCTTCGCAGTTTGAGCATGTCTCAGGGTTACAATTAACATTGTGGAACTTCAGGTTAGGATTATTTTTAGGGGATGCCTTTTGGGAATTATAGAAGGGAATAAAAACGGTTTTCTCATAATTTAGACGAAGAAGATTTCTATCTAGCCAATCTTTGACTATTGCAATGCATTTGTTGGCTTTACTTATTGTATCTTCCCATGTTTTACCTTGTACTGTTATTGCAGTATCATCGGCAAAAGAGAGAATTTTACCTGGTATTACTATGTTGCATAGGTCATTGATGTAGATTAGAAAGAGTAGTAGCCCTAAGACAGTTCCTTGTGGAACACCGTGTTTTACTAGATCGTAAGCGCTTAAGGTTGATCCTATTTTTGTGGATTGTTGGCGATTTAATATGTAGCTTTTTAATAGCATGAGACTTTTGTTTTTGATACCAACGTTAGAGATTTTTTTTAATAGAATTTTATGGTTGACCGTGTCAAACGCTTTCTTTAGGTCTAGGAAAATCGTTAGAGTCTTGGTGTTAGAGTCTAGGTTAGAGTATATGTTTTTGGTTAAACTAAAGATAGCGTCGTTGGTGGAAAGGTTTGTTCTAAAGCCATATTGATTAGCTGAGAGGATTAAATTAGATTCTAGAAAATTCATAATTTGTTGTTTTAAACACTTTTCGAAGATCTTGGATAGTTGCGAAGTTAGAGTGATAGGTCTTTAGTTATCTGTTTTGCATTGGGATCCGGATTTATGTATTGGAATGATGTGGGAGAGTTTAAAATTGTCGGGGTATATGCTATGTCTGATGCAACTGTTAAAGATGTGATGTAATGGGATGATTATGTGTTTTTTAATTGATTTGATTGTGGTATTCCTTAAGTTATCCAGGCCATTTGCAGACTTCTCTTTAAGGTTATCAATTTTTTTTAAGATTTCAGGTTTTTTTATATCTCTAAATGTAGCAAACTCAGAGGTAGTGTTTTTAGTCTCTGAAAGGCCGGGAAGAGTTTGATTTGAGTGAATACTAAGATTGGGATTATTATCCATAAGGGTTGAGGCGATGTTTGTAAAGAAGTGATTGAAATTGTTAGCAATGCTCTCGGCGTCTTCGATGGTTTCGTTATGGTCAGTAATGATTTTTTGAGGAATTTTGTTGACCTTTTGATTTCTATTTGTAATTTCATTAATGACTTTCCATGGTTTTTTTTTAATCGGTGTGCGCATTGTGTAGTTGTGAAGAGTAGTATTGTTGTTTTTGTTTTTTTATGATTGTGTTTAAGTAGTTTCTAAATATAATATATTCATTACATTTGGAATGGTTCTGTTCTACATTGTTAGATGTGCAATGTTTTTCGTGATTTTTATAGATTTTGAAAAGTTTGTTTCTGTGTTCTATTGAGATTATAAGTCCGCGCGTAATCCATGGTTTTATGTGTGTATGCTTACTTTTAGGTGGTGATATTGAAGCCAGAGTTTCAGTTATATTATTATATTGCATTTTCTTACTTTTTTATTTGCAAAATTCATTGCTTCTGCCGTTCCTGATTATCAATACCACCCATTATATTTGTGAGAAAGGAATTACATCCGTAAATTCATCGTGCAGCTATTTATTTAAACAATCAACATATATTTCCGAGGAACTGTAAACTCTCAATGGAATACTGAATAATTTTTATTTGGTTCCTTAATTTACCAAATCCCTTTCGGGCGTACAATTTCAAATACCTCCGGGTAAACAAAGGAGATGCCCCCTAAAAGGAAACCTTTCTTTAAGCCTGTTTTCTTCTTTCCGCAGAGGCTTACTGAAGTCTTTAAGTAAAATAACAGTGTTAGATATTTCACAACCGCGATAAAAGTTCATGGTCTGTTTGTTTTCGGGGATTTCTTGCCTTGTGTTTATGGCACCCTCGGTCTGGTCTGGGAAGGCAACGAGTACTTGTAATCCACATCTATTTAACTAGCGACCTCTTCCAGGAGCCAATTTTAGATATTCTTCCAGACAAAAATATTCCCCTTTTTTTCTGCAAAGCAGATAATGGAAAGGTAATATCCAACTGTAAACGATTCAATGGATATACCGTCTATAGTGTCGTAATGTCACTTTAATTTTTGGGGTATTTTGTACTGAAGGATTGAAGAAAATTTTGGAGTATCTAGGTTATTTTCGCGCCAGTTGTTATTTAGTTCACTAAAATTCTATCACATATGCGCATTTCCTACCCAACTTTCAGAGACTAAATTCGAATCCAAAAAAATCTTCAAATAAAATAATTTTTTTTCTTCTAATTTTTTATTTCTGAAAAAAAATTGATACAATTATTTTCGGATCATGGTTTCTGTTTAAAAATATTTTTAATAGCATATTAAGAAAGGCAGATCGTAATATTATGTTGTTCTTTGTGTACACTCCATGCTTCCTTCATATTCATTAATTATTTTACAATCATGCAAATCTTTATGGAATAGGTATTATAATTAATCCCGAATTAAGCGCCTTTAAATGGGTGCCTACCTGTCAAATCAGAAATATTTCTTAGCCTTAGAAGTACTAGTGCTCAAATTTTAAGCCTCTTATGCGTAATTTAAGAGACTTGAAATAAAATGGGAGCAGCAGTCTCATAATATATGAAAGCGAGACTCTACAATGATTAATAAATTTGAATGAAAGCGGATTGGGTGCGATCGCATTGCAGTCCAGGAAAGTTTATCTGACTTCCGAAATGGCCGCAAAGTATAAACTTTGATGATTAAATTTTTAAAGAATCTCTAAGACCTCAGTGATTGAATTCTTTTAATAAAAATTACTAGATAATATACTATCCTCGGTTTATTGAGTTCAAATGCACATGATGGAATATGATAATGAGGATATTTCTGGAAAACATTTTTTACGTAAATCGCTTAAGTCATTCGTTTTGCAATTGCGTGTACAGATACCGAATAATAAAACCAAACTCAAAATGGTTAAACTCACTTTTTATTGCTTATTAGATTTTTCACTTAAAAATAATACATTATCCTTTGAGCTTTGCATAAAAATCTTGCCACGTAAACATTAGGTTATCATTCAAAATAATCATATTTTATTAGTTATTATTAATTTGAAGACTCCTGGCATAACACAATGTTAAGACTGGTGACATAACACCATTTTAATACTGGTGGCATAACACAATGTTAAGACTGGTGACATAACACCATTTTAATACTGGTGGCATAACACAATTTAAAGACTGGTAGCACATCACAATTTAAAGACTGGTGGCATAACACAATTTGAAGATTGGTGGCATAACACAATTTGAAGACTGGTGGCGTAACACAATTTGAAGACTGGTGGCATAACACAATTTTAAGACTGGTGGCGTAACACAATTTGAAGACTGGTGGCATAACACAATTTGAAGATTGGTGGCATAACACAATTTGAAGACTGGTGGCGTAACACAATTTGAAGACTGGTGGCATAACACAATTTTAAGACTGGTGGCATAACACAATTTGAAGACTGGTGGCATCACAAAATTTTAATAAAATCTAAATATACATTTCATTGATTTTTGTGACCAAGTGATCTCATGCTTGTCACCCGTACTCATACGTATCTTCATAATATATCAAGCAGATTTAATCAGATTGTATTTAAGCTGGGCATCCTCTGCTCCGTATAATAATTTCCTCCGCAGCCTCAATCAATTACCCTTTATATATTATGGACGTATGTGCGGGCATTCTTTTGTTGTGACACGCAATTCTCAATCAGAAAAGTAATATAAATTCTTTCTGGTAGAAGTTTCCCGAATGTCAGAAGTCCCGACCCTACAGGATCCCCCGCCCCTGCCCCCGCCCCCGCGCCCTACCGACAGCCGCCCATCAGATGCTGGCGCTGGCCGTGCGTGAGCGGCGGCTGCTCGTCACGTAAACAATTTTGTTGAAACCACTGTTTGAATACGAACGTCCCGTGGATACATCACCCCCGAAGAAAAATACCCCATGTCAGCTAGAATATATTTTACCGTGGAGATTTACATCCGAGGAAATCCCTTGATACGCGAGCAACCACTCTGCTGTGCTTATAAACCTATTTTCCTACGAAAACGAAAGCGGCAGCTATTGAATTCTCTACTTTTTTTATGTATTTATTGAATTGTTTGGAAGGAAATTTCCAAAACATAATCACAATGGATTGGTTACAGAAAAAAAACAATATCCTTTGTAGACGCGAGTAATATAATACATCCTTCAAAGCATTAGTACAGATATAGATATTCAAATACGCAGAGATAATCCTCGTTCTACAGAATGTGTTACCATTTTGTAGCTGGAATTCGTACAACACTGCGTAGGCTTCAAGATTCCGTTAACTGATAGGGAGGTGAGAAAGGTTTGAAGTTGATGAATTCAATAAAACATATTCTAGAATTATTTAACCCCACAAAATACGAAGCGACATTTTATTCGCTTTTGTTAAACACACTTTACGGCCACACATATAAAAGAATGTGAAAAGAGAGTGTCAACTGATATTGATACATACGAGTAGGTATTAGCATTTAGAATTCATGTAAAGATGTGGTAGGATGAACATTAAAACAATTAGTTAGGTCTTACCTGAAAAATTAAATACATTTACCTGTTTATTTTAATTCGATGTTTTGAGAAATCTTAATTAGTATTCCCCAACCTTCCGCATCTCATCTCCCTTTCCTCCCCACATCTTTCAGCCTCACATCAATTGAGGATGCAATAGTCTCACTCTCCAGACAGTTGAGAGCAGTTGAGATTCTTGTGCGGTATTCATATAAAAAAATAAAAAATAAAGTATTTCACAAATATGTTGCAAGGACAAACACTTATATTTAGATTTTTGGTAGTGACGAAAAAAAACTATTTTGTTTATTATAAAACAGCTTGTTATGTTGTCACTAGGCAGGTAGTTTTCGAAGTGTCTCCTGAATACTAAAGAAGTATGCTAAGCATCACCGCAGCGAATAACCACCGTAATCTGTGCGCCATCTAATTTTTCCGAAAGTCTTATTACCACCTCACGCTGCTCCGTGACAAAAAAAGAAACAGAAAATACATCTGAGATAAAGTTGTCGCCAGGAACACGGTCCCACCTAACTTCACGTTATCATAGCACATTCTGTAAAGTGGCACCAACAGACTAGGGATGCTTTACTATTTACTACCTTGCTTCCATGATTTTTTTCAACGTACATTTATTTTCCTTCTTCACTCTCTAGTTTTTAAGGCTTTGAAGGGAAATTCTACGCACGGCTCTCCGCGCCTCGCGCTAACCGAGACTTAACGATGGGAGTCAATGTTTATGCCGGCTCGGGTACATGTGATATATGAAGTCAGTTCTCTTGTGGAAATAGTCGGTATCGAAATATTGGCAAAGCATAAAAGAAAAATATGTCATGCGGAGAACAGATCTGATGTGTAAGGGGTATTGTGTTTTTATGCCAACTCACAAGTTGATATGTATTCTCATTTTATAGAGAAGGGAAAGCTTAGAAATTTATTTCTGGAATGTAACCATTTTCGTTCAGGCAATCCTGCCATTATTTTTTATAGATGTATACAAAATAATAAAACAATAAAGTTTCATAACGCCTTGTGCAATATCTGGGAGTGGGAGAGAATTATGTTCTTAGGCTGGCTTTAAAATACCATTTATAGCGTATGCCCAGGGAAATAAAAAAAGTTTTTGGTAAACATTATTTTAGAATTTATGATTAGTTGTTTACATGAAACCTTTTTGTTAAATAGTTAACCAAAAAATCCCTTTCTTTAAAAAAGTTATGATAAAATATTGTATAAATCTTTAAAGAATCTGTAAATGATTTGAATAACTCAATTGGTAAAGTGTTATCCCGGTAAGACAGAGAATACCTTTTTCTGTGTTTTTTTCTGTTTTATATTTCATTGTAATTTGTTAATATTATCTTTTTCTTCAATATTTTAACTATCACCCAAAATAAATTATGCAATCACATCATCAAGAAATTTTAATTTGTAGATTATATTTTCATATTATAAAATGAAGGCCTCAGCACGGGCAAGCCACCCAGTGAGGCCTACATTACTGGAAAACTTAAAATGTAAAAAATATTGTACCAAATAAAAAAATAAATTTAAAAGTTTTTATTGAAAATATTGTTCAATGAAAACTTCCTCAAAAATAATTCCGAAATCGCTTACAATTATTATAAGTTAAATAAAATATATTACTTTGTACACACAACATGCGTGGACAAAGTGATAATCAAAAATGGTCCACATTTTTCAAACCAATGGTTTCTTCGTCAGGCATATTTTACATATTTTTAGGTTCCATTATGACAAGCGATCGCTCAAAATTTTTTTGCAAACTTGCGATCATATGCTGAAAATCACTCGAGTGGACGATTATCCTCACGAAGAAAACATTGGTTTCGAAACACGTCAATACTTGTTACTGTTAAAATAGCGGTGTGTACTAAGTTATTTATTTTATTTACATTATTCAAAAAAAATTAATTAACGGCGAGTTGTTTCATAGAGAATTTGAACAATTCATCAAACTTCAAAGTTCATTTTCAAGTTCTGTGAAAGATTTATTGAAGTTCTGTTTTTATTTCAGTTTTGTCAAGCAAATAGCCTATAATGTTATAATAACAGAACTTTAATAGGACTTTCACAGAACCCGAAAACGAACGTTGAAATTTGATGAATTATTCAAATTCTCCGAAACAACCCGTCCTAAAAGTAACACATTGATAAACATTTCACAAGTATTTTTATTAATGATAAACAAATATTTATAAGACAAGGTTTCTTATGCATAGTACAAAGGATACTAAATTATTATTAGCAATAATTTGTCCCATGAAATATCCATACAAATTGAAAATATCTCCAGAGTAAAAATAAATGCCACCGACGGCAATTGAACCCGCACCTTCTGATGTAAGGTCAGGTGCCCTGGACCACTGAGCTACGTCGGCTTATTTCCAACACGCCAAATAATTCAATATGTACTAGTACTTTAATGAACAATTACTGCTTATTATATTTTTTCACCTGTAAAAAACCAACTGTATTTTTTTATTGCTTAAGCAATAATTGTTCAATAAACTTCTAGTATTTATTGAATTATTTATAGGCTTAAAATAAAGAAAGTAGTTTAAAGAAAATTAAAATTGGCTCATTGATCTTTCTATTTCTCACATCACGATTACTTGGTAGTCTGGTAGTGGTAGTAGGAAAGCAATAGCTTGTTATTTTGAGCATCATGTTTTATTCAAAGTTTTTTGATTAACCGTTTTAATTCGTTCCCTCAGCGCAACATAGGGCAGAGATTTACCAGAATTACTGAAATAAAATAATAAAGTAAGCTACATCCAACATTATTTTAATAGTCCTTATATTAAACAACAACAAAAATCTTCACAAAAAGAAAATTCGTGGAAGAAAACAGATAAAGATGGAATGATTTGATAAGAGAATGTCTCAAAAATATGTTTAGGGAGGAAGTAAGTTTGATAATATTAAAAGGCTCATTTTCTGAATAGAATGTTGCGAGAGAGATTCCAAAAGGCACGAAAGGCAAAAGGGTGAAATAGCAATGCTGCTTCATTGGCACTGTTATCGGCACTGGAACCGTTATCGCTATTCTCAATACGAAAAGAGCGTTTCTCGACGCCATCAGTCTTATCTACATTATGCGGGGGGTGGACATTTGACAGTGGGTGGGAAGGGGTGGGGGAGACGGTAAATCCTGTGGTCCATCCCCTAAAGCTGACCGGAGACACTTGTAAAGCATGTCAAAGGATTGAAACGAACATCGCGTGGCCCTTTAAATAAAGGACCTCACATGTATTTGGCAAGTGGCAATCCAACTAAAGGTTTTGATGTAAATTCAAGTGAATTTGAACTTTGACATTATGTAATTGTAGGTGGTGCTCGTACGATGAAAATGTCAAGGATTAACGTACAGTGTACTAGAATATCTTATTTTAATAATATTTAGTTAAGGTCATGTACAACCAAAAAGGACATTATTTTCATAGACATTCCATTAAAAAAAAGATCAACTGGCAAAGTTGAATTTGAAATGTTATTTATTATATAAGTGATATTTTAAGTATTTAAAATTTTCTCTGAAATCAAAAGTTTTGTAAGTAGTTCCTTACCTACCTAATTATAAACCATAAATATTTAACGATTTTGAAGTGAAACTTCTTTACGCGCGTTATGCAATTTCGAGGACAGGAGTAAAACCAACTCATGACCGTCATGAAAAACCGTGATCATTTCGCTATAGGAACCTAGCCAATATTATATACCTTTTTTAGGTCGCTCTCCAAACTCAGCTTCGCGGTCTAGAGGCAGAGCGCGAGTCTCTCGTCGTGAAGAACCGAGGTTCGATCCCCGCTTATTGATCTATTTTTTTTTTCTTTTTGTGATTTTTTTAATAATAATTTTTTTTAAAGTGATAAAATGCTTTTTTTAAAAGTGATAAAAGACTTTTAGATATTTTGACTATATGATATTTTGGTCGAATACGTAATAACCGCGGTCTAGAGACAGAGCGTTCGACACTCGTTATGCAGGACCCGGGTTCGAATCCCATATTTTTATAACTTTTAATTTTTTTTTATCAACGATTTGTATTTTCTTTTTGTGATTTTAATAATAATATTTTTTTTAAAGCGATAAAATGCTCTCGTGCTGCGAATTTTAGATATTTTGACTATATGATATTTTGGTCGAATACGTAATAACCGCGGTCTAGAGGCAGAGCGTTCGACACTCGTTATGCAGGACCCGGGTTCGAATCCCATATTTTTATAACTTTTTATTTTATTTTATCACATGCTACTTATAAATATGTGAAAAATAAATATAAATAGAATGAAATGAAAAGAGAGAGAGAAGAATACTAAAAGTTTCACTTCCGTCGTGTGTAGGCTTGCCACACACTGTATTTTTTTTTTAATTTCAACTGAAGAATTATTATACAATTTGTCCTAAGAAATGTCACCATCTCAATTTTCATTATATTGTATTTTTTTTTCAGACCAGTCGTTACCATCACGGTGAGATAAAAAAAAAATTGGATTAAAAATACAAATCTTTGCCAAGGCAAAGCAGTGTGGGATGGTACATATGTGACTAGGAGAAGAACATTCTGTGCACCAATGTTTAATGTGGTTTTATTCCATCGCTTTTCTCCTAAAGTGGGTTTGTTCAGTCGCTTGTCTCCTAAGGTGGATATATTCCATCGCTTGTCTCCTAAAGTGGGTTTATTCCGTCGCTTGTCTCCTAAAGAGGGTATATTCCATCTCTTTTCTCCTAAAGTGGGTTTGTTCCGTCGCTTGTCTCCTAAAGTGGCTTTATTCAGTCGCTTGTCTCCTAAGGTGGGTATATTCCATCGCTTGTCTCCTAAAGTGGGTTTATTCCGTCGCTTGTCTCCTAAAGAGGGTATATTCTATCGCTTTTCTCCTAAAGTGGGTTTGTTCCGTCGCTTGTCTCCTAAAGTGGCTTTATTCCGTCGCTTGTCTCCTAAAGTGGGTTTATTCCATCGGTTGTCTCCTAAAGTGGCCTTATTCAGTCGATTGTCTTCTATAGTGACTTCATTCCGTCGCTTGTCACCTAAAGTGGGTTTATTCCGTCGCTGGTCTCCTAAAGTGGGTTTATTCCGTCGTTTGTCTCCAAAAGTGGGTTTATTCCGTCGCTTGTCTCCTAATGTGGCTGTATTCAGTCGATTGTCTCCTATAGTGGCTTTATTCCGTCGCTTGTCACCTAAAGTGGGTTTATTCCGTCGCTGGTCTCCTAAAGTGGGTTTATTCCGTCGTTTGTCTCCAAAAGTGGGTTTGTTCGGTCGCTTGCCTCCTAAAGTGGCTTTATTCACTCGATTGTCTCCTATAGTGGCTTTATTCCGTCGCTTGTCACCTAAAGTGGGTTTATTCCGTCGCTGGTCTCCGAAACTGGGTTTATTCCATCGCTTGTCTCCTAACGTGAGTTTATTCCGGCGCTTGTCTACTTTTTTATCATTATCTTTTTCCGAAAAATTATTTTTCATCAAATCTACTACAATATGTGGGAAATGGGGATGCAACGGTACGGTTCCCAAAATATGTATAAACTGCGAAAAGAAAATAATACTTGACTATCTGTATTTTTACTGTTAGTTGTATAACAATCTGCTGTATATTGTTATAATTTATTCCATTCACAGAGTACACAAAATGGTAGCCGTTGGCAGATTGCACGGAATCTACCCTCTACGTTAATAAATGACATTTCTCACTTGCAACACGTTCCTCCAAAAGATTATTGCTGACGAAATTTGTTGAAACCGGCGTCCTTCGCTTAGGACGGGTTGTTTCACAGAATTTGAAAAATTCATCAAATTTAAAATTTTATTTTCAAGTTCTCTGAAGGTTTTATTCAAGTTCTGTTATTATTTCAGTTTTGTGAAGCCACTGACCAATAATGATATAATAACAGAAATTGAATAGAACCTCCACAAAATTTTTAAATCAACTTTGAAATTTGATGAATTGTTCAAAATCTGTGAAATAACCAGTCCTAAAGACGAGTCGTTTCTTAGAATTTGAACAAATCATCAATATCATCGTTCATTTTCGGGTTCTATGAAAGTTCTATTCAAGTTCTGTTATTATATCATTATAGGATAGTTGCTTGACAGAACTGAAATAAAAACAGAACTTGAAAATGAAAGTTAAAATTTGATAAATTGTTCAAATTCCCCGGAACAATCCGTCCTTAGTGTTTCCCTATTTACTAGCCATATCACGTGACAACAACAAAGTCATCCCTGTGAGTGGCTAGAAGGTGAAAATTGTCCTGCGGCGAGGAAACCAGCGGGAGGGAACTCACTGTGTTTTGGCAGACATAAAACAACTAATTCTAACATCTTATTTCTTGATTTACTCGAAGCATTGAGAGTATTCCATACAAATTTTTGAACATCATCTATTTGAATGTCCCACCAAAATCTCTCGAGTGAGCTCTGGTGTCATCAAACTTGTACAGCTTTTTCTTAAAGTATATTCAGCACGTAAAAAAAAATATTTAAAAAAAAACTCTTTCACTCTCCACGCACCCTCTTACTAATAGTATTATTTGTTAAATTATCAAGACATTTTTAGGGCGTTCATAATAGGTATATTAACTATGTTTAACATTCTATTTTTTTTAGAACCGTATTACTTGTATTCAAATTTACTGTGAATGTCCAAATAAATAAATAAAATGATAGTTTGTGGTTTATACTTGAAAATTTGTAAAATTGAAAAATGTGGAAATTTGAAATATTATCTCGGCACTCCTTACTTCATTCACACTCATACATCGTCTCATACATTCATATTCTTCTGTTATTTGCAATAATGTTTGATGCAATCCCTGTCTCTTCCAATTAACAAGGAATTGAAGACTTGAAAATGCACCTTGATTTAGAAACTTTCAATACAATACGAAATCTTAAAAATTATTTTAGAAAAATCTACACTATTCATAGAAATCAATTAATATCTTATAATATCTGTTCTTCAATCACAATGTCTTGTGAATCAGGCATTGATTACTTAACTTGTGAATGTGAATTACTGTTCATGTTTTTGTGCATAATATATAAGCACTATTACGGACCAACAATGACATTACGCAATTGCCGGATAGCTACATATAATAATAAATTATAGCACCGATGTAGGTACATTACACAATTCCAATTTACTAGTGCCATGTCCAGACAGTTGTAGTCACGGCAGATGCTGCACGAGTTGGTCGCAGAGTCTGAATTCATTTTAATACATTTTGCAGCTCGCATTTGAGTTGGTTTTACAATGTCACGGAGCAGTTTTGTGAGAAGTGCGGCCGAAAATAATATGATTCTGAACGATTTTTTTTTTCAAGTAACCATCACCATGATCATAAAAAAACCTATACCTATTTCTACCAGGAGACTTAATAGCGATAAGATCGTGTTCTGCAAAATATGAATGAATCAGTTTGGAAGTGGTGGACGGTGGTTAGCATCCTAAATACAATGACTACAACAAATGACACCACATATTTAAAAATAAAACACTTAAACTTTGTACATATTTTTATTCTGAAAAGGCACGGTTTTGTCAAAAGTACAGTGTTTCATTCAACAATGAAGCACAGGGTGCAGCAAAACAGACATTGAAAAATGTACGGTGCACTTTTGAAGTGCTATTAAAAAATTGGCGCAACTCACAGAAATGGGGTTTATTTTATTCGGTACATCATGACGTTTTACGCATCAAGTATATATGACATCAGAAAGATGATGACCCCCAGCAGCGATACATTGGTGAAGGCGATTTCTAAAGTTTTTGGCCGATTGAGTTCTTTCTAGGTGTGAGGCCGATGTTTAAAAACTTTTTTCTTCCGGTAGCCCCACAGGAAGAAGTGGCAAATACTTAAATCAGATGAGCGCGCGGGCACATCTGTAGCAGTATGGGCAGTAGCACCGTCCTGTTCAAACAAGATGTCTCCCAGATCTGTTTCCTCTGTTAGTTCTTCCAAAGAAGGTTCAAAAAAAATTCCAACGTGGAAACATAATGTTGAGCTTTGACAGTCGGTTGATTTCATTCTCCTCCAAAATATAAGGCCCAATCACCCCAAATTAAACCTAAAATTATAGGGAACCCCTTCAGAAGAATAGTTTTATGCTAACCTTAATTATTGTCATTATTGAGGTATGTTATTATAGCCTTCTTGTGACTATATTCCGTGCCGTTGAACACATCTACAATATCTGCGAAAGTTTTGCCAACTGCATGCAATCTACGTACAAGAGAGTATCTAAATGACTCAATCCTGATATTGTTGTTGGAATTATAAAGGATTTTCGATCGAGTTCTAGTTGATATGTTGATGGTGGATTATGCACAGTAAATCAAGGTTGTTTATAGTTAATATAATATTCAGTTCTATATTGTTCATGGATGGGTGTTTCTGCCAAATCTTCGTTTTGCCTGATAAGTAAAAGAGAATAAGCCTTTTCAAAGTGTTGTTTTAAACCCAATTTTTATAAATAAATAAGTGATTTTTTACGTGAATTTAGCACAAGAGTCCCAACAGCTCCCAACCGTCTTGAGCCAGTTAGATTATGACATCCCCCACAGGCGTATATTGTAAGGATGAAGAAAGTAAGGAGTGAAATAAAATGGAAGGTGGAAAGTTTGGGAAGTCCCTGGCTATTGAGATCTGGTCACCAAAAAAGCAACATTTTGATTCTGAGTTATATTATATTAACTGAATAAATTATTGTGAAATAAAAAACTAATCAAATAAAAAATATATTTTTGGAATAACTTAATGTAAAGTAAAACCTCAAATTGTAATATTTAATTCTTGAAGACAATATTAGCGATTCCTAAGCGAAAATATGAAAATCTGAAAAATCTGTTTCCGATTTTCGTTTAGGAACAGCTAATATTGTCTTCAATAATCAAATCAAATTTACTTGCGCACGCCGTGATTAGAACCCACAATCTACGGATTCGTTGCTGAGTATCACCACTCAACCACGGAAGCTGTCAGGGTATGGTGTATTTCAAAGAGTATTAAAATTCTAATTACTTTTCCTTAAAAAAGCTAATATACAACAACAGATTTTGTTGTATTTCCATTAAGAAACATTATACCGGTTTATCTGTACTTGGGACTCCAGTTGTCCTGTCTGAAGGATCCGAATGTAGAAAATAAATAAAGCAGTAATAAAATATCTCACCCACTACAGCCAACAGCAGCAGGAGCAGCGGCTCCAAGGCCGACATGCTCAGGACGCGACGCATGGGTGTGGGTGTTCCTTTGTGTCGCCTACTGTGTCGATGTGCGAGGGTGTGGGTACATCACATTCGTATGGCGCCATATATCACCCCCGCCAGAGACTTCATAGGAATACTGAAACAATATATTATAACTAGTAGTGTGTCCGCTCGCTATTCACTTCGGCACCCTTAATATATCCATATTAACAATCGTTTCACTTCACTTTGCACGGTATCGATATTCCTTGTTGACAACACTCGATTCACTGCAG
The DNA here is from genome assembly GCF_061612785.1 of Hesperophylax consimilis. Taxonomy (NCBI): domain Eukaryota; kingdom Metazoa; phylum Arthropoda; class Insecta; order Trichoptera; family Limnephilidae; genus Hesperophylax; species Hesperophylax consimilis. The sequence continues at coordinate 25,657,717 of NC_142836.1, read as the reverse complement.
TTTATGTTTTATTTGAACGCAATGTTGCTTTTATTATTATTTTGTTCGGTGCGGTTCAGCGCTGGAGTTTACTACACATGGGATTTAACTTTAAGTTTTAAGAATTTTTTTTTGAGAAAAATTTCCGTAACTGAAACCATATTTGACATGTATTATGCTATTTTACCGTTTGTCATTAGATTTCTGGAAGTGAAAAACAATTGTTTAAGGCGATGCAATACGTCGCGTAATATTTTGAATCGAGCCGCCATCAATAACACTCCTTATGTAGATGGCGATAAGGCTTAAATTCCCGCTTAACACCATCCAGCTGTTTTGATTTATGCAAGAAAAAAACATGGCAAAAAAGTGCCTTTTATTTTATTTTGTGGATGTTCAAGCATAAATATTTAAAAGTTTTCCGATCATTTTAAAAATAACTTAATTTGCCACATTATACGATAAAACCATAACTGAAAATGGGTTCGTAAGTAGGAAATTTTGAACTTTAAATCAGTTTTCAAAGGCCTATAAATTATTTTTTTCTGGGTTTATAAAAAGAATTATGTAAAAAATACTCGATTATTTTAAAGGCCAAGATGTATTATACTCGCGGTATTTATTTAAATCATCTGAAACATTTCTAGGCGACCAAACTTTCAAACCAAAAACACATGATGTTCCATTACTACGCAGTGCATCACCTTATTGTAATTTTTTTCAATGTACGTATGAACCCAAAAACTATAACTGTCTTTTGAATTAATTGAACAGTCTAATAAAGCAATATTTTTCTTTTCAATTAATTAAACACTCTTATACAGTAATATTGTTCTTTTGAATTAATTAAACAGTCAAATACAGCAATGTTTTTTCTTTTGAATTAATTGAACACTCTAACATAGCAAAAAATTTCTTGTGATGTAATTGAACAGTCTTTTTATTTTTCTTTTAAATGAAATGAAGAGTTTAATACAGCAATATTTTTCTTTTAAATGATTTGAACAGTTTAGTACAGCAATCTTTTTTTTATATAAGTTTTTTATATTGCGTTCAAACGTAAGTACTGCGCAAAAAAAATTGATTAGTAGTCAGATAAAAATTTTCAACAAAATTTTGAAAAAATTATTTTTTATTTCATTTTTATAAACTATTAATAACGTATCGTTTTTACTTTTCACCCTCTTTTCCTTAGGCTTGATACAATTGATTAATATTAACCAGGTATAACACCTTTAGTCCGTAAACCTTAAGACATTTGACCCTCCCGAGTACATCTAACAGTTTGTGTTTTTTGGGAAATTTCGTAACCCTTTTCGGGGTCCTATTTGCTTTGGGTTTCTGTAGTTTATATACCTCCACAACCTTTCGCTTTTCATCCTCCCGATCTTTCGAAGACTAGTAAAACATACAAAATATGTTTTTATAATTTTACACATATTTTAGTACACATTACAAAGTTATATTATTGGAGGGCATATTTATACTTTTCATCGAATTTAGTTTCCAAAGACAAATTGGCAAAAAAAAACTTCTTCGTTCTCAATGTTTGTTAAATTTAATTAATCGGCAAAAACTTAGGTAAGTACTATAGTATTTACCAATTTTTTTCAACGTAGATGACAATTTACATGAATATAGGCTTATAAGAATCAAACCCAAATAATCATTTTTCTAAATGGTTCAAATAATATTGAAACATATTGATATTTATAAGAATACTAACGATCGTTTATTTCAGAGAATTTGAGAAATTCATCAAATTTCAAAGTTTATTTTCAAGTTCGGTGAAGGTTCTATTCAAATTATGTTATTATTAACCTTCAAAGAACTAGAAAATAAATTTCTAAATTTGATGAATTGTTCAAATTCTCTGAAACAACCCATCCTTAATAATAGCGTCCACGGGTAACCTTTATATTTGTGTTGTATATTAAATTCGATGATAGATATATATTTTTCTTAAATTTAATTATACTAATAATGCACGTTCTATGTGAATATTTATGATTAAAAAGTTAAGTATATAGGTACTTAACTTTGCCTGAAATGTTCTTGCTATAATAAATACAGGGAGATGATAATACATTTAAAGGTATTCATTTATCCCTACATGCTCCACAAATCGGTTAAATCGCTTATATTTGGGCAATACATTGTGGATAATTTGTATAATCCTGTACTTAAATTGAGAGCCAGACGACCAATTGGCGATTGTCGCATGCGAAACGTTATGAATATGGTAATATTAAATCACTTAATCATATAAGTAACCACTACACTATGTATGTTTATTAGTAACTTTAGTTTTAAAATGTTTATTATAAATAAATCAAATAAGACACGTTAAGTATACTTCTCGAAATGGTCACGATTCATGACTGATAACGTGACCATTAGTATACCTAACGTGTCTTATAAATCAAATAAGCCACTATTCAATTCATATCATGCAAATAAGCCATTTTCCAATTCATTTAAAAATAGACAGTTAATTCAAAAGAAAAGGATTGCTATATTGGACTGTCTAATTAATTCACAAGAAAAAGATTGCTGTATTAGACTGTTTAATTAATTCAAAAGAAAAAGTATACTTCTCGAAATGGTCACGATTCGTAACTGACACCGTGACCATTTCGAGAAGTATACCTAACGTGTCTTATAAATCAAATAAGATACCTTAGGTGTACTTCTCGAAATGGTCACGATTCATGACTTCTACCTTCATCCCAGTGTAAATATTTTGAAGATTGGAAAAGTAGTCAATTTGTGAAAAAATTTTGATTTGCACGTAATATTTCAAATTTTATCTTTTTTCTGAATAGCTGCTGAAATGTATTTTAGCTCTGAGTGGAATAAAATCGCGAGACATACAAAACCACGTGAATTATTCCATGCTTTCATTGGAATGGAAACGCCCTGATATAATTTTTTGTAGAACGTTCCCTTTATATTATGTTTTATATATCGTTTTTATTATTTTATTCTATTGGTGTAATATTTACTTAGTTTGGACTACTACCCCATGTATTCTGCTATATAAATTATGTATTAAATTATTGATTACTTGAAAGGTAGAAACCATTTTTTAATACCATAAAAATATGTACACGTGATTTTTATATACAATGAAGCCAACAGTAATAATATAGAATGAATTGATTTTAAAATACATTTTGTTTGTTTTTTCCACTAACTCCACACACTGTGTCATTTTTGTGATGCTGTGTGGAGGGTCTTTTTAAAGGAAAAGGAGGAGAGGATAGTTATATAGTTATAGAAGAATTACCCCTACTTTTTTATGTGACACCTCACAAGAGCGCCCCTGCCTTGGCTGTGAAGGCAGGGAAACTATGTCACCACCCGGTTGGGCAGGTTGGGCAGGGTGGGCTGGTTGGGCAGGTTGGCAAGTTGAGGCCCGGGTTATGTGAACCAGGAAACTTGGTGATGAGTGATGTTTTATGTAAATACCGCTGTCCCAACTGTGTATCATCTTGAAACGGGGTATGTTATGAGGCTGGAGCTCCCTGGGGGAGTGAGGAAGTGAAGGAATTGTAGAAAATGAAGTACCTGACCTCACAGATCTGGTGGCAAACACTTCTAAATCCATTTCAATCAATATTTCTAATCTGCATGATGATGATTGTTTGAATTTCGTTATCCACTGGCCGTTTTTCTCCATTTTAGGTATTGTGAAAGTTAACTTTTTGAATATTATTCAGATCAAATCAGAAATGAATTAAGATACTCAATCTTATAAATTAATTATTCTCTTTAACCGCCATCGGCACTGTATCGAATCCCAAACTGACGGCGCCAGATCGTAAATAACCGTCTAACGAATATGCGGCGCCGCGTGGTAAAATAAAACGGTTTAAAATCACTACGCCTTATTACCCCTAAATGCTGACAAGACAAATTACGACAACGACACAATACCCTCAGCTGGCGGAGTTGTGTAGGTGGAGGGCCCGAGGACTTTATCTGGCTGATAAAATACCCTCAGCAGGCGAAGATGTGGAGGTGGAGGGCTCTGGAACTTTATCTGGTAGACACAATATCATATTTTCTCGGTGAGAGTTTGACTAAGTTCTCTATTGAGCTTCATTAATGAGAAAATGCTGGAAGTAGCTCATTAAGGCGATTATAGCCGCTGCCTCAAATATTCTATCAACTTCTTACTTGCATCACATTATTGCGACTTTATAAGTCTTACTTTGCACAAATCCAAATATGTTTTCTAATTAAAAGGAATCAATGTTATTTTGTAAATAAATGCAGTTAGCATTAGTATCGCAAATACATTTTCAACACTAATTTATCTTAACATTTTTTTTTACAAATTATTATATACATTTGATTTTTTTATGTGTTCAAAAAGTATTTACAAACTACTTAAAGATAAATTAATAAAAAAAAATTATGAAAAATGATAAAAAAATCGCATTTCTTGAATCTTTGATTATTCAATCAACAATTGTTCATAAGAATTTCGTCGATAGTGTAGTAGCCCCCCAATGAAAACATATGTTTTAATTATGAATAAAATTGCTTGCTATTAAAAAAATGCATGAAAACTTGCAATATAATTTTTATTGTAAAATATTGTTGAGGATTGTTTTCATCTAAAAAATTTGTAAAATTTTTAAAACTTTTCAAACATTTGTTCATCCGTAAAATTAAAACATTTGACAACATATCTGTATTTCTGATTGTTTAATAAAAAAAACCTATTTTACATTGTTATTGACATTTCTCATTCATAATAAACAGAAACTTTACCAAAATAATCCAAATCCAAAATCGCATGGAAACTCTTTTTAACAAAAAATCAACGTTAGAAAACTTTATATTTACGAAAAAATCACCACAGTGTTTATAAAACTGCTCCGTCAAAAACATAGGAATGCGCTCGGACCTAGTTCACGTGCGGGAGATCGGAGGTGGCCGTCGCCGTCGATGCGCATCGCGGCGCTTATTGGACGCCTGTCGGTGGCGGCTGCACGAGCAGAACTGGAGGACCGCGCGCCGAGCGGGCCACCGCGCGTGCGTCACATCGCTACTCGCTACTCGGTACAACATACACCTACACCAACCATACAGGGACACTACTGATTGAAAGATGTTACTATTAGAATAGGACAATTGAACTTGAATGCAAACATGTCGAATTTTTGAGAATGACACATGTGAACTTGAATCAAATGCACTTTAAAAATTGAAAAATAGAACTCGATTTTTTTATTTGAATACCGCACAAGAGTCCCAGCTGCTCCTAACCATCTGGAGCCAGTGAGTCTACGGCATCTCCAATTGGGGTATGGTCTGAGGCTAAATGTTGTGGGGAGGGAAAGGAGATGGGAATAAAATGGTGGGGATGTAAAAAAAATAAACGCTTAAGTTTTTTAAAATGGGACATTTGTATTTATATGCAAAAGTTGACATTTTTTAGTTGAATAACGGTTATTTAAATCTGACAAATTGAAAATATATTTATTTTAGTTGTAAAGAAAATTGATACCATATATGAAACAGATGAATATCATCATTATGAAAATAGTACCTTTCATAATGATGATATTCCTTGATAGCCCTTGAAGGGTCTCGTATGTACCCTTCTGTTGTCTCCGTCCAATTCTGAATGTCCAATGTCGTGTTTCCAATCCAAATAACAACCTAATCTAAGGTCTATTTTATCTGAGGAATTTCGTGGCCCTGAGGGGTTTGAAAGGGAAGTTTACATCTAACATACCGTTGGAAAATACCTTCGCATATGGAACTGGTCACTAATATATCTTCACTTATATCATTTCTTCAATTTCGGAATTTTCTATGAAATATATACTTGGGGAAACAGCGTGATGGTTAGTTAGTCAGTTAGTTATATACTTCATACAGATTTAAGTCAATGACAGTCCCTTGCCAAGGCGATTCTGAAAATGTCGTCGATTCTAGAATAATGTACAGGTACATGGTTCTGTTGTAAATATTACACATTGTGCTTGCAAATAAACTATAACAAGCATAATACACAATACATTGAGCATTGGCATAAAATGTCATCAACTTTGGAATAATGTGCAGGTACATATAGTTCTGTTGTAAATAATACAAATTATGCATGCGAATAAACTACACCAAGTATAATATTGAGCACTGTAATAAAATGTCGTCAACTCTGGAATAATGTGCGGGTACATATAGTTCTGTTGTAAATAATACAAATTATACATGCGAATAAACTACAGCAAATAATAGACAATACATTGAGCACTTACATAAAATCAAATAATACTATATTACTTTTTACTATCCGAGTTCGACATTGGTTATTTGAAGGGGGTGAGCTTTTTTTAAAGATCACATGAATTAAAATTTGAAATTGTTATTTTTCTTGTTATTACATTATAATATAACCTGTGTACGACTTCAATGATATTTGTGTGAGCCTTGTATAGTCTAGGTAGACAAAAAATGACCACTCTGCTGTACAGATTGTCTCCCTACTTCAATCTATTTGTAGTTTTATTGTTTTTAATATGCCCTACCGTAAACACTTTCTTTTAAGTTTTATATTTTCAATTTACAAACGTGTTAGAATCACTTGTAAAACCAACAAAGCGAGACAGATTGAAGATAATATCCTCCCAAAAATAACCTTCTAAGAAATAAATTCTCTCCCAACAAATAATATAACAAAATGAATATTGTTTTCCGAAAATGTTTAACTTTAACCATTTTATCTTATAACATTATTTTCCCGACCATTATTTTTTCACTAAAAGTACAATACTCATACATGACAGAAATAACATATAAAGAATAATTTATATTGCGAATTCAGATTACTCCATAACTTAGATTTATTATCTTGTCCTTTTCGCATTTGTAGAAAGATTCTTTTGTAAGAGAGAACTCATATATTAACTAAAATATCTCAACATATTCTTCTAAGAACTTTATCCGTCTTTTCTCGGATTATATTATTTAAAAATATCTTTGAACCATTATTTGGCTTTTTTATGGGTCAAATAAATGACGCCGTTTTCAAAAGTTTAATGGAAAATGTGGTTCTTAATAGCATGTCCAGCCCATTCAATTATCTTTATGCAAATTCAAGTTCCGGGAACAATTTTCTCGATTACACTGTATTAAATAATTCAAAAATGTTTTAACCGATCGCACTAAATACCTGTTCTTAATATTTTCAGTTTGTTTTCCAAAGCGTGTAACTAACCATCAAACCGTTTCCTGTAGGGGTGGGCAGGGAGGATGGATCGTTGCACAACTCTGCGCCCGTGTATTGGCAATATGCTGTACCTCCAAAAAAACTAGTTTTATGAAAAATGTTTCGTATAAATTTTGTTATTTTCAATAGCAGTAAAAATTTCGAACTTATTGAAAGGTTAGATTGAGCGTTTATTAAAAATTTTGTTAAAAAAATATACAAATATGTCATGTATTTTTAAATTCATAATACAGGATTTTCCAATAAGAGGTGTTATTTTGATATTCAACGTAAAAGATCAATGGTTTCGTTGCTTGTGTGGCACGTAGCGCCATCTTGTTGAAAATAAACGTTGTCCAGATCAATACCATCCAATTCCGACCTTAAAAAATCATTAATCATCTCTCGATAGCGCAATCCACTCACCGTAACTGTTGCTCCAGCCTCATTTTCGAAAAAGTAAGTTCCAATGACTCCGCCGGACCATAAACCGCACCAAACAGTGACACGTTGAGGATAGAGAGGCGTTTTTGAACAATAACTTTTGGGTTTTTCGAACCCCAGATGCGACAGTTTTGCTTGTTGACCAAGCCACCGAGGTTAAAATGGGCCTCATCATTCAAGATGATTTGCATTTGATTCACTCAAGTGAATTTTAATGCGTTTTTGAAGTGTGTATTGTTCCTTGTTTTATTAATGACGTAGTTTTTACTTGTCAAATGTCAAAAAATTATAGCTTTAAAAGTAACATCTACCGAAATAGCGGGCTATTCAAAATAACACCTCTTATTGGAAAACCCTGTATATTCGATTTTTTTCTTTTAAACATTTCAAATAAATTCTCAATCACACTTTTAACAAAAAAAAATTTTTTCTATTAGTATGCAAAGAAAATAACAGAATATAAAAAAAATGTTTTTTGGAGATACGGCATACTGACACATTATGCGACACGCAAGTGGCATGGATAACTTCCGATACGTGAGGCCAATACGCTGTAACTCAAACATCATATTTCCCGCACGGCAACGGCTTTGTAGTGGCAAAATAGTATGTATGTGGGGTTCTACCATTACAAAAGTGTTATGTTTGCAGTAACAGCATTGTTCCATTGTCAATTCTTTGTGAATTGAATACAATAAACAAATAATAATGAGTTCATTTGATGTATCTCGACAAATGGAATTGATTTAGCGCTGTAACTCCAAAATGGGCTTCTGTCTTGGCACACACTCCTTGCTTAATTCACATTCATTGAACGTCACATATTTACTCTTCTATTATTCTAACTCTTGACAAGGCCCATCTCAATCAATTTATTCTCTCAAACATCTCCGCTTATTCTTCTAGTCTAGAGTTAAAATTATGGTACAAAACTTAAAACAGGCTGTCTGGGGGTAAAGTGCACTATCTTGTGAAGGTTAGAAGCTTATTCCTACAAGTGAAAAGTAAAAATGATTTTTTAGTTATTCCAAATTTTAGGGGTATTTTTCAGTTAAAAACGTAAAATTTATCCGCCGTGTAGGACTGGCATTATTATTTAGCGGTGTTGCTAAATCTACCGTCCCGCGCCCAAACGGTGCCGTTCTGACAGTCTATTTAAGTGCTACATTTCGTGTCAATTACTTTTATTTTAATAAATATATATTATATTCGATAAATTAATATATCTAAAAGTTTTTAACTTAAAACGCTTTATCGTTTTAATCAAAACTTCTTAATGTAGTGTGTCTTTATCTTGGTGTGCATATATTAATGTAGTGTGTCGTTATCTTGGTGTGCATATATTAATGTAGTGTGTCTTTATCTTGGTGTGCATATATTAATGTAGTGTGTCTTTATCTTGGTGTGCATAAATTAATGTAGTGTGTCTTTATTTTGGTGTGCATGTATTAAGACTTACTTAAAATAACATCTTTATTCAGTGCGTGTTTTCTTCAATGACTTACTTTTAACATTGTGTTTTTTTGTGCGTAATTTTAATAACTCTGACAATGTCTGACTTCACCCACGAATAATGGGCAGACATTCATTAGGTTTACGGGCTACATGATGTAAATACACATGGAAAGTAGATATTTTGAAAATTCTTTAATTTTGTCAAAAGCAATGATATTTTTTAAGTGATTATTAGTTAAATAATTTTATCGTTAAAAGTGTAACTACATTATTTTAAGTACATACTTTCGTACCAATTTAACTGTATTTTTATTATAATTTAAGTTTTATGTTCTTATTTTATCTATTTTTTCTTATAAAATGTATGACAGAATACCCGCATCTAAATAAATATTCAAAAACTTTCACTTCAGATATCCTACACTCTCCCACTCCTCTCATCCTTCATTTGATCTACACGCCCAAGCTTACCGTTCATAATCTTATTCATTGCCATACATTAAGCTTGAATTCTTTCCAGATATCTACATTTGTCACACGACAATACATTGTTTTACCATACATACGTCTCAGGAGTTTCATTTCTACAGTATCCAATCTACTTACATTCTCCTTCATTTGCTAGTTCCGTGCATCACTACCATATATATATATATATACCTATATGTACATATACATATATATATACACATATATATACCTATCGGGGAGATATATTTCATCTTAAAAATAATCAATATAAATATTGTTTATTTCAATTCTTTTATATATCGAGACACAAATAGACATTTATAATTTCCGCAATATCTATTTTTATTTTGAATATCTATTTATGTGAGACTTCTTATCATTTTTACTAATGTATCTTATTTTATTTTATGCTTTTGTTGTAACATTTAATATTTTTTTCTTTTTTCGTTGTATTATGTTTCCTTTGTCGTTTTAATTTTGTAGAATTTATAATAACTGTGATACTCTACTATTAAACTTTGTAGTGTGTAATAATAATAAATAATATTATTGTAGAAAGCAATCACTTTGTGGTTTGACATATTTAATAAAATAAAATACTTTTTTGTTTTAAAACCACGAAATTTATTAATTTAAGAACCGACCGGTTTCGCTTTACTTAAGCATCATCAGGGTACAAATTAATACTAAACAAGAAGTACATAATGTGTGTATATATATAACAAAATATAGAGGGAGACAACATGATACAAATATAAGCAACACAAAGACGGTCATAAAATACATTAACATAAGTGCACAAGTAATGGAAAAACCGCTAGATAATTATGTAGACTAATGGGTTTTATCAATAAATCGGGAGAAACAAAGCATCAACTGGCATGGTGGTAAGGAGGTAAGGAGAACTGGGATTTTTTTATGGGTTTATTGGAAACAGACCTAATATTGGACTACTTGATATGTCTAATTGATTATTAAGTATCTGACTTTTGGTTTTTACAGCTTTTTTAATTTCTAGTGCCTCTAAGTTGTTTAGTCTGTTACCATGCCCGTTTTTATGTAAGATGTTAGCACCGGTGCTATGACAGAATGTATGATCTTTAAAATTAAAAAAGCTGTAAAAACCAAAAGTCAGATACTTAATAATCAATTAGACATATCAAGTAGTCCAATATTAGGTCTGTTTCCAATAAACCCATAAAAAAATCCCAGTTCTCCTTACCTCCTTACCACCATGCCAGTTGATGCTTTGTTTCTCCCGATTTATTGATAAAACCCATTAGTCTACATAATTATCTAGCGGTTTTTCCATTACTTGTGCACTTATGTTAATGTATTTTATGACCGTCTTTGTGTTGCTTATATTTGTATCATGTTGTCTCCCTCTATATTTTGTTATATATATACACACATTATGTACTTCTTGTTTAGTATTAATTTGTACCCTGATGATGCTTAAGTAAAGCGAAACCGGTCGGTTCTTAAATTAATAAATTTCGTGGTTTTAAAACAAAAAAGTATTTTATTTTATTAATAATAAATAAATATTATTCTATGCATTCTAAAGGATATTACTATAATACTATTTCAGTCTTTAAAAATATTCTCAAGTGTTTTATTCAAATCTTCAATGCTTTAATCCCTAAAGTTTTAAACGTTTCCAATGCCATCATTTTTTAGTACGACACTGTCATTAATCTGACCTTTGGCATCTTGTATATCCCGCCCTTCTAAGAAATTCCCTCTCCCTAACAATTCGTTTTTGCGTTATACCTTTGTTAGTTTAACTCATAAAGTAATTTATTTAGGTTGAAGACTGGGAGCAAGCGTGGATAAGAATAGGAACCATTATGATATTTTTAATTCAATTTGAATCCTTCCCCTTTGTCTTTTTACCTTTGTAGCAAAATGTGCATCGAACATGATGTTATAATAATATCGTTTCGACATAACCTTCTTTCTACTCCTTTGAATTTTTGTTAAGTTTGCTGAGCTCCGATTGTTTTTGTTAATTCAACATTATAAATTAAGTAATATAGAGCGGTAAACTACGATTACAATTTAAAAAAAAAAACAGTGAAAATTACGCTTAAATTCAAAGCAAATTTGAATTCATTGAACTAGATTTTACCTAGAAGATTTCAGAATTTGTACAAATTCAGCCATTTCCGCAGTCGATTAAATTTTTTGGTTTAGTTAACTCCTCTGCTATTTTTGTTTACTTTACAGCTCGGACTGCGACTGGACTCAAAAAAATCTCCTTATATATTACGGTGAGATATATGCAGTGATTGAAGGAGGCAATACCACGCTTTATATGTGCATCCAAATGTTTAATATGCACTTTCAAATAATTGTAATACATTCAAAGAAGTCATCGACACCAAAATTGTAAGTAATTGTGTTTGCTGAAATTTTGTCAAAGTTTGGGAATGTTTTTATAATTTATTTTTAGGTTCTACAAAAAAAATACAACAATTTTTACAGTTAATTTGTGAAAAAAAACTTTTGGTTTTTTTTAAACTAACTAACTAACCATCACGCCGTTTCCCCGCCGGGGTAGGCAGAGAGGACCGACTGCTAAACAACTCTTGGTCTTGGCACACACTCCTTGCCTCATTCACATTCATACATCGTCTCATACATACTCTTTTATTATTCTGACTCAAGTATCTGATTCACTTAGTCGTGCCATGTCTTCCTCGGGCGTCCCCGACTTCTGCTACCATTCACATTTGCATTATATATTCTCCTTACACTCCATGCTTCACTCATTCACTTTTCAACCCCAAACCATCTAAGCGTCCCTTTCTTGATATTACTCATCTTGCACTCTTTCCGGATCTCGAGATTTCTCACATGATCATATATGGTTTTACCACACATACGCCTTAGGGATCTCATTTCTACAGCATTCATGAAGTAAGCATCAATAAAGAGGTATTTCTACAGTTTACGTGAAAAAAAAGGTAACCGACAAAAAAATCGTTTTGGTGTACAATCTGTGATGAAAGGCTTAAATCACAGTAAAAAAAACAGATAAACCATAGCTGCAAAAAAATATGCAAATTATTTATAAAAACCGTCATTCTAGCGACATCTGTTGATTTAAAAAGTGATTCAGTTTGCTTGCAGTAGGCACCTGTAATAGTTGGAATTAAATCGAGGTTCTGGGACGAAAGCAGAGAGGTCGTAAAATCGTCTAGCACGAGAAAGGGTTCCCCTGTCTAGGCCTGAAAATAAACATTGAATTTTGTCAACCAATAGATCTGAACAAAAAGCTATAAAATTTTGAGTAACCAATCAGTGAACGGAAAGGCGTGTGTATACGAAAGACAAAGGAATGAACTTTGGACCCGACATTAAAATAGATAATTGATTACATTTCCATTCCCACAGAAATTAGAGGCGAACGCACTATAGAGTAAACAATCGACGTTCAAGGGAACGAATCCTGGGAATGTTTACAATAACTGAGACATTTATGAGATAGCGAACCATAGGAATCGAGTGCTTTGAAATTTTTACATGTTGTAAAGCACACACACGAAAATGCGATGGAAAAAATTATAAACGTGATAGTATAAGAGAGAGCGAAAAAACGAAAGAAGGTTGCTGGCAGAATTTTCAACTGTAGTGCAATTATCTATGATAGAGATAGGGTGTCAAGTTCGATAAAAAATCGTACTAAAGAGAGGTGAGAGTGTTGGAAACAATGGAAACTAATCGTTATCAATTTAAGATGAAGCGGACATATTGGTAAATCAATTTTGAAAGAAAATCTCGCAAAAAAAATAGACATTTTAGAAAAGTGCGGCGACCGAATGGAAGGATAATACAGAGATTTTGAGCTGCTACAAAGGTCCTAGGGACATGAAAATTGAGTATCAGAAGAAGACAGTAAAACTAAACATATAGCGATAGATTAAATTCAGGAAACGTAGGCATTTTACATGATTATCAGGGTAGATAGATATTAGAGTTACACAAGATTACAGAGGGATCGAGACAAGATAAAAGGTTGACAGTCTCATGTGTATTTTAAAGGATAAACAATCGAAATTCGAACATGATTCTTATTTACGTTAAGGTAATAAACGATTAAAAAACCAATAAAATTTAACGTGGGGCTTATGGGATATTTAAATAACTCAAAAGAGATTAAAACTAATGGCTCTAAAATTAAATTAAATTTACGGCCGTAGTACATAAATTCGAGACGTAAACAGATGTCCAGACGTATGATATATGTGAAATCTTGTATGTAAGAGATAAAAGATGGGGCGGAGATCGAGTAAGGCAATAAAAGTGACAAATATCCCAGAGTCAAATTAGGTATATCTCCCATGGAAGTGTGGAAAACTATATATTAATTAATAATAAATGAAGTATGAAATTTTCCTGGAGACCACACACATCGGAAAAAGTGGAGAAAAGATAAAAGAAAGGGTAAAGAACGGTGATAAGGAATGATCCAAGTGGAGAAAAGCGATACAATTCAAATTTATCCGTGAAATAAATAAATACGACTTGGAAAATAATTAGTTAAAGAGTTATGAGAAATAACATAAGAATAAAGAAGAAATTTGTGGAGGAAAACGTCGCGAATAAAATAAAATTCAAAGAAAAAGGGAAAATTCGAATCTGCGACATAAAGAGAGAAAGTACGGGTGGAAATGGAAAAGCTCATATAAGTGACAATAAAATTAAGTAGAATTTAGACAAATCGAAATTCAAAAATGCGTAGTAAAGATTTCGACATGGATTTAATCAATTTTCGCACGAGATGCTGAAAAATGAGATCTATATATATGTTATTGAGGACGGACCTATCGCGAATTGAGAAAAAAAGGAACGCAAAATCATGAGATTTTAACTACATTTTGTATGAACAGAGGACAAAGGAAGCTTGGGCGATTAACGCAGACTTACCCGATTCGGACCCTATCGATTTAGAGTCGTGAGATAAAAATTAACCACCGCCCAGAGCCGGAAAACAGAAGATCGTATGTAGGCACAATTGAAATTAGGGGAAGGTGTGTTCGGATTTGCGAGTTGTTAAAAGATAGTATTGATTATCAAAGAAAATTCAGATACGTCTTTTGGAACCTGAGAGGGGTATAAAATAAGGTACACACCAGTTTTGGGACAGTCAGTCGAGGTTTTGAAGAGGTGCATACGCCGCAGTACTACGTTTCTTGGTAAAAAAATTAACAGTGAAAAATCTTTAAGTGTTAAATTTTAAATAAGTCCCTGGACTTAGAGAATTTGTGAATAGTACAAGTACTAAAATCAGTGAAATTTTAATAAGTCAGTTTAATTTAATCAAACAGTGTTAGTAAAAAAATAAATAGGGTTAAACTCAGTGCTTAAAAGTGTTACGTGAATAGTGCAAAAAGTGTTTAGTGAATTATTAAAATTTAAAAATAATTATTTCATTCAAAGTGAAAACATTCAAATTTAATTTTATCGTTAATCTAGAGTGAACGTGTTCGCAAATTGATATTTAAAAATAGATTATAATTTAGCATCAATTTTGTTTAAAAATAATTAATAGTAAATACTTACATCTTAATTTAAAAGAAACACAAAAACAAAAAAAAGGATTCAATAATAATAAACGCCCGAACCTTTGTTCTAAAAGTAACAGTTCGAAAAAAAAATTAATTGTGGATAGGTTAAAATATTGATGAAACCAGTGCAACTTAGAAGAAAGTTTTAACAGATATTTAATTTATTCAGAATCGAAATAATTAAAAGTTTGCGCAATTCGGAATGAATTTTCTTAAAAATTTATATAAAAAAATTTAAAAAGGAGTGAAAATAACAAAAATAGTTCGACCTAAATAATTTATAATTTTCCGGCACATCTATATCACAAAATATTAAATACCAGCTAATTTATATGAATCAAGCAAGAAATAAAATATTAAATAGGAATAAATAGTCGAAAAGATTTATTTTGAAATTAGTTGGAAAATACAATTAATTAGGTAGGGTTTTCTTTGACAAGATTTTGTTGTATGGCACCCAACCGGAAAAATCTTGATGGGGGTAAGTTTTCCTTTTATAAATAATTTTCAGGCCCAAGGAGTGAGGAGGCACAGCTGATTATGGTATATCAATTAAATTATTAAAACCACAAAACAAAGAACTACACCTTAATATATGTATTTATCTATAAAATTATAAAATAATATATTGTATATAAAGAAATATATATGAGTAATGTATTTATATATATATATATATATATTTTATTTATTAATCGAAGCATCGAAATGGTAGCGATTTTAATACCTACCCGAGGACATATCTATATTATTGAAAAAAGAAAATATGTATTTATTAATATTCAAGTCTATGTAGAATCATATATTTTATATTTATTTATTAATATATGTACTCTTATTTAACATATTTTGACAATCGAGATATGTGTACTTAAATATATAATTATATTTATTCTCCATTTAACCTCTAGTAAATTTACTAAATTCGGTAAATGAAAAAAAATAGTTTAACTTCAAAAAAGGAATTAAAAATATTTTAATTAACTATGCACAATAAAAGGTAACATAACTGAACTAGAGAGAGAGGTAGAAATATTTCTTAAATAAACAATCTCACATCTGGGTTAGTGTGTCAAAGAAGGTGTTTATATTTATTATTCGATATGTTTATAAATAAAGTCACTGGAGAACTGTGTCAATCGCATAGTTTGAAAACGACCTTGGCCGTAACTAGATAATTTGTCAGGGTTATAAGGATAATTACCAGGATGTCATTGTACAATGTGCAGCGATTTTTGCGTATTCACAAATACCTATCATTCACAAACGACAATTGAAAATCACGGTTAAGCAAGATTTATATCGCATAATTACATGAAACATTTGAATACCATTGATTAGATAGTCGCATAGATTTTTATTAGTTACCTGAAACAGCTGGAAGCTGCGTGCTTACAAATATCTACCATTTACAATTGACAATTGAAAAATCACGGGTTAGTAAGACTTATATCGAAATATCATACGAAACATTTGAATATTATTGATGGAGTGTTTGCATAGATCCCATCAGTTGCCTGAGACAGTTGAGAGTCGTGTACCCTCTTATGTGGCAATCAATCACATGAAACAGTTGAAAAATCACGGGATAGGATGAACTAAATCTAATGTTGAATCCTGGGGAAAGAAAAATACAGTTCATCAAATAGGAGGCAGTGGTCGCTCCTATAACAAGACCACTAACCAAACAAAATAGAGATGACGATTTTCTTAAATAAAAACGTCAAAATCAAACAAAAAGCCTGGAGTTCGATAGCTCTCCAAAACAAACTATCAATTAGATCTTATTTTACTACTATTTATTAGTATCACCTTATTATTACGTATTTATTCGGTTACCAAACCTAGAGCTTCGCAGAGTTCTTGGCACGAGATCCGAGCTTGGGATGCGAGGCAAGTAGCCTTGTATTGCAAGTTATAAGCCTTTCCCAAAACGTATGTATACATATATTTATTCGTATGTACTGTTTACTGGAGAATGCGGACCTGCATACAGCTTGCATTTTAGGTCTTCTGGACCACTCTCGCATTTTCTCTTAAACGTGGAATGAGGATTCACGACCCGTAAGTCCACACCAACCGTGAGTATATGATTGTATATAGGACGAAACCGGTTCGCCCTAAGTAAATTGTAGTCCAAGGAGGGGTCGGAATTTGGGGGTTTCGGGACTCGAGGGAAGACTTGAAGGCAGTGCATGATGACGATGGAAGGTTCTTTGGGACGCGGTAACTTAGGTACCAATCGATGAACCGTGTCAAAAGATTGTGCGAATTTCTCGTTGACTTTGATCATCTCGTTTACTTGTAGGAGGATAGGAGCCAAATTATGCCAGCAAATGGGCTATTCCGAGTTCGTCAAATATGCAATTAACTAATTACATTAACCTACTAAATCAATCTTTACATGTATCTTATAGCAGCAGAATCATAAAGGAGTGGCGCCAAACAGACACAAGAGTTTACCAAAATCAAATTTACTAACAATTAACCATTTGAGTTATATTTAATCACCTGTTCAAATAAACATGTATAATATCTTTTACCTGCGATTAACTACGACTTTGTTAGGGTGCAGGGAATCAGAATAGTTACAATAGGGAAGCTAGCTCATTCAGAGAAATCATTTAAGTCTAGGTTTGCAATGGAAAGACCAATACAATTTTGAAACGCAACGCCTTGATCAGAACCGAGAGGGTTACCACAAAATGAAAGTAATTAAAATCCTATATCATAAATCAAAAAATTACACAACGTTTGATGGAATTTAATTACAATATAAATACGGAAATATTTGCGTTCAAGTTCGTAAATAACGTATTAATTAGTTAAGTACATATGTCTATAAAGATATATAGTACAAGAGAGCTTTAAGTAGCTTTCTGTAGATATCAAAGAAATTAAGGGTCCAATTTTCATGGAGGCTTATGTGTTGTAGGGAGGAATTTTCCATCCCTGCGAACACATATGCAAAGCCTTAGAGAAAAAAAATTAAATATCGGTCATAGCCAAGAGAGAAGAAAATTTTATATTGTTTTAAACAAATAAAAGAATGGCGAAAAGAGGAGAATATTACAAATCTAAAACAGCGAATTTATTCGAAAATTACAGTCACCCAGAAATATTTCTAAGTGATTCCAAAATCTCAAAATACCTTTTTTTGGTCGGATACTTGGAACCATGCTCGTCGTTAAGTCCACAAGCTCGAGCAGTTCGACACAAGACCCCATAGATATACCACCAAAACGCCCAGTCAAATCATTAATTTCCCACGAAAATACAGTAAGAATTATGGTCCTTGAATCTTTTTCGCATCGAGCCGTCGCGCGTCGGCTCGGTATCGAACATAAAAGCATCAAGCGAGAAGCTACACGTTGAGACAAGTTCGAATGAGCCTTAAGCGTGGGTAGGTACATACTATGTACCTACCTTGTGTGGAATTTTACAAAAATATTATTTTAAATTTTTTTTTTTTTTTTTAAATCTTACCAGTTACTTAATTGAATCAATTAATCTTTTTTAGTGAAGCACTAAAATCATTATTTTTTAATGATAAACTAATGTTTATAAGACAATTTTATTATTTGTTTTTGGGGTGTTATGCTGTGTTGTGCTAACTCCTTCTTTAGCCAACGTTTCGGACAACGTTACAGTGTCCATCATCGGGGCAGATGTGTTTATGTTGAAGGAGAACACGGCATAACACCCCAAAAACAAATAACAAAAATACTTTTGGCCGTGAAAATCTTAAACCATATTTATAAGACAAGGTTTTCTTTATGCATAGCATAAAGGATAACAAATAATTATAAACAATAATTAGTCGCCTGAAATATCAATACATATTGAAAAAATCTCCCGAGTAAAAATAAATGCCGCCAAAGGGAATTGAACCCGTGCCTTCTTATCGGCATCGAGACTTATTATCATTAAAAAAAATATATAATTGAAAAATTAAAAATATTTCATCGATAAATGAAGATATAATATGTCTCGACGCCTTTAGTGAGAAATTAAGCACTAACAAAGCCTTTCTTACAAAAATAAATTTGGTTGTTTACAGGTGGAAAAAATATAATAAGCAGTAATTGTTGATTGAGGTACTAGTACATACTTAATCATTTGGCGGGTTGGAAATAAGCCGACATAGCTCAGTGGTTTCAGAGGACCTGACCGGACATCAGAAGGCACGGGTTCAATTCCCGTTGGAGGCATTTATTTTTACTCGGGAGATATTTTCAATTTGTATTTATATTTCAGGCGACTAATTATTGCTTATAATTATTTGTTACAAAAATGATACCACCAGGAAAAATATTTTTTCTATCCGGTTCACGTAGGAGGGATATTACAATAATCTACGATTAGTCGTGAAATGTTATCATTAATTTAGCATGAGGAATCTGGAGTTTCCTTGTAACGTTTGATTACTGGCGAAACAACTAACATTCGTGAACAAACGCTCGGCCAATTTCCCCACCCAAATCACTGTTAATTGAATTAAAACTTTAAATGAATGTCAAGACAAGTTTGGCCTCATTGAGATGGGAAAGTCGGGGGGTGGGGTGTGTTGACTTTAATTCCACTTCACCTCTGAAATGCTTTACTATTTAGATGACTACTTCGTATTCTTTATCACGTTGGACTAGAATGTGTGAATTTATTACCTCCAATTGTAAGCATTTGTAAATCCCACACCTTGCATTGCGTCCAATGATCCATATCGCCTTGTAAAACAATCTTTGAAAACTTTCAGAGATAGCCCGGATGTAATATTATTTTTTTTCTCATTTACGCATGCAATCTGGCTATTTAAAATTTGATTGTGAATGTTTTTAAAATGTGTATAATCATAATGAAGAAATTGATTCTCAATTTATTTGAATGACTTATTGAAGCTTATAAACCACATTGTAATATTTAATCATTGAAGATGATAATATTATTAAATCTCGACAAAACATTAATCATTCTGTTCCACGTTTCATTGAGACTTCTTATTATAATGTATTTTCCTTTTGCAAGATTTTCAGAATATTTCGAACAAATATTTTCCTTAAATTATCGTTATTAATTTCGAAGACCAATAATCGCACTGAAAGCAAAATTTTAACTCTGTTCAGGAATTATTGAACAAAGATCATGAATTATTCTGATTCCGGAGAAACATTAGAATTTATCTCCGGAAGTTAGGGTTTTGATTCCCTCCAGAGCCACAATACCTCCCGATTTACAGTAGGTACCTACGTATTATCTATCTCTGTTGGTCTGTCTTGATACCCTCAGTAGCTTCCTGGTGAGAGACCTCCCTTCAGATTGGAAACGTTGATAGAAACAAATTTAGCTAAGTTTAGTGACAAAATAAGAATGTTCATATACTTCCAAACGTTCGCTTACCTTCATCCTCTTCATCGTCATTCTGATAACATTCCAAAAATTGGGATGTTGTACACTTTCCATTGATTTCCGTCAAAAACGAATATGATAGTTTCTAGGCTGGCTGTAGTTACGATAATAACATAGATATGTTAATAATCGATAAATATATGCCCCCACCTCCAAAGCCCACTTAGTAACTTGGCTATTTGGCTGGAAGTTATTACTTTCATGGCTTACTGGGCTCATAAATTAGGAAATGGGAGACCCCTATTTTCAAGAAAACGTGAGCCCCTGTTTAGATTGGTCTACGTCATAGACATTCAAATTAATATACTTGCGCTTATATGAAATCTGGGTATCATTTCGAGGCAAACCACATGACCATATTTTTGACCCCATGAGGTTTCGAGAATGCATTGAACAAACTATGACATCATTCGGATATATATTCATCAAGACTTGCTGCGCTGTCCATTGGTGAAATTTTCTGCGCAGGATTTAAATGTTCATTCTTAAAAGAAAAACGACGTAGCTACGCTTAAATTGAGTGAGAAGGGTATATTATAACACATTTGTAAAGTGTCTGTAAATATTGTGACAATGTATAAAATTTTGGAAACAAGCCCGAACTTTTATCAATCCGATTTGGGATATGTAGTTAAGTTTTTTACGCAGCCAACAATTGTGAAAGGACTAGTAATTCGTAAGCGGATTTTATTTTCTAGGAATGAATGGACACATATATATATTTTTAGTTTTTTTTGGTTCGGGTGCCGCCACCAGGAAGGATTTATTGGATAACGAACACCTCTGCCATAGGTCACCCTAAGTGGTTCGCTACGTTTGGTAATTTAGAAGGGGGGTCCGGGTTCATCGGGTGAGGTGATCTCTCTTGGACACACTAAATCCCTAGATTCCTACTCCTCATACCTTTTTCCTTCCCAGAACTTCTTCTCCTTCATTAATTTACAAATTGACTGTCACGCCGCCTCCCGCACTCCGCAGAAGTTGGTTTGAACCCCTTTCCCTGACTGGCAAGTCTATTCATTTGAACGTCTCTGGTCTATATACTAAAGCACACAAATAGTATAAGATTTATTTATACCTAACCTGCCTATTTAAAATGTAATGATAAATACGCCTTCTCCGCTTCTCGTAAATAGTATCCTTGTTTTTTTTAAATCGTAATTACGCTCCCTACAGGGTCAGCGAAAATAACTTGGAGAGAAACTTTCAGATCATTTTATGATTTAGGCGTTTATGCTAGAGATAGCCTTATTATTTTTACAGATTTTCAAATCAATATTTAGTTCTTTTAACCAGTTTATGTCTTAATAATTGTAATATCATCTTATGACATGTTATTTAAAGATTCTTTAGAAGGTTCTCCCAGTGAGGTTTTCACGAAACATATAACATTACCCACCACAGTGTCACCTACTCAAACCTACCTCACACCCAGCATAAAAAAAACACCATATTAACAGTTCTCAATTTATGTATTATATACAAATGTAAATAATTGGTAGACACTGTAATGTATGTATAGAAATTAATAAAAAATAAAAAGGTTTAGGGTATGGAAACTAGATTATTTTGCAATGGGGTTGGTATATTCGGTAGGAAATCACTTCTACGTTTCTTTCTTTATTTTAATTATTTTCTTACAGATAATTAAGCTTAGGAAATCCAGTGAGCTACATTAGAGTGGCGGATTAAAGAACCTTTTTTTTTAAATTCGTCAGTGAAAAATGTTTGCAATTAAAATATTCAAAGAATCGATGTTATAAAAATTAAAAATCAATTTGAGAGGCAATTATGGGTATCATTCAGTGGATAACCAACACCTCGCATATAGGTCACCCCAAGTGGGTGCTTCTGCCGACCAACTGCACCGCAGTGGGAGGAATGAGTTAATACGAGATAAGCCTAGCAGTGACATGAAAATAAAAGTCCACTTAAATGACACTTGTACCCCAAGAACACAAATACCACACCCGTGCGCATACCAAGAACTAGAAAAGGTGGTATTATTCAAATATCTCAAAATTTTAATAGATGACTCTTTAACTTGGAAAGCGCACATTGAAAATACGGCCAAATGGAAACGCAAACCATATATAAGATATACGCAATATTTTTGACGAGAAATCAATTAAAATTGTTTACTTAGCACTGTGCCATTCAATTTATTATTCAATTATTGCATACTAAGTTGGGGCGGTGCAGCGAAAACCATTCTACATCCGATAGCTAAGGCGCCAAATGCTGTAGTAAGAGTGTTGGATAAAAACCCTTACTTGTATCCATCGACAGCCCTATTCAAGGAATCAAATTAATTGGATATAAGGCAGATCTATATACATGTACTTTTAATACTATGCGAACAACCCCCAAGCTTCACAGTCTTGTAGATCAGTTACACGACAAGACTAAGGACAGAACAAAGAGTGATAGTACCAAAAATGAATGCATCGTTTGCATTAGGTTTTCATATATTAATAGCGCCTAATGTATATAATGGAACCAAACAGACCCTCTTAAGAAGAGAATCACAGTATGGCTGATAGAAAGTAGCAGAAGAGAATCGGAAAGCTTCCTGATATATATTAATACATCACAATACACATTTTCCTAATCATTAGAAACATAAATAAAATAAAACAATTAAAAACAATGTATTTTTCACTTTGCCAATCAATTATAGAATACGGAATTATTGCTTGGAAAGGAGCAACAAACTCGGCTATCAATTACATAGAAATCGCACAGAAACGATCTTAAAGGTAATACTAAAAAACATAGACTAAATATTCAACAGATATACGCCAATTATAGGTTATAACACTACTAAACTACATTTTTGACAAAAAAAAAACATATTTCAACATACACAAAATATCACTAACAGACTTGTTAGACAAGTGTACAAAGAAAACATAATAACTCTGACAGTAAATACAAGCTTTGGACAAATACACTATCAATACCATACTATAAAAGCATTCAACAGTCGAAAATAAAATCGAGGAAATGAAAAATAAATTCAGAAACAAAATTACAAAATGGATTAAAGAACAAAAAAGATAATATCACCAAAATTTCATAACATAAAATAAATAAAACCTACACGTAACACACAAAACCAATATAAAACACACATCACTCACAAACACACAAGATTATATTTTAAATGTATTATGTATATTATATTTTTATATTATAATATGAAGGCCTCAGCACCGGTAAGCCACACCGTGAGGCCAACATTACTGGATAACTCTGAAATGTAAAAAATATTTTTACCAAAATAAATAAATAAACAATCAATGTCAGACTGATTTGAAAACTGGAATGGACATGGACAGGACTGAACTGATGACTGGACTGGACAAGACTGGACTTGGGGACTGGAGAATTTAGAGTCTGCTGTTATTCAACATGACGTCTCCGGATTTGCATATCAACACCAAGGCATCAAATTCCGTCATTTTTGTTACTTTTCATACTATTTTTTTTTTAATATTTTTTTTGTTTTCATGTTATTATTGTTTTTTTTTATATTTTTACTTTTACTACATTTATGCACATCATTGTTTTATTGTATATATTATATGTTTTTATTTGTTTTATGTTGCCACCATGATCCGGGCATTTGCCTAGTTTGGGGTTCTTAAAAAATAAATACGTCCATCGCTCCTGGACGCACTGACCCCAGACTCCTCCCCAACACTCCTTTCACACATTTTCTTTCTCAGAACATCCTCTACTTCCTTTTCTTAAAAAGGCCTTGCACACAGCATTTCCAAAGATGACATTGGCACTGAGGGAAATTATTTTTCTCTGGGCCTCCTGTGTAGAGATAATGTAAAAAAATACAATACTTGTAAAATGTTACAAAATATTATTTTAGAAGTTTTTTCAGTGCGTTATTATCGCCTTCGCAGCCCACCCACAGTCATTAAAATGTCTGTAGCGGTAGCTACTTGAAGGTTCGGGAACGTTTATGGATACAACCCGCATTGCCTTAGAATCTACTAGTGAAACATCGAAGGTACGGTGCATCTACCTACTCGCGATTTGCTGGTTTATTCTTGAACGCATTTGCGTTTAGGGTTCTAATAAGCAGATACACGTGAGTACCCAGCACGAGTGTTCGCCGCTAGCTAACTGAATCAGGCGGCCGCTTCGGCTGGCCCCCCCGCTCCGCGTTCCGCTCCCACCTCACCGCGTCGCCACAGGCCACGGCGCTACTACGCCCGGCGTTGCACGAACTTAAAAGAGAGGCTACAAATTATCAACGACTCGGGATTACAACAGCGCCTTGGCCTTGTGATAACTTCCCTGGCTTGTGCCCCTCACGTACCTAGGCCCTGCGATATCGTCGCTGGTCTGCGGCTTGGCCCTGCAACATCTTCGTCCCCGCATCTCCCGCGCAGCGAACTCATCCGCGCTCGCATTATCTGCCGACCAGGTCAACCTTACCTTCGGCTCTCTTACTTCACACTGAAGTCCAGAAAGACTCAACGTCTTCCCTAATACTGAACACCATCTACAAGGATGATCTCCACCAACCCGGTGTCGAGCCACCCACTCGACCACCATCATTCCCGCTTACATTTGGTTTTGATCTTCGACCTGGAAAATTCGCCGCTGACTACATCCACTGACGCGGAGTTGATCTTCGGCCCGAGGAATTCATCGTTGACCTCACAACCTCATTCGTCTCCTTCCCCTTCCCAGGTCTGGAATCACCGGTTGACACAAAAGTGTTAATAATTTAAAGAAATAAAAAAAGTTATTTGGCGAGTGAAGAACATAAGCCAACAGGCAGAATAATAGCATTCGACGCCTGCCTTCAAGTAGTACAAGAAAAGAAAATCGACAGAATGTTAGGTTTCCGCAATGAAAGTGGCTTAGTCAAAAAAAAATTGTGAAAAAAAGCCAGAACTTTTTTATAAAACAACCATTTTAGTGGCTAACTAATTCTACCAAATGTAGTTCCATCTAAGGAAACTGCGCACTTTTATCCACAAGGGAACTTAAGTATACATATTAAATTATACAAATTCCTCAACCGCTGTCTTCGCGGTTTCCACTTAGCCGGTGTCATGTTTAAAAATGATCAAATTAAGATACCCGCCGCCGGATTTCCGCGGTAATATAACACAAATGACGGCATTATTCGTGGAGTTTTATTACGTCACGGAATCCGGCTCAAGTGGGAATTGTCAAAACTGAATTTAGATTGAAAGTTCCTCAGACCGCGATGGCCGTAAGCCACATAAGTCGAAGGCACTTGACAAAAAGTTCGAGACCATTATCAATCTCTGATTTTGACTGCTCGCCGTAGAAAAGAACCATTTTATGGCTTCGTGAAAAAGTATCATTGGAATGTGTTATTTTCAAAAGTCTTTGCTTTAAACCATGGCTCGGGGTCTCCCAGACCGTATTTCAAGAATATTATAATAATTACAAACGACCACATCAAGATCAAGCAAATCCTTAGAGCCCTACAAGCAACCCTTGTCCCTTCGATCCAAACTTACTCCCCTTCAAATTATAGATCAAACACAAAATTAAATACATCATTAAGTATCAACCGAAATTGAAGTCAAGAAAACCAATGATGTATGGCTTGCGGTCTTTATCGAGTATCGACGACTTATTTTGTATGTGCTCCTTGAATTAGCGTTTGGTAGCATTTATCCATGGGTTATTTATTACATTATTTCCTATTTATTTTTGGAATAACTTGAGTTAAATCTTAATTTGTTGTATTTATTATATTTTATTATTGCGATTCTCAAACGAAAATAAAAAAAGGAAAAATCAGAAAAAGAAACGGTCGCATCTATGACTTGAACCCAGGACCTTACCCTTGCCGGGGCGTAGCTCTACCACCTATAGATACCACCTAGATAGGGTCCCATTAGCTCAGTTGTTACAACTCCCCCCTCGGGTGGGGCAGATTGTGACGAACAATATAATATTATGATATCTGTTGAGGTCAAGATATCATAATATTACTCTTATCTGTTTTAATTCCAATCTTTAGTGATATATTTTTTTACTTAACTACTATTAGCTCAGTTGTTACAAGTCCCCCCCTCGGGTGGGGCAGATTGTGACGAACAGTATAATATAGTAGTAGTAAAAAATATGTCACTAAAGATTGGAATTAAATCAGATAAGAGGTTTGATGTAATATTATGATATCTTGACCTCAACAGCGACGCATTCATAATTATTATCGGGAATTTCCCCGTTCCGCCTTTTTAAATACATTTATTCGAATTTTGATTTTGTTTTCTGAAAGAATGAATGTGTATACTAATAAATAAATTAATTAAATAGAATCTTGAAAGTGGAAATGAACCCGCTTCCCGACATCTGATAGATTTGAAACTCGGCAAATAGTCCAGTTGTCGATGACAATGCATTCTATTAACTTTAGGTAGCTTTCACGCACACACAAGCAGTTCTATGAAATTGGACGACAAAATAAAAATTTACAGCAGTTAACATGCGAAATAAATCTCGGTACCATACAATCAGGGTTTGACTTAAGTGATTGCGCGGTTCACCCATTTTAGTCAGCAACTGGCAAGGAAAGTTTAATCCTCAGTGAAAATTTTTTTTTTAATTTTAAAAGTTTACAGCAGTCAAGAGCCAAACCCTGAGGAGGAAGGTTCAATCCACACCCAAACAAAAAATAACTTCATCTAATATTAAAAATAGACGTTTTTTAACAAAGTTTGTTTTTAACGGGTTGGTTTTTATTCATACATTTTTGTCACCTGGAAGATAGCAACTTTAATTATAATCAGATACTTTATAAATTATAATTAACTACTAAATTACCATAATATTAATTATTATTAAATTTCCCCTACCTTGGTGTGGCAACTGAAAACTCGCCCAAAAAGGATTGTTTAAAAAAAATTAGTGAATTTATTTGACGAAAGCTATTCGTTTATCGGTAATGATTCAGCCAAAATACACAATTTTTGAAAAAAAAACTCACCCTGTATAGAAAAGCTTGAAGAACAATAAGTTTAGAATTCTTCTATTAAAAAAAATTTTAATAGAAGAAGTTTATTATCTATCTTTTACGAAATCAACCACACAGCAACTGATCACTTTTCCTAATAAAATAACACAACCAAAACATTGAACACTGAAAAAATATTTTGAATAATAACAACAATAATAACTGTACACTTGTAAGCTAACGCTTCCATAGAAGAGTATTATTCAAATATCATAATATGTACAAACCCAATGTAAATACTATTTTATATGTACTTACTTACCTTATTTCTTAAAATAAAAACTATGTTTTGTGGTAATGACAAAGATTTTCAGAATAAACAAAGCACTGTTACAAAGCTTGAATACTCGCTGCTGGATTTAATATTCAGTCCACGCGGAGAAGCCACGCAGCCGCCTTCGCCGTCCTTCCAACTCCAGCGGCTGTCGTTGATAAATGGGCGGACAACTCACTCCCATATCTGCACGGGCTTTGCTTGGATTGATGCAAACCCTGCGGATTCTGATTAATTCTGAGAGATAACAAATAACAGCCCCATCCCGAAACCCTCAATTTAAACCATCCAGTCGACGATCCTGAAACGCGGAATCTCGTAAAGTGTATAAACCGCCGGGATGCACAATTAATTACAGCGGCCGAACCGACACACACTCTTATTAGGTGGTACAATCGAAACTGTTCCAACGTTAACCTTTATGGACTGCAAAATTACACACAATAATAGTATTATATGCAATAATAAAAGCTAGGGTAGACAATATGTAGGTATTTTTGATAAAATGGCATTCCTACGGAATACATAAACATTTTGCTTATACAAGTAAACATTTTTATTTTTAATTAACGACTATTTGAGATACATAATACTGTTCTCCTCACCAGGGATTCTTGTTCTGAGCAGAAGTGAGTAGTTTTTTGTTCATGATATTCTCGTCATCACGTTTGTTAATTTCCTCGTCTTCATGTTTGTTGATTTCTTCAACTTCATAGTGTAGACCTCATCCCCGTGTTTGTTGATTTCGTCTTCTTCACATTTGTTGGTTTCTTTAACTTCATAATGTGGATCTCATTTCCATGTTTGTTGATTTCTACATCTTCATGTTTGTTGGTTTCCTTATCTTCATGTTAAGTGTTGATTTTAGAAATGTAAGTATTTTTTGGCTTTTGGAAATATTACCTCTAAATTACGAGAATGGCCGCAAATGCTGATCCTTCTGGAGGATTTTTTTCTGTTATTTTAGTTTTGTTCATACTGATACGAACGTATTGAATGAGGCCATGTTGCACGGACGCTTTTTCATAAGTATGCCCAAATATAGAAGAATTCGACGAGACTTCAAGCATATTTCTTTAAGACCGAAACATCCGATGCAATTGAAAAACTCTCATCCATTTTGGGACTACTCGGCTTTATTTTAAAATACGTGTTACTTTGCAAGCGTTTACCCAGATGGATGTTAAAGACTCGTTATATATTTAGATATATTTCACAAGCAATTCTAAAACTGAACAATAAATTAATTTTATATATTATTATAATAACTTAACTTGGTGGTTCTCTGAATATGAAGACATGGTACTGGTACATAGATGGTGGCAAAGGGAAACAACAAAATGGTATTGTATACCGGAGACAATATTCAAAGCACTTATACTTACAAGATCAGTTTTGAAACTAGTGACAATAATTTATAGAGCATTCTATTTTGATAATTGCTCAGTAAACTAACCAATTAAAGGTTTAATTTACTGCAGAATGGAAAACACCGCTGGGAATTTGTTTCATCACATCTTCGGTGGGTAGGTACCTAGTAATTGAATTAAACAAGGACCTCTATTGTTTGTAAATTGAAATATGGTCCATTCTCGGAGAGATTGATTGATATCTGCAATAATATGTTACGTAATTACTTGCTTCGCGGAAACTGGCTCATTGTGGCATTGTACCCATGAATACGAAGTATAGACAAGGTACGTATATAATATATTTTGATTAGTCTAGGGTAGAAGTCCCCTTTTTTATGCCGTAGAACACGTGTCGATTTTTTTCTGTTTTGGGTTTTTTGCTTTCCTAATTTTGATATTTTACAAATGCATCATCTTAAATATGTTTTCGAAGCTGACACATTGATTGGATTTACTGTAGAGTGGAAAATTTGTAAATAACAAAATATATATAAATATATATATATTGTTATTTACAAATTTTCCACTCTACAGTAAATCCAATCAATTTTTTTTTTAATTAGTTAAGGTAAAAACTAAATCTATTAACATTATATTAAATACACAAAAATTATGAGATGGATCAGCCTGATTTGACACCAAAATTCAAATGTTTCAATCAGTAAAAAATACTTTACCATTTTGTATTTTGAAAACTATTTCACGTGAAAACACAAAAAGTGACATTCCCAAAAAATGTGGCTTGAAGGATTTTACCGAAACACAGTCGATATAATAATTAGGAAATATTTATATTTATTATAAGAAAGTGTTACGTAAGTACCTACATAGGTACTGTCTGTGTTTAGTTAACTGTCTTTGATTGATATATTTACGGAAAGCCAAAATATGGGTTTTAGCAGGACTGCCTGCTTCAATAGAATTTACCATCGTGGACCCCATTTACATGTCATTCATCCCCATGTTTTTTATCATTGATATGGAACCCTTGCAGGTCAGAGTCGACCTCTGGGGATCGATATAAACCACTTGGGGAATGACTGGTCTAGGGCATAAGTTAACATTTAATTCAGACAGCTTTTTCTGAATAAATTTTTTATAATATTCAAAATTTTATAAGCTAGCGACGTCGTATCCACTATACACGTCGTTGCTTTGAAATGTCAATTATTAGTCTCTCGGAAAATAATACAAGAAGTCAATCTTCATAAAAGTGTGTTGAAACACAGGCAAAGCCGGGTGGCAACTACAAATCTTAAAAAATCTTTCCCAGTTAATAATCAAACATACTAATTTCGGTTATTTGTGATGATGTACATTAGTATTCAAGCGAAATTTTTTTACGGTAAATGAATTTAACTGTTATTTTCAAAATTGGAAATGATTGTTCAGACTATAGATAAAAATAGTACCTATCGATAGTCAGAAAATAATTTAATTTTGATCGATAAATTAATAATTCTTAATATGAAATTTATTTTGTTCAATTTTTTGTTAGATTTCGTGATTTTTCGAGTTTACATTCGACAGGTAAATTTCTGAGAGTGTCTAAAATTGACAATATTTGTTTTTGAAAGATTTATTTGCAAATATTTCATTTTCACATATTCTTCATATATAATATTCCGAGATTTCGAGACCAGTAATATAATAAAATAGCTCTTAGTTACAATAGTTCAGAGAACAGCATTTTTTTCTAATTGTCCAATTGAGCCAATTTTTGTCAAACTAGGACTTTTCATTTACATAGATTTACATTGCCCGGACTTTTCATTTACACAGTAACCTTTTTCTTCTTTGGAATGTCAAATGTGCTAAATTTCATCAAGTCCGGAGTAAAACTGTCGATATGTATAGAAATCAAATCCACGTCACCCGCCCGCAAGCTCGCCCGCCGCAGGTCACTCTTCTTTATAGATTTAACTTATGATCTTGGTAAAATAATCTTTTACCTTTTCAATGAAACCAGGTATTTATTGTATAATGCAAACTGTCACGAACTCTATTAAAGGTTTTAAATAAATTAGTATGAAACGTGATTTTGTGAAACCATCATTGATTAAAAACGGTCGTCACAGCAGAATAAAAGCTATAACTGTGACGACGCGACGCGACGCCTCGGAAAGCTCATCGGTAGAGGTTGTCTCAATTAAATTGCAAGCTAAATTTTCCATTTTAGTTGTTTTAGAATGTGTGGAAAAACTTTGTGAACTAGATTTTAAAATACACACCCAAACTAACTAACTAACCGTGGCGCCGTTTCTCCACGGAGGTAGGCAGAGAGGTTAGGCCTTCACATTAATTTCGGCACACACTTCTTACTACGTGTACAATCATACATAGGTACTCTTCTGTTTTTCTGACTCTTGGCATGACCAGATTTAAGTGTTAGATTCACTTCATCGTTCCATGTCTTCCTCGGGCGTCCCCGATTTCTTATACCATTCCTCCTAATTTATTCTACTTATTTACACTCCTTTCTTTGTTTACTCGCTCTATATGCCCAAAACATCCAATAGTCCATTTCGCTGGTAACATGTCTGAAATTAACACGTAGCTTACCTGAAAACCTATAACCTAGCATGTAAAATGTTGAAAGCTTTAAGAGTAAATAATTATTTTCAATTAAATGATAATAATTTTGTTTGGAATGGAACACCATACAAGGGGTATTAAGGCCGAGGGATTAAACGGATTTTTTCACCGCTATCACAGGTAGCACGCCAACATGAATTTTCAATTACTGGTTGCATTTATTTAAAGTATTTCGGGAAATGTGAATAGTACAAAAAATAAACAGTAGAATATATTTTAATTGAATTTTTAATACGGCTGAAAGCGTGTTACAACATCAATCACTGAAACAATATTAAACCAGAGGAATTAGGTTAGGTTAGAACAGAATGTGTGCTTGGTAGAAGACAATAGCAAGTGGAGGCTGATTAGCCACAATTGTTGAGGAAAGCGAAGAGAAATCCTTCACCGGGCTATAGCACATTTTCCATCAAAAGAACCCTCCGTTGGGAAGTTGCTCTTCTTCGGCATAATGGGTCATAAGTCATCTTTGAGGGTGCTGAGAGTCTTTTTTCGTGTGTCTGGGGACTCAATAACAGATATAGTGCCAATATCAACAGCAGAACGTAGTTATTATTTTTATGGTTATTATATCAATTTCGAAGAATTTCTAATAACTATTAAACAATTAAATAGACTTGACTGTATAATATTATCAGAAACGCATTCATCGAGTGAAATTAATTATAATATACCGGGCTACTAGTACTATGCAACAAAATATAAAATTAACAGAAATAGCGGCGTCGCCATATTTGTATCAAATATTTACGCTGTCACAAGTGTAAATGAAATAATGGTGAGTAATGTCAATTTATTAAACTTGGAGATAAATTTTATGAATTATTCATTTAATATCATTGCTATTTATCGGACACACTCTTCTGCTATAACCACATACATAGAAGAATTAAAAAAAATATTACAACATCATAGAAACAAAAAAACAATACTCATCGGAGATATTAACGTAAATATCGCTAATGACTACTCCTCTAACGATAAAGATAACTATTTAAATATGTTAGCAGAATTAAATTACATTTCATGTATAAATTCATACACCAGAAACATTATCGGACAACGACCATCTTGTATCGATCACATATTCACAAACACCAAAGATATACAAAATATATCATCTGCGGTAATTAAAACAACTGTAACGGATCATTTTGCATGTATATTTAAATATGACTACAAACATCAAAACCTCCCATTACCAACCACAACGGCCGTTAATAATACTGATAAATACAACTATAATATTAATATAAATTCTCTCACTAAAATATTAAGTAACGAAAAAGAATGGCAAGAAATATATCAATGTAACGATGTATAAGAATGCTGCAAAATATTTGATAAAAAACTGAGTTTTCACATAAATGCTTGTAGAAATATTACATCTAACAAAACATCTTCAAAACTAAAACCAATCAAACCATGGATAACTCACGGATTAATCATCTCAATTAGACACAAAGAAACACTCTACAAACAATATACAAAACAACCGGAAAATATAACATTACAAAAACATTTCAAAGCTTATAAAAAAAAAAAGTGGGTGTGTCAAGCCTACGCAAGACAGAAGTGAAACTTCTAGTATTCTTCTCTCTTATTATTAGGGCTTTTTTATACTAATTTTCATATATTTATTGGCAGGTAGAGTAGAAATTAATATTGTTTAGCGTTTGCCAACGACCATACCATGTTGAACACACCGGTTCTCGTCCGATCACCGAAGTTAAGCAACATTGGGCGCGGTCAGTACTTGGATGGGTGACCGCTTGGGAACACCGCGTGCCGTTGGCCCATTTTTTATGGTAATTTCATGTTTTTTTTTATTTTTTTATCGTTACTATCATTAATAATATCATAAAATTCTTTAACTTTTCAAGTATGCTACAGGCCTAAAATATTACTTAGTGGATTGATATTATGGTCAACCATTGAAAAAAAAAATTCCTGCAAAGTTATGGATGTAATTACGATCTTTTTCAAGCGCGTATGTAATGATTATTTTTATCAACGTCGCACACACCTTGCTAATGTTTTCAGTATTATTAGGGCTTTTTTATACTAATTTTCATATATTTATTGGCAGGTAGAGTAGAAATTAATATTGTTTAGCGTTTGCCAACGACCATACCATGTTGAACACACCGGTTCTCGTCCGATCACCGAAGTTAAGCAACATTGGGCGCGGTCAGTACTTGGATGGGTGACCGCTTGGGAACACCGCGTGCCGTTGGCCCATTTTTTATGGTAATTTCATGTTTTTTTTTATTTTTTTATCGTTACTATCATTAATAATATCATAAAATTCTTTAACTTTTCAAGTATGCTACAGGCCTAAAATATTACTTAGTGGATTGATATTATGGTCAACCATTGAAAAAAAAAATTCCTGCAAAGTTATGGATGTAATTACGATCTTTTTCAAGCGCGTATGTAATGATTATTTTTATCAACGTCGCACACACCTTGCTAATGTTTTCAGTATTATTAGGGCTTTTTTATACTAATTTTCATATATTTATTGGCAGGTAGAATAGAAATTAATATTGTTTAGCGTTTGCCAACGACCATACCATGTTGAACACACCGGTTCTCGTCCGATCACCGAAGTTAAGCAACATTGGGCGCGGTCAGTAATTGGATGGGTGACCGCTTGGGAACACCGCGTGCCGTTGGCCCATTTTTTATGGTAATTTTATGTTTTTTTTTATTTTTTTATCGTTAACATCATAAAAAATTTTATATCATTCTTTAACTTTTCAAGTATGCTACAGGCCTAAAATATTACTTAGTGGATTGATATTATGGTCAACCATTGAAAAAAAAAAAGGCGTTAAAAACCAAAAAATTATGTGCGATGGCCGAGAATCGAACTCGGATCAACTGCTTGGAAAGCAACTACGCTGACCATTACACCACCAACGCCAGTTGTCGAGATGAGCTAAGAAGCATTTATATTTTACTTCAAAACTTTGACTAGATCAAATGAACTTTAATCGGTCCCGCATTTTCGTTTCGGTCATGAGTTGGTTTTACTCCGGTACTCGAAATTGCATGACGCGGGTAAAGAAGTTTCACTTCAAAAACTTACATATCTAATAAAAAACACAAAGGATGACTACTACAAACAAAAACTTGAATTATCTGGAAATGACAGTAAAAGGATTTGGTCCATCATAAATGAAATTGTCGATAAAAAACATTTAAAAAATAAAACAATCAACAATGTAAACCATAATGATTCAAAAATCTGCTGTAAAGATAAACCTCTAGAAGCCGCAAATGTATTTAACAATTTTTTTGCTAATGTAGGAAAAAACCTCGCTAAAAAAATCCAACAAGGCTTTACCCCAAATGACCCAAATACTATAGTAAATAATGAGCATAAATTTGAATTATTTCAACCGACAACACCAGAAGAAATTGAACAAATTATTTCAGGTATGAAAGGAGGTTCTGCCCCTGGTTTTTATGGGGTCACAACACAAACACTGAAATGTATAAAATCACAAGTATCAAAACCATTAACTCATATAATCAATACAAGTTTTCAAAGCGGAGTTTTTCCATCCATGTACAAACAATCTGTAATTATACCAATATTTAAAACCGGCAATCCGGAAGAACCAACCAATTACCGCCCTATTTCTTTACTATCAAACATTGCAAAAATATTTGAAAAAATTGCCAAAAAAAGAATTACTCAGTTCATAAAGATTAATAATATAATTCACGAAAACCAGTTTGGATTCATGGAAAACAAAAGCACAAAAGACGCCATTGCTAAATTATCTAGTACCATACAAGACGCTTTAGACAAATCTTTAAAATGTGTTGGTATTTTTGTTGATCTCCAAAAAGCCTTCGACAGCATATCTCATGTCAAACTAATACAAAAATTAAAGATCGTGGGTTTTAATGACACAGCATTAAGTTGGCTAAAAAGTTATCTTCACCAAAGAACACAAGTAGTAAAAATTAATCACGCATCTAGTCTACCACTCACAAGTGATTTTGGGATACCACAAGGTACTGTTTTGGGTCCATTACTTTTTATCATGTACGTAAACGACATTTTTAAACAAAACCTCAGTGGAACAGTTATATCTTACGCAGATGATACAATCATCATAATTAAGGGTAATGACTGGAAAATTGTAAATGAAAATGCAAATAATGACATCCAAATCCTAAAAAACTGGTTCGATTCAAATCTACTTACAATTAACGCAAAAAAAAACAGTTTATATACCATTCACAATAAATAAATTCAAATCTTACCCCAACATTCATATAATAATACACAACAAAAAATGTAACAAAGATGTTTGTAATAAATCATGTACCATACTAAACCAAACAACTGAAGTAAAGT
Source organism: Hesperophylax consimilis (assembly GCF_061612785.1). Classification (NCBI taxonomy): domain Eukaryota; kingdom Metazoa; phylum Arthropoda; class Insecta; order Trichoptera; family Limnephilidae; genus Hesperophylax; species Hesperophylax consimilis. The sequence continues at coordinate 25,621,478 of NC_142836.1, read as the reverse complement.
ACCTCGGTGTAATTGTAGACCAACATATGAAATGGAACAGACACTTATATGTATTTCTAATGCGCTTGACAAGTTCACATACACATATGTGAACTTGTCAAGCGCATTAGAAAATGTATCTATATATTCATTAGATTAAGAAATGTTCTCAAGCTAAATAACCTGAAAAAAGTCTATTACGCACTAGTCCAATCATTACTTCAGTATGGAATCATTGGGTGGGGAGGTGCATATGAAAAAATTTTAAGCTCTGTAAAAGTGGTACAAAAACTAATTATAAAAGTAATTTTGAAAAAAAAACCAACATTCTCTTCAGCATCACTGTTCAAAATTTTCGAAGTACCAACAATTGAAGACCTCTATAAAAAAGATGCAATATTACAAATATATAAAGAAACTGTAATAAAAAAACTTAAATTTAACTCATCCTTAAGGCATAATTTTAACATCCAAATTCCTCTATTTTCAACACAACAAATGCACAATAATTACATTTACAAAGGCATAAGATATTTTAATAGTCTTCCCGAAGAAGTGAAAAAAATACCAGATTTTATTTTATTCAAAAAGAAGGTCAAATTTATCTTTAAAAAAAATTAATATCACCTATCAAATGTTATAACTTCAATTCATGTTACAACCAAAATTAACGTCACAATCCTCTTTTAAGTTTATATTTATTGTACTGTATTTATGTTAATTAGTGATATAAACATGAAATAATTGTCAAATAACTCCTACGCCAAGCTCAAGAGCTAGCACTCTTCATTGGAGTAGAAATTCAATAACTTATGTTTTTCACTATTACCTATGATTATCTAATTTTATATACAATGTAACAATGTTATAAGTTAAACAATAAAAAAAAAAATAAAAAATAAAATATTTTTTTAATAACGAAAACAAATATTCCCGAGTTACGAAACTGACAATCTTTTAAAATTTCCTACTACCACCACAGTAAGAGGAAAATGTTGCTTGTTTTGTGATGGAGGACTTGGCCAGCCGAGGAATTGAACACACTACGCCTGGGTGGGACCCAAACGCGATGTCAACTCAGCCACCGACCAGTCAATTTTTGTACATAGCCAGCAACTTAATTATACGTTTGCACTTAGGTTCAGCTCCAGTGATGTGCGGTCCATAAAGACTGAAAAACAACGGCAAATGAAAATGGCTTATGAAAATATATTATTGTGTAAATACAATCTTTAACTTGCAAATCATGGTGTGTTCAACTTCACGGAATATAGCCATAAGAAGGCCATAGTAACATACCTTCAAAATATTAATAATTAAACTTAGCATAATACTATTCTTCTATATTGAATTTCCATATAACTAATAGCAAATATTATTTCTTGATTACCGTTGCACTAAACTACTGTGTATATCAGATATCTGTTAAAGCCCGTATGAAAATGGCTCATGAAAATATCCGTAAAAATATATATAAAATAAATATAATGTAAATTCAATCTTTAACTTGGCAAATGATGGTGTGTTCAACTGCGCGGAATATAGTTACAAGAAAGCTATAGTAACATACCTTAAAATATTAATAAAAATGCTTAGCATAATACTAATCTTCTGCATTGAATTTCTATATAACTAATAGAAAATTTTACCTCTCGATTACTGTTTGACTAAACTATTATGTATATCAAAGCCCAAATGCCTACTCTCATTTGTCAGCAAGATAATTATAAAAACGGTCTTTAACCAGGCTACCATAATATTTTATGTTATACAATTACGATCGACAAGACTGCAGCCTACCCTTAGTCATAGAGCAATGCACGCCACCGGTCAGTAGTTCTATAAATGAGGAATACTGGGTACCTGTTAAAGTTCTCCTTGCAGTTCTCGTATTGAAGGTTGCATGCTGCCCCGAGGTTGAGTCCCATTGTTCCTTGCTCGCTGTAGATACAGTCTAGTACTCCCTGTAAGAGTGTACGGAGTAGTTTCCGTTGGCTGTATATTATATAAAAGGGGACGGGACCCTCGCCGCGTGCCTCGCAGTTTAATCTACCCGACTAACGGCTGACAGTTAATAATAAAGCCGGCGGACACGTCCTCCGCGACGTTCACTCCAGACTCCAGAGTCTTCAGAATTACTACATATAATTTTACGATTCCTCCCTACCCATGTTCTTCTAGCTTTACTATCCGACATCTCACGAAACTTTACATCCATTTTCCGATAGATTTTTTTATCTTAATGAGAAGTGTGAACTATGTATAATTTATAAAATAAAGAATAACTCAAGAAGTGCCTTGTGGATTTGTTTCGTGATCCAAGTATAAACCCAATTTGAGCCTATATCTCCTTACGAAACTGTGTTTCACGAAGATCACGAAATTCGAATGGGATGGCGAGGAAATTGAGAGATGAGAGAGACAGACCGCTTCCCAAAAGGTACTAAGTCAATAGCAAATTTTTTTATGGAAGGCATTTCTAATTTTGTTCTTTATTCTATGGTATAATGTTTTTTTTATAATAACTGCAAATGTGCAAATATCTATATAAAAAATGTATATTTATTAACTGTTCAAAATCTTAAGTCTCCGAAAGTTCTTCAACGATTGCTTTCAAATTTTGATGTTGTTTTCGAATACGCGTGTGTTTTATATGTGATGATGTAACCTGTGACAGGTAAAAATATATTTTTAAATACAGCGCCATCTGTTGGACATAAAAGCAACACGAGCTATTGTTTCTCTATCAGCACAGACAGATTGCGCCACAGCAACGCGTGGCGGGGTACAGTTAGTTAATTATAAAATATATTAATAAAATTAAACTAACCCCACTTTGGCTACACACTTTCATCAGTTATATCTTCAGTTCCCCTGTTTATCACAACAAACCACTTAAAACTATTCTACGGTCAGCGGTGGCTTTATTCAGTTATTTTGTGATGGCAATTTAATCGAGATATTAAAAGCAGGTGTTGGCCGCCCAACAAAATGACGTAAAGTCCCGTGGGTTGTATTCAACATTATATAGCGTGTGCTATGGACATCCAACCATTTGAACCAGTTACATTTTTAACAGGCTTTTTCACCGTCGGCGATGCATATTCATTCGCTTGCAATCAACATCGCACGATCGGAACTAAACTGCCACGTTTAAAAGTAATAACTACACGAATTAGTTACCAACATTTATGATAATATGCAGAACTGCTGAGATTAATAATTTAAAAAAATTACTACAGTAAATAAAACCTCATTCAACAGAAGGAAACACATTTAGTGATTAAGTATCTACTACCCGGCTTTGTTATCGCAAACCAGAAGCTCACATGAAGAGAAAAAAAAATCTCAATGCACTCAGACCTGCAAGGTGTTCGAGGATAAAGTGCACTAACTTCGGGAACTAATTCTAGATGACGGTAGAATAAAAAAGGATTCATAATTTTTTTGAAATTCATTTGTTTTTTAGCATAAAAAATATTTTCCCATGAAAGTTTTTTTTCCATACATACATTTCAATGTTTTTTAACTGAAATTTACCTCAAAAATATTCCTAAAATTATTACACTTTACCCCCGTTTTTCCTCTATCTTGGTACGAAAACACCCTATGGTAGGCAGGAAAACACTTTCTTCTGTTTTTTCTTCACATCAGTTTTATTTTATAAAATATAAACACAACTATTATATTCAGCCGCAGCTAAAAGTTTACTGGTAGGTACCAGATTAAGAGTCTAAATTCCCTTAGTCAGTAGTGGAATTCCACTGCCCACCACTTCTGACAGACTACTGTCACAGCCTTCCCTCAGATTAAAGTAAAAGTCCCCTTAATCAGTATTCCTCTACTTCCCACTTGTCACCGACTACTCTTACAGACTGACCGTCTATGCCTAACTATCGATGACCGACTCCCCATACTCGGGGTATCTGCTTTTTAAATTAAAAATACAAAAACATACTAAAAATGTAGACCTTATTATTTATTGTTTATTTTTTCATTTTAAGTTTCCATTCAAATTTGCACGAAAGGCAATTCAAGTTTCCTTCTTTATTATATGTGAATGAATACTCCCTACCGTCAGAAGCCTGTGAGACTATGGTATTCCCAATTGAGGTATGTGGTGAGGCTGAAGGTAGTGCGTATGGAATGAGATAAAGATGAGGGCGTACCTGGCTATTTGATTCTGGTAACCAAATACGGCCAAAGCCATTTCAACCAACACAACGTTTCTATTCTGAACGGTAGGTAATACTGAAAGTATCTACCGCTCTGGAACTACTTAATGTAGAACTGCAGCCGAGGCACGAAGTACACCGAAGGCTGGAAGTTCAACGGAGGCTTAAGTTGCAACAGAGATTGGATTTGCAGCCGCGGCAGGAGTTCATGCATGGTCTGGATGTGAAGCAGAGAGTTGAAACTCAGCAAAGACTGGAATTCTAACAGAAACACAGCGCGCTCCGAATACAAGAAGTTCAGCAAAAGCTGCAAAAGAGACATGTTGTGCAATCGAGACACGAAACTCAGCCGAGACAGTAGTTACAATTAAGATATGGTGAGCCTAGGCTAGAAGTGTCACAGAGAGCCAAAGTTCAACAAAGGAGAGAAATGCTACAGATACAGGAAGTGCAACAGAGGCAGGAAGTGCAACAGAAACAGGAAGTGCAGCAGAGGCAAGAAGTGCAAAAAGACATGAAATGCAACAGAGACAAGAAGTGCAACAAAGACCTGAAGTGCAATAGAGGTAGGAAGTGCATCTGAGACAAGAAGTGCAATAGAAACAGGAAGTGCAACAGAGACCGGAAGTGCACCAAAGACATGCAATAAATTGAATTTGCTTTGCAATGATATCCGGCCAGCAAAATGAACGCAGCGGCCATCAATCCGTTCAAAGCTGCCCTTCTGAGCTACAAATGTATCTTCTCGACTATCAAAACCCTGGGATTCAAATTCACCAAAGACTGCCAGAGCCATCGTTATATCTACTGGCCAATTACTAGGTAGCAAACACTCTCGTGTGAACTACAATCGCCACGAACCATGCCCGATGAAAGAGAAATACATTTAGCCAAGATACGAGTACCCTTTTCAGTTTAACAACCAATACCCCTCGAGTTACAGCGCTGTACAAGTTGGTAATGACTTTAGGAAGAGAAATGTTAATCAGTCTGAAATGAAGTACTACCATTTTCATTACACTTTTTATGCTTTACACGACTAACGTGACATACGCATTGTAAACCTATTTATTTTTGAGTCTGTTGACGTATAAAAAAAATTAGATTTAATACCTACTTTTAAGCCAACACGACGTATTGACATAATGTAAATATTGTTTGGTGAAGTAATGTTTCAATTTGTTTCCAGGTTCCTTGATTTTACTACGTATTTGAATGTGCATCAATGGTTCGAGTGCACAAGAAGATTTTGCACAAAAAAATACAGCTGCACATACATAATTTTTCAGAGCTTATTTTTTATGTATTTTTTTGATCTTAAAATCTCTAATAGCAATACCGCCGACTGCTAATTTAAGTATCTTCACACCGTTATCATCCACTCGTATCACATATACATATACATCCACAGTATCATTCGTAACATCTCCCTATATATATATATAAAAATTCACCAGTGGTGAGAATGATGAATGAAATTGAGGAATATTTTTTAAAATACCCCAGTTCAAAACCATTACTAGGCTGTTCCGCAGCCCGCGCGGTGAATTAATTTCCCGCTGTAAAACGCCACAGCACGTTTGAAAAAGAGTTAACGCCGACCGCTACAGGAGCGGGATTCACGAAGCATACGGGTTTTAACTCGTTTATACTCGTAGGCAACTATGGTTTAAACTTCGAGAGCTCCATTTTAATATCTAATAATCTAATCATAATATCACCGCTAACCTGTGGCAACTATATGGCAAGCACATACAAAGCACATGCCAACCATATACCAACTATGTGCCGACCACGTGCCAATCACAAAGATGACGTAATAGATAAGTGAGAAAAATAATTTCCCTACCTGAGACCTCTTTGGAGATACTGCATCCCCTGCGTGCCATCATCGTTCATCGTTTGCACATTGTTGGCACATTGTTGGCACATTGTTGGCACATTGTTGGCCATTGTTAATATTTGCAATTACTCCCAATGTAGAACTCAAAACACGTCTTGGATAAATAATAAAGACGTTTTAAATTTAATTTAATTTCTTTATTAATTTAAGAAAGTACAGAATACATTTTTAACCCCACGCAGGAGGCTTGAGGAAAATATTTTTTCTCAGGACCTATTCATCTTTGGGGATGCTATATGGAGGGTTTTTTTAAGTAAAGGAAAGATAAGAAGTTCTGGGAAGGTAAAGGTACGAGGGATGGGTAAAAATCTAGGTATTAGTGTGTCCAGGAGTGACGGACGTATGAATATATAGGCGACGGGTCGAGAGACTAGTTAAAGACGTCAAAGGGTCTCCCCAAACCAGCCTCTTCCGATCTGGCCCGCCATGCAGCTGGTGGGCAGACGCTTCCTGAACACACCTGAATCCCAAATTGAACATACGAGTACATGCAAAATTTGTGTTTTTTACCGTGCTTTCCATTTTTTGTATAAAAGAAATGTTGAACATTTAAGATATATATTATAGTTAAAACAATGACCTCCTAGCATTGAATTCTGTCGGGCAAAAAAAGATTTTGAATTCGATCTCCGTGGCGTTCAGGATTCGGCGGCGGCAGCCAGGATGTCCTCAAAGGTTCGGTGGTTCGATCGCAGGTTTAGCAACAGCAGCGACAACATTAAATCCTTCAATGATGGAAGTGCCACACACAGAAACAATGGATAAATCCATGTAAAAGAATCCACACACCTTTTGTTTTTCTTAAAAAAGTTTTCAGAAATGTACATAAATTTATAGAGTCAGTAAAAATAAACATAACAATGAAGATAGGAAAGATAAAAGAAAAGAACGCTCTATGTAATTTTAATATATACAGGGTGTATCGGCACGTACCCGACAAACTTTAACCAGCTATTCCTTAGCACATTTGGAGTAAAAAATGTTATGGGCACTTTGCTGTCCGGTAACATTTTTTTTAATAAAAAAATAACTATTATATTTTCACCACATGTCACCAATGTTTTATCCTTTGTCAAAGTTTGAAAACCCATCTGGCAATATTTTGTTCGAGTTTCGTTGAATAATGTACGTACGTACCTACGTTGGCGCGCTTTTACAATCACAACGAAATGGCACGGCACCATTCGTCTCATTTTTAACTATTATTATTTAGTGTGTACGAAAGAGCGAGGACACTTTTTGACACACTTGCTAATAACAGCTGCTGAACACGAGATACAATGCAAATGACAGTGACGGAGTGTGGATTTTTTTATTTATTTTTTGTTTTTAATGGAAAAAAAAAGTTACCGGACAGCAAAGCGCCCATAACATTTTTTACTCCAAATGTGCTGAGGAATAGCTGGTTAAAGTTTGTCGGGTACTTGCCGATACACCCTGTATAATAGCTTGAGTGTTCGATCGTTACAATCAAATAATTAAATAAGCGGCGAATAACCTCATTCTCCGCTGTGCCTACACTGTGCAGGGTGCATCTATCAACCCTATAACGCGCGTCGCGGCGACCGACAAGATAAATTGATTTCGCGGCGGATGGCGGGTGGGGCGGTGGTTGGTTTCCGCCGCGAGGGGTAGCGGCGGATACGTGCCGACAGAATCGCTTTAAAGTGCATCAATATATATATTTTTTTTATTTCAACCCTGACAACTTTTCCAATTTTGATAGATTTCTTTTTGAAACACAGAGATCAAAGTATAAATATTTACTATATGCATACATTCGATATACATTTTTTTCCCGTTAGTTTAATTCCTTACATTATGGTAATCAAATTACTAGTTCTTGGGGCTAATGCTTGAAGTTCTTACATCATATTTTGACAATTCAAGGCATTAGAAAGTCGTAGCGAAATATCATTTATTTTATTGCCACAAATACAGCTCAAGTTAACATTTAACATGGGAACTTCTAACCGCACCACATTTATACTCCTCCATCCTTCATATGTTGCGAACTTCTGAGTCTGACCAATTTAAGAGTACCTACTCGACACACTATGCATAAAGACCTATTTCAAAGTCAAGATTCACAAACAAATTACGTTGCAAACTCGCCAATTCCTGGCCTACATAGTTTAGCAAATGAACCTAACAATGATATCGACATTTTAAATGTAACAAATTCTGTGTTTAAAATATACTTAAAAAGTTTTAAGTCAAGATATTATTTTATAATTAATTTAAGGCGATGCACTACGTCGTGTAATATTTTAAATTGAGCCGCTATCAATAACAACCCGTACGTAGTGGCGATAAGGTTTAAATTCCCGCTTAACACCATCCACCTGTTTTGATTTATGCAAGAAAAAAACATGGCCAAAAAGTGCCTTTTATTTTATTTTGTGGATGTTCAGGCGTAAATATTTCATTTTTTTCGATCATTTTATAAATATTTTTGCTATTTGTTTTTGGGGTGTTATGCCGTGTTGCGCTAACTCCTTCTTTAGCCAACGTTTCGGACAGCATTGCAGTGTCCATCATCAGGGCAAATGTGTTATTTGAGGTTGTGTTAAAATGTGAGCTTATGTATGAGGTTGTTATAACTATCATTAAAGGCGCTACAGTTCTTCAATAATCTGAAAGGTTGCCTAACCTGAGAGTAGCCGCCTCTTGTAAATAGCCATATATTTATTTTTTTAAATCAACTTGGAACTGGTTATTTCATTAGATTTGAACAGTCCGTCAAATTAAAATTAAAATTCAATTTCTTTTCTAGTTCCGTTATTATTTGGCCGGTTTTTTCACAGTACGATAATATCAGAACTTGAATAGGACTTTTACAGAACTTAAATATTAACCGAACTGCCCAAATTATTTTAAATAAACCCTCCTAAAACATTTTCCTTGAATGAACAGAGTTTTAAAGAACTAGCAATATTTTGGTGTCATTAAATAATCGTGAATGGGAAGCTGGTAAGCTTTTTTAATTTTCATCGTACATCAGAAAATATGTCATCGTTTTGAAAAAAAAAAGTTCCTTATTCATCATTTTAGAAAATTGGTTGGGTATTCGCGTCAAACGACACTTTTTCAAAGTAATAAAAGCGCAAAATGTTCTATTTTCGGTTTACCATCATCTACTACAATCTCCTTTCGATCAGGGCCATGGTTAAAGAGATGTGATCCGAAAACCAATCTTATCTGTCACCACCTGCCGCCCCTCTGTGAAATCGGATCACTCATAATAATATATTATATAATGTAAACCCATTATTAATCTTGTGCGAATCGCTTATCGAGCCCCATGCACAGAATTCACACACGGATCTGCTCAGCGGATTATGGCGGATTATCTGACAAACGACGGACAGATCGGCTCGGTCCGTCGGTTTGCTGTCCATCTGTCCGTCTTGAGCCGATTCTTGTGTGAATGTACGCAACGGATCGACTGGCTGAATATTCGCAGTTGGTTATCCTGCAGAGTGGTTGTGTTTATTTTTTTCCCTAGAATTCAGATAAAAATCGTCCTAGATTTCAGAATTGGTTTATAAGGTATTCAAGTACTGAATTCTCCCTGATTATTTACTAATATCCTAGGGGGGTGAGTTTTAGATTGTAGACAATTTCCCCATTTTGGCTTGAGAATTTTGACTACAAAACTAAAATATGGAAAGTTATCTAGTTTTTGTGCCTTTCCCTAAAAACGTCTTTTCTCTTAATGTAGAGAAATTTCTTTCCCTAGACATAACGTCACTATATGGGACGCTCGCCGCTCTAATGTCCGAATGTGTAAGCGTTGCCGTCGGCGGATCGGCCGAGCAAATCCGTGTTTGAATTCTGAGCCGAAACGGGCGAACCTGCTTGGCGGACGGATCCGACTGTGAATTCTGGGCTTTAAGATATCGCCATAGGTAGGTAAATACCTTATCTTCTGGGGCCGCTTCGTCCTTGCATACTGCCTCCTTGCAATAGCAATCAGTTTGCCTGAACCCGATAATAGTACCTCTAATAAACATTAGAGCAGGGGTGGACTCTCAATTCTGCTGACGATTACTTTAGCTCTGTATGGGTTTTTTTCAGTGGTGTTATTCAAGTCTATAAAAATGGGTTCACCTGTCCTTTAACAGAGAAACAACCCTTTGTCTTGCTCACGCCATCTTACTGTCATTAGCGAGAAAGGGACAACAAATTTAGCGTATACTACAATAGAATTTGAATATTGGAATAGTTTTTACAGTTTTCGAAAACTTTTTCAATTTGCTCTTTTTATTATTTTAAAAATTATGTTTTTTATTTACATAATAATAAAACAAATAAGTAATTGAAATGCTCTTTTCCAACATCGAATAACAAATTTTGAACATGTTGTAATGTGTAAGTAGTATTCGACTCTACTCCGTTTGTGGTACATATAATGCAAGCCAATCATTTTAAAGAGTCCGTAATTGAATGTATTTATTTATTTATTATATTTGTGTCGAAAGTTTTGATAAAGTTTCGAAAGAACAACCGCCCGCAGTTACCTCCTTCTCCTACCCGTAAAAACATAGAATAGACATTAAAAAAGGACCAGGAAATGACAGGCTACCTGGAATTTCTATCCGCAATTGTAGTAAATACATGTCTTCCAGTTTGCGAGACCCATAAAATCCATAAATCCTCTCAAATGGAAGTCAGCAGTTATCACACCTATCTTTAAAACTACCGTCCAATTTCCCAACATCCTATTCTAAACAAAGTTCTTGAAAAAATCGTCTTTAATCAGTAAATTATACTCGGCAATTTCCACAATCATTAGACCGAATCAGCGCGGATTTATGAGAGGTCGGTCTACAACATCCAATTCCACATTCCTTCACAGTTCACCACTACTCACACCTACGAAGACACTCACACATATAGACACTTCTACACTATATACGTCATCTGGTAATTATTACCAAATATTGATATATATATATATACCACAAATGAGATATTACAAGAATAAATATCATAGGTACCCAGTATGGAATATATAATATCTTTTAACTGTCACTGAAACCAATTTAGAGAATAATATATAAAAATTTATAAATAAAATAAAATAACAATAAAAAATCTTCTGTACGATCAATCCGTCCCTGCTTTATGGTGTGGCACTAACTAGAAATGATTTAATTTACTTCTCCGATCCAGACGTTTGACATGCTATGATAATCCTACTTACGTACTTACTTTGAAACGAAAAGGCTATAGAATCTAGGTACACAGGAAAATCAGTATCAACTATTATTCTCAACAGATATAACTACGGGTGACAATTATCTGAAATTCTTATACAATACCTAGACCTACCTATTAATTCAAGTGCCTTATGAACAGATTTCGTCATTTTTCCAACCAGATCACAAAAAGACAGTTGAAAATTTTTATGAATGATATGAACTTAAACCAAAACATTTTTAAAATCATCTGTAGATTTTCTCATATATCTTTAATTTTAGTAAGGATAAAAATTTAAAACTTAATGTCCGTTATTTAAAAAAGCGTTAAGGCAGAACTTACAAAGAGGCCTTACAAGTAAAGCTATCTGTTAGTGATAAAAGCATTTATAAAAAATTCCCTCGGCTCTTTGGCCCAATGGAGTGCTATGATTTATTAATATTTAAATCGTATTTGTTTGTCCAACTACTTTTCCATTATAAGGTTTAAAAATAAAATCGTAAGCTCGACATAAATCTCCATCTTACTTATTAAGTAGTTTCCATAATAAGACCAGAAAAAAACCTCTTTCTGAAAAGTTTGTCAAGTATTTTTGACTGTGACTTTTTTCTAGGTTTATTTATCAATATTATAAAAAGGTGAATGAGAATCCTAACAATTAAAATATTATAATTACACAAATTTTAAACATGAACTTATGAACATTTTACTATAAGAGATAGAATTTACTATTAGAGATAGAATTTACCAATAGAGATAGAATTTAAAATTAGAGATAGAAATTTTGAACAATTAACTGTTAGAGATATTAGTTTGCCAGAAATTGCGGATTCAAAGCTAGTGCAATAAGAAAAGTCTAAACATCTATTAAAACATTCAGGTAATTAGATTTAATTATATTAATAGGGGTCATTACATTAATTATATTAGTACAGGTAATTATATTAAATATAAATTTAATGTCTTTATTATGTAGGTACTTTGAGTGTGATCGAAAGACATTTGATGAAGTAGTATAAAAGTGTTACCACATTTATGATATATCGAATCATTATTACGGTGATTAAAATGTACTTGTACTATGTTTATTTGATTTCCATGACATAAAATGAATATCATGATTAACCAGCAATACCAATTATAATAATAATTACCAATTAACAGCGATAATTATCAGAAGAGTGTAATATTCTCGCCTTTTCGCCATTCTTTTATTTTGTTTCAAACAATATAGAATTTTCTTCTCTCTTGGCTATGACCGATGTTTAATTTTTTTTTCTAAGGCTTTGCATATGTGTTCGCAGGGATGGAAAATTCCTCCCCTACAACACATAAGCCTCCATGAAAATTGGACCCTCTTCTTTGATATCTACAGAAAGCTACTTAAAGCTCTCTTGTACTATATATCTTTATAGACATATGTACTTAACTAATTAATACGTTATTTACGATCTTGAACGCAAATATACCCGTATTTATATTGTAATTAAATTCCATCAAACGTTGTGTAATTTTTTTGATTTATGATATAGGATTTTAATTACTTTCATTTTTGTGGTAACCCTCTTGGTTCTGATCGAGGTGTTGAGTTCAAAGTTGAATTAGTCTTTCTATTGCAAACCTAGACTTAAATGAATTTTTTGAATGAGCTAACTTTCCTATTGTAATTATTCTGATTCCCTGCACCCTAACAAAGTCGTAGTTAAACGCTGATAAAAGATATTATACATGTTTATTTGGACAGGTAATTAAATATAACTCAAATGGTTAATTGTTAGTAAATTTGATTTTGGTAAACTCTTGTGTCTGTCTGGCGCCACTCCTTTATGATTCTGCTGCTATAAGGTACATGTAAAGATTGATTTAGTAGGTTAATGTAATTAGTTAATTGCATATTTGACGAACTCGGAATAGCCCATTTGCTGGCATAATTTGGCTCCAATCCTCCATCAAGTAAACGAGATGATCGGGAGTGGACTAGAAATTTGCACAATCCTTTGACACGGCTCCTTGATTGATACCTAAGTTATCGTGTCCCAAGAAGCCTTCCACGTCATCATGTACTGCATTCAAGTTTCCCCCCGGGTCCCGATACCCCCAAATTCCGACCCCTCCTTGGACTACAATTTACTTAGGGCGAACCGGTTTCGTCCTATATACAATCATATACTCACGGTTGGTGTGGACTTACGGGTCGTGAATCCTCATTCCACGTTTAAGAGAAAATGCGAGGGTGGTCTATAAGACCTAAAATGCAAGCTGTATGCAGGTCCGCATTCTCCAGTAAACAGTACATACGAATAAATATATGTATACATACAGTTTGGGAAAGGTTTATAACTCGCAATACGAGGCTATCTACCTCGCATCCCGAGCTCGGATCTCGCGCCAAGAACTCTGCGAAGCTCTAGGTCTGGTAACCGAATATATACGTACTAATAAGGTGATACTAATAAATACTAGTAGAATAAGGTCATATTTGATAGTTTGTTTTGGAGAGCTATCGAACTCCAAGCTTTTGTTTGTTTGGTTTTGACGTTTTTATTTAAGAGAATCGTCATCTCTATTGGGTTTGGTTAATGGTCTTGTTGTAGGAGCGACCACTGCCTCCTATTGATGAACTGTATTTGTTTTAAATTTTACCTCCAGGGTTCAACATTAATTTTTTGTTCATCCTATCCCGTGATTTTCCAATTGTTTCAAGTAGTTGATTGCCACATTAGAGAGTACTCGACCCTCAAATATCTCAGGCAACTGATGGGGTTTTGTATGAGCACCCAATCAATAAAATTCAAATGTTTCGTATAATTATTCGATATAAATCTGGCTAACCCGTGATTTTTCAATTGTCGTTTGTGATTGATAAGTATTTGAGCGCACGCAGCTTCCAGCTGTTTCAGGTAACCAATAAAACTGTGCGATTATCTAATCAATGGTATTCAAATGTTTCATGTAATTTTTTTATATAAATCTGGCTAACCCGTGATTTTTCAATTGTCGTTTGTGATTGATAAGTATTTGAGAACACGCATCTTCCAGCTGTTTCGGGTAATTAATAAAATCCTTTGTGACTAACTAATTATGGCCAAGGTCGTTTTCAAACTATGCGGTTGACCCAATTCTCCAGTGATCCTTTGTTTTGTAAACAAATAATATAAACATCTCCTGACACACTAACCTAAATGTGAGATTTGTTTATTTTAAAATTCCTTAGAAGTCATTTGTGCCTCTTTACTGATTCAGTTATGATACCGTTTATTGTGCATAGTTAATTTAAATATTTTTAATTCCTTTATTGAAGTTAAACTATTTATTTCATTTTCCGAATTTAGTAAATTTACTAGGTTAAATGAAGAATAAATATAAATATATATTTAAGTACACATATCTCTATTGTCAAAATATGTTAAAAAAAGAGTACATATATTAATAAATAAATATAAAATATATGATTCTACATAGTCTGGAATATTAATAAATACATATTTTCTTTTTCAATAATATAGATATGTTCTCGGGTAGGTATTAAAAATCGCTACCATTTCGATGTTTCGATTAATAAATAAAATACATATATATAATTACATTACTCATATATGTATTCTTTATATACAATATTTTATTTTATATTTATAAATATATATACAAATATACAATATACATATATTAATGTATAATTCTTTGTTTTGTTGTTTTAATTTAATATTCAATTGATATACTTCCACTTCACAGCCCTTCTGTGTCTCCTGGGACCTGAAAATTATTTATAAAAGGAAAACTCACCCACGTCAAGGTATTTCCGGTCGGGTAGTACACAACAACCTTGATGAAGAAATCCTACCTAATTAATTGTATTTTTCAACTAATTTCAAAAAATAAATCTTTTCGACTATTTATTCCTATTTAATATTTTATTCTCGCTTGAATCGTATAAATTAGCTGATATTTAATTTTTCTTCCGAACGAAATCCTAATTCAGAAAACCCGTTGATTTAATAACACCTTTCTAGTTTAGGCTTTTGAATGATAGCTGTTTCAAATTCTTTTTCGAAATGATAGACTGATGATTAAAATTCCGGTTAAAACGACAAACACTTTTAACACTGTCGCTATACGCACGATGGATTTTAATTGAACAATTTATTAATTCTAAATTTCTTTTTATATATTTTTAAAAGAAAATTTTTTCGAATTGCGCAGACTTTTAATTATCTCGATTCTTAAAATTAATTTCTTTTCCGAACTGTTAATTTTAGAACAAAGGTTTGAGCATTTGTTATTATTTCTTTTCGAACTGTCTAGATTGTGTTTATTTTAAACTAAGACGTAAATATTTATTACTATTATTATTTTTACACAAAATTATAATCTATTTTTAAATATCAATACGCGATCACGTTCACTTTAGATTAACGATAACAAACTCTTAAATTTAATTTGAATGTTTTCACTTTGAATGAAATAATTATTTTTAAATTTTTAATTAATTCACAATTCACTTTTTGCACTTCACTTAACACTTTTAAGCACTGAGTTTAAATTATATTTATTTTCACTGTTTAACCAAATTAAACTGATTTAACAAAACTTCACTGGTGGGGTTTTCAGAATTTAGAAACTGAATTTAAGACTTATTACAAAACTTGCTAAGTCCAGGGACTTGTTCAGAATTTAACACTTAGATTATTTCACTAGAATTTTACCAATAGACGTAGTACTGCCATGTAACAACTTTTCAAACCCTCGGCGCGACTGACCTCCTGACTGATGAGTTCCATCTTTTATACCCCTCTCAGGTTCCAAAAGACGTATCTGAATTTCTCTTGATGCTTAATTCTATCTCCTATCAACTCGTAAATCCGAACATCCCTCTCATCAATATCGATTCTGCTTCCATAAGATGTTCTGCTTTCCGGCTCTGGGCGGTAGTTAGTTTTTATCTCACAAATCTAAGTCGATAGGGTCCGAATCGGGTAAGTCTGCGTTAATCGCCCAAGCTCCCTTTGTCCTCTGTTCATACAAAAATGTAGTTAAGATCTCATGATTTTGTGTTCCTTTTTTTTCTCAATTCGCGATAGGTCCATCCTCAATAACATATATATAGATCTCAATTTTATGCATCTCGTGCGAAATTGTTTAAATCCATGCTGAAATCTTTACTACGCATTTTTGAATTTCGATTCGTCTAAATTCTACTCAATTTTATTGTCCCTTATATGGGCTTTTCCATTTTCACCAGTACTTTCTCTCTTAATGCCGCAGATTTGAATTTTTCCTTATCTTCTTGGATTTTCTTTTATCCGCGACGTTTTCTTGCACAATTTCTTCTTTTTTTTCTTATGTTATTTCTCATAACTCTATAATTAATTATTTTCCAAGTCGTATTTATTTATTTCACGGATAAATTTGAATTGTATCACTTTTCTCCACTTGGATTATTCTTTATCTTCATTCTTTACCCTTTCTTTTATCTTTTCTCCACTTTTCCCGACGTGTGTGGTCTCCAGGAAAATTTCATACTTCATCTATTATTAATTAATATATAGTTTTCCACACTTCCATGGGAGATATACCTAATTAGACTCTGGGATATCTGTCATTTTTATTGCCTGACCCAATCTCCGCCCAATTTTCTATCTTTCTCATACCAGGATTCACATAAAACATATGCATTGACATCTGTTTATGTTTAAAATTTTGGTACTAGACTCGTAAATTTAGTTTAATTTCAAACCTATTAATTTTTATCTCTTTTATCTAATCTAAATACTTCCATAAGGTCCACGTTAAAGTTAATCGCTTTTCTAAGCGTTTATTACCTTAACGTAAATAAAAATCATGTTCAAATTCCGATTGTTTATCCTTCAAAATATACATGAGACCGCCAACCTTTTATCTTGTTTCGACCCCTCCGTAATATTGGGTAACTCTAATATATATCTAACCTAATAATCATGAAAATGTCTACTTTTCCTGAATCTAATCTATCGATATATGTTTAATTTTACTGTCTTCTTCTAATACTCAATTTTCATTTTCCTAGAACCTTCGTAGCAGTCCAAAATATCTGTATTAACCTTCCATTCGATCGCCGCACTTTTCTAAAATGTGTATTTTTTTGCGAGATTTTCATCCAAGATTGATTTACCAATATGTCCGTTTCATCTTAAATTGATAACGATTAATTTCCATTGTTTCCAAAACTCTCACCTCTCTTTAATACGATTTTTATCGAACATGACACCCTCCTTCTATCATAAATAATTGTACTACAGTTGAAAATTCTGCCAGTGATTTTCCTTCGCTTTTCCCGTCCTTTTTTATACTATCACGTTTATAGTTTTTCCATTGCATTTTCGTGTGTGTGTTTTTCAACTTGTAAAATCTTCAAAGCACTCGATTTCAATGGTTCGCCATCACCTAAATGCCTCAGTTATTGTAAACATTTCCAGGAGTTTGTCACCTTGAAAGTCGACGTTGACCCTAAAGTGCGTTCACCTCTAATTTCTGTGGGAAAGAAGAAGCCATTAATTATCTTTTTTTATTGCCCGATCCAAAGTTTATTCCTTTGTCCGTCGTAGACACACCTCCCTCCGCTCACTGATTGGTTACTCAAAATTTTATAGCTCTTTGTTCAGATCTATTGGTTGACAAAATTCAATATTTATTTATAGGCCTAGGAAAAGGGGAAGTACCAGTCGTCCTAGACGATTTTACGACCTCTCTGCTTTCGTCTTAGAACCTCGATATAATTTCAACTATTACAGGAGTCTACTGCAAGCAAGCTGGATCAATTCTTTCTCCGCCAGATGTCGTTAGCATGTCCGTTTTCATAAATAATTTGCATATTTTCTTGCAGCTATGGTTTATCTGTTTTTTCTTTCACTGTGATTTAAAGCCTTTCATCACAGTTCCCCCCTCTGAACTCAATTTGCTGTGGCTAACGTTGTATACTACTTTAGACATCGAAATTGTGTTCAAAATGTAGTCTAGCTTTTCTCCCCCCTTCGTTCTGTTATTCCTTTTCCTACATCACTTCCTGTTATTTCCTTTCTCTACCTCACTCTATCATTCCCTATCTCTCTCTCCATTCTGTTATTTCCTTTCTCCCCCCCCCCTCATTCTGCTATTCCCTATCTCTCTTTCCATCCTGTTATTTCCTATCTCTCTTTCCATTCTGTTATTTCCTATCTCCCCCCCCCTCATTCTGTTTGGATTGTTAGCAACCTTGACTCTGAATCACATTGTATTTTCTATTTTCTTTTCGCGTAGATTTTATTTTATGGAATTTTCTCTAATTTTGATAAACTCAAAATTAATCTCTTTTTTTTTCTGGGAAAAAAAACACGCCCCTCGACTCGCGTGTTTAGGTGGTCCTCAACCTGGTTGGACTAAGACCTCCCTTACAATGATTCAGGTAAAGATTGTTTGCAATCTCGCGGTCTATTGACCAACTGAAGGGCGGGTGGTCTCTTGGTGTGCAAATAATCGTTTGTTTTGGTTTTGTAAGTATTATATTTTTGTGAAATGTATATCTTTGCACGACCTCACCCAATCCGACAATCAGTGGTATACATGTTTCATTTAAACTTTTCCAGCATTTTGTTTTTTTTTTTTTTTTTTTTTTTTTTCTCTTATTCGCTAAAATTTTTTTTGTGTAATTTCTAATTGTCTTTTCATAGATCATTCAAACAAGTTGTTCTAGCCTAGGTGTTGTCCATCCTAAATTTTTTTTTTTTTTTTTTTGAAAATTTAACCTAACCATATCGTAATTTCTAATGTTCCCTTTTTATCTTTACCTAATGTCTACTCTAAATCTATAGATAACCTTATTTCAAGTTTTCAAAAAAAATTCTAACTCTATGCATTGTCAATTTAAAATCTTGTTTTATAAAACGTACCCTATCTTATTTATAATATATATATATTTTTTTTGTTCATTTTGTGGGTATATAGCTCCTATACGTTTTCCTTCTGTGTTCTTACTTTTCTAACAAAATTTTCCTACACACTAACACACAAATTTTTTTTTCTAAACTAGAAAATCAATATTATCGAAAAATTTTCTCTTACTCTATTAGTAAATTAGAATATGATTGTCGCTTATTAAAAATTTTGTTCACTCAACCTTAAAGACTTAAGGACGACCCGCCCCTCGCAAACAAACTGATAGTCTAATATTTTAGTAATTTTCTTTCTCCCTCCCTCCTTAAATTATATCGTATCCTAACATATTTTTATTTGTATTTCTCAATCGTTTGTTTATTTAAAGTTTCAAATATTTGTAAATTTCGCATTTTATTCGTTGATTTCCACTATCTCTAAACTCGGTTTTTGTTCCTTATTACATGTATAGTATTTCGCTAAATGAATTGCGCTATAATCTCCTTTTATTTCCCGAGTTACCGGATCAATTAGCGTATACGTGTTACTATAAACTTCTGACCCAATTACATAAGGTCCATCGTAAAGCAGATTGAATTTTTTTATTTCTTTTTTGAGTAGGTTTGATTGTGTAAATTTTTTCAACTTGACCAGAGTCCCAATCTCATAAGTTATTAATCTTTTATTGAGATTATAGTATTTCTGTCGATTTGCAGCGCTTTTCTCTAAATTTTTCCGTGCTGCTAATCTTATTTCATTTATTGTTTTCGTAGATTTTCCGCAGCCTTGAGTATACCTGTCTAAACTATAAGTTGGTGATTTCCCAAAAGCTATTTCATTAGGTGAGAATCCTGTTGAACAGTGTATCGAATTATTGTAGGTTTGTTCTATTTCTTTAAGGAAAGCCGCCCACTTGGTATGTTTTTCGTGACAATAAATACGGAAAATTCTACCTAATTCTTTATTCACGCGCTCTGTTATGTTCGGTCCGGGATTTCGTATTGAAGTATGTACGATTCGTATGCCCATCCTATTTAAGTTGTTTTCCCATTTCTTCGATGTAAATTGAGATCCGTTGTCAGTTAACAAAGCATCTATTTGTATTGTTTTATTAAAATCCTCTACACAATTTAACACGGTCTTAGTACTTGCTATCCTCAATTTATATAATTTTACAAATCTACTGAATGAATCTTGGATCACGAAAATGAATTTAACCCCCCCTATTCCTCTCGGTAAAGGTCCGTATAAATCTGCCATAGCTAATTGTCCTACTTCTTTGGTAATTATGGATTTACTCGGCCCTACAGTTGGTCGAATTTCGCGCTTCGCCAGCTGACATAGGTGACACCCTCTCACTATGCGTTTTATATCTCGGTGCATGCCTGGCCAATAATACCTATCTCCCAAAGCTGTCCCTGTTTTAAAAACTCCTCCGTGTCCAATTTCTAAATGTATCATTTTTATTAGTTCTTCAGTCAACTCTTGTGGTACTACTAACACCGTTTTGTTTAGTCCTGTTGTGTAATATAAAGTCTTGCCTATTTTTTTGTAATTTTTCAAATACCTATTAACATCTTTTGTCGGCGGCCCAAATTTTCCCTTGCGCAAATATCCGGAAATTTCTCCCAAAAATGTGTCTTGTTTTTGTAGTTCAGTTATATTTTCTAAGTGTTTTCGAATCTGTTGTCTACCTTTCACTGCAAAAGCTGCTATCTCTGGGCACGTGTTTTTCTCCTCCTGTACATTTTTTGCATCACAAGAATAACGAGATAAAATATCAGGCCCTATATTTTCCTTCCCTTTGACGTACTCTACAGTGAAGTTAAATTGATTTAAATACAAAATCCACCGTGTTAGTCGGCCACTGTACATCTTCCAGCTCTTTAAAAATGTCAATGCTTGATGATCCGTCCTAATTATTAAGTGTACTCCTCTTAAATATGTCTCAAATTTATGTAAAGCATATATTATCGCCCATAACTCTTGTTCTGACGTGGTCCATTTCAACTCCGGTCCTCTTAAAGCTTTGCTAATAAATCCAATAACGTGGTGATTCCCTTCCTCATCCAACTGATATAATTCTCCTCCTATGGCGAACCCCGAACTATCTGTCTGTAAATAATAAGTACTATTTGGGTCATGATGATGTAAAATAACTGTCTCTAAAAATAATGTTTTCACCCTCTCGAATGCGCGCTGTTCTGAGTCACCCCATCGCCAGGTTCTATTTTTCTGAAGTAAATCGCACAAAACCCGTGTTGTTTCCCCATATTTATTCGCGAATCTACGGTAATAATTACAAAGTCCAAGAAAGGCTCTAACTTGTTTTATTTTCTTGGGTACCGGAAAATTTTTTATGGCGTCAATCTTTTCCGGATCCATTTGAACTCCCAAAGGCGTTATAATATGTCCTAACATACGTACTTCTGTGAATAAAAATTGACATTTTTCGAGTTTACAAGTCATGTTTGCTTCCTTTAACCTCTCAAGCACTGCGTTTACATGTTCAAAATGATCTTCTTGACTACCACACGTATATATTATTAAATCATCTAAGTAATTAGCGCAGAATTCCCTCACCCCTGGTCCTAGAATTTTGTCCATTCCTCTTGAAAAACTCCCTACTGATGTTTTTAACCCCTGCGGTAATACCTTGTATACGTAAGATTTTCCATTGTATACAAATCCAGTATACTTGCGACTTTCTGGGCTGATAGGTATTTGAAAGTAAGCTGAATTTAGATCTATTGTGGTTATGAATTTTACACCATGAAAACGCTGTATAATTTCTGAAGTTAATGGTGGTTTTTCTACTTCCGCCTGCATTCTGGTGTTTAAGAATCTAGCATCTAAGAGTATCCTAACCGTCCCATCTTTTTTCAAGGTAAATGTTAGAGGACTAGAAAACTGCGTGGCCTCTCTACTGATGATTCCTAATGACTCCAATTCTCTAATTTTTTCATCAATCTTATCTCTGTAAGCAAATGGTACTGGGTAGGATCGCTTAACGAAAGGCGTCTCGTCCGTCATTCTTATTTCGTGAGTGTACAAAGTAGTTAGGCCCGGTTTGTCTATAAATACATTCTTATGTTTAATTAAAATCTTTTCTAACCCTTCTTTTCCTTTTGAATCTAAATTTAACTCGGACACAAAGGTCGTTATTCTACGCTCGAGGCACGCCGTATTATTTATTTCAGGGTTTACTTCAATACTAATTATTTTTCCACTTGTGAAATTTTGATTTCTAACCTCCTGTTTAGGTTTCCTATGAATTACGGTTGAATTTACTAACTCTATTTCCTTCCTCCCATTTCCTGTTTTTATTTTTTTTGTTTTATTTTTTTTTGTTTTTCTAGATTTTTCTTGTATTTCATCACCTGACTGTTCCTGTAAAATTTCAAGTTCGTTTATGATTTTCACATCACCCTCTTGTATACCCTCGTCTTGTTTGATATCCGAATATGTTCTAGCCTCCCCCTCTGACTGACCCATATTTTCAGGTGCCTTCAAATTCTCGACTTGTAACGAACTTTTTCGCGATCGTTTGAATATTTCTCTTAGTTCATCAACTATAGGAACTGTCTCGGTGCTTACCTTCGCGTCATCGATTTTTCTTTTCTCCGCCATATTGATTTATTGTTGAGTTCAAATCTATATTCAATTTGCAAAATTTGCAAATTCTATTATGATTTTTTTTGTTTACTCCTTAATTAATTTCGTCCTATTTATTATTATTATTTTCTCCGTTTTTGCAATAGGTTGACCAATAACTTTGTTTTTTTTTCTCTCAAAGACTTATAAAACCTGAACCTCCTGGACACGGCTATTCAGTTGTAATATTCTCGCCTTTTCGCCATTCTTTTATTTTGTTTCAAACAATATAGAATTTTCTTCTCTCTTGGCTATGACCGATGTTTAATTTTTTTTTCTAAGGCTTTGCATATGTGTTCGCAGGGATGGAAAATTCCTCCCCTACAACACATAAGCCTCCATGAAAATTGGACCCTCTTCTTTGATATCTACAGAAAGCTACTTAAAGCTCTCTTGTACTATATATCTTTATAGACATATGTACTTAACTAATTAATACGTTATTTACGATCTTGAACGCAAATATACCCGTATTTATATTGTAATTAAATTCCATCAAACGTTGTGTAATTTTTTTGATTTATGATATAGGATTTTAATTACTTTCATTTTTGTGGTAACCCTCTTGGTTCTGATCGAGGTGTTGAGTTCAAAGTTGAATTAGTCTTTCTATTGCAAACCTAGACTTAAATGAATTTTTTGAATGAGCTAACTTTCCTATTGTAATTATTCTGATTCCCTGCACCCTAACAAAGTCGTAGTTAAACGCTGATAAAAGATATTATACATGTTTATTTGGACAGGTAATTAAATATAACTCAAATGGTTAATTGTTAGTAAATTTGATTTTGGTAAACTCTTGTGTCTGTCTGGCGCCACTCCTTTATGATTCTGCTGCTATAAGGTACATGTAAAGATTGATTTAGTAGGTTAATGTAATTAGTTAATTGCATATTTGACGAACTCGGAATAGCCCATTTGCTGGCATAATTTGGCTCCAATCCTCCATCAAGTAAACGAGATGATCGGGAGTGGACTAGAAATTTGCACAATCCTTTGACACGGCTCCTTGATTGATACCTAAGTTATCGTGTCCCAAGAAGCCTTCCACGTCATCATGTACTGCATTCAAGTTTCCCCCCGGGTCCCGATACCCCCAAATTCCGACCCCTCCTTGGACTACAATTTACTTAGGGCGAACCGGTTTCGTCCTATATACAATCATATACTCACGGTTGGTGTGGACTTACGGGTCGTGAATCCTCATTCCACGTTTAAGAGAAAATGCGAGGGTGGTCTATAAGACCTAAAATGCAAGCTGTATGCAGGTCCGCATTCTCCAGTAAACAGTACATACGAATAAATATATGTATACATACAGTTTGGGAAAGGTTTATAACTCGCAATACGAGGCTATCTACCTCGCATCCCGAGCTCGGATCTCGCGCCAAGAACTCTGCGAAGCTCTAGGTCTGGTAACCGAATATATACGTACTAATAAGGTGATACTAATAAATACTAGTAGAATAAGGTCATATTTGATAGTTTGTTTTGGAGAGCTATCGAACTCCAAGCTTTTGTTTGTTTGGTTTTGACGTTTTTATTTAAGAGAATCGTCATCTCTATTGGGTTTGGTTAATGGTCTTGTTGTAGGAGCGACCACTGCCTCCTATTGATGAACTGTATTTGTTTTAAATTTTACCTCCAGGGTTCAACATTAATTTTTTGTTCATCCTATCCCGTGATTTTCCAATTGTTTCAAGTAGTTGATTGCCACATTAGAGAGTACTCGACCCTCAAATATCTCAGGCAACTGATGGGGTTTTGTATGAGCACCCAATCAATAAAATTCAAATGTTTCGTATAATTATTCGATATAAATCTGGCTAACCCGTGATTTTTCAATTGTCGTTTGTGATTGATAAGTATTTGAGCGCACGCAGCTTCCAGCTGTTTCAGGTAACCAATAAAACTGTGCGATTATCTAATCAATGGTATTCAAATGTTTCATGTAATTTTTTTATATAAATCTGGCTAACCCGTGATTTTTCAATTGTCGTTTGTGATTGATAAGTATTTGAGAACACGCATCTTCCAGCTGTTTCGGGTAATTAATAAAATCCTTTGTGACTAACTAATTATGGCCAAGGTCGTTTTCAAACTATGCGGTTGACCCAATTCTCCAGTGATCCTTTGTTTTGTAAACAAATAATATAAACATCTCCTGACACACTAACCTAAATGTGAGATTTGTTTATTTTAAAATTCCTTAGAAGTCATTTGTGCCTCTTTACTGATTCAGTTATGATACCGTTTATTGTGCATAGTTAATTTAAATATTTTTAATTCCTTTATTGAAGTTAAACTATTTATTTCATTTTCCGAATTTAGTAAATTTACTAGGTTAAATGAAGAATAAATATAAATATATATTTAAGTACACATATCTCTATTGTCAAAATATGTTAAAAAAAGAGTACATATATTAATAAATAAATATAAAATATATGATTCTACATAGTCTGGAATATTAATAAATACATATTTTCTTTTTCAATAATATAGATATGTTCTCGGGTAGGTATTAAAAATCGCTACCATTTCGATGTTTCGATTAATAAATAAAATACATATATATAATTACATTACTCATATATGTATTCTTTATATACAATATTTTATTTTATATTTATAAATATATATACAAATATACAATATACATATATTAATGTATAATTCTTTGTTTTGTTGTTTTAATTTAATATTCAATTGATATACTTCCACTTCACAGCCCTTCTGTGTCTCCTGGGACCTGAAAATTATTTATAAAAGGAAAACTCACCCACGTCAAGGTATTTCCGGTCGGGTAGTACACAACAACCTTGATGAAGAAATCCTACCTAATTAATTGTATTTTTCAACTAATTTCAAAAAATAAATCTTTTCGACTATTTATTCCTATTTAATATTTTATTCTCGCTTGAATCGTATAAATTAGCTGATATTTAATTTTTCTTCCGAACGAAATCCTAATTCAGAAAACCCGTTGATTTAATAACACCTTTCTAGTTTAGGCTTTTGAATGATAGCTGTTTCAAATTCTTTTTCGAAATGATAGACTGATGATTAAAATTCCGGTTAAAACGACAAACACTTTTAACACTGTCGCTATACGCACGATGGATTTTAATTGAACAATTTATTAATTCTAAATTTCTTTTTATATATTTTTAAAAGAAAATTTTTTCGAATTGCGCAGACTTTTAATTATCTCGATTCTTAAAATTAATTTCTTTTCCGAACTGTTAATTTTAGAACAAAGGTTTGAGCATTTGTTATTATTTCTTTTCGAACTGTCTAGATTGTGTTTATTTTAAACTAAGACGTAAATATTTATTACTATTATTATTTTTACACAAAATTATAATCTATTTTTAAATATCAATACGCGATCACGTTCACTTTAGATTAACGATAACAAACTCTTAAATTTAATTTGAATGTTTTCACTTTGAATGAAATAATTATTTTTAAATTTTTAATTAATTCACAATTCACTTTTTGCACTTCACTTAACACTTTTAAGCACTGAGTTTAAATTATATTTATTTTCACTGTTTAACCAAATTAAACTGATTTAACAAAACTTCACTGGTGGGGTTTTCAGAATTTAGAAACTGAATTTAAGACTTATTACAAAACTTGCTAAGTCCAGGGACTTGTTCAGAATTTAACACTTAGATTATTTCACTAGAATTTTACCAATAGACGTAGTACTGCCATGTAACAACTTTTCAAACCCTCGGCGCGACTGACCTCCTGACTGATGAGTTCCATCTTTTATACCCCTCTCAGGTTCCAAAAGACGTATCTGAATTTCTCTTGATGCTTAATTCTATCTCCTATCAACTCGTAAATCCGAACATCCCTCTCATCAATATCGATTCTGCTTCCATAAGATGTTCTGCTTTCCGGCTCTGGGCGGTAGTTAGTTTTTATCTCACAAATCTAAGTCGATAGGGTCCGAATCGGGTAAGTCTGCGTTAATCGCCCAAGCTCCCTTTGTCCTCTGTTCATACAAAAATGTAGTTAAGATCTCATGATTTTGTGTTCCTTTTTTTTCTCAATTCGCGATAGGTCCATCCTCAATAACATATATATAGATCTCAATTTTATGCATCTCGTGCGAAATTGTTTAAATCCATGCTGAAATCTTTACTACGCATTTTTGAATTTCGATTCGTCTAAATTCTACTCAATTTTATTGTCCCTTATATGGGCTTTTCCATTTTCACCAGTACTTTCTCTCTTAATGCCGCAGATTTGAATTTTTCCTTATCTTCTTGGATTTTCTTTTATCCGCGACGTTTTCTTGCACAATTTCTTCTTTTTTTTCTTATGTTATTTCTCATAACTCTATAATTAATTATTTTCCAAGTCGTATTTATTTATTTCACGGATAAATTTGAATTGTATCACTTTTCTCCACTTGGATTATTCTTTATCTTCATTCTTTACCCTTTCTTTTATCTTTTCTCCACTTTTCCCGACGTGTGTGGTCTCCAGGAAAATTTCATACTTCATCTATTATTAATTAATATATAGTTTTCCACACTTCCATGGGAGATATACCTAATTAGACTCTGGGATATCTGTCATTTTTATTGCCTGACCCAATCTCCGCCCAATTTTCTATCTTTCTCATACCAGGATTCACATAAAACATATGCATTGACATCTGTTTATGATTAAAATTTTGGTACTAGACTCGTAAATTTAGTTTAATTTCAAACCTATTAATTTTTATCTCTTTTGTCTAATCTAAATACTTCCATAAGGTCCACGTTAAAGTTAATCGCTTTTCTAATCGTTTATTACCTTAACGTAAATAAAAATCATGTTCAAATTCAGATTGTTTATCCTTCAAAATATACATGAGACCGCCAACCTTTTATCTTGTTTCGACCCCTCCGTAATATTGGGTAACTCTAATATATATCTAACCTAATAATCATGAAAATGTCTACTTTTCCTGAATCTAATCTATCGATATATGTTTAATTTTACTGTCTTCTTCTAATACTCAATTTTCATTTTCCTAGAACCTTCGTAGCAGTCCAAAATATCTGTATTAACCTTCCATTCGATCGCCGCACTTTTCTAAAATGTGTATTTTTTTTGCGAGATTTTCATCCAAGATTGATTTACCAATATGTCCGTTTCATCTTAAATTGATAACGATTAATTTCCATTGTTTCCAAAACTCTCACCTCTCTTTAATACGATTTTTATCGAACATGACACCCTCCTTCTATCATAAATAATTGTACTACAGTTGAAAATTCTGCCAGTGATTTTCCTTCGCTTTTCCCGTCCTTTTTTATACTATCACGTTTATAGTTTTTCCATTGCATTTTCGTGTGTGTGTTTTTCAACTTGTAAAATCTTCAAAGCACTCGATTTCAATGGTTCGCCATCACCTAAATGCCTCAGTTATTGTAAACATTTCCAGGAGTTTGTCACCTTGAAAGTCGACGTTGACCCTAAAGTGCGTTCACCTCTAATTTCTGTGGGAAAGAAGAAGCCATTAATTATCTTTTTTTATTGCCCGATCCAAAGTTTATTCCTTTGTCCGTCGTAGACACACCTCCCTCCGCTCACTGATTGGTTACTCAAAATTTTATAGCTCTTTGTTCAGATCTATTGGTTGACAAAATTCAATATTTATTTATAGGCCTAGGAAAAGGGGAAGTACCAGTCGTCCTAGACGATTTTACGACCTCTCTGCTTTCGTCTTAGAACCTCGATATAATTTCAACTATTACAGGAGTCTACTGCAAGCAAGCTGGATCAATTCTTTCTCCGCCAGATGTCGTTAGCATGTCCGTTTTCATAAATAATTTGCATATTTTCTTGCAGCTATGGTTTATCTGTTTTTTCTTTCACTGTGATTTAAAGCCTTTCATCACAAGAGCCAAATGACAACTATTGCGGTTGCAAGAGGAAATATTTATAAAAATAATATGCATTAAATTGTAATAATGCGTTTTTAATATTCATGCTGTAATATTTATTGCTAACCGATTTATTTTGTAGATTTCAGTTGTTAATCTATAATCTATCACGCAATTAGAGTTCAATTTAGGTGGCGGGTAGAGGTACCGCCCAGTCCCGCGGTACACTGGCGGATTTTGATGATTTGCCGCGGCGCTTGTTTTTAAGTGTTAATTAGAAATGTTTTCTATCTTAATTGTCATAGTATGTATACAGATAATAAAAAAAAAATTAATAGCGAATAGTAAATAAAAACCATCAAGCCTTAAAATTGGTATTGCGTGAGTAAATGGATGGTATGTTTTTTTCCATGTACAAACCGGATAAAAACCATAACATACTTTTAAATAATTACCTTTGAGGAATTGTGAATAATTTTACTCCCACTCCATGAAAGACAAAAAAATTGTAAAAAAAGTTTTTCATGTTGAACCAAGACAACACATGTAATAAAAAAAGAAAGTTTTTATAAGAATATTTTCCATGCGTAAAAAAAATAATAATAAGTACCCACATAAACAATATAACTTGATTTCGCACATTTTCAATCACACCGAAATACCACAGCGTAAAAGGGCGCCCCCATTGATGTTAGTCTATGGGCGCCCCGTATGTCTCTGTTCTACGACCCATCACAGAGTAATTATTATAAGAGTATTGTCTGTGGTGATTTTTTTACTTTTATTATAAATATCGATGCATAAACAACGCGAATCACCGCATCAGTAATACATTATTTATCCATTCGTATTACACATCGCGATCGAAATGTTCGCACAACTTTTTGGAAATAATCAAAAGAAAGCGATGCTATCTTAAATTTTCATAAATCGAGTGGAGGTTGATAGTAAAAAAAAACATTAATAGGAAAATAAAAAGGGGTGAATTAGCAATAAAAGATAAAAATTTCTTTACTATAACCCTTTTGAAAAACGTCTTAAGATTTTACCGAAAAATACGCCTGCTGTACATCAAAAAAAATTGGATTTCCATTTGAGAATATTTTGAAGTATTATACATATTAATTAGGTTCCAGGTCTGCTCTATTATTGTAACATTCAACAATGTCATTGTTACTAACTTACATATTTTTTTATTTTTTTTTATTTATTGAATATACAAACACATTACAATAATTTACAAATGTAGATATTTTGAGGCTGATTGCGAAAAAATTTGAAATTTTTAACAAAAAATTTACCCAACTCAATTGAGAAATTATTTCTCGTGTTTGAGTTGGGGAGTGTTGTGAGTCATTATGGTTTATAGGTTGTAAAATTTCACTAGTTGATGTAGCTAAAAATTAACAAAATAGCTATAAAACTAGATGATAAATTCGATAACACTATATAATTAAGAAAATAAGAAATTTAATTACAAACTAAAAAATAAAAAATATAACTTAAATAATATAATAGTCATTAAACTTAGAAAAAATAAGATATAAAAATATATAATTAAGAAAAATAAGAAATTTAATTACAAACTAAAAAATAAAAAATATAATAGTTATTAAACTTAGAAAAAATAAGATATAAAAATAAAAATGTACTTATTAGGTATGAAATAATAGTAGGTAGGTACAGTACTGGTAGTAAATTGTTCAAAGACCGAGCTGGCAATCTTGTATGAAATGGGTACTTAATAAAATGTAACAACAATAAACGCATATTAGCACATATTAGGAAGCGGATAATATAAATATAGATGATATGTATTTTTTTTTAAATATTAAATTTTGTTTATATTTTTTTTTTTTTTTATTAATCATTAATCAATTTTCCTAAATTCATAACGTGAATTTAGGAAAATTTAATCAATAAAAATTACAAATGAGTTCATATAAACAATTTTTTGAAAAATGTATCCAATGAAATTAAAACTTGTGATTACCGTTGGGTTTATCTAAAAGTTGTTTGATTTGTGATTTGAAAGTTTTGTAATTTTTTTCAGTTTTAATTTTATCCGGAAGGGCATTAAACAATTTTATACCTTGATAAGTATAATGGTGTTGACCAGCACTAGTATTACATTTAGGAATTTCTAAGTTACCACGTGATCTAGATCGGTTACTTATTTTTGTAGAAATTGTTGAATTGAAATGGTCTTTATGAATTTGTAACAGTGCATTCTTTTTAAAAATTTTGTTTAAGCTAAGAACCCTAAACGAGTCAAACAGCTCTGTGGTTGGAAATATCGATGGTTTTCTTAGGATGACTTTCAAAATTAACCTCTGAACCTTTTCTACAGGTGAAAGGTTAGTTTTGAAAGTCCCTCCCCAACCGATTATACCATATTGTAATATGGATTGGGCAAGAGAAAAATATATAATTTTAATCATATTATATGAAAGGATGTTTCTCAATCTAATAAATAAGTAAATAAGTTTTCTTACTCTGGTTGCCGTATTTTGGACTTGTTCGTTCCATTTTAAGTGTCTATCTACTATGATACCCAGATACTCTATACTATTTTTGCATGTTATTGGTAAACAATTTACATTACCGCATTCTTTTTTATTTTCACATTGTGATGAATGGATTTTAATGGTTATATTGTTTTCAAAATTTTTTTCCTGCAAAGAGAATGGGATGAAATATGTTTTCTCGGTATTTAGTGAGAGACAATTTAGGTCGAACCATGTTTTGAGTATGTTTATATTGATATTGGCTATCCTCATTGTTTCCTCCCATGATTTTCCTTTTGTGATAACTACAGTGTCGTCTGCGTAAAATATGATATCTCCAACAATGGGAAGAGTGAACATTTGATTTACATATATAATAAAAAGGATTGGACCGATGACAGTTCCTTGCGGAATGCCAAAAGATGAGGTTTTGGGTTCACTAAGGGTATTATTGATTTTGACATATTGGAATCTCTCTTTTAGGTAACTTTGGAACCATGATAGTACTATTCCGTCCAATCCAATTTGTTTTAGTTTCTCAGTGAGTTTTGAGTGTGATATGCTATCAAATGCTTTGCGGAGATCAATGAAGATTCCAAGACACTTTTCTCCATTATCTAATTTTTTCATTATTGTTGATGTCAATTTAGCAATCGCATCCTGTGTGCTGAGATTGTCCCTAAATCCGAACTGGTTTGGGCTTATTATCTTCTTATCTTTTATGTAGTTGTTGAGTTGTTTTTTAACAATTTTTTCATAAATTTTAGCTATATTTGATGTGAGTGCTATGGGACGGTAGTTAGAAGTGTTTTTTTCGTCACCAGTTTTAAAAACAGGGGTCACAATAGTCTTCTTATAATTGTTCGGGAATATGCCCTTCTTCAGACTAACATTTATTATATGAGCAATTGGTTTGCTGATTATCTCACGTACAGTTTTTAATGTTTTTACAGTTATGTTGTCGTAGCCAGGGCTCGCTGATCCTCGTAGACTTATTATAGCGTTTTCAACTTCTTTATCAGTTACTGAAGCAAATGTGTGGAAACCTTCTTCAAAAGTTGGGTTTAGCTCTGGTTGTTGAGTTTGTTTTTTGTCTAGGATAATATTACTAGCAAGATTAGCGCCGACATTAACAAAATAATCGTTGAAGATATCACCACAAAGTTTTGGGTTTTTTTCTGTGTCAGTATTGATTCCTTGATGAGTAACTTCTTTTGGAAATTTTTGTTTTGTGTTTTTGTTGGTTATTGTTTTGATAATTTTCCAGAACTCTTTGCTGTCTTGACCAGCATTTTTTAATTTATCACGAAAATACTTTTCTTTAGTCAGTCTAATTAAAAGCGTAAGTTTGTTTCGACATTTCTTGAAGAAAGTAGCGATTTTTTCGTCGTTAGGGAATTTTTAGACTGGTGATAGTATTTTTCCTTATTTCTGATTGAAATCACTAATCCATGGGTTATCCATGGTTTTATTAATCTGTGTTTAGATTTTGTTTTAGAAATAAGTATTTGTGTAGAAAGGTTTATGTGATTTAGGAAAACAGTTTCGAAATTCTCCGCACAAGTATTTGGATTTTCCGATTCAGTTATTGATGCCCAGGTTTCCATCTTAAGATTTGTTTCTAAAGTTTTCATATTTAAATATTTTTTTTCTTGTTTTTTTTTGTCAGTTTTGTTGGGGTTGGTACTTTTTTTGTCTGTGTTGTTAACGAATATACAGGTGTAGTGGTCAGTTATGCTGGTTTTCCATAATATCGACATGTTTTTTTCAGTATTATTTGAGTTGCACCATATGTGATCGATACAGGAAGGGATTTGTCCACTGATATTTCGTGTTGCATTATTTATATATGATTTATAGTTTAGCGAAGTCATTACATTTATATAATCATCTTTCGTTTTGTTTTGTACCCAGTGTCCGATATTAATGTTAATGTCACCAACAATAATATTAAAGGTACTTTTTTGACTCAGTAATAATTTTTCGATTTCTATAATGAAATTTGTGGGATTCGATCCGTACGTCCGGTAGATGGCAATAATATGGTACATAATGTCGTTCACTTTTACACTCAGTTTTAAACAGTTTGCTAATTGCATTTTAATTTCTGTGACAGTGACATTGTTATATTTATTTAGAATGAACACCGCTATACCACTGGTTTTATTAATATAGGTAGTTGACGAAAAGTATGTGTAATTCGGAATACTGTACAGTGTGTCAGCGTTATTTATATTTAAGTGCGCTTCTGTTAAAACAATGAGGTCCGGTAATGTTTCAAGAAGGTTTAGTGTTACTACAAACTCATCTAGGTTTTTTTTTAAACTCCGGATGTTTTGGTGCAGAACAATGAAAGCACTTGGGACTTTTTTTAGCAGATCTCTACAATGTTGTGAATCTTCGCAAATGTGCTGTGAAACATCTGTTAATTTGTCAATTTCCTCGCCTAGAAAATCATCCATCACTTATTCATAATCGATTCTCTGTTGAGCTATGATAACCATTCGTTTTCGGTAAGTACATTTTTCGCTATTCGCACTGTGTTCAGTATTGTTTTTTGTTCCGAATAAATTGTTGTTTTTGTCGCAGTTGTAGCATTTGACTATATCTTTGGTTTTTTCGCATTCACTAAATTTGTGGTTTTTTGCACAGTGTATGCATCTAGGCTTATTCATTTTGTTCAGGCATTTTAGTGATGTATGTCCGAAACCAAGGCAGTGGTAACATTGCATTAAGGGATTGCAATCTTCTATGTGCGCTCGGACAAAACCATTATTGACCCTTTGTTTATCAAGTAATATCTTTCGGATTTGGCCTGTTGTTTCTATTATTACATTGCGCAGTTGGTCACTTTTCTTGTTTTTTAATATTTTAGTTACTTTAATTGAATCATTTGGAGCATCACTTAGTTCATTGTTTTGCAACAAAAAGTCGTTAAGAAAATTATCTTCACTATACTCCCCTCCCACACCTTTGATGACCATGCACGGTCTCTTCTTTTTTAATTCTGTAGCAGATATTCCGTTTTTATTTTTATTTATTTCCGTTTTTAGTTTGTCTGCGTCTTCTTTTTTCGAGCAAGTCATAATTATTTTATTGTTTGATGCTTTTTTGATCCCATTTATACCAATTCCTAGGTTAGGTGCTTTGATTGTTTTAGTAATAATTTTCTTTATGTCCTCAGATGTTTCTTTGCCTTCTGCAGCAATCATAACGGCATATTTGGGTTCTTCGATTTGTACTGTTCGTTCTTTTAGTACCATTGCGTACGATTTCGGTTCATTATTTTTTTCGAGTGTGGTGATAACTTTTTTTTGAAGATCTATTATTTGTTCCTGGAAATTGTTTCTCTCTTGTTTCCAGGTTTCTTCTAAGAGGTTTATGGTTAATTCGAGGTTATTTCGTACTTTCGAATCTTTTACGGTAGTTATATTTTTTAGGTCACTTTTAATGTTTTCGATTAATTTTAGCACGTCCATGATATGTTAAAAACTTGAGCAGCCGTGCACAAAATGCACGTCACTCCGGGTCAAACTATGTGACAATACTGATATAGTTATATAACTTACTAAAGATATATTCTGTAATTTTTTGATGAAATAAATTAATTTAAATAGAATTTAGTGAGATTTTTAATATTAGTGGTTAAACGAACAACATCATTAGAGGGGACCCCACCACTGTCCTAACGGCATTATAAGGAAACATATTTTATGGTTTCCTCCTTCACCGCACACGTCAAGACTCTATTTTTTTTATTTAACGAAGTTACATTTTTTTAACGACTCTAGACCCTCCAATGCAAGCAGTATGCAAGTATTTATATAGTTAGTTTAATGTTACAGACACCGCAATCTGAAATAGAAGAGATTTTATTTATTTATTTATTCATTGACGCCCTTTTTCGGGGCTTTTAATTGAGAATATTAAGAAATATACATGATTTATTGTACATAACTGAATTGCTTCATTAACAAAATTTTATATTTGTCTAAACATAAATTGAAGATGTCCACTGACTTGGTATAATTGTTTCCCTCCATTAGTATTCTGGTCAAAGAGGAATACATATGGTAGTTAGTCCCAGAATTTCTGCACTGAAATAAATCCTGACTTCTAGTATTACGTTGTGGAATCCGAAAGCTTATGAATTCTAGCATATACGGACTATCAACTAAATCATTTAGAATATTATATAGAAATACCAAGTCAGTGAAAAATACGTAGAGATAACGTAAAATACAAAGAAAGGAGATCTATAATGAAATATGTAAGTATACAAGATTATGAACTTGCATCGTCGCGTACCCAAGACAGCTAAACTGCGTTCTCCGGGCATTAGGCCATTGAGAAAACATTAGTAAAAAAAATTTAAAAAACATTTCGGAAAATGCTGTGATGAACCAAGGTCTCTCCCGAGGTAAATGATATAAACCGTCATAGTAGAGCCATCTATCGGCACAGACACATATGAATTACAGGGAACTGCATACAAAGGTGGGGGAGTTTCCTTTAGGGTTGCGACGGAAGGGTTGGATTGCCCAATCATGGTCACATAAAAAAAGGGGGGCGCGACTTTCTGACAGGACAAAGGAAATTACAGATAGGGGGTGTGTTTAGGCTTTGATTTATATGGCATCG
Organism: Hesperophylax consimilis; assembly: GCF_061612785.1. Taxonomy (NCBI): domain Eukaryota; kingdom Metazoa; phylum Arthropoda; class Insecta; order Trichoptera; family Limnephilidae; genus Hesperophylax; species Hesperophylax consimilis. The sequence continues at coordinate 25,585,636 of NC_142836.1, read as the reverse complement.
ACCTTGGAAATATTCCCACCAAATGATTAGGTGAACGAACGTAGCTGGATTCAAGGTTGAATCACTTGACATTTAGGGGTTCAAAACCTTTTTTTAGAGGCGTAGCATCACTGGAACGGGGCGGGATTTGGTGGCAACTCGAGGTTCAAAGAAATAGAAATGTTGTCGATTTCTGGCACTCGAAAGTGTTGATTTTGGAAAAAAATTCAAACATGGTTTTGCATCATTTAGACAGTAATAATCGTTATCAAAAGTACTAAATTTTACACGTGGCTTATGGAAGACGAAAATACATTAAAATTAATAGATAAACGATTAGCAGAGGAATTATGACCAAGTACATACGGGTTTGTTATGAAAGGGACTTGAAACCTCTGATTAATGTGAGGTGAGAGGAGAGACAAAGACAAAATATAGGCGTGTGGCAGGATCATTAGGGTCAACACCCAAAATTACAGAGAGGGGTCGTGAACATCCAGTAATAATTCTTGGAATAAAACTGGCCAAAGAAATAAACAGGTTATCAAACCAATGCAGTCTCGGACGGAGAGAAAAAAAAGATAAGCGACATGATGTGTACTGGGGCGTCTCAACTAAAGCAAGTACCGATGGGAGCCTTAGATAGAAAAAATCGGTGAAAGATGGAATAGTTGTATTAAACCAAGGGTAAGGGAAGAGAACTAAATGTTAGATGTAGAAGACGATCGTACGCAAGAGATTTAGCATACGGTGGAATGGGAATGGTTGTCAGAAGTGATCGATTCGGAAGGTAAAGGGAGGGACGGACGTGTACACCATTTAATTCGACAAGAGGCGAGTTGCAAATTCTATTTTCACACGGAAGAAAGAAGACTGAAGGTAGGCTGTAGGAAATACTCACGAAAACGGAGAATTAAAAGGAAAATTTTGACTAGTTACGCGTAAGAGGGTGTCTTAGCGCGCTAAAGGAAAGGTCATCAGAACACACATCACGGACCAAATAGGGACGCGAAAAATTTAAATTAGAAAAATAGGTCAATTCAGACGGATTAAAATGCATCTACCAGATGAGGCGAACTTGATAATTTCACCAGTACGGGCCTGTGTTGTGAAACGGCAAATGCCCGTTTTTTCTGAGAAACGCAGAAGTATAGACCTGATAAGTTTTAAGTGACACAGAGGATATTGGGCGAGAAAGATAGGGCCGTAGCGCTTCTATAAAGGTGGGATTGCAATGACAAACGTAATTAATTACTGTTATAAAACAGCGTGCACGGGCACAAAACAGGATAGTTCGTCACAAATCGCCGGGGACCTTTTAAAGGAGTATACGCGTCGCACTACGAGGAAGTACCACTTGGTAATTATCATGGACTTGGCAAGATTTCTAGTCTAACAATTAGTTAAACTCAGTGTATCACGGGTCGCCGTAACTTTCAAAAAATATACACGTCGTGCTACGTCTTATTATCACTTGGTAATTTATTCTGGACTTAGAAATTTTCTGGTCAAAAAAAAAAACATACAGTTCAATTCAGTGTTTGAAGAAATTAGACTCAGTGTCCTTGACGTAATAATAGATTCAGGTTGAAAAATTTAATTGGTTTAAATTCAGTAATTAAAATTAATAAACCCAAAATTTCTTCTCGAATAAAATAGAACGCAAGTGTTAAAATCTCTCGCTTCACTTTGATGAAGTCTCAGACTCAAGTTAAATTTATAATTGGAAATCTATATACCTAAGTGTCTTGCTATCGCGTGTTAGGCTCGATCGAAGCCGTGTTACAACAAAAATATTTCAATAATTACTAGGTTAAGGAGGGAAGATCGAAGTACATTCATTACGGCAAATAACGAGGGTAACACAATCAAAATTAGGAAAATAAGATTGGGGATATCTCAGGTGAAAAAAAAATATTAGGTATAAACTTAGGGTAAATCTAGTGATATTTGCGAACACCCCGTTCTAAATGGCAACGGTTGTGTAAAATCCCACCTGGATGTTGCATTTAGCGGGTAGGGGCTTGGTAAGTGTTTTTATTTCCAATTCAATACAACCAAATTCCCAGATTAACTTGGAACGCGCGGTGCTGATATCTGCCGATTGACAACTACTACAAATCCACTTTAATATGTACATAAAACCAACATGTCAATTTTCAGGACTCCCCGACAAGATCAATATTATTACCCTCAAGCCTTACCTCATTCCCAAATTTACCCCTCGACTTAAACTTCATAGTTGGTTAATGTCTGATAGTGTCGCTGCAAATCCGTATCCCACAAATACGGACTAGTCAGAAGGATTTTTTTTCTCACGCTATCACGTGAGAGGGGTTGCCAACGTGGACGGATCGGACCAACGGAGCGCTGGGGGACTACTCCCTCTGACGGGGCCGTGTAGAGTGATTGGGCGCGAAAGTGGAATGGAAATAGTGATGCCAACTGGTAATGAACGGGGACATGGCCTGCAGTTGGGGCGTATAGGATGAAAGCACTTTGGACGTCTGTGAAAATCCACGTGGAGGGCGACGGCGTGATATTACGTGGGAATAAGTCCGCAGCGCTATCACATTATCCAATGGTGTCGACCGGGAAGCTGATGTAAGCCAACTGGAACGCTCCCTTGGCGGAATTACAGCAGCTTCTTTGAGGTGAACTGTAGGTCTGACAGCACGTGGGAGATCAAGCTTCATCAGGCAAAACCTACACGACACACTTTTTGCGTTAGTATCATGATATGGGATGCAATTACCTTCCCCATCTAGACTCAGTAAAGTAGTTCGTCCGGAGGAAAGGGCGTTGGAGCGATTTCGGAAATGGCGTGATGACTTAATTCGCTTTCTCTTGGACGTGAACGGATCCGATAGGTCAGGGTACCTTTATGAAATGGGTTGCCAGCTATGGGGTATAGTCTAGCCACGTCGGAGTCAGCGTTTGATTTCTGATCACCATCCACCGTTCTCGTATTTGGTCAGTGGAGGAGCCAACGTATTTTGAAAAAATATTTCGATCATATAGCTTACCCCTTCTCCCCCCACCCCCCTCTCATTCCTTCCCTTTAAAAGATCAAGTGTCGAGTAACAAAATTAATATATGTTAAAACAGATGGAGGCGACCCCGGAGCTGAGATGGCGAAAACCGACGTTATATGCATGTCAATACTATACTATACTAATTTGTACAATAACGAAACTATTTCATGTCCTCGGATTTATTTAAGGTCGGCAGGGCTTAAGAGGAAAAATTTACAAGTGATTACTACTGTATTAGAGTTAGGCGAACTGTAGGGGACAAGAGTGGGCTAAACGCGGGGTCTTATGAGAAAGTTTAAAAAATTTCAATGGTAAGGGGATCATTCACTCTAATTTAAACAAATCAGGATTACCACAAATATATGCATTAATAGCCCGTTCATATCTCATATGAATTTCAAAACAATAAAAAAAACACAAGGCTGAAAAAGGGGCATTATTGCGAGATAACTCTTAAGATCTTCTACCGTATGTTCCATACGGGGATCGAAAGGCTTAGCTAGGGTCTCCTCTTAGGTAGTCCTTTAAAGGGCGCCATCAACAGCTTAGGAAAATCGAAGGGCAATGACCAGGATGTTACAACATTTTGCAGATCAGACAGGAGAAATAATCATTATTTTAACGTAGGTATAAATGTAGAAGGCAGGAAACATTACAATGCTGATCAGAAGGCAACATCGCCCCAGCGCTCAAACTTCAGACATTGTTCGCCGCCGGGAACCATTTACCGGATTCCCAACACCTTTACCGTAAGTCACCCCATGTGGTACGCTAAGTTTGGTGAATTAGTAGGGGTGCCCAGGGTCGTGAGGTGAGGTTTGTCCAGGCCATGGCAGCGCGGCTGAGGCATCTGCCGATCAACTGCGTGTCGGGCTAGATCAGGAGAGGACATTTAGGCGATAACCTTTGACCTCTCCTGCCGGGCTCTCTCGACTTGTATAATCTTGGAAATAAAATTACGAAATCATTTATTAATATTAATCGCGTTAGAAATTATGACAGCTTTGGTATCGGGTAGGTGGCGAACAGAGACGCACATATTATGTAACAGAAGGAAATTGATTTGGCCCGGAAATATTGTCGTAGTATCGGTAACCGAGCGATCTCACCGGCAAGACAGGCAAATACATCGACAAAAAATAGGCAACACACGACGCAATACGGAAATCTTGACAGAAATTCCCGTAAAAACTTGTTCATTTACCGTAGCCTTAGTACAAGTTTTTCCGACCTTATTAAATAAAAGGAGGCGAGATAGGTAGGTGCCTTCATTGATCACGATACTGTCACGCATTTTAAAGTTTATTTTTCGTCCGTTTATTTTAACTCCCACACTAGCAACATTTAGGGCTGGAATTTCAGGTGCGTTATGCTCTTCAAATTATGAATTTATTTTCGTCAAGTTGCTTTCTGGTACCTAGACAAATTGATAACATTCCTATGTAGGTATGTATATTTAAATACCGAACCTTGGTAAATTGGCTCAACCAAATGTAGGGGACAAGATTTAAAAATATGTAATTAAATATATACGTATATTTTATTCCTTGTAATGTGTCTCATGTGTTTTATTTTTTTTTATTTCTTTTTATTTAGGAAGCAAACAGTCGTATAGAAAAAAATTATAACAGTAAACATTCATATGTTCTAGATTCTAGACCAATTAAGTTCCATTGAGTTAAATGTTGATTTAGTATTTTTTACCTACACAAAATATTAAATGGCAAAAAAATAAACATAATAAAGAAATACATAAAATTAAAAACAAATAGAAAAAATACAACTGTTCGCATAGCTATACTATTCACTACGGGTGATAATAATGTAATTTTCACAACAAAAAAACCGAATAAAATAAAAGTATTTTAATTTATTAATTTATTAAGCTGAATTTTATATGATATCAAGTTATGGTTTAAAATGTCTACATCTCGTAAGGCATTGTGAGTTTCACAGATACGTACTATTACAGAGTTTTGCGCGTATTTGGATTTACTATGTGGTATTCTAAATAAATCGTTCGATCTGGTGTTTTGCTTGGGGCAACGATATGCAATCCTTTCTAACAGATATGATGAATCAACAAGGCAGTTCACGATTTTGTGTAAGAATAATGCATCAGAGATTTTTCTACGTTTATATAAAGTGACAGGGACAAATCGATGGTCACTAAAACGATACGATAGGTGTTTCATAAATTTGTTCTGAATATTTTCAATGCGATCAATATATGTTTGATATTGAGGATTCCAAATTACTGAGGCGAATTCTAGTTGTGACCGTACATATGACATAAATATATAACAGAATTAGGGTGTGTGCTACCGTAAAAGGCTTTGTAATGCGAATAATGAAACCCAATTGCTTATAAGCTTTTTTTAGAATATTTTCAATATGATCCCTAAATAACATTTTAGAATCTAGTATTACTCCAAGATCTCTTATTGTTTCTAGGTATATTAAGTGCCTCATTACCGGGTTACGTAAATTTGTTTGCTACGTACCGGTTCCGGCCAGATGTTACCCTTGTTGGATTCTACCTTTTATCCCGTTAGAATTCGTATGATTTTGGTTCCTGCTGCGAGCTGTAGAACCGGAATAATTTTTTTTTTTTTTTTTTTTTATATCATATAAACAAACAGTACACATTGATTACAGTGATGGAACAATTAAATATTTCAAGGTGGGTACCTATGATACGTTTCTTTGTAATGTACAACTCATTTGTGATATGTTTTTGTATTTATTAATAAGGTGTGTGGTGTAAAGGTGTGTGTATGTATATGTGAGTGACTGTGTATATGTATGCGCATTGAACAGTTTATCTCATTGACATGATGCTCCTTTTAACTTTGGGCAATGAATCCGAAAAAATGTCGATGCTATAGTTTAGACAAATATTATTGAATGTACCAAGAGCACAGTTAATTGGCGAATTGGACGCTATAGCTCTGTATGTCATGTCCTAAAGGTTTGTTAGAATTAATTGGGGACAAAAGATCATTACAGTCGTATAATTGTTTAAAATTCTAAGAATAAATTGTAAGTCAGCTACTGCTCACCTTTGTTGCAAAGATTGAAAGTTTTATTCAAAGTTATTGTTGAATTTGGAGGTAAGATTTTATATATATTTGTTTTATGTCCCTACAAGTTTATATTGTGGATTCCAAATTGGCCAGGCATATTACAGTGTACTTCTATAGGTAGGACAAAACTGAGCATTTTATACGACCTATAAACGATTGAGTCAATGTGCTTATTAAATATGTGTTTTTTATCAAAGTAAACACCATGATCTTAACATTTCGTTTTGCAGATGACTGGAGCGTTGTTGAGTGAATATGAGTACTTAATTACAAGTTTATGTCTAATGAATGTGACATTTAAAAAACGTTGATATCTAAACAGTTAACTTTGCAATACTTGCAAAGCCTTTCTATGTCACTTTGTAACGCTTCATAATTAGAGGGGAAATGAACAATATTAGAAAATTTTCATGTCGTCAGCGTAACGTTCTTAATCTGAATTTCGAAAACATGATCTAATATCATTTATATAAATATTGAACATTAGCGGACCTAGGTTCGCTAATCCTTGGAGGACACCAGATATTACCTCGATAGACTTTGAGAAGACACCGTCGATTAAGATTACCTGATTACAATTACTAATGTAGGAACATATCACCATGTATATCGAGTAAGACGAGCTTTTTCAAAAGAATTGAGTATTACGCTGTCAAAGGCCTTAGGGAAGTCTGTAAACTTAGTATCAACCTGCTCCTTGTCGTCGATATTACTATTCAAAAACTTTGTAAAAAGGGCCAGGTTAGATGTAGTAGACCGAACTTTCATAAATCCACGCTGATTGGGTGTGATGATTGTGGAAATAGCCGAGTATAATTGATCAAAAACATTTTTTTAAAGAACTATGATTAAAACAAGAAGTTGTAAAATCAGACGGTAGTTTTTAACGTCATGCTTATCACCGGATTTCTAGAGAGGAAACATTATTTTTGTTAGTGATTACTATATTAACATATATTTACTACCGTTGCGTATAGTAATTCCGGGTAGCCTGTCGATTCACGGTCTTTTTTAATATCTGTGCTTGAAAGTTATTCCTATGTGATTTCTTCGTTTATTGAGGGTCCTCCTTATTATTGACATTGTGTTGGAATTTCACTTTTAAAGACCGTTGCGAAGTAATGTGTTCCAGGGTAGGGAGATTTTCTTTGCGTCTTAACATAACACCATTTTTTGAGGATATTTTGTATATTTGATTCCAATCGAGCAATATGGGCGTTATGAGTAAGAGTAGAATTTTTATTTTGTCTTTTGCGGAGTAATAAGAAAGATTGATAATCCTATGGATTCTTGTAGCTTTTCCAGGCACGAAAAAACTGTATTTTTTCTTTCGTTATATTAATTAAAGCCCATTTTGGAAATTCGATTGATTTGGTAACATTTTTGGAACCAGATCATCTATTAGGGCATCAATAATATCATAAAAATACCGCAGTGTCCACGTCTTATGCATTAAAGACAGAAGACCAATCCCCATTTCTAAGAGCGTCATTGACTACTTTATAGTTAACTTTGTTAAACAGTATGACTATCTGGGATTTTGGATAGTATCAGGGAGAGAAATATGAATATCGACTATGATACATTTATGATGTGCATCTTCCATTTCCAGTGGAGAGTCGGCAGCGGAGACGATGACTGTAGTGTTACAAAGCACAAGATCTAAAATTCATCCGTGAGTAGGTATTTGAAATTTTGTTATACTGTGTTAAATTTGAGAATAAAAGGCAGCTAAAGAGGTAGATGCATGGTTATCTATACTACGTGGTTGACACCTGGAGTTCCAGCTCACACTTGGCATATTGAAAAAAAATGTCATTTCGAAATCAGTAGTTAAGTCTCATATGGCAGGCGTATGACTATTGATGATAGAGAACTGCTGTGCATTAGATAACTTAGGATTAACTCTCCTGGTAAATAAGGGCAACAAATATGAATATTCGAAATGCTATGTTTCGTATGAGTTAGTAATTGTTAGTTTTATCGGTAATGTTCATGAATTTTGAGATCGAACTTTACACTATTTTTATACATATATATCGACGCCTCCCCCTTTGGTTTTACTCGTTTTGGTTTTGGTTTTAGAGTAGCATCTCTGTCATTTTTATGTACGTTATGCTACGTATACATACGCGAGCTGAACTGTCGAACTAAACCTCAACTTATGGGAAAGGAACAAAGCAACCGCAAAGGGCGCGAAACGCCGCTTGCTTCGTTCCTTTCCCGTAACTCGTGGCTCAGTTCGCGTTCAGTTCGCAAATGTATACGTACCATTTTAACGGCAATAAAACATCTCGTCATCGGATGTGCTGTCAACTAACCACCTCTCACTCAATAAGATTATGTCGAATTTGTTGATCAGAACAATTTGGTTTTGGATCGAAGGCTCCGTATATATATACATATACGTATGTTTATATATGGTGTTATGCGTCATATAAGTGGGTAACCAGTATCCAATTTCGAATCCAGGTAAATAGATTAATATTTAAAAATTAAATAGAAATAGTTGAGATGAAGATATCACGATGATTACTCAGCAGCCTAAAGTCCACAGTGGCGTGCATATTTTTCAATTTGTGCAGATATGAGAGTAGATGAGTTAGATGAGTGATGTGCAGAGTTAGAGTTCAATATGAAAAACGGTATAAGTTGGAAGATAAAAATAAATTCATTTTAATCAAAATTAAGATTAAAATAAATCTTTTTCATTTTTCTAAGAAAATTTCTTCTGAAAGCTTATCACTCTGTGATGTCATTATTTGTGTTTTAATATAATAACATAAATCATTGAGTTAAATTATTTAGTATGGTTTGACTTGAGACGTGGTTAGCGGGAGAGTTAACATTATTCCTTATATATTTTTTGAGTTTCGTACCCATAAGAAATCAAAAAATTTAATTCTTAAGCTGATCTTGGTATCGATTTATTCTCTGTCAAGGTGATCATTTGTAAAAAATTTACCTCTGCTGCTATTCCGTGTTGAGAGTGTTGGCTCGGATCTAGTGATGAATTCGATGTCCTCTTCTTTAATTATTTGTCCAACGTTAGATGCATTTTGCAGACTGGCTGTTATGTATTCATCTTTATTTTCGATAAGACCGAAGATTTTAATATTATACAATCAATATTATGATAGCTTCTGGCCTGAAGAATGTTTTAAAAAATAATTATCATTGAAATGGTGACATTTCTTTGAACAAATTATATAATTCGTTAAAATAAAATTTAAAATGTTTTGTAGGTAGGTACGTATTTATTCACTTACTTACAAATCTTATGATTTCGGAGAAAATTTTGGTTTTGATTTAGTATGAGAAAATTAGAAGTATTTTGAAAGCATTAGAGATCTGCTGTAAGTTCGCAGAACTAGTAGTAAATAATACAATAAAGTTCGTCGTCCCACGGGTCCGAAAGAAATACTGACGAAAAGACACAAACCGAATGATGAAAAGACCCTGCGCAGAAAATTAAGTTCGCTAAAGTATGTTAAAGGTCTGCAGCACAGTTCGGTGTGGAACTTTTTTTGGGCACGGTCTTGCAGCATTCGATTGAAAAAACAGACCAAATGTACATAATTTTGTTTTTTTTTAATAATATTGTTTTAATACTTCTTTCATCGGTAAGTTCTTTCATCGTTGTTCTGTTACTGCTAAAACATCATGTGTGTTTATAAAATGTTCAGCTACTCGTGTGTGCTATCGCTAAACTCTCCCCCGAGTATTCTCGTGAGGGGAGACGCAGGGACGCATCTGCCGGCCGGGGCTAGAAGCTGCCGCACACGATTACGGGCAAACTTAGAGGTTATTGGTTGGGAGTTGGGAGCGATCAACTATTGAGTTCACCGCAAAGACAAGGGGAGCCATTCTAGCGGGAGGGGGCGGGACACACGACCTGACAGCTTTTAGCTCCGTTGGCTGCACTGGGTAAAGGTACCCACAGACTACAGACAGCGCTGCTGCTACGTGAACTTTCACAGGAATTCAGGCGAGTAACTATGAGAATCCAAAAGAAAAGAGCAAGAGTTCATTTTGTGTTTGGCGCAAATTGAATCTGTTTCTCCATTAAACGAACTCTTCTTGTGTGGGTGCTTATGGGAGAGTACCTAAGTGCTCACATTCTGAAGAAGGCGGGTAGGTACATATTAAATAAATAGGTAGGTATATGATTGTTTTACTACATTCCTTACAGAACTTTCAGTAAATTGTGAAAATAAAAGAGCAAGAGTTCATTTAAGGTTTTGTACAAAAATTAAAGAGTTTTCACGACTAAACAACGCTTCTTACGTGGGTACCAAGATAATATTTTAGAACAGCTTCACACAAAAGAGGAACTATCCAATATTATTGGTAAATTATCAATAGTTTTATGTTTTGCCGGTCCTTTCAAAGCTTTTATCTAATATTTCCCAAAAAATATAGCCAGATGGAATTGGTTTACCTTCCAGCCTGCAAACACGATTCTATCACTTCGCCATCAACCGAACCCTGAAATAGGATTTCCCAAAAAATAGGTGTATAGGTAGGTACCTACTAGGTTTTCAAAACAGCAGATGGGAGAATGGAACCGAGAAAATTGGAATTACCTAATGATAATTAATGTCGTGACGTCAAAATATCATACTGCATAAACAAAAATTATTTTAAAAATAAGAAAATGGGTGCGAATTGTTTTATAAGACTTAATATAATGGTTATTTACAAGAATCTCTGCCATACCCACCTAAATATTAGCAGGACTCGTTGAAAGCTCAACGAAAAATGTTTACCGATAATTGAATAAAATTCCGACTGTGAAAAAATGCGTGGCATTTAAATCGGATGGGACCTGTTGGGACTTCCCGCCACTCCTCGCCGCTACTTCCCGCCGTAGCATTATACTATTAGGATCTCTGTGGGCCTCTGCTTCAAGCTCCGTACTCTCTACTCTCTGCTCACTAGGCTGGGCCATCAAGATACAAGCGGTTTTCTTTAGATATCATTCTTTTGCGATCTCAAAGTGGCGAATGTCTACATAATATTTAGATTATTTATTTTTTCAGATTTAATTTCCTCTTTTGGCTCCACATCACAACCTAAAAATGGGACATTTATTGATTTTGTGAAAACTTGTGAATTGACATTTTTTAAATGAACGTCAAATTCACGCTTAAGTAACTGAATTACTCGAGTGTGGCCAATAATAGGATATGGAAGCCATTTTCCACGTACCACCTCATTATGAAAACAAAACTCTCGCAGCCGCTGTCTGAAGTTCAAAAGTTAAACTTAAAAAACGCGTTCTGGTGTAGCTACCTTCTCAAAAATACATTCCAAAACTTTTACAATTTGTCATGTGTTGGTTGGGGAGGACACTAGATATTATTTTATAAATGCAGATGTATTCTTGCAATATGTGTAAATAATTAAACTTGGGGCAAACAAACGAAAAAAGCGCATCAAGCAAGAGAAAATATAGCATATGTGCATGTAAAAATTAAGTAGTCATTTGTAACCTTAAGTGAACAAATTACTAAAATAAAATTAATAAATATTAAAAATATTTTGAAAACTTTGGCCTCTGGCATAGGGTCAAAACTAGTAAAGATTTTTTGCATTTAGTATCCGATAATCAACTTTTGAGGCCTCCGACGTGTCCAAACTCGAAAAAAGCCCGGCCCGGCCTACTGGAAAAAGCATAATAAATCGCGAAGGCGACGGCGCGACGAATTTGGGAGAGTGAAATTTCGTGACTCCGCGTTGGCAGCAAATTGCCGCCAGATAGACTTAATTGGTTTACCTTCCAGCCTGCAAACACGCTCCTATTACTTGGCCACCAACCAAACCCGGATATAGGATACGTAGATGCGCCCCGCGGCATTCAAATTACCTTTCAGTTGTGACATAACCCCAGTTTAAATAACCGGATCATCGGTTTCCAGTATTTTTTTAAATATTATATTCAAGTAGTGTATACCTATAATAAACCAGTAGAATAAATAAAAAGTTTAAATTTTTCACTAAAGATAAATAAGGGAATGTTGAAATGAAGGAAGGCAATTTTGTGTAAAGCCTGATGGAAAATAGGGTTTTTATTTGGATTGGAGCAAAATACAAGTGTTTTAAAATAAAGTTTATTGATGTGTCTTAACAGTATATTGATATGTCTATAAACGCTTAACAGAAGAGTTTGCAGGACGGGCAAAATTAATAACATTGACCTTTTTTGTTGTTTGTTTTTGGGGTGTTATGCCGTGTTGCGCTAACTCCTTCTTTAGCCGACGTTTCGGACAGCGTTGCAGTGTCCATCATCAGGGCAGATCCGGTAGATCCGAAGATGTGCACATCTTCGGATCTACCGGATCTGCCCTGATGATGGACACTGCAACGCTGTCCGAAACGTCGGCTAAAGAAGGAGTTAGCGCAACACGGCATAACACCCCAAAAACAAACAACAAAAATGCTTTTGGCCGTGAGAATCTAAAAACATTGACCTTCTTTACATTAACTTCACAAGGAGACCCTGAGGAAAAAAATTTACCACGGGCCTATGTCATCTTTGGGGATGCTTTGTGGAGGCTTTTTGAGGAGAGGAAGGAGTGAATATGGGTCTTAAAAAGAATTCGTGTTATAGAAGGAAGGAAACACAGATGCCGGCAAATCGTTCCACAGCCGAGCAGTTGAACCCACGAACGAATCGTAGAAGCTACCCGTTCTCAAGTGACAAATGTCAACCGTGTGCATACATTGGGCGCGTTATACCAAAACCTCCTAGATCACATCTAGGAGGTTTTGGTTATACCGGTGGAAAAAGGATAGCATACATACCTAACGCCTGTACTCTAGATATTGCAATCCATTTGTTAAGATAGAGGAATAAAGCAGAGTCAAAGTTTTTTTCAGATATGTTGGTGCTCCAGGCCAGAGTTGGCTGCCAAATTCAAAAGGGCGATTTATACAGGGTCAGAAGTTATGTACTATTAAAGTATCTGCGGGCTCTGTATAGTACGCCCAGCTTCTGAGAGGCTAACTTGGCTTGACTTCGATGGAGCCCCCATGCCTGAGCTGGTGTTACACCAAGCATTTCAATGGAAGGCATGTTGGGAAGATTGTCATTTCGATCCCTTTTACACGTAAACCGACATGATTACCTCTTTGAAACATTAAATTTGACTAGGTTATTCTTACCCCAAGAGAAAACCCTCTCGGGGTTACGGTCCATTCTCTGCTTCAAAGTCCTTAGCTGTTGGAGTTTGTGTATCCTTTGGTGGCGTGTCAAACAAAAACCTACTATTGGCTAAACTATCATACACGTAATAATGAATTGGTGCACACGACAAAAGGTTATTGGTGTCCGACATAAACAAAGTCGGAGACAAAGCCGATCCCTGTGGGACGCCAGCCTTTACTAAATGTGACAGCATTTGCTGATATGCTGACCGCCAGATCCGCCCCTGGTTGCTACCCGGCTTCTTCTTCTCTTTATTCTTGTTCAACAACTCAAATATATATTTACAAACACCTTGCAAAACAAGATTGTCTGTTTTTTTACAGTTTATTGGGAATTCAAACGCACCATAGCACCGTTTCGACATGATAATAATTGCTGGGGCCTTGAGACATTAGGAGTGTGTCATGATGCCGAACCACACAAGCTGAGAGTTTTAGAAGTGTTTCATGATGCCGGACCACACAGGCTGAGAGTTTTAGAAGTGTGTCATGACGCCGAACCACACAGGCTGAGAGTTTTAGGAGTGTGTCATGATGCCGGACCACACAGGCTGAGAGTTTTAGGAGTGTGTCATGATTCCGGACCACACAGGCTGAGAGTTTTAGAAGTGTATCATGATGCCGGACCACCCAGGCTGAAAGTTTTTCTGCTTCAGCACACATATTTTTGTTTTTATTCTATATCTTTCCAAACATGTTATCACTGTGTATTTTTTTTTTTATTTATTCGTATATTAGTATTACAAAGGTATCGTATATTCTCCTCCATGCTAGGAGTTCACCTGTGTTGTGGAGGACTTTTTAAATTGTAAAGTTATATAATAGTAAACAATACAGTGGAGTTTAGTTCCACAGAGAAACAATAAAAATTAAAATATAATTTCGATTTTTACATAGTTTTAACAATAACAAATGTGAAATATAACAAAATTAAATATGAAAAGTATTGTAGCCAGTTCCATGTGTGTTTTTTTGTATTCTGTAAGATTAGATGTTTTGTATTGTGTTGGAAGTGAATTGTGTAGTTTTATAGCCTGGAATCTGTAGTGTTTTTGTCCAAAGGATGTGTTGGTTTTTGTTATTAGTAGTTGGTGTGCATGTCTTGTTTTAGTATTGCGAGAAATGTGTGAAGTTTTAAATGTGTTTAGGTTCTTGTTAAGGAAAGTAAGTATTTGTTTTGAGTATAATTATTCAATCTTCAACACTGGGAATTTTTTGAATATGTTTGAAGTGGGTGTTAATATTGGTACTTTAAGTATTACTTTTATTAACGTTTTCTGAGCTTTATACAGCGTGTCTATGTATTTTTAATGGCATAGCCCCAGGCAATAGTGCTGTATTTCATTATGGATTGTGCTATTGCGAGGTTTGCTATTGCCTAAGTTTTTTTTTATATTTGCTCACTACTTTTTGAAATCTTAAATACCCATTACTCTAAAAATGTATTATTCCATTTAATAATTATATATGGCAGTTAATACAGGTTATTAAAAAAAAAAAAAGTATTCCAGCAAGCCACATGGCTTGTTGTACATAATGAGGTGTGTATTTTAATGGTGTTTTGTGTTTTTTATGTATGTTTTGTTCATTTACGTTATAATTTTTTCTAAAATTGCCTTTTTTGTGAAATAAATTATACGTTAACTTACTGACAATAAGGAAAATAAAATAAAAATCGTTCTGGTGATATTGTTGACTGTGCTTTACAAAGTCCAGTGTTAACTCGACTTTTTTATTTATTTTTTGCATTTCGTCCGTCGGTAAATTTTTTGTACGTTCCATTTCCGTTTCAAGATGTAGTTCAGTAAATTTTATGTTTTCATATGTTAAATTATCGTGTTTATTTGGACGTTCTTGTTCGATTTCTCTCAATAGGTACCCACTTGACTAAAGAAAGTTTGACATAATTGTTATTGAGATAGTGACGTTTCTTTGGACAAATTATACTTTTTTTTCATAAAATATATGGTTCAATATTAAGTAAATAGATATTTAAGTACCTACTTCAAGTCTTATGGTTTCAGAGGAAAATTTTGCCTCGGTTCAAATAAGGGAAAATTAGAAACATGCTTTTTACTACTTTTCACAGAACTACTAGTATGTAAGTGGGTAATTCTGTGTATATTGAAGCGGTCACGACTATTCGCCTTTATTCGCTTGCATAAGCTCTGGACCTCGATTCTCGACGAAGTCATTCCACTCGAACAACGAGTGGTTCGACCCACTCTTTGTTCGAGTGGAATGACTTCTAACGTTTGGCGTACGTAATTATGTACCTTCGACGAAACTCAAGAATGAAAATATCGACCAATATATGATCTTTCGACGGCGATTGCGAGCGTCCTGGATTGGAGAATCGATACCCTGTTATGAAGACACATGTTGGAGGGCGCATCTCCTTCTACAGATGCTATGTCGCTGCCGCTATCCGCCTGGGCCCGCCGATCCATTCGACTGGAAAATGCGAACTGATTGGAAGCAGAAAAACAAACAACAGTCGCCGGGAATGTTGCCGCTTCTACGTAAAGTCGTTGCACTCGAGCGGGGCACGTACCAAAAGGATGCTGCTATTATTTGTGAAATCGAGCGACGAAGGAAATAGAATTAAGGCCCGGCTACAACTTTCACAGACGCTAAGCGGAGATAACAACACGGAATTTCCTGCAAGTCGCCCGCGCCGAGACCTTTTTACATTATGTTATTGAAGTGAAACTTCTTTAGGCGCGTAATGGATTTTCGTGGACGGAGTAAAACCGAGTCAGGATCGACACGAAAATGCGGGTACCCCCACCACCGCTCACCGTTCACCGTTCACTGTTTTCAGTAAAAGCAACAAATCATTAGCATGCGCATAAAAGTTTTTATGTGTTTTATTTAAGTACTTTTTTACTCGGTAGTATAATTTTGTTTGGCGCATGCCTTAGCTGTGGTACAGACGTGGACAGGGCTTTCCTGTACCGTCCGTCCGCCGTTCAGTCTGGTTTACTCGTCCGTCGAGAGCGCTCGCGTCGCGCGCTTTGCCGTTCCATTCGTATTCCAGTATATAAATATTGTTTACTGTCGAGGAAGTTGTTATAAAAATGAGTAGTGACGAGATATTTAATTGTAATATTGTTATTTATGTAATATTGTATACTTGTGAATAAATTGAAAATTTTTGGAACTATACATTAATCGAACGTCATTCATCTATAAGAAAATATTAGAAAAAGCAAATCCATGCTTCGTCGTTGAATTATTTAACCTCTAATTTTCAAACTAACCTAAGAGAGAAAATAGAGATGATGAAATGAAAATAGAGAGAGAGGAATACTAGAAGTTTCACTTCTGTCTTGCGTAGGCTTGACACACCCACTTTTTTATATTATTCTCGATGATTCGGAGTACACATTTCCTTGCTGTTAAAAATTTATGTTTTCTCCAACATTTTCCTCTGCACTCAATGAAAGCCTCCCTATTTCTCAAATAAACTTTCATCCTGTAATATAATTTATTCATTATTTTGAACTATTTAACTAGGTAGATACCTACCTAAACTCTTGAACCCTGATTTATTCAGTTCTGGTTTATGTAGGTATTTGTTAGTTTGCATAAAGTAGGTAGGGATTTATTAATAAATTAATTAAAGTAATTAATCGTTCGCTTTTTAATAAGTCAACACATATTTGCACTGCAGTTGGAATCGAACCTGTATCATACAAAAATGTAATTGGTATTCCCGTGAAACAAACAAAACTCGTGTATGTACCATGATGTTTATCCGCGAGATACAGCATGACATACTTAACTTTGCAGGTGGTCAAAATAGATATATATTGTTTTTTACCATTAATGAAGTTTCTGGTAGGTACCAGATTAAGGGTTTAATTTCCCTTAATCAGTAAGGGAATTCCACTACCTACCACTTCTGATATCTGACTTTTAAGTAAAAATACAAAAACACAATAAAAAGTTGACCTTGCTAAAGCCATTCTCTCGCACGTCTTGGTTGCCGTGTGAGGTACATTGAGGCAAAATAAGACTCCAAAAATATATCAGTTATGGGCGTAAACGAGCTTTGCGTCGGCGGAGCTAGATACTGAAGCATTTTGTGTATCAAGTTTCATTTGCTTTGCACAGTGAGACATGGTTTGATTTCACACGGACAAGTTTTATAAATATAAATTTCTGTACGATAATAATAATTACTATTATTGCTAGCATTAGCTAGTGAATTGCATAGTTTGCATGGTGTTTGGAAATTCATGATGCCTACGTACAGTGGAAAAATATGTAAGATATCCCAAATAACCTTAAGACTGATTGTAGACCTTACAAAATCAACTATTTTCGACACACAAGAACTCTGTTGTTCATTTCCAAAACAATATTTTTTCTAACTAGAATTTATTTTAAAAACGTTTGCCTGAAAACAGTAAGATGGCGGTAATGTAAATCTTCGTTATCATCGTTATAAAAGTTATGAATTTCAGTTACCAGATGGCACTATTTTTTTGTATTATTTATTTAATTAGTTTATACTACGTTAGAATATAAACGAATATATACAAGGTAACATTTAATTTAATTGTATGTATTTTAATATTTTTACAGAAAGCCTGAATTTTCATTTTATATTATTATTATTTCTTCATATATCTTTAGTCCTGATTTTCCATATTATGACATGTATGATGATGTATGTGCCAATTTCTTAACTATGTATATCTCTATTAAAAACATTTTGGCATTTGGTTTTACATAGTTTTATGCACAATAATTAACACATTAAATTCAATAGATAACAATGAATTAAATGAAATAATATAAATAAATAATTTTTTAAGTACTTAAAATTTTAAATACCAAAATACTTTTAACAAAATACAATTTTATTGATTCTGTGGTCCAGAATAAATATCTAGGTTCAGATATAAATGCTAATACTTCTTGTCGGGTCGATATTAGTTTCTAGCTAGGTTTAAAAAACTATTTTATTTTTATTTTTATAGTGAATACCTCACAAGAGTCCCAACTGCTCAGGTCTGGAACCAGTGAGACTATGGCATCCCCAATTGGGGTATGTTGTTTGGCTGAAGGTAAGTGGGTAAGGGAAGGAGATGGGGAAGAGGAAGGTGGGGAAGTACTATTTAGATCTAGTCACTAAACACGGCTAAAGCCATTTGGAGAAACGTTTCAATTCTGAATGGTGGTCTTACACCAAGGCGATACTGGGAGTATCTTCCACTCTGGAACGTGCCGCATATATAGTATTTATTAATTTAATTAATCAATTGTGAAAAAACACAAATCAATCAAATAAAATTTATTTGCGTACACCGGGTTCGAACCCGCGACCTTCGGAATGGGAGTCCAAAGCCTTACCACCGGACTACGCCGGCCGGCATTGTAAAAAATATACCTACATCTGGTCAAAAAACAGAGAACCTGTGTTCGTTCTCCCTCGGTCAACAATAACCGTTATAAATAACATTATTGTTTTCTAAGGCCCACAGAAATAAAAAATAAAAAAACATTGCGGCTCCGACCGAACCGTCCACAAAATGTGTTCGTGTTTTGATCGGAGGAGACCGGCCTTTACAAATACATGGAGAAACGCCATCGGGCCCAAAATTCGCTTGTATTCAACAAATCGCATCTGGAACGAAACTGGCAAATATTCAACTTGACTAATTTTAGATATTGATATCCAAAATACTCATCATATCGCGATGTCTGTGGTGGTACTCATGTTTCAGTTTGTAGTATGTAGACCTCAGAACAGGTATAAAACTTATTGAGGACTATGGAAATGGAACAAAAATAAATACAAATAAACTTTTTCAAAGTAATATATTTAAAAAAAAGAATCGGAATGTGGCATGAAACGGCTTTAGCCGTATTAGGTGACCGGATCTGTATAGCCAGGTATTTTCCCATATTCCTCTTCCTAGCATCCCATGTTTGTATTGACATAAAAAAAGATAGTGCTATGTATTTTTCTTTGAGAAAGGAATGAAGCAACCGCAAACAACGCATAACGCTGCTTGCGGTTGCTTCGTTCTTTTCGTTTCAATGTGTTTATAAATTAATACTGTCACTTTTTCATACAATATTTTACATGAACATTTTATTTTGCCAAAATAATAAAAACAAACATGATTTATTTATTTATTAGATGTTCCCTCTCCTTTCCCTCACTTGTAAAAATTCAGTTGATTCATAAATAGGTACAAACAATTACAAAAATATAATCAAACAAATCATACATTTGCATACAAACAAATATATTTATTTATATATGATATGATGGCAAACATTTTATCTTATTTAAATTAAATAAATAACTTTGTGTACACCACTACATAATCACAATTATCGACATATTTCTAAACGGATGGTTTATTTGTCAGGATAATAAGAAAATAAATAAAAATAACAAAAAGATCCTAAATAAACCTGTGAGTGATCGTAATACTTAAATTGCCTTCTGATTTATCCCCATAACTAGAGACGTCCATCCATAGAACTAATAATATATTGTACAGCGCCCTTGGGGTGATTTCTCACAAAAACGGCGCTCTACAAATTATCCAATTATTATTATTATTAAAAGAAACAAACAAGTATAGGCAATTAAGAACTATGGACAAAAATATTATTAAGAATGGTGATTAATTACTTAAAAATTACATAAAAAACGATTACCTATATAAAATGAAATATATATATATATATATATATATTATGGTTAAGGTTTTCAAGGGTGTATGATGATGTATATATATATGTATATTTTTTTTTTTAGAACATTTAAACATTACATTATATGTTAAAATATATAATGTTACATTATATATTAAAATATATAATACTTTATCTTGTCTTCAAATCTTGAACCACTATTATTTATTTTTATTTTTTAATTTGTACCCGCTAATAAGATGTCAGCGAGAGATTAGTTCAACAATATTTTATGTATTCAACTATACTGCTACAACTAAGTAAAATGCATAAAAAGTGCCAAAATGCCGTCGTGTGTAATGAGAAATGGTTTGCTTTAAAAATTTAATAATAAGGTAATATTTCTATAGCGCAGTTTTGTGTTATTTCATTTCAAGTGCGCTTAAAACTATAACAAAATTAAAAATAATACTACAGTGCTCCTTACAAAATATTAATACAAAATAATGTTAAATAAAGAATATGCAGTATACGAGTATACAAGATAATAAAAAGAGAACAAAAATTAACAATAATAGTGCTGTTATAGCACAGAACAATATTAGTAGAAAGCAACGGTGCTGTTATAGCACAAATAAGAATGTCGAAAAATCCTGGGTTAAATTTAATACAATGTTATGGATAACATAGGGAAACGAGACAAAATTCATAAACAAATTAAAAATACACCGTACGACATGGAACCAGTGCCGTATCCATAATAATATCCATAGATGTATAGTTCAAGTACTTCATCTTACAATTATAGGCATACCTTCGTAATGTAGTATAAAAAACAAATTAAATATGAATATAATTACGTTGTGGAAGAAATTTTTTTTTTTGGAAGTTAAAAAAGGGTGAAGGGGCCCGAGACGTGCATTGCCTAGAGGCTCCGACATGCTTAATCCGGCCCTGCATGGAACAACTTAATTACTATAAAAGATATAGAAACATCTTCACTATTAGAATAGCTAAAGAATTGTACTATAAAGAAAAACTTGAAAAAAATAACCCAAAGTAAATATGGAAAATATTAAAAGAAGTTACATACACACAAAAATATGAATATGTACGAAAATTCTATCACCAACGCATAAGTACAAAAGTTTCGGGTGATCAACTGTCATGTGTTCAGGTGTGACAGATGTTTATTCACCCTTCCCACTACGGTGCAAGGCGATGGGTCGAGAGAGTCCCGCAGGAGAGGTAAAAAGATCTCCCTCAACCAGTGTCTCCAAATCCGACCCCGACATACAGTGGGTGAAAAGACGCATCCGCCGCCAAGTTCCAGACAATTGAACCCGGGCACCTCTGCTAAGTCATCAAAAGTAGTATATGTTGGTTATCCAATGAATGGTTCCCGGGGCAGCGGTACCCATATCCGCCTCTCAAATTAACAGGACTGGACTAAGACATAAAAACATACCTTGCTGATTGCAAAGATTTACTCCTCTTTGATTTTTTTCCCGTAATTTTCCGTTTCGTCATTATATATAAAGAAAGTAAAGGCGCTGCACTACACTGAATCACTTTTATAATAAAATATTTGAAAAAACTAATGTGTACCAAATAAGCAAAGCACAAGTCTAGTCACAACGTAATATTATGAAGATGAAAAGCAACAACCCCTGTTGTCTCACCTCAATGTAATCCGTCACTGAGCATTATTTTTTTGACAAAACATATTTATGTTGTAACTTGAAAACCTATACCCATATATTCAAACGTAGCCACACTTTTTGAGAGATGAGGTTTGTTTGAGTTGCCTTTATGAGCGTTGACTCACACGTGCATCATAATCAATAATTATATTTGCGGCATTTTCCAGAGCGTTAGATACTGTCAGTATCGCCCTGATGAAAGACCACAAATCATTATTTAAATTTAGACCGCAGAACGGGTATTATTTATTGAATAAGTGAATCTACCTGGCTATTCAGATTTGGTCACCAAACACGACTAAAGCCATTTCAAGCAACGTTTCAATTCTGAATGGTGGTCTTACACCAGGCGATACTGAGAGTATCTTTCACTATGGAACGTACCGCGAATTCACCATACGTATATTAATTCATTAATTGTGAATAACACAAATTAACCAAATAAAATTTACTTGCCCACTCCGGGATTCGATCCCGCAAACTTAGGGTCGAGAGTTTTACAGTATAGTGTACAGAATAGCATAACCTAAGCCAGTGGCCGTTTGGCTTGAATAACTGAAACCGATTTATACGTTGAATATTGGCTTATGGACATGGGAAGAGTCGATAGCGAACTCATGCTAACACAAACTCACATACCTAATAGGTTAGATTTTTTTTTCTCTTTTTCTTTTTGTACTTATTTAAGTACTTTGATATAAAAAAACAAATTCCTGTAATATCAAAAAATATGTTTTTGAAAAAATAAGAAAATACACAGATTTAGGAAATGAGTTCAAAAGAATTTGGCATTCTCACTATAAAAATATTACCATTTGTAATTTCGGCTACTGGCATTATACCTAGCTCTCTTATAAAAAATTTAGGCGTATTAGATCTATCAAAAAATTTATATATAAAAATGCAAAAGTCAGTCATTTTAAATACATCGTCGCTGTGAAATCAAACCGGCCTATCTGCAAAATGCTAGTTTTTCACCAGAGCGCTTTAAAGATTTCGCATATGATATTTTCCTTTAAACGTCCGTTTGTTTCACCTCAAAGCCACCTTATGAATTAATAAAATTTAGACGAATACTGCTTATTGAAGTAGTTGTTGCAAATAAATCGAAAATTGCTTAAATTAAGAGTAAAATGCAGATATGCCAGTTTGGCTTTAAAATCAGTGTACTATTTGCTTTTATGTAGTAGTGGCTTCTTCTTTTGGAACCTGTTTTAGGTATAAAAAAAAGATAATGTTGTCAATGAAAAAATAATTTATTGCTTCACAATTTTTTTATAAACAATTAACATAAAACTGCTCTTCCCTTTGCTGGTAACTTTAAAGTTTCCCAATCGTTTATGGAAATCTGAATAAATTGACGGTATTATCCCGGTGGTAACTAACTTTAGGATACCATTTTTCTTCTTCTTATCAATGGTCTCTTGGAATAAGCTTGCATCAGAACAGGATTCACGCTCCCATTGCCCCGTTTATTCCTTTTCTTCGCCTCCTCCCAGGCATGTGATCCGTAGGATGTTTTGAAGTAAAAGTTGCCGTCGTCTTTAATTACTTTAAACATTCGAATGTCCAAAATGGGTAAAATTACTTGGGGGTCCTTCAGAGCTTTTATATCAAAAAGTCGTCATGACTCAACTCATGAACCAGGTAAGGCTTGCCACTTTTCTTTGCCGTTTTCATGGCCATGGCGTATTGGGAAGGTAAGTATGTCGGTCCGCTTCGGAGTGCTCTTTTAACTTATTTTTCAATGGTTGAGTGAGCCGAATCCACCTTGTTTTGGTTGTGGCCCTTTACTAAAAATTTGTGAGTGATATATTTTATGTTTTTTAATGTTGTAACAGCATATTTGTACATTGCCATCATAAAGTTATTTTTTCGTTGTCCACAACAATTATCGTTGTAAAAGACAACGTCTATTGGACAGTCAGCTTTGTCATTTAAATGTTGCAGTCATTTCAGCACACAGAAATTTTAACATTTCATTTCAACAATCTCAATAACGCTTTTTTTCCCCTATGTTGGTTCACTCTTCCACGGGTTTTAGACTCGTATTCCTCACCGCAGTTTCGCATCTTTCAGTTTGCTAAAGTTTTTTTAACTAAATTTGCCTATTTTAATTTATTTTTTTACCCGGGTCAGACATTTTGGCATATATGCCGGTTTGTTTTAGTTGAAGCTGCTATAAACGCTTTTGTTAAGTGCAAACCGGATTATCTGCCAATAAGTCATACAATAAGTCATATCTGGGTAATAATAAAAATGTACTATTGTGAGATAATTCAGTTTTACTTACATGATGGACGCATTTCCCCCTTGAAAGTTTTGAAGCAACTGGCGTATTGCGGAATAGGTCTGTCTTCTGCTAAAAAAAGTAGCGATTCCCGCGTAAATGCATACCGGCCCAACGCCATCTGACATATTTTTATTCAACTATACGACAAGCTGGTTCGACATAAGAATAGAAGGGAAAAAAAGAAATTTTTTGACACCAATAACTCAAAAGCTCCATTTTTGCACACATGCCGGTTTGATTTAACAGTGACGACATGTAGAATTACAAAATATTATCATATTATTAATATTTATTTTTTTTAAATATGGTATAATATCATATAATTTAATAATAATAATAATATTTTAATATATTTTAATAAATATCATATAATAATAATAATCATATAATTGAAAACTTAATAATTTATAATATATTTAATAATAACTTAATAATTTTATCGGTTGAAAAATAAACAATAACCAAGACTCCCACCATGATAGCGCCATCTGTTGGGATATTTAAAAGAAGCTTTTAGTTCTATGTTCTACCGTATTAAAAATTTCAAATAGGCGCCATCGGACGGCCTACTTTAATAGTAATTTAAAAATCTAAGTGTTCTTTCTTAAATTGTAGTATAAAAAATATTAAATTAACTTTAAAAAATGGAAAAATATAATACCAATAATTTATCGTTTAGTTTTGTTAAATAAACGTATCCAAAGTTTTATAATCTGCATTTTAAAAACAAGTACAATTAGTGTTTATGAAAAAATTAAACTACGAACCTATTTTATTTATTTTTTAGTTTTTTTTTTCGTACGTTTAAAGAAAACCCCTTCAGGTATTTTTTGACGATATTCAGCCTTTAATAGTATTTTTTAAAACGCACGTATTACGGTCTGAAAAAGGTCATATTTTCGATTTGATTTTGATAATTACTAAGCCTATGTTAATTTAAAAAATGTATAAAAAATTTTTTACTCGTTGAAAACACTATCATTATCGATTTGCTTAATAATATTATCATTATTTAAAAATTAATAAAAAAACTACACTCGGCCTTAAATCACAAATCCTTTTTGAGTTAATAAACGTATATTTATTTGAAAATACAACCTGATAGGATTCACTTTTGATAGGAGCCAATGAAAGTTCAAAAAAAAATTCGAATGTTTTTAATTATTAATGTTTTTTTCTTGCTAAAGCAATCCCGATGAGTTACAAAACTCACTGTGGGAAGGGAAGAACTTACAATACATAGATGAAAGATATATGTACAAATTTACGTTGGTATTTTGATATCAAAATTATAAGTTTCCCATACCGTACAGTATAAAAATAGAAAAATATAATATTTTTACAAATGAAACGCTTACTTTACTTTCACCAGCAATTCCTTGGCTTATTTGGTGTAAAAAATGCATTTCGGTAAAAATAAAAACATTTCACCGGAAACCAAAATTAATCTAGTTCTTATACTCCAAATTCAATTTGCGCTATTCAAGTTTTTCGACTGCAAATATATGTATATAATATTTATTTATTTATTTATTCATTTTTGGGAAAATCAACAGTTTACATTTTTACAGATTGTACATAAGTAAAATAGCCAAAATAAAACCAATTACGGATTTCCTCCTTGTGACTTTACGTAAGACAGCATTAGAAGAAATAATTAAATTTATGAGAAATGTGAAGTTATAATTATATAAAATAAAAGAATTGTATAAAATAATAGAACAAAATAATACAACAAAAATAAAGGGGAAAAAAAAACTAAAATTTATATAAAATAAAAGATTATCGATCGTTTAGTTTTGTGTTTATCATTGAATAATCTGCTTTTCTAAATTGTAATACTTGCTTTGTGTTAGTTTTCAGGTTTTTATTTTTATTTTTAATAGGAATTGAAATTAGCAGTGTTTTATGATAAACATCTTCTGGTACTAATGAAATGTTATTGTGAGTAATTTTCAGTTGTATGTTACTTAGAGCTAAATCAAGAATGCGATTATTTATATTATTACTCTGAGAGTTATATTGTTGCAGATTATTAAATGATAAAAATTCTATAAAGTTAAAATGGGCGGGATTTAATGAATTGATGGGTTCAGTGTACATATAATCACAGTTGTCATTTATTGGTAACCAAAGTAAGTGAGGTAGGTTGTAGTCTCCCACTATAATGAAACTGTCATTATTGTTATCCGTCATAATCTGTGATACTTTGTTTATGTGAGAAGTAATATTTATAAGATGTTTATTGTCAGGTGGGATGTACGAAGTACATATGTGAATTTTTTTACCAGGAAGTGATATAGTTACCCATATGTCTTCCGCTTCAGAATCCCATTCTAGTTTTTGATCAGAAATTAATTTACTTTTGACTGCAATTAAAACTCCACCACCGCGATTTTGATTGAGGTTATGATAATCTCTATCTCGTCTGTAAATATGGTACCGTGGATCGAAAAGTTCCTCATTAAAGATTGAATTGTTAAGCCATGTTTCACTGAGACATATAATGTCATAGTTGTTTAATAATACATTTTGAAGAAAAATATGTGTCTTGGTTCTAAGACCTCTTAAGTTTTGATGGTATAATTCTAAAGATTCCATTGTATTAAGTATATAGTGCAGTTAATATAAAGTTGCTGGAAAGTTAGTTGATGGAAATATTGTATGTTTTTAGTTTTTCTAGATCATTATAATTATTTATGCAATGGTGATTTGTGTTTTCATTAAGTCTTACATAAATTTTACAATTTTTGATCCAACAGAATTTGAATTTATTAATTTTGGTAAACTCTCTGACCTTTTTGTAGAGTACTTTGTTTTTATGAGTTAAATGTTCATTTATATAGATCCGTTGTTTTCCATTAAAGTTAATATCCTCTGCTGTTAGGCCCCTTCTTGTCCGGATTGCTGCTATGATTTCGTCTTTCTGTTTCCTGCCCTTTAGTTTTACTATAATATTCCGCGGTCTTCCTTCAATCTTCTCCTTGGGGGTGACTCGGGTGGCGTATTCAATGTCGTCGCTTACTATATTTAATTCTGAATAGATCCTTTTGATAATCTCCGTCAGGTTCTCTTGTTTTTTTTCTGGTATCCCAATGATCTCTATGTTATTAATGCGTGCGTGTTGTTCGTTAGCATCCAATTGTTTTTGTAATTCTTTAAATTCACTTTGTATTACGGCGTTTTGTTCCAGAGTTTTTTCAAGGTTGTTGTTTTTTTTCGTATCAATTTTTTTTTTCTAGAGTTAATATTTTATTTTTTAATTCCTCGATTTCTTCTTTATACTCGTTTCTGATGATTTCCAGAAATTGTACCTTAAATTCTTCAAACTTTTTGTCGAGAAGTTGGAGGAGTTGGGTGTCCGTAGTATTTAGTGTTTTTGCAGTTGCTCGTGTAGTCATTTTGGCACGAAATATTAATTAGTATAACTTCACTTCACTATTAAAGCTATTAAAATATAGATATTTAGGTTTTAGCTAGAATTTTTTATTTTATTTTGAGATATTTCAAGAGTGAAATAAAAACACGACAGCTGTCATTGAATGTTATTGTTGTACATTGATATACCTACATATACAGGGTGTATCGGCACGTACCCGACAAACTTTAACCAGCTATTCCTTATCATATTTGAAGTAAAAAATCTTACGTGCACTTTGCTGTCCGGTAACGTTTTTTTTTTATAAAAAAATTATTATTCATATTTTCACCACATGTCACCACTGTTTTATCCTTTGTCAAAGTTTGAAAACCCATCTGGCAATATTTTATTCGAATTCCGTTGAATAATGTACGTGTGTACCTATATTGGCGCGCTTTTACAATCACAACGAAATGGCACGGCACCATTCGTCTCATTTTTAACTATTATTATTTAGTGTGTGCGAAAGAGCGAAGACGCTTTTCGACATACTTGCTTATAACAGCTGTTGAACACGAAAAGCAATGCCAATGACAGTGATGGAGTGTGGAAATTTTTAATTTTTTTTGTTTATAATTGAAAAAAAAATGCTACCGGACAGCAAAGTGCCCATAACATTTTATACTCCAAATTTGCTAAGAAATAGCTGGTTAAAGTTTGTCGGGTACGTGCCGATACACCCTGTATATGTAGATATATAAAATTATTTAAACTGACATTGTACAATTATGTTCTGTAGAAAACTAATCCCAAAAATATAATTTTATGTGTGTATTTCAGTAATACCTTCTCCAATCCGTTAAGCATTTTCCTTAGTGCCGCAATTTTGTTCGGGATAAAACTCATTTTGTGATCTGCTTTCCCATATTTAACTGATACAACTAACAATAATAAAACAACTTTCGAATATAAAAAATGTTATGCCTATCACTTTGTGTAATATCTTATACTAGGGCAGAACCTGTGAATTTTTGAAAAATCAGCTTGCAATTTAAAGTAAACATTTATTTCTTAAAATACTATATCAGCTAGATAGGTATTTATGGTATGTGTGAATTCTTCACAATCACTTCCAATTTTTCAGTGCCCAACAATTGGCATGACTGAAAGCCAAATAATATAATTTGTATGTAAAAAGAAAATATGTACATTATTTACAATAATTATATTTGAAATAATCTTTAAACCAAAAAAAAGTTCTACTTTATAATCATTTTTAGGCGTGACAATTTCAAATAACAATCACACATAACAGCGAAACTTTTTATTGAAAATAATATTTAAGGTAATATTTAACTATTGAAATAAAGAAACATAAGAATTTAAAAAATTCTACATAATAAACTGTTTTCATATTTTTTTATCAATGTCCAATTGTCTCTGAAACTTGACCACTGTGCACATTTAAAGTACAAATCATTTCTAAAAAATAACGTAATCTTTTATATTGGTGAAACATACAAAAAACCTTTACTTAATTGTGGAAGAAGTCAAATTATAAAAAACACAAAATTTCACTAATAGATTTTAAAGTAATCGTTTGATTAAATAAATAAATACGTAAAACAAATCACCGTACAGTCGGGCTGAGAAAAACGCGACCTTTCCGGCTTAAACTGTGGCCGTGACTGAACTATAACGGTGTAAGTACTTCAACACCTGCACACGAATACAGTTACGTGCGTTGCAGAGTATTAAAGTAACTACGGCGTAGTTTGGTTTAGCGGGACAGAAATTGGATATTTCCGAGTGGTATATTTTAATTAATTCTTATGAATACGTTAATAAAATCTCATTTTTTCTTGAGGGATTCCTCGCGAAGTAACTAATTCATCGCCTACAAAAATAAAATCGGGTGCTTCCCGCTCATCTTATAGTTGAAAAACGTCTTATAAAATTTGCAAACCGTTTTACATAAGATATTTAACGGTAAGGTCCTATTTTTATTAATCTTAAATATAAATAATTTGCATTTCTGGGAATCCCTCCAGAAACATTTATTATTTTAGAAATACGTACCTCAGAAATAATTAAAATGTGAGCTTCGGGGCAATCCCCGCTATCAGGTTATTGGGTCACCTTAAAAAAGCCTAAAACAACAATTTTACAGGGACGTAACAATAACAAAAGAAATGTATTTATTTATCTTAGGGTTGCATTTTGCAATTTGCAAGCTCTTACTTTACTATAGGTTAGCGGCATCCTTGCAATTATTACATTCATAGTGAAATAAAGTCGGTCTTTGAAACTGAGAGCAATAAAATTTGGGAGATTTTAAACAAAAACAAAAAATATGCAGAGGCTTCAGAAAGGTACTTAAAAGTAAAACGAACCGACACTAAAACATATTAAAGAGAAATAATAAACATTAAACCTAGAAGAGCATTGTGATTATAAAATATCAGGCTGTTATATATTTAATTGGGATTTTACATTTCAGATGTGGGAAAGAAATATTCTGTTGTGCTAATGTTAAAATTAAAAATGGTGAGAAAATTAATCTTAAGTCTAAGTTATTTAAAATGGGTTTTGACGCATTCTGGAATGAACAAGGGTTTTGCTGAAAATGTTAGTATTTCTATTCTAATGTTTTTAATCAGCACTCAAAATAACAAGCTTCATCTTCATGTATTCTTAAAAATACGAAATATCATCCATCACCTTCGCTGCACAGCTTTTTATTGATGCACATTAATTTGTGATGAATTTTAAAAGTTTCCATTTCACAAAATACCTAAAGTTACTTGACAAGACATTTTGGCTCTTTGAAAATAGTAAAAAAAATGTTCTTTTGTCGTACGTCGCTAATCTAAAAACATTAAAACTTAGTTTTCATCTTATTCTTGCAAAAGTATACATAGGAAAACAAGTTTTCAGTTTTTTTCAATTATTTTTGCATTTATATTTCTTAGTGCGTTATTTAATGACTTCTTTACACTCCAACCATCATATTTATCAACCTTTTTTGAATGCCCTTATCCCACATTCACACTTGCTCTATTCCATTTAGTTCAAACTTCTATAATACATAATGTATAGAATAGAAGGAAACTTGAAGTCGATTCAACATTTGGTATATATCATCACAGCAAAGTACCTTCCTTCGATGCTGCAAATCATTCAATCATTGATATAAAAATAAATCTTGTTTATAAGAGCTTTTCGTTGAATGTAATTTTTATTTAAAATCTTGTAAAGCCCTTCATTGAGATGTTAATAAAATTCTAACAATATGACAATAGTAATAATATGTAAAATAGGAATATTAAAAAAAATGGATTTGGGTTTTTTCCTAAAGTTGTATAAATATATATGACGTCACAACATTTCGGTTCCAATTTTCGATCGGAGTTATACCCCCCTGGGTCCATGGGTGAGTGGTTTATTTATGGTCCATGGTAACCTAGCACTTATTAACCTAGCACGTATTAATTGGTAACGCGGTTCAGACGTTTCAATTTTAGTTCATCAATTTTTATTGATCGACAAGATATGTAACTAAATATTTATATATATATATATATGTGGGAAGCATAGAATGAGGACAGTTTTTCGAGCGCGCCCATACTTCGGGGACATTTGTATAGTTTGGGGACAGGCCCAAAGTATCTGTCCCCAAACTAACACTTTGCATTATATACGCAACGCATAGATTGAAGCCAATTTTAAAATTATGCAGAAGGCATGCTTTGAGCCATACATTACTAAAATATCCATAGATGCCACTATCGTATCGTTCTCAGATTTTTGAAATTTTCTATTGTGAATTTTCGAATTAGCAAAGGCTCGGTACCTATTTACCTAATTTATGTTTGTATTCTTTTTCGCTTGCTTTTGTCGGAGAATGTCGCATTTTTAAACCCGGTGTCCGCAAATATTTTTTTTAATTTAATTGTTGGTATTATTTTTTCTCAATAGATAATAATAAAATTAACATGCTTATAATATATGCTCGTACATAATATTATGATGGTGTATTAAAAACTGATTTTAAAATAATCTAATACAAATAATTACACATATTACGTTTGTGCAAACATTAAAAAAATACTTCAATAATTTTTAATCATATTACAGATACATGTATTTTCAAAATAAATTTATTTTCATACTTTGACAATGTGGGCTTCACCACCCGTACTGAAATTTATACTTTTTATTTTTATGTTTTTTTTCTAGTTACCTATTCAAAAGTATAAATGTACGTAAAATAATAATGAGAGGTACATACTTCATACTCTCATGTTACGTGAATAATGCAATAATAGTATAACTATAAAAAAGAATTCAGAAATCGCGGGTTCAAATTACGCCGTGCAATTTGCATAATTTCACAATATTTGTTTGTTTAAATAATACGTTAGTACCTATATGGTATATTTTTGGCAAGTTCAAGAATGGTAGATAGGTACTGTCAGTATCGCCATGTTACGTGAAAAATGCAATATTTTAAATAACTACAAAAGAGTTGTTAATTTTTTCGCCGTTGAGATTGAGATTACGATCCTTGACTACGAATTTGGAGGTCGCGGGTTCAAATTAGGGCGTGCGCAAGTAAATTTTATTTGATAAATTTCTATAATTTCACAATATTTATTAGTTTTAAATAATTCGTTCGTACCTATATGGTATATTTGCGGCAAGTTCAAGAATGGTAGGTAGGTACTTTCAGTATCGCCATGTTACGTGAATGATGCAATATTTTAAATAACTACAAAATAGTTGTTCATTGTGTCGCCGTTGAGATTGAAATTACGATCCTTGACTACGAAATTGGAGGTCGCGGGTTCAAATTAGGGCGTGCGCAAGTAAATTTTATTTGATAAATTTCTATAATTTCACAATATTTATTAGTTTTAAATAATACGTTAGTACCTATACGGTATATTTGCGGCAAGTTCAAGAATGGTAGATGGGTACTTTCAGTATAGCCATGTTACGTGAAAAATGCAATATTTAAAATAACTACAAAATAGTTGTTAATTTTTTCGCCGTTGAGATTGAGATTACGATCCTTGACTACGAATTTGGAGGTCGCGGGTTCAAATTAGGGCGTGCGCAAGTAAATTTTATTTGATAAATTTCTATAATTTCACAATATTTATTAGTTTTAAATAATTCGTTCGTACCTATATGGTATATTTGCGGCAAGTTCAAGAATGGTAGAGAGGTACTTTCAGTATCGCCATGTTACGTGAATGATGCAATATTTTAAATAACTACAAAATAGTTGTTCATTGTGTCGCCGTTGAGATTGAAATTACGATCCTTGACTACGAATTTGGAGGTCGCGGGTTCAAATTAGGGCGTGCGCAAGTAAATTTTATTTGATAAATTTCTATAATTTCACAATATTTATTTTGTTAAAATAATACGTTGGTACCTAAATGATATTTTTGCGGCAAGTTCAAGAATGGTAGATAGGTACTTTCAGTATCGCCATGTTACGTGAATAATGCAATATTTTAAATAAATACAAAATAGTTGTTCATTGTGTCGCCGTTGAGATTGAGATTACGATCCTTGGCTACGAATTCGGAGGTCGCGGGTTCAAATTACGGCGTGCGCAAGTAAATTTTATTTGATAAATTTGTATAATTTCACAATATTTATTTGTTTAAATAATACGTTAGTAACTATATGGTATATTTGCGGCAAGTTCAAGAATAGTAGATAGGTACTTTCAGTATCGCCATGTTACGTGAATAATGCAATATTTTAAATAACTACAAAATAGTTGTTCATTGTTTCGCCGTTGAGATTGAGATTACGATCCTTGGCTACGAATTCGGAGGTCGCGGGTTCAAATAACGGCGTGCGCAAGTAAATTTTATCTGATAAATTTGTATAATTTCACAATATTTATTTGTTTAAATAATACGTTAGTACCTTTATGGTATATTTGCGGCAAGTTCAAGAATGGTAGATAGGTACTTTCAGTATCGCCATGTTACGTGAATAATGAAATATTTTAAATAACTACAAAATAGTTGTTCATTGTTTCGCCGTTGAGATTGAGATTACGATCCTTGGCTACGAATTCGGAGGTCGCGGGTTCAAATTACGGCGTGCGCAAGTAAATTTTATTTGATAAATTTGTATAATTTCACAATACTTATTAGTTTTAAATAATTCGTTCGTACCTATGTGGTATATTTGCGGCAAGTTCAAGAATGGTAGATAGGTACTTTCAGTATCGCCATGTTACGTGAATAATGCAATATTTTAAAAACTAAAAAATAGTTGTTAATAGTATAGTGTTTGAGGTTGAGATTACGCTCCTTGGCTACGCATTTTGAGGTCGCGGATTCGAATTCCGGCGTGCGCAAGTAAATTTGATTTGAGCCTGAATTGTTGATGACTTAATGCGTTCATATGTGTTCATTCCGTGTCATGGGGAAGTATGGGAAAAGGACACGAGGTTTCCATGTCTAATGGTGGGCTCTGGCATTTTAAAATTTGTATGACTATTTTGCAACTAGAGGCGCGCGATTCGTTTCAACAGATGTGTGTATTTCATATATGTAGTTTAGAATCAGGGTAAGGAAGGCGAGAGAAGGAGGGGAATATCGGAGTGGGGTAGGGTACGAATTATGGGGAGGGGGGAAAGCGGGGAAGGTGGAAGGGTAACGCGAAAAGGAGTGACGCGGAAGGGGAACGGAGCGGGAACGGGGGTTTATGGGAAAGAACACAAAAGTTTCTATATTTCATGGTGAGATCTAGCGTTTGTATAAGCATTTTACAACAGTGTGTGTATTGCATAATGTTTAGAGGCATACATGGAAGGCGGGAGCGGGGAAGGCGGGGAAAGTGTAAAAGGAATAATTTATATGGCAGTCATTGTACAATAATTTTATTTAAAAAAAAATTGTTAGGTTCCAAATTTTATTAATTAAAAAATTTTGTTAGGCACGAGCTTAATGTAGATGTGTAAATAATAATGATAGATACCTATTTCTAATAATAATTATGTGACGAGAATATTGTCAAAATTGTGCCGCACAAATTATAAATCCATTTATTATTATAATTATGTCCTCTGCGTGCAAACTATATCTAAATTTTACTAAAACACAATAGCGTCATTCTCAACCGACCTTCCAGATTAGTATGGTCCTGTTTATTATCTGCCTGTATAGAATGTAAATAAATACATAATAATTGTACATTTTAACGCAATATCACGTTCGTTGGTCAAATGAATTGTACATACATATTGTCTTGTATTAGTGATCGAGCAACCGGTGGATGCAATCTGCTAGCCATAAGTTGCTATAATGGTTTGCTTAATCTGTAGTTAGTAGTAAGATAGATTATAGAAATACATTAGTGATATATTAAATAACATATTATAAATTTGTACAGAGCCCTTAAGGTGATTATGATTTTTCACAAAAACGGCGCTATACAAACCATCATTAGTATTATTATTATCAAACAGTTTTTTTACGCCAATACCGCACAAGATGACGTCTCCGTGGTCTAGAGGTATCGCTTTTGACTAGATATCCGGAGGTCGCGGGTTCAAATCCCGGTGTGCGCAAGTAAATTTTATTTCACTTATTTGTGTTATTTCACAAATCATTGATTTAAAATAACATTTAGTATATTTGCGGCACGTTCCAGACTTGAAGATACTCTCAGTATAGCCCTGGTGAAAGACCACCATTCAGAATAGAATCGTTGCTTGAAATGGCTTTAGCCGTGTTTAGTGACTAAATCTGAATAGCCAGGTACTTTCCCACCTTCCTCTTCCACATCGCCTTCCTCTTCCCACCACCTACAGCCTCACAACATACCCCATTTTTTTTCAGAAAAATAATATCTTCCGCACATTTTTAATTGTATTCATAGTTTGTGAAACTTTCCAAATGGATTATTAAATAAATCCAACATGAACTTGACCTCTTTAAAATCGAAAAACTTTTAATTTCATTAATTTTGTGTAAATAAATTGATTACATTTTTAGAAAACTTATTGTTCATAGATATAATAATAATAATATTTGGATAATTTATATAGCGCCGTTTTCGTGAGAAATCACCTCAAGGGCGCTGTACAAATATATTTCTTAAATAGTTAATACTAGAACTACCGACTTATCTCTAAGACTTATATCTAGTGACTTACGACTAAGGCCTATAACTACTATCTTAATGACATATATACGACTATGTAATAGGGCTATGTAACTAGGTACCTAGGTAACTGGGCTAAATATTGGTAGGTTACAAGATGAATTTTAATTTAATTGAAAAACTTCATAGGTAGGTGGTTAATAAGAAGTGTAAAAATTAATTCATAACAAAGTCTCAAACGATTTGCTATGAATTCACTCCGCGAACACGTGAACATGTTAACACGTATTACTGACGTGCTCCTGCCACCGCGCAGAAAAGAGACAGCTACCCAACAGTTTGTTCCATAATTTGATTGAACCCTTTCCACATATTCTCGACCGGATATATTCCAGACAGCTATCGGATTACATCGAAAAAATATATTGCTTTTAGGAAAGGGTTGTCACAACCAATGATAATTAAAATACATTTTTAATATTATTTTTAGTTAGTGGCCATATAAGATTATCGGTATTATCATTCTGTGAACCATCATTTCTATTTGTTGTATTTTAGGGAAATCAACAGGAATAAACCAGTTTTAAAATGAAAAATGTTATCCTTATCAAAACCGTAATAATTACTAGTGTTTAATTTTTTATCAAATCTTGTATTATAAAATTCTGAACAATGGCCGAGACTCGCCAGAGCTTACCAATTTAATAAAAATTCCAATTCCATCAAGATCAACCCGACAATCCAATTTATTCCATTTGCCCACATGTAGAACAAACATTAGAAAAAAAATCCCAATTCCCGGAATATGTACGCATTATAACAAAAACATTCACAGCATAGACATTTAAAAAAAAAATCTTCAGAAATGTCGAATAGAAGAAACGCGTACGATAAATTAATACGAAAGTATGAAATGTATCGGGAGCATCTTATATCCTTATCATATATTCCTCTCCTTTTTCTCTAACCAAACATTAATTTTAAGATATAATAAAACTCCATCTCCAAACCAATATTAGCATTAGAAACTTTTTTGGCTTGACTGCAATTCACTTGTGTGAATACACAAGTGGATTGCAGTCGTATTGTAGGTATTTATCTCTGTATTATATATTATGTAAACTGTAAGCTGTTTGTTTCTTACAAATAAATACATATCAATTGGTTAATTACTTATCTAACTTATTTAAATATCGAATAAAATAGTTAATATTTATTCAGTTGTTAGATTTGAAGAGGTTTTAATTAAGACGTTTACACAGTAAGTAACTAGGTTTGAACAGTCAGGATTCGATTGTATTCTCTTTACACTCTTTTTTCCATTAATCCGTGCAATATGCCTAATCCATATAAAGCGTCCACTTCTTTATCGTGTTCATTATAATAACTTTAGTCTTGCTTGGTGACCAGATATAAATACCTAGTCAGGAACCTTTACCGCTCCATTCCCTTCTCCTCGTACCTACAGTACCTAGTACAAGTAAATGTTCGTTTCGGGACACCGACTGGATTCTGATTTGGTAAGTACCTAGATAAACAAAATACACCAGAGATTTTTCCGAAAGGCGAAATAGCGAACCTAATTGTATTGTAAGAACTGTGGTAGGTATGCGGTCTATCTTCTTTGATCTTACGAATTCGAATCAATTTACAGAATGCAACATAATTACATTCCTACCTACTTTTTACATATCTTTTCATAAATTATCATAAAGTCCAAGTAAGTAGCGACCTAGGTAGGTACCTGCCTACCGAAGTCTAAAACATCAAGATTTGATTTAACTATCGATATCAAGCAAGAAACTAAATTGTTTGTTTTGTGTATCCCTTGCCGGAAACCCTTTAGGTCTTGTGGCGTGATACATTTTAGCTCTCATTGGTTAACACTATCGCGTAGGGATATATAATAGTGCTATTCTATGGGAGTTCGATTTATATGCACCACTTAAAAATTTTCAACACTCCTGATGGAGAAAATTAATAATGTTTGTGGTAAGGTTTGGTCGAGGGGTAAGGCTCTCAACTAGCAATTCGGAGTTGCGAGTAAATTTTATTCAATTAATTTGTCATATTTCACAATCAATTCATTTGTCTTATTTCATAATCAATTCATTTAAATAATCTGTTGTGCACTTGCGGCGCATCGCATAGTGAAAGAGGCATTCTGAGTAAAACCACCGCTCACAATTGAAAAGTTGCTTTAAATAGTTTTAGCTATATTTAGTAACAAGATCTGAATAGCCAGTTATTTTTTTAAAGTTTTCTTAAGAAACTGTTTTTCACCTTCCGTACAAATTAAATTGGTGTGGCATGGAGTTATCAAAATATTGATCGATGAAAAACATGAAAAAAAAAACATTTTCTTCCTAGTTATAATATAATAAAGCATTGTATTGGGTTTTGGACATTTTGAAGTCTGTTTCTACATTAAAAAATATATTATGTTGCCCTACGAAAAGTTGCGGTTTCGGAATTCGGTTTTGTTATCGAAATATACGAACATTCTTATCATATCTCACTGCAAATTTTTTATATATTTTTTTTTAGTGTAATATTTCGATATTTATGATATTGTGATATTTCTACGAACCATAAAAAGTGTTTTAAGAGGCGCCCACATACTTGTCTCGGCTTGGCAAGCGTCCGCAAGCTCCAACATGTTTGGCTTGGCTTGAATAGGCTTGCGATAGCTTGCCGCCGATCAGGCCGGGGTCCGGTTGGTATTCTGTCCACAAGGCCCGGCAAGCGTTGGTAACTTGCGCCTTGTATATGGCAATTAACCCTGAGAAGAGTACAACTCCGAGCTGTTTATAGTAAATATCGAAAAAATGAATAACTGGACAAACGATAATCATTTTTTTTAAATTATATCAAGCAGGGTCCTATGTATGGATTTATTAATTTAAAAACATATTTAATTAATTCAAGTAAATTAGTTAATTTTTATATGAAAAGGAACAAGTCACAGAAAAATAAATAAAGTAACGGTTGAAACTGGGTCTCTCGTATATCCGGGACGAATGCATTATACCACTCTTTTTGTGTGTGAATACCGCACAAGAGTCTCAACAGCTCCAAGCCATCTGGAGCCAGTGAGACTATGGCATCCCCAATTGGGGTATGTTGTGATGCTGGAGGTAGTGGAGGAGGGGAAGATAAGTAAATGGGGAAGAGGAAGGTAGGGAAGTACCTAGCTATTTAGATCTGATCACTAAACACGGCTACAGCCATTTCAAGCAACTTTTCTGCTAGCGAGAGCACTTATTTTTAAGTTGTTTCTGACGATTTCAAATTTCAAAATTAACAATATTATCTTCAACTATTTTTTCCCATAGTTTTGGCAGCAATCTTTTTACATTATTTTCAAATTTCTTCTCAAATTATCAATAAAATTAATTTGTCTTTTTTTTGGGCAATTTCTTCGTTTAGCTTTTAAATAGAAATAGGAAAAATGACAGCTGTCACAGCTGATGTAGTTGCCTCAACGTCCGCCAAGAGCGTAGATGCCGACGTTTGGCTTGCCTACGCTTACCTAGGCTTGCGTTGCCACAAGTGTCAAGTGGCAAGTGTCTGGGCGTAGCATTCACTTTTCGTCGGGACAGTTTTTTTTCGAGCTTGTTGCCGTGAATTCAAGGTAAAATACTTTATTATTTGAGGTGATTTTTAAATTACTAAGAAAGCGGTGTAAGTGGTGTAAACAAAGTGATTTGTTTTTATTTAATTTGTTATTATTATTAGAAGTGAGTGCATATAATAAAGGCTTCGCATTTATCGTTCTCGATGGTAGTCAACGCGCATGGACTTGGCACGCGTGAATCGAATGTTACCTACAGGCTGTTTCAAAGTTCGTTCGTCGCTCAACAATATTAAAATATTTAGGTACTACTATTTCGGATTTTCTTCGCTCAACAATATTAAAATATTTAGGTACTACTATTTCGGATTTTCGTCGCTCAACAATATTAAAATATTTATGTACTACTATTTCGGATTTCTTTCGGAAACTGCTTCCTTGAACCCATTATTAGAACCATTTAGCGCCCATCTTTCACAAAAACGGCGCTCTACAAATTATCCAATTATTATTATTATTTTTATTTGCCTGTGATTAATGAGGATCGTTAATTAAGCTAGTGTGTGTCGGAGTAATCGATAAATACTGAAAGCATGCCTTCCGTTCGATGTTTCCTGCTTTAATTAAGACAGTTACTATTGGCAAACTGCGTTAATTGTATCATTTTGTGGAACAATAAAAGAAATCAGTTTTAATCGAATACTAAATGTTGTTTTATTAATTTAAAACCAGGAATATTTCTGTGTCATTTATGAAAATGAGATATGCAGTTCTACTATAAAAGGTAAACAAAGTGTTTTTATTTTATTTAATGGTGTTACTAAGGTTAGGTAAAGAGATGAAACTCGGTAAAAAAAACTTAAGTATTTAGAAAATAAAATTGGTATAAATAGGTATTCATCAAAATTAAAAAGTAATTATGGGAATAGAGGTAAAATCTTTTTTGTTATTTGTTTTTGGGGTGTTATGCCGTTTTGAGCTAACTCATTCTTTAGCCAACGTTTCGGACAGCATTGCAGTGTCCATCATCAGGGCAGAACCAAGAATCAAGGGCAATAAATAACACATCTGCCCTGATGATGGACACTGCAATGCTGTCCGAAACGTTTGCTAAAGAAGGAGTTAGCGCAACACGGCATAACACCCCAAAAGCAAATAACAAAAATACTTTTGGCCGTGAAAATCTTAAATCATATTTGAGGTATAATCTGATTACTATAACATGACGGCCACTTTTTCTAAATATTGACGTAAATAAACTAACGTGAAGTTGACAACACGCCGAAAATGTTAAATGCTAATGAGTATTGCCACGCTAAAAAAATCGTCACCAATATAATTCGTCAAGTCTTCTCGTAAAAAATTTACAATCCGGCAGAATCAGTCCCCTCCCCAGAATATTTATGAGTAGGGCCGTAGATATATTTATTTTCAAATGTATTGACTTAATATTTAATATACGTAATAAGTATGCAAGGACATTTTAAGAAATAAAGGAAGTGAGAAATTAACTTTATATCTCCTAATGGAGAATAGGGAATTCTCGTGCATTTTGTAAATAATTTATTTCAATAAAGATAATTATTTTATTATGTGCCTTTTTTTCTTTTTTTTTAAATGCATTTTTGTTTTAAAAATTGCGTGCTATTTCGGCTCTGAAAACGGTCATGCGCCATCTTGACCGCTACGTCACAAGTGCTACGTCACACCTTTGCCGCCGCTGCCGCCATCGGTTTGCAGGATCTACTCGGGCCGGTCAACAGTGACGTCATCGTTCGCCCTTGAACGCTTGATCAATCACCGGGCGTTTTTAGCTGCATTGAAATATTTCGTTCGCGCCTGTTTTTAAAGTCATTATAACTTTAATAAATGATTTTTGAAAATTATAAAAACTATGTATTCTTGTGTCTGAAGTGTTTCTACATATGAATAATTTATAATAAGTGATTTTTTGGTGTGAAGAGAATTCCCTATTGTGATAAAAAATATTCATCTAAATGTTACGGATTTAAAATTTAATGTGTTTTTGTTGCTGTAGGTAAATGCTTATTTTTTTTCTGAATGTTTAGTCGAATTACACATTTTTTGTCGAAATCATAAAAATATATATTTTCAATTCATAAACGTTTCCACTTCTTTAGTAAATCCTTTTTTGGTTTGCGAAGGATTACCACGCACAAGTTTCATCATGAAAAAGATTTACGGCAAAAAAATTACTTTGCGAACTCCATATATTATACTTTTGCATCAAATATGCACTCACTCATTCAAGGCTTCGGCCAATAGTGTTATACGAAAAAACTCACACAATCACAGACCAAGTTTTACTCCCCACACGATGCAATCTCTGAGAACAGGAATTGCGTAGAAAATTAGTGCGAGAAGCAACTACATTAAATGGAGCATGGGGTCTAGTATTGTATTTATTGGGTACGTACTAGGTCAGGGCTGCCTGACCAGATCTGAATAGCCAGGTACATTCCTCTTCCCCATATCCTTCCCCTCCCCACTACCTTCAGCCGCAGAACATAACCCAATTATGAACGCCATAGCCTCACTAGCTCCGGATGGCTGGAAGTTGAGACTCTTGTGCGGCATTCAAATATCAACTGAAAACAATACAAATAACTCCTCGATTAATATATTTTTTATGTGAATACATCACAAGAGTCCCGAGTGCTCCCAACCGCCTGGAGCCAGTGAGACTATGGCATCCCAAATAATTGGGGTATGTTTTTATATACATATATGTGACACCTCACAAGAGCGTCCCTGCCTGTGCAGTGTACCGACAGGGGAACTATGTCACCACCCGGTTGGGCGGCGTTGTGAGGCGGATTAAGGTAGGGGCTGTAGGAAGGGATTTATTAATGCGGGCCTTGAAGAGGCTCGGATTATAGGAGGGAGGAAAAACAGATGCCGGTAGCTCGAAATTGCTCGTTGATAAGCTAAAAGTATTGGAGAGAGGAAGGAGATGTGGAAGAGAAAGGTGGGGAAGTACCTGGTCACCAAACACGGCTAAAGCCATTTCAATCAAATTTTCAATTCTGAATGATGGTATTACACCAGGGCAATACTGAGAGTACCCTCCAATCTGGAACGTATCGCAAATATACCTTACATTATTTTTAAAGATAAATTGTGAAATAATACAATGTCATATCTGCTTTGTTTCTATTATCTATGGGTAAAACCATGTAGGTGCCTACCTAACACATAAGTTAAAATGTGTAACGGAACAGGGAAGATAGGCCATTAATCGTTGATAGTTTGTGTGTAGTGTCGCCAAAATCATATAACCTAACAATGCCCTGCATCTACACTCCTACATAGTCACCAAACGTACAACCCGTGCAGTATGGTCTAAGCTCGATGACAGTTGGCAAGCTTCCATGCCATATCTGCTTTGTTTCTATTATCTATGGGTAAAACCATGTAGGCACCTACCTAACACATAAGTTAAAATGAGTAACGGAACAGGGAAGATAGGCCATTAATCGTTGATAGTTTGTGTGTAGTGTCGCCAAAATCATATAACCTAACAATGCCCTGCATCTACACTCCTACATAGTCACCAAACGTACAACCCGTGCAGTATGGTCTAAGCTCGATGACAGTTGGCAAGCTTCCATGCCATATCTGCTTTGTTTCTATTATCTATGGGTAAAACCATGTAGGCACCTACCTAACACATAAGTTAAAATGAGTAACGGAACAGGGAAGATAGGCCATTAATCGTTGATAGTTTGTGTGTAGTGTCGCCAAAATCATATAACCTAACAATGCCCTGCATCTACACTCCTACATAGTCACCAAACGTACAACCCGTGCAGTATGGTCTAAGCTCGATGACAGTTGGCACGCTTCCATGCCATATCCGCT
Organism: Hesperophylax consimilis; assembly: GCF_061612785.1. Classification (NCBI taxonomy): domain Eukaryota; kingdom Metazoa; phylum Arthropoda; class Insecta; order Trichoptera; family Limnephilidae; genus Hesperophylax; species Hesperophylax consimilis. Next base: position 25,542,712 of record NC_142836.1, on the reverse strand, counting down.
TTGTTTCTATTATCTATGGGTAAAAGTTTGTTGGTACCTATAAAAAAGCTAAAATTAACAATAAGTATTAAAAATGTTTTTTTTCGATATGGATGAAATTTTTCACTCTTACCTTTCGAAAAACTCAACGAAAAAGTTTCATAATGGATTTGACTTGAAGACGAAACATTACTTTATCATAATGTACCAAATTCACAGCGCGTAAATATCTACATATTTGATATTATTATTTGTGCCATCTGGCGTAAAAAATATTAATAATTACACATTATTCCAATGGAAGTTTCCTACTTACCATAGGTCCAAAGTATGCTTTATGTACACGAAACACCTCTCTGTGAAAAGCATTATTTGAGACCACGACGGGAAATTATATATAACGCATACATTGAGGACTGTCTTCAAACTATCGTCTGTACAGAATAAAAATATGTCTTCAAAGTATGCTCTAGATGTATGTATCGATATATATTTTAAACGGTACATCATAGACGTATATAGCTGTGAGAGGGTAGTTTTAAAGGGTTGATTAAACAAAATGGCATTAAAAAAAAGTGTATATAATGTGGCTCAAAGTATGCTTTATACAAATATATATATATATATATATATATACATAAATACATATTTTGCAAATCTTGGTTTCAACCATTACTTTTGAATCCTTATGAAGTTGAGCAGTGGCATCTAGCGGTCATTTTTTATACTATGATTGTCAATAGAGTATCGCGTGGGGGGATATTGTTTGGTCTTGGTCTACTGAATGCTATATTTTTGAAAAGACCTTTGGATACAGATTATTGTAAATAGTATTTTGGTATCCTATCTCTAATAAGTAGTGATTAAGGGGTTTACCTCTATTGTAGATATTATCGGGTATCACAGGTGAGTTATTTTATTGCGATATTCTAAAGGATAAAAGATGCATTTCATAATACTACCATGAATAGTAATAATTTCTTCATGTTTTCTCTTCTTTCGAGACTTTATCCCCAACCAATAACTCGACTTACGACTGGTCAGGGTTTCTAGCAGAGGTCCATAAATAAACCACTCATTAGATCGATATCTTCGGTTTTGTATGAAACAAATTGGTCCTAAAAAACCATAGATATGCCAATATATAGACATTATAGTTTTCATTCGGAGCCTACTTATTATCCTATACACCAATGAAAAACTGTGAAAGTTTGTTCCATAGACTTTCAGAGTTTTTCATTTGTGGATATAGTTAGACAATCATATGACGTCACAACATTTCGGTTCCAATTTTCGATCGGAGTTATACCCCCCTGGGTCCATGGGTGAGTGGTTAATTTATGGTCCATGGTAACCTAACACTTATTAAAGTAGCACGTATTAATTGGTAACGCGGTTCAGACGTTTCAATTTTAGTTCATCAACTTTTATTGATCGACAAAATTTCTAACTAAATATTTGAAAAACTTTTTTTTATTTTTTTTTTAAAAGGAAAAAGTACATGTAAGTAATAAGGTTTACAATTTGCAATGACAATCTTTAATACCACTCTTCCAGAGAAGCATTCGCTTGTGGTTGGAAGAGAAGTGTACATTATGTTATTGTAGATGTAAAAATAAAGAATAAAGAGAAGTAGGAAAAAAATATTGTAAGTAAAATGTACTACTAGTAGCTATAAAATATAAATAAAAATATGATGTTATTAGTTTCTGGGATAAAGACGATTATTATTATTATTATTTTATTAACATGTATACTATATTAGGAGAAGAAATTGCCTTTTAAGTAGAATATTTACTTTTCATTTTTTTGATAATGTATCTTTAAAATATTTTTTCAAAATGCTCAAAGCTTGGTTTTTGTCGTTTATGATTCTGATTTCCTCAGAGAGTTCATTGAAAAAAGTTCTTCCTTGGTATGCATAGTAATTTTGTGCAAATGAATTGTTTAATTTTGGACATGGAAAAATGTATTTAAGTCGAGTGCGGTTTTCAGTTAGAAATTGGTACTTTTCTTTTTCTTTTATGATTTGAATGAATGAATTTTTAATGTACAGATCTTTAAAAGGAGGTACTTGAAATTTTTTGAATAAGCGGTCTGTTGGGTAGTCCGAAGGTTTTTTTAATATGATTTTAATAATTATTCTCTGCACGACTTCTATTGGAAGAAGGTTAGTTTTAAATTATATATATTATTATGTATTTTTAATTTTAAATGTATAATTTTTCTCATTAAATGTATTATGTAGTTTATATATCATATTATAAAATGAAGGCCTCAGCACGGGCAAGCCAACCAGTGAGGCCTACATTACTGGAAAACCTGAATTCTAAAAAATATTGTACCTAATAAAAAAAATAAAAAAAAATTAAAATTAAAAAATAAAAAAAATAAAAAATAAAAAATGCGGATTCCCAAATAATGTTGGCATATTGTAAAGTTGATTGAACCAAAGCATAGTACAAAGCAGCGCCCTTGAGGTGTTTTTGCACAAAAACGGCGCTATAAAAGTCATCCAGGTATTATTATTATTATTACCTATATTAAATATAGATTTTTTATCGACAAAAAAATTCTGATTCTTAAGAATAATATATATTAGTTTTCTAATCTTTTCTACAACTTTTTGAAAGAAGGTTCACACTAAACTTGTCGATTTGCTTTCAAGTAGATAAACTAGTCGAAAAACTGAACTGCTATCTAAATATCTCTTAGCGAGCATAGAGCAATTTACCGGCCATCAGTAATGCTTTTAATCTCATCGTTTGCAACCATGAACCAAAAAAGCTCTTTGCTACACAGTCTAGCTGTCACATTCTTATATAATTCTTAAAAATGTTAATGATACGCGCGGATTTATCTAGGCAAAAAAAAAATGGGGCACGGTTTTTAAATGATGCGGTTACATTTTTAGACTACCCAACGTCAAAAAATGTAACCCCAAAATCAGATTGATTTTAAACATCTTGCGGTAGACAAAAAAGCTTTGTGTTTATACAGGGTGTATCGGCACTAACCCGACAAACTTTAACCAGCTATTCCTTAGCACATTTGGAGTAAAAAATGTTATGGGCACTTTGCTGTCCGGTAGCATTTTTTTTTCAATTAAAAACAAAAAAATTTAAAATTTCCACACTACATCACTGTCATTGGCATTGCGTTTCGTGTTAAACAGCTGTTATAAGCAAGTGTGTCAAAAAGCGTCTTCGCTCTTTCGCACACACTAAATAATAATAGTTAAAAATGAGACGAATGGTGCCGTGCTATTTCGTTGTGACTGTAAACGTGCGCCAATATAGGTACACACGTGCATTATTCAACGGAATTCGAATAAAATATTTGCCAGATGGGTTTTCAAACTTTATCAAAGGATAAAACAGTGGTGACATGTGGTGAAAATATGAATAATAAATTTTTTATTAAAAAAAAACGTTACCGGACAGCAAAGTGCACATAAGATTTTTTACTCCAAATATGCTAAGGAATAGCTGGTTAAAGTTTGTCGGGTACGTGCCGATACACCCTGTATAGGCATATGTGTACATATAATAATCCATCTGAGTTCCTTGGAAAGAAAGAAAGAGAAAATCATTATGCCTGATAAGCGAGTATATTTGTTTTATTCTTGCCATATTTTGTTCGAAATCATAGCGCCGAACAATATCCGCCAAAAGTATGCAACAAGTAGTCGTAATATTATACCACTTACAACTCACAAGTAGTGATAAAGTACAAACCACAGCAGATTATGAAGAATGCTTTGATTCTTTGTTCATGCTTTGTTCTCTGCAGTTGAACAACTAGCCCCTTTTACCCAATACCGATACTAGCGGCGCCAAACGATAATGGCAGAACTATATTCAAATTTTCAAACGATCGCAACGGACTTATTCATATTCTGCGAATGAAGTGAAGGAAGTAAACGAAGTGACTTGTTTTGACATTCCCAGTGATTTTATAATTGTTGTAGTTTTGTATTATTAATGTTTACGAGTGATTTAATGATTTACCTTATACCATTATCAAATATCTAACCAATAAGGATTTGTGCAACTAACAAAAGTTGTACAAAATGTCGGGCAAGAGAGATTATAAAGCCGCCTACTCTCCACAGCGGAAAAAAGCCAGGAGAAATTCTAAAGTCGGGACTCCGACTATGAAACCTTCCCTAGCTGGACAAACTGATGCCACTGCCGCTAATATCAAGGTAGCCGTCCGTGTGAGACCACCAAACACCAAGGAAAACACAAATAATTGCAGGCTGGTTGTCAAAACACTCGACACCAGAATGCTTATTTTCGATCCAAGAGAGGATGAAAAGCCATTCTTCTTTCACGGAGTTCAACATACGGCTCAGAACTACACCAAGAAGGCTAATAAAGAGATGCAATTCATGTTTGACAATGTTTTCGATATGAATTCAACTAACGAAAATGTGTTTAACGATACAACCAAGGATTTAATGACTTCCTTGATGGATGGATATAATTGCTCCGTGTTTGTGTATGGAGCAACGGGAGCTGGCAAAACTCACACCATGTTAGGTTATCCAGAGTGCCCCGGCATAACATACCTGACCATGCAAGAACTTTACCGTTGCATGGATGAGCATAATCTCGAGAGGGACTTCGACATCTGTGTCTCCTATTTAGAGGTTTGTCCATAAGTTTTAACGATTTAATTAGTCACATGAAAGCACAACAATTAACATCTACACATTTGACTACGAGGAGGAAGATTGTGGGTTCAATTCCAGCCGCGCCTCCAATATATGTTATCAACTTCGAATATTCAGTATACATAGGGCTGCCACTGTGGGCATTGATATTAAATATTTAATAAACTTTAATAATGACTTTGCCGTCTGTTCGTAGACGAATAAATTAGATGCATCATAAAAATTATTATATTAAGGAATGTTTACCCACTCTCCAGAAGACATGTATATTTTTAATGCTTCAAACCAATTTTCAACTATCTTACCTTAGAATCCCAATCTTATATCAATCAATATCTAAGAAATGCATGGAAATTATTAATTTGCCATCCTAGGTATGTTAACTCTGCTTAACTTGCACATTGTAGATTTACAATGAGAATGTGTTTGACCTCCTGAATCCTTCTGGTCCCCTGAACCTGCGAGATGGAACATACGGGGTAATCGTGTCGGGCCTGCACAGCCAGAGCATTGCAACTGCCCAGGAGCTGTTGGACATGTTGGAGAAGGGAAACAAGAACAGGACCCAGCATCCAACTGACGCCAATGCCGAGAGCTCCCGCAGTCACGCTGTGTTTCAGGTAAACATTCAGAAGATATCTCAGTTTCTGAATTATTTATAGATGACACCAATAAATGAGGCAGTTAATAGTTGAACTAACAACCATCCTAAAAATTTCTATGTTAGACCACGGTTCGAAGAATCGAAACTTTGCTTGAAATGACTTTGGTCTTGTTTGGTGACCAGATCTGAATATCCAGGTACTTCCCCACCTTCCTCTTCTTCATTTCCTTCCTGTCCCCACTACCTTCAGTCTGACAACGTACCCCTATAGGATATTTTCACTTTTTTTTTGTTTTCGAAAAAATTACCAAAATGTAGATATTTTTATTTTATTTTCACGAATAAATTTTGTGCAACCATTTAAAATGTATCATTTTCGATTTGCCGCCAAAATGACATATTAGTGTTTTCATATCATCGAAATCACGCCGGGCGACGTTGGTGTCAGCTGTCCTACCAGCCAGTTGTGGCTTCTATGTCATAATGACGTTATAGGCAGTTGGAACCGTTTCGGAATGTGCGGCTTTAAATATCAGCATTTTTAATATCAATAATTCAGAGGGAAAATTAAAATTACACATTTTTAGTATAATTATCAAAATCAGAAAATTAAATTTATTTATTTTCCACACATTTTAGTACGATGATCGAGAATAACAAAATTTACCTTTATTTTTCCACACATTTTTAGTATAATGGTCATAATAAGAAAATTAACCTTTATTTTCCACACATTTTTAGTACAATTATCAGAATAAGAAAATTTACCTTTATTTTCCACACATTTTTAAGGCTGTTCATTGTTTGTGAAAATACCCTATTAGGGATGCCATAGTCTCACTGACTCCAGATGGTTGGGAGCCGCTGGGTCTCTTGTGCGGTACCCAAATTTAAAAAATACAATACCAACTCCCCTGAATGCACAGACAAATTTGACACCTGCATTTATGAACAGCATACATTTTTAAATTCCTACCAGTTCTATTTGGATGTGTTATTTATTTTTTTTTGTTTTATTATAAGGAACATTTTTTACGTTTGTTCAAATAAGTACAGCGATTTTTGAAAACTATTTCAAAATTCACATAAATTCAAAAAAAGTCTCACTAGCGTCGCTCGTAATGGATTTTTATGCCCGCAACAGTCCCCGCAACTAAAGTCTCTCGTCTGCCGGCGCTCTTTTTTACCACTTTTTCTATCTTAAAATAATTAATTAGTAGATTAGTACCGATCAGTAATATTTTATTACTCTTTTTTACTTGCCCGATTCTGATACAGCTCATTTACATGGTTTGTTAAAAAACGTTTAAATTTCATAATATAAGAATTGAACATTCTGTCAATCTGTGTAAAAAAAGCACAATAGCTTTTTGTTTTCACAAAACAGTGCATAAATTAAGTAGGTCATCATTTACACATATTTTTTATATATTACAGGTGTACGTGAAGATGCGCAGCAAAATGTCAGGTCAGGTGAAGATTGTGAAGTTGTCCATGATAGACCTGGCGGGTAGTGAGAGGGCCTCGGCCACCGGTTGCAAGGGGGAGAGGTTCAAGGAGGGGGCCAATATCAACCGCAGCCTCCTGGCCCTGGGGAACTGCATCAACCAGCTTGCCGACGGCTCCAAGTTCATTCCGTATCGGTGAGTTCATCACATCCGCATTGATAATCAAAGAGAAGATCGAGTTTATTTATTTAAACACGTGCTAGAGGAAAATATATACTTGGTGGCTTTGCAACCTGCGTTGCATTAATGATAGCCAATATTTGATGGGAATGATTGCCAGAAGAGTTAATCGATTACGCTTGATTGGTACACCGGTTTATCGGGACAACCGGTTATTTGGGCCAAAACCCAAGGACCAGAAACCAAATAAAGGAACTATTATTAATTTACTGGGATATCATTCCTGCCTTTAACTTTACTTATTTGGGATAAAATGCCCAATGTGTTCCAATTAAGTGGAATTGACTAATATCAGGGGTGTGGGAAAGGTGGGCGTTGCCACTCAAAACAGGTTTTGATGTTGTAATCTCTCGCTTATTCTAAAGAATATGCTGTAAAAAAAAAATTACAGAAAAATGTACTCTATAAGTACATAATTGGGCATTTTACAAAATAAATGGAATATATAAAAGGCGTTTTTTACTAGTCAGCGTGAAATTGTGCCTTCCTTATTTTGTCTTGAATTTTCATGCCTGAACTGTAGAGATAGTTGACAGTTGCAAATTACATGCATAGATGTTTTCAATGGAGTTCTCGCGGAGCACATTTTGCATAATTTTAAGTTCATCTGTTGAATTATTTTTAACAATAAAATCAAGTTATAGTCCCTTTTTTTTGGCGATATAAAGTAAAGTAAAAAAGATACAATATTAAGTAAAATAAAAATTTAAAGTTATGTAGTTTGTTCTCAGTCCTCCTCACTAGGTATTCCTGTTCCAAGGCGGACTGTAGGTTGTTATATGTGTGTTGATCATGATTTCCTCATCTTCTAATTTGTTGGTTCCCACAAAATATAAAATAAATTAAGCAAAAAGTTTTTCTTTTTTTTTTTTTTTTTTGGGGTATTATGCCGTGTTGCGCTAACTCCTTCTTTAGCCAACGTTTCGGACAGCATTGCAGTGTCCATCATCAGGGCAGATGTGTTATTTATATACAATACCCCAAAAACAAATAACAAAAATACTTTTGGCCGTGAAAATCTTAAATCATATTTAAGCAAAAAGTATTTACCTTTGTCGTCTGTAGGTTGTGTTGGGGTTACTTCATAAATTGAATCATTTCCTCATCTTCATGTTTAGTTAGCCATAATTTGATGTCTTTTTTAAACTTTTCTATATCCATGGTGTTTTTAATTTCAATAGGAAGGGCATTATATAATTTTAAAGCATATAACTTCCATTTTTCCATTAATTAACTTATTTAGTTATTAATTTAGTGACTCCAAATTGACCCGCCTGCTCAAAGACAGCCTGGGCGGCAACTGCCGGACTGTCATGATTGCCAACATCGCCCCCACGCACCTCTCCTACGAGGACACATACAACACACTCAAGTATGCCACGCGCGCCAACAAGATCCAGCTGCGCATGAAGAAGAACATTGTGAACTGCGACACACACGTGACACAGTATATCAAGCGCGTGGAGGAGCTCACGCTGAAGGTCAAGCAGCTGGAGGCCGAACTGGCCAAGGCTCAGAGCGTAGCTAAACCGATGGTTGTTGAAGATGTCCAATCAGTAATCTCCAGTAAGTTGATATTACATATTTGTTTTTTTTTTAACTTTAAGCGTTTTATTTTTATTTCAGTAATAATGGGAAAGAAAAGCAAAGATCGGTTACATTGGAGGTGAGCTGACAATTTGAAAACTCAGCTTTGGATCGGCCTCAAAAAATCTGTAAAACTGGAGAACTTTGAGCGGAGACCTGTCCAGAGGCTTACATTTCATGTAGGCACATAAGCACTACCTACCAGTGACGGTCGGTGACTTTGTAGAAGGGATGCTGGACATCAAATGTTTATACTCATACTTACTACGTACTTGATATCAAATATGCACATCTATGCACATCTAGACACTAGTCCACAAACAAGATACAATCCATGATGTTCCGTAACTCAATATTTCCAGTATCCAGTTTTTTTTTCCGCAAATGGCCGAGACACAAAACTTTTTCGCAATAATGATTCAATTATACAACCACACAATTCACTATTATCATTTAGAACAAAAATAGGAACTAAAAATGCAAAATGGGGCCCATGGTCATACATTCAAGGGGCTGACAGATTACGCTATATGTTCAAAGCGTAATACTAATATGCGTAATAATAAGCGTATTACGTAATACGCCTCTAACGGCCAGAGTTGTTAATATTACCAATATTTTTCTGGAGTTGGACGTATTATTAATATGTGTACATATTTGGTTCTAATCACAAATGTATCAATCAGTGCCATCTGTTAGTACCTCTATTAACATGTTAACCGGGGATTCCATTTTGAATTATGCAGCATATAACAGGCACAAACTCATTCACTAGGACATGTCAGTACGTCACGCCCGGAGGACGTAATATTAAAATTATTTTTTTTTTTTTATGCATTATAAAAATAAAAACATTGAATTAAAAAAAAAAAAAATTTTACAAACAATTATAAAGATTATAAAAAAGGTAACAATTACAGAACAATAAACAAAAGCACACAAATAAAGTAGAAACATTAAGTTTAAAAAATTAAAATATATAAAAATTCAAAACTCAATTTCCGTGTGATATGCTCGGAAATATACATCCCGCCCGTTCCAGGGTGCAACTTATATTTGAAGGACGTATTCATATCTCCTACCCGTACCCGATACTGTTTATGTTTGACGTATTTATACGTCCCGCTCGGTTAACAGGTTAATTAATACAACTTTTGTAATGAAATAAAAATTTCTTTCATTCTTTCATTAGCAGCTGAAAAAAAAATAAGAACAGATCCTGTAATTAGCTTATGTTATTTGATGGGTGTAATCCCAACCAATATCGGCTAAAGCAGCTCAGACATTCTCAGTGAAAACTTACTACGGAAGTGTGTGTATCAATTGATTTTCTGAGGAATTTGTGATTAATTAATTATTGCACAGTGGGTAAATAAAGGGTTGTTCAACTTCCCATTGCGTACCTCATTAATAATAATAATAATAATAATTGGATAATTTGTAGAGCGCCGTTTTTGTGAAAAATCACCTCAAGGGCGCTGTACAATTTATTTCCTAGGATCTACATTTGTTATTTGACATTGTATGATCTTATAATCATTCAAGGAATAATTTATTTTTAAGCTATTTATTTTTATTTGGAAGAGATTGCAGATTAATAGCCAGGTACTTACCAACCCTCCTCTTCCCCGACCTTTCTTTCCGCCATAGTCCTATTGGGACTCATCTGGTATCACATTAAAATATAACAACAATGTTTGCATAATAATATTACCTTATTTTTAGGTAATTTCAATTATTAATAAGTGTAACTTCTACTAACATAAATTGTGGCCAAAAATTTGTTTGCCATTTTGAAGTGTTGTTTAATTATAGATAAATTTGTGAAAGAATGGCAGGAAAAACTGGATGCCGTAGTGAAGCCCTACTGGCAACTGCTGGAGGCGTTCCTCGAGGCGCAGAGTAAGCAGAGGTGCCTGGTTGGAAGGGCTCTGAGTAGACACCGGGCGGCCACCATCATGTCTGCCATGTGCTGTGATTACAGTGATGTTGAACTTGGAGAGGTTGGCTTATTCAAATTATGTTTTCTAAACTTATCCCTGATGAATATAGAGTATATTTTAGTGTAGGAAACTGCATGAGAGACAATATACAATTCATTATTCTACTGCTTCATCGATTAAATGTAAGCTTTACTCATTCATTTTTATTTGGTTTCTAGGCATGCCAAACTCAGATATCAAGATTGCACACAGCTTCAGAAGCTCTTCACCAACAGGCCAAGAAGTTGACTATTGAGATAGTAGAAAAGTGGGACCAAATGCGACTTGCGGAAAAAACGTATAAGACTTCAGTTGAAGCGGCGAAAAAAGCTACTCCAGCCATTGCTGCTTCCATCAATTTACTGAAATGTAAAAGGACATCTATAATAATGGACGCCCAGGATCAGCATTCCAAGAAAATTTCCGCCATGCAATACGAAGAAGTTGCTCACTTCCACGAATTCATCAGGGATTCGTTGAAGATGCTCAACAAATATTATATCTACCTTAAAGCGGATAATAAGGTCACAAAGTCCATGATTGCGGAATACAATGATCTCATTCGCAGGGCCAAGCATGCTAAAACAATCACCTGGATGGATGAGCAACAGAAAGACGATGAAAAGCTCAATGAACATTCTAAGTTTTTGATGAACTTGGACCCCTCAAATATCGTGAGCATTCCTAATCTGCCCACTTACGATATGAGCCCTGAATCCTCCCCGACGCATTCGGAATATTCTCCAGAAATAATCAATAGTAATCCAAATGTCACCTTTGAGTTTGAAAAACCAGGAATCAACACGACAAATGACATGTTTGAGTCGGATGAAGATTTGAATGCCACCCATACGTTGGATACAGACTCAAAGCCCTGTATTGTACTTCCAGATGTAAACCTTACAAATGGCTTTACGAAGCCTATCAACCCCAGCGATCTCAACTCCACATTTGTGCTTTCTCAGAAGCATAAGAAGGGGGAACCACCGCAACGGAAACCCATTAAACTAGCCGGAGTTCAGAAGAGGATATTGTCAGAGAGAACTAACTTTTTGGTTGGCGATAGCAAAAGTAAGTATCTTAACATGTCAACTGTAACTCATTCTTCCAAACACATAATACTCACTTACAACTGAACACACAAATACTTTTCATTAATTCATTTATTTACTTTCAGATTTGAAGAGCAAGACATTGATAAAGTCTGCGACTTGCACAAAGCTGGTGGCAGGAAGTGCCGCCTTGTCGAAAGAAAATAAATCAGGGTTCGGCTCGTCTGCAAATCGCTTCCGGTACAATGAGAATGCCAAAGCTAATGCTGCTAATGCTGCTAATGCTGCAAACACTATTCAAGGTACAATTGTTCAACCATTATTTTTATATTATTGTTACTCGCCTATTTGGTCACCGCATCATTATAAGGTTCACTCGGATTCTATTGAAAAAATACAGCACAAATTTTTAACACATATAAATTATAAAGTTAATCCTATTGAAAATATAAACTATAGCTTTACTGTCTAATGAAATGTCTATCTAATGTAATTTTTCTTTTTAAAATCATTAATTCCTTTATTGACGACCTGCATTATTGCAATTGATTTCATTCATGTTCATGATAGTCACAGAAACTAAAAATATCTCTCACTTCAACAATTATATCAATACCATTTTGTTTATAAACTCCCGTATACCACGCATGCACAGCTTAGGTAACCAATATGCAGAAAAAACAGATAATTTGGACAATGCCGAAGAACAATTTCGGATGTGCAAATTTTTAGTTTTGCAGTAGAGCTATAAGTTTCCAGTTTTTGTTTCCAGTTTGCAGTTTTTGGTAATATGTATATTTCTCCAATTATAACTAGGGGTTAGTGCAAAATATCAAACAACACTATATTTCTTGATCTCAAAATAGTAAAAATGCAGAAACAAAACTTTAAACTACAAAACTACTGCAAAACTACAAATTTGCACATCCGACATTGTTCTTCGGGACTGTCGATTTTATTAGCACTGAAAGAACTTGGAAAAAACATTCCACATATTTTTTTAAAACAGTTATTGGTTTACAATTTGTTTCCTATAGCCTTAATGGAAATTTTAGTTCATTTCAATTATTTGAGCATGTTTAAATTGTATAATTGTTTTGTAATTTTTTTTATAAAAATGATTTATTCTTTTATATACTTGTGTCAGATATAAATATATTGTCAACGTAGAGTTAAAAGTCACTAACTAACAAATCGGGTGTTGATACAATTTTTAAGTTGATTTTGGGACACTAATAAAAGAAAATCCTAATTATTATGGTTATTTATTAATCAATACTTTTTTTTAATATTTAGAATATAATAGTTGCACAAACTGATTTTTAAATTGCATTAAAAAAATACAAAACATGTGTTTACTGATTTTTATCAATAGTGGTTTTCCTTTTTAAATATTAGTGATTTTTGTGCGTGAAGTCACTTTAGCTTAAATATTAGTGATATTTGTGCGTAAAGTGATTTTAGTGTTATATAGTGCGGACATATAATAATTAAAGGTAATTAGTTACTTTATGTGCTCTGTATGTTGCGATTTAGTTACTCTGTATAGTGCGCGAAAAACTGTTAAGTTATCTTGGTAAATAGGTCAAATAATATATTTTAATATGGATAGTTTGTATGTGCAGTAAATATCTAAAAAATGACAATCAGAAAAAAAAAAATCTGATGCTGTGCTTTTACTGACTTATACCCATGACATAAATTGATTTAGGGATTTTTCACGCAGTTATCAACTCTTTACATCGCCGGACGGAACACATTGTGTTCTAAGAACTCATTTTTATAAAAAAAATTAATTTACTTTTCGCTCTACGGCAATTATATATTCTTCTAGACGACAGATGTAATTGTCTTTATAAATGTAATAATATGTTTTGAATTACAGTTGGGTGCAAATCTGTGCGCAAGGAACGTGGCGCCCTCGCATCCAGTGGCCCTTACCAAAGGCCTAACATCACTCAGCCGCCTTGCCGATGATTCATCCGCAATCGAACTTGAATTTTGTTTTGGATATTGCGTCTTTAATCTCCATTCTGTATACTCCAACAGAGGAGGTCTACATTCTAGAATAGGGTTAAATCTGTTTATGCGATTTCAATCCTTCCAGTATGTTAAGAAGAAGTATGTGATCAGATGATGAATGAAATTAGATGATTAATGTACGTCAGTTAAAAATAAATTCTATCTCTGCTAATATCTATGGCATACAAAACTTTGTGAATTTGAATTGTTATTATTTTTCACACCCCTGTAACCATGAGGGGTAAATGAGTAACCTCCCCATTACCATTTTTGTAGATAGTTTAATTCTCCATATCATAATGGATAAATTCAAACGGTAACTCAGTGATCTCACATGGAAATGCATCTATATTTACCAAATTGGCTTGTTGAAGGTTAATAACAAACTTAATTTTCTATTATGAATAACATTAAGACAGATTCTTTAAAAGGATACATTTCATTTTAGTAGAGTAGAGCCCCGTTAATTTGAACCCTGATAATTAAAAAAAAGAACACCTATATCGATTTTTTTTTTTTCAAAAAGTCCCACGTTTTTTTATTTGCTAATCGCAATTTGTTTTGATCTGTGCGTGAAAATTTATCAGTGTAATTCGAAAAAATTCGATTTGTGGGAAAATAAATCGTATAATTTTGTGAATCTGAATCTGGCCGGCCGTGGTGATAAAACTCCACAAAAATTAGACCTGCCCAAAATCGGTCGCAAAAATTCGATTTACACAGAAACATGTTGAATTTTTAATAATTTAATATGAATATTTAATAATTTTAAGGGCCAGGCACGGCAGTAATCGGGTGTGAATTTCAACGTACTTACATGGAAAAATGTATTTTTTTATGAAAGTACCTACTTTGAATATCTAAATTTGAAGGACCAGAAGTGATGGTAATAGGCCATGTAATTTTGATTTACACCGCAATAAATTGTATCATTACGATTTCACTTATCACAAATATCTACCTGATTTTTCGACTTTTTGCCAAAAAAATTTTCTTCAATTTAAAATTACGTGCGAATGTAATTGGTATGTTCGAAATTTGCTTATGGAGGTCCCGTGGATTTTGAATTGGCGGGGTTCTACAGTATTTATTTTTTCCAATCTTTTGGATGGATTAGGGTTAATTAATTAGTTCTTCCTCTTCTTTTCCTTTGGTAAGTTCTTATGTATATCAAAACGCTTTTTAGATTCTAACTTGTGTATATTTTTTGTATTATAACAACCTTTTATATGAACAATTTTTTTATTAAATAGTATTACATTTTGTAAATAATTTTAAAACTTTAGACTTACTATATTGCTGATTCATGTATGTATATAGATATCTGATAGTGTAGCTATTTAAAAATATCTACATTTATTATTTAAACTGGTTTCATCGGAGTCGAAATACCTAATATAATAGAAAGAGAAGAAGAACAAGTAAGAAAAGATTATATGATTTTTATTTTTAAGTAACTTTATTATGGAATGTTATTAATAATTAATATATCTTTATACACAGTCCTGTTTTGGACAAAGCTTTGTTGTTTTCAGGGCAGATTAAAATAATAATATTTGGATGATTTGTATAGTGCTGTTTTTGTGCAAAATCACCTCAAGGGCTCTGTATGATAACATCACATATTTATGTATCTGCTCGGAAGAAGGCATGGTTAAATATCTGAAACTAGTTGGCTTTAACCCACGATAAAGTTGTTTCAAGCTATATTTTTCACAAATTAAAAAAATATACTATCCATAAAATGAGGATTGAGATATTAAGGACGAGTTGTTTCGGAGAATTTGAACAATTCTTCAAATTTCAACGTTCATTTCCTGGTTCTGTGAAAGTCCCATTCAAGTTCTGTTTTTATATCATTGTAGGCTAGTTGCTTTACAAAACTGAAATAATAACAGAACTCGAAAAAATCTTTCACAGAACTTGAAAATTAACTTTGAAATTTGAAGAATTGTTCAAATTCTCCGAAAAAACCCGTCCTAATAGTAGCAACTGAATTGAATATATATTTTTAAGCTGGATGTTGTGACTTAACTGTATACATATTGTGACTGTTTGTATATTATTCTTTGATGAGTGGAGATTTGTTGGATTTTTGCTTTGCATGATACTTTCCTGCACAAAATCATGATTTGTCATAGTCTGACGAAGTGACCTTTTTTTTACCAAAATTTGTATTTTGATGCCATTTCATTATCAATCTGACCTACCTCTTGAGTTCATAGAATGCCAAATTTCTTTTTTTTAAATTGCAATGAACGTTAAATTCTTATAAATCTCACTCCCGGTATTAGGTGCCGAACAACTCTAAGGACGGGTTGTTTCAGAGAATTCTTCAAATTTAAAACTTAATTTCTCTGAAAGATCTTTTCAAGTTCTCTTATTATTTCAGTTCGGTCAAGTAACTGGCCTATAATTATATAATAACATAAATTGAATGTGACTTTCACAGAACCCGAAAATGAACGTTGAAATTAGATGAATTGTTCAAATTCTATGAAACAACCCATCCTAAGTAAAGGATCTTTTAATTTGATGTGAAGTGACTAAAAATGTGTTCCAATTCAATTATATAGGTATTGTATTAAATGTGTTTCGTAATTTTAATGTTTGTTTTTCAATATTTTCCCTATGCACTTTCATTTTACTACTGACAAAGCTTGCAATATTTATATAATAACTGTCGTAAGGTTTTCATATAATATTAAAAATGATGTAATTTAAAAAAATCTTTTATTTTATGGTAATAAAATAATAATTGTATAATTTGTAGTGCCATTTTGTGAAAAATCACGTCAAGGTGCTGAAAAATTTATTATGAGTTCCTAGTCTCTATCTTATTTTATGATTTTCAAAAAAGCTCACTTAGATAAACACGCTTTTATTAAAAAGTTTCCGACTTTGCAGAGGACAATGCAGTAAAAACACCGGACATTTTTATACTAGATTTTACATTTGCTATTTTTCCCTCCATTACTATTGATATTATATTTATTAGAAGATTGGTGGCAAAAGTAGATTTCATTTTTATTTTCACCAATATACGACCATATTTAGTCAGAATGCTTGTAACCCCGCGCACTCTGCTGAACAGTGTCCTGTTTGAATACATTTTCTAAGAAATTTGGACTAAATTCTTCCTTAATTATGATTATATGTACCAGGTGTGCAAAATCCCCGGAAATGCAAATTACCCTATTTTAATGGAACATTTATTGGAAAATACTATTTTGCTAATATTATTTGAATATCATATTTGTCTGTTGCTGAATCGTTATTAACAGAGAGTTATTAACCAGTCTGTACTTAGCGTTTGATGCGGTACATTTAACATACGTTTTTAGTACACAAGTATACGGTGACCGTTTGATTCTGATCGTGGATATACATATATATATATATATTAATTTATTCCTTATTACGGAAAATTAACATTGGACGCTTTGTGATGACCAAATTTTCCATTTACCTCCAAGATTGTATTGCAACTATATGACAAGTTGGTGGAAACGGTTCCATGATAACTCAACACAGTGACAATTCAACACACTTTTAAAAAGTAATATAAAGTAATTAGAAAAGATTAAAAAAAAAAAAATTAACTTAACCTACATAATCCAAATAATAAAGTTTTTGTTTCATCACTTTCCATGACTTTATATAACTTTTTAAAGATGTGATGATTTATCCGGTTACCGGTGGAAACGTACCAGAAGGATCCACATGTATACTGATCGCAGAAAAACCATTATATTTTAATATGCTGGTGTCCGGAGGTAAAGAGCATTAATTTTCGGAGGTGATTCTATATGATGGTAGAAGTAAAAAAGAAAAAATTTTTTTTTCGAATAATGCACATGTAGAAACACCTCCCGAAGTTAGTGCACTTTACACCCGGATACCTTGTATGTAGATACAGCGCCCGTCATATGGGCACCGTCCATTTATTTAAAAAAAAGAATAATGTGGTCCCCCTAAAAGCTTAGTGGCGTACACGGTGAACAAAAAGATATTACAGCAAATGGGTAAGTAAACGTTTATTTTAAGATTTTAGGTTGTGGAAAAATATTACGAATAAACTAAAAAACTTTGTAGAATATTTATCATCCTCATAGGGTTAAAAAACTGGAGAATTTTTATGAAATGACCTTAAACACTTACAAATTCTTAGTTGTACATTGTTTTACACATTTAGTCATTTACAATGTCTCGGACTATGAAGGTGAAAAGTTTCTCATTTTGTAGATATGACTGTTTGAAAAGTTTTACGACGGCCTCGGGACGACAGATTTTCAACTTACAAAGCGCGGAAAGATACCTTATAGCTCATTTTCGCAGGACCGCACTTTGTGAGTTGGAGCCTTGTCGTCCTGAGAGAATCTGTTAACATTTCTAACATTTATTTTTAAAATAATATTTTAGGCTGATGAATAGCACAATATGATTTTCCCTAGGTGCCTACCTAGGGAAGATCATATTGTCTATGGCCGCGCTTTTTTTTTTATTGTCTCTACTTTGCTGAGTGGTTTGTTTATGACTCAAATCTTGTAATGACGTCATCGGTGGACAAAATTTCCCCCTACTAAAGGCCGAAGTTATCAATCTAGTGATTGGTTTATTTATGCTGTGATCATTACATATTATCATGAGAGTGGTTTATTTATGCATATTATGTATATATTATATTCCCATGTGTCTACGTGTAATTATTGAACACCATACTTCTCAACTATCGGAAATATAAAGATTGCAATTTATTACTGTTATTCTATGTACTCCAGTGTAAGATGTGAGATGGTCCCCCAGCCTACATTAGTCCAGTACCACCACTGCAGCCTGAGATATGAAATGGCTGACTTGAGCCAACTAGTCACACCCACGTAATCAGTTCTTCTTTTCTTCACCCTCTTATTTGCTTTTATCTCGTAAATAAGCAAGATACCTGCAAAATTAAATTAAAACGTAATGCTGTTAAGATCCTCTACTAAATATCCAAAGGTTGTGGGATTGAATCCCGACAATTACATGTTCAAAATCCCTTCTTCCACAGGGATGCACGCAAGTATCTTGGAGACTACCGCCAAACATCTGTGCGGAGGTTTGTTCACAGGCACACATTGCCAACATTTTGTGAATGACATATTCAGAATAAAAATGGATTTAGCCGTGTTTGGTGACCAAATCTGAACAGCCAGGTACCTACTTTCTCTTCCCCACCTCCTTCCCTTTTCCACTTCCTTTAGCCTCACAACATACCTCAATTAGGAATTCCACAGTCCCATTGGCTGTTGGAAGCAGTTAAAAAAAATCATAATAGTTTAAAATGAGTTGTTTTACCTGATAGCACATACCCAAAGATGAGTATATAGAAGGCTGCCTGCAGCATCCTCATGCTGACAGCCTCCAACCTCGGAGTGGGGGTGTAGCCCCCTGTAGGGCTGCCGACGTCTCCGCCCTCCTCACCAGAACTGGCATTGCTCACACTGTCTGCCTTTATCTCCAAACCCAACTTCTCATACTCTTCATAGGTTATCTTTGTAAGGATTCCGGCTTCAAAAAGCTGCATCAATCTAATGCATTAAGTTTAAATATTTGAATTAATGAAATTCTGCGACTCTGATTTATATTTCTTTTTAAATAATATTTGTTTCGTTAATGACTAAGACACATAGTCCTCCTTGCTAGGGATTCCTCGTTCGAGGTTGTTGTGTTGGTGTTAATTCATAATTTTTATGATTTCCTCAACTTCATGTTTGTTGATAAGTCATGTTGTTCCTTAATTTTTTTTTTTAATTTGGTTCTTTAATTCTAATAATTTTGTAACTCTACACTTACACTTTATTGAAGTTTTCAATGTATGGGCAACCAACTTGAAGTGCAACTGCCGAATAACGAGTATACAATTTTTCACTCAGTTGGAAGTTTGAGGAACCTGGTTAAAAAACAAATTCATAAAAAAAAACTTACATAGGTACTACCAGCGAAAAAAAAATCTTTTACACTTACATAATTATTTAAAATAATTAAAGAGACATGAAAAACTTGCGGTGCGGAACCATTTACCTATGGCAAGTTTCAAAGTTTCTTGCCTAGGTCAGAAGCTCACCGACTAGCCCTGGTATTATTATTGGTAGCCCTTGGTATAAGAATAGTAAATCATGAGAGATTAAGCCATAAAAGTCACCGTATCTCCTGGTGTTGAAGTAAAGTGTCTCTCTGCCAGCCAGAAAAACTGTGGGCGGACCATTGTGGTGCAGGACTCTGCGAACTCCTTGCTCTACCGATCGCACCGTTTGAGACTCTTGATTCTTCATTAAACTCCAAAGTCTGCCGTACACACCAGTTCCATTCTATAATTGTTTAAAAAGTATTAATACAAAGGTCAAACATACATTGTACAAAGATTAAGGACGAGTTGTTTCGGAGAATTTGAACAATTCATCAAATTTCAGCGTACATTTACGGGTTCTGTGAAAGTCCTATTTAAGTTCTGTTATTGTATCATTATAAGCTAGTTGCTTGACAAAACTGAAATAAAAACAGCACTCGAAAAAATCTTTCACAGAACTTGAAAATGAACGTTGAAATATGATGAATTGTTCAAATTCTCCGAAACAACTCGTCCTTATTGATGATGAATCTGACCTGATCATTTTTAGTTTCCTATTTACAGAAGATGCTCAATTATGATACTTCTAAACACATTAAGGATTTTCCTTTTTCTGTATTTTGCGAATGTTTAACATAGATAATAGAAACAAAAAAAAAGTCCACGAACTTTTATAAGTATGGAACCATGCGCACAAAAGTGTTACCAACAATGTTCACCATACTATTGCAATCTGCATCTAAGCAAATCGACACTCCGCCATTGTTTCCATCTAATACCAAACGCATAACTTTCATTGTCTCCTCAGCTAGTTGGCAATTCTCTTTTTTCTATTATCTATAAAGTTGTATCCTTTTACAGCCTTTTTAAAAACAAGCATATTTTCAAATGCGAGATTAAAAATGTTTTTAGACATGTCAATTTGGGAAGCAGTTACTCCCGTGTACCATACATTGGATAACCAACACCTCTGCCATAGGTTACCCCAGGTGGTTTTCTACATTTGGTGACTTAGCAGAGGTACCTGGGCTCATGGGGTGAGGTTTGCCTGGGTCATAACGGCGGAGGCGTTTGCCCATCAACAGATTGAAAGAGGACATTATTTGAGGGAGACCCTTTGAACTCTTCAGCCAGACTCTCTCGAACCATCATCTTGCACCTTAGTGGGAGGGATAGATTCATACGTCCCTCACTCCTAGACACATTGACCCCCAGATTCATACTCACCCCTCATATTTTTTCCTTCCTTGAACATCCTCTTCTTCCTTTCGTTACCATTAAGTCACACAACGCCCTTGAGGTGATTTCTCACGAATACGGCGCTATATTTTTTTTTTATTTTTCTTTTATAGTGAATACCTCACAAGAGTCCCAACTGCTCCCGTCTGGAGCCAGTGAGACTATGGCATCCCCAATTGGGGGATGTTGTGAGGCTGAAGGTAAGTGGGGAAGGGAAAGAGGAAGGTGGGGAAGTACCTGGCTATTCAGATCTAGTCACTAAACACGGCTAAAGCCATTTGGAGCAACGTTTCAATTCTGAATGGTGGTCTTACACCAGGGCGATACTGGTAGTATCTTCCACTCTGGAACGTGCCGCAAATATACTATATATTATTTGAATTAATTAATTGTGAAATAACACAAATTAATCAAATAAAATTTATTTGCGCACGCCGGGTTCGAACCCGCGACCTTCGGAATGGCAGTCCAATGCGTTACCACTGGACTATGCCGGCCGTCATAGTATAAATTAGCTAATATAAATTAGCCAAATATTATTATTATTTCTTCAAGAATGTAATAAATATTTGTTCACCTGAAGTTTAGCCAAGGAAGAGCTGTGTCTCTCCACCAGGAGTTGGTATTTATGAGTCAACATCACAGTCTCCAGGGCCTGTAGGCTGGCCAGGGGCGGCTCCAGGGTAGGGCGGGCCAGCAGGGAGGTCAGGGTGGCGGAGTACACGTCGCTCAGGACGTAGGTGGCAGCAAAGGAGAGCAGCAGGACCACGAGGCGGGCATGGTAGTTCTGGGCCGGGACTCGCCCGCCTTAAGATAACAACAAGACAAATTGAGCAGCAATAATCATTGTAATTTTTTTGTGGGGCTATATAAATTATCCATTTCACTACTGGTAACATTTCTCAGGTACACATGCAATAAAATAATCTTTTATAATTTACTGCATAACATTTTGCAAACAATAAATTTATTACATTTTTGTGCAGGCAACACTTACCGTCTTACTAATTAAATTCTTACACGCCCGTTCAATGTTGGTGTGGTAAAGCCGGCCTTGATCCTGGTTTAAGACCGTTTTAATCAAATAATAATGATAATTAGTCGAGTTTTTCACGGTTCAGACCTTATGCGCTGCATAATATTTACACCACATTTTTTTGTAACGCTGTTAATGTAACAAAATGACACATTTTTAATGCAGATTGTATCTTCGAAAGATGTGTTTCGTTCGATGGGAGATAAATTTTGTATTAGTAATTTGAATTAGAGACAGAAAATTTATTTTCAGGTGAAAATATTGATGATGCTCAACAACCCGGTCTCTGAAATCATTACATAGAGGACCAGCTGCGGTCATGCTGCGGTCACAGAAGTATGAAATTATATTAAATTGGCTCAAATAAATAGCAACAACTTGAAAATCATAATACACAATATCATAAATGTATGGTGATAGGGGACGTCATTTGCAATCAAAATGACCCATATCCAGTGATGCGGTTCTTAACCCTTTCAACGTTATACTGACTTTTGTGTGTTTTTTTTAAACCTCAGAAAGCCATCTAAAAAAAATTCATAAAAAAACTGTGGTGTTTTTCGGATTTTTTTATAATTACATTGTTTATCTATCTGATGAAAGGATTTTAATGAACTCAGTATCCATATTATAGCCGCCTAGTATGGTGATTCATTATATCTACTTTATGTAAATTTAAAAACAATGTAACATGTATTAAATAAAATTAAAAAAAATATTAGAATAGTTAATCTAGTTTTTTGTTATAATATTTATTTCTTTAAAATTAAAACCTAGCTAACACAAAAATTATGTACTAGGTACTATTGAAAGTTGAACCCCAACTTTAAAAACATCAGTATTTTGTGCTGATTCCAGTTAGGTATAACTAACTGACCACTCTCTAAGGACGGGTTGTTTCGGAGAATTTGAATAATTCTTCAAATTTCAAAGTTATTTTCAAGTTCCTAGAAAGGGTTTTTCAAGTTCTGTTTTTATTTCAGTTCTGTCAAGCAACTAGCCTATACTGATATAATAACAGAACTTGTATAGGACATTCACAGAACCCGTCGATGAACATTGAAATTTGATGAATTGTTCAAATTCCCCGAAACAACCCGTCGTAGTAAAAATAATTTTACCTGAATTATCTTAAAAGTAATTATGTATTATTTTTTTGGTAAACTAATGTTTAAGACAAGATTTTTTATGCATAGCACAAAGGGTAACAATTATTTTATAAGCAATAATTATTAGCCTGAAACACTCATCCACATTGAAAAATCTCCTGATAAAAGATACATTCAGAGTGTTTCAGGCTAATAATTATTGCTTATAAAAATAATTGTTACCCTTTGTGCTATGCATAAAAAATCTTGTCTTAAACATTAGTTTACCAAAAAAATAATAATTAATATTTGACAAGTTCTAGTATCTTCACCAAAAAATGTAGACAATTTGTCTCGACGCCATCTAGTGAGAGAGTTAGCACTTACAATGCCTTTCTCATATAAAATAAAGTTGGTTGTTTTCAGGTGAAAAAATGTAACAAGCAGTAATTGTTGAATGAAACACTAGTATATATTGAATTATTTCGCGGATAAGAGATAAGCCGCCATAGCTCAGTGGTCAGAGCTGCCGACCGGAAATCGAAAGGACACGGGTTCAAGTCCCGTTGGCGTCATGTATCTTTTAACAGGAGATTTTTCAATGTGGATGAGTGTTTCAGGCTAATAATTATTGCTTATAAAAATAATTGTTATTTTAAAAGTGTTTGAAGTTTAATTTCATTTTATTAGAACTTTTCAAGTTTAAACATAAGTTAAACAAATTAAAGAGGTGGTCAACATTTTACAATAAAAAGAAAAGATTACTCGCAATCAAAATGACCAAATGTGTTAAGGTCTATTATCGATATTTTGTATTTTTTAGACCCAGTATCTAAAAAAAAAAATCATCAAAAATTACAATATTTTATGAACTCCATATTCATTTTACAGTAGCAAATCTATAAAAATTAAATTAAAACTAACTAAATATTTACTATTGAGAATTATATACTGTTGGGACTTTTTTTGAAGGCATCTGAAAAAGGTGGCATACACAAGAGTCGATATAACATTGAAAGGGTTAAGAACCGAATCACTACATGGGGTCATTTTGATTGCGAATGACCTCCCCTGTCACCTCACTTCATTTGATTCTTGCACATATCCTTAAAGCTTACGGGATACCCTGTAAATGTATTACAAATAAAAATTGCAATTATCCTATTCATTTACATTATCTACAATTATTGTCTAGGCAACTCGTACAGACCTTCTCAGTGCATTCTACACAAAGAGGCTAGTTACATCTTAAACTATTGCGATATGTTTTACACTTTTTTTAGATCACACATTTTGTGTGATTCTAACCATTCATCCATGTTTTTTTCAATTTTTCCTTCTTATTTCTTCACATACTTCTATAAAATTGATAACGTAACAGTCCAGGTGCGGTCATTGACTGATTTTAAGGGGAAAAAAGTATAAACAAGCGCGCGATCACTTTTGTAGCCGTGATGGTACGGAAGTTACTCGAGTTACTGAATGTAACGGTGGCGGGGTGGAAGTTAATCACTAGCACTGCCAAACAAACAATGCACGACCATAAATAAACCACTCTTGCATGACTCAGGAGTGGTCAACATGACCACACCAGGGTTGTTGAGTGTTAAATTATAAATTTCGATTAAATGTAGTTAGGTAAGTACTTGCACAAGTACATCGGTGGTTGTCGACTTGTTTTTTAGTGGCGCTGAAAAATTTTAAATTTGAAAGATGACAAGTGAGCATCTGCTTGCCACAGAGTAAAGAATATTTCTCCGGTACTTACTCTAAATTTAAATGTTTTATATTCATTGAAATTAGTGAAGGGTACTCAGGAGGCATTTATTTTAGCCTACAATTACATTCATAATTATTATATGAATGAGGTTGTATTGTGAATACTTGCATTGTTTCAGGAATATGGACATAGTAAACCATATACACTTTGACAGTGACGGGGGACTGGGACTCCGAGGCCTCCACAGTGTGGGCACAGCTGCAACTATCCATAGGGCCGGCCCGCTGCCTGCCAAGGTGATCAAAATGGCTGGCCATACCTGGAACCATTTGCACTTTATTCACATAGTATTTTACTTACACACTACCGGATTGTTATAAATATATTGAATAATACTAGATCTGAAAATTAGAGTTTTTCTTTGCTCAAGCTTTCTAGGGATCGTGGTTCTTAAAAGAATCCATTTAATATAAGACTTCTTTTCAGGGATGGCATAGATTTGGGGGCCTGGGCAATCTGTTAAACGCATAATAATATTTTTTCTTGTGCTTACGTTTACTGAATTTGCATTCAAGTTGATTAGCACTCAAGTAAGCAACTTGTTTCGAATTCAGTTGTACCTCATACCTACCACGAATCTACAATATTTTGGGCATTTGAATGTCTTCGGGGGGGTCCCCTTGTGGCCTCAGACCCCAGACAGATGCATTGCTTCCCTGCCACCCACTCAAACCAAACCACCAGTTCCCACTCAGATCTCAATAGATATCAAAACAAAGTAATCTCTAAATATTTTTTTATTGTATATTTTAATGTCATTTTGATAATATTTAATTATAAATTAACAACTGACATTGGTTAACCATTCAAGCTAACCCTACTAGCTCCAGTTAAAACACTGGTTCCTAACAAGCCTACAGCTTCAGCTAAGCCAGCAGTTCAGTTAAGCCAATATCTTCTACTGAGCCACTATCCCAACCATTGCCACTTGCCCAAATTAAGCCAATTGTTATGCTGCATGGAACTCGATCTATTCAATGAGAATCTATGGTCAATTTATAGAACGAAAGTTTAAGTCGATTGAATGGTGTAAGACCACCATTCAGAATTGCAAAACTGCAATTCAAGCAGTTTTAGCCATGTTTTGTGACCAGATACTTCCCGACCTTCCTCTTACCCATCTTCCCCCACTATCTTCAGCCTCACAACATACATCGATAATCCGACTGGTGGGAGTGTTTGCAAGTACTTGTTTATAAAAAGAAACACATTTGTGTTCATCAACTAAAGCTCAATTTAAGACACATATATTAAGGACGGGTTGTTTCACAGAATTAGAATAATTCATCAAATTTCAATGTTAATTTTCAAGTTCTGTGAAAGTCCTATTCAAGTTCTGTTATCATACATATAATTATGAGCCAGTTGCTTCATAAAACTGAAATAATAACAGAACTTGAAAAATAACTATGAATTTTGATGAATTTTTCAAATTGTGTGAAACACCCCGTCGTTAGACATGAGATTAGTGTGACCTGCCAACGAAAGGGTCTCAGTAGCGCAAGAGCCTCGCTGAGCTTGCGACGAGCGTGGGTCACGAAGGCTCCGCTGTCCGCCAGTGTGAGGAAGGAGAACTCCACCCCCAGCTGGCGCTCCCAGGACATGGTCACGTCTCCCAGAAAGAAGTCAGCTTCCTGGGGCGAACACAATCAATCTTTAAAAAATAATACTATTTATTTCAGCGTTATGCTGGGTACACAATCCACCATGTCAAGAAATTGAAAGGTAGGTTGAAAATTAGGTTGGTATGAACAGGAACCTGATTCCAAATAATATACTCTTGTATTTATGTGCTTAATAAATCGGCGGTTATAAATCATGCTATAAAATTTGTGTGGTAGGTACTCTCAGAATCGCCCTATAGAATGAACACCATTAGCCACCATTAGAAATGGCTTTAGCCATCTTTGGTGACCATATCTGAATAGTCAGGTATGTCTCAATCTTCCTCTCCTTGTCTCCTTCTCCTCCTCTCCCCGTCTCCTTCCCTTCCCCACTCCTTCCAGCCTCACAACATACCCTAAATGGGGATGCCATACACCCACTGGATCCAGGCAGTTGGGACTCTTGTGCAGTATTGACATAAAAGCAAAAAAAAAATTAAAAAATCAAAAACAAATTCTTTGTGAAACATTTAAGAAAGTTCACAGAATGGGTAAAAATCATCAATCCAGTGGCGATCCGTGACTTTTCAGTGACCTAGAATGGTAAGAGTGAAAAATACAACATTATTGATGTTATAGCTGAAAAAAATTTTTTTTTCAAAATTTCAATTTTTTGGAGGCTAACATTATTGATGTAATTGTATTTTTCCATAGACATATGAATATTAGTAGACCTGCCGTGATTAAAAGCGTATTATTCCCCACTCACTGTGATTAAAAGCGTATTATTCCCCACTCCCCATACCGGTTCCATTGGAGCTGGCTGGGCTCGCGTATGAAAAAAACGTGACGTCATCATTCTTGTGCGAACTATGGTAGAGGCATCATCGGTTCATTTTACGAAATAACACGGCAAAATGGTGGCTTGCGCTATGAAAACTTGTAAAAATAGAAGTGAAAAAGAGAATAAACCCAATTGTCGTATTACATTCCATAGGTAAGCATTATTTTAATTTGTTTTAAGCTTACTAGCTTTTTGCCCGTTGCAGGCAACTAATGGGTAAAAATTAATCGCGTGGTGTAGTATTTGAATGTAGATGAGGCGAGGGTGTGGGACTACAAATTTTTAAGTAACATATATTGCCCCTTAAATAACGCCTGCTCGCGTCCCCTTTAGAGTTACATCTCAGTTTTCAAATAGTATGTGGGCTACGCTAGGTTTTTATAGACTGGTTTGTGATTTAATTCTAAAACCTATTTTCCATGTTATTTTCTTAAACATAAATTGCCCCTTAAATAACGCCTGCTCGCGTCCCCTTTAGAGTTATATCCCAGTTTTCAAGTAGTTTGTGGGCTACGCTAGGTTTGTATAGACTGGTTTGTGATTTGATTCAAATACCTATTTTCCATGTTCTAACCTAACCTAACCTCAAAAATACGCAAAATTCAAAAACTTTTAAAAATGTAATATGTATGTTTGCATGTGAATGAAGCAATGAATGTGTGACCACAAATGTATTGAAATATATGGTTGTTTAAAAAGAAATGAATATTTTGAGAAAAAAAAGAGCCAAGGAGCTTACTGATCATTTTTTCACCGAGCCGTTCGGATTCTGTGAGTCGAGACGCGTAATTTGATATCCATATCGTATGTACGGTTTTTGTCACCAACATTCTTCAAAAGTTGTTATTTTGGAAAAAAAAAATTGCTCAATTAACACGAAAAATATGTATGCTTGCATGTGAATGAAGTAATGAATGTGTGACCACAAATGTATTAAAATATATTTTTGTTTAGAAAGAAATGAATATTTTGAGAAAAAAAAGAGCCAAGGAGCTTACCGATCATTTTTTCACCGAGCCATTCGGATTCTGGAAGTCGAGACGCGTAATTTGATACCCATATCGTATGTACTGTTTTTGTCACCAACATTCTTCAAAAGTTGTTATTTTGGAAAAAAAATTGCTCAATTAACACGCAAAATTTAAGAACTTTTAAAAATGTAATATGTATTTTGGCATATAAATGAAACTATGAGTGTGTGACCACAAATATATTAAAATATATGTATGGATAGAAAGAAATGGATATTTTGAGAAAAAAAAGTGCCAAGGAGCTTTCTGATCATTTTTTCACTGAGCCATTCGGATTTTGTAAGTCGAGACGCGTAATTTGATACCCATATCGTATGTACGGTTTTTGTCACCGACACTCGTCAAAAGTCCCAGCGAGTTTTATTTTGGAAAAAAACATTGCTCTATAAACAAAAGCAAAATGTAAAAACTCTTATTGGAAATTTTTTATTTTTAAATTTAAAATCTACCACTACCACTACACTACCCCTACCCCTACCCCTTCCCCTACCCCTACCCCTACCCCTACCCCTACCACTACCCCTACCACTACCACTACCACTACCACTACCCCTACCCCTACCCCTACCCCTACCCCTACCCCTACCCCTACCCCTGCCCCTACCCCTACCCCTACCCCTACCGCTACCCCTACCCCTACCCCTTCCCCTTCCCCTACCCCTACCCTACCCCTACCCCTACCCATACCCATACCCCTACCCCTACCCCTACCACTACCACTACCCCTTCCCCTACCCCTACCCCTACCCCTACCCCTACCCCTACCCCTACCCCTACCCTTACCCCTACCACTACCACTACCCCTACCCGTACCCCTACCACTACCCCTACCCCTACCCCTACCACTACCACTACCACTACCACTACCCCTACCCCTACCCCTACCACTACCACTACTTCTACTACTTGGTACAATTTATCAATTTGCGTGACGCTATTGATGTTGTTTTTCACCACGGGGCAACGGTACCCGTGCGAAATTATTGATCGGTTTTTTTTTAAATTTTCAATCCATACGTTATAAAACAACACTACGGACCGAACCTAGAAAACGGGCTAAATCACGCTGTCAGTACCTGCCTACCTAGGACGTCTACCCGGTACCATCTGTGTAGGTACCTGCACCTACTATTAAAAAAATACCGAAAAAATATTTGCATAACGCAATTAGGCACCTACTCGTTAAAAAATAAACAAATGAAAACTTTAAATATGAATCGCTTCCAGGCTAACCTCATCCAATTTCTGCGCTCCTGGTAGAAATTAAAAATCTGCGTAACGCTATTGATGTAGTTTTTCACTACGGGGCGACGGTATCCGTGCCAAATTATTTTTACCGAACTTTATTTTATTTCGTTCAAAAGAATTATCGATTTTTAAAAATATACTGCCAAAGTAAGTACCTCTACAAATTTTATCGTTTCTTTGAGATCACATCCCTAAAATAAAAGCACATCACTTCGGTGTGTCTATGATTGGCTGATTTCTGACTGACCAAAAGCTGACTGTTGGCATTTTTTGTTAAAATAGCAAATGTCAAAAGTTTGGCCGGTTACTGTGACACATTTTGAACCGAACGCCATTTGTGGGACGGCCGAATAACGTTCCTTAACCTTCGGAGGATGATTTTTTTCGATAATATTAAAGGCGGACGGCGTATATGCTACGGATTGCAATCATCAAGTTGAGCGTGTAGATTTTATAAAAAAGCATACCGCGTAGTTTTCGCTTGACCACGTGACTTCGCGAAGCTCTCCCGATTAAATCATTTTTTTGCGTGTCGGGCGAACCTGGCGGCCGGAGAGAGAAATGCGCCCTTTCGTAAGGCGCGCCGCGAGCGCTTCCAGTTTCCGCCGCTAGATGCTACTCAAATTTTTGTCGACAAATTACGCCGAACGAATATTTTAGTAAACATTTTCATAGAAAATCATACTGAATTTTGCCCAAAACGCGTCCCGCCATAGTGATCCTCGAGTCGAAGCGGCTCAGTGAGAGCGGCGGTCGATTTTCGCTCGCCAGGAATTCGGCAAAAAACAATTGAATGGGACTTTTTTTCTCGCACACCAAAACGAACCTAGTGTCCTATGCGACTTTAGGGGCGAGTGGTCGATTTTCGCCTAATTTTAAGCGACCAAATAAAACAAAGAAACTGAGTATTAATATATGTACTAGCTTTTTGCCCGTTGCAGGCAACTGATGGGTAAAAATTAATTGCGTGGTGTAGTATTTGAATGTAGATGAGGCGAGGGTGTGGGACTACAATTTTTTAAGTAATGTAAATTTCCCCTTTAATAACGCCTGCTCGCGTCCCCTTAAGAGTTACATCCCAGTTTTCAAAAAGTATGTGGGCTACGCTAGGTTTGTATAGACTGGTTTGTGATTTGATTCAAATACCTATTTTCCATGTTCTAACCTAACCTAACCTCAAAAATACGCAAAATTTAGAAACTTTTAAAAATGTAATATGTATGTTTGCATGTGAATGAAGCAATGAATGTGTGACCACAAATGTATTGAAATATATGTTTGTTTAGAAAGAAATGAATATTTTGAGAAAAAAAAGAGCCAAGGAGCTTACTGATCATTTTTTCACCGAGCCGTTCGGATTCTGTGAGTCGAGACGCGTAATTTGATATCCATATCGTATGTACGGTTTTTGTCACCAACATTCTTCAAAAGTTGTTATTTTGGAAAAAAAAATTGCTCAATTAACACGAAAAATATGTATGCTTGCATGTGAATAAAGCAATGAATGTGTGACCACAAATGTATTAAAATATATTTTTGTTTAGAAAGAAATGAATATTTTGAGAAAAAAAAGAGCCAAGGAGCTTACTGATCATTTTTTCACCGAGCCGTTCGGATTCTGTGAGTCGAGACGCGTAATTTGATATCCATATCGTATGTACGGTTTTTGTCACCAACATTCTTCAAAAGTTGTTATTTTGGAAAAAAAAATTGCTCAATTAACACGAAAAATATGTATGCTTGCATGTGAATAAAGCAATGAATGTGTGACCACAAATGTATTAAAATATATTTTTGTTTAGAAAGAAATGAATATTTTGAGAAAAAAAAGAGCCAAGGAGCTTACCGATCATTTTTTCACCGAGCCGTTCGGATTCTGTGAGTCGAGACGCGTAATTTGATATCCATATCGTATGTACGGTTTTTGTCACCAACATTCTTCAAAAGTTGTTATTTTGGAAAAAAAATTGCTCAATTAACACGCAAAATTTAAGAACTTTTAAAAATGTAATATGTATTTTGGCATATAAATGAAACTATGAGTGTGTGACCACAAATATATTAAAATATATGTATGGATAGAAAGAAATGGATATTTTGAGAAAAAAAAGTGCCAAGGAGCTTTCTGATCATTTTTTCACTGAGCCATTCGGATTTTGTAAGTCGAGACGCGTAATTTGATACCCATATCGTATGTACGGTTTTTGTCACCGACACTCGTCAAAAGTCCCAGCGAGTTTTATTTTGGAAAAAAACATTGCTCTATAAACAAAAGCAAAATGTAAAAACTCTTATTGGAAATTTTTTATTTTTAAATTTAAAATCTACCACTACCACTACACTACCCCTACCCCTACCCCAACCCCTACCCCTACCACTACCCCTACCACTACCACTACCACTACCACTACCCCTACCCCTACCCCTACCCCTACCCCTACCCCTACCCCTACCGCTACCCCTACCCCTACCCCTTCCCCTACTCCTACCCCTACCCCTACCACTACCACTACCCCTACCCGTACCCCTACCCCTACCCCTACCCCTACCCCTACCACTACCACTACCACTACCACTACCCCTACCCCTACCCCTACCACTACCACAACTTCTACTACTTGGTACAATTTATCAATTTGCGTGACGCTATTGATGTTGTTTTTCACCACGGGGCAACGGTACCCGTTTCAAATTATTGATCGGTTTTTTTTAAATTTTCAATCCATACGTTATAAAACAACACTACGGACCGAACCTAGAAAACGGGCTAAATCACGCTGTCAGTACCTGCCTACCTAGGACGTCTACCCGGTACCATCTGTGTAGGTACCTGCACCTACTATTAAAAAAATACCGAAAAAATATTTGCATAACGCAATTAGGCACCTACTCGTTATAAAATAAACAAATGAAAACTTTAAATATGAATCGCTTCCAGGCTAACCTCATCCAATTTATGCGCTCCTGGTAGAAATTAAAAAATTGCGTAACGCTATTGATGTAGTTTTTCACTACGGGGCGACGGTACACTTGCCAAATTATTTTTACCAAACTTTATTTTATTTCGTTCAAAAGCACTATCGATTTTTAAAAATATACTGCCAAGTAAGTACCTACACAGTTTTTATTGTTTCTTTGAATTCACAACATTTCGCTGCTTGTCTACGATCGGCTATTATCTCTGACTAACCAAAAGCCCGATTGTTGGCATTTTTTGTTAAAATAGCAAATGTCAAAACTTTCGCCGGTTACTGTGACACATTTTGAACCGAACGCCATCTGTGGGACGGCCGAATAACGTTCCTTAACCTTCGGAGGATGATTTTTTTCGATAATATTAAAGGCGGACGGCGTGTTTGCTGCGGATTGCAATCATCAAGTTGAGCGTGTCGATTTTATAAAAAAGCATACCGAGTGGTTTTCGCTTGACCACGTGACTTCGCGAAGCTCTCCCGATTAAATCATTTTTTTGCGTGTCGGGCGAACCTGGCGGCCGGAGAGAGAACTGCGCACTTTCGTATAGCGCCGCGAGCGCTTCCAGTTTCCGCCGCTAGATGCTACAAAAATTTGTGTCGACAAATTACACCGAACAAATATTTTAGTAAACATTTTCATAGAAAATCATACTGACTCGAGTTTCACGTTTTTGCACGCTGAATTGAACTTGAATTCTATGCAAACAGAGAGGCGTCTCGGTCTACTTTCGCGTGAAGCCTGAAACAAAAGAAAGGCAACTTTTTTCAAGCACACGAAAATGAACCTAGAGTGTGAGCGACTTGAAGGTTCGAGTGGTCGATTTTCGCCTAATTTTAAGCGACCAAATAAAACAAAGAAACTGAGTATTAATATATGTATTCACATCGTATAGTATGGATCAGTTTTAGAAACATATACTATCACGCGATGGACGCGAAACACAAAGCCGTGTGAACAAGAATCAGGGATGTGCCTTCGCCTTTTGCTCTTTGATAAAATATATATATATTTTTTTTATTTATTAATTTTTAAGAAAAACATTACATATTACAGTGATGGCTGTCCAACTAGGAGATTAACCTGTTTTAGGACAGTCAGAAATAGGCAGATTTATTAAATGCGATTCTTGTTTTGTCTAGTGTATTGACTTTTACTTAATTATTGCTCTTTATAAATAATTTGAAAAGTTTTCTTGGTTGATACAAGAAGTTGCTAACTATATATTTTAAATAATATAAAATATATAAAAGTATAATAGATATATATAAATATATATCTATTATACTATTACAGGGTGTATCGGCACGTACCCGACAAACTTTAACCAGCTATTCCTTAGCACATTTGGAGTAAAAAATGTTATGGGCACTTTGCTGTCTGGTAACATTTTTTTTAATAATCATGTCATCTGTGTAAAAGATTAATTTACCATTTACACATAGGTGTATTAGAAATAATAACAAATAATAGAGTTCTACCAAGCCGAACCCTCTGATATGAAAATATCTGGAGTCGGTGAATTATTTTCCCATTTGATCTCTTGTGAGTTTACGTGTTGTTCTTGTATTGTTTTGTATTTATATTGCTTATATAATGCACTTGCATAATGTTGATTGACTAGATGATAATTTGTGGAAAAGTGTGTGAAAGGGTTTAGTTTTTCTTATGAGGAAGATTTAACCAGAACATAAAATTGGAAATTTCAGCATCTATTCTGTATAAAAAATATATATTAATTAATTTAATTGCCGGCAACCCGGGCGTTTATTGAATTATATTTTTTTTAGTTAATGTTAGTAAGTTACCCGCCTCACTAGACAATGTATGTTCTGTTTTAATTATCGTTTATCGTATTACGTTGTTTTCTATCATATTCAATTATTAACCTATCAACTGTGGGAGGGACTCCGGAGTACTCCAAACTAAAATCTAAGAATTTTTTTAAAGCAATTTTAACCCGTGTTTACAAAGGAACTGTATGAATAATAAGGCCAGAATCGCTTGCGCTAAATATTTATTTAGAAAATATTTTTTATTTGATATACGCAGCTTCTTTGACGGCGTTGGAATATATTATCTTCCACTTTAGAACGTGCCGCAAACATCCTTTAAATTATTTTTAATTAGTAAATCGTGAAATAACTCAAATTAATCAAATAAAAATTTTATTTGCACGCTGAGTTTCGAAACCGAAACCTCCCGCTTGCTAGTTGAGAGCGTTACCCCTCGACTACGGAGATCTTCATATCTATGATTTTTCGGCGTGTAATTTTTCTCACGGTCACGGGCGTCATCACAGTCAACAGATTAATACCTTTTTTCTATGTTGGTTCATCTTTAAAATATATTTTTATTCAGCTGTTATTATTTATCTAGCATCGATAATATAACTATTGTACATTTTGTTTTCTCTTAAACTATGCTATTATTTTTGTACATTATTTAAACCCCTGTAAGTTGTTTATTGGATGCTGTTCTCAAAAATATACTTTAATTATTAACCCTTTTGTCTTTTTCTTTTGATTTCTTCCATTGTCCGTATATGTTTATATATATAACTCGTATATTTTTTTATAATATTAT
Organism: Hesperophylax consimilis; assembly: GCF_061612785.1. NCBI lineage: Eukaryota > Metazoa > Arthropoda > Insecta > Trichoptera > Limnephilidae > Hesperophylax > Hesperophylax consimilis. The sequence continues at coordinate 25,507,582 of NC_142836.1, read as the reverse complement.
GCATAGTCTTAGAATACTGTTATTATGTCGGTGTATATAATACTGTTTTACTATTTTTTGCAGACATATTATGATGCTTAAATGTACCTAAAAAAATGTTTATGCATATATTATACCCAAAAAATAAATAAAAAGCACCTTCATCGACAAAATACTCCCAAATAATACCCCACACCTGGCTATGTGGTGGTGAGAAGTACCTAGTTATGTAAATCTGGTCACTGAACACGCCTAAAGCCATTTCAAGTAGTTGGGGCGATACTGAGAGTATCTACAAAAACAAGGAGCAAATAATAATGTAAATGCTACATATTATTGTGATTAAATAATGTTTGAAATAATTCGCGTAAATTAATTTTAATTAAAAGTGATAATTACATTATTTTATTATTAATAGGAACAGAGCAGTTGTGACAACCCGAGATCATTGTTCGAATGTGGCCATTGTCAAGTGTGCTTGTCGCTGTTTACTGGGGTAAGTAAATTATGAACATTTGTAAAAGTGTCTTGACTCAATAAGGAGACAAAATATTCGACTCTGAAAATAGAAGAAATTTGTTTTGCCGAATTTGGACTTAGCAAATTTGTTCATAACGTGGCGAGTAATTTGCGCTCCCATGTAAAAATGTCTATTCATTCAAAAGCAGATTTTACTTTTAAGAACTAAATGGTGATATCATAATGCGAGATGCCTATTTACTGTAAGATTGATTTATTGACGAATCACAGTCAGCTTTCTTCTCTGCGTCCCGCAACTCTTGATTTAACCCCTCGCCCTTAACTTCTCGTCTATTAATATTCAATATGTCTGTGTATTTTTCAATCTTACCACTCTAGCTCACGAAAACTCTAGAACCGCCCCTGCTCCAAACACACTAATTTCGGTTGTCTGTGATGATGTGCATTAGTTATTCCTTCGTGAAATTATTCATATTCAATGAACTCAAATTTGTTTCAAATATCTCATTTTCTACAATGCAATTGAAATAATCAGTAAATTATTTTATTTTATAACTAATCAATTACTTACATAATAATTCTGTATTTGAAAAAGTATTTCTCTTGTTTATATTTTTTGCAGATTTGATGATTTTTAAAGTTTACTTACAGTAAATACTGTAGAATAGAATACCTCCAACATTTCACATATATCATGCATTCTTATGGCAGTATGGTACACTAGCGCTTCCTAGCGGCGCGAGTTGCGCGGGTTGGTTTTCTTTTATGACACATTATCAAATTACAGACAATTGAAAAATAAAAAAAATATATATTAACCTATAGTTCTTTCTAACCCTTAGTTCTTTTTTTGTTCATACATAAAAAAATATTAAAGCGGCTATTAGGCTTGGATACAGTTATAAGCCTACCACCGCTACCAAGCACTATATAAATTTAAATATTTGCTGCCATTGCCTAGAAAGAATACTACACTTGCGCCTCTAGCGGCCAGAGTTGCCAGCCAATACAATTAAATACTGCCAATATTTTACTGGAGTTATTGTTAATATAACCAGCAAAAATACATAGAATAAGGAAGTTGAGTTCATTTTTTTAATTTTTTTTTATCAATGTTCGCATTCAAACTTAAATACTGGTATTTTTTTTTTTTTTCAAAGTTTGTTTTCATAATTAAATTAATTCTCAAAGTTTAAATTTTATTAAGCCCGCCAAAACGAGCGGAATCCGAGCGGTAAGAGGCGGGGTGTGGTGTGACGTCATTCTAACTGTGAAAATCACGTCGCTTAAGCATTTTGTATGGAAAATTTTTTAATTCTTCAACAAGGAATTCCAGTAATTTTTTTACCAATGTTAACCGTCTATTAGAATTGATGTTATTAAAAAAAAAAAGAAAATTGATTAAGATTTCATAGTTAAATTAATATTTTAAGTTAGAATATTTGCTTTTCCCGCCCGGTACGGTACTTGTACGGTATTGCCGTCGCTACTTGTTGACGTTCCCCGCGCGAATTCAGGACCACCGCGCAGAGAAGTAAAGACCAAAAGTAAAATAACGGTTTACAGCCCAGTTCACTGTGAGACTTTTCTGGGCGGCCGGCGGCCTGAAGTGTATCACATGCTATGTGACATGTATAATAATAAAAACTTCTAAGTTATGCAATAAACAACATATTATTATAAAGCACTATACGAATATGTATCTTTAGAAATCCATTTCATATAATAATAACAACAAATACGTACATATATTTGACAAACCCAAATAAACCTTTGGCCTATACACCTCTCTCATCTAAACCGACCATCTCTCATGTAATAGAAAGAGATGCACCATAGGTGATCCATTGTACGTACAAGTCACGACACATGTGACGTCAGAATTCTTTCGACCAATCGTGGAGCGTATACAGTCTATTGCTATTGAATGCTTTTTCAAGAACGTTTAACTAATTCTAAGAATAATAATATAGAAATATATTTATATATTTAGAATCGATATTTTTTGATCTACATGAACATATTTTTTATAAGTCAAAATATTTTTCACTCAACTTCCTTATTACCTGCTGGAACAAATTCGAAAAATTATTAGGTAACTTTATATGAGATTGCATGGTGAGTATCCGCGATTTATGCATCACATGGATTTGCTCTCTGAAACGCCTTACGAAAGTTTCAAATCTAGGAGGAATGGAGACCTCTAACCGGCGGAGGAATGGAGACCTCTAAGACGGCAACATTTTCAGTCCACTGAAATATTGACTACTTTGAGGTGTACTGCATTGTGCAGAACTAAGTTTTAAATATTGACTACCTTGAGGTGCACTGCAATATGCATTGTGTAGAACTAAGTTTTAGAAATATAGAAATTAGTTTAATTCTTTACTCTCTTAAAAAATTCTATATATTGTGTAAATGTGTTTATTATTTCAAATATAATTTTCCATATTATGTTTAGCTTTGAGATATTTACTAAATTTTTCCCGTTGTGTAGGAGTTAAAATAACAGCATAAGTAAGAGCATTTAAAACACCACGACCTGATATGTATTCAGGACCCACATTCTGACTCAACATAGCATGAGAGTGATATTATTATTATTATTATATATCATTATTCAAAAGGTAAATTTCTATTAAAATATAATTGTGTTTTACAGAAAATTGACGATATTCGTTTCTGAATGGCAATTATCCTGAGGCAAATATTATTTTATAAATACTTTCAGCTTCACAAATCCTACAATAATTATATCATCCCATGTTTTTTACAGGTTTGAGCTAGTATATAATGGTAAGCTGTATTGATTATTTTTTATATCAATTTGAAATTATAACTTACTCTTCGATAAATCATTCCTAAAACTCCCCTGAAGGATCCATTTGCGGAAACCCCCGAACCCTGGCTGTGCTGAGGAGGGTCAAAGTACTGAAACCTGAAAAAATATTGAATCGATTACGCTGTGAATGGATTATTACAATTTATTGAAAGAATTTAGGTATTTAATTTTTTTTAGGCAACTCAATATAAACCTGGTCCTGTAAGAAAGCATTATACCGAAAGAGTCTCGTTTCATATATTTGTATTGGCGCCAGTGCACAAGTCGCTTTAGTGTTACATACTTCCATTGGCCGCATTCTTACTGGAACTCGTTTATGTCAATTCCTTACCACTGTCGAATTCGTGAGGGAGTGGATTTAAACCAATGACTAAATAAAATACCCTGTTATTTATAATCAATGGGATAAACTTACTTAAAATTTAGTTTTGCAGCCAATAACTTCAAGAGTTGGTGATCCCTGCCACCAGTTACTTCAATAGATGAATCGTTGAGAAGTTTTACAAAGTGCCAAGGTGGGTCCTAAGCAAACATTAAAAATAATATGTGAATTACTGATTATTTTAGACAGATATTTTCATTAAACATAACTGAAAAGGAAGTGCATAAGGTGGTACCCACTGTGAGTTTCAAACTCCATCTGTTCAGTTGTCCGAGTGTCCTACCCACTAGGTCATACTAAGTAATGGCAAAAACTCTTCTCAGATTCTTGTTATAAGTCGATCCATGTCAGCCATTGGAGGGGACCCCACCACTTTTCCAATGGAAAACATATAAGGAAACGTATGGTTTCCTCCTTCACCCATCAACCCTTGCACTAGGTCAGGGGGCGGTAGACTTTCAAGTGAGAGGAACCTGATTGTTAAGGAAACAGGATAACAAATGTTAAACAGCAAGCCATATAATCCGATGGGGGGTGGTTAGAGAAATTTCCGAGTACCAGTTCCTCAGTACATTGTACAAACAAAGATTTCAATAGAAATAACTTTTAACATTTTATGAGTTCGGTATAAAATAAAGACCTAGAATATCTGTTAAAACATTTTTTTCCAAGCTGATAACCAAGATTCAGAGCTAAATCTAGCTTTAAAAGAGCTGAGTTGGCGTTAGAGATCAGTATTGCCCTTGAAAAATACCACCATTCAGGATCGAGACGTTGCATTAAATGGCTTTAGGCATGTTTGGTGACCATATCTGAATAGCCAGGTATTTCTCAACCTTTCTCTCCCCGTCTTCTTCCTTTTCCCGCTCCCAATGGGGTTGCCATCAGGGGCGGATCTAAGACTCAAAAGGCAGTCAGCAAACATATCCAAGGGGACCACGGGGGGGAAGGGGTAAAAATCAATTTTGAATTTGATTTTAATGAAAAAAAACATTTCATCATTTTTTACTGGGTTCCCCAATATGTATCTGTATTGTGTGGGTTAAGGCAGTGGAATATGAATTATTGCATTCACAAGGACACGGAAAAAGCACAGCAGGCATAAAATTTTCTGGGTCGAAGGGCAAAACAATGTTTTTGAATTTTATTTTTCGGATAGTCAGAAACCAAAAATATTTAGACTGAAACCTTTTAGTATTTTATTAAATGGAAATATTTTTGTATTGCTGAAAACGGAAACCATTAAAACGTATCAGCTTAACCGGCTAGTAACTGAGTGGACAAATGCCACCCTGGCTTCGCAAGTTCAATCCAATATTAACTACGTCCTCCATCATTGCACAAGCAACATTTTCCACGTATATACAAATGTATAATATTATTTTCCAATTCATGTGTCCTGAATGTGTATCATTTCCACAGCATCCCCAAAGACGACATATTATGTCCTAAGGAACTTACTTTCTATCGTGGCCAGGAATGAAGAAATAAATAATATCTGTACAAGTATAGACTTTGTATTATTTATATGTAAAGTGCACGACAGTTATCTTTCAAGTAACCTTTTAATTTATAGTACGTATCTTAAAAATAATTGCATGATTTGTAATTATACAGGGCAGTTTTCTTGACAAAATCATCTCAAGGGTGCTTTAAGTATTGGTAAAATACTGCGATTGCTAGGGCCCCGGGTTCCCGGACCGGGTCTGATGATTTATGCCCCCTGAACCCCCCTCTCGGTGGCCCTGTTTATGGGTATGAGTTCCCGGGCCTCCTCGAGCCGGGGGCTTTGGGCTCGTGCCCCGGTGCCCATAGGGTAAAGACGGAACTGGAAGGGGGCCCAGTCAGCATTTGAAGTTAGGACTCTCGTGTGGTATTGACAGTAAAGCAAAAAAAATATGATGGATCTCAATAAGGCTGATTGAGTGAAGGTGAAACTGGAGTTGATGTCTGAAGAGTTACAAACACCTACTGCAAGCCGTTTGCCAATCCCTGCAATAGGCTATGGCTGTCCACCTCCTGTCAGTGAGAATTTTGATGGAAAATATCGCATTTACTACTAACCTAATCGTTAAATGTCACTTATCACGATTATCCTGTCAATCAAAATTAATAATTTCTGACTTTCAAGCATTCGCTATTGACTGACATTTCATTGCAATATGTTGGCATTTTAAAAGAAAACGGTAAATTCTGCCACAGTGGGATTATGGCAAAATATCCAAAACAGAAGATGGTAAGTACCTATCTAATTTGTATATTCTTTTTAACTATTTATAAAAAATATAAGAACAATGTAAACGAATTTCAATTATTGCTTTTATAAAAGCGAAACACCGTTCACAACAAAAACACAGATATTTATTATTACTTTCTGATTTCGATTTTCTGAAGGCTTCAACCACTGAACAGAACTTCAACCTAGAACTGTAATCTCTAACTACCGATTTGAAAGTAAACGGATGTCGCCAATTCACATAAGACTTTTCAAATCCTACGCTCCAAGGCAATAACCGAAATAAAAGTTATAAATTAAATGAATGGTACCAACGTGAAGCACGGGCACCCTGAAGACTCGCCCCCCGAGGTTGGAGTAGACCTCAAGGGGCGCGGGTAGCGAGGGGGCTCTGTACAGGCGCCCCCGTTCCCACCAGTTCACCAGGGATAGGGGGCGCGCACCACGGCTCACTCGAACCTGGTTGTAGTACAGACGGTACCTGAATACAATTAATATAAATCACTGGAGTTCCTAATTATAATTATTTACTAGGGCAGACCCGTGAACAATCACGGGATATTTTAAATCCAATTTAGAAAAAGACAATTAAAATAGGTTTCTGTTAAAATATTATACATTATACATAGGCACTTTTTCGTTTCTCTAAATTTTTTAAAAAGAAACAGTTCCAATTCTGAAATTGACACTTAAATTCAAAGCAAATCCGAGTTCTATCTAGAGTTCATAAAACCGGAATATTGTAGATTTCATACCACACAACCAAAATTAGCATTTTTAAAATAACAGGGTTGGAAGGACATGTGAATATCACTGATCTACCACAATATATAATTTAATGATTTATATTGTGATAAGATTTAGGACGGGTTGTTTCGGAAAATTTGAACAATTCATCAAATTTCAACGTTCATTTTCGGGTTCTGTGAAAGACTTATTCAATTTCTGTTTTTATATCATTGTAGGCTAGTTGCTTGACAAAACTGAAATAAAAACAGAACTTGAAAAAATCTTTCACAGAACTTGAAAATGAACGTTGAAATTTGATGAATTGTTCAGATTCTCCGAAACAACCCGTCCTAAGTCTTTCGAAAGAGCAGCGAAAATGATGCTACTTTTTACTAGAAATTATTTATGTAAAACATAGGTAAATAGGTAATGTAAATTTTAGTAGACTAGTATGTATTCAGTATTGATATATTTATAAAATAAAGCTGTGCAAACAACCCATTAGGAGTATGTGCGTAATAAAATATTGTAAAATTAAAGTAAAATGAAATCCTCACACGCCTGTTGGGGGGTTGGTGATAACAGCAACCCTCATGGCTTCATGTAGAGTGGCCATGAAACGGTTACTTGGTTCTCTTCCGCCCCAGTAGAATATATATAGCAGGAATCTGTGCACTAAATTCTTCTCGCGAATCTGGAAAAGTGCAATCAAAACCAGTAACAATCATAAAAGTACATTGTGGAATAGCTAATAGTATTTTATTTCCTACCTTATAATTACCTCAACTAGTAGATCTTCACATCGCAGAGGGGTACAGAATAATATGCTGACAGTATCCAAAGAGCTGTCCATAGCCCGAGAAAGATAGCTAAAATACTGTTTCTGCAATACAAAGATATAATATGTGTGTTGTACCTTTATGTACTATCTTTTGAAACTTTTTTATAAAGAAATACAAACATTCTCGGATTACGAATAATCTGAGAATTTGTTTTCCTTGTACTCCTATCATTATAAATTTATAATACTTGATGTAGGTATTTTTAAACTCATTTTTACCTTTGAATCATTGGAAAGATCGGCGTCATTTAGAAAAAAGGTAGTTGCGATTCTTTCACCCTGGAGAGTTTTAATAAGTTGAGTTTGATCAAGCCTTCTACACAAAAGAATATTGTTTTGTACATGTTCAATGTCCAATAATCCTAATGTCCTCAATGAACAATAAATTTATTAAATTAGATGAATGTAATTAATTTTGTTTAATCTACCATTTTAATAAAAATTATTTGTTTTCATGTTTCAGAACCAAAGGATCCATCATCATCATCAGGAAATTATTTTTGTTCAAAAATTTATTGTTTTATTGTGGTTTGCACTGTTTGAATTTTCCTTATATTTTAACAACCCATGTAACCTAATACTACGTATGGAAGTCTTAGCTAGCAGAGAGTACCCGGTTGAATGTGAGTGGGAACCCAATGCATTTGTTCACTCGGCTATTTATAACAGTAGGTATCTATAACAGCAGGTATCTCTTTATTTAAAAAGTGCATTTTTCACCTGTTGTATTCGCCACTGTCCCAAAAAATGACCATAGATTTGCATTGAAGTCCGAATGCTATGTCAGTAATGGCCAGGGAAAAGCTCTCCGGTGTTTGCTCTTCGTTGTGAACGTCAATTATTTTACCTTCAAATAAAAAATATTTTACAAAGCTATAAGTAGGTAGCATTTCATTTTATTTTTTTATTAATGAGTAATTTAGGTACCTACTACAACAATTTTATGATCAGCTAAAGTGCACATAAATAATATGTCTGTGTTGGTACAGTTAAATACGTAAAAAGATACCTGCGCCGCACTCCTGTAAAAATGAAAAAAAACTAAAACTAAATAATATTGCACTGCCTTCCATAGCTAAAATCCTCATGGCTCCAAGCCTCAGTGTGGACTGAGCTTTTTCTTTATCCTCACCTTTATAATACTATAATATCTTGGAAATCGATTTAGGTAGAACAGTGATGCACAACCTATTTAACAGAAGTGCAAATTATTTACAGGCGAATTGTAGATTTTGAGAATTAAAAAATATTGTACTGTTTGTTTAGTATTCAAAAGTGCCAAACAAAAACTAGAGCACTTTAATTTAGTGTTTCTCCTTTATGTCATGTCAATAAAAAATAATTTATAAAATTATTTCAACTTTTAAAAATATTTATTAACACTCCCGGGTTACGAATAGCCTGACAGTATTTGAATTTGTCTTACTGTCATCATAATAAGCTGAAAATGTTGCTTGAGCAATGAATGTTTTCGCTATGCAGAGGATTGAACCCGCAGCGTCTGATTAAGAACCTGGCGCTTTGGACACCTCAACCATATAACCAATCTAGTAAGTTAAGTATTTTTCTAGTATTTGTTTTTGTTTTAACTTATTTCCATACTTTTATCCCCTCAGGCCTCAGGGATATTCTGTCAGAATGTTGGAGTATTTCCACTTTGCAATAAAATCAAAATAAATGGAATATTTCTCAACACATCCAAAAACTGAAAACAGTTTTTGAAAGGTAATGAAATATACTTTCAAATTTTGTTATTAGAAAAAAACGTATATTTTTTAAAATATTAAAATTTTGAAGGCAAACCAAAAAAATAATAAAAATGGCTTACTTTGTTTTATAAAAAAAATTAATGATAATGAAAAAATATATTAAAACATACATATTTTATTAGAAAAATGTTTTACAAACGTTAAGGTCATCTTACTTTTTTTGTCATTTCATATAAAAATAATTAATAAAAAATTTACAATCAAAAAGACTCGTTTTTTTTTAAATAGTGGACATTTCAATTCTTCTGTAGTCGACTTCTAGATTTGAATACAAAGTGTGGTGTTTTTTTCTTTTAACACCATTTAGATCATATTTCTCACCACAACGATTTCTGTAAGAACATATGAGTTGTTCCCAAAAGTGAAAAAATTAACCTGAAGGGTTAAATATAAATATATAAATAAACTGAGTTCCAATATTATATATCCCCAGGAAATTTTCTTCTGTTCTACTTTGAAATTACAATCTAGTCTCCTAAAATGCTTGGTGACCAGCTCAGGTAAGCGGACTCCAACGGGTGGCCCGTTTGATAAATTCTCCTATCTTATTAAACAGATTGCAATCTTTAGAGCACCGGCGTCAGGTGGGAAAGCTGTCCTTCTTCTACCGGTATCTCAATGGAAGATGCTTCAAGCCACTAGCGTCATTGATCCCTTTGGCACCGGTGCAGTCAAAAAGCAAGCCAAATGCGCGCCCAACATTTGAACAGATTATTTTTATGATTCGTTCTTGAGCTCAACAGATCTGCTGTGGAATGATTTGCCGGTATCTGTGCTTACAACATGGGTCTCTTCAAGACCCAGATTCATTCCTTCTTTTCCTCAAATAGACCCTCCATACAGCATCCTCAAAGATGACACAGGCCTTGAGGGAAATTAATGTTGAGTTAATTTTTGTAAGTTTAGAAAGTTTCGTTTGAAGGAGAAACCCTGATATTAATAGTTTTCCACTGCAACGTTGCATGCACAGTGAGATTTGATTGATTGGCACGTAATAAATGGAGGTACTCTTGCCACTTCGCAAGTGAGGATTCATGTTTAGCAAGGAAAATTAATATTATTCTCTCCACTGCAAAGAGTATTTAAAAATATTTTTGCTGTTTGCTGACTTAATTATAGCTGACTTGATTATCTTCATTGATCTAGACTTCATTATCTTCATTGATGTTGACTTCATTATAGCCAGTTTTGCTGACATGATTGTTGCTGTCTTGATTATATCTGACTTTATTATTGCAGACTTCATTATAACCATAGAATAAAGAATAACAATAAAAGTGTCAGATACAAATTTGAATGGAAACAAATGTTCCATGTAACCCAATAGCCCAGCACTCCGTCTCAGTTAAACTCACCTGTCATAGAAGATTTCCATTCCATTTGAATTTCATAAACAATTTTGTATTGGAAATTTAAGCCTCGATTAGGCAAATAATGGCCTCTGTTGTCGAGTAGTAAGGCTCTCGACTAGCAAGCTGGAGGTTGCGGGTTCAAATCACGGCGTGCGAAAGTAAATTTTATTTAATTAATTTGTGTTACATCACAAATTACTCATATAAAATAATATATAGTATATTTTCAGTACGTTCCTGAGTGGAAGATACTCTCAGTATCGCCCTGGTGTAAGACCACCATTCAAAATTGAAACGTTGGTTGAAATGGCTTTGGCCGTGTTTGGTAACAGTATCTGAATAGCCAGATACTCCCCCACCTTCCTCCTCCCCACTACCTTTAGCTTCACATACAACAATTGGGGATGCCATATTCTCACTAGCTCCAGACGGTTGAGAGCAGTTGGGACACTTGTGCGGTTTCTCAAAAAAAAATAAAAAATTAAATTAAAAGAGATTCTCCTAGTGAGGTGTTAACAAAACTTGTGTAAACTGTATATAAAAATATAATAAAAAGAACGCAGCAAATTCGTACTACAAGAATTTACAATTCTCTGGTATGAACTTTATGGCAATTCACCCTAAATCCTCATTTAGGCAAAGACATTATTTGTACCCGGCTCCACTTCTATTTAATAGCCTTCCAGATCACATTAAGTCGTCAAATTCCTTGTGTACATTTAAAAAGAATGTTAAATTATTTGTGCTGGCCGAGGATTTCCAACATATTCTTTCATCTTTGTCCTTTTAAATTGTGGCATAATATGTTGTATATACAACTACATATCGTCGCATTAATTCGTAGACGGCATAACTCCAATTTTTTCGAAAATACGTTTTTAATGCCATCTGGTGTCCCGCATCGACTAGTAAAACTCGCAAATTTAAAAAAAAATTAACCTTTTAGATAAACACAAATTAGGAAACTGCGTAAAATCTTGGTGCCATTTTTACTCGCGAATACTTCGAAACTCCTTAATTCAGTATTGGCCGGTGAGCCGTGCACGCTTGTTGTGTTTTTGACAGAGGAAATTTATATACCGTGTAATAGTTTTACCGTGAAATTAACTGAGATAAGTTGATTAATCGATTTTGAACATTTTATAACCTTAATTTTAATTGTGAAGTCACGAATAGTGTTTTGTATCTGTAGTCTAAACTGACGTCTTCTGCACCGTGTGACGCTCTGCCGTAGCTCTCTTGTTTTATGTGCCTCTACGGTTGCGTTCACCGCTTTTACAGTGGTACCTGCTTATCACCACACGCCCTCCTGATGTCATCATCACTGCACGAATTGATTTAACTAACCCGGAGCCCTTCGCGTCCTACCTAATAGGTCGTTGTTCTGTGATTATCTCTTCTTCAAGGTCACCATCTCTTTGCAAGTGGATCTCCTCCTGATGCATATCCGGATCCGGTTCTTCACTGTCCTCTTCAAACAAACCCAAAATATTGACGGTGGAACGTGCGGCAATTCCATCTCGTCTCTCCTCAGACACAGTCCGTTCCCTGTCAGGCATCTTCCGCGGGTCAAGCACATGTCTTGGTATGCCATCTACTTCGATGTTGTTGACTGAAGTAAGTCCTGTCACCCTTCCATGCACGATGTGCATCTCCCATCTACTGGCTTAACCGCAAGAAGATCGCCCACTTAGAACTCAGTCAATACTTCCTCTTCTATATTTACTTGCGCAGAAGGGTGTCTCCACGAGTAAGTGTGAACTATACTAGACAGCGCAACACCTTGATCATCCTGACTTTTTGCAGCCAAAGATTGTACCAAAACACTGCCTGCAGGGGATCGCTTCCACTTTTGGCTGCAGTTCTCTTTATTGTTTGATGATGTCGTTCAACTATACCGTTTCCAGCTGGTCGGTATGCCGCGCGAAATCTTTGACGAACATTCCATCTCTTACACTTATCTGTAACACTGTAGGAACAAAAGGCAGTACCATTGTCCATGAGAACTACTTTGGGCGGGCCTCTTTCCCGAAACACTTCTTCCAAATGTCTGATAATCGAAGCTGCATTATCTGACTCGATTTCCCGCCACACGGCAAATCTACTTGGACCGCAATCGATAAATGTGAGTAAACATTTCCTACCGAAATGAGTAACATCAACTGCCAAGCGACTCCAGGTTGTTACAACATTAAGATTACCCGCTTCATGGGATGATAGCGGAGGGTCAATTGTCCTGCATTGTATGCAGGAACGCACGCATCTATCGACGTCCTTTCTTCTCGCCTCGGGATCGACCAGCCGGGCAAGATGAAGCGTTCACTTTACTCCAAAGTGATGATGAGCATGAAGAGTTTCTACGCTTAAAGCACATGTTTGCTCACCAGTTCCACTTTCAAGTCTCTCCCACCTATCTTCACACTCTGAGTAGTCTCTTTCACAACGTTTCCTGTCATGGCTACTCTTTGCCCGGGTCTTGCAAACCCTAGTAAGTACATCAGTTTTATTTCTACAGGACTCTACAAGGGTGATCGACAATGTCAGATCAAATTCTTCTACAATCTCCTTCATCAACCCCAAGCGTCACTTAGCGAGCATCTCTGACACGACTACTCCCGGTCAGTGTAGATCTCACCCAGCACAAAACCGTCGCCGAATCTGTAATGATCTCCAGAGTTTGAAGATTTCACTTGAGAGTCAGATTTAATCCCTTAAGGAAGGAAAAGTACCAGCATTTACAAGACTTAAAACAGACATTAGAAAAGGATTACCACTCATTTTACGATAACCTTCCGCATCATTAAAATCATTAAAATGCATCTAAATAGACTGCCTCGACATATACATACATTGTTGTGTTTTATTTTGTGAATTTAAAATTCCTATCTCCCAAATTTTCCGCTAGGTTGTTCATAAAACTGTTCGCAGAAAAGTATGTATCTTTTGTAAAATACGTATCTCCATTCTCGGTTTTTATGTAAACTTCCTAACTCCGATTTGAAATAGAAAGCCTTAACTTACAAAAGTTTAATGATTGAAAATAAATTTCGAAATATATTATATGTTCGAAACATAAATAAAAAGAATGAGCCGTTTTTAATTTTTTTTCACTACGAGGTTTTTTGTGCCTCCTGTAAAATTTTACATGTGGTGGTTACACATTCTACGAATTAATGCGACGATATGTATATTTTTTGCTTGGGCTTTTTTTTTAGTCTTGTCCTATTGAAGTTAAAAATTCTAATGTAAAGAAACAATAAACAATAAAATAAAAATATTTAAACTATTTCTATCATTTTGCCTAAATAAAATTGTTAATTACTTTTTAAAAAATGTGAGCTTAAACTACTAAAAATTATATTTTTTCATTAGAAATGTATGAATACATATTATAAGAAACAACTTCATGAATGAAGATTTTCTGTGACAGTTTCCCTTGATAAATTTTTTTTTTTCCTATAAAATTATACACAAAACAAATTTTAAAACACACCTTTGGCAAGTAATTTTTATGCCTGTTACCTAATTTTGTGGTGATTATAAGGCACAGTAAGAATTTACACATGTTTGACTTGCATACTCCTCTTAATGGTGAGAAAGACACAGAATACACGCACTACTTTAATATATCCACTATTTATTTACCAAAATTACAAAGACAAGAAAGAAAACAATAGATAGGTATAAAAAAGTAACTTTAAGCAACATTTTAATAAAAAATAGTAGAGTTATTTTAAATTTGGCTTTAAATAATTTTTTTCACTGAATCATCTGCTCCTCCATTACGGTGGCCATCCACTCAGGCTCCTTGGCGGTGATTTTGTCGATAATGCTGTTCACCTGGTAACACAGGCTCTGGATCTGCCGGTCCCACTGTGGGAGGACTTCGCGGGCTGAAAATACAACGATATATTAACCTTATCTGGGCGGCTGTCGCACATGTGATCCATCAGTGGCTATCTCCGAATGTGGATGTCGCATATATGATCCACGTGCAACTATCGCCGATCGCGGATGTCACGTACGTAATCCATCAGTGGCTATCTCACCACAGCGCCCCTGAGGTGATTTTTCACGAAAACAACGCTATATAAATTAGCCAAATATTATTATTATCATACCCGAATACGGTCGTCACATATGTGATCCATCGGCGGCTATCCCTGAACGCGGATGTCGCATATGAGATCCATCGTCGGCTATCGAGGAATAAGTCTATACCCGCAGGTATCTTACCCACCGGGCTATCGAGCCCCTCTCTTTATTTATATCCATTTTCGTTTAATAACATTTTGCACACTGATAAAAGACTAAACAGAAAACAATGTATACATAAAAATTATGCTTTCCGACGAATCAAAAGTATATAATATATATATATATATATTACATAATAATGGCTTAATTCCTAAATATTGCGTCTCCGTGAAACCATTATAACGAGAAAAAAATTTCAATTTCAAATTTAATTTTAACGCATGGGTTTTTAAAGTCCAGTTAGTAACTCATTTTCGCCAAAAAAAGTGGAGATGTCTTGACTTTAATTCATCTATGATTCATATTGATAATTTAATACAGTAATAATAATAATTATTACATAAATTAAGGTATAAAATTTACAAGGCGCTCTTTATGAATCGTAAAATTGAATTAGAACTAAATATAATTTTTCAAACTTACTTTCGAAATGGACTATTGAATCAATCTGATCAATGTAGCCATTCATTCGTCCTTCTGTGATCATTTGACTGGCAATCCTTTCAGCTTTAGCGGGGGGTATCTCAAGCAACGCTCCCAGCTCCTCAAACGTGATGTTATTGTACAGCTTACTGGCTGACAACAAGTTGTGCTCAAATACAGCTCGATCCAATATTGGGGACCCATCTACCGTACTAGCCTGAGAAGAATATCATGAGCATTAATGTTATTTCTTTCTTCGTCTTCGGACCTGATTGACAAAGACAGCGAGATTAATCTCCAGCTGTCAAAAATATGAAAACATTTTGAACTAATCTGACAATATTTGAAAATCTCCTACTACCACCACAGTAAGCAAAAAAATTTGCTTGTGTTGTGATGAAGGACTTAGCCAGCCGAGGAATTGAACACACTAAGCCTGGTGTGACCCAAACGCGATTTCAACTCAGCCACTGACCAGTCAAATTGAAAATAATTTATGCATGTGTGGATTTAAATTACCTTTTGATGAGTTTGCATCAGGGCCTCAAATTCCTGCAGCTCTGATCTCCGGATAATTCTATCCAGATACATTTTCTCAAGGATCGAATAAGCAGGAAGTTGCTGGCATCTTTCATCTTTGAATAATGTTGCAAGCATGCGAGACCTTTGTTGCCCTTTTAAACAAAATATTGCATAATATTATAATAACATATGTCTAATTAAGCACTTGGTAATAAATAAAAATCTGTCTGTTTTATTATACACGGTGAAATTCTTACCAGCTGATGCCAGAACTGTGCAAATAAGTGCATTACGAAGACATGTCATTCTTTCATCATCATGTATTATTGTACGATACGATAACTCGTTGTATCTTTGGGCAGCCTCTATGAATTTTCTAAAAAAATATAGCAGTTGATTATTAGATTATGAAACAAGTTCTGCGAAAGTATATTTGTATTTGAGCCTGGTTTGATTGTGAGAAACAATTTACTGTTGAGAGTTAGATTATTTTGGTAAAATAGAAAAAAAAAATTTGCTACACTATCGATTACATTTTTTTTAAATTTTCCAGTTGTATTTAAGTATTACTACAACAGAGCCTTGATAATCCGTTCTCGGGCTAGTCCAAACGTTGCCGTAATCTGAACTGCCAAACGACCACTCTCCCCTCATACCGAGACCGCTAATGCTATTTTTTTCTGTAGTTACGTAAGAGCTCTTGCATCGTGTCCATGCTAACCTGTGCTGCATGTACGTCACTTGATGTTTTAGGTTGTAAACATGGTTCCTTTGCCAAAACGAAAACCTAAAACCCTAACCATAGTGCAAAACTGTGCTATATTAAGATGGGGTGTCTGCAAATTCACTTTTTCATAAATAAGGTGTAGACGTAATTTAATTTAATTTTTCTATCTAACATAATGTAATCTGAACGCTTCGCGAGTCATTCTTCATTAGATAGGATTATTAAGGCTCTAGTGTACATTAACAATTGCATTATTTCCTTGTTAAAATGAGATAACAAACCTTCTATAATCCAGTACACGCGCATAGCACACTTTGTAGTAGATTTGCAACTGTTCATTGGTACTTTCTGCCTGAAGAAGAGAGGCACGGTTAACAAAAGCCTCGGCCTGCACCGGGTCATCGTCTTCCAAGTACAAGCGAGCTATCTTCAAGTATGTCTCCAGTTTATAATCCACGGAGTATTGCCTGAAATTAGAACAACCAAAACCGAGATTATTCTTGGTAAATATACAGAAAATAGATATACGATTAACGCCTAGGTCCTCTGCCATATCTTGACATAAGGGCGGATTATTGCCGCTTTACAATAAAATCCAACATATCAAAAACTACTTTGAAAGATAATAAAACACACTTTCAAATTTTATTATCTTAATATACAAAAATACAGCCTGCGTATGTTTGCGCTCGCCCAACTCGAAAAGTGGTAGGTCGATATCGCTGAAAATTTGAAAGTTAGTTCTTGTTAGTGCCTGGAGTGTTTAGGGAGTTATTTGAAAGTTAGTTCTTGTTAGTGCCTGGAGTGTTTAGGGAGTTATTAGAAGAAGTCGGGGGCGTCCGAGGTATACTTAATGCAATATCTCTGCACCGGAATGAGATACAGAGTAGAATTAATGTCGATGTAATGTAGTTTTTAACAGTAACATTTTGATATACAATAGTGGATGGTGGAAGAAGTCGGAGACGCCCAAGAAAGACATTAGCAAAGCAAAACATTGCGGGGTCCACTAGTTATAAATAAATAAATTATTTTTTTTATATTCAAATTTTGAATGCAGCCATAGACATATGAATATTAGTAGACCTGCCCTAAGTGATTAAAAGCGTATTATTCCCCACTCCCCATACCGGTTCCATTGGAGCCGGCTGGGCTCGCGTATGGCCTCAAGTGAATTTAGAAAACGTGACGTCATCATTCTTGTGCGAACTATGGTCGAGGCATCATCGGTTCATTTTACGAAATAACACGGCAAAATGGTGGCTTGTGATATGAAAACTTGTAAATCTGGTCGAATGTAGCGATTCTCAAGTGTGCGCATCGTTGTTACTGGGAAGTAAATTATAAACACTTACTAAATACGTAAACAAAATATTTGACTCTGAAAATAGAAGAAATTTTTTTTGCCGAATTTGGACTTCGCAAATTTGTTCATAACGTGGCGAGTAATTTGCGCTCCCATGTAAAAATGTCCATTCATTCAAAAGCAGATTTTACTTTTAAGAACTAAATGGTGATATTATAATGCGAGATGCCTATATACTGTCAGATTGATTTATTGACGAATCACAGTCAGCTTTACCCCCTTCGTTCTTCAACAGTTGATTTTACCAGACGCGGCCCGTGACTGTAATTACCAGCAGTGCATTTCACTTTTAAAATGTACCTAGTCTGTAATTTAGGTGGAGCAAATTAAGAATGGGAACACCTACTGCAATTCATTCTATCTTCTAAGTTATATTTGTAAAATAACTGATTAAATAATACAAAATTATCTTGAAAATAAAGGACACTCATTCATCGTTGAAAATATAGCGAAACCGTTTGATTTCACCGCGAACGAGTTCCAATGTGTTAATGTTGTTGCGTTAACATTGAACATTAGTATTTCTAAGCGAATCCATTCCAAACGCATTGGATTACGCATGATCAAAGTGATGCAAAATTCACTCGCCGTCAAAGCACTTCGATAATGCACGGATGGGTTATGTATCTGCACTGCTCTAACACGTAATTTGACGTTAATAGTGTAATCTGTCTCGCCCATGTCACCGTTTCGGCTACTTCGGGCTGTCTCGATACCGCCCGACGCTGTTTTAGTAGTATGGTAAAAGTTGGTTTTGTGCATATCGGGGTATGCACGACCGTTTGCTTTTGCGCGGGATTTTTTTTACTAGAAGATAGCTCAAATAATGACCTGACGGGAATTACGAATTTCTTACATCGATCACTGGGGCACAGATGTCGTTGTAATTTGTTATGTGGAGATTGAAGACAAGCAGTGCAATGCACAAATGCACGTACCAAGGAACCGCCTCTGGATTTTACCCCTCACCTTTAATTTCTAGTCTATATATTCTTATGTCTGTGAATGCAGCATAAGAAAAAATTTAAATGGCCCACCTTACCTTTTTTGTAACTAAAATTAATGATAATGAAAAAATATATAAAAAATCATGCATTTTATTAGACAAATGTATTGAAAATGTTACTGTCACCTCACTTTTTTGTCATTGCATACAAAAATAATTAATAAAAAATTCACAAAGTTTCATAATTTTTTTTATTTCTGTGCGACAAAACGATTTCTATTATACGACCATACTATTTCTGTGAGACCATATGAGTTGTTCCCAAAAGCAAACAAATTAGACTAAAGGGTTAATACACACATTTTATTTTTAAAACACTTTGTATCACATATGTTAGACAATAATGAGAAGTATTTTATTTTCTGGAAATGGAAAATAATGCATTTTATTAGCTATTTTGTTAATTTTACAAATTTTCTTGATGCCATGTTATGAAATAATAATAGTAAAAATAGTTTATTTTTTGATAAATCCCGAACTAAATACCTAAGAACCTATTTTAGAATCTTAGGTTCGTATTTTGGGTTAAATAAGAGAAGAAAATTTACCTTAAAACTTTTGCATCAATAACAATGGCCGCCAAGTGAACAAGTTTTTTACTTTATTTATTTTCATTTCTTTACATATATTATACATAATAATAGACAGTAAATAATAACATAATATATATTACCAAAATTGTATACACAAGAAATGAAAACCCACTAAGGCACTGCCTGAGGGCCCGTTCCCACTTCCGTTTTCAAATCGGGGGCGGGTCCCGTTTTCAAAACGGACGGCCAATGGCCCTGTTCACACTACCGTTTTAAAAACGGACCATACTCTACGAAAAAAAATAATTGTCGATTCACCAAAAACATGTTATTTGCTCATTATTCAGTAATGGTGCGCAATGGACGACGATGAAGCTCTTGTTGTCATGTGGTACTTATTAAATAGAAGGAAAAAAGTGAAAAGAAAATTTTGAGTACACCCAATCATAGCCGAATGATTTTCTGTAGGAATTTTCCAAGTGTTAATTGGTGAGTTAAGAAGTGATGAACTAAAGTTCTTTAATTATTTTAGAATAATAATGAATGGATTATTTATATAGCGCCGTTTTCACCATGAAAAATCACCTCAAGGGCGCTTAATGGCTTAAGAGAATGTCTATCACTTCCTTTAACCATCTACTGGAATGAGTTTCAGAGAGCTTAACATATCAAAATACAAAATTGAGAAAGTGCATTTGTCCTGAAGAAAGGCTATCGATATTTTAAAGTAAGAAAACAATAAACACTCAAATATTTTTTATTATGTGTTTATTTAACTAATACGCTCTTCCGTGCATCTCATTAAAGCTTTAAAATTTAAAAAAAAGTAAACTTAAATAAAATAACATAAAAATTTTGATGTACAAAAGTTGTGTACACCAAGTGTTTTGTTTTTATTTAGTTAAAGATAAAATATTACCATACTCTTTCTTCGACCAGTGGTATTAAATTTTCGGGATTTATTTCCTTATCCATTATTGTAGTTTTGATTTATTTACTTAACAAAATAACCAAATACAAGCACGCAGTGTGCCTGCTTCCTTGCGACAGGGAGCGGGCGGGGAGGGGTCGGGGTTTGGCGGGGACTCTGCCGGAACGACTGGACGGCAAGTGTGAACAGCTCCATACAACACTATGAGCGAGCGTGTGCCGACACGATTTGAAAACGGACGCGCTGCGTAGGCGAGCCATCCGACAAAAAATGTCGGATCCGTTTTCAAATCGTGTCGGACAAGTGTGAACAGCTCCATACATCCACTACAGCCACTAGGGCATCCGATTTTAAAACGGGACCCGCCCCCGATTTGAAAACGGAAGTGGGAACGGGCCCTGAGTGTGGGTAATATAAAACCATTACTATATTTCAAGTACCTAAGTATAATATATATAAGTAGAAAAAGTTTTTTTTTGTTTATAGTTATTATAAAAGTAAAGAGAAAACATTATGTACAATATGCCAAAACCTAAACTCGTATAAAATAAATGTCAAAAACTGGGTAAAAAAGTATCTGGAAGTGAGAGAATTTTTTCTATAAGTTATACGAATATGATACCTATATATATGATAATATGTTACCATCTAAATTTAAAAAAAAAAAGAAAAGTTTAACTTCTTTTGAACTCTTTTTTTATTAAAATAACCAAATGTACTATATGATTTTTTTTTCTTTATTCTTATCTCTTTTTTCATTTAAACCATAGATAATATAACCACCACTGTTTTAATTTTCACCTTATAATGCCCACGCACAGGCTTCGCCTTTGTGGGATTTTTTTGTTACTCCTTGTATTTTGTATAATTGTATATGTAACTGTATGTATCAAAAAAAATGACAATAAATTTAAAAAAAAAAAAAAAAAAAAAAATAGTTTATAAAGTTTCAGCAAGTGAGTTGTAGAAAGGATCAATAAATTTATATAAAAAGTTTCAATATCTGCGTCATTCAGCCATAATTTTACCTCCTTAACATATTCTATTGTTTTATTTATCATTTGAGTTTGTAGTGGTAGAAGGTTAAATGTACGAGGACCAATGAAACTGCTATGTGTCTGCATTAATTTAGTATTTGTTTGGGGGGTGTAAAATATATTATTTGTTCTTTTGCTCATTCTGTTTTCATTTATTTTGAAATTATTTTTGTTTTTAAATAAATATTTCATTGTTTGTAATATAAATAATTTACGAATGCTAAATAATTTAGATTCTTTGTATAATAGGTCGGTCGAGAATGTTTTATTTTTGTTATATATGACTTTAATTATGTGTTTTTGAATTATTTGTAGGGGCTTAATAAATGTATCAGGTGCACCACCCCATCCTATTATGCCATAAGTGATTGCAGATTGCACCAGGGAGAAGTAGATCATTTTCAATTTTTCAGCGTTTAAAATTTCCTTGAGTCTATAAAATATGTAGGTAAGATATCTTAGTTTAGAAGTGGTTTGATTAATATGTGATTTACAATTTAGATTAATATCTATTGATACTCCTAAATATTTTATATTTTTGACATTAGCGAGTTCGTTGCACAGGAAGCACATTTCTTGATTGCAAGTTGTATTATGGATTCTAATTTTAAGGTTGTCTTTTGGTTTGTTTTTTATGTTTTTGTAAAAAGGTAAGTAAAATGTTTTGCTGTAGTTTAAGACAAGTTTGTTGTATTTTAACCATTTTGAAACAACTGAAATACATTCAGTTGCTTTCGAAAAAGTTTCTGTCCAATTATTACCATCCACTATTATTGCCGTGTCATCGGCGTAAGAAACAATCTTACCAGGGATGACAAAATTACATAAATCATTTATATAAATTAAGAATAAAATCGGGCCAAGCACAGTTCCCTGCGGAACTCCGTTTTTTATCTGTGTCTCTGAACTATAATTATTCCCAATTTTAGTTTTTTGTGTTCTGTCTTTAAGATAGTTTGATAGTAGTTTTAGTGTGTCTTTTTTGAAGCCCAGTCGAGTTATTTTTTTAATGAGTAAATTATGATTAACGGTGTCGAAAGCTTTTCTTAAATCTAGGAATATGGCAAGACATTTCTTTTTTTTTATCGATAGATGTGTAAATATTTTTTGTCAATTCATATATGGCATCCTCAGTGCTTAGATCTTTACGAAAGCCGTATTGGTTTTTCGATAGAATTTTATATTTTTCTAAGTGTTCAATGACTCTAGATTTGATGCATTTTTCGAATATTTTTGATAGGTTTGAAACAAGGGATATTGGTCTGTAATTGTCTAATTTATGCGTATCCCCAGATTTATAAATAGGTATTATAGTGGAGATTTTAAATTGTTCTGGAAAATGACCATATTTGAGGCATATATTAAAAATATGTTGTAATGGAGTTAAGACATGTTGTTTTATTTTTTTTAATGCATCACATGATAGTCCATCATTTCCCTTAGAGTTGGATGGTTTTAGGCTATCAATATATTTTTTTTATTTCATTAAATGTAATAGGAGAAAAATATTCTATAGAGTTAATTGAATCGTTATTAGAATCTAATTGAGGAGATGTCTCCATATAATCATCATTAACATTAATGCCAGAAGATTGAAGTACCTCGTCTACTATATTTGTAAAGAAGTTATTAAAACATTCTGCAATGGTCAATTTGTTAGTTATTATTTCATTATTTATTTTAACCTCATTTACAATATTTGAAGACATAATTTTTTTGTTGGCAATTTCATTTATAATATTCCAAGTTTTTTTAGTATTATTTTTAGCATTTTCAATTTGTTCACAATAGTATTTCTTTTTGCAGTTTCGTATCAGTCTATTTAGTAAGTTTCGGTACATTAGATATTTTGTTTTCAGATAAGGCATTGTTCTGATATTATTATTTTGGCAATCCATTTGATATTTTAACATTTCTCTATACAATTTATCCCTTTGTTTAATTGATATAATTAATCCAACTGTAATCCAAGGTTTAATTTTTTTATATTTTTTGTTAGTGACAACTATTTTACTTTCACTTTTTAGAATATAATCTCTAAGAGTATTATAGAAATTCCCTAATGCTAAATGTGGATTTTCTATTGATATTACATTTTCCCAGTTTTCTGACTGAAGTAAAGAGTTTAGAGTTTTATAATCAATGTCTACTTTTTCTAGAGTTACGGAATTTCGGTTTAAAGGTGTATTTTTGAAATGGTGTCCATAAAAGGTCGGGTGATATTAGTTTCGAGAATTGAAGAGATAATATTGAAATATTAAAATGCATTTTTTTCCATTTGCAGAAGCTGAAATATTTACTTCTCATTATTATCTCACTGCAATGAAGTGTTTTTTATTCAAAAAATTGCATATGAAGCATGTCCCTATTTGCTGTATATTTACCTAATTTTTAATTAACCTGTGGTGGTACGCCACTACACCAAGCGCCAAGGTACCACGCCGTCATAGAAACATTCTGGAAAGTTCGGCCGTTGACTAGGTTGTTTGGGAATATCTGCCATAGCAACCAAAATGTTCGAGAAGCTTCTTCACCTTATAAAAGCGACAGCGGGAAGGAACTTGACGGTCAGTCATGAATTAGCAGTTCGCCAGTCATCAATCAGCAATCCACTGCGCTACACACCCCGGCTCTGCACGGACTACAAATCATTATGGACTCTTCGGGATCACATCAGCGCCCTGGCCCCGGCTAACATTCCTGGCCAGCGCTGACCTCACACGCCTAGACCCTGCGACCACTTCGCCGGTCTGCGCCTCGGTCCCGCGGCATCGTCGCCGGCCTGCATCTCCCGACCAGGTCCATCGCACCTTCGGCAACCTCCTTCACACTGAAGTACCCGGAGACTCCACATCTTCACCAGTGCTGCACGCATCCACGCGTCCGGTCTCCATCAGCGCGGTGTCGACTCACTGACCCGCGCTTCGACCACACCATCGCCGTCATCGCCGTCTACACCTGGTGTCATCCTCATCGCTCCCAGTCATCTCCCAACTGCACAATTCTACTGAATCAGAATAAACGCTGTGTCACAACAACCTATCATCTTTTATTGTCTCGCTACTTGATCCCAAAAAACCTAAGGGTTTGGAAAGAACACAAATTACAATTTAATTTAAAATTATTTAGAAAAAGTAACATACTTTTGTCCCGTTTCAAGTGGAATTCCTACTAGAACATTAGCGGCTTCTTTCCAGTTGTGGTTTCTCTCATAAATGTCTGCGAGGTGTTGCCTTATGCTGGCCACTTGCTCTTCAAAGGATATCACTCGAGGTTGAACTTTATCTAGTGTGTAGTGAGACACTTCCTTAGATACATC
Organism: Hesperophylax consimilis; assembly: GCF_061612785.1. Taxonomy (NCBI): domain Eukaryota; kingdom Metazoa; phylum Arthropoda; class Insecta; order Trichoptera; family Limnephilidae; genus Hesperophylax; species Hesperophylax consimilis. Next base: position 25,482,851 of record NC_142836.1, on the reverse strand, counting down.
ATCGGGCAATAGAGTGAGATGAGTACTCACGTCTGTCAGAAGTTGTCTGGATATTACTAGACTGACATTTTCATTAACAACTGAAACAAAGAGGTGTACCGTTGATACTTACACAGCTACGCAAATGTAACAAAACTGTAAAATTACATATAAATACGCAGAAACACCAACTCACTTGCTTCAATGAACACTTTTAGTGTCTCTGTCAGCTCTTCAAAGGGATTGTCTAGTAAATCTATTAGAATATTTCGGTACCTGAAAATTAACAAAAGAAATTAAGAAGTTTAATTTAATATGGTGTTCAGTATAAAATAATTTGTGACAGGAAGCTGAATAAATGCGTACTTCTCCGCTTGATCCTTATGCGAACTGCAGGATGTCCCCAACTCATTGAGACTCTGACGAACATTAGCAAGGGACATAGGCATTTTCGAGTATTGCTAAAAAGTACAGAAACCCAAAAATTATAACAATTAAAGAAATAGAAATAGCCTTTAAAACCCGCCGTATTACGACAAGATTCGGTATTCGGTGTACAAAATTCGAGAAATTTGATTTGACAGTCGGTAAAATCATAGATAAGAGCAAAAACAAACTAGATCAAAATCTCATGATCAATGATCACTGATCAGTGACGGAAAGTGATAATCGAGACATCAAAAGCATATACAAACCACTTACAATCCACTCACATAAAAAAAATCGAATATCACACATGGATTTTATGAAATAGATCACGGAATAGATGAAATAGGGTCACAGCCCCGGTCCATTTTTTAAATCAATATCGATAAATATCTAGATTGTATATCTGACTTTATTTTTCAAGTTCTCTCGGTCAATATTCTACCATTTATTTTATACTCACACTAACTTATAAAGATGTATGTATTTTTTCTTTACTACTTCTGTACCAGCATTACTAATATACAATAAAACATTTATTTGTCAATGAATTATAATATAATCATAGTTTGTTACATATTTTATCATCCTATTTGGTTTCGTAATATTGACAAAAGGGTCACCGCTCAGCTTTCACCATAAATATATATAAATACGATCCTGTATTTATTCTGAAGAATCTAAGAGGAGGGGTGGCTAGAGAATTTATAGAAAGGATTTCTAACGTTTGAACCTGTGGTGTGCCGACGAATACACCGTGGATTCGCTACTATTCGCTGCTATTCACCGCACTTTGCCGGTTTTATTATATTTTGTAAAGTAATGGCAATTATAAAAAAATATTCACATATCAATCAATAACGCACCAAATTATTATTCTGGACTCTCATTTCGTGAAGTGCAAATATACTCATTAAACTTTGACATATTAATTATTTAACATTTTCAAAGTCACAGTACATCTGTTAACAGTTAAGTCTCATATGGTTGTTTGAAGGTCAGGATTCTAAGAAAGTGTATATTTTACCTACACAACAAGGCATTATAAAATTTAAAAAATATGAACAAACGATTAAAAAAAATAATAATTTATAACCCGATTGAATTTATGGTACCTAGATAAATGGCTAGTAATAAATTATTTCATTGCCGCACTTTCGAATTAATGTGTTGGCATCATTGTACGAATAAATTGAAATGGGCGCTTTGAATTTTTGATGGTATTTTGAAAATGTATCAACATTCTCGACGAATTTGGATAAATTATTGGTGTTGCCGTGGATTTAATAACAGTTTATGATATTGTCGGGGTTTTTAATTAGATATTTTATATTACAAAGGAAGTGTACCCAATCAAAAAGATCACTGGTGAAACCTTGTTTGTCAATGAGTGGCGTATTCACGTATATTATTTTGTATTTGACAATTGGAAATAAAATGGCGGCCAATTTCAAATCTCTCGTTATCTTTCTGTAAATAGTGCTGAATATTTCATCGGAAAATATGTTTTAAAATTTTCTATTATGATTCAATGAAATTTTACTCAAATATCTTCCTTTAAAATGGACCAGCAACTTGACGAATCTCTGGGCTTGGACGATGGAGCTATTGGGGTATGATGACTTTGCTGATAAATTATTCTAATGTTTAAAACCTAAGTTTCAATTAAACCATGTTTATATTTCTTTATTATTCTTTAAGATCGAGTTCAACGGTGAGCAAGAAGTTGTGACAACATCTGATTGCTCCTTTGACGTAAGCAATGCGAATTTTGAAAGTGAAATAGATGAAGAAATGGAACTTGGACAAATACGAGATGATCACGAAATGGAAACAGACAATCAAATTATTGGTATGTTTTTAATATGATTTAGTTTGTATGGAACCGTTGACAAGTTGACAACAATCTGTTGAGTGATCAAAATAGAAAAACTTAACTCATGTACAAGTTAATTAGTATACTTGATATTCTGTCTCCTGTGCCTGCCTCTTCGGTTCATATTATAGTCGGTTCAGGTTAAATTTATGTTTTCTTTCAAAGCGCTGCTTCCATGGAAAAAAATATATGTGTATTATTTACGGCGGGACTCGCGCCCCATTATGTGACGCAGATGGTTGCTACTGGGTCATATCATTATTGATGGATCAATATTAGGGCCACGGAATGGCTATGTTATTAAAAACTTTTTTTTTTATATTGTCCTTTACTTTGAGTTTTTTTTTACAAATAATACTTGTGCAGTGATTGAATTTTTTTTAAATGTTTCTACAATGTGGTAATATTATTTTATGTAAATAATTAGTAACGCAACTATTTTTCTAACACTCATCTATTCATCCGATCTACGTACAACCATTTAAAGGATCTACGTACAACCATTTCTTAACCTTGTTTATCACTAACATAATTGACTTCCTCCTTGGTCGAGGGGAAGGCTCTCGACTGACGATCCGGAGGTCATGTGTTCAAATTCCGGCGTGCGCAAGTAAATTTTATTTGATTAATATGTCTTATTTCACCATTAAATCATTTAAAATAAATTAAGATATATTTGCAGCACGTTCCAGAGTGGAAGATACTCTCAGTATCGCCCTGGAGTAAGACCACCATTAGAATTGAAACGTTGTTGTTTGAAATGGCTTTTAGCATGTTTGGTGACCTGATCTGAATAGCCTGGTACTTTCCCACCTCCCCTTCTCCCTCTCCTTCTCCTCCCAACTACTTTCATCTATATTTTTTTAGGTAAAATTTCCCTTCTCCGCTTACTTCTAAATCCGCCCAATTATTGAATTAACAACTTTCACGTTTAACAAGTTTCAAATTAATTAGTACAAAAACCGACCATTTACATCAGGGTAGATGGAAAAACATGCACAAAATGGGTTACTAGGTTCTTAGTTGGAGTTATTTAGATTGAAACTAAATCTTTCGGCAAACGTCACATCATACTAACAAGATAAATATTGCGTTGAAACATGAGAAATATTGCATAGGTGTATTAAATTGTAAGTTTATTGCAACTTTTTAAATCTCCCTTGACATAAATAAAGTCAATTCCGCTTAATTGGTACACCAGTTTATCAGGGCAGCTGGTTATTTGGGTGAAAATCAAGGAACAGATACCAAATAAAGAAGCTAATACTAATTTACTTTGGTTATCTGGGACACAAATTCGTCTGATTCGGAGACTCTGACGGAGATCTGTTTTTTGTTCTTGATCAAATCCATAAATATATGCTCGTATCACAGTTGACACGGATTATTTGTGAGTAATTTTTTTGCAAATGGTAGTGTATATGTTAAAAATCCTTTATTCCGTAACCACAGCAAAAATTTTCAGTTTTGGCAACTATGTAATGATTGCACAATTTGCTTTTATTTAGACATTATTGTTTTCTTTTCATATACAATTTCTTCCTAATGTTCTAATTTATTTTAGGAGGTGAGGAGTATATACATGAGGACTCTTCAACTCACAACATGCCCATCCTTGGCGGTGAAGAAGAAGTTTTAGCAGACCAGACGCAGGTGATGGAAATGATTTTTGTCATACTAGTAAATTTCACTAACAAATAAAAACAAATCTCCAATATATATTTTACAATGCCAATAAATCGTTGGATTTTTAGCAGTCGTTAATGTAATTTCTGCATAATCTATTTATATAAAGGAGAGCGTCTGTTGCGGGCGGGCGGCCTAGTGTTAAGATACCGGGTGGACGGCGTTTGTTTGATTTTTAAACAAACCTACAGTTTTATTATAAGATAGATGAAATTTCGCACTCTTGACTTTCAAAAAAGGTCACTGTCTAAGTCTGATTTTGAATAACTCTGTATAAAGCCTAAACAATGCCGGGAATTTCAGATGGTCCAGAAAAAATATCAGTAATTTTCGACCGGTCGGTGGCTGAGTTGACATCGCATTTGGGTCCCACCCTGGCGAAGTGTGTTCAATTACTCGTCTGGCTAAGTTCTCCATCACAACACAAGCAACATTTTCCGCTTACTGTAGTGGTAGTAGGAGATTTTCAAATATTGTCAGGTTATTCGTAACCCGGGAATGTTTGTCTTTCATTTAAAAAATAATACTAATAGTACTTATTCCCGGAATACTTGACATAATGCAACATTACACAATGATGTAACGATGGTCGGAGTTTCAATAGTAATTAGCAGATAGCCAACATAACGATACCTTTGTATTCTAAGAGAGAAGGCTGTCCAAGAATTTGAACAATTCAGGGCATTCCGTAATGCTTTAATTTGCTTTACACCGCTCAACAAATCAAATCCTGTGCGGCTTTGTTTTGGCATTTTTTATTTATCATTTAAAACACTTACCTTGTTCTGAAAACATTAATTTTTATTATAATAACATAAACATTTAAGCTATGAAACCATCCCGTACTAAAATTGGCCTCCCGGCGGCCGAGAATTGGGGACTATGTTTTTTCATGTATCTGGATGAAGTGAAGATATTTCTTCTTTAAATTTCAATAGATGTCAATGGAATAAAGAATAAGCCACTTTTTAAACCCGGATACCATTAATTTGACCTATACATTCTGTAAAATTTTGAATTTAATCTTGGGTGCCGATCGATCAGCCGGCTAGACTTTCCATATTACATATGTGTGAGTCAGCTATTGTAAAAAGGAAAAATATACATTTTTTTAAATACTCATGTTAAAATAAGTCAAGTATGTTTGAAACATGTATTTTTCAGATTAATTTAAAGATGGGTACCCAGGCTAATGTGATTCAATTACCAGACCTTGAAGAGTCGATAAGGGAAGTAATTCCTACAGAACTATTCGCCCCAAAACCAGTTACTAAAGTTACCAGTCTCCCGACTTCTGCATTGGGACAATCATTCTCCATCCAGGTAATAATTAGTTTCACCCAATATAACATTGCCATTACTTACACATGTCTCATTGGAATATTTGTGATATTTACTAGTAATAATTTACAGACCTTTCGAGTTGCCAGTAATTCGTCATTGAAACCAGTTTCCATCGCTCCAAAGCCGATCACCATGTCATCTAGCGTTAAGAAGATATCGCTGTCTGATTTGCAAGCCAGACCTAGTCGGATTTTAGGTAAATATGATTGTAGCATACCAAAATTATAAACCTTTGCAGGCCTCTATACTCCAAAGGCTAGCTTAGTTTATTAGCGATTATTTTCATGGCTAAGCTTTCAGAAAATTTAGATGCAAAATAAGAAAATCACCATTCCACTGTTTTAAAGTAGTTAAAACAATTTTTCAGGTTCATTTTGACAAAAAAAAACCTTAATACAATTCCGTAAACAACAGATGATTATTACTTTGCCTACTGCATACTTAAAAAAAAAATAATTACATAGTGCATTTCAGATATTTATTCTGTGACCTGCTGCTATAAAAGTACCAAAGATAGAATAAGGGTTTACCAATGTCAATCTTCACATTAGCATTGTCGTCTTCTATTTCTTTTAATTGGGTTTTGTTAGGTATTGTTGTTTTGATAAATAAAATAAAAATGAAAGTTCATACATTTTTTAAGAACTTTTATAGTTCGTAACTGAAATAAATAATAGTCTGTAGTAGTAAGTTTTAGCACTAGCGCATTATAATTTAGTTTGAAAGAAAAATGTACTTATTTTGGCTTATTTTCACTCAGGTGGCGAGTTATCGGGCAGACAGGTGGTGGTGGTGCCCAGTGGAGGCGCCCGTCTAAAGGTAGTGGGTGGAGTGGGGGTGAGCGGGGTGGTGCGTGCCCCCTCCCCCGCCCCCTCCGCCCAATTGCTGCAGCTCCGCCAACGCCCTGCTCCCCCTCTCACCAAGCTAACACTCACCCCAGGTTAACCTAAAACATTACAGTATAGTCTCAATGATCCGAACAATTAAAAACCGAGCCTGTTCAGCTTAATGCATTTTCGGATTACTGGAATCTTTAAGAAACAGCTGGATTTCTAGAACCTTTTAACGTAGATGCTATATAGCACATACATCCGTATAATTGCCGTAAGCATGGATAAAATCAATATTACAAGTTTTGTCTATGATTTTAATGAAGGAACGTGTTTCTTTTTTCTTTGCAAAACCAGACTATGTATTCAACATGTCAACGCCCGCAGTTGATTTTTTATAAAGTTCCCCACTTCAGTCAGCATGGTGAGCATCATCGTCTAAATGCGAGGATACTTATTGTAAATTGTATTTGGTTTTTTGGAGTCATTGCACTATTGATGAAATTTTGACAAAGTAATCGCTGAAAACAAACTGTTCTTATACTGGAAATTTTAAAATCCTTCGTATACCTTACCAGACAATTTTATGTTGTGTACCATCTTTTATCAATTAATAGTAGGCTTAAAAAAATATATTCATACAGATCAAGAAATGCTGATTCCGAATTAATAAATAAAATAAAATAAATTATTATACATAGAATTTATAAATCGTCATTTAAAAACGAATAAAACACCGTCACATTAAAACACACCGTTTGGTTGGTACGACTGAATCTTCTGATTCATCACAACCAGTCTACATGAGTAATATATCTATTGTGTTCAATATCCACATTGGAGTTGCCAATTCATGGAGAATTCCCCAAATTTAAAATTGAATTGACTGAAAAAAGCATTGACTTTTTTGCCCGGAGAACCTTTTTGTGGGGAAAATGTTGAGATTCTGGACATTTCTTAAGTATCCAACCATATTGAAAAATAATATTTACAATAATTGTAAGAATGTACTATATTTCGTTTTCTTTCACAGCAAATTTTCAAATAAAAGAATTTTTAAAGCCTAAACGAAACGCTTGAAGCTGACTAGATATTTAAATATAAATATTAATTTCAATAGAATTTTGTTTCATTTTGCAGGAACTTTTGGGGATTTTGTGGGTATTTTAAACATCTCTTTATATTTTGTGGGTATTTTAGAACATAATATGCATTGACAAATGCAGGTTTTTAAACATCGGTAAATTGTTTATCATGTGCCATCATGGGTGTATTTTGGATCTTTGTTTCAATACAATAATATGACGAGATGCTAACATTTTCCTAAACTTCTTCAATGTTAAAAGTGGGTAACCTTGAGAATAAAAATCGTCTCGACTCCCATACAAAATACAGCGCCGGTTGAAAAAAAAACGTAGGCTTTTTGAAACTGGTGACTGGTGACGTCACTGGTCATGTCAATAGATTTGGTGCATTTTCAAAAACCACAAAAATTAAAACTTAAAAAAATTTTAAGTATTAAAACTAACATCAAGAATTAAATAATATACTGGTACATTATCTAAGTGAGAAGGTCATTATTGATAAAAAGTTATTTAAAAAATGGACTGGATTTTAACATTACTCTTTTTTCTTCAATGGTTAACATCTTGTGTTTTAAATCCACCTACCCTAATATATAATTTATTATGTGTAAATAAAGTTAAGGTTTTGTGGGTGACCGGATAAATCATCACAATGATAATTTATCACATCTTTAAAAAGTTATATAAAGTCATGGAAAGTGATGAAACAAAAACTTTATCAACTGGGTTAAGTAGGTTAGGTTAGGTTTAAATTTTTTTTTTTTTCATCGTTTCTAATGACTTTATATCACTTTTTAAAAGTGTGTTGAATTGTCACTGTGTTGAGTTATCATGGAACCGGTTTTGTGTATAACTCTGATACGCTGATTTTGGAGTTACCTAACTGTAGTAATATTAGCCCTCGATATCACACCTATGAGCAGTGGCGGCCGGTGGTCAAAATATGTGGGGGTTCACCGGATTACAACATTAAGTCATAAAATAAATTAAATAAAGGTACATACCTATTTATAAATAAGTTCTATTCTCTGCTCCTTTTGTTTAGCGAAGACCCCTATCAATGGTAAACACCGATGGTGCGTTCAGTCTATCCTGGCTCAACGTATTTAAAAAAGATTTTATTCTTTTTAACGTTGAGAAACATCTTTAGCTTTCAACTGAGGTCATTCCAAATGAATGGTGCACAAAAGTTTTAGTAATTTCACAGTCTCGGGATAGTCTTCTAATAAACAAGTACTATAAAAAAGTTGTAAAATTGATTTTTATTAAATAGCTCATTATGGTGTTTATCTTAGGCACGGTAGCCTGAATCCAATTGCATTCTGATGTCAACTTTTCCTAAAACCTTTAAGCTCAAAACTTTTTGTAAATGTAAATGACAAGAATTATGTTTTTTATTTTTTCAGAAAGGTGAGTTACATCAGTAACACCGTTGATTGTCCAAACTGAATCAATATCATAAATTAAACACGGAAAACAAAATAAACTATTCAATTGATCACATGCACACAGCTACGAAGCTTTGTTATACATTGTTTTGTTAAATGATCGAGTAAACTTCTTCGATCCAGATTTTCACTCTTGTTTTATTATCAGTTCAGGTTTTAGGTGAACCGGCATTTTGTATTATCACTTTGTTTTCAAAACTCGACCTATTGTTCTCAATGTATTCCACATTCAAACTTATTCTTAATTTATACGTTGAACAAACACAAAAGTAATCATAAATTAGTACAACCTGCAATTGATATGCCTTATTAATAATTGATATACAAGATCGATATAACCTGCAATTAAACTTCAAAACTTTCGCAGAGTAAGAAAAGTTTTAAATTCCACAGACAAGGTCCGGCAACGGCGAGTACTGACTAAACTGATAATAAGAATAAGTAATCTGACCATCACTCATCTCTTAATGACATGTTTTATCCTGTATGCTTGTATCGAAGAAGCGGAACATTCGCTGAAAAATAGCAGATGGTAAATTGAAACCACGATATCGACAATAATATCAAACATACGCGTTTTAGTTTAACTTTCTACTGAATAAACCGTTCCTTCTGATGTGGTGGTAAAACCCCAAACGCCGTCCTTGATAAGGTATTATTTGCAAAGAATAGTATGAACTGGTATGTACCCACGCTTTCGACTGTTCCACAGAATATGCGACAAAGCAGTTAAATTTTGGATCGCAATCGAAAACGAACTGCTACGAACATAGGCACAAGTCAAAGTCGGTCTGCAAGTTAAGCGCGCTTAATAAGTAGGCACCTTTTGTATGAGATATTATAACCGAACCGAGTTTCGTATTGTGATTAGCCATGTCGGAAATCTTGTTGGTTGTTCGGCGCTCGGGAGCACATATTAGCTGGCCGCCACTGCCTATGAGGCCACTAAGATGCGATATCTCAACCTCTCAAATTCTACACCTCTATTGTAAACATTTCGTTTTTTAGTAATTTAACAAAATAATGTTTGCATCCACAGGGTCTATGGCAGTCCAGAAGAATGGTCCGGCACGGTACATAAGTATTCAGCAAGCACAGCAAATGGGTTTACTCTCTGGTGGAAAAATTACTCAGGTATTAATTTGCTTTCTCATTAATATTATTTATACCTAAGTTTCCATTATTAAAAATTCTATACATACTCGGTTTGGTTATGTTTCTCACATTTGTTTTGCGTTTTTACAGTTAGTAGCCGTGTCTCCCACGAAGCAGCCTGTTGCCACATCCACTCCAATAGTCCGCCCAATCAGGCAAAATCTCATAAGTTCAATGAAGTCGCCAACTAAAATATTACCAGCTCCTCCCCAGAGTAAGCATCAATTGCATTACAACATAAATATATTATACGTACTATCACTATCACCTGTTAAATTTTTTTAAACCATTAAACTAGTCACACGCGCTATGCTCTCGTGGCTTTGCCTATTTCACCCAATGGGAATATATGGCGAGGGATATGGTGACATAGACCAAGCCATGACATGACAGTATTAGTGTTAAATTGTGTGTTCAAATTGTGATTTGCGCATTAACGTCATGATATATTATTATTACGTACTTTATATATCTAATTTAGAATAAATTCACTAACATCATAGTTGCCACATTTTTGTGTAAATAATAAAAATAAACATGCATTTATAATGTTTTTAAATCAAAATATATTTTGTTTTAGCAAACACGGGAAAAGTTATTTTAAGTGGCGGCTCCCAAAGTGTGGTCATCCGACCCGCTCCTTCCAACAAACCTGCTAAAGTAAGACACTAACCTTTTCAATAGAACATATTTCTTAAATTATTTGCTACTAGCTCTTGTGGACCTGGGTCCATGCTGGTATTGCTCCGGGTTATGGACTATTTCGATTGTATTAAAATTAATGTAGTCCTCCTTTTTACCGATAGGGTGAAGAGTTCTCCTTTTTACCGCCAGTGGTGAAAGCAGCACTTCTGCATCTGGTATATTCTGGTATAATAGCAAACTGATTGATAAAGAAGTTAACATTTTTGACGACTTGATGAAACATACATACATCCACAGACATTCAAATTGATGGACAACTTTCCAATCACGGAAAGGGGAACAAACCAAATTGCGCGGAGTACAGGAAGAGCAGCGTGACCGTCTCCCTTTCTGTAATTTGTCAATAAATGAAAATGATAGAATTACAGTCCTTCTAAATAAAATATGCATACAAATAAATGACTAGCCCTTTTTACATTTGCTTGCAAATTGCTGGCTGCATAAAAAACTTAACTACAAATCCCAAATAAAAGTTTGGGCTTGTTTCCAAAATTTTATATTTTTTTACTCTATTTAGACACTTTTACAAATGTGTTATAAATTACCCACCTCATTCATTTTTAGCGTCGCTACATCGGGCAGTTCGTTTAAAAATGTACATTCAGATCCTGCGTAGAAAAATCCCACAATGTACCGTGCTGCAAACCTTTGCCTTACTTTAGCGAACTTTACTTTTCTGCGCAGGGTCTGATTATTTCAGTATGCGCTCTTCGGCTGTCCATGTACGACTGATCTTTTAGTTTATTTAAAGCATTCTCAAACCCTTCTGGTGCCAAAAATATAGTCACGTGGTTTGCCTCCAGCTCGTCGAAATGATATTCAGATTTCATGTTAGGGGAAGTCTATCAATTTGGATGTCTATGCATACATACGTCCTAATTTATGTATGAGATTATGCTCTTGGGCTGCTTACTGTGTATTATTTGTGGTTTATGAAGTCTAATTGTTCTAATCTAACAGCAGGTGATCAAGATGGAGGGCTCTACTGGAACTCTGCTGGCGAGCATTCCTGCGGGACAGAAGATCAATCCCCAACAGATTCACCAAATCAATATTCCTGGGAAAGGGGTAAGTTTGTCTTTTGATGCTTATAAGATGTCTTTTTATCATTCAAATCCTGCTAGACATCCATTGCACAATTGAACACTGCAAAATGCACACCTATTTTCGCTAGTGGTTTGACTGAATGGTAATGGTGAACTATCAAGAATGGTGGCCTTTTTCATGGCTTTTAATTTAATGTGTGTAAATATTTATTATTTCGACTTATATGTATACAGTACTAGCTTTCATGTTCAAATTTGGGTTCAATTCCTCGATGCGACCGAACTTTTATTATTTTGACCTATATGTACAATACTAGCTTTCATGGCCAAATTTGCCTAAGATTTCTTCTCATTATGTTTCATTATTCTTGAATCATTGAACATAAAATTTATAACTCTCAAATGAAATATGTGAAACAGAAAAATTAGAAAAAGGTTCGGTCGCATCTAGGATTTGAATCCAAAACCTCAGCCTTGCTGGGAGTTTGCTCTATCTGTAATTTTCTGTTTGACATTTTTCGTTAGAGAGTGTTTAATATTATTTACAATGATTGAATATTACAATTTGGTTTTACTCAATAAGTTACAACATTTTCCTCTCACTATGATGGAAGGGAGATATTTTCAAATATTGTCAGGTTATTCGTAACCTGGGAATGAATGTTGGTCTTTCTTTTCAATTAAAAAGAAAGATTCCGCTATATGAAAATCGCTCCAGGATCTCAAAAAATAAAACACGTCATAGTTTATTCCTACACTATTATTGGGAAGTTTATGGGATGGAAAAAAATCTAGGTTCGCACTTTGTCGCCCATGTTATTTAAAAATCTAGGTTCGCACTTTGTCGCCCATGTTTTTTAAAAATCTAGGTTTGCACTTTGTCGCCCATGTTATTTAAAAATCTAGGTTCGCACTTTGTCGCCCATGTTTTTTAAAAATCTAGGTTTGCACTTTGTCGCCCATGTTTTTTAAAAATCTAGGTTTGCACTTTGTCGCCCATGTTTTTTAAAAATCTAGGTTTGCACTTTGTCGCCCATGTTATTTAAAAATCTAGGTTCGCACTTTGTCGCCCATGTTTTTTAAAAATCTAGGTTTGCACTTTGTCGCCCATGTTTTTTAAAAATCTAGGTTTGCACTTTGTCGCCCATGTTTTTTAAAAATCTAGGTTTGCACTTTGTCGCCCATGTTTTTTAAAAATCTAGGTTTGCACTTTGTCGCCCATGTTTTTTAAAAATCTAGGTTTGCACTTTGTCGCCCATGTTATTTAAAAATCTAGGTTCGCACTTTGTCGCCCATGTTTTTTAAAAATCTAGGTTCGCACTTTGTCGCCCATGTTTTTTAAAAATCTAGGTTTGCACTTTGTCGCCCATGTTTTTTAAAAATCTAGGTTTGCACTTTGTCGCCCATGTTTTTTAAAAATCTAGGTTTGCACTTTGTCGCCCATGTTTTTTAAAAATCTAGGTTTGCACTTTGTCGCCCATGTTTTTTAAAAATCTAGGTTTGCACTTTGTCGCCCATGTTTTTTAAAAATCTAGGTTTGCACTTTGTCGCCCATGTTTTTTAAAAATCTAGGTTTGCACTTTGTCGCCCATGTTATTTAAAAATCTAGGTTCGCACTTTGTCGCCCATGTTTTTTAAAAATCTAGGTTTGCACTTTGTCGCCCATGTTTTTTAAAAATCTAGGTTTGCACTTTGTCGCCCATGTTTTTTAAAAATCTAGGTTTGCACTTTGTCGCCCATGTTTTTTAAAAATCTAGGTTTGCACTTTGTCGCCCATGTTTTTTAAAAATCTAGGTTTGCACTTTGTCGCCCATGTTTTTTAAAAATCTAGGTTTGCACTTTGTCGCCCATGTTTTTTAAAAATCTAGGTTTGCACTTTGTCGCCCATGTTATTTAAAAATCGTGTAAAAACAGATCCGACTGTAATGTGTTTAATTTTTTAAAAAAATGTGTTTATATATATCTAGAAAATTGCCTTTGGAGGTTTTTAGACAGATAAAAATACAACATAATAGAGATAACTTGATTTTATAATGACATTAAAAGGATTATTTTATACGATCAACGGTCATTATTTCCAAAGTCACAGATTCACAATAACTAATTGTGCTATAAAAGTTACAATGTTTATGATAACATAATATGTTGTATTTCAGGTGCAATATGTGAGATTGCTGCCAGCCTCTGGCCTCAGCCAAAACAAAGCCTCTTCGTCAGCCGCACCCCCCTCCCCCGGCGGTCCCCCTGCCACCCTCGCCTTAGCCTCCCCAACCAAAGTGTCCACCCCTCAGATGCTGCCAAAGACATTCCTCATTACGGACTTCCAAAGTATGCAACTTTTAAATTTTTTCATATTTCATTTATACACATGCATTTTTATTTCGTATGTTATGTATGGTTTTCAGATAATAATGTCGCATGCTTATTCTAAGGTCTTATGAAAGGACTCTTTCTGCAAATCTTATGTTTTAGCAAAGACAACTTTAAAATTACTAAAACAATGGGCGTTTTATGAAATAATAGATGACATATAATTATTCTGATAGAGTAGGTACTTTATGCAGGGAACGTTGATTTAATTAAACTACATAGTAAACTAATTTATTGTTTTACACTTTTGTTTGGTTTACATAAAGTAATGTACAAATAAACTTATTTGTTACCAAGCATTCATCCAGGGTAACAACATGCCCTGTGAGTATTTCTTTGTGTTTTTATACAATATCTTATAAAAATGTCATGAACTCCTTTTTGAGATGTTACTACAGCTTTGATATCATTCTCAATCTCAACCTGTGGAAACAAGGTGATTTTGATAAAGAAAGATCAAGTGATAGTAGTAAGGCCTTTACTCCTTATAAAATGACTGAGAATAAAACTATTCTATTTTATGTCAGGACATTACATGTACTTTTCTTACGCATTTTATTTTTGACGCAGGTAACGTCATGCAAGTGGTTCCCAGCAAGGGTCAGAGCATCATAAACACTTCCAGTGCCCCCCACACGTCCTTACAAAAATGTAAGTCAAAATGGACAGTTTAAATAAACTAATATTTACTTATAAATGTTATCATTCATCATTGTGGCACTACGTCTCAGGGTGGGATTTGACCACCTACACAAATGTTCTCAACTGGCGGCTCTGGTCCTTGAGCATTTTGTATCCAGTCTTCAGGCTATCCCATCCTGCTCGAATCTTCTTCTACGTAGTCAGTTTATCTGTTCCACGGTCTGCCTCTATATTGCTTACACTTGTGAACCCATTTGGTGATGATTTTTGCTATCTTTCTTTCCACGTGGCTAGTCCAATTCAGTCTTTGGGACCTACAGAATCTTATGATCATTCCATGCTCTATTAGATTCCCAATAATCATTATTAAACTTTTATATATTTGGCATTTTTACGCATTAATTTTTGTTACAAATTCATTTCACAGATCAAAAATTATCTTGTAAAATTTCAGTTGTAGGAAAAACACAAACCAAACATGCACCCGTGACTATGAATATGACATCAGCGATTCAAAAAATGAATGATACTCCTGCACCACTCACCGTAAGTCTATTTTATACTTTTCCCTTTTTCATTGTAATAATTTTTTACCTCATTTCTTAATTAGGTATATCCACTCACTTGCCCCACGTTTTAACAAAAACGGTCAGGATTGCCCATTTTGCACCCTTGAGGTGATATTCTCACGAAAACGGCACTATACAAATAATCCAATCATTATTATTATTAACAAACAGGAGGCCGAGCTGAACGTAATGCATGAACGCATTACAAAGAATATACCGTAATTACGTTATTTTCTATGTAAGTTTATAGATATAATTTTTTTTTTCATAGATAAATAAACAGACTATGTGTAAAAAAAAATAATTCATCATTATCAGTCAGCTTTTTTTTCATGTGAGATATGAAAACTATTTTGTAATATTTTATTGTAAATTCATTCTTCTTTCGATTGATACCAAAAAAAGTTGTAGTCTTCCTGAAATGTTAAAAGTTACAGGCTTTCAAACCTTTGCGGGTAAAAAAACCCCTGTATTTGTGAAATGACAGTATAAAGCCTGTGACAGACCACGCTATACTTTCGTGGCTGAGCCTATTGCAGCACATCACTCGCCATACATTCCCATTGGTAGTGTTCCCAGTTCCCATTGGCGAGTGATATGCTGAATTTGGCGAAGCCATGATGCGTATAGCGTAATGTGTCGCCTACCTTAAGCTGTGCTGGCACGTTGGTGGGATTTTTACAAAAGCAAATAAAGAATGCAAGTTTTAAGTAAAATAAAAATATCATTCGCCTACCCAATTAGCTTCAATTAGACGGGTTATTTGGGAATAACATTTTGAAACATTAGCAGAAATGTGAAAAAAAAAATCATACAGTAAAATTTTACATCCAAAGGGTCAAATCATCTTGCAACAAGATTTAAAAACAGGCTGTATTTAAAATTAATTCAAAGTTAAAAATATACAAACTGTTCACACAAAATATTCTGTCGGGAAGAGAGTAGAGTGGACTTTGACTGACAGCGCTCAAATAATTACTGTCGAAAGTTGTAATTTTCGCTAATGTGACCTGAAAAGTGAATCAATTCTAATGTTTTTGGTATCAAATAATAAGGAGACTGTGTTTAAACAATCCTGATACAGTAGAACCCCGTTAATTCGAACCCCGATAATTCGAAAAAACGCGTAATTCGAAATTCGTTATTCGGAATTTATTTTTGTCCGCGCACGAAAATTTGTTCGTGTAATTCGAAAAAATTTGTTTTTTGCGAAAATAAATCGTAATATTTCGTAAATCTGAATCTAAAAGTCAGCCGTGGCGGTAAAACGCCGAAAAATGTATTTTTACGTGGTTATACATCGTCCTAATAAGTATTATTATTTTGTAAATCTGAATCGAATTACACTGGAATGTCGTACTTATTCAAATTTATTTTGAATATCTGAGTTTGAAGGACCGAGAAAATACGTTTTACGCGGATATATGTCGTAGTTTTACGAGTTTACACCAAATATCTGAATTCAAAGGGTCGGCCTTCGATTTACGCGTAAATGTATCGTATATTTACGAATTTATTTCGAATATTTGAATTTAAATGGCCCGCTGCGACGGAAATCGGCCGCGAAATCTCGATTTACGCGTAGATATATCGTATTTTTACGAATTTATTTCGAATATCTGAATTTGAAAGGGCCCGCCGCGACGGAAATAGGACATATTTTTACGAATTTACTTCAAATATCTGAACTTAAAAGGCCGGCCGCGACGATTTAAAGGGTAGGCCGCGACCGAAATCGGCAGCGAAATCTCGATTTACGCGTAAATATATAGCATTTTTACGAATTTATTGCGAATATCTGAATTTAAAGGGCCTGCCGCTACGGTAATTGGCCGCGAAAATAAAGAAATAATTGGTATTAATACGAATTTACAACTAAAATACCACCCGGATTTGAAGAGGCGGCCGAGAAACTCGATTTTCGGCGTTTTTTTTTTCATAAAATTTCGAATTACGTGGGAATTCGTTAATTCGAAATTTGATTTTTGATGTCCCGTGGATTTCGAATTAACGAGGTTCTACTGTACTATAATATAAATAATTATAAACTTATTGTTATTTTATGTCAACAAACGTTTTATTTATTTTTATACTAATAGAAGTGGAAAAGAATAAGAAACAATTTAAAATATAATGCTTATATGTATACAAAAAAAATATCTAGATTTATATTTGTACTGACAAATCGTCGGAAATACAAAAAATCTCCATAAAATGTCACTAAACTTTGACACTTGAACAACTTAATAAATATCAATGTTATTATTCTAAAATCTTTAGTAATAGAAAGTCCAATTCAGAGATTACACAAAGCAAGAAGTTTTATTTCTATAGCTATCATACATAAAATATTAAAAAATAAATAGAAGAGCAACTCAGGACAGACGATATCGCAAGTCCAAAAAAGTGGACTATGCTGCTTTAAAAGTCTGGGGCAAGCGAGTGGATATGTAAATAATATTATGTTGACTTACTCGTTTTAAAAATTTTAGTTTACCCTTGCGCCTTCACAATCTGCTAAAGCACAACCCCCTGTAACTATGCTGAATATACCAGAAAGAGTGAAGCAAGAAAGAGAAAAACTGGAAATAGAGATAGAGGAACAACAAGAAGAAGTCATTACTTCACCAGAAAACATTAAAGAAGAGGTTTGAATTTGAACTGTTTTTTTTTTTAATATTGTTAAAATCTAACCGGTGGCAGATGCAAATTTTTATACCATTAAACCTTTCGGACCGTGGGTACATTTAAAAATTCATTAATTTATGAATTTTTTCCTCCCTATCGTTAATAAAAATTGACAGTTTTTATTTTTCAATTTGTGCCGCTATTTTTTTTTTATTGCATTTTCGTTACTAACTAAGGCTGTAGCCAAAGATATTAGAAGAACGAGATGTGCTATGAGCAGTTCGTACTGAGTGGAATTGTTTTGCCGAGTGTCGCCGGTTTTGTTCACCAATACTACTGCACACCTTCGCTTGCGCTAAGGTATCCGCACTAATACATAGAACAGATTTCTGTGCGTACACGTCCCGATACCGTTCAAAGTACCCTAATTAGGTAGTACTCCGGCTACGGTCCGGCGGCCAACATAGCATATCTAGTTCTTCTAATATCTTTGGCTGTAGCCATTTTTACATTTTGAAACGTGATTTGTGAGTTCAATCTCGGCCAAATTTGTTTTTAAGTGTAATTTGTTTTTAGGTGTTTTTGCAATGTTTAATTTTTATTATTCCAATTATTGTTACTCTGAGATATATCTATGAAAAATCACATGAATTTTTTAAAATTCGCTGATGACCTGAAGATTTATTGATAAATTCATATTTTGCTGGTTTTTTGAGCAGTTATTGGTTATTATCTTACCTTTTTCCAAAATTATATGGACTCCTATCTTCCCTCTATTTCACTCCATAATAAAGTACATTTTTTATTATTCAGCCTTTATAAATATGTATTACATTACAAACAAGCCCTAGCTTTACGCATACTATTACATACATAAAAATAATAGTTCCTACTTATTAAGTTCTAAAATAAGTAGGAACTATTATTTTTATATACTATTACATAAATAAAAATAATAGTTCTTATTGTATTGTAGATATATTAAAAATATTGAATGGGCCTACCTAGAATTTCAAGTTTTCGGAACTCAAATTTTATCTGAATTCTTTTGTTTTCAGTCAGTGTGTAGTTCAGTTTAAATGTTAATATTTCAAAACACTGGAATGATTGCTGGTTATTCAGTAAATTATTATTTGTTCATCATTATTGTATATATCACATTCAATTTGATTTCATTTCTTTCATCTCATAATCCCTTTGATATACATAAATATTTAGAACATTTAAATTTTTATAATATTTAAAACATTTCCAATGCACAGATGTCTTCGAGTAACGACATGCTGGACCAGGAGATGGTGGAAGAAGAGGTTGAAGATTCTCCGCAACTCCAGTCCCCATCTTCTCCTGGCCCTACCATGGAGCCCAAACACATAGTCATGCTGCCTGCATCTTATATTCATCAGATTCAGCCTAGAACAGTTGTAAGTAGTCATGGCTAATTTCATACATTCATCTTATTCCCTTTGTCTTAACAACCCATCTTCTGGAGTTCTTTCTCCCGCCTATGACTGGGGCGGTTCACTGGACATTGTCCCTCTGTAATAGCGCTCAGAATTTTCAGCAGAGTTCGATCTTCTGGTATTCTTAATACATGACGAAGTCACCAATAGCTTCATGTGATAAATATTTAAATATGTACCCAAAAATGCCAGTAGATGCACTTTCTCGTGTCTGGGAATCGGCAACGTAGTGTGGTATTCTTCTCTCTGATTTCTTTCTAACATAAGAGATGGAGATAACATTATCTGGAACAATGTCCTGTGGTATTAATGATTTAATCCTTTTGAGTTTATAATTTTTTGTGGCAATAATAAGAATTATTTTCTTATTTTTTTTATCACAGGCAGCAGCAAATAAATCAATGCAGATGACATCAAGTGTGGAAATAAAAGAAGAACTTTCTGAATATAATTCCAAGTTTGAAAGCGGTAAGTTCTTGCAAATACCCTATAATATTAATATGTCCAACGCCAGATGGAGCTAGTGTAGTATGTTGACTTTGACATTCCTTTCGATGATCGCAAATCGAATTGATTTAGTATTTGATGGCGGTGTTTTCCGTTTTCTAATTTGTATTTTGAAAAAAAAAATACAGTAGAACCCCGTTAATTCGAACCCCGATAATTCGAAAAAACGCGTAATTCGAAATTTTCGCAAAAAAAATTTCCGCTGAAAAATTTTTTCATACAAAATTTTTTTTAATTCGAAATTCGTTAATTCGTAATTCGAAATTTATTTTTGTCCGCGCACGAAAATTTGTTCGTATAATTCGAAAAAATTTGATTTTTGCGAAAATAAATCATAATATTTCGTAAATCTGAATCTAAAAGTCAGCCGTGGCGGTAAAACGCCGAAAAATGTATTTTTACGTGGTTATACATCGTCCTAATTAGTATTATTATTTTGTAAATCTGAATCGATTTACACTGGAATGTCATATTTTTTCAAATTTATTTCGAATATCCGAGTTTAAAGGGCCGAGAAAATACATTTTACGCGGATATATGTAGTAGTTTTACGAGTTTACGCCAAATATCTGCATTTAAAGGGTCGGCCGCGACGAAACTCGGCCGCGTAATTTCGATTTACGCGTAAATATATCGTATTTTTACTAACTTTACTTCGAATATCCGCGTTGAAAAAATACGGCGCGACGGAAATCGGCCGAAAATTTTCGATCCATGCCGAAATATGACATATTTTTACGAATTTACTTCAAATATCTGAACTTAAAAGGCCGACCGCGACGAAAAACTTCGATTCAAAATTCGATTTACGCGGAAATATATCGTATTTACACGAATTCAAATTCAGATATTTGAAATAAAGGGCCGGCCGCGACAGAAAATTACCGCGAAATCTCGATTTACGCGGAAATATATCGTATTTTTACGAATATCTCAATTTAAAGGGTAGGCCGCGACCAAAATCGGCAGCGAAATCTCGATTTACGCGTAAATATATAGCATTTTTATGAATTTATTTCGAATATCTGAATTTGAAGAGCCGGCCGCGACGGAATACGGCCGCGAATCCTCGTTTTACGCAGAAATATATCGTATTTTTACGAATTCAAATTTAGATATATGAAATAAAGGGCCGGCCGCGACAGAAAATTACCGCGAAATCTCGATTTACTCGGAAATATATCGTATTTTTACGAATATCCCAATTTAAAGGGTAGGCCGCGACCAAAATTGGCAGCGAAATCTCGATTTACGCGTAAATATATAGCATTTTTATGAATTTATTTCGAATATCTGAATTTGAAGAGCCGGCCGCGACGGAATACGGCCGCGAATCCTCGTTTTACGCGGAAATATATCGTATTTTTACGAATTCAAATTTAGATATTTGAAATAAAGGGCCGGCCGCGACAGAAAATTACCGCGAAATCTCGATTTACGCGGAAATATATCGTATTTTTACGAATATCTCAATTTAAAGGGTAGGCCGCGACCGAAATCGGCAGCGAAATCTCGATTTACGCGTAAATATATAGCATTTTTACGAATTTATTGCGAATATCTGAATTTACAGGGCCGGCCGCTACGGTAATCGACCGCGAAAATAAAGAAATAATTGGTATTAATACGAATTTACAACTAAAATACCACCCGGATTTGAAGAGGCGGCCGAGAAAATCGATTTTCGGCGTTTTTTTTTTTTTTTGTTTTTCATAAAATTTCGAATTACGTGGGAATTCGTTAATTCGAAATTTGATTTTTGATGTCCGCTGGATTTCGAATTAACGAGGTTCTACTGTATATATGTTTAAAAAAGTGAGTTCCGTGGTTCAGTTTACGAACAAAAAGTGAAAACACTCCCAAGTCGTTTTTCAAGATGCCAAAAAACATTGACAGGTTTATAGTTGATGAAATGATTTCGTTAAATCGTAGCAAATAAAATGTTTTTGATTTCGTCAAACGTGGATTAAACCATGAGAATATAGTTATAAAGATAAGGTTAATTCAGCAAAGTTAGTTTCATGTAGCATTCTGTGTTCAAGTTGATGTTATAATCATCGTCAATGTTGATGTTCAAAACACATTTCATATTTTTTTTTCGGCAGAGGAGTTATATCACCACCTGCAGCCTTGCGAGGCGGGTTAAGGTAGGGGCTGTAGGAAAGGATTTATTAATGCGGGTCTTGAAAAAAACAGAATTTTGTATTTGTTTTGAATTATCGAATATAATATTAATGACTTACAACTTTTGTTATACATTCATATTATTAAATATATTGATAACTTTTTTCAAAATTTCTCACAATTATACAAGTATTTTGTTACCCTTCTAAACCATCAAAGACAGAGTTAATAGCCTCTTTAATATATTTTTTAATGTATGACCAAAAAAAGCAGTAAGGTCGTATGTGGGATATCTAGTTTAACCCATCGGCATACTAATTTTTATTTGTGACATCTGTGCATACTTGATTAGGATTATTACTGTGCAGTATTGCACCCCATCTTTCCCCAAATTAAACACTTTGTATGCTTTTATATAGATTATAATTTTATTGTGATCCATCTAAGTAGGTATGTGGGAAAAGTTTATGTATGTGGGCAATATGCCGATGTGAAAAAAGTGCAGCCCCCCAATCTTGGCGGCAGGTATGCCGATTGGTTAAACAAAAATTTTTGCCTTCTATAATTTTTTTAACGTAAAATAAAGAATGTAATTTCATATCACGTCCATTAAAATGTATGAGAAAATACCAAGGCCCATAAGTCATGTTACGAGGTGTCACTAGTGTAGAAGGTTGCCATCAGAATGTATGGGAAACATCAGAAGTTAGAGGTATTATTAACATTATAGGGTATTTGATTAATATGATTATTATTACATAGTTAAAAGTAATAATAATGGGGAAGAATCGTTATCTATTTAACGTAACATTCCGCCATTAAAAAAGATAATAATTTCTCTTACTTACTTGCCCGATGGGAAACTGCAGAAGTTTGTTATGACTTTAAAGATTTGGAAATGCCAATGCGTATATACATAATGATTTCTTTGTATTCCAGCTCTTGAATTTGGTCTTCGTCCACGCAAACCATGCAACTGCACCAAATCACAATGTCTCAAACTGTACTGTGATTGCTTTGCCAATGGAGAGTTTTGTAATCAGTGTAACTGCAATAATTGCTTTAATAATCTAGAAAATGAAGAATACCGCCAGAAAGCCATCAGAAGTTGTTTAGATAGAAATCCAAATGCCTTTAGGTGAGTTCACGTCAAGTTCTATACTTATCACCCATTTATGTTTATAATTCCATTTAATAATTAAATATTGTTCCAATACTGCAGAATCTTATGCTAATTTAAGATTTTTTTGTATTTTTTTTTAGGCCCAAAATTGGAAAGGCTAAAAATAATCTGGGACCAGAGGTAGTAAGACGGCATAATAAAGGATGCAACTGCAAGAGATCGGGTTGCTTAAAGAACTATTGCGAGTGCTATGAGGTAAAAAACTCTACTAATTTAAATATGATCAAATTAGCACATCCAAAATAGAGCCATCATTGAAATATTATTTTTCTACAGGGTAAAATCGCTTGTTCAGCTAACTGCAAGTGTGTCGGCTGTCGTAATATCGAGGATTCGTTGGACAAGAAAACGTTGCGGAGATCTCGGGCTGAGAGTGTAATGGGTATAGGCTCCGACCCTGCCAATGAACAGTTCAGTATGGTGTCGTCCCGCAATAATTGCAATCTTCTCACACCAAAAAATAACCAAGCTCTACAAAAAAGGTACTTTCATTTATATACATACTAGCTGTACTCCGCCACGCGTTGTTGTGGCTGAGTCTGTTTATGCAGACAGAGAAACAATAGCGGGTGTTGCTTTTACATACAACAGATGGAGCTGTTTTAAAAAAAAAGCAACCTGCCACAGGTGACATCTACATTATATAAACACATGCGTATTCGAATGCAACAAATTAGATATATTAAGTAGCTAACAAATTGAATCACGGAGGATTGTCAGCAGAAAGTACCCAGACTAATTTGTTGCAAAATTCCACCATAAACAATTGTCATCTATTGACTAAAACTGCATTACTTTCTTTGCAATCTAAAATACAAGCTATTGGATACTTTCTGGTTTTTTAGAGATAACTCTTTGGGGTAACATTTGAGATTAACTGCCTCTAGTAGTCGACTTATATTTTGAAAGCCATTGTATTGGTTACTTTATAAGGGATTTATTTCTATACGTATTCAAATAATGTGAATGGTACAAGTCGGATTTGTTTTAATTAAAGGGATGAAATCAAATCCAGGCTAAAATAATTGTAAACATAACCTCAAATTACAAGTAGAATATATATTTGTTTCTTTCAGGCAACCATGCAGCATAATGACCAGCGACGTGATTGAAGCCGTGTGCCAATGTCTGGTGGCGCAGGCCGCCGATGCAGAGAGCCTGGGGGGTGGCGGGGCAGCCCGGCAAGTGCTGGAGGAGTTTGCGCACTGCCTGCAGGATATCATCAGTGCGGCCCAGCACACCAAGCCCGCACAAGTGCCTCCTAATATCTTGTAACCAAACATTTACCCAAACAAACGTGATATCCTTTTAAACGTGACTTTGTCAATATTTCATAATGAAATTTTTATGTAATTTTCAAAATATTTTTATTTTGGAAAATCGTAAAAAATGTCACTGCATGTTAATATGTACGTAATAGAGGAGCGGGCGGTAACCTCAATAAGATATGAATACATTTATTTTTTCCTTCTATAAGTTGTGTACAAATTGTGTTAATAAAATTGTATATAGGGTAGTGGTGGGATCTCTCAGTGTCAGTTCGTACTGTCCGTGTTTGTACTTAGATAAATAGGTAATAATTTATTATGAACACTCATTTTAGAAACATTACGTGCAACAGATTCCAATAAAGAGCACTGTTGTTTCGTAATGCTTAAGCTGTATAATATGTATTTGTTTTTGGTGCACTAGATATATTATACTGTGTTTTGCATAATTACATTATTTACAAATAACAATAGTATATTTTATGCTGGTAAACGAAATGAGGCAATATAATAATATATAATGTATATTAATTTGATTAATGGAGGTTGGGGTAGTGGGAGATAGGCTAGCTTTTGTACAAAGTTTACAGTAAGTATAGTTATGAGTGCATGAAATGTCTGAGTAAACAAGATTAAATTATGTGCTGTGATTAATATTTTTCTAGAGAATTATTATGAATTATGCGCAGGCGCACCCTGTGACGGCTTTGGATAAGGGAGATGGTAGCGCCCTCCCATTCATTGTCCCCATTAGCCTGTGCCTTATGACATAGGGGTAAATTGTCAAACTAAAAGTTATTTTTTTTAAATATTATATCTTACTGTTACTCCTTTAATCACTTTTCTATATTTACTTTTTTTCTTCAAAATCATCAAGAGCTGTCATTGCATATTTTCTGCTAATTCCCCTTTCAGAAATTTTTTATTTTGTTGTAGATAATAATAATAATAATAGTAAGTTTTATTTGTGATTATTGTCTTAAAAATATATGATTTTTCCTATTATTTATGGAAATATGGCCTGTACTATTTTCTACATACATATTTGTGAGGTTCCGTGGCAACAGTGGCAATTCAACACATTTTCGAAAAGTTAAATAAAGTCATTAATAGTTGTGGAAAAAAAAACTGTCCTTTAAACCTAAAATAATATAACTTTTTTAACCTAGATTTTTAATCACTTTTCATGGCTTTATATGAGTCGTGTAATTTCTATACCCGCTATATCAACTTTCATTGATTTGGAGAAAACCGCAAAAAACTATCACATCTCTAGCGTACATAAGTAATTGCATTAAAAAATTTTATATAATGAATCGGAGTAATAAAATTTCGAAAAGCATTTATTTTTCTATAAATGTCTAGCAATAATTAAGTAATTTCGATAAATAAAATGGATAAAGCGGATTTTGATACTCACTTTCGTGATATAGAGGCTTTTGAAAGTCAACTGAGCCGACATGGCGGGTTTAGAAACACACGCGTAGATCATTTTGACACACGAGCGTGGCGTCAGAGCGGCGGCCATATTGTATTTTGGCAAAATAACTTCTTGTGATTGGTTGAATCCGATATAGCGCGTTTTGATAGTAACTTTCTGTATGATATAGCGGATTTGGTTTCTCACTCGCAGTTTTAACATGGTTTTTGGTCGTGATAAGGAGGGTTTTGAAACTCAATTTTAGGCTCCTCTTGTTGCTCGCAAAAATGTGAACAAGATGTCATACTCAGATCATTTTGTCAAAAAATCGGATATAGCGGGTATAGAAATTATAGGATTCATATCACTTTTCAAGAGTGTGTGAAAATACCACTGTTCTGAGTTGCCCAGTTACCATTTGCGATTTGTTACACTTGCACCCAGCGCAACAAAAATAGATGCAATAGAAATGGGATAAAGCGGTCCTCTTGCAGAAGAACCCAATATTTCTTCATTTTAGTGGCCGTTTTTGCAATGATTGGTCATTTTATTAGTTTTACCGAATCGCAATGTCTATGAGACTTCAACTAAGGGCCAGTGGTTTCTCAGAATTTGAACAATTCATTAAATTTCAAAGTAAAAATTCAAGTTCTGCTATATCATTATTGGCCAGTACTTTCACATAACTGAAATAATAACAGAACTTGAAAATTAACTTTTAAATTTGAAGAATCGGTCAAATTCTCTGAAACAACCCGTCCTAAGTGAGCAACAAAAGTGCGTTGCGTTATCAAAACAATACTTCTAATTGTGCTATAGCGAGGCAAATTCAGTGTAATGATACATCGGTAAGCAGATTTTTCCAAAAAAGTGGGAAACCTCTGGAACACCGATCAGGGAGAAGCATTTTTTCCCGCCAACAAACCGACTTGTGACATTGGAATTAAAATTTTTAAAATTTTTTTGAATTTAAATTTTTTTTTTAAATGCTTTTTAAACCTCCATGCCGTGAGAAAGTGTTTTACAAATATATCAAAATCGCTTGCGCTTGCAACACTTTAGAGTTCATTTAGATTTCACGCATCTAGTCCCTTGGATAGTGCGCAAATTAAATTATCTATGACTGTAATAATTAAATTTCAACTGACGCAACTAAATTGGCAAAAGTAAAATATTAGAAGGTTTCAAAGGAGTATCAATGTCTTTGTTTCTTTGAAAACACATTTTGATTATTTTTTTCATGTAGAGTATGTATTCAGATTTAGGTAGAAATAATAAAATCAGTGTATATGTTCATATATATACATATATACTGGTTTTTCGTAACCCGGGAATGTTTGTCTTAATATAAATATATTTTATTGGCAATTGACTCCTGAATGGGAGATTTATTTTTTAGTTTTAGATAATGTAGCTTTTCTAGGAAAAAGTCTTACGACATAAACATGAAATATATTATATCCATAATAAGATACATTATCTGGTAAACGGAAAAAAATAAAATCATAGTTTTTATTCAGATATTTGAGCAAAACTCGTCCCAAAATTTTAACGCGGTCCTGCAAATTTTTGGCCAGTGTTTAAGGGTATCTGAGAATTTTCTGATCCAGTGTTCCAGAGGATAAAGCGTAATAATTTGAATCGGGGCGATTGCATTTTGAAATAGCTTTCTTTGTAAAATCGTCTTGCTTCTGCTTCAGACTTAATGCTGCGAATACATTTGTGAACCGAAGAGCAAGTCGAACCATGCATTATGGGAAAGGAACGAAACAACCACAAGCGGCTTTTTGCGCCATTTGCGGTTGCCTCGTTCCTTTTCCATAATTCATGGTTCGGGTCAGCAGTTAGTCTCGGGTGTGTATACATCGCCAAATAGTGGAACTCCAAGTGTTAGTGTCAGAACTATTCGGAATAGGCTCAAGGATGTGAGTTTATAGGCAAGAAGACCTGCAAAAAAACCTCTGCTGACCAAGGAAAAGAAAAAAAAACCACTGCAATGAGCCAAAGCAAAATAATTTAGTTAAGTTATTCTTAACTTCTTGATCGCTGACGCAAAATTTTGCCAGCTGATTCTATTTTCGTAATAACATGCTTGTTTTTTGTAAAATGTACCGTCTTCCCAGATAATGTATTCCTATATTTTTAAAATAGTATATAATCCATTTGTAATTTCCCCAGAATAGCTATTTATATTCTGAGAAACGATTTTTTAATAGGCAGAGAGGACAGACCGCCAAACAACTTGGTCTTGGAGAGTTGGCACACTCTCCTTGCCCCATTCACATTTATATAATCTTCTATAATTCTGACTCTTGACATGGTCCGACTCAAGTATCTGATTCACTTGATCGTGCCATGTCTTCCTTGGGCGTCCTCTTGGGCGACTTCTACGCTTACATCAGCCTTGCATTCTTCATCTGCCAATCTTCACACTTCTCACACAATCGTACATGGTTTTACCACACATACGCCTCAGGGATCTCATAGTATCCTTCAGGATATGCTGTCGTTCAAGAGCCTAAAGGTATTTTACCAACAACTGAGAATTTCACTCAAAAAAATTGAAGATCCAGTATTTAAGGACGATTCTACCTGCACCTTGCCATCGTGCCCGCTCTGTGAGTTAATTCTGTCTGCACCTTGCCATCGTGCCTGCTCTGTGAGTTAATTCTGTCTGCACCTTGCCATCGTGCCTGCTCTGTGAGTTAATTCCGTCTGCACCTTGCCATCGTGCCTGCTCTGTGAGTTAATTCCGTCTGCACCTTGCCATCGTGCCTGCTCTGTGAGTTAATTCCGTCTGCACCTTGCCATCGTACCTGCTCTGTGAGTTAATTCTGTCTGTACCTTGCCACCGTGCCTGCTCTGTGAGTTAATTCCGTCTGCACCTTGCCATCGTGCCTGCTCTGTGAGTTAATTCCGTCTGCACCTTGCCGCCGTGCCTGTTCTGTGGGTTAATTCCGTCTGCATGTTGCCATCATCGTACCCGCTCTGTGAGATAATTTTCGTAAATTAAAAAAAAAAAAAATTATCTCCACAACCTACCTCCACACGATTCTTTTTTTTTTCACAGAATCGTTGTGATTAAAATCCATTTTTAAATATGTATTTATTTTATTTAAAATATTAGTATATAAGATATAACCATTACCAAAACAAGCAATGCTGATAAAGTGAATGAAGCAATTAATAACTGCCGAAATCATATTTTCAGTAGGTTCGGCTAATGTTGTTGCACTGGGTGTACATAATATGTATGTCTATTCATATTGTCTACTGATGAATTGATGTTTGTCTATCAATTACGAATTCTGAAGTGTGGATTATTTTACCAAAAGAATGTAATGAAGTTAAATCATAGATTTGATAGTGTTTGATTTTTCTTTCACATCCATCAATATTTATTTCACAAGTTTTCAGGTGGGTAAGCAATTTATTATGTTGGTACACAAAAAAGATCTTTTAGCTGGTATGTGTTGTCATAGATAAAAAAAAAAAACATTGTAAATTTTATTAATTGATTGTGAATTTGTTTCACTTTCATTCCGTGTATAATATATAACATAACATCAATTTGACTTCTGACAAAACTCATATTAATTTGCACTAGTTCCGGCGACAGATAGATACTACATGAACTTAATTTTATAAATGAATTTTTAAAGCTCTCTGTTTATATATTTTTTTTAAATTGTTGGCGTTATTATTTATTAACTAGTGAAAAATACATAATATTTATCCATTCTCTGCCCGTACCCATTAGTACCTGTATAAATAGCTTTGCATCCAGGGGATAGTTAGAATAGTAAATTTAAATATGATTGTGTTCCCACAGTTAATTGTATATGTACCTATTCATTATTAATTTTACAATTTTTTTTAATATAAAATAGATTTTTTTAAATGCGTGTATTAGATGTTCGGGATTTAATTTATTTGTTTTTATTTGAGGTCACACGAGAACTTTTTTTAGATAGTTTCCTAAAATGTCTCCATGAAATACAAATTGTAAATACATTGATATTACGGGCTACGATATCTCTTAAATTATTATTTTTATTTTTTTTTGTTTAAATTATTATTCCATCACAAATTTATATGTGAATAAAGGACAGTTGCATTATTTACTCTTTATTTACCCCCCCCCCCCCCCTCTCCCTGTCATGGAATTTTAAAAATTACAATTACTTGCTCGCTTTATCGAGTTACCTAACGATGCAGAACATGGAAATGAAATCAGTGAAATTTATAGAAGGTTATTAACAAGTTAAACACGGTTTATTTAATGTATTTGAACTTTATATGAAAAATGATATATTGTAAAGTTTGATGGGTTGTTGGTTTCAGTAAGTACTACAGGTGCTTACTGTAATCTCCCACACATTGATCTGAATCTTAAAATAGATACAGATGCGTGGTATAAATACATTCTGTCAGTGAATACTTACTCGCTCTCTTGAGGTTACCTAACTATGCAGAACATGGAAATTACAAATTCTACAGTTGAAATCAGTGAAATTTATGGAAGGTAATTAACAAGTTAAACACGGTTTATTTTATGTTTTTAAACTTTATCTGAAAAATGAGCAATAACTTTAAGGGGTGTATTTTTAAATATGTTAATTTGGCACATGGGAAAATGGTGTGACTTGTATTAAATGTGTCAATGTGATCGTATTTTTATGCAAAATAATTAGTTTTTGTACTAAATATTAATACAGTATTCAAATAATATTGAAGTGAATATGGTTTTACATAATCATAAGTGGAACGTTTTTACAGGTATTTGGTGGCTTCAAAAGATATAAGAGCAGGTGAAATAATACTTAAAGATAGACCAATATTAATTGGCCCAAAAATCAATTCAGAGTTAGTATGCATCAATTGTTACCGTATTCTGTCTAAGAAATTTCACATCTGTACAAAATGTAAATTGGCACCTCTTTGTGAGCCATCATGTGAAGATGGCAAAGGTAATTAATTATTATGATTTAAAAGACTAATATCTTAGTTTTGTTTATCTTTTAATTCTAGAACTTCCTTTCCTTAAAAAAGACCCTCCACACAGCATCCCAAAAGATGACATAGGTCCTGAAGGAAATCATTTTCCTCAGGGCCTCCTGTGTAGGGAAAAAAATATCATTTATTATTCAAACCAGATATATTCATAAATATATCCAATTTGATATCTGTCCATTTTTCTGCTTATCCCACTGTGCAATATAGAAATGCATATTTTATGTACTCTCATTTTTGCATTTGTCTAAATAATTATTTCTAATTCAGGTGATCATACTTCGATTGAATGTCAATTATTTTCCAAAATCCAAGACAAACTTCCGCTGATGCAATTGCTCAGTGTATTTCACATTGTTACAATTTTACGTGGCTTGGCATTGCGCAGTAAGGAGAGCAAGGAAGAATGGAATATGTTAATGAACCTCGAAGATCATCGGGAGAAACGTAAAAACACTCCGATCTGGGAGCTTCATGATGTTACTTCAAAGGTGAGGATACTAATAAGAACCCAATATACTCCTTTCAAAACTTTCTTGTTATTTTTCTCATGACCAGTGGCGGTTCGTGGTCTTTTTAACAGGGGGTTCAGAAATTTAAGAGAAGATAAACATATCTAATTAAAATTTACTTACTGTTGTCCTTCGTCAAATATTCGAATACGGCAGCAGTCACACAACTTAAATAAAGTTAGTGGGAGGGGTACCTACATATTATTGTTTTTAAATCACTTTACATTAGACACAATTATTAGATAATGAGAAAAGTTTTATAGGAATTAAATTGTTTAATGTTTTTATAGCACTCAATGTATGTTGCTAATTATTATTGTTTTTTCGAGAAGAATAATTTCGTAGAATATATAATAGATATTTTAAAACATAAAAAAAAACAAATAAAGGTGGCACGAAATAAATTTAGTTTTTTTTTCACTTATACAAAAAATCCATGCGCCGACTTTTTGCAAAAAAAATACGAAAACAGAAATCAAAATCGGTCTACTTCAATAGGTAGTAGATTTACAAATGCCATAAGCAAACGGTTGGAGAAATGCAGAAACAAGAAAACAAAAATATGTACAAAAATGACTACAAAGTTAAATACCATAATATAACATAAAAAATAACACTTAACTTGCATCCCTATGGTTCAAAGGTCAAACGTCCTTTGTGTTTCCAGTCTTTGAATAATACATTATTAATAAAAACAACTTAATTAATTGAAGACATCTGTACTCGGGCGATGTCAGCGAGGCACTGTGGCATCATTACTTACTTCCTACCTAATTCAGTGCAGCTCACTACACATTTTAATTATTATTTTCAGATGATACAAAATCTTGGCTTACTGAGTGAGGAAGATGTGAAATTAGACATTATCCAAAAAATATGTGGAGTTTTGGACGTGAACAGTTTTGAGCTGCGGGCTTCCAACAACGAACCTGGCACTCCAGGGATGGACTCAATTTGTGGAATTTTCCCTACAGCTGCTCTGATGGCTCACAGCTGCATCTGCAATACTCACTTAGCCATCGATGATTCTTATAATATGACTGTAAGGGCCAGTGTTGCCATACCCAAGGGATCTGCCATACTTTTCAATTACACCAATTCTATGCAGGTTTGTCATTACCGTCTTGTTCGCCAGTGTACCAAGGATACTAATAAAAAATCATTTATCTGAATATGCATAGGAACCTATATTAAACATTTATAAGTAAACCATAGACAAAATGCAAGAAATAATTAACTAAAAATTCTGCCTCAATACAGGTCCGCCTAGTGAGGCAGGTTATGCACAACTTAAAATACAGTATATTATGCCATTTCTATATAACACTCTTACATACATATTTACTTTTCTTCTATTAGAAACTGCTCTATTATTGTAACAATATTCTTTCATCAATGTCATTGTTACTAACTTATATATAGTTGTATAACTTACTAATGATATATTATATATTCTGTAATTTATTGATGAAATAAATTAATTATATATATATATATATAATATATATGTAACTAGTTATTTTGGGAAAGCTACTTACAGTAGATTATATACTAGTACATATTTATAAATATTTAAACGCATTATCTGGTAAGGCAGTACAATTTACAAATACATAATTTTGCAAAGAACGAGTAAGTTATTACGAAAATAGAATCAGGTGGCGCACGGCGAAAATTTTGTGTCGGCGATCAAGAAGTTAAACTAAAGCAATATTATTTTTTTTTGTAATGAGACGCTGCAGGCTTTTACTGCATTGGAATTTTGATTTATTTTCTAGGGAACCTTCAATAGAAGAGAGCATCTTAGAGAAGGGAAGTACTTTGAATGCATTTGTGAACGTTGCAGTGATGCAACCGAATTAGGAACTCACACGAGCTCACTCAAATGTTGGAAATGCATTACGGGTATGATCACAATGAAGAATCCGTTGAATATTTCACAATATTCATCTGCAGATATTTGGATTTGTAACTCATGTGTAAACACCCTCCCCGGAGATCAGGTTAAAGTCATTTTGGATACAATACTCGAGGAGGAGGAAAACTTGGGTAGGTACTTTTGTACATTTCAATTTGTTTCATTTCTCTGAAGTCATATCCTTTAAATAATAATTCTTATTTTGATTCTTGTAGATAAAACTGATATGAAGAATATTGAAAATTTTATCTCCAAAATATCTCGCCAATTGTCTCCCTGTCATTACATCCTGCTTGAAGCCAAGCAGCAGTTGGCCGGAGTTCTGCGGGACTATTTAAACAAGACATGGAACGTTCCCAAGAAAAGTATAATGCGGAAACTGGAAATATGTAAAGAGTTTCTTCCGTTGCTAGATATATTGGAACCTGGAATTTCTAGGCTGAGAGGTATGTAGAAGATTAACGATTTAGCTACCCGTTTAATAAATTATTATAAGCAATAATTATTTGCTCGAAATATCCTTACAAATTGAAAATATCTCCAGAGTAAAAATAAATGCCGCCAACAGGAATTGAACCTTCTAATTGACGGTCAGGTGTTATGAATCACAAAGCTACGTCGGCTTATTCCCAACCCTTGGGTAATAATAGAACTGCAATATTAGCTTTGAAATTTGATGAATTCAAATTCTGTGAAACAACCCACCCTATAGTTGATAATATTTTAAATTTACAGCTGTTACTTTGTATGAAGTGTACTATCCTATAGTACAGATTTCTAACAAAGAGTATGAGGCAAGGGAAATATCAAGCAACGTCTTATTGGTATGCTGAATATCCTGAATAACATAATGTGTATTTTGTGTTAATTAGACGAGCCCTTCTAGATTTTAGTTTGTATATAAAGAAAAAGAAATCCGTTTTAGCCCATCCTCCCAGGCATTTTAAAAATATACATTTTAGTTTTACAATGCCAAACTTTCCCAGTCCCGCAAATGTATGAAGGTTTTCATAAAACGACAAGTGTAACCTTCCATACAAACATTGAAATATACTTCAATGCTTAGTTTGAATATTTATGAAATAATTTACAGATGTGCTAATGCTGATGTGAAGCCAATGAATGAGAAGGTGGTGGATTACATCCTTTTGTTTTGTATTGTTTTCAATTATTATCCTTGCCTTACTATGCTTGAGAGTTGCTTATAAGAAAGAGTAACAACGAAATTTCATTAGGAGGAATGGCTGGATGGCTCTTTTCATACAAAATTTTAATTTGTATTTGAGGCCAAAATACCTAACTAAACTAAATAATATATTTTTTAATCAAAATAATGTGTAATAGATAGCAAATATATAGTGCTACTTTATTTATTTGTGTGTTTAAATTGGATATATGGGCCATTAAAGAATTCAATTTTGCGTGATTTTAGGGGCAACTTTGTCATATCTCGGAGCTAATTTTAACTATTAAATAAATTTGAAAAAAAAAACATTGTAAATAAGGCACTTTTTAGGGTAGAAAATTTAATTCATGTACAACAGATTTTTTTTCCAACGTAAATCAGTCTTTTGTAATTTAAATTTACGCCCATCATTTTTTTATAGTAAATACAGCAAAATTACTTTGGTAAATAATAATTATTAATTGCCAAAGTTTCCTATAAAATTTTGTAAACATGGATTTTTTAATAGCCTATATTTTATAATTTAAAATACAAATAAATGAAGTAGCCATATCCTTGTGTTAAAAAAAATATTATTCAATTTGGTTGGATATTTTGGCCGCAAATCCAAAATTTAAGTTTTGTATGAAAAAGGCTGCGCAGCCGTTCCTGTTGATACACATCGCAAACTACATAACTTATATATACACACCTTTACCAGTGTAAAATCAGTTTGTATTACAGATCCTTGCCGGGAACACACCTCATCAGACACTATACATTTGGTGATTTGGAAAACTACAAACTCCTTTTCAAATAATCTACTTACATATTTTACTTTACTCACGTTTTACGTCCACAAAATTACACACAGTACTCTCTAGTAATCTGCCTCTCGATTATCCAACAACTATTATAATCTGCAGTCATTTTGAAAATATTATCTGTACTTATACCCTCTATGTGTGGGATTGCACTCACCTCCCCACATCCTGGAATAAAGAATTTATTATTTTTACTAGTTGAATTTATTGGTTTTCATATGTCAAATTCAATGGTCCACCGCGTGCAAGCGCCAAGCTTTGTACACCGACATGTTGACTACTGAGAGAGTACTGTATTAAGAATGATAAATACATATTCTGTTGAGTAGCGTAAATTGCATTTTGACTGAAGATTATTTTAATTCATTGTTGTAAAAAAACTGCGTAAGTAGGTATGTATATAAAAAAAACACCATCAACTGTGAAAAGATTCCCCTGCAACCAGCAAATTAAAATGATATA
Organism: Hesperophylax consimilis; assembly: GCF_061612785.1. Lineage (NCBI taxonomy): Eukaryota > Metazoa > Arthropoda > Insecta > Trichoptera > Limnephilidae > Hesperophylax > Hesperophylax consimilis. The sequence goes on along the minus strand of NC_142836.1, from coordinate 25,447,203 downwards.
AATTCAATATCTGGAAACCTAAAGTTATAACAGAAACTACTCCTGACTTTGGGTGCAGTGAGCCATGAGTGAAACAACAAACTATACAAAATAAGTTCTGTGATATATTAACCCAACTGACGCATATGAATGTGACTTCTTTACATTAGTTTGTTGCGAAGGTGAGTGATTGTAGCTCCCATCATAATAAATCAAAATTGATCAACAAGTGTGGCTGCATGGGTGGAACCAACTTGTATGCAATAAATTATCTCTATAGATATCTCTGAGAATAGGGCTTTCAATCCTGGGAATTTTTTTTAGAACCGGGATTAGGTGCAAGCATCTTTCAATCCCGGGATCTCGGGATCCCGGTGCTGGCACTGGGAATTTAAGTGTTTAATTATTTTTTTTAAATAGGAGTTGTAACAATTGTAGCATTTGAAATTTGCAGCTTCTTTTAAATAATATTTGATATTAATAATATTTTTGAAAAGGTTTTGGAATTTAGTCCATGGTAATAACTTTATCGACCTTTTCTTGTGGAGACAGATTTAAATCGACTTCATCTACAATTTCAATGTCTAATTTCAGCACCAAAAAAGACATCTTTTTTTCGACATCGAGATTATTATCGTCTTGTTCAAATGAGATCTGGAATAAACAAGAAAAAAAAAAAGAAAAATGCCCAAAATTTAACAGAGGGTCTAAATTTTTTATTACAGAGCGGAGACGGTTTACATATAGTTCCTATGAGCACTTAAGCCATATGCCCACTGTGCTATCTCCTATTTTACCTCATTCCTTTAACAGTCACCTGGTCCCTTATGAAGTTCACCAGGGTTGTCATTGGAAACGAGGCTATATCTTCTAGTTCCACAATAAGTCTTCTCAGGTCTCATCTCTCCTCTCCAATCCTCCTTGGTTCCCTATAAGCCCCACGAAGGAAAAGGGGGTCTAAATTAGATTCTGCATAATCTCGATGGCCTTTGTGCAAAAAATGGAACAAAGAAGATACACAAGCCCGTTGTTCATTTATTTGACGAGCAAGTGACTCCTTCAATTGAAGAATAAAACCTAAGTTTGAAAGAAATCATTGTATCAGCTGACGTAGCTAAAATTGAGAAGTGAAATGTCTGCCTAAACAATCCTGGTGTAGTAATGTCACAAGACTAAATTCTGAATGTTATTCAGGCTCCAATAGAACTTTCCTTACTTCTAAGAAAAAGCACAATATGTATAACCTACCACAAAATCCTTATGTCCTGTATCCCAAGATCTCAAGATTATTGCGCAATAAATAACTTGCTGCGAATAAAAAAAAGATATTCCCACTAGCGACGAGTCGGTCATGAGCGAGCTGCACAATTTTTGATGAACCGTATTCGTACGACTCCTGGTAAAACATACCACGGCTCAATCAAACGATTACTATTTTTATTAGGAGATATTTTAGAAAAATTGTGTCATTAAAATTATCCAAACATTAATAATTATTACATATTCAGAGATGTGAACGGCGTCTGAGAGTCAGACTTGGATATATGTACCTTCAATTGAAGTGAAATGACACTAAACTGCGCTATATAAATGCCATGTTATTATTATTCACATAGTACTAACTACCTAGCACCCTATTTTTCTCGTGGAATGAGGCGACGGACCGGAGAGTCGTACGATCATTCATATGCTGCGAGTTGGGAGCTGTGTCGAGGAAGCCGTGTTCAATATTCTAATTGCTCATACGCTATGAGCTCACGGCTCCCGTTCAATTGAGTCCACTCTCTGAGCCGTACGAAAATATTGAGCTGGTACCGTGGCTCCCGCTCTTAATAAAATTTGTCAAAAGCCATCGCTAATTCCCACATTTGAACCAACGTCGTAAAACCAAGAAAAATCCCGGATCGAGACAAAGTCTGTGATATCCGGGATCCCGGTTCTCGAGTTTCCGGGATTGAAAGCTCTACCTGGCAATGAAACATCTCGATTAAGAATATTACGAGATTCTGCCTAAGCAATGACATATTGCGAATTTTATTATTATTATTTTTTGTAGATATTTCAGGAATATTATCTTTTATTGCAGTTAATTTTACATTTCATTTAACATAGGTGTGCATCAGAGGAAGAACTGAGTTTTGGATTGGATCCACAGTTTTACTTTAATTACACAAAACTTGTTAAAACCAATTGTAAAAAAATCATATAAAAATAATTATGTACTGGTGATAAACAAAATTGAATTGAGCGAAATTCTACAAAAGTTAACTTTTATTAATATATATTTAAAATATTTTCAGACACATTTGGAAGAAGCTGAAAAATATTTAAAAGATGCAATCAAATTTCTGCTTTTCGAACCTCAATCTACTCCTGAAGCAATGTTGTGTAGAAGGGCAATGGAAGAGTTGCGAGATCTCAAAAAATCAATTGACGGAGTTAAAATAATGATACAGGAAGAAATCAAAGCTAAATCTACTAAAAAAAGTAAAAAATCAAATATTTAATAAAAAATAACTTTTAATTTTTGTATTTATTGCGAAGGCATAATTTTTTAAATTTTAAATAAATTGTTTTTACTTACATAAAAAGAATAGTTTAATTAATCACAGTCTGTAGCTTTTTCTTCCGTATCTAGTAAGGCAGAATTCTGGATTATATACAAATACATACATACCCAGAAATCCTTGATTTTTTTTTAAATCCCAGTTGATTCCCAGTTTAATAAAATTCACCACTAACTCCTTATTTTCCTCTTGCAGCCAGCTGCCTCCCTGTCACCACCAGCCAAAGTGTGTTACTACTAAACATCATTTAATATTTAGCTAGCTTTTTTGCTTCCAAAATGTGTCATTATTACAAAAACACTTTTTGGAAAAAAAAAAATTTTTCCCGTTAACAAAAAAATTAAGCAATGAAATAAAAAAATGTACCCAAACCTGATCTATAAATTTATCAAGTATCTTTTGGGATTCGTTGATAGTATTCTACAATAGGTTACACTACTATTTATGATGTGATGTTTGATAATCTTATTGGTAGAATTTTAATTGTTGGGTGATGGACTCTAGATCTCGCTTGAGCCATGAACCATTCAGTCGGATGGTCTCCAGCGTCTGTTGGACGGTTCTCTCTGTGCCGGGGGAGTTGTGTGACTTGAAAAACTCTTCAACTTCGAGGGCAGATTCTTCTGATGCAAAGTTCATAGTGGCGCACTTGACAAGACGTGTCAGCAAGAACCCTCCCTGTAGGAAATGCAAGCCTATTATTCCATCAAAAAACAACAATTAGTACAAAATATTTACCAAATTTATTGCTGCCTTCAATGCTTGTAACAATGAAGGCCACACACATTTATCCAAACTGTCTCCAAATGAAACTTGCTAATAAAAGCTACAAATAAAAATGTACCTGGTAACGATCCATGAGCATTTTCCAGTTCTCCTTGAAGAAGTCCCACACCAGGTCCCTTCCCAGTCGACTGTTTGCTACCGACATTATGATAAAAACAGTGTCCTGTGATCTGACATCCTCCTGCAAGATGAAAGGGTTTATATATATATATATGCAGTGGCGGTTCTTTTCATCCCCCCGGATCGTGGGGAGAGACCCCACTACATGTTTCAGAAACCCACTATGAAAAAATAACAATGTTTTGTGTTAAAAATGAATTCTTAACTCATAGTTTGTGGGAGATGCTTAAATATGTTTTTTTCATACTGTTCATAGAGAGCGGGAGATACTTAACCGTTTGAGTGCCAAAAAAATTCATACAGTTGCTTGTAAAATGCCACCAAAAAAACATTATTTTTTATGAAACTATATATTTTTTTAAAACCCCATAAATTCTTTGAATTTTCAAGGATTTCGATGATTTTTTCGGTGTTTTATTAAAGAATATTGGTTTAGAATCACGCGGAGGAGGATCCCGAAGTCCAGGCGTTTCGAAAAAATTAGAATTTTACGTACAGACATACGCGCAAATCAGAACACGACTGACGCAATCGACGGAAATCGACAATCGGCAATCTTCGTTAAAACACGAATCGACGAAAATCGACGATTGGCACCCAAACGGTCAAAAGCATTTTTTTGTATTTACGTACTATTGGTAGACAGTGTTCAATACATTCTCTATTTTTGTTTCTGCCTCCATTCCACTGTTATAATTGACTATAAACACCGCAGTGCACTGGGTGACCGATCAGATTTGGACGACTTCAAGATTCAAGACCCGGAACAAACAAAAACCATCAACATCTGGTATCCCAAATAAAATCATCAAAGTGATATCATCCAGGAAGATTTTCTATGGATATGAGAAAACATAAGTTGGAAAACATTGAAGGCACTGCTAACAAATAGATGTCGTGTGTGCTCACCCCACAAAGTACCTAGCCAAGCACGATATATGTGTAAATTCTGTGACGTCCGTTTCATACAGGGAACTATTTCCAACCATATCATACTTTGAAACAATATTAGTGTTAATTCTTTTATATTTTACAAAATATATATTATGGTGAACGCTCATAGAATGTATAATTATTAGACAATATGAGAAAATGTTTATTCAAAAATTTTAAATTTAACCTTGTATATTAATTTAACGTTAATTTTGTATGAAAAATATAAAAAAATATAGAATAGGATAGAATAAAAGATTTCATTAAGGACGGGTTGTTTCGGAGAATTAGAACAATTCATCAAATTTCAACGTTCATTTTCGGGTTCTGTGAAAGTCCTATTCAAGTTCTGTTATTATATCATTATAGGCTAGTTGCTCGACAAAACTGAAATAAAAACATAACTTGAAAAAATCTTTCGCAGAACTTGAAAATGAACGTTGAAATTTGATGAATTGTTCAAATTCTCCGAAACAACCCCTCCTTAATGTGAGATACTGAAAATTTTATTCAAATACGATCAATACTGACCGGTAGGTGGCCGAGTTGACATCGCGTTTGGGTCCCACCCAGGCGTAGTATGTTCAATTCCTCGGTCCTCCATCAGAACACAAGCAACATTTTCAGTTTACTGTGGTGGTAGTAGGAGATTTTCAAATATTGTCAGGTTATTCGTAACCCGGGAATGTTTGTCTTTCTTTTTAAAAAAAAAAAAGAAGTTATAGCTATTTTACGTGAAACGTAATTTTGCACGTGAATCTGATATAAAAGCGCTTGATAAAAAAAACTATCTGCAAAAATTGTGTTAACATACAATTAATTAACATTTAAAGAAATTTTATCTAAAAATTTTACCTGTATCATTTTTAAACTCGAAATTTTATAAGTTTCTACTAAACATGCGACCCCTCCGCTTACTTGCTTGTTGCATACTAACGCACGCTAATGCATATAAATAGTGTTTATAACACATTTATTTTTATTATTTACACACTTTTATAATTTTTTAAAATTATTATTCATATTATATTTGTATAGGTGCAAATATTGAATCAACGACTAGAATTAATGGTCTAATATTGTAAATAATTTGCTGTTTATGCTAAATATATAAATGACTGTTTATAATATGTAATATGTTTCCTAAATAAAATAAAAAATGTCTCTGTATACTTATCTTTCCTTTGTTTAGACATTTTAATTTTAAAAATTTTAAAGTACATTTGTTTTCTTCCCTATTTTAACGAGCTCTCTTTTTCTAAAACACAAGCGCCAGCTTACATTAGGAAAGTATATAATAACGCACGAAAAAATTGTACACTGCAAAATCATGTTATATTATGTAAACAAAAAAAATACTACCAAATAAAGAAAACATATATATCTGTTGTATGCAAAATAATACTACCAAATAAATAAAAAATATATATCTGTTGTATGCACTATAATCAACTGCTTTCACTAATTGGATTAACTAACTTGCCTGGTTTTTGGGGTGGCGATTTAGTGAGAGATTTTTGCATATACATGTAATACTAGCTGGCATTTACCCGGCATTGCTCGACTTTTCTCTACTTTCTATAAATATAATATGCATGTATTATATATATAAACCTTCCCGAAGAAATTCTCTCAAAATCCGTCACGTGGTTTGGAAGAACTAAGCGCACAAACAGATAGACGTGGATAGTGACTTTATTTTAGTATATGTAATAGTAAAATAGAAAAAATAATCGATACTATTTCTAGTTCACTGGGTGCGGGTAGTGATAAAATTCCGGCTTTCTTTATCAAAATGTGTAGCAAGGTAATCTCGAAGCTCCTATTATTGCTCTTTCAATCCTCATTTAAAGAAGGTATCTTTCCTGATCGTTGGAAGAGTGCTCTCATCACACCAGTTTTTAGGGGCTAAAAGTGATGTACAGAACTATCGACCGATATCTAAATTACCAATCTTTAGTAAAATTTTTGAAAAAATTGTTCATGAACAACTATATAACTGCATCGAATCTGTAATACTCGTGAACCAACATGGCTTTATGAAAAAAAGATCGGTTGTATCTAATCTTGCCATTTTCATTGAAAATATTACTAAATCAATGGATGATCAAATCCAAGTTGACGTAATCTATACAGACTTCTCAAAAGCGTTTGATAAAATTGACCAGTCTTCTTTTGTCCAAATTACTAGCTTTGGGAATTCATGGGGATTTATATAGATGGTTAGTCTCCTATCTTAATGGGCGCACTCAGGGAGTAACAATAAATGGCTTCATCTCTGAGATTGTAAATATACCCTCAGGTGTGCCCCAAGGATCTCACCTGGGACCGTTATTGTTTACAATTTTCATCAACGACATTATAAAATGCTTTAATTATGCAAATTTTCTACTTTTCGCTGATGATATGAAAATATTCCTGCCTATTAATTCTATAATTGACTGCTTTAAACTACAAGAAGATCTGTATAGGCTTAATGATTATTGTATCCTCAATTGTCTCAACATGAACGCTTCTAAATGTTATATAATTACCTTCACTAGAAATAAAATTAAGTTTGACCATAATTATCATATAGCTGGCCAACTACTCAAAAAAGTTACACAAATTCGTGATCTAGGTGTTATACTTGACAGTAAACTTACATTTGAGGCTCATATTGATATGATTGTTAAGAAAGCCCTTAGAATGCTAGGATTCTTATTCCGTATTGGAAAAGTATTTAATAATATCATAACACTTAAAATATTGTATTTTTCTTATGTTCGCAGTCATCTTGAATTCGCTTCTCCCATATGGAATCCTCAATATAATATTTACATAAATCGCATTGAAGCCATCCAAAGAAAATTTGTCCATCATTTAAATTTCAAACTAAATTCAAACCTTGACGTAAACAGCTCGATGGACCTTTACAGACTTAAGCCATTAAAAACTAGAAGAGACTCCGCAGATATAATATATCTCCATAAAATTATCAATGGCTTTATTGATTGTTCTCCCCTTCTATCTGAAAATAATTTTAGAGTCCCGAGCGTTAGAACTAGAGAAAAATCACTTTTTCATCTCCATTAATGTTCTACTAATATCAGACAAAATGCGTTTATATTCAGAGCCTGTAGTATATTTAATAAGAATTTTAATGATATGGACATATTCACATGTAATTTAAGAACCTTTAAAAGATATGTAATAACTAACATTAAATAATTTTAAATATTCTACTGGAAGTTATCATGTTGTTGCTTTGAATCCTTTCCAGTTACTTGCCTTCCAATTTATACTCATGTGTTCAATTTAGTCGTAGGTATACATTTATTATATTGTTATTATTGCTATTGTGTAGTGCTTTTATTGATCGCTGCTGTGTTGAAATTTTACAATACATTATGTTTTGAATTTTAGCTGGTTATTAGTATATCAGTTAACTTTAAATTTTTGAAATTATTAGTTATTAGTATATCAGTTAACTTTAAATTTGTGAAATTTAGCTGGTTATTAGTATATCAGTTAACTTCAATTTTTTATTTATTTGTGTTCTTACATCTTCTATTATTTATTATTTACAATATTGTATTTTTTGTAAATCTCTCAGGCCACGGGTACAGAACCCTTAGTTTTTTTTTAAAATATTTTTTTATTATTATTATAATTTTAAGTGAAAATCTGTTATTGGATTTTATCTTTATTATTTAGTTTATTCTTATATATGTAAATAATCTGTTGATTTTCCCAAATAAATAAAATAAAATGGAGATATAATCATATAATGAATGGTTCCTATGTGAAGCCATTGCACAAAAAATCCCAATTTTCATTACAGATCGTCACTACGGGTGAAGAAAAACAATGACCAAATAAAATACAAAAGCGAAGAAAACACACAAAAATCTGTCATAGAAAACACCAAACAAGTAAGTTTTGAACGGTCAATGGCTGAGTTGGCATCGCGTTTGGGTCCCACCCAGGCGTCGTGAGTTCAATTCCTCAGCTGGCTAAGTCCTCCAACAACATAAGCTACATTTTCTGATTACTGTGGTAGTAGTAGGAGATTTACAAATATTGTCAGATTATTCATAACCCCGGAATGTTTACCTCTATTTAAAAAAATAAAAATAGAATTTAAAAAATTAATGCTGATGACACTTACCGATATGGCGAAAGTCAAGACTTTTTCCAGCAGTTTAACGTCCTTGGTGCCGCCAAGTGCCTGGCCTATGCGTTTCTTCTCCTCCTGCAGCTCGGCGGTGCGGTACATATCCAGGAAGTGGAGGAACGTTGTCTCGCCTGCATCCAGCAACACGGCGCGGTAGCAGGAAGAGCGGAGGTCAGCAGGAATCTGTAAACCGCCAGCTTCATGGGCGCAGAACCTTGAAGAACATTGGATTTATTTAAGCTCATAAAATTTTATTTTTTTTGGAATAAATAATTTAATATGATCTAGCTGAGGTGTATCCGGCGTTGTTATTCTTAGGGGGTAGACATGTACCATCGTGGACTTTTCTGTAGGCCTTTTTAAGATATACAATTCCGAAGTACATTATTTTTATGTATCTCATAAGGTTTAGCCAGCGTTAGCAATGTAAGTGCCTGAAAATATTTTTTTAAAGAGTGATTACAAAACAGCGACTTTTCTCTACTTTCTATAAATATAATGAACATGTATCATATCTATAAACCTTTCGAAAGAATTTTTCTAAATGATAGTGAAAACCTCATCAAAATCCGATGCGTATTTTAGAAGAAATAAGCGCACAGACAGACGACATAGCGACTTTCTTTTATACTATTTAGAGATACATCAAGACTGGTGTTAAACACAACTTTCAAGATTCTTGTACCGAACACTGAATTATGTGTATAAAATTTACAGTGGAACTCTCGAAGTTTTCCAAGGTACTGGAAAAATATAACTTCTTCGCGGGAAAACCTTATATATCGTCTGCTGAGAAGCAAAGTGGCAAAACTACAAAAATCGATTTTCAACTTAAGACCACCAAATTTCCCCAAAATGATTTTTCACAAGCAAAAGAGACCAAAGCGTGCACTCATTGTAAACGAGGTGAATGTTGAGTGAACCAACTATACATTTGCCTCGCCATTCATGTCAATGCGTACAAGAGGTAAGCTACTATAGTAACTACATTCGATCAATGTTTTCAATTCATTTTACTCTATCAATCAAAAAACATAAAATATAATCACCTCCCCTTGGCCTCATCGATGGTAGTCGGATCCTGGGATGTGATCATCCTATCGAGGACCAGGCTCCGCAGTAGGGTGCTCAGGTGGGACTCTCCCGGCTGAGCGTCCCAGCCGACCTGCTCCGCCACATTCCGCAGCAGGTTGCGGCAGTACAGGCGCCATGAGTCCTCGGCCCCCGTATGGGAGAGCAGCACCGAGATTTTGGAGAGACAGTTGTCTATGGAAGACCAGACGGTGAAGTTGGTCTCCTCGGAGAATGCTTCCATCAGCTTGAGGAACTGGAAATTCGAAGTTATTCATATTAGACAGTGAATTTACACTAGTCACCAGCCGCATGCCCTGACGCTGTACGGCAAAAGTCGAAATCTAGTCTAGTCACCTGTGAAGCCTGTCGAATCAACTATTTACATGGTCGATTTTATAATCGATTAGCGTAACATATCTTATATCGTTCAGATATCTTCTGGCTAACTAACTGACAAACTGCCATACAACTTTATCTTGGCACACACGCCATGTCTTCCTCGGGCTTTCCCGACTTTTTATACCATTCACTTCTACTTATATTTTCTTTACACTCCTTTGTGCATCCATTCAACATGCCCAAACCATGTAAACACCTTTTGACAGTTGCAGAGAATAAAAAGACGGTTATTGGTGGTCACTTACAAGACACACAGCTACAAGATTGAAGAAATGCTGAATTATTAACATTTTTGTAGAAAAAATACTCATTTTCCTGTTGTGGCAGCGCTTCAAATATCTGAAAACTGACTTTTTCATTTATAATGATGAGAGTAAAAAAATTCAAATATATAGTAAGTTATTCGTTTCCTGGAAATGTTTGTCTTTCTTTAATAAGATAGTTACATCAACAGTAGGCGTGTGTCCAGCCTGCACCATGGCAAACAGGTCATCCAGAAGACTAAGGCGGTCCAAGGGCGGGAGGGAGTGGTTGTGGATGGCAGGCATCAGCTGACTCAGTTCCCCGCCAGTGTAGTATGTGCGGTAGTAACCAACTGCTCCGGGATTAACCTAAAAACATCCAACGTATCCCAAGTATAATCCCAAGTAATCCCAAGAAGTATTATAAATGCGGAAAAATATTTCAATTCCATGGGAAAATTCTCTGTACTGTATTTCTCCCTAATACCATGGGAGCGAAGCCGCAGATAAAAGGCAGTTCACCCTAAATATCACAAGATTTGATTTGAGATTTTCACGGCCAAAAGTAGCATATTGATTTATTTTTGGGGTATTATGCCGAGTTTTACCCAAAACGAAGACAGAATTGAACAAGAGCCAAAAGGTTGCTCTTTCTTGCCTTATGTTCACAATGTGACGGACAGAATTGCCAAGATAGAAAAGAAAGCGTCAGGACTGTCTTTGGAACCACAACATAAATACAAGACTTACTGAGGCCTGCAAAAACCAAGTTTTCTCTTGAGACAGACGGAGTTTATAAACTCAGCTGTTCCGAATGTGACAAGGTTAATGTAGGTCAGACAGAACAGATGATCTCCAAAAGGATTAGCTGTATTTGGTGACCAGATCTGTATAGGCGGGTACTTCCCCACCATCCTCTTTCACACGTCCTTCCCACCCCACTACCTTCAGCCTCACAACATAACCCAATTAGAGATGCCATAGTCTCACTGACTCCAGATGGTCGGGAGCAGTTGGGACTGTAATCAAAATTTAAAAAAAACATTGTGCAAACTACGTGACTAGTTTTATTCAAGATGAGCGTAGTTGTGTAATTCTAAATATTAGAGGAGCCATATTTTGAACTTACCTTGACCCACTCGTCTGCAGAAACTCCCTCCAGTACTACTTCTTGAGTCTTCTTCTCCAGTAACATTGTGAGTGCCACCTGAAAACTCTTTGGGTTTAATAATAATATAAAATGATTCCGCCATGGATGTGTGGGATGTGCATTCCAAAACCCGCTATATCAAGTACGTATGATTAAAAATTAAAGAACATTCATTTTTTGTTAAATACTTCATGAATGGCCAGCAGTATCAACTATGGAAACCATTATTATTGTTTAGCTATAATCGGCCCTACATAAATACATTTGGGCAGTAGCGTGCAGTAGAGTTTTTAATCAGGGTAGGGACAGTTTGAAAACAGTAAAATAATTATTATATAAATATGAATCTACTCTGAAGTTGGCAGCACTTGGGTACCCTTAGTTAATGCTTATGCCGCATCTGAGGGCGTCACAGCGCGGTCGGTGGGGCGCACACGTATCTATGAAACTTCACGGATCAGATGTGTGACAACCACATACGGTGATAGCTGCCAATTACATGCAACCGCTTAGATCAGATTAATAATATATGAAGTAAAATTAAAAACTGAAGAATTGCAGGGTGAAAGATATTGAGTAATTAAAAAACATGAAGTTTACTTCATCCGGGTTCAGCTGAGTGGAGATAGAGACTGGGATGATCCAGTGGAAATCCCCCTGACTGTCTGAGCCGTCGCCACAGAACTTCTCCTGGGTGAGGGTCAAGAGTCTGTCAGCCCCCCGCTGCGAGGAGCTGACCCGCACCAATGGGAAGCCCATCTGCTTGGTCCAGGTGGACATCACGGCCTCCACTGGCTTGTTGGACGCCTCCCCGAGAGCAGCCCATAAGTCCTCTGTGAAGGTGTTGCTGTACTGTCAAATGTTAATATTTAACTTTATACTCTGAAAACTTCTGTAGATACGCAGGGAATGAAATCTATTTCTCTATCTTAATCAGAGTTACAAATATAATGCTCTCGAAAAACAATGAATTTCCAATATTTTTAGTACCAAATAAATACCAATACTGCCGTCATGAAAAAATGACAAATTGAACTAAATATGAAGAACGTTCTGTATAAAATTCTGAAACCCTTGTAATAAATAAAATAGCAACATAAAATATATTTTTCATTTTTTCACATAAACAGCAGTATGTAAGCAATAAGGCAATGTACCGAGTTTCATAAACAAAACATATTTATTTATTTATTTAAACGCCCATAGGGCTTTTACAGATAATAATGTACATCTTTATTTATTTATAATTTTTTTTTTTAATTATACAGACTTTATATCTTATATGATAAATATAGGTTATATAAAAAAATATTAAAAAAAAAATAAAAATATCCGAGTTAACCACAGACATATGAATATATAGACTAGAAATTAAAGGTGAGGGGTAAAATCAACTGTTGAAGAACGAAGGGGGTAAAGCTGACTGTGATTCGTCAATAAATCAATCTGACAGTATATAGGCATCTCGCATTATAATATCACCATTTAGTTCTTAAAAGTAAAATCTGCTTTTGAATGAATAGACATTTTTACATGGGAGCGCAAATTACTCGCCACGTTATGAACAAATTTGCGAAGTCCAAATTCGGCAAAAAAAATTTCTTCTATTTTCAGACTCGAATATTTTGTTTACGTATTTAGTTAAGACACTTTTATAAGTGTTCATAATTTACTTCCCAGTAACAACGATGCGCACACTTGAGAATCGCTACATTCGACCAGATGTATCTCGATGTGATAGTATATGTTTCTACAACTGATTAATATTATACGATGTGAATAAGCTTAAAATGATGCTTACATATGGAATGTAATACGACAATTGGGTTTATTCTCTTTTTCACATATATTTTTACAAGTTTTCATAGCACAAGCCACATTTTGCCGTGTTATTTCATAAAATGCCTCGACCATAGCTCGACGCTAGTTCGAACAAGAATGATGACGTTACATTCTCAAGATTCACGGGAAGCCATACGCGAGCCCAGCCGGCTCCAATGGAACCGGTATGGGGAGTGGGGAATAATACGCTTTTAATCACTTAGGGCAGGTCTACTAATATTCATGTCTATGGAGTTAACAAAATATAGGTACAAATAATTGAGATTAAAAATAGAGAATCTGCCAAAATCCTCCAAATCAATGATAATGATTATAGGAAAGTATAAAAATAGTTTGCAGAGTAGTAGAAATAGTTCGCACATACTCCGTTTAATGTTAGGCACATGAAAGTCGATCAACCTAAGGAGTTCAGGGGAGTCAAACATGTTATTAACAATTTTATAAAGAAAAAAGAGATCAGAACATATTCTTCTTTCTTTTAATGTGGCAAGGCCCATCACTTTCAACAGTGAGGTGTAGTTAATGTTTTCAATAGGAATACCTAATCTATAATTTATGTTTCGTAAAAATTTATGTTGGATTCGCTCGATAGATTTTTCATGAATATTGTAAAATGGATTCCAAATGGTTGAGTTGAATTCTAAATGGCTTCTGACAATGGATGAATACAATATTTTTAAAGTTTTAAAATTTTTAAAATCTTTTGAAGTTCTTAATATGAAACCCAACATTTGCATCGTATTATGTGTGTTTTTTTTTTAAACAAAGAAAGATGTTTTAAACCTTTCTTGAGACAAATCGCGAAGTAATAAATTTGTCCTTGTTTTTTGTTTTGTACAATTATTTTTTTTATACGTACCAATTTTTTTTTCACCACTCTTCTCATGTAATATGTTTTATGAAGCTAGACATTTATTGTTTATAATATTATGTTCCTAACCATGAATAATAATAATATTTGGATGATTTTTATAGCAATGTTTTTGTAATAAAGCTTCCTCTTTGCGTATGATAGCAGAATAGTTGGGCCACTACACAGACACAGCAGAATAACAGGTCCACATCTCAATATAGAATGATCTAAAATAGTATAATACCTGATGCCTCGTAAGGTAGAGGTTCATTCCCTTTCTAAAATCTTCATCACCGATGTAGCGATGTAGCATTCTGATGATGGAAGCTCCCTTGTTGTAAGAAATGACATCAAAGATCTCATCAATTTCATCGGGGTGGCCCACCGGCACTTCAATAGGGTGAGAGTTCTTCAGACGGTCGAGTTCCAGAGCCCTGTTCATTAAATTAAGATGTTGAAAATTGCAAAACCTTCAAGACTTATAATGTGTATTTTTTATATGAAATAGTAGCCAGTGAGACTATGGCATGACATGGAATTTGTGAAATAACACATCAAATAAAATTTACTATGCAAGCCAGAATTTAAACCTGCGATCTCCAGCTTGCTAGTCGAGAGCCTTTCCACTCGACTATGGACGCAGTGATAGTGTATAATGTTATCATTTGTAATTTTTGCTTAGAAATATTTTATGGAAACTTACTTAATGTAAGTTTCAGTTACAAATTGTGTCCAAATATCGTATTCGGGGAATAGATGGTTGACACACAAGAACTCCACAAAGGTAGCGTAGCCCTCATTGAGCCACAAGTGAGTCCACCACTCCATGGTCACCAGGTTCCCAAACCACTGGTGGGCCAGTTCGTGACCCACCACCAACGCTACCCACTGCTTGCTGACGGCCGATGAGTTCTGCGGATCCACCAGAAGGAAGGTCTCTCGGTATGTTACCAAACCCCAATTCTCCATGGCGCCGAGGGAGAAGTCTGCAATAGCAATCAGATCGATCTTGGGCAATGGGTAGGCGATGTTAAAGTACTGCTTGTAATACGGTAACACTTTGGTAGCCACTTCCAACGCAAATGCACCCTGCTCTTTCTTGCCCAATGGAGTGTATACCCTCACCAGAACACCATCCTCGGATGTATCTTCCACAAAGTCATACTCTC
The DNA here is from genome assembly GCF_061612785.1 of Hesperophylax consimilis. NCBI lineage: Eukaryota > Metazoa > Arthropoda > Insecta > Trichoptera > Limnephilidae > Hesperophylax > Hesperophylax consimilis. The sequence goes on along the minus strand of NC_142836.1, from coordinate 25,431,933 downwards.
CTACAACTATTGCTACCAAGTACGTGGACATGATGGGGGTAGTGGCAAACTTAAGAGTCTTGGTGTTCCCCTGGGAGGTCTCCGCAGTGACAGGCATATTGGAAAGGGCTACGAGGTCTACAGGTACCTGCAGGGTGATATCAAAAGTAGCCTTGATGGCCGGCTCATCCCAGCAAGGGAAGCACCTCCTGGCGTCTGTCGCAGCAAATTGTGTAACGCCAGCGAAACGCTCCTCGCCATTTGGGCCCTGATACTTGCTGCGGTAGAATCCCTTCATCTTGTCATTGATCTCGCCGGAAAACTCAATGCAAAGAGTACTTTCGCCTGTGGGAATGCTTTCTGCGAAGATCAAAGACAGTGTCCCATCGTCTGCCGAAAGTTTCGTCTCAACTGGAGAAACGGTCACTCCATTGGATTGTTCCAATGACACTTTTTCAATTTGTAGGTCAAGTGCATGCAAAATAATCTGTCGCGGTTCATCTTTAACCTGAAAATAGTAAAAATTAATAAGTTACAACAGTTTTGATTTTACTATAAATTCCTGACTTTTACTACAAACGATTCCTGACAAGCGTTAACGTAGGTAAATGCATCTTACCGATAATATAATGAAAGCTCTTCCATCGAATTTAAAGGTGTTTAGATTGGGCTTTAACTCGAGATCGTAATGTTTAGGCACAACATTTTTGGAGAGCCTCTGAAAGGGTTTCTTTTCCGGCATATTTATTTTTTATGATTCATAACGTACCACTGAATGCAAGCGATTGTTACTGAGAATGATAAATAAACCTGCTGAGAGTAAGAATACTAGGTAAGATACTTATCAATTTTGAAAATGTCAATATTGACTACTGACACTGACATTTCCCTGTGTTGGTGTTGCCAGTTGCCATCAGTGTTGCCAACTCGAATTTTAAAGTAGAGCTAGGCGAAACCCAAAAAAGAGCCAAAAAAGAGCTAAAATTTTGAAAGTGACATAAAGCATGGGGGGGGGATTGTTAGAGAATTTCAGAGAAGAAAAATTCGGGGGCGGACTGCAGAATTTTTGACAAAAAAAAACTTACCTTTTGTCCTTCTTGTTGGCTGCTTTTGAACAACTCATAACAAACACTCAACAATATACTTGTTTGTTTTTATAATTTTCAAAACACAATTATTTTTGATAATATCGAAGTCTTCAGGATATTTTTATTGTTTTTTTTATATTTTTTTTGTTAGGCAGCGACTAGTCCTCTAAAAAATCTAAGCAGTCATCCGGTTCCAGTTCCTGTACCATCGAACTGCTAGGACCGGCTTCATCAGGATTTTTTTCATATACAGCCATTGTTCCAATTTTTTTTTGAACTTCTGGGGGAAGTTCATAATCCTCGCAAAATTTGTTGTGTCGCCTGAGCCCCGATCGAATTGTTAAAATCGAATTAACCATATCATTGCCAAGTCTATTTCTAGTTTTATTTTTGACTATATTTAACTGGCTAAAAACTCGTTCCACTTCTCCGTTTGACCACGGCAGAGCAAGTACCAAAACTGCGAAAGAGCTGATTTCGTGGAAAGCATTTTCATCAGCGGCATCAAGATACTTTAGAACCTCAGCCCAAAACTTGACTGTGCTTGATGTGCTTCTCCAGGGTATTAGAGAGATCTTGAACCATTGGACTTCGTATTTTCCAATGATGTCTGCAGAAATGCCCATTCCGTTCATCAGAGGTGCGATGCTTTCTTTCAGCTGTTTTAAAGTGTTCGAAACTGATAACTGATCTATTTTCCGTAAAACTTCATAATTTTCCGGTAGTCTTTGCTTAAGGTGCTTAAAAGTCGCAGAAAAGTAAAGATCGATAGGTTTACAGAGCAGTTCACTGTAAAACTTGCGCGGCGGCCTGAAGTGTCGCGGGACTCGGTCGCTCCGAAGTGTGCGTGTAAACGGCGCTATTTTTAGTAACTGTTTACTTGTGCAGGAGTTCGGGGAATCTCTTTCTTTGGGAAGTCCTCGTTATTTTGGAATATTATTGCAAATATAATATTTTTTTAATATTATTTCACGTGAATAAGAGCTGAAAATCTGATAAACGAGCTAAGAAGCTAAATGACTTTTTTTGGAGCTGACGACGTCGATTTAGAGCCAGATCTAGCTCTAAAGGAGCTGAATTGGCAACATTGGTTGCCATAGTGATATCGGTGTAGGTTCATTTATGGTGATATCTGATAGAAATGATTAAGCTGATAACATAGACATACTCACGCTGATAACAAGATTTGGGAGAGAGCCAGAAGTCAGTCAAGTAATCGGTGTCATAAATAAACCGCCAAGTTTTATAGTTATCTCCACCTACCGACCCACCATCTCCAGTCCAGGAAAAAAGAGAAGAAAAAGGGGAGAGTGCATTTCCCAGTGTCTTCAGCCTCCACCATAAATATACCACGCCTCCACCACCACTTGCCACCACTACTCGCTTCAACGTTCAACAAGGTGGGCATAAATCAACTTGAAGGTGGGTACCATGTGGGTACGTTCTATACATAAATAAACTGTTGTGTAGTTAATTTATGAAACTGTGGGCAATAACAACAGTCGACAATATCCGGCCGGTTTTTCAGTTGCTTTACGCTCGCTATATACGTCCGTAGTTGCTAACTTACGTCCTAATAAGTTCCTCTTGAAATATTTATCAAAAATGGAAATAAATATTTTAAAAATTGTAAAAAAGAGACAAAATACTTTTTTTGAGGATCCAGTTCCCTTTTCTCAGAATTTCTCTGCCCGCCCTTCTACAGGATGGGAAAAAACTGGTAATTTCTTTAGCTACACCCTCCACTTTCCTAGCCACTCCTCTACACTAAGATAGGAAATAAACAGTGACAACCCATTTCAGGTTTCTGTCATCCCTATTGACGAGATAAGCCGACTGATACCATTACCAAATTATAGAAATACTGGCACTGGCCGTACATAAAATCTTTCAAAGTTATAACATGATTTTTTGAGCTGAACTTTTCCTTTTGTCAATGTACAGCATAAATAAACGTGATGCGTAGGGAGTTCGAAGTTTACTCTGATGGTCACGATAAAACGAGGCTGAGTTTAGTAGGCTGTTTTTAGTTTTTCTAATTTATATATTTTTTTTAATTGGAAGAGAAGTAACATGGTTTGCGGGGAGGGGTTCATATAAGAGTTTTTTCTCAACGGTGGGATTCAACTCTTCCATGTCAGCGGACGGAACACTTATATATCGGGTGGAGAATATCTTTAATATTTTTAGCAATCAAACTTTAAGATTTAAATATTATTTCCCTTTTTCCAATGTTTTTTTTCTACTAAAGGCAATTTTTGAAATACCGATTAATTCTAGTGAACTTAACTCAAGTAGTGTCAAGTACTAAACAAACATTGAATATTTTTTCTATACTTGTAACTTTTGTAATAAATGTTCTTAAACAGAGTGGTTTATTATGTCTTAAACGAGAGTGGTTTATTTATGTCTTAAACTGACAGAAGGGACCAGTGTGACAGGTTGTCGTCTGAACGATTCAAATTTTTTTATTTCATGTTATCGATTATCAGTTTTTAATACGGTAGGTAAATATTTAAGTTGATCCCCTGAACGAATAATGTAATTTATTGATGCCGGTTATCATTGATGCTCCGTCATTATATTCGTGGCTATATATGTGATTTCTTTTGCATTTCACATGAATTACATTAGCCGGAAAATCAATAAATTAATATCAGATTTATGAATAATATATTATGAACTCATAAACGCTGATTGCTGGTGAATATGTAGTCGATGTGTTGTATCTATACTAGAAAATATTATATACCCGCTTTCATAAAATTGGAAACACAGAGTAGTTTTTATGTGTTATATTTTGGTGGTCAGTGAACCGGCGCCAGATTTGGTATTAATTATCAGTAACAGCTTTAATCTACAGTCAGATTGGGAACTTTTACCCAATTATGTTATTTACGTTATATTTCATCATCTGGTTCCTCGAGTATGTGAACCATTATTTAGGCCGTCAAGAAAAAGTCTTCAGTATTTTTAAATCACATTCTGATTATAATCATCACTTTTTCTTATCTTATCGTATTTTTGATTTTATTTTATTGGTAATTATTTCCCTACCGCTGCACTTATATGTATTATACATACAGATTATGGAAATTGCACTTTGTTTCAACAATTACTACAAGAAACAACTATTTTCATTTACAAAATAGGTTATTAGGTTCATAGTTGTGTCAATTAAGTTATTTTATGCGTATTTCTATTGTAACGAGACTCTTGCAAGTGTCACTCCATACAAAAAAGTCCAAAACGGCGGCAAAGGGATTGTTTTATTAGATAAATTTTGAACTTATAAAAATGGAATTATAATGCATCTTTTACCATCTTTCCTGACGTAAATCGTTGTTTCTTGTAGTAATTAAATGTAATTTCCATAATCCGTGCCTATTAAAAGTGCGGAGGTTAGGGAAATATTTACCTTTTATTGATCCAATGATTACCAAGAAATGCATTTCTTTGTAATGTAAGATATTTCTGAAACTTTTGTTTTTTTACAGATACATATTTATTAATAAGACTGCACAATGGTTGACCAAACAGCGATTCTTGCTGGATTTTTGCTACTAAGCGGAGTTATTTTTAATTTTTCCCTGCACAAACTTGAGGAAGGTCATGTTGGTGTATATTTTAGGGTAAGTGCTTCTTTACTGTACATATTATTTTGTGACTTGAAAATTGTATCTTATGCATTTTACTATCAATCCCGCAAAGAGTTTAGGGAGATATTTCATTATTCTATTGCAGATATCAATTATTTTGTGACTGGCAAAGATTGTATCTTATGCATTTTACTATCAATCTCACAAAGAGTTCAAAGAGATCTTTCATTATACTATTGCAGACATCAATTACCTCAATTTATTTAGATAGGAAATGCAAGCACAGTGGCGTTTCTCTTTTTTTCTTGTTATCTTAAATCAAAAATTTTGTTTGTTCAATAATTGTAATAGTGGTTTGTTGCACCATTTTGAATTAAATAATAATGTTAAAACTGAGTGAGTTTTAATCAGTGGCGGTTTTCTCTAAGGTGTGTTTGTATAGAGAACTCCCATGAAGAAGATAAGAGAATAAAATAAACATTATTATAATTTTTACATACTTTAAACAGCGCGTCATTCGAATTCCCTGTTAAAAAATTCACCCACGGAAATATACTGCCGAAGAGTGAGTCTAAAATTAATCACATTTGTGCACTTTGAATGTCGGCGTCTATCGTCACCAAACATTAGCGACTTGGTGACAAAGTACAATTCGGCTATTCATCAAAATGTCTTGGCTAAAGAATATAATGTCGTAGTTATCAAAAAATAGTTTTAAATGCGAGAATCACAATTTACACAAGAAACTGTTAATTTTTTTATCATCTTCAGTATTAACTTTTTTTTAACAACCATATAAAATACAATATTCACGGTAAAAATCTGTTATTTCTTGCAAAATACTATTCCGTACAGATTTGATGTTAAGAAATCTTGGAATCACACTTTGAATACACACACAGTTACCTAGTAAAAACCCATGGTTTGCAAGTCTTCTGCTCTGGCGCCACTAGTATGTTTTGTATGAACTGTTAATGTGATGAGATATATTATCGAAAAGACAGGATTTTTAGTGTATATCTAAGAGATTTTTAGTGTATATCTAAGAGATTTTTAGTGTATATCTAAGAGATTTTTAGTGTATATCTAAGGGAATTTTTTTGTCCCTCTTTATTTATTCCCACTGAGATAGGCCACGATTTGCCACTGGTTTTAACCACTGTTTTCAATGATATAAATCAACATGTTTTGGAAAAATGGTACGAGTGTACTGCTGTGGTAAGCAAAAACACAGCAATAACCAGGGGAGTCATTCTCCAGAATGAAGAATCGAATTTTTACAGTTTTATTTAACCTTTTAGCATATTTACTATTGGCCTTATGATTTTTGGCAAAACAATTGTAGGTACTTATTCTATATTATCATTACAATAAATTTTGTAAAAAATAGTAATACCCAATGCCATGATGGTGACGCAGCCAACGGAAGCAATCATTGTGTATGGTGATGCATTCTCCATCCTATAATAATAATTGTAGCTTACACCTTCTGAGCTATGTAAAACTTTATTGAATGTTATTTGTTTATTGTTTTTAGGGTGGGGCACTGCTTCCCGTAACTAGTCAGCCAGGATTCCACATGATGTTTCCATTTTTAACAACGTATAAATCTATTCAGGTAAAGAAAACAATACTATCGTTTCATTAGGCAGTATGTATAAGCAGTATCAATCAACATTTGTGTGGTTTTGATATCTTGCGGTTGGAGTTGAGTTACCTTTCTACATGCGTAATAATATTTATAATGTTATGTGTGTTTAAGTTCAATATTTAGTGAAACTTGACTATCTGCCTCATTCTTAATACGCATTAATTATTGAATTAACACTTCATTTCAACTCGATTACTTCAAGAACAAACTATTTACATCGAGGGAAATGGAAAAACATGCATTTAAATTTATATTTTGAAAATTTTTATAAGCAGAATTTGTCATTAGAATTGACATGTCTAATCTTTGTCAACATGGTGTCAATTGAAATATGCAAATCATACTCGTATATTAATTTTAACAAAATTACAACTTAACATTTTTACTGCGTTCTTGATGGATATAAAATATCACTCGTACGCAGTACTCTTTGACAATCGTAGCTCATTTTCAAGGAACAATGGAAAATACAGTGATATCCAAATAAATGGTGAAGTATAATTAACTTAGAATGCTATATAATAACATATTAAATACTGGTTCTTGGCATTTCCAATTTAATAAGGCTAAAAGATATTTAATTTACAAAAACATAAATTCCGTAAAAATACGGAGAGAAGTTTCATGCAGGGCCAAAATAACCTGCCCTAATAATGTTTTTAAGAAAAATATGCATTTGATTCCCGCAAATTATTGTACCGGAACTTCCGTTATTAATTCCGAATCCTAAAAAAATTGTCGACTTCAATAACTTGTTAAAAAAGCAGTACGGCGAGAATTTGGAAATCATAAAGTTTTATAATGACTTGCCTACTTGTTATTTATGAAAGGTGTTAAATAAAAATATATTTGGGATGCCCATGAAATCTCTGGAATCGTATGTCATGCATTATCTACGCTGCGAGATTCCAACCAATCCTTCTAACTGCTAGCCAACCTCCTATCGACTACCTCAATCTATTCTCGAATAGAGTTTATGCTTAAATGGCCAATTTTTTTTTCAGGTCACTTTACAAACAGATGAAGTAATCAATGTTCCTTGTGGTACAAGTGGAGGTGTTATGATTTACTTCGATCGCATTGAAGTTGTTAATAAATTGGAGCCTAAAAGTGGTTTGTATTTTTTTTCTCTCTATAATTAAATTCAATCTGAGCAAACCAGATGCATACCATTATAATTTGTGAATTCAACCATCTCAAATAAACAGCTTAATAGTCCTAAATTCTGATTTCTTGGTGGTAGAATATTTCAAAATCAATTCAACAACCCCGGTCCCGCTGTGCAGTTACTATGCCCGATTATACCATTCACACCCCTCCCTATCCATACCTTACTTACCATGCTTACTATGCCCGACTATGATGCTCCCACCCCTCCCTATCCATACCTTACTTACCATGCTTACTATGCCCGACTATGATGCTCCCACCCCTCCCTATCCATACCTTACTTACCATGCTTACTATGCCCGACTATGATGTCCCCACCCCTCCCTATCCATACCATGCTTACTATGCCCGACTATACTGCCACCACCCCTCCCTATCCATACCTTACTTACCATGCTTACTATGCCCGACTATGATGCTCCCACCCCTCCCTATCCATACCTTACTTACCATGCTTACTATGCCCGACTATGATGCTCCCACCCCTCCCTATCCATACCTTACTTACCATGCTTACTATGCCCGACTATGATGCTCCCACCCCTCCCTATCCATACCTTACTTACCATGCTTACTATGCCCGACTATGATGCTCCCACCCCTCCCTATCCATACCTTACTTACCATGCTTACTATGCCCGACTATGATGTCCCCACCCCTCCCTATCCATACCATGCTTACTATGCCCGACTATACTGCCACCACCCCTCCCTATCCATACCTTACTTACCATGCTTACTATGCCCGACTATGATGCTCCCACCCCTCCCTATCCATACCTTACTTACCATGCTTACTATGCCCGACTATGATGCTCCCACCCCTCCCTATCCATACCTTACTTACCATGCTTACTATGCCCGACTATGATGCTCCCACCCCTCCCTATCCATACCTTACTTACCATGCTTACTATGCCCGACTATGATGCTCCCACCCCTCCCTATCCATACCTTACTTACCATGCTTACTATGCCCGACTATGATGTCCCCACCCCTCCCTATCCATACCATGCTTACTATGCCCGACTATACTGCCACCACCCCTCCCTATCCATACCTTACTTACCATGCTTACTATGCCCGACTATGATGCTCCCACCCCTCCCTATCCATACCTTACTTACCATGCTTACTATGCCCGACTATGATGTCCCCACCCCTCCCTATCCATACCATGCTTACTATGCCCGACTATACTGCCACCACCCCTCCCTATCCACACTTTACTTACCATGTTTACTACGCCCAAATATGCTGCCCCCACCCCTCCCTATCCATACTTTACTTACCATGCTTACTTACTATGCCCGACTATGCTGCTTCCACCCCACCTATCCATACTTTACTTACCATGGTTACTATGCCCAACCATGCTACCCCCACCCCTCCCTATCCATATTTTACTACACGTTTACGATTTTTCCCACTAATATTTGATATAATAATCACTGAATACATTTATGACATTAAGGGGGTATTTCACTATGTCGGGCTAAATATCTGACTAGCTATCCGTTGGCTGGCTTTAAAGATCAGAATAACTTCGTTATTCAACGGCGACCGTTTCACCATTGTTTCCGAGCTTCCGGATAGATAACACTCGAAATAGTCTGGCAACATCGCAAAATGTTTGCAGTTACTCCATCTACTGCCACGGCTGTCATGCGTCACAGTCCGCACACTGCAAAGTGTGCATTTTTTTGGTTATGTTATGTTGATTATCAGGTCATTTTAGATAGATTCGTGTCGAATTAATACATTGTTTCTTATTTTGAACACAATCAAATAATTCAGGATGGATCATACAAGCATTCAAATTCATTCAACAAAATTCGACTCACTTCTCCGCTGTCAAACTCGGAATGTTTTGACGCCATCTTTGATTCGAGGAATAGCGCCTAATGTGAGGTTCGAGCACTGATTAGTCAAATCGAACTTTAACCCGAGCGTTAGCGTTATTCACATATAGTGAAAACGAAAAAATGACTAATCCGCGGATTAGTGCTTAGTCAGAACATAATCAGAGATAGTGAAATACCCCTTAACTAGTTGAAATAGCATTAATTATTGACTCGTGGAGAAACTTTTACAATTGCTTGAATAACTCATATGTAATAACTAACAACTGTGAACAACGCGTTACGTACAAACAAATTAAAAAAAACAAAACAATTAAATTTCTTATGCAATCTAATTTGTAAGGCGAGATGTCACAGGTAACATGATTCCCCTGTACGTAGAACTGACGCCCGGCTCTCTCATTCTATACGGTAACATCCCTTCGAGGCCCACTTTTCATAATTTGGTACGAATGTGTTATGGGATAATTAAAAAATTAATAACTGAGAGACAATACTTGCAATAAATGTAATGACATTTTTAATGCTTTTGCATACTTATTAGCCTAAACTATTTCAAAAATAAAAATGTTTGAAATGTCAAAATATTACCTCGCAACGAGAAAATGAAAGACTCATGTTAAGCATTTTTATTTTAGCAAGACAATACACTATAGACACAGGTTAAATCATTCATGAATAAGGTAGAAAGATGGAATTCTACCTAGCATGATCCAGTAAGGCATCACAATACACAAATTCCTGGCAGGAACACGGATACTGTCAATGAAAAAGAAAATGGATTCATTTCTGCAGTGAAGATAAATTAAGGCTTTTACAAATTAGCAAATTATGGACAAAACGAAGAGAGATTCTCACCGTTTTTTGTTACAAACATATGTTCTATTTTCTGTTCGAGATGTCAAGATTAAGCATTGGTAATTTCATAACGAACCACTCGGCCTCTTGCTTCCGATTGAGAAATGAGAACCACAAACTAACGGGACATCTCGCTAATATTGGATAAACAATATATTCAAATCCGTCAAAACTCCGGCGTAGTTCGAGATCAAAATATCAAACAACCATAGATTTACCACTCAGCCAGTACTCAGCTGTCAACAGTAGTTGTTGCCAAAGACATTCAGAGTTTTTCATTGGTGGATAGTTAGGCAACAATATGACGTCACAAGCCACAGAGATTACTGTGTGTTTTCTACGATTCCATTTTCGATTGGAGTTATACCTCCCTGTGTTTGAACAACACCCATCAATTTTTTCCATTCTACGTTTAAGATTAAAGATTGTTTGTTAAGGGCACACATACCCCGCACGCGCTGAAAACCGAGTAAATTTGAAAAATTATTATAAAGGTTAACTATCAACTAACAGAAAAAAAAAACCTTTAATATTAACATTATTTTTTAGGGATATAAATGGACTACTGATGAAAGCCATTGTCGACATCATAACTTCATAAAAAATTATCCAATCTGCAAAAAGAAAAAGAATCTTGTAAAATAATGTAGTATGTAGTTGTAGTCCGACGGAGGGGTTTTTTTTAATAAAGAAATTATAGTTTTCAAACACAGGTTTGCAATTTATAAAAAAAGGTATTTTTTAATAATTTATAAAGAATTTTCCAAATAAAAGAAAACCTTGTTTAAAAGTTAATAAAGAATATGAAAAAAAAAATGTCACCTTATATAACCTTTATATTAATTTTTCAAATTTAATCGGTTTTCAGCACATGCGGGGGTATGTGAGCCCTTAAATAATTTTGCAGTCTGATCAAAGTTTTCATCTAATTAAAATATATTTCTTTTTAGTTTTAGATATAGTTCGGAACTACACTGCTGACTATGATAGAACTTTAATATTCAACAAAGTCCATCACGAGTTAAACCAGTTCTGCAGTGTTCACACTCTACATGAAGTTCATATTGATCTCTTTGATCAAATTGATGAAAATTTGAAGAAGGTAAAACTTCATACTACAGTACATAATATTTATTTTTTATTTTTTTTTTTATGCTTCCGATTTTGTTGTCCGGGTTAAATCTTCCCCATAGGAAAAACTAAACCCTTCCACTCACTTTTCCACAAATGATCAGCTAGTCAATCAAGACTATGCAAGTGCATTATATAAGTAAAATAAATACAAAACAATACAAGAACAACAACACGTCAACTCACCAGAGATTTAATTTATATTATTATTTAATTTATATTATTTGATTATCTCATATCACTTCATGAACATTGAGATATTTGATTATATATTATGTAATACATATTTATAATCTATTTCCTTTATTTTTCAGGCTTTACAAGCAGACTTGCACGAGATGGCTCCTGGACTTCAAATCCAAGCTGTGCGTGTCACAAAACCAAAAATTCCAGAAGCGATTCGTAAAAATTACGAGCTGATGGAAGGCGAAAAGTCAAAGCTTCTCATCGCTGCACAACACCAAAAGGTTCTCACCTTTTTAGGTTCACACTGAGAACTTATTTCTCACCTTTATAGGTTCACACTGTGAACTTATTTCTCACCTTTTTAGGTTCACACTGAGAACTTATTTCTCACCTTTATATGTTCACACTGAGAACTTATTTCTCACCTAATTAGCCCGTCGGAAAAATGGGAACCCTAGTTCTTATAATATGTGTAGTAGCAAGTACAATTTATTAAATACATAATATATGATTTTAGGTGGTGGAAAAAGAAGCAGAGACGGCACGAAGGAAAGCCATCATCGAAGCCGAGAAAGAAGCCCAAGTTGCCAAAATACAGTTTGAACAAAAGATAATGGAGAAGGAATCACAACAGAAGATGGAAATGATTGAAGATACAATTCACCTAGCCAAGGAAAGAGGAAGAGCAGATTCCGCCTTCTACCATGCCTCTAAATTAGCAGAAGCCAATTCTGTGTTATTTACTAAAGAATATGTAGACCTTAAAAAATATGAGTATATTTCCAACAATAACAAGATCTATTTTGGTAATGATATTCCAACCATGTTTGTGCAATCGGGAATATCAGAGCCAGTGACAGCGGCAGTTGTCAAAGAACATTTAGATATCTAATTTAAGCTGTAAATCATATTTAATAATAAATATCAAGAAAAAATTTGTTGTAACCATTGTTTTGATGAATTGTTTCAATGTTCCAGTTGAGAAAGAAAGTCGTTTTTCGGATTCTTATAAAAAATTATGGGTTAAAAGGAAAGGCATAAATTGTTGCATTATTTTATTCAAAAATAAAAGATTTCAAAAGTTCACATGGATGAAACAAATGGCTTAGATCTTGTTGAACGCAGCAATATCAACAGACTGTACATAGTCTTCGAATTCCTGGATCTGTTCGGTGAGGAGGTCAATGGACACTTTCTCATCCTCGACTACGCACATGATCTGAAGTTTGTTGATTCCGTATCCGACGGGTACTAGTTTGGAAGCGCCCCACAGGAGACCGTCCATCTCAATGGTTCGGACCGTCTCCTCCAACTTTTTCATGTCGGTCTCATCGTCCCAGGGCTTGACGTCCATGATGATGGAGGATTTGGCGATGAGCGCGGGCTTCTTTGACTTCTTGGCAGCGTAATCGGCAACGCGCTTCTCACGCTCAGCTGCTGCATCCGCGCTCTAAGGAAATAATACAAAAATGCTGCATTTAAAAGATGTATATCATTACCACTAATCTGGCAACTATTGTGTACTTTTTTTAAATCTTTAGAAAAATGCAGTGACAAAATCATCTACAATATGGATAACGGACTCAACTTCTGCAATTACTCCACAACAGGCATAATTTGGTGATAACATTAATTAGGCGATAAGAGAAAATAGTATTTTCTACCAAGTACGTTGATTCTGGCATAGAGAAGCAAAGCATAGCAATTCTTCTTTATGCTGGACTTTAAATTTAATGCAAATGGTGAGTGTACCTCGGCTTCATCATCTGATCCGAAGAGATCTAGGTCATCATCATCTTCCTTGGGCTTGGAAGCAGGAGCGGTTGTGGTCTTAGCTCCAGCCTTCAGGGGGCACGCCTGTCCTCCCCACGAGGTCCTCTCGGCATCAGAGTATGATGCAATGTTCTTGTACCAGCGTAGGATATTGGCAGAAGACTGTGCTGGGGCCTTTCCCAGAGCCTTGAATACGCTGACATCGCCTTGTGATGGTTGGTATCTGAAAATATTAAATGAAGTTAAAATCTTACTCTAATTGAAACTATAAACAGAATTTATTTTCAAACGCTACCTACAGCAGCTGTTATAAAATTATGGAGTTAGATTACAACTCTTTGAAAAATGATTCATTCAATGAAGACTGTTATGATATATAAAATGCATCCCATTTGACATTTGGGTTTGAACTAAATCTATTTATATGACATGGTTACCTAGAATAACTGTAAAATAACCTCACAATGTTAAAATTTCAATAAAAAGTTACGAACCCGGAGATAAAGCTGTTGTCTGCCAAGAAATCGTCCAATGCCTTCAGTCCATCAGCACTTGACACGTCGGAGAATGCCATTTTTAGTTATTTAATTTAAGAATTAAAAGGCAATAAAGGTATAATAGAAACGACCACGGGGGACGACGTTTCACCGGCAAAGGAAGAGGAAGTGACAACCATAGATGAATTATATAAATATAGTGTTATGTTCTTGTGGTGTCTATGAATATTATGGTAGCCATACACGTTAGGGTTTGCATGATGGTTATACATGTACATGCATAACCATTATGCAAACCCTAGTGTGTATGTAAAAAACTGTACAGTTATCGATGCATATACATACATGCAACCTAACAAATACCAAAATAGATATTTTTTGCCGCTCGGTTATGTTTGCGCGCATGCATAACCGAGCGTGTGTGGCGGCCGCTCATGCTTGCATGCACAGTTCTCAGTCATTCTCAGTTCTCAGTGTCCAATATTCTGTGGTAGTGGATGTAAATCTCAGTTAATTCATCAAATGTATATGAGAGAACTGTTTTATTTTCAAAAGCCAGTGTTTACACCACTCAGTGCGATCTCTTTTTCTTGTCCTTTTATTTGTTACAAGTATTAAGCCAAGTACAGCTATCACATCGTCGTCGTCCATTGTTGGCGATACAGTGCACAGCAGATTAGGAAAATGTCCTACAAAACACCGTCACTTAGCTGCAACTACCTTTAACTGAGAGTTTATAGGAAATTGTACATGCAAACCCTAACGTGTATGTGTTTTATTAAACTCGGTTATGCATGATGGTTATGCATGTACATGCATAACCATCATGCAAACCCTAACGTGTATGGCTACCATTACAAGCATATTACAAGTGATTCCACTCTTGTTTCTGCTTTACTTTACCTCTACTGTTATTTTTGCATGCAATAGCTTTACAGCGTAATATCCAGTGACTGGTCTATGGTAATATCTATGGATTTGATTTGACGTTTGGCGTTAAACGCTATCTGTCGGTCAAATTTGGAATCCTTGTTACAGGTAAATATGCCACTGAAAAGATTTTATTTGCGTTTAAAATCTTTTAGTTGGTCCTTTTGCTATTTTTCATTTGAAACCTCAGCATTCAGCCTCCAAATATTTGTCACTAACATAAAGCTAAAGAGATATTTAGTAAGATAGGTTAGGTCTTATGTAACCTATAAATAATATCTGTCGTATTATTTTCAAAGCATTGATTAATTTTGTTTCCTTTGGCCACAATATAAACTATTAAGTTATATAATACGATATAAAATAATCAATTTCATTTTTACGAAAATTATTAGGATAAATTACAACATAGTTTCTCGATATAAAATGTCAAAAAAAAATTATTTTCAGAAAATGTTCCGCGTTACGATAACTAGGGCCTTGGCTCTTCCATCTCTGACTCCCCAAAATACTGTCGTACGTCTCAGCCCTTGCAATGTGCTCTGCAAAGGATATGCAGACAAGGCCCCTGAAAAGATTGAAGTTTTCATAGATGACAAACCTGTCATGGTGTTCCCCGGGACAACTGTCTTACAGGTTTTTAAACATTTATTTTGTGTTGAAATATAATATCTTTAACTGTCTTAGATGAACACACTAATTATGACCTGTTATCTAAACATTGATACATAGAATCATAACAACATACGACAACACTGATAAATCTATGGTCCGAGGTCTGGTCATATGGGGTGCAAAAAGAATAATTCAGTTATGGTCAATTTCATTAAGTTTTGTGTCTTGTTTGATTTATTATAACTCCACATATTGCACAAATGGTCTTATAAACCGAAGAAACCAGTGAAACGTGTTGTCTTTCGACATACAGGGACAATTCTATGTTTGGGGAGAATATACATATTACACCTAAGCAGCCTAAAATAAAAAAAAAACGTGATGTAAGTATTACGCGGGGCGTAAGGTCAGAATAGTGAAAAATTGACTTATTACCATGGCATTTGTTTGGTTAAAACGGTATTAAACCAGGCTCCAGGCGGACTTTACCACACATGGCGTGTAAGAATCTAATTAGTAAAGCGGAAGTTATACACAGTCCCTGATATCGTAATTTGACCTAAGGTCTCAGACAAATTTTAAAATTTGAAAAATAATGCTCTGCTGAAAATAATCCAATAGTGAATAAACATCGGTGTAAATTTAAAATGTTGCAAAAGGTTGCTTGAAATGGTTTTAGCCAACATTTAGGTGAACATATCTGAATGTCTAGGTATTTTTCTAATTCCTCTTCACCATCTCCTACAGCTCCCAACTTACTTCAGCCTCACAAAACATTATAAATCGGAGATGCTGTAGTTCCACAGTTGTGCGGTAATGACATAACACTATTGAATTTCAGGCTGCGGCGCAAGTGGGTGTAGAGATACCACGCTTCTGCTACCACGAGCGGCTGGCTGTGGCGGGCAACTGCCGTATGTGCTTGGTGGAAGTGGAGAAGTCGCCCAAGCCGGTGGCCGCCTGCGCCATGCCCGTCATGAAGGGCTGGCGCATCAAGACCAATTCGGAGATGACGCGCCGCGCCCGCGAGGGTGTCATGGAGTTCCTGCTGGTCAACCACCCGCTGGACTGCCCCATCTGCGACCAGGGCGGGGAGTGCGACCTCCAGGATCAGTCCATGGCCTTTGGATCTGATAAGAGCAGATTCACTGACATAAATTTCTCAGGAAAACGGTAATTTTGTGCTTGCTGTTTAACCTTATTTACATGGCTGTTGCATATGTGATCCATCGGCGGTTATCCTATCCCAATTTGGGTATGTGAGGCTGTAGGCTATGGGGTGGGGAAGTACCTGGTTGTTCGGATCTGGTCACCAAACACGGCTAAAGCCATTTCAAGCAATGGTTCGATTCTGAATGGTAATCTTTCACCAGGGTGATATTGATAGCGACACTCGTTATAATGTATTCATAAATGGCATTAAGGCGATGCACTACGTCGTGTAATATTTTAAATCGAGCCGCTATCAATAACACCCTTTACGTAGATGGCGATAAGGTTTGAATTCCTGCTTAACACCGACCGCCTGTTTTGATTTATGCAAGAAAAAAACATGGCCAAAAAGTGCCTTTTATTTTATTTTGTGGATGTTCAGGCATGAATATTTAATTTATTTCCGATCATTTTATAAATAACTTAATTTGCCACATTATACAAAAAATCATAACCGAAAATGGGTTCGTAAGTAGGAGATTTTGAACTTTAAAGCAGTTTTCATAGGCCTAATACATTATTTTTTTCTGGGCTTAATAAACAACTTTATCTAAAAAATACTCGATTAGTTCAAAGGCCAAAATGTATTCTACTCGCAGTATATAATTAAAGCATCTGAAACATTTCTAGGCGACTAAATTTTCAAACCAAAAACACATGATTTTGCATTGCTACGTAGTGCATCGCCTTAATTAATTTATTTTATTAAAATACGCTTTTTGCAAGGTTGATAATCGATATGAATATGAATAAATAGTTTTGTCCCTAAAAAAACTCAAATTATTTCAAGAGAAGTATACAAATACAATATTGGATTTAATAATCGATACAATATTGTATTTGTGTGCCTTTCTCTAAAGAATTGAGTTTTTAACCCTTTAGGTTTTTAAATAATTTTACCAACAAATCCCTACGACATGGTGAATTTTCTTGGAATTTCGTAATGGTACTACTCCCTAGGTATCTAAAATGTGCTACATATTATTTATTTTTGAAGTTGTCGTTAAAAGAAATACTATTTTAGAAACTAGATAAAATTATGTTTGAAATATTTTGTATTTGAAAATAACATTGATCTTTTTTAAAAATATTTTTTTAATATCAAACATGAAAATGTTAACAAAAAAACTTACCAGGACATTTTTACTCGGAACGTCCATAATTTTGAAAGAGTTCGATATTTATAAAACATATTCCTATTTTTGTAGGTAATAAGTAATAAAACTGTCACTTCACTTTACTTTTTTATACCGTTTGTACAATAAAAAAAATATAAATAATTTTGTAACTTTCAACTGATAATGAAAAAATGTAGAAATTCGTAATTATGCACTTTGACAATTTTTAAAAATTTTATCCATGTAAAAATGAATAATATTTGATACAAACTGTGAAGAATAATTATTTATGTTTCGAATGACGAACATATCACATATCTACGCATTATAGAAAAAAATGTAAAAATGTAAAATTTATAATGTACTGAGCCAGATCTGTCCAACAACAACCTCATACATAAGCTCACATTTCACCACAACCTCAAATAACAAATCTGCCCTGATGATGGACACTGCAATGCTGTCCGAAACGTTGGCTAAAGAAGGAGTTAGCGAAACACGGCATAACACCCCAAAAACAAATAACAAAAATACTTTTGGCCGTGAAAATCTTAAATCATAAATTTGTGACCATTTATTTATTTATTCAGTGCTGTGGAAGACAAGGATATTGGACCATTGGTAAAGACCACCATGACGCGCTGCATCCATTGCACTCGCTGCATCAGATTTGCTTCAGAAGTTGCCGGCGTGGATGATCTTGGAACAACTGGTAGAGGAACAGATATGCAGGTTTGTTCAATTATTTTTCCAATTTCTCATGATGAACATTTAAGAATGAAGTATTTATATATCACTGTATTTATATATAACTGTAGTGTTTTAGTTACATATTGAACCGACTGTATAAGTTCAGTTTTGAAAGCATTTGTTTGACTGTTTAATAAAAACAAATCTTAGACTGATATTGTTTTCGGGTGCGAGTATGGCTGTGTGTCGTTAAATGACAGAAGATGACGTGCTTCTTCATAAATTATTTATTAAAATCCGCTCACGGAGATCGAATGGATTCAAGCATTTTTTTTAAAATATGTTTTGCTTACGATGGCGTAATGTCAATGCCATTACATCATTAGTGTCAAAAAATTCTTCCGCTTTCGAAAATATAAAGTGAAATTAATTAATGCATAAATAAAAGTAAAAATATTTTTGAAATCAACTCTAAAACACAACTAAATAAGTCTCTTCCGCTTGTAAGCAATGTGTAACTTTCCATGAACTCTTTACGGCTGTTAATTGTCAGTTTAGTCTGTGTTATATTTATTAGTAAGGTTTTTACATAAACAATTAATTATCAGTATGTAAAATTTACAACACGTTTATTAGTAGGCCCTAATTGTTTACAGAATGCAAAAGTTTTGGACGCCGTGCCTGGTTATTATGTGGCTTGTACACAAATCGTCATACAGGAATACTTCATAAGTCTAAACATAACTTATGTTATTACCACATCTGCGATGAATTGTAGACTACAATAATCCCTACAGCAAACCCTTATTTTCATTCTCTAGGCTATGATCTATATCTATGATCCCAACTTCAGTCCTTTTTTTTTTTATAGAGCGGAGACGGTTTACATATAGTTCCCGCGAGCACTTAGGCCATAGGCTCATTGTGCTATATCCTATTTTACCTCATTCTTCTAACAGTCACCCGGTCCCTTTTATAAAGTTCACCAGGGTTGTTATTGGATATGTGGCTATGTCTACTGGTTCCACAATGTGTATTCCCAGGTCTGATTTCTTCTCTCCAATCGCCCTTGGTTCCCTGAAGGCCCCAAAATGGAAGAGAGCCTCATCTCTCCTCTCCACTCCTCCTTGTTTCCCTAAAGGCCCCACGATGGAATAGGACTTCGTCTCTCCTCTCCACTCCTCCTTGGTTCCCTAAAGGCCCCGGGATGGAAGAGGGCTTCGTCTCTCCTCTCCACTCCTCCTTGGTTCCCTAAAGGCCCCAGGATGGAAGAGGGTTTCGTCTCTCCTCTCCACTCCTCCTTGGTTCCCTATGGGCCCCGCGACAGAGGGGTTTACTCTTCCTTGGTTCCCTGAAGGCCCCATGGCAGAAGAGTCCACTCCCCCTCGGTTCCTTGAAGGCACCACGAGGGAAAAGTGAGTTTTCAAATGGTCCAATATTCGTCCCAGGGAAATAGAAGGTCTACTCCAGCAGAACCCCGAGTGCTGGAGTAAGGTCTAAATACTCGATAAGATGCGACCCTGTTTCTCGGAGGCACCGTTCGTGACACTGTTCCCCAGGTCATTCAGCCTGAACACGGTAGCTCACACCTTAGCTTGGGATGGCTATTGCATGTCGTGTTTCCACTTCCTGAGCGATGGGTTCGCCACACTCTCTATGCTTCAACTTCAGTCTTTAGTTATGTCTTATTTCTGTCTTAAATTCAAGGCTGTTCGTTAAATCATTGTGAATGTGAAAAAATCATTCCTAGATTTAGCCTGTCGTCCCACGGGTCGGTAAGCAATCGACATAAACCAAATGCTATATGATCCTGCGCAGAAAAGTTCTACACTGATCTGCGCTGCAGACCCTTATTTATTTTTTTTTAAAGATAGTCAAACATTCCCAGGTTACGAATAACCTGACAATATTTGAAAATCTCCTACTACCACCACAGTGAGCTGAAAATGTTGCTAGTGTTGTGATGGAGGACTTAGCCAGCCGAGGAATTGAACACACTACGCCTGAGTGGGACCCAAGCGCGATGTCAACTCGGCCACCTCATAGACTCATGCCCGTATTATAGTAGCCCGTAGTCATACATGATTTATGTAAGAATAACAAAATAATATATTGTAGAACAAATAATAAAACATAGGGGAAAAGGACTTGTTATGGCAAACCAAAATTTAAAAAGAAAAGTGAAACATATTACAGAAACCATAATATTAGAAATAAAAATAAATATTAAACTGATTGATAAAAAGATATTTTAAAGAAAATAGAAAAAAATATTAAAAGTAAGATATTAATAACATAGTATGTATTTTAATTTTTTTTTCTTTAACACAGGATAATCGTGGTACGTACTTATCTAGTAATGTACCTATTTATGATCACATTTGAATTTAGCGATATAAAAAAATATAAACTAAATAAATGATAGAGTGAAAACTAGTTTTAGTTTTAGTTAGGAACTCATGTATTCTTTAAAGAAATATATGTATATTACTATACACTACTTGCTGATCTTGAAATTATTGGCTTTTTTTAAATTTCCATTTATTATCATACGATTTTTAGGTGGGCACATACGTGGAGAAGTTGTTCCTGTCAGAGTTATCTGGTAACGTGATTGACCTGTGCCCGGTGGGAGCCCTGACCTCCAAGCCGTACAGCTTCTCCGCCCGCCCCTGGGAGACGCGCAAGACAGACTCTATCGACGTCATGGACGGGCTGGGCAGCAATATCGTGGTGTCTACCAGGACCGGAGAAGTTCTCCGTATCTTGCCCAGGACTAACGAGGTAGTACATCCACTTAAAATGTTATAAATATGCATCAAAAATGAATATATTAAATATGTGTGTTATTTCTAAATTTTCTTTTTAATAACTACTTTCAAATCTAAATACATTTTCTATATTAATATTACTTCTCCGTTGATCTCTAAAATATTTTTAACTGTTTAAATATTTATTGTATATAGATATACAGGGTTTTCCAATAAGAGGTGTTATTTTGAATAGCCCTCTATTTCGGTAGATGTTTCTTTTGAACCTGTCATTTATTGACATTTGACAAGTAGAAACTACGCTATTAATAAAAATGGAATGATACACGCTTCAACAACACATTGAAATTATTAAAATTCACTTGAGTGAATCAAATGCAAATCATCTTGAGTGATGAGGCCCATTTCCACCTCGGTGGCTTCGTCAACAAGCAAAATTGTCGCATCTGTGGCTCGGAAAACCCAAGAGTTATTATTAAAAAGGCTCTCTATCCTCAACGTGTGACTGCTTAGTGCGGTTTATAGTCCGGCGGAGTCATTGGACCTTACTTTTTCGAAAATGAGGCTGGAGCAACAGTTACGGTGAATGGATTGCGCTATCGAGAGATGATTAATGATTTTTTATGGCCGGAATTGGATGGTATTGATCTGGACAACGTTTACTTTCAACAAGACGGCGCTACGTGCCACACAAGCAACGAAACCATTGATCTTTTACGATTGAATAATCAAAATAACACCTCTTATTGGAAAACCCTATTTTGAAAATTTGATTCATTAGTTGATCATCCGAATTCAATCAGCTCAAAACTTACAATTATTCCTCTACCAAATATGTAACCTATAACAAAAATACAATGACCGGTTAATAGCCGAGTGATCAAGAGCGTTGAGTTCCTACCCAGCCATCGCGGGTTCTAACCTCTGCTAGATAAGTCCTCCATTATTTGATGAAATGAAGTCCTCAATCATTTTTTGATGAAATATAATCCTCTGCTAGCTAAATCTTCCATCATTCGCTTATAATGAATAGTAAAGTAATTTGTGTGTTAAAATGTGAAATTTAAAAATGTTAAAAACATTCATGACTAAAATTTTTTAATTACTTTAGGAAATCAATGAGGAATGGCTGTCGGACAAGTCCCGCTTCGCTTGCGACGGTCTGAAACGCCAGCGCCTGATCTCCCCCATGGTGAAGACCGCCGGCAGCCTGACTCCGTGTGAGTGGGAGGACGCTCTGGTCGCGGCCGCCAAGGCCATCACCAACTGCCCCCCCAATAAGGTACAAACATTCAAATTATGTTATTTATTGTTTTTTTTTAGGTCATGTTTAAATTGGTTTAACCCTTTCCCTGCGGGAGATGCATGCCTGCGACGCACTGTACATGCCCTGTACGCGGGAGACAAATCTGTGCGACGCAAAGTTTCTTCGGCGTTATGGGTATGAAACATGCTTGAACACGGTAAAACTTATACTCCTAAAAAATCTCACATCTTTACACTACTGACATCTTACGATATTTATCCATAATACGTATCCTAATCATCGATACAAAGATTTGAAGGGATCTTCCAACTCAGAGCGAAAAATGAATCAGTTTGAATTCTTCCCGCGTCTTTACACACGTTATTGCGCAGGCGCATTTTATAAGATTCTCAAACAGAGACGCTCGCCGTGTAGATTACATTGTTTTATCGAATTATTGTTTGCTTTTTCGTGGATATGAACTATTTTAATTACAGTGTACATTCATCTGATTTATCATATTTTAAAATAAGTTCAGTTACATACATTCATTCAAACTATTGAAGAAATATAAAATTTCGTCAGTGTTAGATTATTTTCAAATAAAGATACGTGGTTAAAACTTTTTTTTAGTGAAAAATCAAGTGTAAAGTTGTACAAGTTTGACTTTTTATCAATTTTTGAAAGTATTTTTATTGCCAAAATACAAAATGTCGGGTCGTGGTCTTAATGACGAAGAAATATTTGGTGCTACTTTAGAAATAGATTCAGATTTTGAAATTAGTGACTGTGACGTCGATAATAATTGCGAAGCTGCTGAAATACATGAAAGCCATGATTCTGCCGTTATGCGTTGAGAACTGTTTCAAAATTTATCACGATAAAAAAATATATTAAGTGATACATATTTACGGTGATATAATAACAGAAAAATTATTTCATTATTTTTGTAAATTTAAGTGTAGTTATTTTTTATTATATGAACCTTTTTAAGTGTGTCAATATTTCATGTATCCAGTCAAACGCGACATCGCACCCATAAATCAAGCACTTACATCGCACCACAGTTGAAGAGCTCTACTCCGGTATGTTTATGCATGTGTATCGTTATCCTTGAAATATTAACATGGCCGCCCGGGCATACCGTATCAGTTACATTATGAATATATACTTCGAATTTTTATCAAGTCCCATTGATGTTCGGATTGTTTATTTATACTTGAAAAGATAATTCAAGACATAAGCGACATATTTTTTAAAACAAATTTTAAAATCCATGCATGATTATTGTTTAAAGTCATAAATTAGATTGATGATAAATAGCCCCGCGTGTGAACGAAGTGATCCAAATTTATGACGCATAGAAAAGGTTAACCCATATTTCGCCACTACAGATTTTTTATGAAATTTGCATAAAAAAATATGAAAAATCTTATACTTTAGGTGTTGCGTTAACTCAAAGAAATAATTTTAAATGAGCACTATTTTGAGAATTTATTTTTCACACTTAAATGTAAAATTTCATATGACATTTCTTTTTTGGAACCAATCCATTATATGTATGTATATTTATTAAACATTATTATTTATGTCCTGAAGAAAACAAGGTTAATTTTTCCTTTTTTTTAATAATGTTCGCCTTGAAAGTTACTAATGTATCAGAAAGCGTTGAATTTTCAATAAAAAAAAATGTGATACTTCTCTCGGTGATGCCATATTCCAAAAACAAACAAGTTTCAGGGATAAAATAACCATGTTTTTCCAGTGAAGGATAAAAAAAACATGATTTTCGTAATTTTTGTATTGAGCATTTATTTATGAAAACAACGATACCGTAATAAGTAAATTATCTATAATGCTTTATTAAAAACAATCATTTTATAATTTTCCTTTGAATAATAAAATAGTGTTTTTGAAAAAACAAAAACACCATACTTATAAATATTTTTTTTACTGTTATCAAGTTTAATTTGTAGACCTCCATTTCAAATTAAATATAAATAAAAAAATTAAAATAAAATAAGTTTAATAATTTATTTTACAGTAGTTACCTTTGTGGTAGATACCTAATTAAAGTTACATGTATACATTTCATTTTATGATTGTATTCATATTATATATTGACAAAGATAATCATTAGATAAAGAGACATTGTGAACCCGTACTGAAGTTCAAAAACTACATTCCTGGATTAGGGATTTCCCCCACTCGACCCATGTCAAAAAATAGTATTTCACTTTTTTTTTAAAACCATGAAAACATGGTTAAAACCAAGCATCTGGCAACACTGATTCCTCTACAATTAATATTAAAGTCATACATATAAAGTTGTACATACATCTATTCCTTAAAGGCATTTTAACTGTAATGAATGCAGTATTCTGTATTAAAACTTTGTATTTTTAAAATGATAAATTTTGTATTTCTAAAACACTTTGGCGAGTACCCATCATAAATAAGTTTTTCATTCACTAGTTGCGTTATCATCTATATGTACATATTTTGAATTCATAGATTGCCGCCTTGGCTGGAGGTCAGGCCGATGCGGAGGCCCTCATCTCCCTGAAGGACATGCTTAATGCACTGGGCTCCGAGCTGACCTGCACCGAACTGGCATTCCCAACTGATGGTTCCGGCACCGACCTGCGATCCTCTTACATTTTCAACACGAAAATCGCTAGTAAGTATTATTAAAACACGATTCATTTCTCCAAACTCTTAACCCAAACTGGTGTTATTAGGATTAGTATTGTAAAATGAATCATAAGCATGTTTATTACAGATGTGGAAGACGCCGATTTGGTTCTGCTTATTGGCACCAACCCAAGATTCGAGGCACCGCTGCTGAACACCAGGATTCGCAAGGCGTACATCCACAAGGAGTGCGATGTCGCTTATATTGGACCCAAAGTTGACCTGACCTACAATCATATTGTGAGTATTTTTTTTACATTAACTCTATACAACTCCATTAACTCCTCCACGTGTCATCTTTGTGAATTCTGTGTGGAGGGTGATTTTGTGGAGAGAAAGGAGTGAACACAGGTCTTGAAGGGACCTATGTTGTAGGAGAGCGGAAACACAGAAGCCGGCAAATCGTTTCACAGCCAAGCTGTTGAACTCAAGAACGAGTCGTAGAAATGGCCCGTTCTCAAGTTACAAATACATGTAGAACAAGGACAGCTTTCCCACCTGGCGCAAGTGCTCTAAAGATTGCAATCGGTTTGTTAAGAAAGGGGAATCTATCAAACGGACAGAGTAAAGTCAAATCTTCTGGCATTATTATCTGCAGCATCTTTTGAAAAATCAAACCCACACAAAAGATGGCATGTTGTAATATTTGCATTCTTCAAAAGCTGAAATATATAAATACAGTAGAACCTCGTTAATTCGAAATCCACGGGACATCAAAAATCAAATTTCGAATTAATGAATTCCCACGTAATTCGAAATTTTATGAAAAAAAAAAAAAAAAAAACGCCGAAAATCGATCTTCTCGGCCGCCTCTTCAAATTCGGGTGGTATTTTAGTTGTAAATTCGTATTAATACCAATTATTTCTTTATTTTCGCGGCCGATTACCGTAGCGGCGGGCCCTTTAAATTAAGATATTCGCAATAAATTCGTAAAAATGCTATATATTTACGCGTCAATCGAGATTTCGCTGCCGATTTCAGTCTCGGCCTACCCTTTAAATTGAGATATTCGTAAAAATACGATATATTTTGGCGTAAATCGAGATTTCGCGGCAATTTTCCGTCGCGGCCGGCCCTTTATTTCAAATATCTGAATTTAAATTCGTAAAAATACGATATATTGCTGCGTAAAACGAGAATTCGCGGCCGTATTCCGTCGCGGCCGGCTCTTTAAATTCAGATATTCGAAATAAATTCGCAAAAATATGATATATTTCCGTGTAAATCGAAAATGCGCGGCCGATTTCCGTTGCGGCCGACTTTAAATTCAGATACTTGATGTAAATTCGTAAAAATATGATATATTTCCGCGTAAATCGAATTTTATCGGCAGTTGTTCGTCGCGGCTGGCCTTTTAAGTTCAGATATTTGAAGTAAATTCGTAAAAATATGTCATATTTCGGCGTGAATCGAAATTTTTCGACCGATTTCCGTTGCGCGGTATTTTTTAACTCTGATATTCGAAGTTAAGTTAATAAAAATACGATATATTTCCGCATCCGATTTCCGTCGCGGCTGGACCTTTTAAAATCAGATATTCGAAATAAATTCGTAAAAATACGATAGATTTACGCGTAAATCGAGATTTCGCGGCCGATTTCCGTCACAGCGGGCCATTTAAATTGAAATATTCGAAATAAATTCGTAAATATACGATACGCTTTACGCGATTTACGCGAAATTTCGATTTACGCGTAAATCGAAATTTCGCGGCCGAGTTTCGTCGCGGCCGACCCTTTAAATTCAGATATTTGGTGTTAACTCGTAAAACTACGACATATATCCTCGTAAAACGTATTTTTTCGGCCCTTCAAACTCGGATATTCGAAAGAAATTTGAAAAAGTATGACAATCCAGTGTAAATCGATTCAGATTTACAAAATAATAATACTAATTAGGACGATGTATAACCACATAAAAATACATTTTTCGGCGTTTTACCGCCACGGCTGACTTTTAGATTCAGATTTACGAAATATTATGATTTATTTTCGCAAAAATCAAATTTTTTCGAATTACACGAAGAAATTTTCGTGCCCGGACAAAAATAAATTTCGAATTACGAATTAACGAATTTCGAATTAAAAAAATTTTTGTATGAAAAAATTTTTCTGCAGAAATTTTTTGGCGAAAATTTCGAATTACGCGTTTTTTCGAATTATCGGGGTTCGAATTAACGGGGTTCTACTGTATGTACCGTTTTGATATGAAGTTGACGACCTCCGTAGCTGAGCTGTTAAGGTTCTGTAATTTAAGAGATTTTATGTAATTTGATGAGGACAAAATGATCCCTTATGGTCAAATAAATTTATCATCATTAAAAGCCACCTGCAGGGCTTATCACCTTAAAATCCGCTATTTTGGGCAATTTTTTCATTCTCATAAATTGAATATTTATTTATTTTTAGCATTTGGGAGAAGATGCATCAGTTCTAGCAGACTTGGAGGCTGGGCGCGGAGACTTCTTCAAGAAATTGAAGGCAGCAAAGAGGCCAGGTATGTCGATCCTTTCCTTACCGAGGTATAACAAGAAAACAATTATATCTGTACCGGACAGCAGATGGATATACCTAAATAATTATTAAATAATCAAGAAAATAAATATTTGTCTCATGTCACACACTTTGAGGCTTGTCTCGCACGATGAATCATCTTGCTAAGAATTTAAAGCACCGTACACGTGTCATATCGCCAGTTCAAGGGTGAATTAGTCGCACGACAAACCGTGGGACCTTAGCATATGTTTAGATTTAAGAAGAATTGCTCCACATTTACACGTGTAGAAATTATTGAATTTGAACCCAATAAATACGCCAACAACTGGCTCAACCAGTCAGTTGTCCGACGACTTTCGCAAGTTGTGTTTCTATTCAAATCCTTACCCAAGGTACCCCCAGAGGAAACCGGCATTTACAGTCAATGTCACTGGCGTAGGTGTCCAGTACAATATCTGTTTACTAAAAAAATATTCATCTTTTTCTAGTTATCATATTGGGTGCGGATCAAGCACAGAGGTCTGACGCAGCAGCCATCTTGGCCAACGTACAGTCCCTGGCTTCCAGAGTACAAGCTTCCTTGGAAGATAAACAGTGGAAGGTAATTATTCAATTCATTTGAACATATTGACAAACGTAGACCTCCACAAAGCTTCCCAAAAGATGACCTAGATCCTGAGCGATTTTTTTTCCTCAGTGTGGAGCTAATGTAAAAAAAAACATATTTTAATAAATTTCATCTAGCAACCTCGAAAAATTTATTTGCAAGACAAAAATTTATTTGGCATTTCATCCTCTCTGTCTACCTCTGCGGACAACAGCGTGATGATTATTTAGTTAAGATTTTTTAATGTACACTTGAATATCGCATGTGCCAAATCCTCCTTATAATATTGCCCATTAGGTGATGATATCGATCCCTGGCTCTACATTGATTGGCCTAGGGCAGGAATTGGCACACTTTATAGTGAGAAGACCAAATATTAAGTAAACAGAATTATATATATATAATAGAACATTTTCATATTGTCGAAACATCAATTTTCACTTTGGCGCTAAGACTGCTAAAACACTACGTTATATGACGGCATTGCATTCAATAATATTGATGATTATCAATATTATCAAATAAATCCATCACCATTAATGAAAATTTTCGTGAATAACATTGGACGTTGACGGCATCTAGCTAAGGATAGTTATATTTTGATTCAGTACCAGTACTAGCATGCAAATAAAAAATATACATATGCGTTAATTTGGCAGCTGTCTATCGTGCTCTAATGAGGCTGTGGTGTGAAGGTGAAGCTGGAGTTGAAGAGCCATAAATGCCGACCCCTGGCCTAGGGTTAAGCTTGAAATGAACTGTAAATTAAGCCGAGTTTCTCAATTAACATTGTTGTTTATCCGGGCAGGTGCTGAATGTCCTGCAGCGTGTGGCCTCGCAGGTGGCCGCCCTGGACATGGGCTGGAAGGCCGGGGTGGCCGAGCTGAGGAACGCCGCCCCCCAGGTGCTCTTCCTGCTGGGAGCCGACGCCGGAGCCATCACCAGGGAGGACCTGCCCGCCAACTGCACCGTCATCTACCAGGGTGACTACGTTATACTAAATCCATAAATATACCACTCTCTAGATCGATATCTTCCGGCTTTTTGTATCCAACAGAATTATACAGTACTTAACCACAGATATACAAGCAGTACCTACCGTGCGGAGCAGAGCAGTAGACAAGGTAGAGGAAACTCAAGGCCATTTAAAAAAGATACGACCATAGACAACATAATTGCTCTCAGCCTACTCTATTCACTCACTAGCCCAAAAAAACTATTATAAAAATAAAAATGTCCTTGAAGCAGAAAAATGTCGAAATGTTTTCCAAGGGCAAGGTTCATCTGACTAAGAAAATAAACTTTTACAGTGCATTTCCTTAAGATGAAACTTGTTAATCTGAGAAGAAGAAACCCAAAATGACAAGAAATTTGCAAAAACACTGAAGAAAATTTCCAAAACATGATTGTCCGACAGTACGACGAAAAATTCCGACATTTTTCAGCCTCATGAACTCATGGTTACATATGTTTAAAAATCTTTAATTTCACCAAAACAATAAGATAATACAGGATAACACTAATCAATAACATGAATAAGTTTATCGATATAATAAATAACATTTATACGTTGTGGAGGAAGACATATGTCAAGTATCAAGCATTGTTCAAAAAACCGAACGAATAACCTAAAACTGTTAATTCACTTTAAACTTGAACTTACGTAGGTAGGTTGAATATAATATGTTTATAACTCGCTAACACTATACTGGCTTATATTGTATTTTTATCACGAACAACTTTAACACGCAATATTTTCGACGGAAATGATAGTATTTCGGCAGCAAATGAAAACCCGCGTGTATAAATAAACCACTGTCATTTTGTTTGAATGATTTGAAAACTGTCAAACGGCATAATTCCGTCATCTCTTTCTGTTACACGAGTCATTATGGTAGAGAGCGAGAGAGATCAAACCAATCCTTCTGTTCTCACCAATGAGATCTGAGCTTTTAGCCATATTATTCGTTTTCTATAAGAATTTTGAGGTGGGCGTGGCGGTTTCAAATGAGTTTCATGGCCAAAGCTTAGTTAAATGCCCCTGCTAGCTAGGCTGCTTCGCTGCGGTTCCAAACAAGACGTCCTTGAATACACTCTAATACCATCTCTAATACACTCAAATTCAAAACTCAAACGTAGATCGTAGAGCAGATTACACACACTACTTACCATAAATATAAATATACCACTCTCTAGATCGATATCTTCCGGCTTTTTGTATCCAACAGAATTATACAGTACTTAACCACAGATATACAAGCAGTACCTACCGTGCGGAGCAGACCAGTAGACAAGGTAGAGGAAACTCAAGGCCATTTAAAAAAAGATGCGACCATAGACAACATAATTGCTCTCAGCCTACTCTATTCATTCACTAGCCCAAAAAAACTATTATAAAAAATAAAAATGTCCTTGAAGCAGAAAAATGTCGAAACGTTTTCCAAGGGCAAGGTTCATCTGACTAAGAAAATAAACTTTTACAGTGCATTTCCTTAAGATGAAACTTGTTAATCTGAGAAGAAGAAACCCAAAATGACAAGAAATTTGCAAAAACACTGAAGAAAATTTCCAAAACATGATTATCCGACAGTACGACGAAGAATTCCGACATTTTTCAGCCTCATGAAGTCATGGTTACATATGTTTAAAAATCTTTAATTTCACCAAAACAATAAGATAATACAGGATAACACTAATCAATAACATGAATAAGTTTATCGATATAATAAATAACATTTATACGTTGTGGAGGAAGACACTATGCAAAGTATGAAGCATTGTTCAAAAAACCGAACGAATAACCTAAAAATTGTCAATTCACTTTAAACTTGAACTTACGTAGGTAGGTTGAATATATGTTTGTAACTCGCTAACACTATACTGGCTTATATCGTATTTTTAACACGAACAACTTTAACACGCAATATTTTCGACGGAAATTATAGTATTTCGGCAGCAAATGACAACCCGCGTGTATAAATAAACCACTGTCATTTTGTTTGAATGATTTGAAAACTGTCAAACGGCAAAATTCCGTCATCTCTTTCTGTTACACGAGTCATTATGGTAGAGAGCGAGAGATCAAACCAATCCTTCTGCTCTCACCAATGAGATCTGAGCTTTTAGCCATATTATTCGTTTTCTATAAGAATTTTGAGGTGGGCGTGGCGGTTTCAAATGAGTTTCAAGGCCAAAGTTTAGTTAAATGCCCCTGACTAAATCTTTTTGCAAAACAGCACATAGGCATTTATATATTCCAAACAATCCACTGTTTTAACCCTTAGGATCTGACCAACTACAATAACTGTTCAGTGAAATCTTGACTACCTTCTTGTGCACTTCGATGTGAAGTGTTTAGAGCTAGGTTTTAAAAGTTTTTAACGCATTTCAATACTGTCCATGAAAAGTTCAGTAAAATGTTGACATTGTAGATACCTGACAATTATTTCAAATATAATTTTCAATATTATATTAAGCTTTTATAGAAGTCTTCTGCTAACATTTCTGCCTGTCGCCTGTGCGATTCATGAAGTTTCACTAGAAACTTTTTTTTAATTGAAAATGAATTATTAAAAGCTCCTTTCATAATAATAATATATAACAAAATTAAAATTAAGAAATGGGTAACATTTGGTGAATAAAATAGTTTTCTCTAGCCAATTTACAATGTGGTAAAGAGTTTCCCCAAAGATTTGTGACCCCTTCATGACAAACTGATATTTCGAATCTTTGTTAAGTGTAGGTACATATGCGACAACCACAAAATTTTATTATAAAATGTGTTACGGCCTTCTGCCTACATTTTTTTTTTTATCTTTCTGTTTCCAACATTTTTATTTATTTTATTTTAGAAAAATCAACAGTTACAATATGTTTGGTTTATACATGTGCAATTTACTTAACTGAGAAACGTATCATTAATTTTAGTACGAGTGTTGTGTAAAACATAATATTTATATACAAATGGCATTGAAATGTTTTGTGTTTGTGCGTGTGCAGGACATCACGGTGACAGTGGAGCAGAGATGGCTGACATCATCCTACCCGGAGCGGCCTACACGGAGAAGCAAGCCACATATGTGAATGCCGAGGGAAGGGCCCAGCAAACCTTTGTCGCCGTCACTCCACCGGGAAAGGCTCGAGAAGATTGGAAGATCATTAGGTACAACTCATTTTGTTTCCTTGGATGCAACTATAAAAATATACAACTTGGCTGAAAATAATAATAATATGAAATTTTTTGTAATTTTTCTGAAAAAACACTTCAAAGGCTTGTAAAATGATAGTTTTCATTTTATCATCTCTACGGTTCCCGTCCTGTTCCAATCCCCGCCTCCTCTTCTTCACTTTGCCTCTGGGTCCCTTCCACTGTGGTACCTACAGAGTCATAGTCAACTTTTAGCATTACGTATTCTATCAGATCAGCCCACCGGGTAGTGTTCATACATTAATTGGTCATTTTGTTCACATTTCAGAGCTCTGTCAGAAGTAGTAGGATGCAAACTAAACTACGATAATTTAGATCAAATCAGGGATCGCCTCGCTGATGTCAGTCCGGCACTGGTCAACTACGGAAACTGTGAAGAAAACAACTACTTTGCCCAAGCCGAAAAACTCTCCTCCGTAAGTTCTATATTAGTGTTGCGTATCACACCATATTTATTTTCATATCTTCATTTAAAAATGTCTGTAACTGTAGTATAATTTCTTATGAGAGCAATTTTTTTTTTCATTTAGCTTCTTCCAAAAACCATCAAGGGGGAACTGAGCGTGCAGCAGCAGACTCTGCAGGACTTCTTCATGACGGACCCCATCAGCAGAGCCTCCCCCACCATGGCTAAGTGTGTCCAGGCAGTCATCAAACAGAAAACTGCTAAATATTAGTTCAATCTTTTAATTACGTATTTATTAATTGCTTACATTCTCAACAGCCGACTTTGCTATGTGACTTTTGCATACCTCTTCTGATTGTTAAATTACTTTTTACCTGTATTTCAAACTTCTGAATGTTTCTAATACACCATTGTAAATAATTATATATTATGTATTAGAGCACTGAAAAACACATTTCAAAATTTTATTTTTATTTTTATCGGTGAACTATCTTAATGTTGATTAAATATATATATGTAGATATACCCTATTCGTATTTTATTCGCTTTTCCCCCCGATTCATCTTGACCTCCAACCGTTTTTATCTGTGTGCCACATGAAAACAGCTAAAAGCTGCCCTAATCACTGAGAATGCTCTAATAACTGAGAAATTTCAGTGAAAAAATTATGGCTTAAAAAATATATTTTCATAGAGACCAACAAACTCTGATTCTGAATATATAAGTTTTGTTGTACACAATTATATGTAGAATAAATAAATCTTTTTTTAAAATGAATAAAACACTCCCTTTAAAATGGCCTGTTTGGTTGTCTTCACTGCATCGGCGGTTTCTAAGGTCACGCCGCAAGTCTTAGCGGGTTTTGATCTAACCTCAAAAACGCAGATCGGGAGATTTTGGATTTATTTAGAAATGTTTTCGGATGACATTAATTTTCAAATATATTTGCTGTTTTTGAATGTATACCAAAATAAATTACTGAAATACAGATAAAATGAGATAATGCAATTAAAAATATAAAAATTCTGGTGTATTTATTTATTTATTACACGCCCTAGTGGGCTTTTCTTTAAAAAAAAAAATACAAGCATTTTGTATCAGAGTAAACACTTAAAAATTAATACCATTAAGAAGAATGTAAACATAATGGCAAAAATGAATTCTCACGCATATAATTGAATTTAAAAGATTCAACAAAACAAAATAGTAGAAGCGGATAAGTTATATGGGTACATAGGTCTATTTGTGTCTAGAAGAATAAAAGTGATAGAATATAAAACATTTATACTGATTAGTTTTAAATGAAATATATCACCCAGATCAGAATATTTGTGTCCGAGATTGTGAAGTCTCGGAATCGGAGAATTTTGGTAAGAAAAATTTCAATAACAGAGGAATTTTTTTACGATTGTTTTGTACTTACTGATAGAAAACCCACTTTATATAAAACTAAAAAAACATGTTGAATTATCAGATGAATTATAAAGGTTGCCACTTCACTTTTTTTTTCGTTTCATATAAAAATAATCAGTAAAAAATTCACAAACTTGGACCGAATTTTGTGAAAGTGTATAATAAACTTTTAGATGTACTGTACTGTATGTTGTGTTGCGTTTGTCTAACACTATTTAAATCTCACTGTAATACAAAAGGAAATAGAATGACTATCAGAGCATCTAAAAGCATCTCAAAAATCTTCAATGTCTCAAATGTCCTGAAAGAATCCAGTTCAAGCTCTGCTGGATGGTATTTAAATCACTTAACGAAATTTAAAACACTTAATGAATTGAATGAATCCGGCTTACCTATCGGAAATGTATATTACGGAAAATACTAATTTACGACAGTCAGCAGCGTCATCAGCTGTAGGAAGGTTGAAGGAACCAAAGCGCACACCAAATACTGAGTTCGCTGAGCATGCTTTCGGAGTGTCAGAACTGGACGGAGTGGAATGGACTGCCACTTGATTTAAGAATGATAACAGAGTTCAGAGCTAAACTCAAAACTCATCAAACTTTTCACCTTCACAGTCTGCGACTAAATTACTAAGGACCGGTTGTTTCGGAGAATTTGAACAATTCATCAAATTTCAACGTTCATTTTCAAGTTCTGTGAAAGATTTTTTCAAGTTCTGTTTTTATTTCAGTTTTGTCAAGCAACTAGCCTACAATGATATAATAACAGAACTTGAATAGGACTTTCACAGAACCCGGAAATTAACGTTGAAATTTGATGAATTGTTCAAGTTCTCCGAAACAACCCGTCCTAAATGTGTAAAAAATGTTCATTGAAATTCTCCAGTCTTTTAAAAAATATATAAACTCTACTCTTGCCACAAATCTTCTCTAAAAAAATTAATATCATTTGTAATATGAAGGGTAAAATCAATGTCCAGTTTTGTTACTACATGTGTCCTCTATGTGCAAAGTCATAAACTTTTTTTTAAATAAAAGTGTCTTTATCTAAAGTGCCACCAGCCAGGTAAGTATGTTTTTCTGTATCTGTTTGTAAATAATACAATTAGACTAGGAATTCATAACAAATTGTATAGCGCCCTTGAGGTGATTTTTCACAAAAACAGAGCTATACAAGTTATCCAATTATTATTATTATGAGTCTGTCTCTAAACACAATAATTGATAAAGAGTTGATCCTGTTGATAAAAAAATTAATCTCCTTGTGGCGTCACTAGGAGCTAACTTTTTTGTAACTTAAAATTATTTTAACTAATAAAAAAACATTTTTTAAAATGGACTGGTGTTCCTTATTCTTTCAAATGAATAAGTAAAATAAGATTCACACATCGGCCAGCCTTGTTATCGGGTACCAAGGAGGAAGAAGCCCTCAGAAACTCAATCAAGCAGAGGACTGAGAAGAGAATGACTGAATAAAAAGCTAAATTATCTTTATCGGAATATTAATTACACTGAAACTCAACTTTTTATTTTGATCTACTACTGAAAAATATTATTAAAATTTGTTTCGACCCCCAAACATAGATGTATCACTGAACCACTTTCTTCCAACTGGGAAGATTTTGCATTTATAGGAGTCAGTTAACTCTTTATGTGTCTATCGGCTTAAAAAT
The DNA here is from genome assembly GCF_061612785.1 of Hesperophylax consimilis. Lineage (NCBI taxonomy): Eukaryota > Metazoa > Arthropoda > Insecta > Trichoptera > Limnephilidae > Hesperophylax > Hesperophylax consimilis. The sequence continues at coordinate 25,396,058 of NC_142836.1, read as the reverse complement.
TGTACCTGTAGAATGCTGCCGGGCTTTTGCATTGTAAAAAATCTTTTGAGCTTACCACAATAAATCTTATTCTATTGGCTACAAAATAAATAATGATATAAGAGTTTCGGCTTTTCATTTTGTAAAGAGCAGCCATTTTAAAACAATAACAAAGTTACTACTGCGTCATTCTCAACGCATGCGTTCGAGTTATTGGTTTTATTCAGTTTTTTCTTTATTTTATATAGTGAAAAACACTTATTTAGCTTTATGAAAGTAATTTATGAAATAATTTTAATATTTTATCAACTTGTATAACTTTGTCACTATTGTCCTCTAGGTAATTATGTATTGTTTGTTTCTGCAATAAAAATAAAAATATAATAACTTAATTAATAAAGTATATTTCCATATTTTTTATGACGTGAAAGAGAAAAAAACATTTCTCTGAATATAAATAGCTATTCTGGGTAAGCTAAAATTTGCGTGGGCACACGACGAAGGTATCAGATCGCAGGAGCTCGGCACTCCAAAGGTTAATAACAGACAGAAACCAAATACCCTATAATATTAATAATACCTCCAACTTTGACATTTCCCATACATTCTGAAGGCAACATGCTTCACTAGCGCCTCCTAGTGGCGTGAGTTGTGCACCTTATTTTTCATTCATACATTTTAACGAAGGCCTCCGTTGTCGAGGGGTACGGCTTTCAAATAGCAATCCGAAAGTCGTGGGTCTAAATCCCGGCATGCGCAAATAAATTTTATTTGTATTGTTTGTTTTTGGGGTGTTATGCCGTGTTGCGCTAACTCCTTCATTAGCCGACGTTTCGGACAGCGTTGCAGTGTCCATCATCAGGGCAGATCCGGTAGATCCGAAGATGTTTCTACCGGATCTGCCCTGATGATGGACACTGCAACGCTGTCCGAAACGTCGGCTAATGAAGGAGTTAGCGCAACACGGCATAACACCCCAAAAACAAACAATAAAAATGCTTTTGGCCGTGAGAATCTAAAAACTTACCAAAAAAAAAAAAAAACTTACCAAATTTTATTTGATTGATTTGTGTTATTTTACAATTTAATCATTTAAATAATAAAAGATATATTGGTGGCATGTTCCAGAGTGGAAGATACTCTCAGTATCTCCCTGGAGTAAGACGACCATTCAGAATTGAAATGTTGCTTAAAATGGCTTTAGCTGTGTTTAATGGCCAGATCTGAATAGCTAGGTACTTCCCCACTACCCTCTTCCCAATCTCCTTCCCCTCACCACTACCTTCAGCCTCACAACATACCCCAATTGAAGATCTCATATTCTCACGGCTCCAGATGGTTGGGAATAGTTGGGACTCTTGTGCGGTATTCACATAAAAAACGTATTATTTAAAAAAAAAATAATTAAAAACATTAAGGCAGCTATTCGCTTTGTCTTTGATGGTATAGAAAGGTAATAAAATACTTAATTGTTATATTTATATTATACATCAATATTTAACTAACTTTTGTAAAATGTGTTTTCAAAATCAACATTGACGATGATTTATAACTTCAACAAGACCAGTGTTCCACACGGAACTCTGAATTAAGTTTTAATATTTTACCTTTTTGGTAAATACATACAAATAGGGACACGGAAAACCCAATTTCTACCGATTTATAACAAGTTTCTCGTTAACTCTTTTAGTTTTAAGTTCCAAAAAAAGATAGTTTTGAAGATAAAATCCATACATTTGTAATGCCGAAACGTTCATTATATGAAATTTCCTCGATAGGAAAAAATCGCAAAGTAAGCTCCGAAAATTATTTAAAACGCGTTTTGTTTTGTTATTCAATATGTTATAGGCATGAAAAAACATCACATTGTATCTTTAAATGCAACTAAAGCATTTTTCGAGACATTTTTGCTCTATTTCAAACGAGTCGTGTTTTATTAAATATTTTCGCTTAATTATTATCATTTTTTTTAATATTAGCGCGCTCCTTCTGACATTAGTATTTAAAAATATCCGTCTCATACCATCTTTGAACGCTTAATACGGGGGCCTAAATACGCATATTTAATAGAAAAACCACTCTGTATTAGTTAGATAACAATTAGAAGTTAGTATTTATTAAACCGAATTTAACTAACTTAAAATATTGGCCATGATATTGTTCATAATAATAATAATGCTGTTTTTGAAACATTGCTGGTTCGCATAAATAAACCATTCAACTGCATAAATAAATTATCTCACCTGCATAAATAAATTATCTCACCTGCATAAATAAACCACTCACCTCACCTGGTTCGTAAACGAAAAATCATGTAAATATGTTTCTGTGCAAGTACTGCAAGTATTGTTATCATTAAAAATCTGTCAGTTTGATTCTAATTGTCTATGACATTTTGTCAAGAGCTTTCAGGTTCAGCTTCTGTGGTTAGCAATTTTGCATGAATTCTGCTAAAAATGGCTGTTTGGAGCAGTGTCCGAAAATTGCTTACCGGGAGTATAGTAACGAATAGCATTAAACAAACGACATTTAACCAAAATGTGAAGTTTTCCGTAAATACCGTGATGAGGAGTGATCATGGAGGGCCACGAATTTTGGGTATTCAATCTTCCAAGTAAGACCGCTGCATGTTATCTAACTTGTTTTTTGACGTTTACGAATTTTTCAATTTTATAACCTAACCAAAAAAAATCGTGTTATGATTTATTTTATATTTAAAAATTTACCGCGAGAGCTTATGAAATTAATTAAATAAAAGTTTTTTTTTGGTTTAGTAAAATAAATTTCAAAACCACCTCGCTTCACACAAAGGCCAATAAAATTCATCCAAGTGCTAAATTATCCATTAGACTATTTATTTTCGAGTATTCTGTGTGTACTCATAGTTGTTTGATTGATTTATGTGTACAACGACTATAATTATTTTGTTTTGAAATCTGTATGTCACTGAGGATCATGTGTTTTTATTTACCATGACTACATTGGTAGGACTGATTATAAAATCGGCTGCAGTCAGTGGCACCTTCCATTTCTTAGGGTACTACCGATTGCCCAATCTAATTTTGCTTTCTAGTTCCTTGCTGGTGCTTTTGATTATCATGCGATATCCAGCATTCCATTTTTAAATGCATATTTTTAAAGTATACATACACACAATGTCTATTACATGTCGGGTCTCCAGTGACCAAATGCTTTCAAAACATTGGGTCGGGGCCGTCTTTTATTTATCATCGGCCACGTAAAACAAAAACATTGGCCCTCCCCCAATGTTTCATATTTGCACAAACATTTAGTTCAATGCTTGTGGTAACATTGTCGCTGGAGACCCGCCATAACCCGAATGTTATGATTGTATATACATATAAACCTTCACCCTATCTTTTTTCCCATATTTATAAAAAGTTATAAAACTAACATTAGTAGAGAACTCTGACTTTTTAAAAATACTGGTGGTTTTTAGGTTTCCTAGGATTTGTGAAGGATGAAAAGAGGAGAAGAATAGCATGTTATGATTCTTGTTATGATATTTCCAGGTGGCAATGGAACAAGTTCAAGGACATGGTCCACTACTACATTATGGTTGGAGCCATCCCTTGCGGGCTGGTGATCTTCCTCTCCAACGTGTTTGTGGGCCCCGCCCAGCTGGAGCCCATCCCGGAGGGCTACGTGCCCAAGCACTGGGAGTACTACCCTCACCCCATCACCCGCTTCATCGCCCGTTACATCCACCAGAGCCCCCAAGAGGACTACGAAAAGTTCATGCACTGGGCTTACGAAGAAAAGGAACAGGTAAACCTTTTAAGTTTCATGAAAAACTGTTGGGGCTTATGTAAATATATCTAATTAAGAGGTAAGGAAAGATTATACCTCTGTTTCAGCGCTGTGCTAGTTTGTTTTTAGTATTTTTATAAATATTAATATTATATTAAATCTAAGTAAAACCTTACCGAGTCCAGTTGATATTTGGAAATACATCCATTGTACCAGTATAATTAACCTCTCATAACGAGCAAAATAGATTTCGCATAACGAGTGACGCAGAAAGGGCAAATCCCATCTTCACGTCACTCACTTGTGAGCTGGAACTTCTGCGCCAGTGCGTCAGTTTCTGGTTAGCACTCGTTCCGCTAGCACGTAAGTAAACGGCAAAAGAAGACAGCCATAAGAGAATAAAAGTAACTGTAGAAATGAAACGTAAAATCATTGAAAAGCGAGAACAAGGTGTGAGCATGGCTGATCTAGCGGAGCACATTCAATCTGATGAGCTTGTGGAAGAGTACAGTCAAGAGCTGACCACCGAAGAGCATTGCGGAAGGAGTTGCATTGTGTTTCACAGCAAGATGTTATAGAGGAGAGTTGGTTAGTGGAGGAAGAGGAAGTAGCAGACCAACAATATTCTGCATGGGAAACTGTTGCATCGTACATTGAGAAGCATCACCCTAATAAGGAGGTGGCCATGTGTTTTACAAATGTATTCAATAATAATGCTGTGTCACGTTTTCACTGAATTTTGAAGCGTCACTAAAAACAAATGTCTCGAGACAGTTTTCTTGTAAGAATGAATGAATTATTTGTCATAAATTCATAAATAATAAAGTAGTTCTTCCGTTTTTTTATTGTTTCTTTGCAAATCGAAATCGCTTTCCAGCTTGTTACGCTCCTTAACAATTTATATGTTTGTAATTTTATATGAATAAACGTTGAAAATAAAAATAAAAGTGAGTATTTTTTTTGGCATGGAACGCATTATCGTATTCTACATTGATTTATATGGGAAATTTTTTTTCACTTAATGAGTGTTTCACATAACTCTCAATTTTCTGAAACGAATTATGCTCGTAATGCGAGGTTCCACTGTATCTCTAAAAGTTTTAAATTAACTTCTGAGAACAAAGCCTGATAAGGAAGACTACTTTTAGAGATTTTTACCGAAAGCAATTCTGATTTCAAATTGTGTATTGTTGATGGAAGGTTAACAGAGCAATAAATGAATCAATAGGAAGACAAATCAAGAAATTAATTAATCAATTAGAAAACATGCTAAAGTGAAGTGTATGTTTTTTTAAAAAACCATTTTAATTAAACTTGCACTCACATTGATACTTAACTCCCAAATTGTATATTATGGACTTATGCGTAACTATTTAATTTATTATTTTCTGGTGTACAAATGGTCTGGTGGACAAATGTGTGTGGATTTTTTGGTCAGTGAAGCTATTACTGCAACTCCTATATCTTGCTTAATTGTTACTCATTATTTTATAGATGAAAATCAGATGTTTGGAAGAAGAAATTTTGGCAAAGATGCAAGAACGTCAGGACTACCAAGCATTCTACTACAAACCCTTCGCCGCCAAGTACATCCGCAGGTACCAGGAGTACGAGAAGGAATTGGACGACCGCCTGGGAGACAGGCGAGGCTAAAGACACGCGCGCACCCTCCTCCAACCACTTGCACAGAGGCTTTACTTTCATTTTGTAAATTATGGTCTGTTAAATATGATGTAGATAATAAATAAATATAATAAATAATGGTGTACAAATAATTACATACATACAAACCCCGCTTTTTCTTAATTTCTATTATTGCTGTTAAGAAAATAACATAATCTTGTTAACCCATTTTATTGGCATAACAATACATGTCTGACCTCTAACAATAATTACATTGTAGTAACAGTGACATCCTTTATGTCACTTTAGAAAAGACTACACAACATGACATGTAATTACTGAAGTACCATTGAACTTAACAGATTGATATGAAATTCTACATAATAATGTTTGACCTCAAATTATATTCTTCTAATTACGTACAGTCAAATATAACAATTATTTACACATACATAGTCTGGGAGTCAGAAAGAAAGCATATATTATCTTGTTGAGGAATGTTCCCTACCGTTTTCTACAATTAAGTTCACTTTGAACTACATAGATTGATTTAAGAATAAATATTAAGTATCACATTCAGCTTTATTGAGATCTACGGAAATGAAAATGCGCACAAAAAGAAGGGTACGCCATCATATGAAGAAAAGGAACGTTAATCTTTCAAATGGCTCTTTCATGGACTTCTGTTCTCCTATTCCTTCAACCCCGGCTTCTCCGTTAATGTAAACTGTTTACTATCAAAATATACCTATCTTTAACCTACATACATATCAATACCCATCAGGTTTCTTCTGCTCTGTAATTTTCAATGCCTACTTTCTATGTACATTCGTAGGTTAGCTTTATGTATTATTTTATTTTCAAAAACAATAGATAACAATTAGGTATATTAAGTTAAGAAGTTATGTAATTCTTATAAGAAAGCCAACTGCTAAGTACTTTTAACAACTAGGTTGAATTTTTAAATCCACAAAAAATGTTTAGCAATAGTCAAACAAGTTAATGCACAATCTTAAGAAATACGTAATAGAATATTATTGCCAAAAGTGATCAAAACTTTTATTAATTTCCAATGGACATTTTACAAATAGGAAAATAAAGTATATTCTAATTTTAATATGGAAGCATTTCCGTCTCTATAATAATTTACTTCATTGAAGAATGAACGGTTCCGATATCGATACAAATATAATAAACTAAATGATATTGCATTTCACAATTGACGCTCTTACATATTACTATTCAACATTGACTACCCGTCGCTATTTAGTTGCAAATTACATACTTGTGGACTACCATTTCCAAACATTAAACAACTTCGCACATTTATATAATACATAATCGTTATTCCTTGTAGAGCCAAAATGGAGCCTTAATAATAACAGTTTTGTTTTTCCACTTCTTTCAATCAAATACAGATACTTTGAGACAGGATGTCTGGCAGATGAAAAAAATTGCAACAACTATCAGTAGAGATGCATAGTTGTTATAAAAATTGCTGGAAAAGCTTTCAATTCAGACAAGTTATTAGATTCTTGTTTGGTATTTACAAAAACTGTAGGAAAGATTCTGTTTGCGATTTGATTCTTAACTACCTTCTTGAAGATGTTACATTTTTTTAATTATTGGACCTTTTACCATTTTTACTCGGAATTGTTACCTCTTAGGTATATTTATTGTCTTTTCAATTAAAAGTTAAAATAATTATGTTTATTGTTATAAACGCAAGTTTTCTGTTTTGCAGTAAATTTATTATATCTGTAAACTAAAGAGGCCCATTTTCTAACATTTCTGTCTTAAACCCTATTTGAGTATTCCCAAGGAATACTGTAATCTCATAAACCTTTCTGCTCATCAAAGACCCAGACCCTGATGATTGCCATTAGTAAATTACATATTACCAAAATCACCATTTTGTGTAATAATATTATCTTGGGTGCATTTTAAAATTAGATATTTATTTTGATGCATCTCAATCATTGTAAAATTTAGTTTAGATCAATAATATTCAAAATTATGAAGTTCAAAGATTGGAAGATTCTAATAAACTCATTTCTTTTCCTTCTCTGCTAATAGCGCCTGTTTTGCTTCTTTTTTAGCCTTCTTCTTTTCTTCTTTGGCGATAAGCTTTGCTTGTCTTTCTTCTTCCTTGGCTTCCCGCTTCGCTTCTCGCTTGGCCTCCTTTTCTGCTTTTTGTTTCATTTTTTCTTCTTTCTTTCTTTCTGCCACTTCATTCTTTTTGTTGTCATTTTTCTCCTCACGTTTATTTTTTTCTTCTGATTTTTTCATCTTCAGCTCGTCATTCCTTTGTTTACCATCGCAATCTTGTAATCCTTGATTATTGTTCATAATGTTTGCATTGTTTTCATTTTCATCCTGATCATTTTTGCTAAGCAGAGGTGATAGTGCGGCATCATCTTTTCCTGTCTTTTGGGACATGCGGTGATAATTCCCCTTTTTTAAAGGTGTGGTTTCTAATTGAGTTAATATCTTTTGTGCACATCTGGAATGAAAAAATAATATTATCTATTAAGTATAATTTTAAAACAAGTATAACATTATTGAGGTGAAAATAAAAGAGCAAAAGGTGAAGGGGTTTAGATATTTCAAGTAAAAAAAATATTTGTATAATTTTAAAAGCTTTTTTTGTGGGTGATGATTGTAAGAAATCCTATCAAGAAAATATATCCAAACCCTATAAATTTTTAACAGTAATGTTAACCTTTAAAGTGTTGACCTTTTCAACATAATCTATCCCATCACGCGGGATGTTTTGGCACGATGAATGTGTTTAAGTGAATCTTCATGGATCACATGTGTGATACTCGCTTAGATACGGTTAAATACATATCTTAATTAATGTCTCTGAAAATAAAACAAAATATTGCGAGTTTATGTATTTCTTTAATCACCTTATTCTAGTAGATGTTGAAGCAACTGCATTTCCACTGACTGTAACATATCCCACTGGGGCACACGCTGGGCTCTTGACCGGCTCCCCTTCCTTGGTGATCCCCACGGTGGTGACTCGGGACTCCTTGCGGGACTCCTTGATGTTGGTGAGCTGCGAGGCACGGAAGTCTCTCTGGAACTCTTTAATGGGCGGTAATCTTCCACTGGACGAACACAACTCACTCGAAAAGCCTTGCCCTCTATAATCCTGCAGTCTCAACTGAAATACAAACATTTTTTTAACATTTCCACAGCTGTAATATTAGGTTTATAGAAAAGATGTACGTATTAAAAGACATAAACTTCGTTCAAACATGTGTTGAATGAGCTAGACAAGTGGGAACAATTTTCGAGCAATAATTAATTTAACATTAATGGAAAGGCCAAAATATGTTATTATAGTCACAATTATTGATTTCATATATTTTATTTTGCCCTTTTGACCTTTAACTTTTTGAAAAATAACTAATTTGCTAGTTCCGAATCGTCTCAAACGGAATCGGGTGCTGCCTGGATGAGGCTCCTGAATACCAAATGGTTTGTATGGTGACTGAATGCAGAACAGTGACAAAACGGAACATGAACAGGTTAGGTTAGGTTTGTTATTCGTACTTTTTCTTCAACATTCTGTTTTTATTTATTTATTAATTGATGGGCTCTTCCACGATACATATTTTATTGCATAATACAATGCCAACAGAAGGTTTTTAGTATTAAAACAACAACAACTAAATAAATATTCAAAAACACAACACATAGTTTATATAATTTTCCATTTAGATGTACATAAGGAAGGAGAAAAAATAAATAAACCACTTTTAAAAGTGCAGATGGCTTAAAAATAATATAAATTAATACATAGAACAGGTTGGTAATACGTAATTTACAATAAAGTAATGTAAATGAAAAAAAAAATGTAATCGCTCCTACGTGATACTCCTAAATAATAATATAAGCTACATAAAACATCATTCAAATATTACGCCCTATTGGGTGATTTATGGAACTTTATATTTATACAGGGTGTATCGGCACGTACCCGACAAACTTTAACCAGCTATTCCTTAGCATATTTGGAATAAAAAATCTTACGTGCACTTTGCTGTCCGGTAACGTTTTTTTTTAATAAAAAATTTATTATTCATATTTTCACCACATGTCACCACTGTTTTATAGTTTGTCAAAGTTTGAAAACCCGTCTGGCAAATATTTTATTCGAATTCCGTTGAATAATGCACGTGTGTACCTATATTGGCGCACACTTACAATCACAACGAAATGGCACGGCACCATTCGTCTCATTTTTAACTATTATTATTTAGTGTGAGCGAAAGAGCGAAGACGCTTTTTGACATACTTGCTTATAACAGCTGTTGAACACGAAACGCAATGCCAATGACAGTGATGTAGTGTGGAAATTTTATTTTTTTTTGTTTTTAATTGAAAAAAAAATGCTACCGGACAGCAAAGTGCCCATAACATTTTTTACTCCAAATGTGCTAAGGAATAGCTGGTTAAAGTTTGTCGGGTTAGTGCCGATACACCCTGTATAAAGATAAAGTGGGCATCTAAGAAAAAAGACATTTTGTGGATCAGTTACAAATATTCTAATATATTGTTGTTCAGTTTGAGTGGTGGCGGTAAACATCGATTGAACTATAATTATTATCTAGTCTGTGTAGCCTCTGAATTAACGAATTTTCTAAATAATTATTAACAGACTTTGGAACATTATAGAGAATAGCCTGTCTTACTGTAATTACGCGTGGGTACACTATAAGTAATAAGGTTCATTTAATCCATGGCGTCCAAACTGCCATTCGCTATTTTGAAAAGACAAACTAAATCAGTCAATGTGCGCCTTGATGATAAGTCGGTTAAGTTTAGTAAGTCCATTAAAAAGGTGTAATTAAGATATTCTACTAGCATTCATAATTTATAATTAATAAATCTTAGAAATTTATGCTGCACTCTCTCGATTTTTAGTTGGTGAATCTTATACAATGGAGCCCAGATTGTCGAATTATTCTCTAGATTGCTTCTCTCCAACCCAGTGAATAGCAATTTAAAAGATCCTTCATTTGCTCGACTTTTTTTAGAATATTGTTATTGATGGTATATTGATGCATGATAGGATTTTTAATACGAGCAAAAGTTAACGTTTTACATTTTTCAATATTTAGTAATAAATAGTTCATTTCGGGTGAATCACTCAAGATAATCTATAAGTAATCTCGCAAGATTTAATTGTAATTCATAACAGTCATTGAGATTAGTAATAGTTTTGTAAATTTTAAGATCATCAGCAAATTGGAGTATCATAACTCCATCAAAAGCGGTACTTATGTCGATGATAAACAAGGAAAACAATATAGGTCCCAAATGAGACCCCTGTGGAACGCCGGTGAAAAAAAAACTCAAACTGGCGTTGAAAGTGTGAATTGAGTTTAACTGATATTTTTCTCTTGTGCAGATAACTTTCAAACCATCTCAATTTATTCCCCGTTATTCCAAGGGTTCTAAATTTTTAATTAAAAATTTGTGTGAGACTTTATCAAAAGCCTTACTAAAGTCGGTGTTCACTACGTCTGTTTGAAGACGTTTGTTCATTGCAAGAGTTTAGAGAGCAGAGTAGATTAAAATAATTTCGGGATTGACGACTGCCTACATATAGGTATATAGTTAGAGATAAAGATTGGAGACAAGAAGCTTGTTTTCCATTTTTTCAGAAAGGTGCCAATTTTTAGAGATAAGTTAAAAAATTTAGTAAGAGTCAATACTGACTAACATTTTGAAAAGAGGATTTGAGGAATGTTATCAGGACCAGCCGATTTGTTAAGATCAAGGGATTTTAAGTTAGTTCTAATATCACTTTCATCGAATATGCATTTATTAAAACCGATATTGTTTTAATTATTTTCTCATGAAACCTGTACGGTAACCGGATAAAACAACAACGACAAAATAGAGCAACGAGATGATAAAATAATACATAGGTTAGGTTCATTGTTCGTTTGTTCTTTTTCTTCACTTTTTATCGATGTTCTGATTTGTCACTGTTCTTTTGTGGGGTGGTAGGTATAGATGGTGTACCTTCATGGAGTGGTGCTGGGAGCGGCGCAGCGCCGAGGAACCGGGCTGGCGCAACGGGGGCGCCAGACGGCGGGGCACGGCCCCCAGACAGCCACCCGCGCAGTCTCCGCCGCGGCACACACGAGGGCACCCGCTCACCGCGCTCGCCTCGCTGCTCGACGACACAGACGACACTCCTGGAACATTACAGAATAATGGGAATACTGTTAGGTAGTATGGACATAATATCACTTAAAGATATTCTGTCCCTTGCAAACCTCTTTTAAGTAAATAATGGAACAATAACGTAGGTTAGAACTGATAGGTAACCTATTCTTTCTATTACATCTAATAAAGAGATAGAAGTGTGGTAAGCAAGCTGATTTTGAAATCCCACAATGATTGTTTATAAAAAACATTATAAAAAATCTATCATTACGTGATACCAAACTAAGTACAGGATAAACGGAACATTTGTTATAATCTTTGAGTTCATAGACAGCGCTAATTTTATTATTTGATGAAAATACAACTTTTGCAAGTAATGCTTTAAAATATTACGATGAATTGCGTGTTTATGCATGTATATGCGATATAAATATGAATGTATAAAAACTCAATTTTATCAAGGGAGGCATACAAATGTGATATAAAGTCGTGAAAAGTGATGAAACAAAAACTAAGTTTACAGGAGAGTTTTAATAATCTACGCGTTCATAGATGGCGTTAATTAATTTATTTTATTAAAATACGCTTTTTGCAAGTTATTAAGGTTAAACGCAACGCTCGTTGTATTCTACGTGTTCACAGATGGCGTTAATTAATTAATTTTGTTTAAATACGCTTTTGCAAGGTATTGCTTTACAATATTAAGACAAATCATTTGTTTGCGCCCGTATATACGCAATATGAATATGAATCAATAGTTTTATTCGTTTAAAGACTTAATTCTTTCGAGAAAGGCACACAAATACAATATTTTACCGATGATTCAATCCAATATTGTATTTGTATGCCTTTCTCGATAGAATTGAGTTTTTATATGGACAAAACTATTTATTCATATTCATATTGCGTATATGAGGGCGCAAACAAATAATTTGTCTTAATACTGTAAAGCAATACCTTGCAAAAGCGTATTTAAACCAAATTAATTAATTAACGCCATCTGTGAACACGTAGAATACAACGAGCGTTGCGTTTAACCTTAAAGATTAAGACAAATTATCAACAATTTTGATATTTAACATATAATTTGGGTTATTTTAATAATTTATGCGTATTTCAAAATCTTCAAACTTAACTTTGAGAAAAAATGGAACTATGTCACTTACCATCTGCCACGACATAAATAGTTATTTCTTGTCCATGTGCTATTATTATTTTTTGCGTATTAATTCAACAATTTATCCTAATTTTATTTCAACTAGAAGATATGATATTATAATATTCTTTGTATGTGTTTAAGAGAATCCTTGGACTTTATATGGTGTTCATTTTTGTTTGTGGTAATTTAAGCCCCTGCCATACACTAGTAATTAACTCTTGACTCATGACGTGCAAGTTTCTTCCGCATTTTTTATGTCAATGGCAGAAGATCGCATGCATTTTAATGCTATTTTCCAGTTTGACGCAATCACATAAAATACCTCCATTTGCTTTTTGCCTGATATTTTTTCCATCTTTCAGGATATTTTTTCTGATCCAAAGAACTTTTTTATGCAGGTATTTCGGGTAAAATTTTCCAAATTTAACCCGAACGTCACATCAGACAGTGTCATTAAATTGAACATTACCACAATTTTTTTACACTTATCCGCTTCAAATAACGGTCCCCTCTGCAGATTCTTCACTCGTCTGCGGTTGGTCTAATATAAAATTGTTTTGTTTGATCAGCCGTCAAACACAACGTTCGTCAAATTTCGACCAAACGCTAACAGGCCGGAAAAATATATGAAAGCTTGGATTCACGAATCCTTCCTTATCTCCCGTACCTTAGTACCAACAATACATTTATGTGAAAGTTGCGTTTGAACTTTAAAACAAACAACAAAATTTAATCTATTAAATTTTAGGTATATTATTCACAGAGGTTTTTTTATTAACTTCAAACAGGAGGCCCAGAGGAAAATAAAATTGCCATCGGGGCCTATGCCGCAGGGCCTGTTTGGAGATGCTCTACGGGGGGTATTTTTAAATAAAGGAAGGTGAGGAAATTCTGGGAAGAAAAAAGGTATGAGAGGTCGTTAGGAATCTGGGGGTTAGTCAGTATGTGCACTGTGTCCAGGAGTGACATATGAATCCATTCCTCCCACTGGTGTTGGGTTAAAAGTTCGAATGGAGGGGCCAAAGGGTCTCCCTCAACCGTCCTCTCCCGCACCAGCGCAGGTGTTGGGCCGGCCCTGCGTAGGTGTAATTGCAAGAAACCAAGGCTCTGATAATACCCAACAGCGCTCTTGGGGGTTTTACTAGAGGCTGGCCAAGGACAGATGCATCCGCCACCAAGACCTGAACAAACCTCACCCCATGAACCCGGGCACCCCTATCACCAAACGTAGCGAACCACTTGAAGTGGCCTATGGCAGAGGTGTTGTAGAGGACACTTTTCAAGAGTGGTTTGCTTCAGTATAGTGAAATTAAATAAGATAATAATTAAAGATACGTAAAATAGGATTACAACACAATAAAATATCGGTTAAATAATTTTAGTAGAAGACTTTAAAATTATTAAATAATATATCAATAAATTAAATCAGCACTTTTTAGTAAATTTCAACGAGTTACCATGATCGGTGACCGGATATTTCATCGAAATGACAATTCAACACACAAAAAGTGATATAAAGTCATGAAAAGTGATGAAACAAAAACTAGGTTAAATAGTTACCTATGTAACCTATTTAACCTAGTTTTTGTTTCATCACTTTTAATGACTATATCGCTTTTTAAAGGTGTGTTGAATTGTCATTTTGATGAGATATCATGGAATCGTTTTTTTTTTAATTTTAAAAATATTAAATTATAATTTAAAATGTTAAAGCAATTTGAACAATTTCGTTTAGTGTGGTATTATTGCTCTCTTCGCATCATTTTTACCTGAAAAGGAAGACGAGCCACTGGTCATGGAGTAGAGACTGGCGGAGTTGGGTACGGAGTGGGCCCCCACGGAGTAGGCGCTGGCAGACCCCGTCAGCCCCCACGCCTTGCCCATGGAGTAGCTGCTGGCTGACCCGGGGACCTGCAACCAATTATATAAAATACATCATCCGAGTAATCCATCTAATTTGGAGTTTCTGGAAGAGGTAGGCATTTAGCGGCCTCCGTAGTCAAGGGGTAAGGCTTTCGAATACGAGTCCGGAGATCACGGATTCAAATCCTGTGGTCATGCTCTGATGACGCACAGGATCTTGGCCAGGCATATGATGCATCCCAGGGGTAGTAGCCCCTAGCTCACGGCTATCTGGATGGTCTTAACGAAGCGCTTGGGGCAAGTAGAGACGCAATGGGGTTGAAGACATTCAGTAATACCTGCCAGCTCTTGCTGGTGGGCATGCTCTGCTTGACACGTTGGCCCGGCAGATGTGGCATCGCAGGGGCAGAAGCCGCTGGCTCATTGCCATCTGGATGGTCTTTACGAAGTTATTGGTGCAATGATAAACACAAGCGGGTTGAAAGCACTCAGTAAAAGGGAGTGACATACCTGCCAGCTCTTGCTGGTGGGCATGCTCTGCTTGAGACGCAGGATCTTGGCCCGGCAGATGACGCATCGCAAGGGCAGCAGCCGCTGACTCACGGCCATCTGGATGGTCTTCACGAAGCACTTGCGGCAGACCACGCGGTGGCCGCACGGGGACGTCTGCATCGTGGCTTTGGCGTTCACGCATATCACGCACTGAAATTAAAATCGATGTATTATGGGATTAGTCCCAATCACAAGAAGTTGACATAAATTAACATGTATTGGATTAGGTAGGTACTTCTATATTTTAGTTCTATTTAAAAATATACATATTTCAAAGAATAAAGAACACAAGAAAAGCAATGTGAAGTTGTTTCGTGATCCAAAAGTCGAACCGATCGGACGTAAAGTTCAAATTCTGAAATTTGGTATCTCAGTACCACTCAGTACCCAAAAATTCAAACTCAGATGGAATAGAGATATTAAAAAAATATATATATATATGTATACATAAATATTTTTATATCAATTTGTATGTTTTATTAATAACATTACGTATTTCGGTTCTAAGTTTGCAGTGCCAAAAACCATGTACATAAGTGCGTTATAGGACATGAAAAAAAAATCGAACTGCATTTTAGCAAGTGGGTTTGTGGATCTCCCCACAAGTGAGTTCATAAACAAATTGGTTCGGCTGGCTCTATTATATAAGAGGTTACAGTGACGTCTTTGATAGTTGACTCTGGTAAACATAAATTTATTTAAGCCGGAATCTCATTATTATTTTTAATGATAAACTAATGTTTTTAAGACAAGGTTTTTATGCATAGCACAAAGGATAACAAATTATTATAAGCATTTATTAGTCGCCTGAAATTTCCATACAAATTGAAAATATCTCCCGAGTAAAAATAAATGCCGCCGAATATAATAAGCAGTAATTGTCGATTGAAGTACTTGTACATATTGAATTATTTGGCGGGTTGGGAGTAAGCCGACATAGCTCAGTGGTCCAGAGCACCTGACCGGACATAACAAGGTGCGGGTTCAATTCCCGTCGGCGGCGTTTATTTTTACTTGGGAGATATTTTACAATTTGTATGGATATTTCAGCGAGTAATTAATGCTTATAATAATTCTGAATCACATTGTTTACCGTTTAGTAAAAGTTAAGAGAATATTTAATCAGAACAATACATCTACTTGTCTCTAAGGAATGGTAATTGATCATGTCCAAGATATAAATGGATAAAGAAGAGATGAAAAAATAAATTAAAATTTCTTGTGGACTCTTTCTAATTTTGGATATACCCTTTATATAAATAGGGGTGATAATATACGATGTCAGGCAGTTTAAGAGAGACAGAGTACGAAGTATTGATTGACTGTCTCGATCTTATACACGGAGAGAAATGGGTTTTTGTCATCACGATAAATTAACAGGCCTTATTAATAAAACATCAATTTTAATTTTTTATCGATTTGCCTTGTTAATGACGATTCTTAGAACTCTCGTTGTAATACAGCAATATATGGATTTTCCTGAACACGTGTTCCGGAATGAAAACATAATAATAGTAATGTACTAAAAGTTTGTCGGGAAACCTGTTAATTCATTCGTAATTATTTTCCTTGGGGCCTCCAGTCTGGAGATAACGTAGAAAAATAATACAGATATGTAAACTGGTACAATTTTACAATATTATTTATGTAGGTGCGAATTGTTGAAACTAACGAATGAACTAGGCGTTCAAGAACTGATGAAAAAGATTTTTTTTGTACTGGAAACCTCAATATCCGCGGTAGACGCCTCCAACTACGCAAATAATTTAGTACATCTCTATAATAGTTTTACTTTGTATTTTCTTGTAATGCATTTTGTTGTTTCCTTACCTCTTCCTCCTGGCAGGTGGCCAGTTCCGGCTCATTCTCCTCCAGTTTGTTCAGCAACTTATCCTGAAAACAAAACAAACACACAAATTAATCCTAACTTTGGCAAAAGATGTCAATTCTTTTCTCTGACAAAATACTCGTACAGATATAACGTAGGAAACGAATGGGGGCATTAGGCATGCTGTATTTTTAAACACTATAAGTGTAAAGCAATTTAAAAAAATCCGCAGATTTTACTGAGATTTATAGAGCTGAAAATGGGAAAAAATATATTAAAACTGCAGTACTTTATTAACAAATTAAATATACATTTAAGTTATTGTAGGCCCACTTTTTATTCTAAAGCTCGGGTGAAATTACCTTGAAGGGTTCGGACAGGTTAATTAACCTCCAACTAAATCGCAAAGGAAATGTTTTTAGTCGTCGCCCGGCGCCGGCAACCAGATTAGCTCAGGCGTTAAAGCGGGTAGCACCGTACACGTACCAGGCAATAGGCAGTAGGCACTAGGCTGGTATCTACCAGGTAACCATGGCAGATGGGAGAACTCTACGCCCCGTAATGAAAACGTTAAATGCGCTCAGAAAAAAGCATCTGTGCGGTTTCTTTTCAAATATTTTTTTTATTTCGAATTTTGATTGAAATACCAGAATGGGTTGAAAACAATTTGCCAAAAACCTGTGTTAGTCCAAGATTCCTACGAGTAAATATGTTTCACAGAATTTGAACAAATCATCAAACTTCAAGGTTAATTTTTAAGTTCCGTGAAATTTTTATTGAACTTGGATAGTAACAGAATTTCCACAGAACTTGAATTTTGTTTTTAGAATTCTGTGAAAAGACCCATCCTTAGTTTTACGTTTTATCCGAGTCATTTGGTTGCTTATCTGTTGAAGTCTATCAGATGAAAAACAGTAAAATCATTTATATTTATAGGATGAGTGCTGGTTGGTTGGTAGAAATTGCCGTCAGGAAATAGAACCGCCCATTAGACGAGTATAAAGAAGTAATAAACCAAATAACTGACGCAAATCATAATATTACACCGCAATAAGTTAAAACATTCTCACATTCTGGTAATGAGCATTCATGTATTATGATACAATGCAAATAATACAATTTTAGGGTAAATAGACCAAAATAGAAAATTATACCAAAAAACAGTAAAGTAAATATTTCAAAATAATGAATTAAAAGTGTTAATATTATCTAGAGAGTCCAGAACAAGTCCTAGACTCAATACCTGATACCCGATACTGAACAGCAAGATGTGTCTTCCATTTTCAGCAAGGTAAATGAGTACCGAGGGAAATTTCTGTCTGTAACCCTTAGGACGGGTTGTTTCGGAGAATTTATTTTTTAATTTCCGGCAACCCGTGCGTTTATTGCAATAACATAATCATATACAAACGAGTAAGTAACCCGCCTCACTAGAAGATTTCTGTTATGAGTTGAGAATTTGAACAATTCATCAAATTTCAACATTCATTATCAGGTTCTGTGAAAGTCATATTCAAGTTCGGTTATTATATCATTATAGGCTAGTTGCTTGAAAGAACTGAAATACACAGAACTTGAAAAAATCTTTCACAGAACTTGAAAAATAACTGAAATTTGATGAATTGTTCAAATTCTGCGACACAACCCGTCCTCAGAGCTTCAATAGTCGAACCTAGTCATCTTCTTCGCCATCGCTTTTTCGGCAAGTGTAGTTATATAGATATTTTTTTTTAAATATAGGTAATTGTTATTATTGTCTATTATTGTTTACTAAAACTTTTCCTACCTAAATAAAAGTCTTAGTTTTCTCAATATATAAATTATTTTTATCAAATAAAAAGTGTTATGGTATTAGTATACTTTTCATTATTAAAATGCATTGCAATGCAAACTATTTGTTTTGTTTTTTTTTATGTTCCTGATACATAGTATCACACAGATATCTCAGTTTATACTATTGAATTCCTTATCTCTTTACAGACCTCCATGAAAATCACATCGATCACCATTTTAAAACAACATATTTATTTCGACCATGGAATGTGGACCACCTTGCCCCAGCAGTTAAATAAGTACTTGGAGTAAGTACGTAAAGTTGAGTTAGGTTAAAATATGTTGATAATCTTTAGCTTAGCGAGCATCAAACGTGCATCTAATCTTTGAAAGCTTTTTATTAAATAATTACTTAAACTTTTCGCATAATAAGTTTGGTAATTAATACCGATTCCATAATAATATGCTCTCCTCACGCTAACATATTACGCCATAGCTTCAAAATGCGTGTATTTATTTTCAATAATATGTAGTTTTTTATGTGAAACCGCACAAGAGCATCTGGAGCCAGTGAGACTATTGCATCCTCAATTGGGGTATGTTGTGAGGCTGAAGGTAGTGGGGAGGGAAAGGAGATGGGGAAGTGGTAGGTGAGGAAGTACCTGGCTATTCAGATCTTGTCACCAAACACGGACAGAGCCATTCCAAGCAATGTTTCAATTCTGAATAGCGGTCGACGATACTGAGAGTATATTCCACTGTATAATGTACCGCAAATAAACTGTATATGATTTTAAATAAGTAATTTGTGATATAACAACAATTAATCAAATAAAATTAACTTGCTCACGCCGGGATTTGAACCCGCGACCTTCAGCTGTCTAGTCGAGAGCCTTACCCATCGACCACGGAGGCCGAATTTTGATGGTATCTGATAGTAGCCTTGATTTATTTTAGATTCGGTTATGATCAAATGAGAACAGACACATGTTATCTAAAACGCAAATATAAAACCAATTAGAGCTTGTTCTTACCTCGAAGATTTAAGCGCATCATATTTACATTAAATGGTTTTGAATTTATGACATATTATATTATTCATTTTAAATTCCTGTTTTGAGTTATTATGAAAACATCACATTGAAAATTATTCCGTTTTCGGTTGATCTTGTTTTTATTTAATAATTTGTTTGATTTTATAAGAGCTCCACTCCAATCGTTCTATAGTACTTTTGACATTTTAATATACTTTCTCATGCCCAGTTTAAATATCATATATCATCATAGTCACGACAAAATACAGAATAATTCTCAATATCATATATTGTTTTATCATAATCACGACAAAATACAGAATAGTTCTCAATGTCATATATTATCACGGTCACGACAAAATACAAAATAGTTCTTAATGTCATATATTATTATAGTCACGGCAAAATACAGAATAGTTCTCATTATCTCATATTGTCATAGTCACGACAAAATACACAATGGTACTCAATATCATATTTTATCATAATCACGACAAAATACAGAATAGTTCTCAATACTATATATTTTCATGGTCACGACAAAATACAGAATGGTACTCAATATCATATATTATCATAGTCACGACAAGATATGGAATAGTTCTCATAATCACATATTGTCATAGTCACGACAAAATACAGAATGGTACTCAATATCATATTTTATCAAAATCACGACAAAATGCAGAATAGTTCTCAATATTATATATATATATATATATTTTTTTTTTATAGTGAATACCTCACAAGAGTCCCAACTGCTCCCGTCTGGAGCCAGTGAGACTATGGCATCCCCAATTGGGGGATGTTGTGGGGCTGAAGGTAAGTGGGGAAGGGAAAGAGGAAGGTGGGGAAGTACCTGGCTACTCAGATCTAGTCACTAAACACGGCTAAAGCCATTTGGAGCAACGTTTCAATTCTGAATGGTGGTCTTACACCAGGGCGATACTGGTAGTATCTTCCACTCTGGAACGTGCCGCAAATATACTATCTATTATATTTTAATTAATTAATTGTGAAATAACACAAATTAATCAAATAAAATTTATTTGCGCACGCCGGGTTCGAACCCGCGACCTTCGGAATGGCAGTCCAATGCGTTCCCACTGGACTATGCCGGCCGTCATATATTATCATAATCACGACAAAATACAGAATAGTTCTCAATATCATTTATTATCATAGTCACTACAAAATACAGAATACGATCGTGTGGATGGTTTCACTATTTCTTTACACCAATAATAATATCAGCCAGAAGAAAGGGGAATGCGCCAGTTATTGGTATTTCTAATTCAGACGGCGTGATATTAATAAAAGCCATTTATTTTTGTAGAAAGATCTCAGGGACTCTGGGACCTACTATAACTGCTGGGCTTCTTGGAGGTTGGGCACATAAGGCAGTTACTACGCTTTACTTGGTAGGAAAACTCTATTGTTTATTTAGTAGTTACTCGATTAAACATTTGTATATGAATTAATCGTACGTGTGTACTTCCGTATCTAAATCAGGTATAGGTACTTATGTGCCTTTATAGGTATATTGTTTAGTCACTAAAAATCTTTTTCGAAATTTAATTAATTAATCCTGGTGTTAGTAATTATTACTGTCTTCGCAAACAAGCTTTCGCTTTGCTAGCGATGCTTTTTGAATTATTGGTAATGACGTATTGAAAGATAAATTCATTTTAAATGGTATTTAATGAGTACTTAGATTTCAATGAGGATCTGGATGGTCAATTAGTTATTTTTACTCCCGGGACACTTTTTACTGCTCGGAGAAAACTTTCTGATAAAATATAATACTAATTTATTTTAAATCTATAAAATTTTTTCGTATGCCTGTTAAAAACGGGATTGTAGGTCAGTAACGAATGAATTGATAGGTATTCTGATAAACTGTAAGTAAAATAACAATGTTTTGTCACGATGTCGGAACACGATTTATTTCGAATTTACCAACACTTTATCAGGAAGCAATACCTTTTCTAACAGGGTGACTAATAATTTGAAGAGATTATCAATAAATCAGCATTACTCATTTCCGTATCTAGCCTGTAGCCATGGTCATTTAGCAATGATACATTTGACCCGATGAGAGCCCCATCAAACATCGTCCGTAAAAAACAAGACTGCAAGGATACAATTTTCTAATGAAATTATTAATATTAAAATGTGCTTCCATATAATTTATTCCATATTTATACAAAGAGTGCTGATACTTCCGTAGATTACTTAACCATTAACGAACTTTAAATAATTAATTAATTAATTATGAATTATTTAACCACAGTACTGTGTAAATGAATTGAGGATTTTTGTCGGAAAACCGTTGATAGGGAAATTAGACGACACCATTGTACATGTGGGCGAATAATAATCATATTTATCGACTGCATTAAATTGTATTTTGTTGTATACATTATATGTCATTAGCAAAAAGTTACTCATTAGAATAAATATAACCTTGGTGGAATGTACATTTTGGAACATTCGGTAAATGATGAGTTAACAACATTATATACCTACAGGAGTCTACATAAGTCTAGACCCCTTCCGGTTCCGTACTACGGTTGTTAACCCTTTCACACCCGGATTATTGTTTCCACATATATAAAATATGTAATGCTTGATAATAACGCAGAAAATTATTTAAAAAAATTTTGTATTTTTTTTTTTTTTTTTAGAAATTATTTTACGTTAATTTGGATTAACATTGGACGTCAGAGGGTATTCTTTAAATAGTAAGGTAAAATAAGCATAACACAAAAGTAATACAGATAACTGTTTCATGTCAAAAATGCACGTTTACAATGTAGTGATAATCTCTAAGGTTTGAAAAATTTTTTAACTAAAATTCATTCAGAAATAAATAAATAATCTTATTATCCTAGATTATCTTTAAAAATTCGCCATACTAGTCGAAAACATGTCCGCCGCTACCAGTGTTAATTTGAATGAACATTGAAATTCATTTACGATATTCTGGCAAATTACTGTGAACAGTGAATTGAACTGATGTTATTTTTATAGAACACATCTTTATGCGTTCAAATATTTGTAATTCGAGTAGAAAATATTGATATCTCACATTACATGAATTAATCAATGACGGCAGAAATTCGATGAAACTCACAATCAGCAGATGTCAAAATATTTGTCGTTTTTGTGGCGGGAATAAGGATTTCAACCGAGTGGAAAAAATTGACGCCACAGAAAAGATTACAAGCTATACGAAAACAAAAACATGGCTTTTCTAAATCACTACCGTTACGGCAAAAAAAAATCACAAATTTCGTGTTAATTTGAATTAACACTGGGGCTCAAAGGGTTAAGGAACTTTCAATGTTTACAAATAAATATGAAGCCATTTACTTTTGTTATTATTACGCAACTCACAATAATAATAACCAGCATATTTTGATTTGACCAAGGAAATCAATGATCTACCTTGGCACACATTCCATATTCAAAGTTGAACTATTCATAATATACTCTTGATAATATGGCTTGTGTTAGGTAAACGACCTTTATTAACATTGGGTTAAGAATTTTATTTGATTGACAGTGGATTTACAGAAAGAAATCTTACCGTATTAAATTAGGCAATTAACTTCTATCTAAGGTTAAAAATTGCTACTTACCAATGGAAAAAAATGTAGATTGTCCGTTCATACGAAAGACGTACACAGGCCCGATATATCAGTTGCTCTTAAGCTCGGCTTGGTTGTTATGTTGAGCACATCATTCGTATATAGGTCGTAAGCTTAAATACCACCATAATATTTAATATTTTGTCTGGCATTAATAGAGGAGATTTTTTCTTTGCAAACATAACTACTACTGTCATCGCGATGTTTAAAAATGTTAACGACAACAGTAAAGTTGTTTATTTTTACGCGGGTTTAATTTAACAGTTGAGTTTTGATAAAGTCGCCCTCTTAAATCGGCACAGTACTACATTTTTTTACATAAACCCCCACAGGAGGATGTATGCATGACTATGTCATATTTCGGGATGCTGCGTGGAGGTTCTTGCTTAATGAAAGGAAAGAGAGTAAGTTCTGGGAAGGTAAAAGGTATGAGTGTTGGGTCTATGTGTCCAGGAGCGACGAACATATGAATATATCTCTCCTAGTCCTGTGTTGATTGTGAATGACCCGCTCTTTGAAACCCGCTCACGAGCTACTACTAACTACCTAAGTCAATAAAAGTGAATAAGTCCAACAATAGTGAAAGCAGCCGGGTGACGGGTAATCGAACCGAATGACCAGAAACCCGATTACAGAGCGGGTTTTTGCCACCCGCTCTTGACGCTAGTGGGCCGCAAGCGACCCGGGTCGTCTAAACTCTAAACGATCGATTGATCCAGCTCTATCCCTTCCACTGCAGCGCAAGGCGATGGGTCTAGAGACAAAGGTGTTGGTTATCGAATAAATTGTTCCTAGGACGACGGTAGCCAAACCCGCCTCTCAAATTATGCAAGGATACTAATTGTGAATAGTATTTGTTTTCTTGGAGTCCGTGCACTATTCATGAAATTATGCCGAACCTACACTTTACCTACCCAAACTGTTTTAGATTGAGTATTTTTATCAATTAACATCATCGACACTCTTCACCGCTTGATGAATCATCGAATTCCATACTGATAAAAGTAAGCAATTTACGTATATTTCGGTGAGACCAAAGTAAGTAATTATTTACGTAATTGTCAAATTTGACATGATGTGTCTCTGCTAACACCTCGGCGTCAAAAAAGGGAACTACTTTGCGGCTTATCAAGGATTAAGCGGCCAATTTAGCCCGTATACATTTTGTTTGAGGATCGTCGTACTTAGGGAGGATAAAGAGCAACTTATGTATGCACGGGCCATTGTGGCATAGTGTAGTTGTAGTGCAACTTATATAGTGGTTGTGTGTAAAATCGATAACCAATTTCGATTAGAATTCTAGTCTTATAAATATTATGCAAGTACGTAAACTTATTCTAATCTTCATTTGAACAGAATTTGATTGAGAAGTATCTACGTAGTTTGCCTCCAATATTTTATTAAATTTCTCTCCCTAAAGTATTTTCTTAGCTACTGGAAGATGACACTAAATAAGCTGACTTTTGAAATATTTTGAGGCTAACGTATGTGATAAACAATAATAGACAGAGACTATGACTTAAGTAGTGGTTCACATGTAATTACGCAACGGAATATTTAAAGGTGATAGTGAATAATCGAGGTATTCATTTCGAAATTATTGAAGCCTGTGACAGACCACGCTATAAGCGCCCTATATTTTCGTGGCTTAGCCTATTTCAGCACATCGCTCGCTATACATTCCCATTAGTGTATGGCAAGCGATATGCTGAAATAGTCTAAGCCACGATGCGAATAGCGTAATGTGTCGCCTACCTGATCATCATACAAAGCAAAATGTTTCAATACCAAAAAGACGATAAATTTATCTTCAAATAACTTGATTATAGTTTAGGAATATGATTATTTATAGTTATAGGTACACTGACGTTAATCTTGGACGATTCTTATATTCCTATAGTTGTGAATTGAGTATAATATTGAACAAAGACATGTGTATTAATCTTGGGCGATTCGTACATTCCTATACGTGTGAATTGAGTATATTATTAAGAGGAAGCCACAAGCCAAAAATGTGTATATTCTTGGTTTACCAATATAATTGTAGGTAAAAGGCATTAAAATCGCTTGACAAATGGAGTCTAGAAACGTTCGATTTCAAGCACAAAACTTGTTTTTATTTATTTTGTAAATAATTTTATAAGAAAGCAAAAAAGTGAATCAAGTGAAACTGTCACAGATAATCTTAGCTATAATACTGTATATTTCAAAAGTTGTTTCCTTTACGAGTTCATACATTTCTATTGAAAGTAATATTTTTTAGTAGTTTACATTTATATTTTTTATTAAGTAATTTATTATTTTATTTGTATTCTACTCAAGCGAAACGATGGGAAAACCTTCAATTTATCTAAAGCATATTTTTTGGTATTCATAATGTATACCGATTCGTTATAAAGATTAATCAAAATGGTGATTTAGCAATAAGCTTCGCCTTAAGAATAAAGATGTGTGTATTAAAATGAAACGACACACTGAGATTTATTATGGTATGCACAATGTTAATATAACTGATTATAATTACGATATTACATTGATGGAAAGATGATAATTAAAAGAACCGGATGAAATGATGTGAACTTTACAATCAGAAGTGGAGGAATTAATGGTAATGCTTTTTGGTGGCTATCGTTTTTCAATATTCCGAAATTTGAAATTTTTCTTGAGTAGTCGTGGCCAGTATGTGGTTAGCAGGTTATATTTATAACAATAAGTTACCTACAACAGTGATTTTATGAATATTTTTACAAATTACCCATCATTACAAAATAATGGCGTACATTGTGGCATATTGAATTAAAGCTCAAAGCTGTTAATTAAATAATATTTTAGCTCCAGAGAGCAAATAAGAAAAATAAATCTAAATAAAGGTGACATGCCTTACTGCGGACTGATGCTTTAAAATAATAAACGATTGAGTTTGGAGTTATCCTTTTGATAGTGTAAAACAATTCTACCCAATGAACTAATATGCTTGGCCATTATAACGTACCGTGAGCATGTTCCTTCATTATAACATCCGTTACATAATGCGAATACGTAATCTAATCCTTATGCAAGTCTTCTTCTTTTTTCTACTTTCTATATTAAGTTTTATAATTTTCAACATGTTTGTATATTTAATCCATATGTTTACACTATATAACTTTGTTTCATTGGTCACCATGAAACAGGCAACCGCCTAGTATGCTGATTTAATATATCTATTATCTGTAAATTTCTTAATTAAATATCATGTCTTTAATTAATTGTTAAAAAATGTTGTACAAGGTTCATTAGAAAGAAGGAGACGTTATAACGGATCTGGATCTCATTAAGTGTTGAACCTACCGTCAGTGAGAAAAAAAGCTTTCACTTGCTTCTGCCAACATCTAATAACTAACACATTAAAGTCTTAACATACCGCCCTTGAGATTATTTTTCACAAAAACGGCGCTGCACAAATATACAAATCATCCGAATATTATTAATTACAGTGATCACCTACCTAGGCGTCTACTGGTTTTTACAAGGGGCGTCAAAATATTATTCGCGCCAGGCGCCGTTTCGCTCAGTGCCACCCATGGATTTAATGCCCAAAATGGACATAAACAATGAACCTTTTACTCTTCTTTTCCTTCGATCATTTTCCAAGTTGCTTGCCTTGAGCAGAAACTAATCAAACGCCAAACGTTTCATATAAGGCAAACACCAAACGTGACAATTCTTTAAGGTGCAGGTTCCAATTTCATATTTCATCTAAGACATCTATAACGTAACCATAGTGACCATTCTAAGGTTGCGCGTGCAGTCAGACGAAATAATTCTTTAGTTTTAATTGATATTTTCCCGAAATTTGGCTCAAAACCAAGAAATTGCCCTAGATTCATCGTCACTGGGGCAGACGCTCACAGCTCACCTCAAGGCTCGGCGCCAAGTAGGTAGGGCGATTGCCCCGTTCAGACAGAGCGATTTTAGTTGAAAGACTTTAATTGAACGACAAAAATTGAACAAGATTTAGTTCAGACGTTTCAAAGTTTTTAATCAAGATGGCGTCAAGTGAAGTTATTGCTGCGTTCGTCCCTATGATTTCGGACCTTTTACGGAACGAATTACAAAAAAGCCCAAAAAACGTCGTATGTGGGCCAGAAAATGGATTATAAGGAGAAAGAAATTGGGTACTTCTAAAACTATATTGAGAGAGATGGCGTTAGAAGATACCGAAGGCTATCGCAATCATTTGAGAATTTCGGACGAACCATTTGACGTACTGTTATATTATATATTAATATAAAATTCAAGAGAAAAATCCAAAAACAGGACACAGTTATGCGCACGGCTATCCTGGCAAAACAAAGTTACAAATTACGCAACGACACCTGGAAACGGGGGATTCTTTTTCAAGTCTGGCTTATATGCATATAAGTTCCAAAAATACGATATCATTGTTTATAAAAGAAGTGTTCTTTGCAATAATTGATGCCCTAAAATTTGTTATCAAGGTAAAAATAACTATTTTTTGAAACATTTAGAAACGTGCTATTAAATAATAATAACTACTAGGTTACAGTAACATTATAAAAATAATATTATTAAGTACAGTGTCACGGGCATTCCTATTTTTGTAAACTTCTTGCTTCTGATCCCAAAGACAGGGATGGCTTTGGTATAGATCCATAAATCTAAACATCATATAAACCGACCCTCTGCTGAAAGTGTGTTTACATTTGTCGATTGTCTTTCAAGTATCATTCAACACAGAGTTGATCAACTAAAATCGCCCTGTCTGAAAGGGCTAGAAGTAGTGGCTATCTCCTACTTATCCCGAATACCTACCTATCACCTACTTTACCCAAGTTCCAGATATCACGTAGCCTGCTAGTGGCAGGCTATCGCGCGGCCGTAGCAAGCCATGAGGCGGAACAACGTTTTAACTTTATGGTAAAAATCTGCTTACTACGTTATTGGAAACATTTTAACCACGTTCTAAGAATTTCAAACGTGTGGGGTCTAGGTCGAGAGATCATACTGTCATACTACTCGTATTAAGAATACAGTAAAAATATATGCAAATAAGATAATATCGTTACAATTTTCTTTTTCGCTAAGTTTGTTGTTGTTTTATATTATTGCTTACGGTAGCGAGTGGAAACAGACCCTACTACAAAGGTTCGTAGAAAATACTTAGCAGGGTTCGCTCATACAGGCACTTTTCGGGAAAAAAAGCATCGTGCCACTGGCAAACTCGTGACGTAGCTCGAAGTCCATTTGGAGTCATTTTAGAATCTGAAAGGAAGAATCTCCTTCACTTTTTACTATGTATATAATATTATTTTTTGTTAAATCTTAGTTAATTTCCACGCGCCTATGTTTGTACACATACGAGTCAAATTAAAATCGATAAATTGTTATTTTTTAACAGTAACCATGTGTACAGTAGTGAATGATAGAAAAGAGTCGAATTAAATTATGTAGTTTTTTTTAACAGTAACAATGTGGTATTCAGAAGTGAAAGGTATAAAAAGTTGGGGAGACACGAGGAAGACTTAAGGCGAAGCTTAATGCTAAATCACTATTTTGATTAATCTTTATAACGAATTGGTGTACATTATGAATACAAAAAAATATGCTTTAAATAAATTTAAGGTTTTCCTATCGTTTGACTTGAGTAGAATACAAATAAAAAAATAAATTTCTCAGTAAAAATATAAATGAAACTACTAAAAAAATTATATTTTCAATATAAGTGTATAAACGCGTAGGAAAAAACTTTAAAAAATACTATATTATAGCTAAGATTATTTGTGATAGTTTCTCTTGAATAACTTTTTTGCTTTCTTATAACATTATTTACAAAATAAATAAAAACCAGTTTTGTACTTGAAATCGACCGTTTCTAGACTAAGTTTGCCAAGCAATTTTAATGCCTATTACCTACTATATAAGGTATACTAAGAATATACACATTTTTGGCTTGTGGCTTCCTCTTAGCGCATATCTCTGCACTGAAATGATAAAGGTTTGTACGTACTTTGAATACATCACCAATACATACTTTTGACCGATGTTGAATTTTGCAGCCACTCCAGAACAGATGTTCTGGAGCCCCGAAATACTTGAAAAAAAAACCGTTCACTCAGTGCACAAACGGTTGGCTAGTTTGATAAATTCCCCGGAATGTAATCTTTATAGCACAGGCGTCATGTGGGAATCCTGTCCTTGTGCTACTGGTATTTCGATGGAAGATGGTCGGACGAACTAGTCTCATTTATCCGGTACCGGTGCATAGTCGGGAAACGTGTCAAACACACGCCCAACATTTATACTCGGTTGACATAATTTATCTCATGAGACCTGAATGTTTCTACACTCGTTCTTGAGTTTAACAGTTTGGATGTGGAAATATCATTGGGTATTTTATTTAGTCACTGGTAAATATTTTCCATACTCCTCAAGACCCATGTTCACAACCTCATCTTCTTAAAAAGCATCCCCAAAGATGTCATGGGCCCTGAGGGAAATTATTTTCCTTGGGGCCTTCTGTGTGCAGTTAACGTTAACAAATTCTTGTATCTTTATCCATGTTAAAATTTGGCTTATTTTGGTATAATTATGTTGTATCATAAATAAATTGTAGGTTTTATTCCATGCGATGCCACGATGAAAACAGTTTGGGCTATTTCGGTATGAGTAGGGAAAGGAAATGGGGAAGAGGAAGGTGGGGAAGTACCTGGCTATTCACATATGGTCACCAAATACGGCATAAGACGAGACAATACCCTAAAATAAACCTAGAAACTGTCCTATCAAATCTCTAAAATGAAGTGGGAATTTTAACTACATAAGTGTACAAGTTAGGAGGCTGCTTTGAATGACTGTTCCGGCCTTGTGATCTATGAGGTTTTGGTACAAGGCGCTAATAACCTCGATTCGACTTCATCAATGTGGAACTAACACCGCAAATATTCCTGGGATTTTCCCCTATTATTCCGAACATTAGTTTTAATATAATAATTGGTATAGTAAATGTATTAATATGTTTTATAAATAAATTATTTGCAAATGACGCCACTTGTAGTAGGTACACTCAGAGTAGCTTGACGCCACTTGTATTGCAGTAGGTACATTCAGAGTAGCTTGACGCCACTTGTATTGCAGTAGGTACACTCAGAGTAGCTTGACGCCACTTGTATTGCAGTAGGTACACTCAGAGTAGCTTGACGCCACTTGTATTGCAGTAGGTAAATTCAGAGTAGCTTGACGCCACTTGTATTGCAGTAGGTACACTCAGAGTAGCTTGACGCCACTTGTATTGCAGTAGGTACATTCAAATCTCCCGATGGAAAATGAACCTAAGCTACGTCACGAAACTCTAACCAATCATTACTCTACTCCCTCGATGACCGAACCTTGTATTTATTTTCTACAAACCCTGCCTTTGAATTTGTATTGCCTTAGTAAGTACCTACGTACTAATTTTTTTAATAAAATGAAAAGTATAATTTCAAATGTGAGCAAAATATCACGAATTCAGTGTTATGTAAGACATCACAATTAATAATAGAATATTTAGTAATTAATAATAGAAGAAAATTTTCTGAAATATTTTGTGAAAAACGTTTTCCTTCATATTTCAGGGGTGTGAGTTTGTTAAGTAAACTGTTCTCAATTATAAAAGAGTTATACAAATGAGTGATTCGACCGGACTTCGCCAAAGAATTCATTCCTCTTTTTTCTCACAAAACAACTGAAAAATATGAAAGAATCAATATGATATCTGACATCTACTATGTACCTATGTATTTGGTAAAAAAATTTAAAAGCTCCGCAAACAAAAACCAGCTGACAATAGTTGTCGTTCCAGACTTCTGGACGCCAGAGCTCATCGTTGAAATCGTAAACCAAACCCATATATCTTTCTGACATAGAATATACTTCTCTTACAACTCAGAAGAAGCATTTTATAAATATTAGGTAGAGCAGAGGTTTTTAAAAAAGCAACGAAGTCCGCGTGAAAAATGTAGGTAATTTTCCTGTTTATCGATTTTAACATAAACGTTTTTCTGTTTTCCGCCATATTGCAAGCAACTAACGCCGTTGTGCGGTTTTGAAATGAACGCTGACGACGAAACCTTGACTCTGAGACAATACAGAACAGAGCAGGTCGGTCCGGAATTATTGCCAATAATGGTCACAGGAATTAATTCAAACTTGCGTAATGACGTGGGCAGAAAATAATACTCCTCATTGTTGCGGAATTCTCCCATTGCAAATTATTATATCGCTTTGTTCGCAGTAATAACGTTTTTGTGAATTTCAGTCGTTGTCAAGAACTAAAACACTAGCCGCTTACTTACAATCGCGGTGCAAATATTACGCGGTCGGAATTATGAAAACTTATTTCCATGGCGTAGGTATGTTTGAAACTGCCTTAAACGGGGTGTATACTTAAACGCTGAAAGATCTAATAAGTAAGGTGGTATGTATTTACTGAGCATAGCGAAGTCCTGTATTAACTCCACCGTTTGGCATTTCATCTGTTTGTAAATTTGTTTGTGACGTTCCAGTTCCGGTTCAAGATGGTTGCCGTGTTCAAAACTATATTTTTAACCCGCCAGAGTTCACATGATCGTGGTTCCGACTACGAACTGTCAAATCGTAAATCAATAGTATGGTACCTACAGAACTGAAGAAAGTTTGAAAAGGAATTGTCATTGAGATGATGACATTTCTTTGGACAAAACGAATAATAAGAAACTCCAGTCCTTTTTTAAAAATAATGACCTTTTGACTTAGATATGTCGCTGTATTTTTGTATAATTAAGGTTAGTTTTAATAATTATCAAAAATTTTATTTTTCGAGTCTCCCCAAAACGCACTAAATCTGTGAAGTTTACGTGTGACGTCACCAGTCACAAAAAAACTACGTTTTATTTAAACAGGCACTCATAGACATATGAATATTAGTAGACCTGCCCTAAGTGATAAAAAGCGTATTATCCCCACTCCCCATACCGGTTCCATTGGAGCCGGCTGTGCTCGCGTATGGCCTCAAGTGAAATTTGAAAACGTGACGTCATCATTCTTGTGCGAACTATGGTCGAGGCATCATCGGTTCATTTTACGAAATAACACGGCAAAATGTTGACTTGTACTATGAAAACTTGTAAAAATAGATGTGAAAAAGAGAATAAACCCAATTGTCGTATTACATTCCATATATAAGCATTATTTTACTTTATTTTAAGCATATTCACATCGTATAATATAGATCAGTTTTAGAAACATATAGGTACTATCACATCGAGAAACGTCTGGACGCGAAACACAAAGCTGGTTGGTTGCTGGGAAGTAAATTATGAACATTTATAAAAGTGTCTTAACTAAATACTTAAACGAAATATTCGACTCTGAAAATAGAACCGAATTTTTTTGCCGAATTTGGACTTCGCAAATTTGTTCATAACGTGGCGAGTAATTTGCGCTCCCATGTAAAAATGTCTATTCATTCAAAAGCAGGTTTTACTTTTAAGAAGTAAATGGTGATATTATAATGCGAGATGCCTATTTACTGTCAGATTGATTTATTGACGAATCACAGTCAGCTTCACTCCCTTCGTTCTTCAACAGTTGATTTTACCCCTCGCCATTATCTTCTCGTCTATTAATTCCTATGTCTGTGCAGGCACTGCATTTTGTATGGCGGCGTCGTGACTGGAGACGTTTTTAATTCTTGGGTTTAACCGCTTTTAATATTGAAGAACACTAGGTAAAATGTCAGCGTCTCGTCATTACTGTTATTGTATTACATCAAAGTGCAAAATTACACCCGCACGGCACCTGATTATCAATTTATCAGTATTCCAAAACCTGTATTAATAAGAAAAATTGGTGCGACGCCATCCTAACTAACCAATAAGGAAAATACTCCTTTACCACTAAGGTCAACTGCATTTTGTTGCGGAGATCATTTTGATGCAAGTACAATAGTTTGGTGATCTAGTAAATGTTTTAAACTTTGATTGCACTTTGGCGTGTCGACTGCATATTTTCTTTTTAAATTACAAGATGGTTTCTAGTATTTTTCCTTTGTGGTACCTATTAGAATTATTTTAACCAATAATCATAATAACATATACATAATTATGTAAGCAAAATACAATCAACTAATTAACAACTATCGCAAGATTGTCCGACTGTCCTAACCGAACGTAACCGATTTCCGTCATTTTCCATCCGGATTTTATTTATTGAAGGCTCAAATTATCATTCAATTCGTCAACACTGAAACAACAATAATTAAATCTTTTAAATACAAACGAAACCTGGGTTTCATTGGTTCAACCTCCATACGCTCCATACAAAACCAGAATGAAATGTGGAAATATGAACTGCATGAGTTCTGTGATGTCAGAATCAGCAGATTGAGTTGTGCCAACCAAACGGCGCATGTGATGGTGTTTTAATCATTTTTAAATAATAACGATTTATAAATTCTACGTATAATCAGAATCAGCATTCGTTGATTTATATGAATATATTTAAAGCCATAACATTTTCCTTTGGAGTTACTATTACTAGGTGTTCTGCTTGACAGTAAACTAAGGACGGGTTGTTTCGGAGAATTTGAACAATTCATCAAATTTCAACGTTCATTTACGGGTTCTGTGAAAGTCCTATTCAAATTCTGTTATTATATGATTATAGGCTAGTTGCTTGACAGAACTGAAATAAAAACAGAACTTAAAAATATCTTTCACAGAACTTGAAAATTAGCTTTGAAATTTGAAGAATTGTTCAAGTTCTCCGAAACAACCCGTCCTTACATTCGAGGCGCAAGTTGATATGATTGTGAAGAAAGCCCTTAGAATGTTAGGATTCTTATTCCGTATTGGAAAAGAATTCAATAATATTCAAACACTTAAAATATTGTATTTTTCTTATGTTCGCAATCATCTTGAATTTGCTTCTCCCATATGGAATCCTCAATATAATATTTATGTAAAGCGCATTGAAGCCATCCAAAAAAAAATTGTCAGTCATCTAAATTTTAAGATGAATATTGGTAACCACGGGATTAACAGCTCGATGGAATATTATGGACTAAAGCCATTAAAAACTAGAATAGACTCCGCAGATATAATATATCTCTATAAAATTATCAATGGCCTTATTGATTGTTCGCCCCTTTTGTCTGAGATTAATTTTAGAGTCCCGAGCTTTAGAACTAGAGATAAATCACTTTTTCATCTTCAAAAATGTTCTACTAATCTCAGACAAAACGCTTTTATATTCAGAGCTTGTACCCTATACAATAAATTTTTTAATTATATTGACATATTTTCGTGTAGTTTAGGAACATTTAAAAAAGATACCTTAGCTATTATTAAATAATAATTAATAACATACTGCAAGTTATCATGTTGTTGATATGAACCCTGTCCAGTTACAAGTGATTCATTTTATAAACATCTGTTCAGTTTGGTTGTAGGTATAATACATATATTGGTGATTATTGGTGTTGTGTGAGGATACAATTGATATATTGTAATTTATTTGTGTTCTTATATCCGATGTTATTTTTACTTTATTTAGTACTTTCTGTAAATATTTTTTGCCCACGGGTACTGGACCCTTAGTTTGTTATTATAATTAAATTTTTAAGTGAAAACCTATCATTAGATATTATATGTATCTTTTATAAGTTGATTATTTAGGGCCTGTTCAGACACGGCGATAACCGCGCGATTGATAAAATCGCGCGGTTTGAACCGCAAAAATGTTGACTGTTCAAACATCGGCGGTTAGTTAGCGATTAGCGATCAGTTTCAAGATGGAAGTCGAAGAGGAACTAGCGTGTCTGTGGGTGCTCCAGAAAAAAATAAAGAAAAGAAGGAAAAGGCAGTTTTGGGTGCATCCAATATTAAGGGATCGACTGACACATGGCCAATTCGTAACGCTATATCCCAATTTAAGAATGTTTGAGAGGAGTGTGCTCTCGTTGTGACGTGTTGATCGCGCGGTGCCCGCAACCATAAATATACCACTCTCTAGATCGATATCTTCGGGCTTTTTGTATGTAACGGAATTATACAGTACTTAACCACAGATATACAAGCAGCATACAAGCAGTACCTACCGTGCGGAGCAGAGCAGTAGACAAGGTAGAGGAAACTCAAGGCCATTTTAAAAAAGATGCGACCATAGACAACATAATTGCTCTCAGCCTACTCTATTCATTCACTAGCCCAAAAAAACTATTATAAAAATAAAAATGTCCTTGAAGCAGAAAAATGTCGAAATGTTTTCCAAGGGCAAGGTTCATCTGACTAAGAAAATAAACTTTTACAGTGCATTTCCTTGAGATGAAACTTGTTAATCTGAGAAGAAGAAACCCAAAATGACAAGAAATTTGCAAAAACACTGAAGAAAATTTCCAAAACATGATTGTCCGACAGTATGACGAAGAATTCCGACATTTTTCAGCCTCATGAACTCACGGTTACATATGTTTAAAAATCTTTAATTTCACCAAAACAATAAGATAATACGGGATAACACTAATCAATAACATGAATAAGTTTATTGATATAATAAATAACATTTATACGTTGTGGAGGAAGACATATGCCAAGTATGAAGCATTGTTCAAAAAACCGAACGAATAATCTAAAAACTGTCAATTCACTTTAAACTTGAACTTACGTAGGTAGGTTGAATATATGTTTGTAACTCGCTAACACTATACTGGCTTATATTGTATTTTTATCACGAACAACTTTAACACGCAATATTTTCGACGGAAATGATAGTACTTCGGCAGCAAATGACAACCCGCGTGTATAAATAAACCACACTCATTTTGTTTGAATGATTTGAAACTGTCAAACGGCAAAATTCCGTCATCTCTTTCTGTTACACGAGTCATTATGGTAGAGAGCGAGAGATCAAACAAATCCTTCTTTTCTAACCAATGAGATCTGAGCTTTTAGCCATAT
The DNA here is from genome assembly GCF_061612785.1 of Hesperophylax consimilis. Lineage (NCBI taxonomy): Eukaryota > Metazoa > Arthropoda > Insecta > Trichoptera > Limnephilidae > Hesperophylax > Hesperophylax consimilis. Next base: position 25,359,654 of record NC_142836.1, on the reverse strand, counting down.
TATTCGTTTTCTATAAGAATTTTGAGGTGGGCGTGGCGGTTTCAAATGAGTTTCAAGGCCAAAGCTTAGTTAAATGCCCCTGCCCGCAACGCTACTGAACGCTGAGGAAGATCTCCATAGTAATAAAACCGCGTGGGCGCCGCACGATTCTATTTTCTAGCGATTGAGTGGCGGTAATCGCGAGGTTGGACTAACCGCGCGATTATGTCTGAATGATTATTATACCTATTATAAATACCTGCGTAAATAAGACCCACGCGGTTCCCGCGCGATTCTCAAACCGCGCGGTTCCCGCCGTGTCTGAACTAGCACTTAATAATGTAAAAAATCTGTTGGTTTTCCTAAATAAACAAAACAAAACTATTCGTTATTTGAAATTTAAAAAAAATGTTACTTAGGACGGGTTGTTTCGGAGAATTTGAACAATTCATCAAATTTCAACGTTCATTTTCGGGTTCTGTGAAAGACTTATTCAAGTTCTGTTTTTATATCATTGTAGTCTAGTTGCTTGACAAAACTGAAATAAAAACAGAACTTGAAAAAATCTTTCACAGAACTTGAAAATGAACATTGAAATTTGATGAATTGTTCAGATTCTCCGAAACAACCCGTCCTTAATATATGTATGGATTATAATTAAGCTGGTAGGTATTTAAGTACCTACTCGCAAATTGATTTCAGAGGAAATTTCGTCTTTGATTTTTTAAATAAGTAACATATTCTTTTCACAGAAATAATAGTGTAGATAGTTCCTACGTAAGTAAGGTTTCCTTAGGGGCACCATCTGTAGTAGCGGAGAGTCGTTCACGAACGAGCCGCACAATAATGAAAAGTGAAAAATATTATGGCTTAATATTATATATAATATTCGTAATAGATCAACAAACACTCATTCTGAATACATAAACTATTATACATAGAATGTATAAATCGTCATATAAAAACGAATAAACCACTATCCAATAACACACCGTTTGCCTGGTACGACTGAACCTGCAGTTTCATAACATCCAGTCTACATGAGTAATATATCTATGGTATGGCTGTCGTAGCTATACATCTTCCACATAAGGGTTGCCAATTGGTGGAGAATTCTGCAAATTGCGGAGAATTTCAAAGATTTTCTAAAATTGCGTTTCTTGCGGGGAGAACCTTTTTGTGGGGAAAATGCGGGCATTTCTTAATTATTTATCAAACCATATCAAAAATAATATTTATAATTATTGTGAGAACGCACTATATTTCGTTTTCGTTTGCAGATATTGTTCAAAAAAATCTATTTTTATAGCCTGAACGAAAGAGAAAATGAGATAATAATAAAAAAAACAATGCTGATTTCAATAGAATTTTGTTTAATTTCGGAATTGAAGGAACTTGTGAGAATTTTGAAGGGAATTTGAAAATCTCTTCATCTTTTTTGGGTATTTTAGAACATATGAACTCATTGATTCGTACGAAAATATTGAGTCTGTGAGATTCTGAATTAAGTGACTCCCAATGGCGTCAAATGACGAAGTAACTTCTGCATTCCACCATGACCTCCACCAACTCTCTTTCACAGTAAGAAGCAAAAGAAGATTTCTGGATACCCATCAATATATAAAATAGTATGTGAACCTATGTAAACTACAGAGCAGAAAAACTGTTTTATTTTTCTATGTGAAATTTACAGCTAAACGCAACTATTGTAATTTTTTTACAATTAAGTGGTTTTTTCATAACTCTACAGCTGATTATAGAAATTATGTTACGAGATTTAAAAAAAAAATGTACGCGTATCCAGAAATTGAAGAAGCACTTTCATGGCCGAAGCTTAAAGGTTGTGGGAAAAAAACACTGTGAAGATATTAATGAATGTTATTATTTTATGTTTTTTTACGTAATATTACGTAGGTAATTATAATCATCCTGCTTTAACACCAATTAAAATAATATAGTAAAAATTATAAAGAATACTGCAACAAAACAAAACGTTAAATTATCGTAATAATAATACCTGTAGTAGTTAATGCGAGTGTTTCCTTTACCTTGGCCAAAGCGATCAAATGCCTAGTATCACTACACTACCTGGTTCCTGCATTGCGTAAGAAATATCACAAAAATATAATACGTACCAATGTACATATATAAACACATGGCGTAGGTACTTGCCGCTCTCGTATCGTTGATAATATTTTCGGTTATAGGTGAGTATCTAGTAACTACATTATGTTACAATACAGATTTTTTACGTGAATTTCGCAATAGAGTTCCAACTGCTCCCAACTGTATAAAGCCATGGCGTCGTATTTTCACAAACTATGACCGTTACAAAGGGGTGGAACTTGACGTCAGAGGGGTGGAAGATTTGAAGTTTATTTTTATGATTACGATTATCGTAATAAAAAATATAATTGAATATTTTCTTTCATAATCAAAACCACACAATTCGAAACGTTTCCAACTGTAATTTATTTCTTCATATATATTATATTATAGTAAAAACAGCGAAAATAACCTAATTAAAGGGAGTGGGACGGAAAGGATATGGGAAGATGAAGAATGGCAAATGTTATGTTTTTAAAAAGAAGCAAAAACTCGCGAACAATGGGTTTTAGCATCATAATTTTGAACAATTTATTATGTATGAAATTTCTAAGTCAAGTTAATTTTTGTCAATTCTTAACGTCATTTCCGTCATCAGCAATGAAGCTTTGAAAAATAATTTAACTACAACAAATAAAGTTAGACATCATTTTGTTTTTTCCATACTTTTCAATAACATGTTCGATTATAAATATTTCGATTGAAAGATTGAAACTCGAGCGAAACCGGGTAGTACTAGCAACCACTAGTACTATCACGAATCAGAATTATTTGAAAAAAATGCACGTTTTTTTCAGAGGAAGTTCAGTCGAAGAATCGTGATTAAAAAAACGAATCAGAATTTACAATTTTATTTACTTAGTCAAGTTGCAAGGTCATGTTTCCGGCAAGTGCTCATGTTACCGAACTTCCAAACGATTTGTTACAACATCAACGCTGTAAATAAATACCTTCTTCAGTCATCGGTCAAATCTGATCGAAAAAATGTCAACGGTCATGAAATTAAATCAAGGATTTTCTGAGAGGAAATGATGGGAGATCGAAGTGACCGGATGTTGGGACACTTACCTTTTGGGTTGTACGGTGTCAGCGGAAGACTGAGTTGTCTGAACCCGCGGCTGCTGATGCCCGATTCACTTATTTTGTTTTTGTTATTCACGGACGAAAAAAAAAGTTATTCTACCCCAAAGCCTGCCACCACCAAATAGGCTTCTCCAATAAACCTACAGGTCGAAGGAGTTTTGGGGGGATAGGCAAAAGTTGGATGGTTAGAGACAACTCTCCAATGGCATCGAAATTTTAAGTATTTTCTTTATGTTATTTGGAACTAGCACAAAGCTGTGAAAGATCACTGGATATTATAATTATAGGATTTGTGAAGCTAAACGTATTTATAAAAAAGATATTTTCCTCAGTACCATTGCTATTCAAAAGACGAATAGAAATTTTCATTTAGAATGAACAGTATTAATAAACTTGAAATTTAAAAAATCTGTCAAAAATTTTAACAAACATATATATATATATATATATATATATATATATATATATATATATATATATATATATATATATATATATATTTCAAACACACAATTATTAATTAATTTTGGTATACGTACTTTCTAGCTTGTCTGAATCGTTGCGACAGTCAGTTCCAATTTTTAAAATCAAAGCAAACTTCAGTTCTAGAGATCATTGAACAAGCTGTTACACAGAGACACACCACCGAAATGACTATTTTTATTTACCGCACAAGAGTTCCAATTACCTGGAGCCAATTGGAACTATGGCATTCTCATTTGAGGAAGTTGTGAGGTTGAAGGATGTGGAGGAGGAGAAGTGGAAGGTGTAGGTGAAGGTTAAGGTGAAGTGAAGGTGAAGTTTGTTAACTGGCTTGCTCCACAGATCCTAGACATTTGCATAATATAATATAAGTAAGTATGTAAAATAACTCATCTTACAAAATAATAATACTCGTATATCGCAGAAAAAAATGTGAATTTGCCGAGAGGTCCATTGTAATCATAGAATAAAGCAGAACACAGGAAATGCCATCTGGGGGTGTTTCGTGATCCAAAAGTCTGACCAATCTTTGCTTAAATGTCGTATTGTGCAGAACTGTATTTCACCATCATTATGAAATGGGACGATGAAGGCTTGGCAAATATAAGTGAGCTAGAATCAAAAGGTACTAAAGTCAGTGGCGACATTGGTTTGCATTCAAATCTATATGGAAGGCATTTCTAGTGTTCTTCTTTATTATGTGCTTCTATCCCATTTTATTGTGCTTTTTGTTGTTTGTAATAAAGATATAGAAGTTACAATAGATTATGAGCGGTGCGCCTGTGACGCAAAATCTTGACGAGTTGAAGAAATAAACTCACTGGAAAGGACTTGAATAAGTATAAATATATAATATAACTGAAGAAAAATATAATATTAATAAATCTAAACGAAAGATGAAACAGAACAAGACACAGAAAATTAAAAAAAGTTTTTTTTTCTCTTTTTGGTGTTTCTTTATTCATAAAAATGTAAATGCTTACAGTTTTTTTGTTGTCTACAGCCACCATACTAGGCTCATGCCCGTATTATGGTAGCCATAATTTCTTAGATTGCTATGTTAAGATGTACAGAAATAAGAAAGAGAAAAAAAGAGATAAAAATAAAACATATGAATAGAATGGAATAAAAGAGCAGTTAATTTAATTTAATGACACGAGACATTATTTTAAATATTTCCTTCCCTTTATCAATAGCCAATTCTGAATATTTTTTTATATAAAGATGTTCAGTCTCCGATTTTCTGGTATATATATTGAGTGAATTGAATATCTTGGGAGCAATATAAAACATAAAATCGATCCCAGAATCTTTGTCTTTGATGTGATAATGCCTTTAACCACTCGGCCATTGAGGCATTAACGGTTAAAGCCAGAGATCCTGCGTTCGATTCCCAGATTTTTTCAATTTTTTCTGTGTCTTGTTCTACGTCATGATTCGTTTAGATTTATTTATTTTATTTTCTCTTTCAATTATTAAACTAATATTGATGAATACGACCTTAAAAAGTTACTCAAATAAATTAAATGTTAGCTACATATTTTTAAATGAAAAATAGTGAATTAGACTAATACTGAAAATTTTCCAAAATAATAATGGCATTCAAATAGGGCGTCATATACTCGTACATGCACTGAAAGGATAAACAGATAGAATAGTGTTGTGGGTCTATCCATTCGCCCGAAATAAGCTCAGTTTTTCCTTTCTTTTGCTGCAATTTATCAAACATAGAAAACAGATAAATAATTTCAATGGCTCTAGAACTCTGAAGGTTTCGTGTAAATTACTGGGGACAACTGTTTTTTTTTTTAAATCTGTATAGTTTTATAGATCACACTTCTATGAATCTGTTTCAGAGTTTTCAAGTTTAGAAATCCTTACAGGAAATCTTCTTGGCCTCAAAATATGCCACTTAATATTATTAATATAATTTGCTACTGGTGCTACTTGCTAATTATATCGAGTATGTGAAGTGTCATAATGAGTTGAGTGAATAATAAATGATGAGTCTTTTTTTGTTACATGATTGCGATTTGTTATAAGTATGTTAAAATTAAAACTGTAGTAATATAATTGAATGAGCGTAGCGTCTGTTAGCTCTACCGTTTTAAATTTCGTCTGTGTGTAAATTAGTTTGTCCGTTCCGTTTCAGATTCAAGGTAACGGCTATTTTAATGTTTCTGAACTCTTCGTTATTGGTTTAGACTTTCTTATCTTTAGAATTTTTTATCAATTTTATGGTACCTGCATGAAGAAAGTTTGATAAAATAATTGTTTTTCAGATAGTGATTTCTTTTGACAAAATGTTAAGATTCCTTATTTGAAATTTAAAATAGTTACATAAAATATATGGCTCATAATTAATTAGGTAGGTATTAAGTACCTGCTTATAATTCTTATGATTTCAGATAAAATTTTGGTTTTGATTTGTTAAATGAGAAAAAAAAATTCTCTTTTGGACGCGAGGGCTACAGTTCACGGAACTACTAGTATATTATGTTAGTGTGAGTTAAAGGTTCCATTTTTTTTAACATATATTTATTTGTTTATGTGCTATAAATAAACAGATTCTGAAAATATGTTCTTGGTTTCGACTCCGTAATAGTTAATATCATCGGAAAGCGAAACAACTATAACGTCTTTATGTTCAATAAAATTGCAGAAAATACATAGGTATTATTATTATTATGTTCTGCTAGTTTGCTGCTTATGCACAGCGTTGATTGTTGTTTGACAGCCGTTTCGGACTTTAAAGCCATTATCAAACTAACCACAAAATAATAAATCAACAACTATCACACGTGACAATTCATATTCCTAGTCAAACTCACGTACGAATTTGCTTTAAAAATAATTGAGATGTTACTAACAAAAAAAAAAAAATTTATATTTACATTTATGCACGTCATTGGTTGCTCATCAACACAATTTAGTTAACGATTGATGGTCAAGTTCATAAAAACGTAGCGCACAAATTGTTACGCAGGGAATAGCGATAATATAATAATGAATTAGTAGGAACTTGCGATTGTGTTCTAGGTACAGGCAAATCATTTTCAAGATTGCATGTTTAAACGTATTTGTGAACACCGATAGCGGTTCAAATTGGCTCGAAATAGTTTGGAACAACCGCCCATAGTACCCTATATTTAAAAATATAAAAAAATCTATCAAAAATGATTTTACTGTACCGCCTAGCGAAAGCTGTCACAGTTTTGTAGGCGGAGTGCCCAGTTCAGTACCGACTGCACGCGATCGGTGAACCTGGCCTTGAAGCGTTTTGCAATAGTTCTGCCATGGGAATCGTCGGGCAGGAAGTACCCGTTGTCTTTTTCCTGCCGAAGATTTTCCGCCCCCCACCCATTGGCGCCAAAAGCGCCCCCACTCGCGTCAACAGATCAAATCGAATCAGTCGATTGCCGGCTTGAAATGCGCGGGAACTTTTTATTTGACGTTTTACCGCGATAGCAATCACCTGTTTAAAACGTCTTGATCGTGTTGCGCACCTATGAACAACATACAAGTGATAAATTTTATATAAAGCCCATGGAAGTGTCTACAAAATCAAGAAAAAAAAACTAGATAATTTACTTGGCAAATGCGTTTGTTGTTATATTATACGAGATGTCGTTGTCATTAGCCAGCCCTTAAAAAACGTTGACGAATTTATAATTGGGGTTTTCTGCATTCTTACGACGATTAATGGATTCTTTAGATTGCAATGTTCGTCTTGTAGAAATAAAATGCAATGCTAAATATAAAAATAATTGATAGCAGTTTTTGATTAGGCATACCCAAAAAGTGACTGAAGTGTGAAGCTGAAATCTATTGCATTACTTAATATTAAAGAAATCTCGGGAAAATGGCTCTGGTCCGGCATTGGCGTTGGTGCTGAATGTTTTGTAACACATATATTTTTTTTATTGTGAGTTAATTACAATACAAGATATTCTCTAAAAAGTGCCCGAATTTGTTCAACTCGAAGGTAAAGTAATTGATTGAAGAAAAAAATGGTCAACCTATTTACAGCGGCTATTTGCCAAATCTCGACTGTTTTATTGGGTAAGTTTCTAGTATGTACATAATTTATTTATAATGTTTAAATATTTTCGTGAAAATAAATATTTTCTTAGCCTCCGTTGTATTGTAGAATGAAAACCTTTTTGTCAACATTGAGTAAGATCTTTTTCTCGTTTGTTGTGTTTCAACCATTCATAATTTTCAATTGACAATTTAACACTGTTTCTTTTTTTAATAAGTACAAAGATAGTTTTTTCTTTTTATTAATTTGGCCTTCCCCTTTGAAATCTTCTAACGTTCCCTAACTTCTAACTTTCCCTAACCTAACCTAACAATCGTTTTAACATAAGTTGAAAGAACTGCGAAATTTTTATATTTGAAGGTTATGTTGTTGAAATATTGATTTTTTTAAATATTTTTTATTTTATTTGAAATGGTGTTGAGTGGTGTTAAAAAAAAGAGATCAAATTTTGAAAGGGGAAGAGAAGTGTAGGCTAAACATAAAAATGTAATATCTCAAAAGAGAATTTTTCGCAAAATTGGTCTTAATTGTTATGTCAAAAATATAATTTAAAAATAAATAAAAATGAATTAAAGAGAAAAGATTTTGACAGAAAATTTTAATTAAAATAACAATAATTAACAATTTGCAAGTACAGATTTACAAATATTTGGCAGACGTCGGTTTTAAGATATGTATGTTGCCACGCAAAACAAAGTTAGATTTACATTCGCTAGTTTATTTTACTTAGTTAGTTTATTATGCCGCCTATGGAGAAAAATGAGTAATGCTGATTTATTAAAAATCTCTTCAAAATATTGGCAATCCGGTTAAAAACCGGAAAGCAGGCCGCTTCCTGATAAACTTTTAGTAAATTGAACCCATGTTCATACCTGCGTTTGTCTTAATAATATATAATGAAGAAATTCTGCGAAAATGTTAGGTTAGGTTAGGTTTTAATGAACACATCGTGACAATTAATTGGTATTTTAGTTAAAGTTTATTTTTTCTCAGTAAAATTGTAAATCGACATAAAGTAAGCAAGTCTGACTGTTACACATTAAATGAAATGTAGATGGTGAAACAAAACAGTGTTAGTTTCAGGAAAATTCAGGAATTACAGGAAAAACAAAATACGTAAATATATGAATAAATTCTATAAAAATTTAATCACTAAAGGCAATATTAACGACTCTCAAACGAAAGATGTGAAACAGGAAAGACAGAAAAAGATTCAGTCGCAACTAGGAAGAAAATGACGAGAATGTTGGTAGCTCTCGGTCGTAGACAGTTAAAAATGTAAGTTGATATGGTCGAATTAGCTCAGTGGTCAGAGCACTTCCCCAGTAAGGACGAGGTTCGAGTTCTTTTTCTAGATGCCACTGAATCTTTTTCTGTATGTTCACCGTATTTTCAAGAGTGTTTGTTCTTCCTTCTCGTCTTCGGCTGATTATGCTATTGATTAGTTGTTGTTAATTCCTTGTGGTTAAATACTTGTCTTTGCTCCGCATTTCTTAAGACTTAAAAAGTATTGCAATTGCAATTGGCTTTGATAAATTAAATTGACGCTTCAATGAACGTTGCGACACAAACAATGTTGCAAATTTAATAAACTAGTTTTGATAAATATATCTATTTAAATAAACAAACAAAAAATAACGGTTAAATGCACTTGTAAGTATATTAGGTTAACTATTATCTCATGTTTGATCAACGAAAAATAAATTTTACGTGAAACTTGACGTAGGCATGTAAAAACATGTAATTATTTCAACCAAATAGTTATTTTTGTAATAAAATAAAAATAGGTGCAAAACGTGTCGTATGGAAAAACGTGAAAATCTGGAAAAAGTCATTCGGACAGGCTCCGTATCATAACTTTTAATAATTGGATGAAATACTCGTGGTTACTCTGGTTTTGCAGGGTAGGGCTTTCGTGGTGTCACATTAAAAAAAATCCAGGGAAGTGTGCGTGCTGTGAACTTTTTTCTGTTTATTGGTTGAAAACGGCTTCAGTGGCTGGGTGGTTATGATCTTTTGGCTAAGAATCAATATGTCACGGGTTCAAATCTCGGCGTGCGCACCTAAATTTGATTTGATTAATTTGTGTTTTTTTCACAATTTAATAATTTAAAATAAATAATATTTTAAATTGAGTGGTAGATATTTTCAGTATATTGGCATGAAGAAAAACAATCCTTCAGATTCTAGGTTGCTTGAAATGGTTTTAGCCGTGTTTGATAATCACATCTGAATAGCCAGATACCTCCCCAGCGTCCTTTTCCCCACCTCCTTCAACCTCATAACAAACCCATAGTCACATTCGCTCCAGACGGTTTATAGCAGTTCTACATTACTCAAATGTTCTGTCCTGAAAATGACTTTTCTTTTGTTATTTAAAAAAAAATGTTAATAACAATATATATAGAAGGTATTAGTAGTACAATGTTGTTAAAAAGCTTGTAACTGTAATGTTGTAATACCTGCCTGTATGCAAATGTAGATGGGCACCTACTTTTTTTTAATTGGATTCCGAGGCAAAACTGTTTTTTTTTGTCATGAAGTTGATTATATTATGTATGTAGATATATAACTTTCTGGTAAACAAAATTGCATTAAATTAGGGAATGTCTCTTAACTATCGTATAATATTTTAGTTTAACATTGACACTCAAAAAATTCCTCCGGTAATAGTTAGGTATTTTATTTTAAAGTAGCTGATGTGTACCGGCGTTGATCGGGGTTATGAATGGTTTGAAGTAAAATTTTGAGGTTGTGAATTCTAGTGTACCTAAAAACTGGGTCTATTTTTATGGTGGAAATAATATTATTCTAAGGAATTGAAAAGTTTAATGTCCATTTTTTTGTCTTGATTGTGCCACGTTTTCCTCGGGCGTCCCCGACTTCCACCATTCACTACTTTATACCACATTGTTACTATTAAAAAACTACATTAACTAAACCATGTCTTACAACACATGGTTTATACCCGATCACCAAAAATATTGAGTGAACTTAATATTTACTTAATACTGTACTGATGCTGTCTCTTTATCTAATTATTATGTCAGTAAATAATATGTATTAATATAATTCAGTATAATGTAAGTTAGGTAGGTACCTAAGCTAACTACTGTAAAATGTAGAACAAAAAATATTTATTGAGACTTGTGAAGATTTCTTCTCTCTCGTGGATCTGAATAATAAGTACCTATATATTTTTTAAATTTTTAAAAATATTTAATAATATTATTTTTTCATTTGAAACGGAGTTGCACAAATTAAATATACTAACAATAAGCCAAAAAAACAACTTTTCTGTGTTTTTATTTGTATGTAATTTTTTTCCATTATTCAAAAGAAAACTATAAAATAATTGTTCTTTTTAACAAATCATTATACGGGGTTTTCCAATGAGAGGTGTTATTTTGATATTCAATCGTAAAAGATCAATGGTTTCGTTGCTTGTGTGGCACGTAGCGCCGTCTTTTTGAAAGTAAACGTTGTCCAGTCAACGTTGTCAATACCATCCAATCCCGGCCATAAAAAATCATTAATCATCTCTCGATAGCGCATTCCATTCACCGTAACTGTTGCTCCAGCCTTATTTTCGAAAAAGTAAGGGCCAATGACTCCGCCGGACCATAAACCGCACCAAACAGTCACACGTTGAGGATAGAGAGGCTTTTCAACAATAACTCTTGGGTTTTCCGAGCCCCAGATGCGACAATTTCGCTTGTTGACGAAGCCACCGAGGTGGAAATGGGCCTCATCACTCAAGATGATTTGCATTTGATTCACTTAAGTGAATTTTAATAATTTCAATGCGTTGTTGAAGCGTGTATCGTTCCATTTTTATTAATGGCGTAGTTTTTACTTGTCAAATGTCAAAAATGACAGCTTCGAAATTAACATCTACCGAAATAGCGGGCTATTCAAAATAACACCTCTTATTGGCAAACCCTGTAAATAGTTTTCTTAGGTACCGTTGTTTTATTATTTAAATTCTCGATAAAAAGCTTACGGAGAACACGTTTTTTACAGCATGGTTTTTTACCCTTGAAACACGGTTTTTCAATTTTGGGATATGAACAAAGGATACCCAGAATCTAGAACAAAACAGTAGCTACATAAATATGTGGACGGTAGTTTAAATTATTGCTTAGTTAATTAATAAATTATCCGGACGCTGTAGAAATTTTAGATGACGTATTTAATTTTCAATAACTTTACCGTAAATTTTTTCTGTCGTTATACATATATAATGGACATGATGCTCATTTTTTTATTTACATAATTCAATGCTGTATTTTCATTTATTTTTAAGCACAAGTTCTATGCCAAGATCAGCAAAATTATTGTAAATAATTTATTGCCAACGAAAAGTAATATTCGAATAAAATAATAATAAGAAATCATTTTTAAATTACACAACTGAAAAAGAACTATTTATTTATCGTAAACGGTTGTTTTTCAGTTGTGTAATATTTAAAACATGTTAATTAGTAAGGGCCTTATTAAGGACGGGTTGTTTCGGAGAATTTGAACAATTCATCAAATTTCAACGTTCATTTTTGGGTTCTGTGAAAGACTTATTCAAGTTCTGTTTTTATATCATTGTAGGCTAGTTGCTTGACAAAACTGAAATAAAAACAGAACTTGAAAAAATCTTTCACAGAACTTGAAAATGAACGTTGAAATTTGATGAATTGTTCAGATTCTCCGAAACAACCCGTCCTTAATATAACTGTTTTAGAAATTTCATTCAATAGCACTGGACCCGAAGATATTAGAAGAACGAGATGTGCTATGAGCAGTTCATACTGTGTGGAATTGTTTTGACCAGTGTCGCCGGTTTTGTTCACCAATACTACTGCACACCTTCGCTTACGCTAAGGACGTAGATATCATTTCAGTTGACACTAATACATAGAACAGATTTCTATGCGTACACGTCCCGATAGTATTCAAAGTACCCTAATTAGGTAGTACTCTGCCTACGGTCCGGCGGCCAACATAGCATTATCTCGTTCTTCGAATATCTTTGACTGGACCTATAGTCATGCTATGCCAGTCTTGACATAATTTCGGTAAGTAAATCAAACGATACAAGTGAAAAAAATAGCAGATATTATTATGTACCAAGGTTTGTAAAATACTAACCTATGATCGCCATGTCAGTACATGTTTTATAATTAATTCGTTATCGTTTTGTGGAGGTTTGAATATGCACAAGATATTGATTTAATATTATGGTGTAAAAAATTAATATTTTTTATAACGTGATTGGCTCAATATTATTATAATGTTTTATTTATACATGTTTGGGCACTTTTTATTCTTACCGCGTACCCAAAAATTCATATAACATAATCAGTCTTACTTATAAAGATTCCCTAATAGACTGCTGCCTCGCTTCTATTCGGTGAGGAAGGCCGTACACTGCTCAGGTTAAAATATAGGGTTTTCCAATAAGAGGTGTTATTTTGAATAGCCCGCTATTTCGGTAGATGTTACTTTTGAAGCTGTCATTTTAAATTTATATACATAATAAAATAAAAGAAGTGATAAGTGATAAGAAGTGATGTGTAGTTTGTGGCAAGTGAGTGTTTATGTAAATAAAATTTAATTTATGAACATAATAAAATAACACCTCTTATTGGATTTTTCAGACTGGCACCACTTTGTTCCAATCCTCAAAAACATAGTAATTTTTACATTTCGCGTTTAGTTACTAACTTCACGTATCTTCAGATGACATTGGCGATGTCATGGACCCGGTATGCTTTGAATTGCTTGGAAATTTGGCCAATTCGATTGTGCGTTCCGTATTTGCTTTGGTAAATCGATATTTCGATTTAAAATATTCCTCTGATAGTGCTGCCAATAGGCATTAATAATTTTTGCATTTTCATTGCGCGACCGATCTATATTTGTGAAATCAAATACATTTTTAACAAAGTCCGCGATATTCGTCTTAATACCATAGTAATACGACCCTAATTATGGGGGTCGCGGCTTAAAAATCAGTCGTGAGAATCACAAATTCTATATTATGTTGGTTAGTTTGCATTATTAGTAACCATGTACATTTGTACCTTCTTAGTACTTACCTTCAACATTATTTTTTATCTTAGAACAACATGCTAGCCTCCATTGTCATCCTCCCGTATGGTCTAGTGGCTAGGATAGCTGGCTTTCACCCAGCAGGCTCGGGTTCGATTCCCGGTACGGGAAATACCGTTCGGTATTTTTTAATATTTTTTTTAATCTGTTCTTTTATTTTCTTACATAAATAATATTTTCATGAATAAACCAAATTTATTATTTTAAATTAATTTTTATCTTAAAAAAAAGTGCAAATTTTTTTTTCATAATCGCTGTCAGAATGTTATAGAATATTGACAAAGATTTAGGTAGGTACTTATTTGAGTATGAGTAGAGTTAGATATTTTATTTAGTCATTGAGTAGAGTACACAAACCAATTTTTTTTATTATTCAGGAAACAAAAATAACACGGAGACATTATTTTAATACTTTTGAATTTTCGTAGTTAAATTAGCATTTTTTATTTTAAATTATTATACGTACATGGCTTCTGAAGGTCTCATTCTCAGTATTTTATACCAAATTTCCAGTAAAAATTACCAAACACTTATTTACATATATAAACAAACGTTTACAATTATATCCACATTTTATATTGCATACAAAGAGAGTTATATGACACAACATGTTTCCCCTTTTCCTCAATAATTATAAAAAAATAAATATATAGTGGTTCAAACAATGTTAATGATGATGATTATTTTCAATATTATCTAACGGGTGAGTTTTTATTTTACATATTTTTCAACATTATTTTTAAATAAAAAAAAACATTCTTTAAAAGGAAGTTCTGCTGTATAATTATTGTTACTCGTGACAGCTGTTCCGCCTTCTGAAGGCATCATCAAACTGGGGTGAAGTCACTTACAGACGATATGCCTATTTATATTATTCCGAATAAGGTACTTATAATGAAAAATAAATTGATTGTATTTTTTATTACCTATACCATTATTAATATTATATATCAGCGATATCCGGTTTTGTTTAACGGCCCAATTATTTTGCCAAAACATAAAATAAAAAAAGTGGGTGTGTCAAGCCTACGCAAGACAGAAGTGAAACTTCTTTTGTTAAACCGTATGAACCACAATCAATTACGTATTTCACTCGTATTACACTCACGACGCAGTATACTAACCAAGCAGCTGATGCTTGGCGTGGCGCAGTTCGCTGGTGTCTGAGAGAGAGGAAAGAAGAGAAGAGAGAGAACGTTCGTGAGCGGCTCCCCCACCTCAACAAGCGCATATGGTGAGAGAGGGACAGTGAACGGTGAGCGGTGGTGGGGGTACCCGCATTTTCGTGTCGATCCTGACTCGGTTTTACTCCGTCCATCGAAAATCCATTACGCGCCTAAAGAAGTTTCACTTCAAAAATTATAGTTTTAATGTCGTGTTTTTCCAATAAATTAGAAATAACTTTTTTTATTAAGGAAATATTAGAGTAAAATTAATATGTACACAGTTTGTTTATAATTTTATTTCAAGTGATGTAAGTGTCGCCTTGAAGGCAAACATAATAATATATATGTATATTATGTCTATCTATACTTCTTCTGTGAACAATAGACCTCCCGTCAAAAAAGTATATTTCGAATTTTCTTTCATTTAATAAATCAAAACGAAAATTTCCTCTGAAATTATAAAGTACTTAAATACTTACCAAATGAATAAAAAACAATATATTTTTCGTGACGTGTTTTCAATTTCAAATAAGGAATTATACAATTCTTCCAAAGAAATGTCACTATTTTAATAACAACTTCAGGCAGTTAGGTACCATAATATTGAAAATATGCAAATCGTAAAATCCAAATTAATACGACGATTTCATTTTTAAAAATAGAATCTTCACCGAACGTTAGGAGGTGTTGTTTCAAAGAATTCAGTTCAGTTTCAGTGCCGGCAACCCGGGCGTTTATAAGGTTGGTTCTGTACAGATGTTTTTTTTTCATTACCCTCCTCACTAGACATAGTCTGTTCTGAGGCTGGTTAATTAGAACAATTCATCAAATTTCAATGTTCTATGTAGGGTTCTGTGAAAGTCCTATTCAAGTTATGTTATTATATCGTTAAAGGCCAGTTACTTGACAGAACTTGAAAAATCTTTCACAGAACTTGAAATTAACTAAGAAATTTGAAGAATTGTTCAAATTCTCCCGTTCTTAGTAAAAGATCTTAGAAAGTCTTCTAGTCAAAGTACGGCTTGTTTGAATAATATAGTGGATGCTGTAAAATTTCGAAAACGGAAATGGAAAGCACAAACAAATTTACAGATAGACTATACGCAAGACGGTCAAAATAAAACAGGACTTCATCATGCTCAGTCAATTATACAGAAAATAATTCAAATCATTAATTAAAATCATAATTTAAATCATTAATTAATGTAATAACAAATTTTATTACATTAAATTAAATTCCATTGTTTAATTAATATTATATATTATTCTGAATAAAAAATATTTTACTAATTAAAAATAGGTACTTATTATTTTATTAATTTCAACATTTTATTTTCTTTAACTTGACGTAACACCAGGGGCGTGCCATACCGTCTCAAAATATATCTTGTAAAAAGTTAAATATTTTGCAATTTTATCGAAGCATTGGAAAGTCCTCTGTTCTGGTATTGTGTACATTCGCAGTGAAGCTGTAGGAACACTCTTTCAATACCTGTAAACGATGCAAGGAGTACAAATTAGACATGTTTTGTCTGAAATAATGCTTAGGTTAGGTTGGGTAGTGACGAAAATATCAAATATCGATATTATTATAATTTGTAGGTTTTCAACATGGCTCACACTAAACGAAAGTTTGTGACAACTTTCTCACTTGTGGATAGATAACATCGTATTTTATGTATCCTTTAGTTAGTAAGAGAAGGCACCTTCACTTAAATCATTATCAATAAATTAATCTGTTTTCACTCTTGTCAATATTTTACTCATAATGGAATAATGGAATAAAAATCATCATCTTTTGTTTTGGATTTAAATCGTATCACGAGGTATCCAATAGCATCTATATAAAACCATACACCGATATAAAAGGCGAAGAATTGAATTCAGCCTAACTATTAATTTGTATTTATTACTCTTTTGTCACTAATCTTTTTCTTGTTAGCGCCCAAATCATTTGAAAAGTTTGTTATACAAGATGGCTGCCAGGCAATTTCCCTCACCCTAGATTTGGCTTCAATGTCATTAATTGAAATCTTACTAATAATGCTCTGTCCAGGGATTTTTAGGTTCACGGGTTGTTGACATTTACGTTTTAGTTAAAATGAGAGAATATGACATAATAAATGATTCAGTTTGTTTGATTTGCTGGTTTGTTTGGGCTTTTTAAATTTACATACAAGGTTATGGCGTGTGCCAGTGTGTGTAGTGTGCATTCCGCACACACACTGGCTTGGTTTGTCTGGTAATAACGTCTTAATCCAGCCCATCGTAATCTGTGGGTAATCTGGTTGTTAACTTATTCAGGAGGTTTACAGAGAATGTGATTTATATTGTTAATTCGTTCGGAAAATTTCCTGGTAGATACGCACCGCGTACCTCAGCGGCCAACTCAAATTATACGTGAGAGTGATTCAAATTGCCTGTTTGTTGTCGCCGGGGAGTTAATGTAAACAAAGCACAAAATTATGTATATTTGATCACTTGATTCTGCAAATTTTTATCGTGTTTTAAGCACGTATATTTTAGATGAAGTGACAAAAATGTTTTTGGAACTTTGATCTTATATTTTATGTAATTATAATAGCGAAAAATACTTTAGTACAAATGTTTTATAATGACGTTATTATTGTGTTCCTTTATGTGGAAATACTTTAAATGATATAATTAATGGCTTTGCAAGGTTCTCACACCCATGAAAAGAATTAAACGGTATTTTAAAAAAATAGACAGGGTTTTAATATGTACTGACATTTGAGACAATATAACATAAATAGGGAAAATGCCAGGAAATTCTAACCTATTATTTAAGTTTGCGCCTTCAATAGAAATGTTCTCCTAATGAATACTCGAGAGAGAAAGAAAATGAAATGATTGAAATGGGAATAAAGTTGTCGAGGGAAATTGTGGCGGGAAAAATACCTCAAGAATCCCCAGAAATAAGTTCAGAATGTTTATTTTCAAAGATTTTTTTAGAATGCCCCATATTCTATGGTCCAATGTATTTTCTTGATTTATTATTATTTTTCGTTTGCAGCGTATGCCCCAATAAAAGTAAATATATTACCGAAAGGGGATTGTTTTAAATGCTGCCCCATTGATGATGACACGGATATGAGATTTTTGCTATATACAAGGTAAGAAAAAGTTTATAAAAAAATTAAAAGGAACAATAAAAAAGAATTGCATCGGCCGGGAATCGAACCCGGGCCGCCCGCGTGGCAGGCGAGCATTCTACCACTGAACCACCGATGCTACGACTAGCCTATCAATTATTTCGTATAAAACCCGAGCGTTGTTTATCTCATAATTTATTGCTACTTCAAAATAATTTAACTTTGTGTACTTGCCTCAATATTTGCAAGATGAAATAAAAATATAGGTATTTTGTTTTAGAGAAAATCCTACTGAAGCAGAGCAAATAATTTCATATCGAGAACTGACTAGCAACACAAAGTTGAATTCGTCCCGGCCAACAGTAATCTACCTGCACGGGTTCACAGAGATTGCACCAGGACAGAGCGGGACTGATATAAGAGACGGTATGTTGTATTTATCGTATTATTTTTTTATAAAAAATACCTTTTTATGAAACCCTGAAAAATATTAATTTATTTGGAATTACTGCCCTCTGGCGGCCTTTTTGCATAGTAATTTTTGGAGGCTTTGAATAAATAACACCACTAACAAAGTGTGCTTTTACACAGAGACTTTTGTGTTTATTCCGCAGAATAAATAATCTACCTACTAACAATAATAAAATTTGGCTAATTTACATGGCATATATTTTGTGCACCTCAAAGGCGCTTTAGCTAGAAAAACAAAAATAAACTTTAGGAATTTTTCTTTTAATGTTGGTTTGAATCCATACAAATTTTATATAAATGTAAAATATTGCATTAACACGTAATGATTGCAATAAACTAATACCAAATACTGCAATATGCTTATACTTGAAACATTTAAACATTTGTTAAAAATAAAGTATTATGTAAGTGTATCATGGAGAAAAATTAATATTGCTAATTTATTGAGAATCTCTTCAAATTATTGGTAATCCGGTTATAAACGGGATTGCAGGCCATTTCCTGATAAACTTTCAGTAAATTCCATATATATCGGAACACGTGTTCATGCACCTGCATTTGCTTTGATAATATATCGCACCTCCGGTGCTAAACTGTCACTTATGCAAATAATGTAATTTTTCAGGAGAAGCGTTTGGAAATTCGACATCCTATTATAATGTATAGTTCTTCTTGTCTAAAAAATGAACTGGTAATTATTTAAACTACAACTTTAAACTTCATATCAAAGTAAAAGCAAACGTCTCACAACTTTGTAATAAAAAAATATAAACATTTTAAATTTACAACCCTCCCAGAAGTGACATTATGGCACTAGAAAACAATTTACCAGGCAATTATGTCATAACAATCAAAACACGATATCATACTTTTCTAAAGTTTTATTAATTAAAATATCAAAGCAGTATAACAAACTTTCTTAATTCTACATATAGAACTTTACTATTAATCAGACTTTTTAATCTCAGTCTTCTTATCATTTTACGAACGGTTTTCAGCGACGTTTCATATTAAATCAGTCATTGGTCATGTATGGTTCCTATTTAAATACTATAATTACGCAATTAACAACAGTATCAAACAAATACAATTTCTTTTACTTATTATTATTATTTTAATTAGCATTAATTTTGTACTAATTGGGTACTCTTAAAAAAACAAAAACCTTAAATTTATTGTTACATTCACAGGAAAATCAGGGAGTCTTTAACGATGTGGTTTCAATAAACTTGTTTTCCCTGCAAGTGGAAATGTGAATTTATAGAATGTTAGAAGCACAAAAAATTAAATGAGATCATTATAGAAACCTTCATAGTATCTTGGTATGATATTTGCCTCCACTAATTGCAATAAATCACGCTTTTTGCGTTCTGTAATTGGTATTTTTGAAGTGTATGCTTGCTTGAAGGGAATGTGATCTATTCTTTGGGAGTTGCCTCTACTTCCGCGTAATTTTTTTCCTCTTGGTTGAATTATAGCTTTTGCTTCCTCCCAGTTTTCAGTTTTGTAAGTTGTTCGATATTGGTAATTTTCACAATTCTTTGTGAATTTAATGCATTTAATATAACCAGTTTTGATTACATCTCCGTTTAAATTTTTGCTATATTGAACTTCATGCTTTCCTCAAGTGACTTCAAATCAAAGAAATCATCGTAATTCATTTCTTTTACCACAAATGGTTTACCCGTCTTCTTCGCCCCACGAATCAGGAACATTGTCACAATTGTTAATCGAACGAAAACTTTATACCATAAAACATAAGGGTTGGGGAAACAATGTCACTACGTACACAAGTATCTTTATTATTTCATGTCACAACCAACTTAAGTGTTGTTATTGCTCCAAAATCATAGTCACAATTACCTTAGTGGCGTTGTAGCTCCAGGAGACTGCTATTCGTGCGGGGTGCCGCGCGCAACTAACCAATCAAACGTTGTTTCTCCCAGTGGAGGTTAGATTTGCACCAAAACCATAACGACATAACTACCCTCACGCGGAAATTATACGCACTACACAAACGACGATGACACACCAAGTAAAGAGGTACATTAGTTATTTTTTCTCATACTTAGATCAATTTTGACAAAACTTGCATAAGTGACAGTTTAGCACCGGAGGTGCGATATGTATAATGACGAAATGCGTTCCAACAAGGTGCTAATACATTCTTATTTTACTAAAAGTATCAAGAAACCTATCAATTCAATTTGTTAACCCGTAGGAACCGGCAAGAATATTCAATATAATATTTTTATTCAGGCCAGTATAAAGACATTACCACTATTGATAAAGTGACATTTTGATTTTTGTAAGCGAAAAAATGAATGTATAAATTCGACACTGCAATAATTGTAGTGCTTCGTGACGTGGTGGGCTCAATTCTTCAACCCTGCAATTGCAAGTCTCCGGCTATTAAAGATGGGCCTGCAATCCCGCTAACCGGATAAAAGAGATTCTTCATAAATTAGCAATACTCATTTTTCTACGTGTAGATTCTCTGAGCATTGTCATGATTAAAGATCACCGCTCAGAATCGAAGCGTTTCTGAGCAGTGAAACGACCATTTCTGAAAATACATAATATATATCTACTTTCCAAGCATTCTCTTCCCTACTCTCCCTCCCCACTTCTTTTAGCATCACAACAAAATTGGGGACGACATAGCAGTCTCCCTGCCTCCCGGGATGCTTTTGCCGTATTCACATTTGAGAATCTTACCTCGGGAATCTTTATTGAGAATTCTTCAATAGTAGAATTTGTGGTAGGTACGGACGTAGGTAGGTAGTATGTGCTAATAAAAGCATTAGGTAGACATATTTTTTCCAGGGTCAGAACACAAACAGTTATGACACATATATATTTTTCAGTGTAGCCAGCAAAGACCTTTCAATGAAACTCATTTTCCCGATAAAAGCTTTTACGTTTTTCATTGGTTTCTTATATTATCATTTACCTTACGTTGTCCTATTGCAGGCTTTAAAGAGTAGGAACACTTCGCTATTCTTTATCGTTTTTAAATCCCTCGTAGATACGAGTATATTCAAGATTTTCCCTCGGGAAACTTTCCTTCGTACACGGTTTCCTGTGTAGGAGTGTAGGTACTTGTGCACATGTACAGTGTAGTGCAATTTAGTACAGTGTTCACTACATTATACCTACATTGTAGCTTGTCGTTTAATTAATGGGCTTTATTGCGTTGCGGTGGGCATAGGGCATAAGCTGGCATCTGGGCTAACGGTGGCAGTTAATCGGGAGAATAGAGGAAGTAGGTATGTAAAGCTTTAAATCTCTTGCTAAGGTTAAAAAAATCGTTTTCTTCGATCACAGGTAGTTAGATGAAACCTTAGCTTCTTAAGGGGATGCGATGATAACTTATGGTGATTCCACGGTGCTAAACGATTTAAAATCCTAAAAATTTGAGAATAAGTCAATTTGGAATCGGCTCGCTAACAATAACCCTCCTTTTATTTATTTATTGTTTATTTGCAAAAACAGTATGAACCAGAACATTGCAATATCGATAATT
Source organism: Hesperophylax consimilis (assembly GCF_061612785.1). Classification (NCBI taxonomy): domain Eukaryota; kingdom Metazoa; phylum Arthropoda; class Insecta; order Trichoptera; family Limnephilidae; genus Hesperophylax; species Hesperophylax consimilis. The sequence continues at coordinate 25,337,580 of NC_142836.1, read as the reverse complement.
AACATTTACAAAAAAGTGAATAACAAATAGGTACATTTACAAGTGGGACAAAGAAAAAAGTTTCAAATTTAGATTTACAATTTTAAGTATTGAATAATAATATTTCACGTTTAAATACGTTGTAGGACATGTGGAAAATATCCACATTTCCTGCGAGGCAGTTAATTAACCTAGTGATTCTTCCCAAGGGCATCACCATTGGTAAGTTAGTTCTGCACCTAGGAAGAATCAAAAGCCTGTGTTGGCGGCCTCGCGCGAAATTATCCGGGACATAAAATCCTATTTTAGCCAGAATGTCTGGTATTGATACTAAACCGTTTAGTAGCTTATACGCCATCAGGAGTAATGCAACATCCCTTCTGGAACTAAGGCTGCATATACCCAGCATTCCCGAGATAAATGCTGTTGGAAACAGCCATGGGTAATAACCAAACTCTCTCATGTAGAGGTATCGTAAAAACTTTTTTTGTATCTTCTCGACCATTAGTACATAGACAGTGTCCTCTGGCCCCCATACCTGAGATCCATTCTCGAGAATGCTACGCACTAAGCTAAAGTAAAGCAGCCTTATTACTGCAAGGTTGGTCAAGTCTTTCGAATTGTGTATGACAAAACCCAACATCTTAGTGGCTGATTTACAGATCTTTTCAATATGAGCGTGAAATGTTAAGCGAATGTCGTACACAATTCCCAAGTCCTTGCAAGTCACCATGTGCTTCAGTGACGTATCTTTCATTTTGTAATTAAAATATATGGTCTTGTGTGCCCTTGTAAAGCACATCACTGAACATTTTTGGAAGTTGAACCCAAGTTTGTTATCAATACTCCAGTCAATAATTGCATCGATATCTTCCTGGAGCTTTCTACAGTCTTCTATCGATCTTATTCTCAGAAAGAGTTTGATGTCATCGGCAAAAAGTAGAAAACGGACGAATTTAATCTTTCCCTGAATATTGTTTATAAAAATTAAAAACAATAGGGGTCCTAAATTGGATCCCTGCGGCACACCAGAATTTGTAGGATATGCATTAGAGTTGAACTCACCATAGGACACGAATTGTTCTCTTTCACTCAAATAGTTACAAAAGAGTTTCAATAAGTTTTCCGAAAAACCAATTTCTTCGAGCCTATTTAGAAGCACTAAGTGATCAACTCTATCGAAAGCCTTTGCAAAGTCATGGTAAGATGCGTCAACTTGCTCGTTGTTATCGAGTGCTCTCGACAAGTAATCTGTAAATACCATTAAATTTGTAGTGGTTGATCGGCCATGTCTAAATCCATGTTGTTGTTCGATCAAGAATGGTTCAACTTTGGTATAAACATATTTATGGATAATTATTTCCAATAGTTTAGCAGGTGCGGAGAGAATCGCTATAGGACGGTAGTTGGTTGTTTGATACTTGTCGCCATCTTTGTGTAAAGGGGTGACTTTCGACAGCTTCCATAATTTAGGAAAAATTCCGTTTTTAACCGTAAGATTAAATATATATAGAAGTGGCTTTCATAATGGTTCAGAACATCCCTTAATAATAAAGGGTGGAATGAAATCAGGACCATACGATGTTTTTGGTTTCAATTTCTTTACTGCTAAAACAAAATCTACAATATCAACGCTATGAATAGATATATTTTGAGCTTTTTTTGATTCAGTCTGTCTTGGAACATAAGATTCAAAATCAACTTTTTTTGAATTATATACGGATTGAAAATACTTTGCGAAGGCTTCCGGTATGTCGGATCCTTTGTGTGTGCTATCATTTAGATTGACATGACTTAAGAAACCTCTGTCACGTTTCTTGTCAGAAATATATTTCCAGAATGATTTCGGATCGTTTTTCACGTTATTCTCTACCTCCGAAATATAATTTTTGTGGGCTATTGAAATATTGCGTTTAATTCTAGTACGATAAGTTTTAAATAACTCGTGTTCACTTTCCAAACCTGATTGTCTCCACCGCCGGTGATGTATGCGCTTCATCTTTATGTCCCCAATAATTTCGCGCGAAAACCATTTAGGATAGTTTTCTTTTCGATGCCTTTTTTTTCTTGGGAAGCATTCATCTAAATACGCGAATAGGATATCGTAAAAACATTTAACTGCCTCGTCAACATCGGAAATCTCCAAGATAGCCTGCCAATTGTGGTCACGCAGTTGGCTGTACAGCTTCTCAAAGTCTCCCTTGTAGAAATTCCAACCACGGAAGTTATTTTCTGATAGTATATGATGATTTTTTAACGGTTTATCATGTTTAAGGTTAATTTCTGACAAAGTGTGGGATGATGGTTGTCTTCTGGAACAAGACAGAAATCAGATTTTTCTATGACCATATTAAAATTACCTAGCACTAGATCCAAAGTACGACCACTTGAGTTCAGAACTATATTAAATTGTTTCAGCTGAAATAGTTCCATAACATACGAGAGTTCGGTTTTCACAGCACGTGGATTTTGTGAAGAATTGATATTAAAATCACCAATCACTAAAATTTTCTTGCGAACAAGGTAGTTTAAATTACTAATTAGCATTTCGAAAAAAGTCGTGTAAACACTTGTTTTGGAACTGGGTGGTATATAAACCGCACAAATAAACAAACAAACGTCGTGAATAGTGACCTTGACCCATAAATTTTCATCGCCCGTTTCTAGTTGTGAAAAACGTTCTGTCTTCATGTTTTCTTCATTCAGTAATGCCATCAGTAGTATATTATATATTATATTTTGTAGATGGTGATAAGGTTTTAATTCCGCATAACTTTCCACCTAACATTCCCGCTGTCAATTTCACACACTCCTGACTAAAATGAAAAATCATAATATAATAATAATATAATCTTTTCATTTTTTTTACTACACACGGAAAAAATTTAGTATTATTGATTTTTAAAAATCCTGTGAAAAACGGGATAGTATGCTGTTTCTTAATAAACTTTTAGTACATTCATAATATATCTGAAAACGTGTACATGCACCTGCGTTTTTCCTGATGACCATGACGAAACGCAAAAACATCAGAATATTTATGAACCTTCCGACATCGCCATAACGCATTCGTGTTTACTTATACTTTATTAGGGAACCTGTCAATTAATTCTTTAAAGGCCTGCAGTCCCATTTTTAACAGGTATACGAAAAATTTGAAGATATTCTTAATAAATTAGCAATACTTTATGTCAGTAAGTTTTCTGTGTTAGCTACACGGCATTAGAATAAACCGCTGAGGCAAGCACTACATAAACGGGAAGGTCATGACCAATATCACGAATTGCCATCAATCAATGATTTCACGACCAACCGGTTAGAGCGGTGGACTTTTAAAAGAAATATTTACTTATTGTGTTGCGGGTTCGATCTTCTACTAGTTTAGTCCTTCTTCCTTCTTCATTTCACTAGCCACATTTTCGCTTATAATGACGGAAGTGGGTGGTTTTTTGAAATACTGAGATTATCTGTTACCCGGGAATGCTCTATTTCTAAATTACAAAAAAAAAATTCTAGGTAATTTCCACATTATTTTAAGGATTTTTAATACCTAATTGAACGGTTCATCCGCCAGATTCTTTCAAAGATGTATCTACGACTCCATTAGGAAAATGTATTATTTTTTATAATTCCTCTGACCCTCGATTTTATCCCTTCTTCGCCCGCTTGAGGCCACCATCGCCTCCTGGATCTCATTAACGCCCCCAGAGGGACGGTACCGCCCACGTTGGGAGAATCACATATTAATCACACAGAGTAACGTAGAATAAATGTTTCTTTCTTATTATACTGGGTCATTGGATACAAAATCATATCGCATTTTACATAATATGACTGTATGCAAGTACGATCATAATTGATATATATATATTATACTTTGATTTACTTTACCATTTCCTACTATTATTTGAATTCGATATTAATTACGGCGTTGGTATTTTGCCATTACTTATATTAGGTTGTTTTTTTTTCTATTTGTTTTATAATACATATCAGTATATTATATATATTTATTTTCTATTTACCTGACGAGTAAATTATTTTACTGTTTTCAGTCTTACTGGTATTGCAACAAACATAAATAATTAAATACATATATGAATGTACAATGTACATACTTACTTTATACTTGAAACTTTTCTTTATTTACAATATTATTTTATTTGGATTTTATGTTAATCTTAGTATTAGCATTTGATTTTTATCTTTTTTGTATTTAGTTATGCTATTATCCATATGTTACACTTACGTACATAAACTGTCAATTTACTCTGTAAAAGCCCGATAGGGTGTTAATGAATAATTAATAAATAAATAATAGAAAAAAAATATATCCTCATAATTGTTTTTTTTTTAATAATCCTCTTTTGGTATAAAATTATTGGTAATCGGAAAAAAATAACACAAATCTCCGCACACCCCAATATGTGGTATTCGTAATAAAATGATTGTTTTGTTTCAGCCTACCTGTCCACAGGGGATTACAACGTTATTCTGGTCGATTGGGGCGCTCTCATTGCATTGCCATGGTATGTTTTTTATTTCATTTATTTACATCCTCCAAGCTCTTTACCGATCTACCACACTTATTTATATTATAGTATTTCTGGTCGATTGGGGCGCTCTCATTGCATTGCCATGGTATGTTTTTTTATTTCATTTATTTACATCCTCCAAGCTCTTTACCGATCTACCACACTTATTTATATTATAGTATTTCTGGTCGATTGGGGCGCTCTCATTGCATTGCCATGGTATGTTTTTTTATTTCATTTATTTACATCCTCCAAGCTCTTTACCGATCTACCACACTTATTTATATTATAGTATTTCTGGTCGATTGGGGCGCTCTCATTGCATTGCCATGGTATGTTTTTTTATTTCATTTATTTACATCCTCCAAGCTCTTTACCGATCTACCACACTTATTTATATTATAGTATTTCTGGTCGATTGGGGCGCTCTCATTGCATTGCCATGGTATGTTTTTTTATTTCATTTATTTACATCCTCCAAGCTCTTTACCGATCTACCACACTCATTTATATTATACTCCTATACGGGCTTTATATTATATATAATTTAGTGGATCAGTAATCATGAAGTAAAATTTTCTTTCAAAATTATATTTGAAGCCATTAGAACCCATGCAGAAGACTACTGACATACTGACCATAATGCTGACATTAATTACTATTATTATTGAAGTGTATTATTTTAGCATTCTTGTAACTACATATATTCCGTGCAGATCTACAATTTCGGCGAAACTATTGCCAACTAAATGCAATCTAGGTATAAAAGAGTATAATATGTAAATGACCAAGTCCTGATATTATTGTATCAAATAAAAATAATTTTGGATCGAGTAGTTCTAGTTGATATCTTGGAGGTGATTAGGCTCAGTAAATCAGGGTTGTCTATAATACCATTAATAATTTTAAAAACATAATTCAAGTCTGAGAGTTAAAATAATTTTACTTCTCTCATCAAATGGTTGTAATATCTAGTTTCCCTAGAAGTTTAATTTAATTATGCTCTACTATTTACATTGTCTTTAAAAGTCAAAATACACAATGTCGCAAACAGATAGGTGTTTATTTAATTGTTGACTCATTTGAAGAACCACGGAAGAATCTATGTTCAATGTAGAAAAATCTAGAATTTTTGTTGACTTATTCATTTTGTTTGTATGTTTATTTTTTCAATGTGAAACACATTCATTTGTCTAATACTACATAATTATAATACAGCGCTTATTACGTGTTAAGTTGTTGATTTGCAAAATCAGTTATATCTTTATCAACGCATTTCACCAAAGTGCAGGATTATGGTTTTGAAAGTATGAATAATAATTATTATTCGTGATGTTTCCGCAGTTCAATTGGATATCAGATTCCCCGGCTCACTTCTGATATAAATGGTGGGAAACAATCATGAATAAGAATTATTATTATTCATGATTGATTGCGTGGTTCAATTGGATATCAGTCAGATTACCCGGCTCACTTCAGATACAATTGGTGAGAAACAATCACGAATATTAATATTTATTATTCATGATTGTTTGCTCTGTTCAATTGGATATCAGATTCCCCAGCTCACTTCAGATACAAATGGTGGGAATTTTATTGCTGAGTTTATATTTGTTGCTTTTATGATTTTGTTGATTCTGTTAACTCTTATTACAATGGATTTTATAAACAGTAGCGTCTCCGGGGTAATGGAATGTCGTAACGCATGATCGGTGTGTTTGCTAGTGTTAAAATCAAAAATGCACAACGACTCCTTACAATAATCAGTTTCATTAGTCATTACATTACATATTACAACTTTACAACAGAGGCTTAGGTATTCTGAAATTATTTTGAAACTTCTCGAACTCAGTTTACCCTCCCCTCCCCCGCCACTTTGCTTCTGTTCTGATATTTCACATAAGCGCCATCTATCGGGAGTGCTGGGAAATAACAGCGCCATAAAACCAATTTACTCATTTCCTCCGGGAGTGAACAGCGATTTAATTTACACCCGTGACATGAAATATTATCAATTCACATTGCAATCGATACAATCATTCAACTTTGATACATTTAAAATTCATAAATATAAATTTCATAAATTCAAATTCGTACATCAAAACTTCATTAAATCTAAATTCATTCATTATATTTTCTTCCTTCAAATATCATGAAATCAAATTTCATTATTTCCAATTTAAATATTTCAATCTTTCAAATTGTATGCGTTTAAATTTCACACATTCAAAAATAAAACTTCAAAATTTTATTCAGAATGCACGCAATTAATTTCAAACGGTTAACTTTCATACATTCAAACTTCGCACATTCAAATTTCATAACAACATTCAAATTTCATGTACTGAGTCTGCGAGCTAAATTGCACAGCACTCATTAAAAGCTAAAAATAGTGATTCCTAAAGCTTGCGATGCCCTACTTTATTTTCTTTCTTTCATTTTTCCACCGGAAGAAAGGAGAAAAATTTTCATCCCCATAGCCTAGGGAAGAACGCAAACTTTCATCCCTTAGTTCCGTGCATTTATAATAAAATTATATAGGTATACTGCTTTTCACGTTCAAACCGCGAAACTTTAGGGGAATATTCATAACAATCTGAGGAAAATAAATGTTAATTTCATTAAAGCGCAAATAAACGAAAGCCTAATTTTCTTATTTGCGTCCGGATGACAAAAAGTTGTTTTAAAAGTTGGTACTTTTGTATTCCATGTTATTCCAAGAATTTTTGTTACCTACCCCCACCTCTCAATTTTTATACGAATTCGTGATAATTCGACTCGCATAGCCATAGTTATAAAGACTCTTACAATGTAATAAAGCATTAATATCATCACATCCCAAAATATTGCGGTTTGAGTGTGAAACACGGTTTATAATCACTAAGGGCCGGTAAAAGTGAACGCTCATTGCTCATAACAATACAATTTAGAAGGATCGGAGAAAATGAAAACATATACTCTGAAATTGTGGAAAACTTTTTTAGTTAGATTTTTATACGAATGATACTGAATAAGAATCGAAAACTGATTTCGCCATTTTACATAAGACCTTTCGACTTCTAGGCCCCAGACAGGCCGGAGAAATCGATTAGCTCAAGACCAGGCACACTAAGGTTCTTTGTGTAGAAGCCAACAACACTAATGCAGCAAATAAATCACCAATTACTCGCGCGATCACGACATGTACCCACTACGAAAAATTACTATATGTTTCATGGTTCTTTGCTAACATACAAATAAAAAAGTAATTTATAATTTTAAAAATATGACATCAATTATTATGTAAATTATTACTTGAACTGAAATATGTCATGAAAAACCAAAACAAATTTCAAAAATATGAACCCAAAATCAACTTTAGAAGAAATCATGTATTTTATACCCCACAAACCAATACCAAACTAATGCAAGCTCACAGTGGCTTTATTGGACCTATCACTTTTAATCTATTACCAAAAAACATTCAAGTAACAACTAAACTAGCGCAATACCAAAAAGAATTAAATTTGTGGCTGTACAATGCAAATGTTGAAGCATTATTGATTTAATTTTTACTTTTTCTCTTTTTCTATTTGTTTCTGTATATTTATTATTATTTTATTTTGTGTTCTTTTACTTCATATATATTATCTTACAATTTTTATTTTTACTTTGATTTATTTTTAATATGCACCTCTTGCACAATCTTTTAGACCAACTTTAATTATAATCATACCGTTTTTCTTTATTATGTTTACTGTTTATTTTTAGGTACAAAAATCTAATGTATAAACTTATATTACCCACGCACAGGCTGCACCTTAGTGGGTTCCCTTTTCTATTATTATAAAACTTGTAATGTCAAATATATAAATTGGGAAAAAATAAAGGAAATAAAAAAATTTTAAAAACTCAATTTTTCATTCAACTTTTATTAACATTACAATTCGTGAGTATTGTATTGAACATTTCTATTTATCTCTCCACACACACTTTCCTCCTTATTAATTATTTTTTATTAGATATTATTACGCATATATTCATTAGTTAAAATTATGAAAGATTAATTAGGCCAAATTACAAAGATATTGTATGGACATACATAATAGGTACTCTATGTACAATTTAATGTACCTTATCACTTGTAACATAATTTACGGTGTATGTCTAAATAAACAAATAAAAGACAGAAATGTTGATATACTTAATCATGTACGGTCATACTTGATATGTGTATTATACTTTGATTTACTTTATCATTTCAAGTACTATTATTGAAATTCGATATAAATTACGGCGTTGGTATTTTCCATTACTTATTAGTTTTTTTTTCTGTAGATACAACAGACATTATTTTTCTCCTTTTTTAAACATTTGTTTTATAATACATATCAGTATATTATATATATTTATGTTTTATTTACCTTACGAGTAAATTATTTTCCTGTTTTCAGTCTTACTGGTGTGCAACCAACACGAATACTTATATGGATATACGAATGTACAATGTATAACTTACTTTATATTTTGCTTTATTTACAATATTAAGTGTTATTATTTGGATTTGATGTTAATCTTAGTATTAGCATTTAATTTTAATTTTTTTGTATATAGTTATGATATTATCCATGTATTATGTTACACTTACATACATAAATTGTCAATTTCCTCCGATAGGGCGTTAATGAATAATAAATAAATAAATAAATTTCTCCAAGTAAGGAAAAATTGTGTTCGTTCGAAATTCATTCCGAAATATGATATTGGTTTTTTTCAGGTATATATCGGCGGTACGCAATACGATCCACGCCGGCACCGTTCTGGCCCGCTTCGTGTCTTGGTTGGACACCCGCGGCGTGCGGCCTCGCACGCTGCACGTGGTGGGCTTCTCTCTGGGCGCGGAGGCCGCAGGTCTGGCCGGCAAGGAGCTGGCCACCAGGGGCTTGCGTATCGGCAGGATCACAGGTAAGGATTACAGATGCCTTTATTCTTTATACCTCAACCTTCATCATAAATATTGTAAATTTCCATAATCTTCCCTTCCTTACACCATTCAGCTTCTCAATATTCCCCGAATGAATATGTTAATTCGCTCAATAATCGGTTGGCGATTCTTGAGCGAAATCACATGAAATCGTATGAAATCACTTCGACAGGTTTGCAAAATAAATAATGAATAACTGCTTAAAAGACGCCGTTTTTAATAAACTGAATAATAATCCATTTACCGGAATCAGAAGCATTTACATCTGGGAGGGATCCCTGAGGTCAAAAACACTGAGTAATATAATCAAATTGCACAGCAAAATAACAAAACTTGACACCTAAACATTCAACGCATTCTGTACTTCGCTGTACACATCGGGACTGTGGGTAGATTACACTCCATCCCATGGCATGAGCTAAAAGTCGCTTACAACAATGCATATCGCCAACTATTTCGCCTACCGAGACACTGCAGCGCTACGGAAATGTTCCTGGAGGGACGATTGCACTCTTTCAGAACACTTCTCCGCCATAGTATGGCGCAGACTACACCAATCAAATAATACAATAATAACTGCCATGGTTGTTCCCCTGTCGAGTCCCCCTGATGGCCCTGGAGACGGTAAAATATCCTTCATAAACGGCTGCTTGCATACATTTTTAACTTATTTTCCCCATTTTTCATTTACGTATTTTATTCTTTATTTTACTGTTCTTAAACATAAAAATATTTTGTTATTATGTCTAATTTATTTCTATTATCATTGTCTGATTTCTTTTATGTTATTTCACAATATGGAATGTATTGAATTTCACTACCCTTGCATACATTCCGAAAAAAAAACGATTATTATTATTATTCCACATACCAAATTAGCAATCTTGAAACGCAGAATGCATCGAAAAATGTTTGGACTATAAAATGAAGGAAATTTAGTTCATTGTTAAAATTAACAATGAAATAGATCAGCGTTTCCCAACCGCACGAGGATTTTCGGAAGAGTTTCGGGCACTACAGGTAATGAGCCACTTACAAGCTTCGTTCACTAACGGCCTGCACAGCGCACGTGAGAGATTCACAACCAGCATGTAAAAAAACAAGCATTCGAAAAGCTAAATAAAGTGCACGAAATCAATAAATTGTCTTTCGTACAATATATATATATATATATTATTACTATATATTATTATATATTACTTGCTAGTTGTGAACGACTCATTCGCTACTCATGGTGTTTGGAAAAAGCTACTGTTGCACGCATACAAAGCAGTGTAAGTATTATGCGGCAGTGAAGTTCGGTATAGTGACAACTTGAATTATTATCACGGCGTAGATTTATTACGTCTGTACACGGCTGGCGTAAGCACGGTTTAAGCACGGTTTTGGAGGAAATAATTTCGTGTTTTAGTGAATAATCACGGTTCTTGAGGAAATAATTTTCTCCAAGGGCATAACTATGACAATTATAATCAATAATTCTTTTTGAACTTAGAATTGTTTTTTATCACAAAAGTCGCTAGAATGTTATTCATAAAAGATAAATCATGCTTAAATGGTTTCTTTACAGAGCTCGCAAGAATTTAATTTTTCAAAGATAATTTAAAAGAACACTATTTATTTCACTCAAAACACGGGAATTGTTTCTTTTCAAAGTTAGTACATTTTTATAGATATGAGTATATAAGTCAGTTCGAATCTGGTCCGCGAAGCAATACTCAAATATTAACCATCCCGCTGGACTAAAAAGGTTGGGAAATTCTGAACTAATTGTACATGATACCATCGTAAGATTCTGTAGGTCACATAGACTACCATGTGCTGGTGAAGTTGGGACCATTTATTCGATAACCAACATCTCTGGTGTAGGTCACCCCAAGTGGTTCGCTACGTTTGGTGACACCAGCTGGAGGTTGAGGGAGACCCATTGACCTCTCTAGACGGACTCTCGACCCATCGCCTTGCACCGCAATGCGAGTATTCATACGTCCGTCACTGGACACACTGACCCCCCCCCAGATTTCTACCCATTCCTCGTACCTTTTTCGTTGTCAGAGCTTCCCCCCCTTCATTTTCCTTTAAAAGACCCTCCACACAGCATCTCCAGAGATAACTCCACAATGTGACCTGAAGTCAAACCGAGGAAGAGGTGGACTGGACTGGACTGAGTGGAAGATGTTTGGATCAGGATGTGAAGGACAACATCTATTTGGGGTTATGATTTTTAACCATGTGTATCAGCAGAATCATGGATCAGCCATGTGACCACAATCATAAAGGTTCCCTTACTTAAATAATTTAAAAAAAAACAAAATCCCACGATGACATCAAATCATACAATTTTTAACATCAAATTCTACAAAATTTTTCATGACATTCATTTCGCGTGCTTGCGAGTACCTTAATATTCCTCTTATTTATGACGACACAATATTTAAATTGACTGTTCAACATAAAAGTAGAAGGTCCTCCAAGGGAATTATAATAATTTGGTTAATTAGTTGCTAGTTAAAACTAACTATCAAAATACCTTTTTCCAAATTGGATACACCCACTGATACACCTAATATGTTTCTGAATATAGCCACATTAGCTTTGTATAAATTATTTTAATTAATTCGTTAGAATTAATGATTGGAGGTGTTCTTTGATGTTCGGAAACGAAATAAATCTACAGTATTATGTTTACAACAATATTTATTAATAATCTAATATAAATAACCTTCTACTTAAATTAAGTACGTAATTCACTTCAGCCAATAGTCGACGAAGCACGACCCAATCTTCGATCAAATATTTACACCAATTGAACCATTCATAAACGGTGCCTAATGATTAATTATGAATTGGCCAAAACTTGATGAAATGAAATGAAGTCATAGAGAAGTTATAGGTTCAACGTTTCAGAAATTATTTATAATCATTCAGGTACTTCACATCAATAATTTTAATTCCCAATCCTTTACTCACTTTAGTTTACTATGCCAAGGTACATTCTTATGTATTACCTATCCTATCTCTGCTGTATCTGGGCTTTGCCTCGAATAAACTGTTAGTTGACATGTAGGCTGCATGCTCTCAAAAATCTTCTTGGTCTTCCATGGGATATTAATGTCAGGGACATCTAGTCAGTTTCCTGTATCCTTCTAATCACAATGCTTCCCAAAATGAAATCACAAGCACCATCCTACAAATTACTCAACAATCAATCGACACTCAACTTCAAGCCATCCACAACCAAAGCACTGGAAATAATAATAAAATCCTATAATGCACACTACTAATAAAAATTAAAAATAATGTTATAAAATTTCAAAATGAAAAAAAAACTTTTCTCTCTCCTTTTTTTTCCCGAGTATTTGAAATCATCCTGAAAATTCCTACCTTAAGTACGTCCTTGGGTGTGTGTGTTTTTTGATTTTTTTTTGTTTTTCATGTTGATTTTCCTAGCACGTGAAACTTATACTTTTTATTTACGTAAAATAGTATTACCTCCCACTTATGCATTGTAAATTCCTTCCGTCCTAATGAGTGATTGCTCCATAGCAAGAAATAAAAATAATTTTAAATAATAAAAAGTTGAATTAAATTTTTCCTATACATGAAATTACGTTAAATAAATGTAATGCATAATATACAAAATTAGTTATTTACTACAATTTCATTGCGTTTTGATTCAAATTCCCTGCGAATTCTCCAATTTGGAACGTGACATTTCGTCTTGTTGACCTTTTTCTGAAGGTAAATGTCACGTAAATATAACTCCCGTTCCTCAACCTTTGAAAACGTATAGGTACATAAGGTATTCATTAAAATTCTAGTAGGTACGGGTTGTACATTACGTTGTATGAGATGTATTAGGTTCATATCGCGGAGGTTTCGAATACCTACCTGTACCAGCTTTTGAAAATTTCAGCATGGTAAAAATCCCATCATTTCCAGGCATGTTGATTCTACGAGTATGTAATATATAAAAAACACTTTTATTTTACCAAAAAAATTAAGTCAACATTTATTATCATTTTTAATATGCACACGAATCGTTAGTTAAAGTCTTTCCGATACATGCTCATACACCCTAGAAAAATGAAAAGATAAACTTTTAACTTTTTTTTTATAACACGTGTTCATTCACCCGCATTTGCCTTGATAATATATCGGAACACATGTTCATTCCCCCGCATTTACCTTGATAATATACAATGACGACATGGGGAAATATTGGAATACATTTATATTTTACAAAAAGTTTATTAGCAAACCTATCAATTCTTTCGTTAAAAGCCTGCAATACCGTTTTTAACTAGATTACGAATAATTTAAATAGATTTTTAATAAATTACTATTACTTAATCAATATTAGTAACTTTTCTCCGTATAATAAACACTTTTCTTAATAATATTGGAGACATTTTGCACCCTTGACTCCTGAACACAAAGGAACACAGCAGTCGCACACAACTAGGTACTACGTTGTTTTTATTCTCGGGTTGTTTTAGTCGAGAACAATATCAAAAGCTCCTATTTATTTATAATGATTTATAATTCTAACATGCAAGACATTATTTACTGCGCTTGGGTAGTTTTTTCTCGGTAGACGGACGACCGTGCTTTTGTGTGATTTCATATCACGCCAATTTTCCACAAATCCTCATTATTACATTAAATGATTCACAACTAGATTCTATTCTCTATGTTTACACCTACAACATACAAATTCACATGCATATGTCATACATTTTCCGATAGCGATAAAATTTTTAAATAATAGTTTTATCGATGATCGTGTGGGACGCAATTACAAAAATAATTTTCTCTCTCATAACTCCACCACAACTCCGATAGCCTAATAATAAGAAACCTCTGTAGACACCACAAAAACATGTTTAACCAAAGAAACGCTGGTCTGGTGGACCAACGCTGCTGCTGAAAGTTAAATAGAGTTAAAAGGGAAAACAGCGTTAACTTAGATCAACACTAGACACTGGACCCGCGAAATAATGTTGCAACTGCAAAAAAGAACACCTCTGTAATGACAGAACATTGTAACTTAAAATACGACATTCTGACAGAACATTCCCACAAATATGCTGTTTTGCAATTACAACACAGCGCCATTACCTTGCGGGAGAAGGGATGTTTGAATTATAGCATATTGACCTTACACATCGGCAGCTTTTTTATTTTATTTGGTTTTACGCCCAACTGGGCTTTTACATTGATTTTAAGAACAGAATATACCTAATGAGATATCTAATACTATACACAAAGTTTTTAAAGAATGAAATAACGTTAAACTGAATACGAAACAACGTAAGTAAAACATGTAACAGTAACATAAAATAATATGGAAACAATACTACAAATAAGACAAATCACTAATACTACATTACCACCGCTGCTATAATTTGTAGGATTCAACAAAGCGCTGGTATAGATTACATTATAAATTGAGTCAGTAAATATGTCAAAAGTACCCCAAACGTGTTGCCCAGATCATACATCCAATTGATTAGTGGATGTGTCGGATAGTTGGTTGTGGATGTATTGCAGAAGAATTTTGTCCCGTGTTCCTAGTCGGCACACGGAATTTAATAGTGGCAACGATGGCAGGGCTGTCAATTAAGTTCTCAGACAGTGTTATAAGATGCCATTGATTCATCAAACTGACATAATGAATGTTTTAAATTGGAATTTTGAGCTTAAAATTTACCTACCTAAGAAATTTGTGCTGAACTCTTTATATATTGAATGAAGAGTGAACTTTATAAAAAGGGGACCAAATAGGTAAATTATATTCCACTTGACTTCTAACTAATGAAATATAGGGGGTTCTCATACAATCTAAGGAATTAAATCAGTTAAAGTTCTGCAAAGGAAGCCAAGCATCTCAGTCTTATTAGTTATATCGTGTTAATGTGTGCAACGAATCTCACGTTTTCATCGAATATTATTGTACTATTAATTTAATATTATTTAATCTATATTTATGGAAAATGGATGGATTCACTGAGTTTTGGAAAATACTATAACTTGAAATTTGTTCAAAAGTAAAACACTTTGTTTACACCATTGTTGAAGTTGATCTAAGTTAGTCTGTAAAATTTGGCAATCGTGTACATTTGGTAATATTTTATATATTTTAAATCTTCAGCAAATAGTAGGACTTCTACATCTTTAAATTGGTCAACAATTTTATTGATAAATGGTAAGAAAAATATTGGGCTGAGGTGCTGAGGACTGAGGCCCTTGAGGACCTTGGACCCTTGAGGACCTTGGACCCTTGGACCCCACTTGTGGCCTCAAATATATACGATTGTACAGAATTAATCTTTACGCTAAGCACCCTATTGCTAAGCTATCCGTGCCATGTGCGTGTCGCTTGATTTGCCAATATGCTGTATCTACGCAAAGCTCCAAAAACAAAAATGACTTTAAATAAAATGAAAACTATGCAACACAAAAAAAATTAAAAGACTTTTTTTAGTCATTTTATTAAAATTATTTGCAAACTAAAATTCGGAACAATGTAAAATTTTAAATTGTTACTACTCTTAGTTTGCGAGGAAAGTAACAAAATTTCCAAAAAATTTTAAAGTCATTTATCTCAATTTTTGGAGATACAGCATATTGCCATTACACGGGGGCTTCTAAAATTTCTTCTTCCATAATTGCGAATTTACTTTATAGCCTGATTTTACTTTAAATAAAATAAATAATATTATATGCGCCACTATTTAAAATAAGTTATGAATTATTTAAATTCTAAATTACCTAAAATGTATTTAATTTATTTCTTTTACTGTCTCCTACATTTTTCTGCCTTTAAGAAACATTAAGCTCTGGTATCGTATGTTATGTTTCCCTAGCAATATTGAAATATTTTCTACAGGATTGGACCCTGCATTTCCCCTGTATAACTTGATGGGGAGAAGAGGACGTTTGAGCACAGGAGATGCAATCTTCGTGGACGTGATCCACACCAACTCGGGAGTCTTTGGCTACCCAACTCCAATAGGGGATGTGGATTTCTACCCCAACTGGGGATCCCCCATCCAGCCAGGCTGCCTACCACAGGATATCATCAGAAGGAGAATCCTGGATCAATTACGTAATAAATCTTTCGATAATTTTTTTTTTCAATTTTGTTGTTCTGATTTGAAGGGTGTTCTACAAAGTACAATGACGAACTGCAGTCCATTTTTTTTTTCAATAATGACCCTCTAAACTATATACCTGCATAGTTTTTCAATTGTTATAGTTAGTTATAATAGTTTAAATAATATTATAAAAGTTAGTTTTGATAGTTGAAGTTTCAATTTTTCGGGTCTCCGAAAAACGGATCGAATCTATGGTGTCCCGTGACGTCACCGATGTCCTACGTTTTTTTCAACCGGCGCTGTACTTTGTATGGGAATCGAGACTTTTTTTATTCTTAAGATTACTCGCTTTTAACATTGAAGAACACTAGGAAAAAAGTTAACATCTCTTCACTAATGTTGTCGTATTGAATCAAAGTGCAAAAATGTATCCATGACCGCACCTGACTAACAACTTTCCGGTGTTTGAAAACCTGCATTAAAATATTTTCATCGGTTCAAATGTGAATGTGAACCAGAGTTGCCATTGCATAGAGGTGAAGAGATTTTCAAATTCCTCACAAAATCTCTACAAGTTCCTTTAACTCCAAAATGAAACCAAATTGTATTACTACTTTTACTACTACTACTAGTACTGCTGTTTTTTTTTTTATTTTCTAGTTATTTTAGAATCTTATCTTTCATTCAGGCTTTAAAAAAATATATTTTTGAAAATTTGCTGCGAACAAAAACGAAATATACACAATTCCCACAATTATTGTAAGCAGTGGCGGTTCTTCCCTTAGGTCAATTGGTGTTTGACCCCCCAAAATTATAAGACAACAATAATAAATATAATAATCAATTATGTGCATCAAAACATTTAAAATGTAACGCGAAACAGCGGCGGCGGCGAGTGACTAGCAGTGACATCTGTTGTCTCTAATAGAAGCTTTCATTCACAAGTCCACACGATTCGCTGGGTCAATTTTAAAGAATGTCCAATTTGGCATCTTCTGTCCCTACGCGCGCCATAGAATAAACGAGATGGCACTATATTTTTCGTCGAAGTAAAAATTAGCTTCCGAAGAAAGTTTAGGGACGCTTAGGTCATGACCGTGGGGGAGACAACACGGTGAATATTATATGTTTTACAGAGATGGTGACATAAACAAATGTCGTTTTTTCATTTTACACGCTTGTAGTGTGTGGAACAATGGTTGTTTTTCAATTGCATAGTTCGGGAAAGGATTAGAATAATTATTTATGTTGTTATCGATTTAGAATGAAACAAAACAAAAAACGTAAAAAATCATTGTCAAATAGAATCAAACACTGATTTTATTTATTTTAATGTTGTGGACAACTACATTAAAACTTAATATCTTAAAAATAATTTGCCGTAAGTACATGGATTGTGTATTTATTTCCAATTTATTATATTAACATAATATTTATTTAGAGTCCGCGACTCTAAAACTCTATAACAAATTGATATAGTTAATAATATATGGGCATTTTTCACAATATCAAATAAAGATTAGTCACACATTTTTTTCAAATGACCTACCACGACTGAATCCCTAGAGCCGCCTCTGATTGTAAGTATTATTTTTCAATACGGTATGATAATCAAGAAATGCTTAGAATCAAAACATTTTCGCAAAAAAAAGCAATTCTCCCGCAAAATTCTTGTAAATCTTAAATTCCCTGAAAATCTTAAGTTCCCTGAAAATCTTAAGTTCCCTGAAAATCGGGGAATTCTCCACGAAGTGGTACCCTCATGTGGATGTTTTAACCATAGATTTATTACTCTAATGGATTGGTTGTGTAGAAATTGGAGGATCAGTTTTACCAACCAAACGGTGTGTTTTAATTACATTGTGTTTTTTTGTTGTTTGTTTTTGGGGTGTTATGCCGTGTTGCGCTAACTCCTTCTTTAGCCGACGTTCACATCTTCGGATCTACCGGATCTGCCCTGATGATGGACACTGCAACGCTGTCCGAAACGTCTTCTAAAGTAGGAGTTAGCGCAACACGACATAACACCCCAAAAACAAACAACAAAAATGCTTTTGGCTGTGAAAATCTAAAACCTGACATTGTGTTTTATTCGTTTTTGAAAATTTATAAATTCTACCTGTAATAAAATTTATATATTCAGAATCAGCGTTTGTTGAATATATTTTTTAAAGCCATAATATTTTTCACAGCAGTTCCTTAATATGATTTGCTATAAGGGTTTCCATTATCTATTTCCATTTTCTGAAAGTAACAAAGGAGAAAGCAATTAACAGAAGACCTTGGCAAAAGGTCTATAATTTTATCGTTAGTTATAATCCGACTGGACTCATTTACTTGGATCAATTGTGCTGTAACGATATAGGTTACAATATGGTTTCTTTTCACCAAAATTCAATTTGCCTCGAACTTAACCGGATCCGGTGGAGGAAGTAATTGATATTGATACAAATAACCAAATTGATATGTAGGTATGAAAGTGATTTAAACGTATTTTATAAAATATTTATTTAGCTGGTATTCACAGAATGTGCCAACCTACAATCAGACACATAACAGAATAGGTAGCATAATAGTTAACACTTTCAATGACTTGTTGAGTTGGTCGATGCTACGAAGATTTAGAATGAACCCAGAACCGCCAACGCTATCACCGCTACCATTTCAATTATCCAATCAGCTCAATTTGCGGAAATTAAAGTAAGCAATTTTACTCGTAACCACTCGAACATTGACTATCCCCGCGGGTACAATATCCCAGTTGATTAATCTTCCGAGGGGAGAAACGCTAAAAGCTCTCAACAACGGGAATTAACTTCTACCACGTGATTGATTTATCGTAATTAAATAAAATGAAGTGTATATTAGTGAGTGAGCAATTAATAAACAATAAACACACTAACTACCTAGAAAGGTTTCGAGTTTATTTAATTGGTACCTGAGAACGTCGACGCCTTTTTCATTGGTTAAGCATTAGGACATTAGTTAATACGATTAATGTTTTCTTCAATTGCTCAGAAAATTGTTTTCGTTGGTAGGGAGGATGACAAACACATTTTTGAAAGGTAACCGTAAATTGAGGTAATTTCTCACCAGATATTTTTTTTTATATTAACTCCACACAGGAGGCCCTGAAGAAAATAATTTCCCTCAGGGCCTATGTCATATTTGGGGATGCTGTGTGGAGGGTCTTTTTGTGGAGAGGAAGGAGTGAACATGGGTCTTGAAGAGTCCCATGTTGTAGGAGGGAGGAAACACAGAGGCCGGCAGTTCGTTCCACAGCCGAGCTGTTGAACTCAAGAACGAATCGTAGAAGCGACCCGTTCTCATGTGACAAATGTCAACCGTGTACAAATGTTGGGCGCGCGTTTGACGTGTATCCCGACTACGCACCGGTGCGGAAGGGATCAATGACGCTAGTTCCTCAGAGCATCTTCCATTGTAATACCGATAGAATAAGGACAGCATACCTACCCGACGCCTGTGCTCTAAAGATTGCAGTCCGTTTGTTAAGATTGGGGAATCTATCAAACGGACCGCCCGTTTTTGCACAGAGTCAAGGGTTTTTTCAGGTATTTAGGGGCTCCGGACCAGAGATGGCTGCCAAATTCGACAGTAGGGCGCACTTGTGATTTGTACAGGGTCAGCAGTTGTGTACTATTAAAGTATCTGCGGGCCCTGTACAGTACGCCCAGCTTCTGAGAGGCCAGCTTTACTCTGGCTTCGATGGAACCCCCATACCTGAGCTGGTCACTTATAGTTACACCAAGCATATCAATGGAAGGCCTGTTCGGAAGATTGCTTCCGTTGAAGGAGACTAGATTATCATTTAGATCCCTTTTAGACGTAATCAGACAGGATTGGGTCTTTGAAACATTAAATTCGACGAGATTATTTTTACCCCAGGAGGAAATACTCTCGAGATAACCGTCCATTCTCTGCTTCAAAGCCCTCCGAGCCGTTGGAGTTTGTGTGCCCTTTGGGGGCTTGTCAAACAAAAAGCTATCATGAACTGTACTGTCATCCGCGTAACAATGAATCGGTGCACATGTCAAAAGGTCATTGATGTGCAACAAAAACAAAGTCGGAGACAGAACCGATCCCTGTGGGACGCCAGCATTTATAGAGTGTGAGGATGAGGTGAAACCGTCAGCAACTGCTTGAATCGACCTATCCCTTAAAAAGTCAGCAATCCACGTACACAGGGATGCGGGAAGTCCGTAAGAAGGCAATTTGTTGACAAGTCCTCGGTGCCAGACGCGGTCAAAGGCCTTGGATATGTCTAGTGCGACCGTTTGGGTCTCACCGTGACGTTCCAGGCACCGCCCCCAAACATGCGACACATACGCGAGAAGATCACCGCACGAGCGGTTCCGCCGGAATCCGTATTGACGGTCGTTGATAATTTTGTTCTTCTCGAGGTATGTGAGCAGTTTGTCGTTGATCACACGTTCCATCACTTTGGACAGAACTGATGTGATCGCTATGGGGCGGTAGTTGGCCGGGTTGGAGCGGTCACCTTTCTTGGGAATAGGGTGAATGACCGCTTTTTTCCAACCAGAGGGCACAGTGCCACACTTCAGGGACATTTTGAAGAGCTTTGTCAAAACTGGAACTATTTCCGCAGCACACCTCTGCAATACCAGGGCAGGTATTCCATCAGGTCCTCTAGATTTGTTAACATCGAGCCCCCGTATAACGTGGAGTACATCCCGATGCCGGATCCTCAGCTTTTTCATATAGAAGCCGCAGTGAGGAACCGACGGCGGAACAGCACCTCCGTCATCGAGGGTCGAGTTTTCCGCAAACATTTTCCCTAATAAGTTAGCCTTTTCGGTGGCGGTGTTTGCTAGTGAGCCGTCAGGTCTGGTAAGAGGTGGCAAACTGGGTTTGCAAAAATTCCGACCTATTGAGCCAGCAAGGGACCAGAATGCTCTGCTGCCATGCGGGCAGGCAGCCAGCTTTTTGCTGATCTGCAGGTCGTGTTCGAATTTCGACCTATTAATGATTCTCTTGCATTCCTTTGCCGATTTGTTGTATGCTGATCTGCTTTCGGGCGTTCGAGATGTGTTGTAGGCTCGGTAAGCCGCGTTTTTTCGTCGAACTGCTTCGGAGCATTGTCGACTGAACCACGGCTTTGAGCCCACACCAGTTTCTTTAGTAGTCGATTGTATGAAGCCATCCATCGCCGATTTGATGACTTCACCAATCTCCTGGGCACATCTTGAAGGGTCCGAAGTCCGAAAACAAACAGCTGACCACGGAAAAGCGTTGAAATGGGCCCGCATACCGAACCAATCTGCTGACCTATAGTGCCACACTTTTCTCCTCAGCCTCTCATTGGTTGGTCTGAGGCTAACGGGGATTGATGTCGTCACTAGGCAGTGGTCAGATGATCCCAGAGGCGCTGTGACGTCAATCTTATAACCGTGTGGCACAGTAGTTAAGAATAGGTCTAACAGATTGGAACGGTGAGTCTGGACATCAGGAACCCTTGTAGGCTCCTGAAGCAGTTGCTCTAATCCGTAGCAAATGGCAAAGGATTCCGCCTGTCGGCCAGCCGAGTCCGTTGGGCCTGAGAACTTCAACCATGGTTCGTTATGAACATTGAAGTCCCCCAGAACAATAAACTCGGCCGAAGGGTAGCGGGGCAAGAGATCATCAATAGTATCTCTCAAATGTTTGAAGAGCTCGGAAGTGTCTGATTCGCTATGGTTCGGTGAGCGGTATAGACATGCGTAGAATCTTGCCGTACTGGCAAGATTGACGCGCACCCACATTACGTCGAATCTGGAGTTTTCCAGACTCAATAGTCGTACACAGTTGACGTCAGCTCGACTGTAGAGGCAGACTCCTCCTTTGAGACGGAACTTGCTTGCGAGGGTAAAGCCCGGGCAGTCCAGATAGGAGGAGTCTGGCGGCTCGGCTATCTGAGTTTCGGATAGGAAAAGAAGGTTGGGACGTTGGGACAAAAGATGGTGATGAACAGAATTTAGATTGGTTCCAGCCCACTCACTGCGGTGATAGGCGATAGGCTGGGAGAGTCCGGCTGGAGAGGGCATCCAATGCGCCCCAAACGCTGCTGCTGGGTCCCCTCCGGTTACGAACCGGCACAACAGCAGTGGCGGGGTTTTTTCACTCGCTGATGGGGCAGCCCACCCTTAGTCGTGAGCCTGAGGGTCGGGCCCCTGTACTATCGAGCGGCCCGGACAGCGGTAACCGGTTGTAAAGGGTGTCCCTCAACCAGCATCTCCCAACCGGCCCGCCACGCAGAAGGTGGGCCGACGCACCCGCCACCAAGACCTGGGCAAACCTTAACCCATGAACCCGGGCACCCCTGCTAAGTCACCAAACGTAGCGAACCACTTGGGGTGACCTGTGGCAGAGGTGTTGGTCATCCAATAAATGGTTCCCAGGGCGGCGGTACCCATTCCCGCCTACCAAATTGAAAAGATAGACATCATTGCTACGTAAAATAATATCGTTTTTACCTTATTTAATATCTTCGTGAAAACGGTTAGTAAGGAAAGGCATATTTATTACTATTATTTTACATATTATATATGTCAATTTGTTATCACGAATATTTGCTTCGATGTGAATATTATTTTTAAAGATTCGTTAAATTTGCGTGCTTTATCCGAAATCTATCAAAATCAATCACTGTAAAACGTATCCCATCAAATTGCTGGCGTAATATTTGACTTTTAGTTGCGGCACTCCATTATTACAAGGTTCGGTCTACATCTACGAAAAAAAATCAATACAGATTCTATTTTCTAACGTTTCACGGTCACTTCAAAGAACTTTTCGCAAATCGAAATAAAACGAAAAAACTTACGCGTTCTTTTGTTAGGTATTTGTTTAGACGATTTCTACAAAAGTTAAACCGATTTTTCGAGAAAATTTCCGATTGATAAATTAAAAATTTCATTTAAAGAGTCTTGACCCATTTTAGCTCCGTAATATTATATTTGGATTATTGTGGGTTTTAAATTCATGACGTAAACGATTATTATGGAAAACGTAGGTTTACAGTGGCTACTGTAATAAATTTGGTGGTTATTTATCGCCTGACCCCGTTACAGAGCCGATCGGGACATATATTTGTCGATAATAGTTAAATGTGTGTTTTCCTAGGGACATTTGTAAAAGAGTAATTTTCCAAAATCTGGCGAAATGCCAAACACATTTTCCAGGCTGGCATGTTACGGAAATGCATTGGATATCGCACCGAAGCTTGCAAATACCAAATTATCTGGGGGAAATTCAAGATCGATTTTTCAACCTTACATTTTTTATACCATTGCATGCATGCTGCACATTCAACATACATTCAAAAACGTTTTCATTAATCACGAACGATTCAAGGAAATATTTATATACCACGGCACTTGTTAGCTTTGTCAATATGGGTCAACATTAAAAAAATTCAAATCCAGTTAGCTGGTTACGCAAGTAATTTAGAAGCTTATTTATGGTTTCAGCTTTAAAGCGTTGAAAATTTATTTCAAAACGATTTGCGACTTTTGCTGTTTTAAATGTGTTACATACTGCCTGAATGGTATTTTATTCGATTTATGTTGAGCATTATAATGAAAGACTCAATAAGTTGAATTGAATGCAGCGAAGCACGAACGCGAACGTGAACTTCTGGAGATCGCATGCGACCAGATCGACAGAAAGATTCTAACGTGAAAGATTGCACGGTTAAGACTCGGAACTCATTTCCCATGAAGTTGGCAACAATCAACAACAACAAGGACTGGTGAAGAATAGATTGGACGTTAAACTTGTTTGATGTTTGTTTGACTTGTTGAAGAATGTGAAAATCGGGTCAATTAGTTAATCGTTAATCTGCTCGTGAAATGGGTTAAAGTTTGGCAGAGCGATTCTTATAATCCCATTAGTATCCCACAACCTTATGATGATAGACGATTTTGAACGTCGCGTCGTTCAAAATATCTACATAATCTCTTGTTGATGTCAGAATAATATTGCTTTATGAGTTGGAAAATATATACACAGTTAAGAGTCCCAATTTTCATGGTGGAAAACTGTCTATTTTTTATTTATTAAAAAAACTGCACCTCGTGAAATTTATAGGTAGGTACCAAAAAATGAATATAGCTGCAAATATAGATAATAATACGTTCTGTTGACATTGCTAAATAACACAATATTTCGTATCACATTTTAAAATCATAATTATAATTCATCGGGCCTTAAAACAGGTCACGTTATATTTGAATAATATAATATTAAAAATATCATTTGAACAATATCTTGTGGGTAGGTAATTATTTTATATCATGCTATCGTTTTGTTCTATATTTAGAAAAACCTTTTAATTTAACAAGACTTCCCCTGAATGTACTGCGTAATACCAGCAAACTATATTACCATCTGGTCACACCCAAAAAAAATTTTTTTCAATAAAAAGGTAATTCTCTAGACAATTTTCTCCATCCCTTCCAAAACACTGCCCGGAAAACAGAGTGGAACATTTTTAAGCTCGGGGAAACCTTGAAACCTTATTGTAGTGTTTTAAAAAAGGAACACGTAAAAAGTTCGTGTGGGTTTGTTCGTTTTTTTTGCAGTCGGGTGCAGTCACCGGCGCGCTTGGCAGCTGTACGCCGAGTCAGTCATCAACCCCACGGGCTTCCCTGCGCGCCGCTGCAAGGGCGGGGTGTGCAAGAAGACCACCGTTGCCTATATGGGTATCGCTGCGGACCCCAGGTAAATGACATAAATATACAAATTATAAAATATTAAAATAAAATAAAATAATCAGTGTAAATTAAAAATAAAATAAAAAATTACTAAAAAAATAAGAAAATTATTTTATTTTTTTATAAAGCATTAAAACACTAGTAAAAATGTGAAAAAAAAATAACAGTAATAAAATCTTATTAATAACTATACTACATACTATAACTCCTTCATCCCATACATATAAGCACAGCTTTTCTTAAAAATATAGATGTGTACATAATTATGAAAATTAAATATTTCTGTGTATTGTACATATGAATTATTATTCTGTTTTCAAGTATGTTTATTTTTATAAATAAATCTCTTGAAAAAAAAATACATTTTGAGACGAACCGCTGATATGTGTTAAACAATTATAATTAAATAACTCTGACTCGTAAACGATGCATGAAAGAGATAGGGAGGTTCCAAAGAATTATAGAGTCAGGCATCTATCTACCCTAGGCTCTGAAGATTGTGTCCCAACTGACCGGAGCCAAGAGAGAAGAAGTCGCCTTACTAATAAACGTGTTTCAAATTTTACACACCTGATAAACCATTTATGTGTGGTAAACAGTTGATCAGCTGTGTAAAATTTAAAATAAAAATATATTATTTATATACTCGTAAAGACGTCGTAGGTACATCGCCATTCCATTTGGTTTACGACAGTTAGAGGTAGGGATGGTCAGACACTTTTCAATAGTTTGTGTTTAGCAGAGTAAGTACCTACCATTATAAGAATTGTGTATTACGTATCTGACGTCTGTTCAATGGACATCTCCTATAAAGAAATTGGGAAGAAGAACGTGGCTATTCACACATAGTCACTAATTACGGCTATAGCAATGTTTTAATAGTGAAATGTGGTATTTAGTGTGAACGTTTACTACTCTCAATAGCAAAAATGCGTCCACCAAATTTTGTCAATTTTCCTTTGTCACTCTTCCATTGTTTTTCTTGAAAAATTATGTTGTACTTTATCATCTACCTTAACTAATTGATTCCCTTTTCCAGATTAAGGGGACAATTTTACCTTGGTACCAATGCCGAAAAACCTTACGCGAAGAATGCCCCATGAAGAATTTCCAGTCGATTACCACAGATAATCTAATCAACACTTTGTGCTTGCCACAGTCGATTACCTCAGCTAATGTAATCAATACTTTGCGCTTGCCACAGTCGATTACATCAGCTAATGTAATAAATACTTTGCGCTTGCCACAGTCGATCACATCAGCTAATGTTATCAATACTTTGGGCTTCCCACAGAAGCAAATTACCTCAGCTAATGTAATCAATACTTTGTGCTTGCCACAGTCGATTACCTCAGCTAATGTAATCAATACTTTGTGCTTGCCACAGAAGAAAATTCTTGCCCAGCTGAAAACCTACTTTTAAAAACACACTGGTGATATAATATTATGAATGTATAATTAAGTACCAATTGGCATTTAATGTGGTGTCGGAACTAAGAACAGTATATTTGCGAGAAAATAATAAATTTATCATTGTGATTTTCACATGAATTTTTAAATATACTTTCAGATAAGTTTACTGTACTATTACTGTTTACTGTAATCCTATCCGTAGACTTTTCGTAACTTGAATTTTATGTACGCAAGTCAAATTTGTAAAGTAATTAATACCCCAAACGCTGTTCATGATGTTCATAGCGCTTCGTTAGAGCAGCCGAATAATCCCGAAAGAAGTTTGAAGCAGTTAACAAGTTAATATTACACATACAATGCCATTTATGCATACATGTGTTAGAATTTAAAACATTATGTAGCCTTTTATAAATACGGGATAAAAAAAAAGTTTTAATGGAAAAATATTTTTTTAAATAAAAAAAAAAACAAAGTTACTATAATACATCTATTTTAAAATGTCTTTGAAAATATTTAAAAAAAAAAACATTTTTTTTGACTGAGGATTGAACCTGAAGGAACTCAAATAGAATTTGTAAATTAGATTTATTTGAATTTCAGTTTAGTTTTCATGACATATGATAGAGCTAAAACTTGACAGATAGACTTGTTTGTCGATGACAATGCATTCTATCATTGGTTGCAATCACGCACATACACGCGGACATGACATATTGGTACGCATTTCTCTGAAATTGGTTACATTACAGCAGTTAATATACGCAATAAATATCGGTAATTGGCTCGGCAATCGGGATTTGGCTCGGTTGTTAGAGTTGTAGACTGCATTTCCATGGTAATCCTCAGTTATTCAAAAAAAAAAGTTTTACATGACATTTTAAAATAGTTGAATTTACAACAACCCGTAAAAAAATTATTAACAACTAGAAAAAAATACTTTTTACGGGTTGATTTAAAAAAAAATAATCTAGTTTTCTAATTTACATAAGTCGTGTGTTCCGTAGCTCGGGGTGTTACCATAGTTATTAGGTATAGACAATTCTATTACTTGCTTCTCAGAGGGACTATGTATAATATGCTCCTTTTAGCAAGTTTTAATCCTAAGAATTCTATTGTTGTATTGGCTCCCGAAAATCGAAATATCTTTTCTCTAAATCAAGAGATTATTTTAGAATTCGTAGAATTTTAGAAGATATCCCAATCTATCGCAAAAAAATTGACATCGACCCTTTTAGAAGCAAGCACTAGAATTTATTAAGTATCAGGTGATATCAACGTTTAATAAATGTTACCACTTTATGAAGAAAATAAAATGTTCAAATATGTATTAAATACTGTATATTTAATTATTTGTAAAACATTTCAACACCTCCCCCTCCCTCCTCAACCGCAATGTGAATGCTTTAGTTACGACCTCGGCATTAGTTAAAATAAAAAAATATATAATTTCCTTATGCATGCGAGTGTGACATTTTAAAAATTGTACGTTTTGTGTTATGAAAATTGTATGAAACGTTATTTCTTCTTTTTTATGGGTTAGTTAACAGTATTCCTTATTTATTCATTAAATTTTGTATGTTGTGATTGGGCGAAACAGGAAACTACGTATTTTAAAAGCCCTTAAGTGTTCATTGAGTCAGTTTTTTGCCAAGGTTAAATATAACATTTATATTTGTATTCGCAAGAATTGCTGAGTTATTTACTTTAGTAACGAGCATCTAAGCTTAAATTTCAAATAATATATTTTTTATGTCCTTCACCTTCCTGCGAAGACATTTTTAACCAATGTGATTATTATTTATTTGTTTTTTTTACGCCCAATTTGTATAGTATAATATATAATATATAGTGGATTTTACATTAACTACATTGAATTTTTTACTATTTTGTACATTAAAAATGTCAATATAATTCGTGTATTCATTTGCTGATCTATTCTAGGCGAGGAATTGGCGAGTTTGCTACATAATTTGTTTGTGAATGATGACATTGAAATAGGTCCTGTTATTAATTTGTTCTGAAGGGATTTATATAAATCGTAAAAACTTTCGCTGAATTCTTATTTATGACATTTTTTTATGTGAGGTGACGAAATAACGGCTATATGTTATACTCTAATTGGCTACGAACTGAGGTAAACAATTACATTTTCATTACAGGAAGTGAATTAAAGTTTTTAACTGTTTCAGCAAAAACCTTAATGTTTTCATACTAATGTTTGTAATGTGATTTATGTGTTGTACAAATTCTAGTTTTTCATCAAATATATCTCCGAATTCTTTAATTTAATTTAATATCTCAATTTTATGTAATAAGTTAATATCAACATGTTAATTTAGTGTGAATCTCAATCTGTTAGTTTTGTATGAATCTCAATCTGTTAATTTAGTGTGAATCTCAATCTATTCATTTAGTGTCAATCACAATCTGTTATTTTAGTATGAATTTCAATCTCTTCATTTACTGTGAAACACAATCTGTTAGTTTAGTATGAATCTCAATCTATTCATTTTGTGTGAATCTAATTCGGTTAATTTAGTGTGAATTTCAATCCAAATGCACACCTTTTGCATTGCCTAATTGTAGAATAACTGCATAAAAATAATACACGGAGAAAACTTACTGATAAAAAATCCTAATTTAATAATAATCTCTTCCAATTATTTGTAATCCAGTTGAAAACGGTATTTCAGGCCATTAACGAATGAATTGATAGGTATCCTGATTTAATATTTACATTTAGTAAATTTGTCACGATGTCGGAACACGTGTTCATAAAATCCCAACAATTTCGCATTTCGTCATATTAAGACAAACGCAGGTTATATTATTACGAATATACTAGAAGTTTATCAGGAAGCGGCCTGCAGTCCCGTTTTAACTGGATTAATTAACCAATAACTTGAAGAGGTTTTCAATAAATCAGCAATAACATTTCTCCGTGTACACTGTACATGCATATTACTTATATTATTGTCTCTGGCCAAAGCCGTGCATTCATTTATCTGGCTCCAATTATTATTACATTATATCAGAAAAAATATTAAATAGATGTCAAGAGGATTGTGTTCTAAATAAAAATAAGTAGCAAAACAAAATGTCAGGGTCATGTTTATTTGGATTGATTTAATACAGGAACATTACTAATATATTTATAATTGACCCAAGACCTATTTGAGTTATTAAAATCTTCAAGGGCGTTATCATAATGGAATAATAAATGTTTTATGCATAATCTTCTTATTGTGTTTTATAATTAAAACTTTTTCTGTCGTAATAATTGTCCGTCTTATACATGAAGATCGCTCTTTAATACTACCAAAACATTGTCGTTAATATTGCGCAGGAAGTAAGAGATAACTTGCCATTTGACAGAGGGGTTATTTTATATAAAAGGCTTCGCACAATTTTGCTAGCTCATTTAAAACCGTATTAGCCGCGTTTCTAGGTCGCAGAAATAAAATGTCGGCCTTCCAACGGATTGAATGTTTTCCATTTGCTGAACTGCGGTACCTACCCACAACACAGTACCTGTATAGAATGGGGCCCTACGATCGGTCTTGCTGGTCAGTCCGAGGGGCGGGGAAGGTCAAGGAGAAGGGAGAGGAAGGGGACACAATCCATCATGGGCGAGAGGAGGGGTGGAGGGCTGCGGCCAACGGCGAAAAATATTTGGGTGACGTTACATAGATTTCCTTTCTTCGATGTATTTAGGACATTTGAGTGAAAAGTATTCCAGTCCTCAATGAATGATTGGATATTGGAAAGTTTAACCCAACGATGAACAGAAAAAAGTTTTTTTGAATGAGTATTTCGTCTTGAAGAATTGTATCTTTATCACTTCCATTTTTATTTTTTAGTCCTTGCGTGATTCGCTTTGCTTATTGTACAAGTATCTCCCTCTCGTTTTCTTCAACCCCACATTTCCTAACGCAGTATGCATCTATGCACCGTTAATACGAGTAAATTCATATTGTAAGAATGATGTATAAACGGTTCCTTGGAACTCGGGAGAGTGGCAATTCAACATACTTTTAAAAAGTGATATTATATAAAGTCACAAAAAGTGATGAAAAAATGAGTATTAACCTAACCTAACGTAATCTATTTAATCTAGTTTTTTTCGTTACTTTTCAAAGGTGTGTTGAAGTGTAGATATAAGAATTGCCACTGCCCTGAGTTGCCCGGTCACTGTATAAAGAAGGTATAAAACAAATTATGAACAAATAATAAAAAAAGTATAAACTATAAATAGTATAAAAAAACAGTAAAAATTTAAAATAAGTATAAATATAAATACATACACATATACAAAATATAAACAAACTATAATCAATGTTTAAACACAGTAGGTATCAAAGTTTTTTTTACACTAACCCCACACCTCTAATCACACCCCACACATTAATTACGTCTAAAAGGGATCTAAATGATAATCTAGTCTCCTTCAACGGAAGCAATCTTCCGAACAGGCCTTCCATTGATATGCTTGGTGTAACTATAAGTGACCAGCTCACGTACGGGGGCTCCATCGAAGCCAGAGTAAAGCTGGCCTCTCAGAAGCTGGGCGTACTGTACAGGGCCCGCAGATACTTTAATAGTACACAACTGCTGACCCTGTACAAATCGCAAGTGCGCCCTACTGTCGAATTTGGCAGCCATCTCTGGTCCGGAGCCCCTAAATACCTGAAAAAAACCCTTGACTCTGTGCAAAAACGGGCGGTCCGTTTGATAGATTCCCCAATCTTAAGAAACGGACTGCAATCTTTAGAGCACAGGCGTCAGGTAGGTATGCTGTCCTTGTTCTATCGGTATTACAATGGAAGATGCTCTGAGGAACTAGCGTCATTGATCCAGTCGGGATACACGCCAAACGCGCGCCTAACATTTGTACACGGTTGACATTTGTCACATGAGAACGGGTCGCTTCTACGATTCGTTCTTAAGTTCAACAGCTCGGCTATGGAACGAACTGCCGGCCTCTGTGTTTCCTCCCTCCTACAACATGGGACTCTTCAAGACCCATGTTCACTCCTTCCTCTCCACAAAAAGACCCTCCACACAGCATCCCCAAAGATGAAATAGGCCCTGAGGGAAATTATTTTCTTCAGGGCCTCCTGTGTGGAGTTAATATATAAAAAAAATATTTAAAAAATCTCAGGAAAATCATTTCCCTCAGAGATTGTCATGGAGGTTCGTTTTTAAGGAAAGGAAGGAGAGGAAGTTCTGTTTCGGACAATATCCCTCCCACTGCGGCGCAAGGTGATAGGTCGAGAGACAAGTTGGAAAGGTCACCATACGTATCGAACTACTTGGGGTGAACTATGCAGACCTGGAAGAGGTGTTGGTTGTCCAAAAAATGGTTCCCAGTGCGGCGGTACCAAAACCCGCCTTCTTATAGGTACTCTACTTAATCGTAAGTTAGGCTTGTCATATTATATAGCTATACCTATACAATAATAAAATCCTTTTGGCTCAAAGCTTGGTTTAAAATCTGTCTAATTTTTAAAATATGACATCTCATTTTCCACCAGAATAAGCTTATATTTTTACCGTATTAACTTCAACAAACAACAAGGATTCGGATACGAAATGAGAACATTCAGATTTATATTATCTACTGTAGATTTAATATTATTTTTATGAAGCCGTAAAGCCATGCATAAATCTCTCCATTCGGAAGCTAAAGGGTTAAAGTTGAAGGCGCCGCACCGAAAGCTAAACAAAACCGGAAACGGCTGACTGGCGGCCATTTTAAGCTAACATCGCGTGATTCGCGTTTTCTCGCCGCCATATTCTTTCACCCGACAACCCCATTGCTGATAAGAAATACACTAACTTGGGTTATCTAATTCTGGCTGGCTCTAAAGCTGGACACACACGGCAGAGCTAACGCACCAAATGGCCCCGCGCCAAGCCAAAACTGATATTTGGCGAGTCCAACATTCAAAAACGAAGCAACCAAAAACGAAACGCTGCCGGCGGTTGCTTCGTTTCTTTCCCACAATTTGTGATTCGGTTACCAAATATACACGTAGCATAAACAAATATTGCTCGTTTAATATCTGCCGCCAATCGCCGAAAATAAGCCATTGAACTTTAAAATAATATAGAGGTAAATAACTGACGTATCGTCACGGGGTGTTTGCCGGGCGCCTGAACGCTGTCGAAATATCTCGAATGGGTAACGCGTCTGCTATTTATGAATATGCCGCCGGCTCCGCCGTGTGTATGAGATCCCCGAGCCAAAATCCGTTCACCATGAATTCAGAGTAACCAGGGTTATTTATTATTATTATTTTTAATGATAAACTAATGTTTATAAGAAAAGGTTTTATGCATAGCGTAAAGGATAACAAACAATTATAAGTAATCATTAGTCGCCTGAAATATCAATACAAATTGAAAATATCTCCCGAGTAAAAAATATAATAAACAGTAATTGTTGATTGAGGTACTAGTACATATTGAATTATTTGGCGAGTTGGAAATAAGCTGACATAGGTCAGTAGTTCAGAGCACCTGACCGGACATCAGAAGGTACGGGTTCAATTCCCGTTGGCGGCATTTATTTTTACTCTGGAGATATTTTCAATTTGTATTGATATTTCAGGCGACTAATTATTTATTATTGTTTTAAAACACGTCGGTTAGTCCTCTTTGACCTTCAGACCTCGTGTCGGATAGTATGGCCCATGAAGGGAAAATCCTCCATGGTGTAGCTTTGTCAAGCGCACGTGATATTTTCTAAATGTTATAAAAAATATCTATATTTGATTGAAAATAATCGTAAAGCTGCTCATCTCGACACAGGAATTCTCTAGTGAGATGAGCAGCGGAGGGAAAAATATATACCTATTTTACGTATCTAGTAGGTACTACCTTTCTATATTATTTCTTACTACTTCATTTGAAATAAAGTATTTTATTAATCTAAATTAGGTACTTTTTAATAGATACTTAATTTTAAATAAACCTATATTAAATATTTTTTGAAAGAAATAGCATATTTTAAATACCAATATACTATTTTAGTTCACAAGTTCGAGTTGTTCATTCAATAGTGAAATAGATCAAACTGGTGAACTGGTCTGGCTCGGCTCGTAAGTGTGTGTCACCCTAATTTGGTCCGTTAATCCAAATGGCACGGAGCCAAATGGCTACGCCGTGCGTGTCGATCTTCAGAACGCAGGTCGTAAATTCATACGAATCTAAATAAGTGACGCTATCTTCGACTCAGAAGTGTGCGTCGGTACTTACTTGTCTAGGCAGAATTAAAAATATGTTTTCAGGTTCAATTATCCCCTTTTTCAATGTTTTCAGATGGAAACGACGCGACGTAGAGGACTGCATAACACAAAATATTTATCTTTCAGTGCACATGATTCTAATGGGTATTATTACCTACTATTAAACGGTCCCCTTCCGGCCCGTTTCAGCTTTTCATCAAATTATGATCAATCGTCAAGCTTAACGGTTATGCTTTCATAAAACATCATTTGAAGTTTGAATCATTCAAACTGTATCTGTGAATAGATTTTAATACAGTTTTTAATACATTTTAGTACACTCCTTTTTCATCCACAAGCAAATGCTTTTCTAAAGGAAGAGCAGTATAAATCATGAGATACAAAATAACCTAATTATGATGATATTATATACTAAAGATTTTTAAATAAAATAAATATAAAAAAATTATAATAATAAATAATAACAATATGACGGCCTCCATGGTTACGATCCTTTTCCGGAATCCGGTGGTCGCGGGTTCAAATATTTTATTTCTGCTCTTCCTTAAAACCGTAAATTGAGCCACGAGCAATTATAATTTAACCAGAGTTTTAAAGAGAAAACGAATGGAAAACTCCCGCTTGCTAGATTGAACGCTGGAAGGGGCATATTTCCATAACAAAAACACAGTAAAATATACTCCTGAGAAATCTTTAGGAGTCTCCTTTGGGAGTTTATAACATGTTGGGAAATAGGAAATAGACTTCACAGAAGGTTGGGGTTAGAACCGGAAATACATAAACATGTAGAGAAGAGAACTATGGTGTTATAGGCTATAGGTAAGTATGGGATGGCGCAAAAATCGTCAGATTTCCTAAGACTATAGTTTGTAAATAAAATAAAAATAATTATTATAACTTTGCGGTCTTGACGACTATAGCGGTCCATGGTCTTTCAACGTATATTCTGCTTCTGTTTAATTCACAAATATGTTAAAGTTGTGATGACACAAATGGTAGTATTAGGATTAATTAAATAAATGACAACACTACAACACAGAGCCATGCAAATTATACGTAAGAAAATAGATATACAAAAATCAAGGAAACTTTGTGTGAGTTAAATATCTTGTCATACAAAAGGTCATCAGGAGTAAATGAACCCTAAAGTTACAGTCATTTCATTACATCATTTCGTTAGAATATTAGATTAATCATCTTGTACTCCTGATGTAGCGAACATTGATCGCGAAACATGAAGATTGTGTATATAAAAAAATAAAATGATGTAAACTGAGTTAATTGTCTTTTTCATAAAATAAAAGAAATAAGACTTCCCTTCAGAAAAAAAAACCCAGAGTCAAAAGTTGTTGATGTACGGAGCAATGAAGATATTTTTCGAAAAAGGAACTTGAAAGAAAGGAGTGAAAAATATTATGGCTTAAAAAACTGGTACTCACATAGATCAGTAACTGCAAAACTTTTTACTTCACGGCAAACCAAATAAAAATGTCTTAAAAAAGAAGTTTGCTTTATTAAAATGAACAAAGGAAATCATAGTGCAGGTAACAATTTATTAACAATATATTTATTATTTTATCAACGTACATATAAATAGGTGGTAATAATTTTATGAGTGAGAAGAATGCAATTGATTTTTAGAAAGAATTTTTGTCAAAACGTGTTTGTGTTAAAACGAATAAACATTTATATAACAAAATACTAGCCAAACTGAATCCCCGTGTCACATCGACCACTATTTACGAACGTGATTAATATTTATTTGAATATATGTACACAAATGCTGAATTTATTTAAATGAATCAGAATTATTTCAAATTAACCGTTCTGGGGCTTCTTCCTTCGAGTTTGGCAGACGCTGATATAGATCAATAAACACTGATTTCGAATATATAAGTTTGTTATATACACTGCCATCGACATTTTCAATGTCACCTACAGACAATTCAGTAACTATCTTATAACACATGTGACAAAATAGTAAAACTGCCTGTGTAAACCTTTCAATATGTAATCTTCTCCATGATATATTGGTGTATGACCGTTTCATGGAGAACATGAAAAAATAAATAAATAAATAAATAAATGTAGAGTTAATAAATTGTCATTTAAAAACGATTAAAACCGTAAGACACTCAAACGCCCTGTTTGGTCGGCGGGTTCTGACAGCACTTAGACCGCTTCCTCGCGGGTTGGCCACACGCACACGTGGAATTACCGCAGATTACTCCAGACGGGAGCAGTTGGGACTCTTGTGAGGTATTCACTATAAAAAAAAAAAAGGTTACAAATTATTTCAAATATTTTTTGGAAATCTTGCAATACATTTGAATTGGCTTTTTTATTTACAAACGACCCGAGTGGGATTGACCTCATTATTAACTGACAAAACCGAGGTACGTATGACGTCACGCAAAACCCATCAGATCTCGATCGTTTTGGCGGGCTTTGAAAACTTCAACGATGAAAGCGACATTCGTAATTTTTTTTTTAAATCTGGTTTTTAAGTTAGAAGGTGAAAATTCATAATAAAAATATATTTTTAAATTATGGAATTCCTTATTACCACAAGAAATAAAATTATGTTTTATTTTTGTTCACACTGATAGTATGGAAAGTTTCAAAAAAATGTGTCCAACTAACTCCCCAACTAAGTCCCCTCTTACCCCGCAAATGACCAAAGATACTGAGTGCATTGCGACGTTTATCAATTCCGCTTAAATTTAGAGTCGTGATTCAATTCAAGAATATTCTTAAAATGTTTTTTTTTCAAAAACAGAATTTTTCAATTAAATTATATTTTATCCATCCAATTCACCACTACACAAGCAAGGGTCTCTTAAAATGATTTACCTTTACCATTGTTCGTGTGTGAAATGTACCGAAAAGTTTATTACCCGAATCAATAATATTAACCCTTCAGTACATTCATCACATTTGTCCAGTTTGCAATTTTTATTTCAAATTCGCTATATACATTTTATTTTTTAATTTTCCGTAAAAAAATATTGTTTTAGAAACTATATAAAATTATCATTCCGGTGAATTTAAAATTTAAAATTTATTATTTTTAAAATCACTTTTCTTAAATAATAAAATTTTAGTATTAAACGTGAAAAATTCTAAACACATTTTTACTTAATTTTTTACTCCAATTTTGTAAAAATTGAGAGCACCCGATATTTCGAAAAACATTCGTTTTATTTGGGGAATTTGTAAGAAAACTGTCCATTTACTTTTATCTCGTTCATACAATAAAAAAATAGAAATAATTTTTAAAGTAAAGTCGATTGTTATGAGAGCGGCGCGAAATGTGAATTATTCATTTTGGCTATTTTTAGGATTTTATTATTATTGGATTCCAGTAGAAATATTTGGGGCAAACTGGAAAGAAAGATTATTTCTCTTTCTAACGTCAAAAAATTGAGTATTTTCGCATGATAAAAAAAGATATAAATACTTTTATAAAATATGAACGCCCGGTCATATATGACTAGGGTTGCCAGCTCCCGTTTTCTGAATTAGAGGATTTGATACGATTAAATAAAGGACATATATGATGAAAATAAAGGACACCAATATTTTTTTAATAAAATGCTGTAATGGTATCAGTAGTTACATTTATTAATAAAAAAAACAATGTTAATCGAAGCCAAGTAAGTAGTACGACCTTAATTAGTCATTTTGCATTTAAAGTAATAAATAAAGTTAATACTTGGTATTACTTTCGGCTTTTAATGTATCAATATTTAACTTATTTCTGTTTTGGTCCACCTATTCGTACACAAGGAAAAATCCTTTCGGCTTGGGAATTAGAAACGGGGATGAAAAATACGTATTGTATTATTTTTAGCAGATTCTTGTTTTCATCCGTAGATTTGAGAATCTGATTCCAAATTTCAAGAACATTTTCTTATCGTCTATAATTTTCGTCAGGAGAGGCTTTGATATACAGAACTCTTCATACAATGCATCAAGGTTAATATTAGGTATCTGTAGTTTTGATACCATGATACACAAATCCTGGAACTTAATTTCTTTCGTCAGTGTCAGCAGCTGCAAATAATGGATATTACTGTTTTCTGAGAAATCGAATTGCGATTCTATATATGTCAATACATTTCGATACCACTCCAAAAATATAGTAGTGTATTTTTCAGCCTGAGAAGTAGACATTTTTCGAAGAATTTGCTGGACTGCCATTCCAAAAAAGGCATCTTCAATTCGATTTACTTGCGTACAGACGAAATAACACGCTCTCTAACGTCACGCGTCACCTCACCTAGCAGAGGAAATAGGAAATAGGCGCCGAGCAATATTTGCCCGACCGTGTTCCCCTCCTCCGCATTTCGACTCAGCCGCCCGCGCCGCGCCGCCGCCCGCCGCCTCGCAGCACATCGCGCGAAATCACGCTGATTCATGTATTTTTTTCAAATGAAACGACAAAGTATTGTCCTCTATTGAAGATTTTAAATTAGAGGACAAGATCAATTTAATAGAGGACATCCTTTAAAATAAAGGACGTCTGGCAACCCTATATATGACCCACAAACGCTGGAGGGGTTAAAACGTAAAATCAGATTCCCTAGTAGCGAAAATCTTGGATAATTGTATTTTCAAATTGCCCACGATCCATTTGAACATAATAAATAATGATTTAACAATAACAGACTACTTATTTTTATAAGCGTCGATTCCCATAAGCGCCTATGACTTTATAGAAATATCAAACATGTATCTCACGAGAACTAAGAGCAAGAAGTAGAAAGAGTTGTAAACACTAAGTTGTTGGTGATATAGCTCACAATAGCCGCTATCTCGACAGCCTATTCCCTCTTTAGTTTATTACGCAGACTCGGTTCGCAAAAACAGATAAAATATTCCGACTGCCTTTGTTCAGGAAATACCACCAGTGTCCATGAAAGATCCTAAATAAAGCTCTTAATGGGAACAATTTTTGGAAAGTGCTCTAATAAGTACACCAGAATAGGATTCTGGGCTTTTTTACATTGCCATGCAAGCTTCATGACATCTTTATCTTTTTAGATAAAACTGTCATGATATGAACAATAATTTTGTAAAAATCCTGCTGTTGTATTAGTAAAAATAATGATTGTATAATTTATGCAGCACCGTTTATGGGAAAACTCACCTCAAGGGCGCTGTACAATTTCTTACGAGTTCCTAGGTTCTGTATAATTTTATTATTTACAAACAGATTCAGAAAAACGTACTTCAGACAAAAACACTTTTATTAAAAAGTTTACGAATTTGCACGCAGAGAACACTATAATAAAAATACTGGACATTGATTTTACTCTACTATTTTACCCTTCACTACTATTGATAATTAAATTTATTATAGGATTAGTGGCAAAAGTAGAGTTGTAATTTCTTTTGAAAGACTGGTTAGTTTGGCACTCTTAAGAACTGGAGAATTTTTATGAAATAACCTTAAAAAGCTTACAAATTCTTGGTTGTTTACATTTTTTACATATTTAGTTATTTACAATATCGCGGACTATGACTGTGAAGGTGAAAGGTTTTTGACTTTATGAATATGACTGTCTAAAAAGGTGAGATTTATGTTTAGCTCTGAATTCTATCGAGTCTGTGATCATTCTGAAATCATGCCAATTTAGGCCCTAAAACTCCGAAAGCGCGCTCACCGAACTTAGTATGAGCTGAAACTCGGCAGGACTCGTTGTCGATGACAATGCACTTTATCAACTGCATTAGTGGCTTACACGTACACATACGCGCACACACGCGTATTTCTCTGAAATTGAATGACATTATAAACATTACAGGAGTTATTATACGATGTAAATCTTGGTACCATCCGATTAGGATTTGGCTTTAATGTAAGCGCGGTTAACTTATTTAAGACAGTCTCTGGGAAGGAAGGTTCAATCCTCCGTCCAACCATTTCTTTTTTTCCTTTAGTTCACAGCAGTTTAAGAAACATTTGTTGCGGAGGGAGGTTCAATCCTCAGTCAAACCAAAAAAATGCTTTAAAATTGCTCACCTGTATACTCAAACAATATTAACTCTTATTTATTTATTTATTTATTTATTATTTATTTATTATTTATTTATTTATTTATTTATTATTACTTAAAAATCAGGTTATTATTATTATAACTTTTTTTATACTACACGTTGGCTCATAAACATTTCATATCTACATCAAGGAACAAGGTTGTGTACTGATTGCATCATTATTTATCTGACGGCCAAAAAAGAAAGGTAGCAGGTTTTAAAATAACGATATAGGTACCTAATCTATGTACTTTGAAAACACATGCAACAACTAAATTGAGTATTTTTTTCATATACTGTACCAGCCCGGCTAGCTCAGTCGGTAGAGCATGAGACTCTTAATCTCAGGGTCGTGGGTTCGAGCCCCACGTTGGGCGAATATTTTTTGCCATTTTATTTGATATTAGTTATTGAAATACATAATATAAAATGAAATTTCATGTGCACTTTACAGTGTACAGGAAAATCGCTCGTGTAGTTGTAGTTGTGTACCGTATCGTGGGCTTGCTGCGGAATAAGAGGGACTGCGTAATTCTAACCAGTTTGACGTACAGTTTGATTGATGCCTTGTTGAAATTTTGATATAGAAAAATAAGAATTTACTTTTTTGTTTTCCCATTTACATAAATACAAATATTAGATCTAAAGTTTTCTATGATGTTTATTAAGCTTTGCGAGTTTAACCGGTACCTCCTTGGTTTATTTCTCTTTTTTGTCCAAATCAAACATGTACTTTGTGATGTAACATTATAATTTAAAATAAAACAATAATTTAGTAAACACCACTTTTATTTTTAATACTAATGCCAACCGGGTTTCGCAACAACCGTAGCTTCATCAGGGCATCATATTCAAATTTTAAATCTACCATATTAATATATTGTTAACACATATTATTTGTAGATTTAAATTTTAATAAAGTATTATACAGCCCTGACGAAGCTACTACAGCAGAGTCCCCTTCTTCTATCTTCGTCGAACGTCACAGCGGTGCTGCCAAGGTCTGGTATCTGTGAGAGGATATTCTGTCAGCGCTTTATTAGCAGCAGACATATACCTGGACGGATGACGAACTTCGTGCTGTGCACTGTTGGTGGACGCGGTGGACTCTTTCGCTGCAGCAACTGGTCCAGTTTCCTCACCACCTAGGATTCTCCATCTTCTATCTTCGTGTCACCTGTTCCTGTACTTCATTTTACTTAACTTAACTTCACTTTATTTTTGTAATATTTATATTTTTTTGTAATACCTGCATCAACTGTAAAGCGCCCCTGAGGTGATATCTCACAAAAGCAGCGCTATACAAATTGTCCAATAAATAAATAAATTGCTTAAACCCGGTCGGCATTAAGTATTAAAAAAATAAAAAGTATGTCGAGTTGTCGTTTTATTTTTAACAATAATCATTATATATTACTAAACTATAAAAAAATAACAAAAAAACTCGAAATAACAAAAAAGATCAGGTTCCACCGAGATTTGAACTCGGATCGCAGGATTCAGAGTCCTGAGTGCTAACCGTTACACCATGGAACCGACGGTCATCGCTTCACAAATAATTTATAAAACTAGTCACTGCACATAAAATAAAACAGCAAAAATCTTCCAGGCACGGAATCGAAGTATCGAAGCCATGTCTCCCGCGTGACAGAAAACCTCCTTTCCTTTCCGAACAGGCGAGATTACTTGTACTATTTACCAACACTGTACACTAACGAAGACCGGACTATTATATCGTTAACATGTACCTATAGATAGTACAGATAGGTTTTAATAATTTTATAAATTTTCATCACCGAAATCTCACGGTCGCAGATGAAAACAATCACAAAGGAACTTTTTATGATTGAGGTAGGTAGGTACTTCCACAAAATATTCTGTGTTTGCCAGGAATTATGTGTTTGCAATATTCTACAAATCTACACTACTAAGGCTGATTTTAGTGTCACGCTCACCGTCAGCGCTCATATCAGCGCGTAGTTCGTCAGCGCTGAGGCTCAGCGTGGCTCGTTTCAGTTTCAGTGGTTCATTTATGAGTATCGTACTGACCGCCTTACTGTACAGTCGAAGACCAAAATGCGGAGTGTATTAGTTATTGCTGCTTTGTACTACCTATCCCAAAAAAATAAAAACCGGCGACGACGAAGACTCCATGTTCATCCATTGATTGAGCAGAGAGCCGTTGCTGGAGACTTTGTCTTGTTATATGGCGAACCTCATCGATAAATCGACCTGTATCCACTTCGCGATTCGCCATGACTGTACACGCGATGACGTCTGCTCCGCTCGACACTAGAACGCTCGCTGAAAGCAGAGGCGCTCGTGCGATCGTCAGCGCCGACAGCTACGCGGCGCCGACGCGCGACGCGTACGGCCGCGTAGCCATCAGCGCTGACCACCTTACGCGCTGATAGCTACGCGTCATTCAAAAACGCTTCCTAGAAGTTCATATATCTCGACCATCAGCGCCGACGGTGCGCGTGCGGTCGGCGTGACACTAAAATCAGCCTAACTAACGGAAAATAGCTGTTTTGATTTTAGTAAATTGATAATAGTTTTTCAATTATTCTGTAATTAAAAGGTATGCCATATCTTTTTTTCAGTACAGCCTAAATTTATTATTCCATTCCCAACTTGTCGCTGTATAGCTGCACACTTCAACAGGAATAAAAGAAAATTTTATTTCTTACTACTGGAGCTAAGATACAATATCAAAAAGATCGCATAGTTTAATTTCCCTTATTCCTATGAAAAATAATGATTCTCCATAAAAAAAGGGAGTGCACTGCCCGGGAATCGAACCCGGGTCGCAAGAATGGGAATCTTGCATGATACCACTACACCAGCAGTGCTTCCGCATTCCCAAAATAATTGTGAAATTATAAATACATCCCGGCTGCCAAAAGTCCATATGGAAAAATTAACAATTTCATTATTTTTTCAAGGCGCTGCTTGTATTTAATAATTGAATTATTAAAAATATCATGAATTTTCTGAAATAATCAAAAAACATTTTAAATAAAACAGAATCTCAGAAAATTGACAAAAAATAATTTCCGGTACCGGGAATCGAACCCGAGCCTCCTGGGTGAGAGCCAGGTATCCTAGCCACTAGACCATACCGGACATGCCGTAAGGTGCGAAAATACGGTACTTAAGTTATTTAATAATTACAACGAATTATACAACGTTTTTCATCGCATTATTTTCAATAAATTAGTAGATACCATCGAATTGTGCATCAATGGTAGGTAGGTACCTAAAATATCTCGCTATTAGCAAATACCATTGATGTGCAAATACCCTATAATATTAATAATATCTCCAACTTCTGACATTTCCCATACTTTCTGATGAGCATAGAGTAGCTGGCGCTAGTGGTTTATTTGTGACGCCTCCTAGCGGCGGGTTGTGCCCCTTGGTTTTCTTTGAAACATTTTAACCAATTTTTATGAAATATATTCTTTATTTTACGTTAATAAATCATAGAAATCTTAGAAAAAAATAGGTAACCTACTTACGAACTTTTCCTTTTTTTATACATTACAACAAAAATATTAAGGGGCTAATAACTCTGTTTTTGTGATTATTACATCTGTAAACTGCACACACAGAACCTCCATTTGGGGCATTTTTATGTCCATATTTTTAACAATATTGATCAAAATACAAATTAAAAAACGCACAACATCGCAGCCAAGTACTAAATATATTAAATTTGTCTAATAAATATGTTCAATATACTACACTAGCGCCTCTAGCGTTGTTGATTCTGCCAATATTTTACAGGAGTTTGACATATTATTTAGGGTATTTGCCATCAGGAAAGCAGGTAGCTAATGTTTGCTTACAAAACACCACGAGACGAAAATAGTCTGAATATAATAACAATAGAATCATTGAATTTATCTCATCATAGAATCATTTAAATTACATAATTGTAGAAAGTCATAATTTTATTAATGTATGTAAATAAGGAAATAAGCACCTAGGTTGTATTTATCTAATGTAGATTTAAAAATCACGTCCAACACTGGTAAATAACTTAAAACACTTACCACCATTCAGCTCGAAACAGAATAAATTATATTTTTACAGATCCACTGTATTTTGTACACTTCTCAAACTGTTATAATATGAACTCCCGCGTTAGATATACCCATTTACCAAAATATTGTATCGCTCCGTCAAATGTCAAATTTAGAGGCTCTGACTGGCCAAATTTACAAGGTTTAAGATGGACCACGTTATGCATAAACCACCCAACCCACAATTTGAAAAAAAAAATAGTTTTGATGTATCCCTACTTCATATATAGAGATATTTTATTTTGACCCAAGACACCCAACCGAAAAGTTCAATATTAGAAACATCCACGTGTGGGTTTCAGCATTTTTCACATTAAAATTATTTTCATGTATAAAACATCATAGAAAAAATCCATGTCACATGTGATCGACTTTGAACTAGCAGAAAAAAAAACTTTCGCCAAAATTATCCTAGCCAAAAAAAATATCGTTTTTATAGTTTTTTGAAACCATCTAACCTATAAAATGTAACCTTATTGACGTTTGTTTTAATCAAGATTTTAAATAGGACACATAATTCACAATGCTTCTTTATTGTAATATTTAAAAATATAACTTTTACTTTCTTACATTTGAATACTTCATCTTGGTTAGAACTGTTACCACCGGACACTTTGTAATTCGTC
Source organism: Hesperophylax consimilis (assembly GCF_061612785.1). Lineage (NCBI taxonomy): Eukaryota > Metazoa > Arthropoda > Insecta > Trichoptera > Limnephilidae > Hesperophylax > Hesperophylax consimilis. Next base: position 25,292,852 of record NC_142836.1, on the reverse strand, counting down.
GAGCCGAGATATTCGTCGCGGGCCGCAAGTTTGACATGCTTTGTGTAGACCGTGTAAACAGCTGTTCAACGTTCGAAAAATAACATTTTACGGCTCAGCATATTTTTGAACTTCTTTCAATCAAATAACAATTTTTTACGCGATATTATAATATCTGAAAAATTCCGCACGTAATCCGCCATTTATGCACAACGTTATCTATTGTCTATGATTCTACATCAAATTATCTCTGTAAACGTTGGTAAACGTGACTTCGTCATAAGTAATAAACTCGGAACATAATCAACGAGGTTTGCTTTTTTTTAGAATCAGAATCTCGCTGTAAAATCAACTACTTAGAAAGAATTGTTTACGAATGGGCACAGTATATCATGTAAACCGTTTTTTCGGATACCTGATGTGATCAAAAAATGTATGAACAAAGAATACACACTTGAATCAATAAGCGTGCAGGCGATGCCACATAAATATGCGAAGTCCGAAGTCGGAGTGACTTGATTCCTTTGGATTATGGAAACGTTTATGCTGATATAGAATCCAATCAAAAATAAATCAATATTTCGACCAAACGCCAGAGAACAAAAAATCTGAGAAATCCGAAGATCTTTATATGTAGATTATAAGGCTAGTGCAGACCCATGAAATATCACGGAATATTTTATGTTATATATGTAATCTAGGTAGTTAGTATATAACTCTTTATTGTAAATGAAAAAGCATAGGCATTTAAAAAATCACGGAATTTAACTTTACTGATTATAACAAAAGAAATACATTCAAATAATTTTCTGTTAGTAAATATTTTATAATAGGTATTTGGGTACTTTATGGCTTGTTAGAATTCTTGGCACAATAAGTTCCATTCTTGGAAATGGCAATTAAATTAAATCTTTGTGTAAAAATATATTTTTTTATTTGTGGAATTCTTTAGTCTTTATTTTAAATAGGTATATCAACGTCATAATACAATCATTATGCAGGTTTTAAAAAACATTGTTTTAGAATAAATCAATCACATATTTTCGTAATTAAGTTTAAATTTGTTTCTGTTTTTTTCTAATTTAATTTTTCTGGTAATTCGCCAAATATCTTCGTCGCTCTTATTTAATTTATTTTCCTCGATTCATTTGTGCTGCTGGTTTTTAATTATTTTTGGGAATTAATTTGATTTATAGCCATTTTATTTTGTAGATTAAAAATATAGTGGTGAATTAAATAATTTGCTTAAATGACAAGATATTTAACTCCTTCAACATTATCTCGATTTTCGTATTATTTCGTATATTCTATATTTCTTCGTTTAGTGGCTTCGTTACCTGTATATTATTAACAATTTTCAAATATTTTGTAACCTATCTATGAGATTTCTGTTAAAAAATTATCTGGATAATTATTATCAAAACGATAAATAAATAAAAAAGAAGAAAATGCAAAAAATATTGTGCGATGGCCGAGAATCGAACTCGGATCAACTGCTTGGAAGGCAACTATGCTGACCATTACACCACCAACGCCCATGTCGATATTACTGTGTTTGTGATATATATTAACAAATCTCAAAGACATTTTGGTTCGGATTGTTCGGAACAATCAGAATAATTTTTGATTACGCCATTTTAGTGAAAAATCACATAGAGGGCGCTTTCAAAGTAGATGAAATAATGGATATCCGAGAAATTTCATGGAATAAAGTTCATTATCAATAAAGTAAAAGTGAAATAATAGAAACGTTTTTATTATTATATAAACAGGAGGCCCTGAGGAAAATAATTTCCCTCACGGCCTGTCATATTTGTGGATGCCGAGTGGAGAGTTTTCTTGAGGAGAGGAAGGAGAGAAGAAACCCATGCTGTATGAGAGAGTAACACAGAGGCCGGCAAAACATTCCGCAGCCGAGTTTTCGAATAAGATCAAATCTATTTATGTATCTAAACATTACTCAAATTTGAATGAAAACCGGTATTGAAACTGAAATGTTATCGAAAAGACTGACAGTTTCATAATTGGAATGTACCAGAGACGACGAAGATCGAAGTTTGAATTAATATTTGAAGTAGGTACAGATAATACTTATCTGTAATATTTATAATATTACTTATCTGTACCTACTAGGTACCTACCTAGTTCCTCCTTTGGCCACATTCAGAGATAACTATGTCAAGCTGTACCGATTTTACAAAGAAGATAAAATCTACAGTATACCTACCAAAGATTGCGTAGGATTGTGACGTATCTTATTCTTATCGACGTATTGCCCTGTCTTTCCTGTGAGTCCGCTCGACTACCGGTATTAGGACAATATTGCCGAGCCAAATCTATTTCATTCTCGCGTTGTTGCATATATCATGTATTTATGTGCAACTCTGTCCGCTACCTACCTACCACAAAAGCTGTCATAATTTCTAACATGTTTTTACAAGTTTTGCAGGAGATTTTTTTTTGTCATGTTAATTTGTCTTGTAGGTTCCTACAATGCGGCAATCTTGACGGGACACGACAATATTGATGGCCAACACCTTATACCGAAATACTATTTTGGCATGACAATATATATTGTTCGTCAACAAGCAAACACGGGCAATTTATCTTACTCGTTTATTGGCACATGATTAATTGAATTTCATTCATTTAAGATATATATCCAGCTAACCCATTGGGCGCATTTTGCACCCGTGTTCTACAATTATTGATAAAAACACCCCAATATCATAGAACTTCCTCCTCTTCAGGCGCTAGTACAATTAGACTGTTAATGTTTGTTGTATGTTTCTAAATTTGTAAATATATATGTCATTAAGATAGAAGTTATAGGCCTTAGTCGTAAGTCACTAGATAAAAGTATTAGATAATTAGATGTAAGTCACTAGTTTTAAGTCAGTAGTTCCAGTATTGATTATTTAATAGATATATTTCTACAGCGCCCTCGTGGTGATTTTTCACAAAAACGGCGCTGTTTAAATTAGCCAAATATTATTATTATTATTAACACAAAAAAAAAACAGTCATCACAGATCTATTGACTAATCAACCATATTTTGTTGCACCACTTTTCTTCAGTTTGTTCCTTCGGCGACATTACTTATTTTTTCGCAGTCAAATGGATATTTTAAAGCTCGCGATAAAAATGTCGTTAAAATATTCATCAATTCATCACAAAAAAGGTGTAAAAATTAAACAAGTGACCAGCAAACAGATTTCTGCTTCCCCAATTGCATCTAATAAGTTGGCTTTCAAAAACAGCCATCGTGATTTCAATATTAACATTACTTCCATGTGAATAAGTATTTTGTATGTTTTAATCCTACAAAATGCAAACGCGTTAACATAAAAATGAATAAATAAAAAGGTGAACATCGTTGTTTCAATAGGGAAAAGAATCGTCAACCGATGCATTCCACAGGTTAATTTGGCATTCACACCTTGTCGGGTTAACTGAATGTCGGAGGGCACTTAGGATAAATTAATTGAACAATATGCTCCACTGTTCACGGAGATCAGAATAGAAAAGCGGCTCTCGGATAGGGGACTGACTACCCCTTCCAACGGTACCAACTCACGCCATCTATACAGGGTGTATCGGCAGTATCGGCACTAACCCGACAAACTTTAACCAGCTATTCCTTAGCACATTTGGAGTAAAAAATGTTATGGGCACTTTGCTGTCCGGTAGCATTTTTTTTTTCAATTAAAAACAAAAAATTTAAAAATTTCCACACTACATCATTGGCATTGATTTTCGTGTTCAACAGCTGTTATAAGCAAGTATGTCGAAAAGCGTCTTCGCTCTTTCACACACACTAAATAATAATAGTTAAAAATGAGACGAATGATGCCGTGCCATTTCGTTGTGATTGTAAAAGTGCGCCAATATAGGTACACACGTACATTATTCAACGAAATTCGAATAAAATATTGCCAGATGGGTTTTCGAACTTTGACAAAGGATAAAACAGTGGTGACATGTGGTGAAAATATGAATAGTAAATTTTTTATTAAAAAAAACGTTACCGGACAGCAAAGTGCCCATAACATTTTTTACTCAAAATGTGCTAAGGAATAGCTGGTTAAAGCTTGTCGGGTACGTGCCGATACACCCTGTATATATAAATAAAAATGTCAATGTTTGTTTGTTCAAAATCTAAAATCTCAGTTCTTCATTCATTGCTTTGAAATTTTGACACAACGTTACATTCGAATACGCTTGGGTTTTTATATACCTACGAGTGGATCCCGCGCAATGCTTCGCTAATGCTAAAGTCTTTCTCGGGCGCCTCCGACTTCTTCCGCCATTTACTGCTGTATACCACAATGTTACTGTTAAAAAACTACATTACATCTACTTTAATTCGTCTCCGTATCTCAATACGATGCAGAGATATTTAGCATTGATGAATGATATTTAGTATTACTAGGGCGTCCCCGGCTACTTCTACCATTTAAACATCTTTAAGGCGATGCACTACGTAGTAATTTAAAATCATGTGTTTTTGGTTCGAAAATTTGGTCGTCTAGAAATGTTTCAGATGCTTTAATTAAATTCTGCGAGTAGAATACATCTTAGCCTTTGAAATGATCGATTATTTTTTAGATAAGTCTTTTTATAATCCCAGAAAAAAAATAATGTTTAGGCCTATGAAAACTGTTTTAAAGTTCAAAACCTCCTACTTACGAACCATTTTTCGGTTTTGGTTTTATTGTATAATGCGGCAAATTAAGTTATTTATAAAATGATCGAAAAACATTTTAATATTTGTGCCTGAACGTCCACAAAATAAAATAAAAGGCACTTTTTGGCCATGTTTTTTTCTTGCATAAATCAAAACAGGTGTATGGTGTGAAGCGGGAATTTAAGCCTTATCGCCATCTACGTAAGGTGTGTTATTGATAGCGGCTCGATTCAAAATATTACACGTAGTGCATCGCCTTAAACACTCCATGCACTAATAAGAACAAATTTTGAAATTAATTAAATTAAATTAAAATAAGATTAGAAACCAGTTAGAAATTAACTCAACCATTTGGAATGCATTTTATTATATCCTGCAACAGACCGCCTTCTGTGTAGGAGATCGGTTGGGCGGTTTCGGAGATTAGCCTGTACGAACACAGTGACATATTATTAAGAATTTAATTTATATATCAAGAAGATAAATGTCACCGTGACAGTTGAAAACATGCATTTTTTAAAAAACAGCGCAATCTGCTGGACAAAATGCTTTTTTGAAAAGCAGCGCCATCTGTTGTAGGTAAAAGTAAAACGCGGTATTGTTTCTTGTTTCTCTATTTGCACAACAACGATTCGCGGGGCACAGCTGGTTTGTAATATTGGACGCCTCTCATCAGTAATCACGGGCAAAGTCAGTAATCCCCAATCCGGACAGTGGCGTTCTTTTTATTAGTTTCAATTGCAATTGTACATGATGTAGGTATAAAGTATAATATATGTATAAATTCAATTTTTTTCAGTCTTCCCCACTAGGGTTTCTTGTTCTGAGGCGGCCTGTAGTTTTTAAACTTTTGTATTTAGTTTCAAGTTGTCTTTACACCGTCTTCATAATGTTTGTAGGTTGAATATCACTTTTTTTTCTTTCAGCCATGTCTTTTCTTTTGGTTTAAATATATTCATTTGATTATGGAACTTGTCGAATTTACAGTTTTTTCTGACATTTCTCAGATAAGTGAGTAGGTACTAATCTATAATTGTTTAACATTAATCCCTAATTTGGACTAGATAGGCAGATGAGTTATTTATGATTAGTCAACTATTTTTATCAAACTATTGTTTTTTTAAACTATTTTATACAACTACTGTTATCAAACTATTTTTTTATAGATGTTCGTACTGCAGACGCGATAGGACCAGCTCACGATTTTTTATAATATTGGGCTACCAATTACCTCTCATCAGTAATCACGGGTACAGTCAGTAATCCCCAATATGTTTCAAAGCATATTGAAAATGGTATTATTTGGCTATGAACTTGTCGAATTCACTGTCACTTTCCTTCTGATAAATAAATATTGGAAAATACCTACTATAAGTATTTTTATCTCTCATACATATAAAAAAAAAATTGTTAGAGGTTTATTATGTTATTGTTTGTGGATCGTTGAATTATATACAGATAAATAATTTCATATTTAGCCGGGAAGAATAATTACGTACAAAGGTATATTATTCCTTATTTTCCTTAGCTAAATATTATTATCTTTTATTGGACTTTCATTCACGCTATGAAATAAATCACAGGCTTTCTGGCTCTACTAGGAAACAATTTATTTAAAGTTAACTATTTTTTTTTGATTATATAATATTACGTTGTTACGCTACTGACGCGTAACTTTCATCACGTGAACAATATATTCTCACTCGAAAACTAATTTTTCGTTAACTATTATAATTTAGAATATTTTTTAATTAATCACCCTTTTAAATAAGAAATATACTTTTTGGACGCGCTATCTACTGTTTACAGAAGTACTAATAATTCAAGTCAAAGAAAAAATAATTAAAACCGTTATTTGGACGTAATAGCTTGGCATTAAAACGATACTACTAAAACAAAAATTTGAATAAAAATTGAGTCGTCTACGTTGTAAATTGCCTATAAATAGTCTCAATAATTGTCTAAATATGTGACCACCGGTAATATGCTTGATCCCTTTGAAATTAAAACGAAAAAGAATTATACGTGAATTTATGAAATGTCAAAATCCATGACTAATTGTAGGTTTAATTTAGTAATGTGGCCAACTGCACCCCGATATTCCGTGATCAAAATATGTTATAGTTTGGGACGGGCCCACAAACCTGACAAGGCAAACATGAACCAACCCTCGTGGTTTTACAACACGGGAACAATAATTGGTACCGTGTATGGAGATCTAGTCTATTTCAGGGTTCCAAATGATGTTTTATTCATGTGGGAGGTTGACACACAAACAAGCGACTTATATGTAACTGCTGGGTTTAAACTCATAGGATAATTGAAAATTGTTCAAAGGTAACACATAGTAAATGTGTCATTTATGTAAAATCTAGCACAAAGTCCATCTTTCAAACGGATTTTTCATACGAATCTCAGCAAAACCCTCTAGATTACGAGGCTGGGACATTCATTCAAATCAGCCTCTTAACTTGTATGAGATTCTACAAAAAGAATGTTTTTTTTCTTTCTTCTCATTTATGAAAAGATTTTAAAATATTTTAGTTCATTTAAAAAAATATTTTTTGGAGGTTCTGATACTAGTGATCTAGGTTTTGATCTCAGACTGATCTTTGACAAATATTTTATGGAATAAATGAAGGAGATTGAATTGACGCAATAAGGAAATCGTAGTCAGTATTATACTTATAATAAAATAATCATATCCGTATCAACTATGGGAAGATTATCCGAATGTCCTCGAATGTAATCGATTTCCACACTACAAAAATTACGTATTCAGAAACAGCGTTTTTAATTTATTAATGCGAATACCGCACAAGACTCCCAACTTGTACGGCAGGGAAGGAGACGGGGAAGATGAAGGTGGGGGAGTTCCTGGCTATTCAGGTCTGGTCACAAAACACGGTTAAAGCCATTTCAAGCAACGTTTCAATTCTGAATGGTAGTCATATAGCGGGGCGATACTGAGAGTATCTCCCACTCTGGAACGTGTCGCAATTATACTATATAATATTTTAAATTGTGAAACAACACAAATTAATCAAATAAAATTTAAAAATTACGCACTTCGGGATTTGAACTCGCGACCTTCGGCTTGCTCGTCGAGAGCTTTTCCCCTCGACCACGGAGGCCGTCAAAGGTGCGTTTGTTGATCTATAATAATAATAATATTTGGATGATTTATATAGCGCCGTTTTTTTGTGCAAAATCACCTCAAGGGGTCTGTACAAATATATAATACACTTCTACAATGATCTACTCACTATATATGGAGATAATAATATACAGTACCCTACTTACCTGGATATATGTTCTTTAAGCCATTATATTTTTCACTGGAGTCATTATTGCTCCATCCATAGGACGCATTTGCTTAGCTAACCGTAATTGAATTGACTATGAAGATTCCACCACGTTACAGCTAAGGGTGCGTATAAACAGGACAAATTTTGCGCGAGCCCTACCACCAATTTTGGGAAAGGATCGAAGCAACCGTAAACGGCGTTTCGTGTAATAATAATGTGAACATAAGCTTTTAATTTTAATCGGGACACAAAAAACTTCGACAACAAACACGGAAAATAATATACATAACAATGTGATAAGATATGTATATAATAACATAATAATGTACCAAGATGCTTGTAGAAAGAAAGAAAGGAAGAAAAATGATAGTTATAACATGTCCCATTACACACAGTAGCCTTGTTATGATTTCACTTTTTCCAGGGGACATTTACTAAATTGCCTTGGCCGGTAAGTGTAAAATATCAGTGACTGAGAAAATTTCGTTTATTTAATGCTTGTTCTTTGGGTAAATTAATCTATTTTTAATTATTTGGTACCTACCTGCCCGAAGAGTCTTTGATATAAATAATCTTGCATAAAATATATGGTTAATAATGAAAATAAGAAAAAAATAAATATACTTTATTGGACGCGAGGTTTACTAACTACTACTCTAGACTTTCAATTCACCGATTGAATCAAAACAACTTATGAAGACCTCACTGAAAATTAGTTCAAGATGGCCTATTCTATTAACAACAACAAATTATTTAATTCTGTTAATTTATTATCTGTTCGTTCTATGTTGTGGCTTAAAATTGCGAGCCAGCATACATCTCAATCTGAACATAATAAAATAGTGACACATGTTCATAATACAAGACTAATTGCAAACGATGGACTTGTAGTTCCCAGATACCTGAATAAATACGGTCAAAGAACTCTAGTATACCTCGTACCAATAATTTACAACATGTTACCAAACTCAATAAAAAGCTGTGAACTGACTCACAGAAGGAAATGTATGTATGTTAAAAAATGTGTATATTTTATGTACTTGTTAAAATTGTATAGGTATGTATGTAAAAAGTAATTGTTAAAAGAACCCGTTGACAAACTGATATAAATCAGATTAACGGGACTTAATAGTAAAAAACTGTATTTTTGAGGGTTAATAAATAAAAAATAAAGAAAATTAAAATAAAAGTTATTATTCACTATAAAAAATTAATTAACAGCAAAAATACTCTCTGAAAAAAAACACCAATATTGAAAAAATGAACAACCAAAAGAAATTAGCGAGAGATTTTATTGCTCAGTATACGATTTTGTCGTATGTTGCATGCTGTATCCACTGTTACGAGTGTCTACGTGGCTTACGTGGCTACGAAACAGACCGCAGTCCTAAAATATGTAAATATATATCGTGGAACAGTCCTCGCAATATTTGAGCAGGAAGCTTTGATACCTACCTATGCCATAATCGGTAAATTTTACAAATCAGAAGAATGATTTCTCTGGCAAACTTATATAAATAAATTAATCTTATCAAATCCACAATTCATTTTAAAACGTTTAATAATTTCACAAAACTTATTTACCTGAAAACATATTCTATTTCTACAAAACATATAATTTAGAATAGATAGGAACCTCTTAAAAAATATTGTTATTTTTTAAATATATTAAACTAATGAATCCCAAATGCTTCGCCATTTCTAATGTCTTTATCGGGCGTCTCCGACTTCTTCCATCATTCAGTACTGTATACCACAATGTTACTGTTAAAAAACTACATTACATCATAGACATATGAATATTAGTAGACCTGCCCTAAGTGATTAAAAGCGTATTATCCCCACTCCCCATACCGGGTCCATTGGAGCCGGCTGTGCTCGCGTATGGCCTCAAGTGAAATTTGAAAACGTGACGTCATCATTCTTGTGCGAACTATGGTCGAGGCATCATCGGTTCATTTTACGAAATAACACGGCAAAATGTTGACTTGTGATATGAAAACTTGTAAAAATAGATGTGAAAAAGAGAATAAACCCAATTGTCGTATTACATTTCATAAGTAAGCATTATTTTACTTTATTTTAAGCTTATTCACACCGTATTATATGGATCAGTTTTAGAAACATATACTATCACATCACAATGTAGCGATTCTCAAGTGTGCTCATCGTTGTTTACTGGGGTAAGTAAATTATGAAACATTTGTAAAAGTGTCTTAACTAAATACTCTGAAACTAACTACGACTCTGCAAACAGAAGAAATTTACTTTGCCGAATTTGGACTTCGCAAATTAGTTCATAACGTGGCGAGTAATTTGCGCTCCCATGTAAAAATGTCTATTCATTCAAAAGCAGATTTTACTTTTAAGAAGTAAATGGTGATATTATAATGCGAGATGCCTATTTACTGTCAGATTGATTTATTGACGAATCACAGTCAGTCTTACGCCCTTCGTTCTTCAACAGTTGATTTTACCCCTCGCCATTATCTTCTCGTCTATTAATTCCTATGTCTGTGCATTACATCGACTTTAATTCTACTCTGCGTCTCATTCCGGGGCAGGGATATTGCGTTCAGTATTTTTCAGGCGTCCCCGACTTCTTCTACCATTAAAACCACTTCTATACACCCCTAGCAGTAATAAGAACAAACTTCGAAATTTTTAGTGGTATCGATAGACTACCTATTACAAACATATGCAGGCTAAATTTTATATATATTTCTAGCTGACGTGTACCCGGTGTTGCTGGAGGTTATCTTTAGGAGACAGACATATTTTATCTGGGACTTTTCTGTAGGCCTTTTCAAGGTATACAATTCCTTAGTACATTATTTTATATATTACTAGCTGACAAGAACCCGGCGTTGCTGGAGGTTATCTTTAGGAGACAGACATATTTTATCTGGGACTTTTCTGTAGGTCTTTTCAAGGTATACAATTCCTTAGTACATTATTTTATATATTACTAGCTGACAAGAACCCGGCGTTGCTGGGGGTTATCTTTATTAGACAGACATATTTTATCTGGGACTTTTCTGTAGGCCTCTTCAAGGTATACAATTCCTTAGTACATTATTTTATATATTACTAGCTGACAAGATCCCGGCGTTGCTGGGGGTTATCTTTAGGAGACAGACATATTTTATTTCGGACTTTTCTGTAGGCCTTTTCAAGGTATGCAATTCCTTAGTACATTATTTTATATATTACTAGCTGACAAGAACCCGGCGTTGCTGGAGGTTATCTTTAGGAGACAGACATATTTTATCTGGGACTTTTCTGTAGGCCTCTTCAAGGTATACAATTCCTTAGTACATTATTTTATATATTACTAGCTGACAAGATCCCGGCGTTGCTGGGGGTTATCTTTAGGAGACAGACATATTTTATTTCGGACTTTTCTGTAGGCCTTTTCAAGGTATACAATTCCTTAGTACATTATTTTATATATTACTAGCTGACAAGAACCCGGCGTTGCTGGAGGTTATCTTTAGGAGACAGACAAATTTTATCTGGGACTTTTCTGTAGGCCTCTTCAAGGTATACAATTCCTTAGTACATTATTTTATATATTACTAGCTGACAAGAACCCGGCGTTGCTGGAGGTTATCTTTAGGAGACAGACATATTTTATCTGGGACTTTTCTGTAGGCCTCTTCAAGGTATACAATTCCTTAGTACATTATTTTATATATTACTAGCTGACTAGAACCCGGCATTGCTGGGGGTTATCTTTATTAGACAGACATATTTTATCTGGGACTTTTCCGTAGGCCTCTTCAAGGTATACAATTCCTTAGTACATTATTTTATATATTACTAGCTGACAAGATCCCGGCGTTGCTGGGGGTTATCTTTAGGAGACAGACATATTTTATTTCGGACTTTTCTGTAGGCCTTTTCAAGGTATACAATTCCTTAGTACATTATTTTATATATTACTAGCTGACAAGAACCCGGCGTTGCTGGAGGTTATCTTTAGGAGACAGACATATTTTATCTGGGACTTTTCTGTAGGCCTCTTCAAGGTATACAATTCCTTAGTACATTATTTTATATATTACTAGCTGACAAGAACCCGGCGTTGCTGGGGGTTATCTTTATTAGACAGACATATTTTATCTGGGACTTTTCTGTAGGCCTCTTCAAGGTATACAATTCCTTAGTACATTATTTTATATATTACTAGCTGACAAGATCCCGGCGTTGCTGGGGGTTATCTTTAGGAGACAGACATATTTTATTTCGGACTTTTCTGTAGGCCTTTTCAAGGTATACAATTCCTTAGTACATTATTTTATATATTACTAGCTGACAAGAACCCGGCGTTGCTGGGGGTTATCTTTAGGAGACAGACATATTTTATCTGGGACTTTTCTGTAGGCCTCTTCAAGGTATACAATTCCTTAGTACATTATTTTATATATTACTAGCTGACAAGATCCCGGCGTTGCTGGGGGTTATCTTTAGGAGACAGACATATTTTATTTCGGACTTTTCTGTAGGCCTCTTCAAGGTATACAATTCCTTAGTACATTATTTTATATATTACTAGCTGACTAGAACCCGGCATTGCTGGGGGTTATCTTTATTAGACAGACATATTTTATCTGGGACTTTTCCGTAGGCCTCTTCAAGGTATACAATTCCTTAGTACATTATTTTATATATTACTAGCTGACAAGATCCCGGCGTTGCTGGGGGTTATCTTTAGGAGACAGACATATTTTATTTCGGACTTTTCTGTAGGCCTTTTCAAGGTATACAATTCCTTAGTACATTATTTTATATATTACTAGCTGACAAGAACCCGGCGTTGCTGGAGGTTATCTTTAGGAGACAGACATATTTTATCTGGGACTTTTCTGTAGGCCTCTTCAAGGTATACAATTCCTTAGTACATTATTTTATATATTACTAGCTGACAAGAACCCGGCGTTGCTGGGGGTTATCTTTATTAGACAGACATATTTTATCTGGGACTTTTCTGTAGGCCTCTTCAAGGTATACAATTCCTTAGTACATTATTTTATATATTACTAGCTGACAAGATCCCGGCGTTGCTGGGGGTTATCTTTAGGAGACAGACATATTTTATTTCGGACTTTTCTGTAGGCCTTTTCAAGGTATACAATTCCTTAGTACATTATTTTATATATTACTAGCTGACAAGAACCCGGCGTTGCTGGGGGTTATCTTTAGGAGACAGACATATTTTATCTGGGACTTTTCTGTAGGCCTCTTCAAGGTATACAATTCCTTAGTACATTATTTTATATATTACTAGCTGACAAGATCCCGGCGTTGCTGGGGGTTATCTTTAGGAGACAGACATATTTTATTTCGGACTTTTCTGTAGGCCTTTTCAAGGTATACAATTCCTTAGTACATTATTTTATATATTACTAGCTGACAAGAACCCGGCGTTGCTGGAGGTTATCTTTAGGAGACAGACATATTTTATCTGGGACTTTTCTGTAGGCCTCTTCAAGGTATACAATTCCTTAGTACATTATTTTATATATTACTAGCTGACAAGAACCCGGCGTTGCTGGGGGTTATCTTTATTAGACAGACATATTTTATCTGGGACTTTTCTGTAGGCCTCTTCAAGGTATACAATTCCTTAGTACATTATTTTATATATTACTAGCTGACAAGATCCCGGCGTTGCTGGGGGTTATCTTTAGGAGACAGACATATTTTATTTCGGACTTTTCTGTAGGCCTTTTCAAGGTATACAATTCCTTAGTACATTATTTTATATATTACTAGCTGACAAGAACCCGGCGTTGCTGGGGGTTATCTTTAGGAGACAGACATATTTTATCTGGGACTTTTCTGTAGGCCTCTTCAAGGTATACAATTCCTTAGTACATTATTTTATATATTACTAGCTGACAAGAACCTGGCGTTGCTGGGGGTTATCTTTAGGAGACAGACATATTTTATCTGGGACTTTTCTGTAGGCCTCTTCAAGGTATACAATTCCTTAGTACATTATTTTATATATTACTAGCTGACAAGAACCCGGCGTTGCTGGGGGTTATCTTTAGGAGACAGACATATTTTATCTGGGACTTTTCTGTAGGCCTCTTCAAGGTATACAATTCCTTAGTACATTATTTTATATATTACTAGCTGACAAGATCCCGGCGTTGCTGGGGGTTATCTTTAGGAGACAGACATATTTTATTTCGGACTTTTCTGTAGGCCTTTTCAAGGTATACAATTCCTTAGTACATTATTTTATATATTACTAGCTGACAAGAACCCGGCGTTGCTGGGGTTATCTTTAGGAGACAGACATATTTTATCTGGGACTTTTCTGTAGGCCTCTTCAAGGTATACAATTCCTTAGTACATTATTTTATATATTACTAGCTGACAAGATCCCGGCGTTGCTGGGGGTTATCTTTAGGAGACAGACATATTTTATTTCGGACTTTTCTGTAGGCCTTTTCAAGGTATACAATTCCTTAGTACATTATTTTATATATTACTAGCTGACAAGAACCCGGCATTGCTGGGGGTTATCTTTAGGAGATAAACATATATCATTTCGGACTTTTCTGTAGGAATTTTCAAGATATACAATTCCTTAGTAAATTATTTTGATGTACCTATCTCAATATTACTTGTTTACAAAACACCGTCTTTTCTCTATTTTATTTACTTTAAGTATAATATATATAAACCTTCCAGAAGAAATTCTCTAAATTATTGATTCTCTAAACGAAAACCATATCAAAATCCGTTGCGTATTTTAGAAGAACTTAGCGCACAAACAGAGAGACGCAGATAGCGACTTTGTTTTATACTATTTAGAGAACAAGAAGATAATGTAGTATGGAATTCCACACAACATACATTTTTCCGCAATACCCTGTTTATCTTAAAACTAAAATTTCACCGAACATAATTACCTATATAACTACAAAACACCTTTCAACAAAAAATAAATACATAAAATCCTTGTGTTCCCTTATTTTATGTTGTTCTTATTGGGAGTAATAAAGCTGCCGACGTTTTTTCTACCACATGACAATCTCTAAAAAGTGTTGCCAATGGCCGCCTTGCTTCAACGGCAGTTACATGTCTCCGGGAGGTTTTGTACTCCTGATATGAACAGGACATATTCCGATTGTATAATTCGTCCTACGTTCAACCTCTACGATCTACGCGATGGATTACGTGCTTATTTATTACATCATAAAGGTTTTGTGGAAAGGTTATCGTCTAGTAAACCCCATCTAGCGAGAGTTTGGTGAACGTAGGTAAGTAAGTGGCTTGGTTATCGAATTAACCCGCACCATCGATGGCTCACCTTTAGCATTTGAGAAATCCGCAGAAAATTGAATTCTCTGCATCGCAAAATCTCTTGTGATATTAACACTAGAGGTTTTAGATATCGTGCAGAATGAACGTAAGTAATATATTATATTATATTTTTCGCTCACATGCATGTGTATATAGGGTATTAGCCTATGTACGAGAAAGGAGCTCATATGAACAATAAAAAATTACGTATCTCCCTGCCTGTTTTTCTAGACAATGACAACAATGCCGTGGCTAAAAATTTAGTTAAATAAAACAAATTAAAATATAGCTACAAATGTACCTACTTAATTATAAGAATAAAAAGTTTCAATACGTGTTTACGAATTAGTTTATTTTGTATTTTTTTGAATAAATAATTTTTTTTAAAAAAGGCCCAGTGTAAAAGACAAACTGGACGTAAAATCAAGTTAATAAATGGATTCAATGTTTGTATCCGTCTAAAGAAAATGCACAATCTATTTAATGGTAATATTGACGAGGGTGTTGTTGGCTAGAAAAAGATTTCGGGGCTTGTATACTCACAAAAAGAGGACAATACAATCAATATGTTCTAAAAGGGTGAGGGAACTGGAAAAAAAACCATGTTTCATCCGAATACTAAGAAGTATTCGTCGTTTTCTGAAGTAACACATGCGTGGGTATAACCTAACCATTCATATATGAACATTGGTAAAGCCATTTCAAGCAACGCTACGACATTTCGATTATTGTGGGTGATTTTAACACGGGAGGAAGTAGCATTTTTTTAATACTCTTCTCATTTTTCTTACAGCCAACATTAGAGAATATCTCATCATGATTCACGTTAATTTACTGAGCTTAGCTCGACCATTTGGCATTTCATCTATCAGTAAATATGTTTGTTACGTTCTGGCTCCGGTTTCGGTTCAACATGGTGGTCGTGTTGTTCGTGTGATCGCGGTTCCTACTTCGAGTTGTTAATTGGAATAATCAATATTATGGTACCTGAAGAATTTTAAAAAGAATAAGGATGGTGACATTTCTTTGAACAATTTTTTGTGTTTATCTGAATACCGTACAAAAGTCCCAACTATGGCATCCAAATTGGGGTATTTTATGAGGCTGAAGGTAGTGGGAAGGGGAAGAGGAAGGTGAGGGAGTACCTGGCTATTCGGATCTGGTCTCCAAACACGGATAAAGCCATTTCAAGCAACGTTTCAATTCTGAATGATGGTCTTACACCAGGGCGAAACTGAGAGCATCTTCTACTCTGGAAGGTGTCGCAAGTATACTATATATTATTTTAAATGAACAAATTGTGAAACAACATAAATTCATCAAACAAAATATACCTACTTGCACACGCCGGGATTTGAACCCGCGACCTTCGGATTGCTAGTCGAGAGCCTCACCCCTCGACCACTTCTTATTTGAAATGAAAATGTAAAAAAATATCTATGGTTTATAATTAAGTAGGTAGGTATTTTAATACCTGCTTACAAATCTTATGATATCAGAGGAAATTTTTATCTTGATTTTAAACAGGAGAAAATTATAAACATACTTTTTTGGACGTGAAGAACTACTAGAGTTTTAAAGACAACAAAAATAAACCAAAATGAAAGAAATGAATTTAAGATAGACTATTTATACTTATAAGAAGGGTGCCATTTTAATTATTTTAAAGCTGCCTCAATCTGTTATTTATTTCAACAAGGCCAGACAAATCATCATTACGGGACCACCAGGGGAGGAGAAGAATAGAATACTAACGGATAACGAGTTGGCGTAGGAACAAGTATTTACGTGTACAGGAGGGTTGTACGGTACGGTGTAGGTACGCCGTAGGTACGGTGTAGGTACGCCGTAGGTACGGTGTTCGCCTCGAAAGAACATAACAAGGGCTTTCTGTATCGGTAGCTCTGTACTCTGTAGTTACATAGAACTACCCTACTTCGCAGGCATTGTGTGAACAAACTACAATATTCCTACATAGGTAATGTGGGTATTCCAGACAGTTTTTCGCAATGCAAGCTTACACTATCGGTTATTGGTAGCTAACCATGATTATAATACGCTATTTATGAAATTGATTAAACCATATCACGTGTAGTGAGTACGTGTAGTACGTGTAAGTAGTTTTGTGCAAAACTGGTATGCATTAATGGAATGAATTTTGCCTACCAACCGCTCACTACCCATACCATGGTGCGACTTCTGTGAAATAACTTTGTGTATTTGAAGTAGCGTATTTTTTATAAGAATCTTGACCTTTAATTATATTTCTCTAAGAAATCCGAGAAAAGCACCTATCCCATGGGCATACTAGGGAAAACACGTGGAAGTTTGTCTTTCAAAATTACTGTTCAAAAAATTATTTCATTGAAAAAATCATACACTTAGTTAAAATACCTATAGGTTCGATAATTCTACTTTGTGGTTATGTTTCTAGAAATAAAATACAGATAGACTTACGATTTTATGGTTGAGATGCTGCAACTCCCTCTCCGTGATCTTCCTCCGCGCATTCTCCACCTGCTGCTGCTTGTACTGGTTGTACTTGTAGAAGAGGTACATGCCCGGCAGCGCCAGCACCACGAAAGGGCGCATAAGGGCGGAAGATGAAAGGGATCGCTGCGGCATGGCTCACATCCACTGCTGCGCCGAACCCGCTGCGGTAACGAACGTGCAAACCCTCTGCACTGTTAGATTCCCTGATATGTTAAGCCCGATGAACTGACGAATCAATTGATGTGTCAAACCCTCTGCGCAGTTAGATTCCCTGGTATGTCAAGCCCGATGCGGTGACGAATCCACTGATGTGTCGAACCCGCTGTTTAAAATCCTCTGCGGTGGCGAACGCACTGATGTGTCAAACCCTCCGCGCTGTCAGATTCCCTAGTGTGTCAAACCCACTGTGGTCTCGAAGTTACTAATATTGTGTTAATTTATCTACCGCACCGAATCCACGGGCGCTTCAAGCCCACTGCAGTTTAAAATCCATAGATGAGTCGATTCCACTGATGCATCAAACTCGTTGAGATGTCAAATTTATTCCTGTTTCAAACCCGCTGCAGTGACGAAACCCACTGCGGTGTCACAACCACATATGTTTCTGACGCACTTGAAAAGGTAGTAACCAAGTTTGAATTAATAATCCCGCTATAATATATTATGTAGAGGTTATATTTATCATGGTGTTAGTTTAAATAGAATTAATTAGAAATAGAGGAGTTTTGATAGCTTAGCTATTCATTGAGAAATTGACACTATTTTTTTACAAGTAAACTATTTCTACTTAAATCATCAGCTAGTTTTATCTGAAGATGAAAGATAAATGAGAGTAAACTTTTTCGTACTTTTCACGTAACACTCGCTGAACACTAATTAGGAGGAAAAACGTGTTTTAGAAAGTAAATCTTTAATTAATTAAAAATAATTAATGATTTTCGAAGAAGTTAAAATTATTATTTAACCCTCAAACTAAAATTTTATTGGTTAAATTATTTTTAGAACTTATCTTTCGCAACATAATTAATAAAACTTATCCCGTTAAAGTATTTATATTAAGACATACTGAACATGTTTCTATTTATACTTTATCTTATTGTTTAATATAGTCAATGTCTCTTTATTAATTTATTACGTAAGTAGTTTTTATTGCTTGAATCTGGAATAAAAAATAAAAAAATTAATAGTTCACATAATGCCATCTTTCTAAACAAGAAAAACATAACACACAATGTATATATGTAACCATTTTAAAGCCAGCTTTGGTTAAAGCAAGGGATTGTAATTTCAATTAATAATTCATATTACATAGTATGCATATAAAATAGGAGAGGCAAAGCGTATCTCCGATGCCCACACATTATGACCCATAGTGTAATTTCCCCAAAATGGGTAGTGTTTGCTTTACAAACCAAAGATAGCTCGACTAAAAAAGGACAAATAATATTGACATAATAAGTGATATAGAGTTTTGAATGCTCGTTAAATCAACATTCAATAAATCTGAACAAGTTTCGACATTAAAGTATAATCGTAAAAAGGTTATTCAAAGAGGCGGGCGGTAACTTTTTTTACGATTTTCGTAATCAACCAAACAGTAATTTTAAATGATTATTTTTTTAAAAACTAACTTGAAAATTGCTATCCAGAAGAAGGAACAACTCTCTTAAGAAGAATATTAGTTTTTCAGTTTTTCCCTATCAAGGCAAATGTATGAGTTTTTGTCTTTTATTTATTTAACGCCCAAAGGGCTTTTACATGTAGGTGGTACAATTTTAATGACAGTTTTGAAACATAAGAAATATGATAATATATCATATCATATTCGTAATTTGTGGAGTAGTAGGAGATTTTCAAATATTGTCAGGTTATTCGTAACCCGAGAGTGTTTATCTTTCTAAAAAAAATATATATATATTCGATTTTTTTCTCAGCGCAGCACGCCACTGGGGTACATAGCACCTAATACAAATGCCTTGCCCATCCATATTATATTCATAATCTATCTGTATTTTAGAAACATAGGATGAATAAATTACGCTGACATAATAATTTTCTCTGTACTTATAATATATCTATTTATAACAGTAAAATCCTTTCTTTTCAAATATTTTTTTTTCTTATTGTATAAGAAAATCCATACTTTCAGTCCCCTTCAAGGTTTCAAATACTTAAAAAAGCATAAAAAACAGGATAAGCTTATGTCGTTTGTTTTGAAGGGTGATCTAAAAAGCTAGTTAGTATACAGATAGTGTTTTTTCAAATGTACAACATGTTGTCACAAAAAACCTCGATTTTGTATTGCGTACACGTTAAAATGGCTAAAAACATACTCTTATCTTGTATTTTGACTGCGTAAAAAGACATTTTATGTATGCATCGTATCTGCCATCATTGTGAAAGTAAGGCATACGATATAATTGTGTAGAGTAAAAGTAAGGGTTTATTGATTTTATCATAAAATTTTACACGAAGGTTCTTAAAGTTGTAGCAGCTGACCCCAGGAAAGCGTCGCGGGCAGGAGGCATTGTGGAAAATTCACCAATGACGCAGTTCTGACTTAAAAATCTGCTTCAAAGGTCAAATTTTCGCTTAAAAATTTAAAATCCGCAAAGGTCACTTTCGCTGAAAAGTTATTTCGTTATTTTATTTTTGTAAAAATCTGTCATATTGTGGCTTGTTTAAAATGTGGCTAGTTTAGTACATAGATTAAACTTAATGTTTAATTAAATTATGTGGTTTCACTAGTAACATCTAAAAACCAACCATTTTAACCATCCAAGTTTATCGTTAATTGTTATTGGGTGTAAAATAAAGGTTTTTAGTCTGTGTTGTGATTTCCTGTGTTGGCCGATGAACCCGCTACGATTATGTAGCTGGTACATAGTGAGTTAATTTTGTAAATGTGACAAAAGTTTTAAATAATAATTGGTGAATATTTTATACTTTTCATGTGATTTTGCAGAAAACTGAAATAACAAGAAAGAAGAAGAGATAAAAAAACATGAATCCTTTAGGGCTTTAGGAGGTATAATAATACCGCAAAATAATTTAAAAAAAAATCTTAGGTACATAATTAATTGGTGTTATCAACTGATTATTTAGTAGGCACTTTTATATATCTATTCAAAATATATACATAGGGCTAAAAATTTAAAAGTTATAATTTCATAACAGTGCCAACTCGTCACTTTTATATTCTATACTGTTATACACGAAGAAAAGTGAGTATTTCTGCTTTATTAAGAATCTCTTCAAATTATTGGTAATCTAGTTAAAAACGGGATTACAGGCCTTAACAAATTAATTAACAGATTTCCTGTTAAACTTTTAGTAAATTACGAATATACTGTCACGATGTCGGAAACATGTTCATGAAAATCCGATTTTATTTTTGTATATATATTTTCAAGCCATTTTAACCGGATTAACAATAATTTGAAGAGATTCTTAATAAATTAGCAGTACTCAGTTTTTTCAGTGTGTCTAATTATTAATATGACTGACAGCCGTTTCGAATTCTGAAGGCATTTTAATAGTATAGTTTGATAAAGCCTTCAGAAGGCGAAACAGCTGTCGTAATAATAATAATAATAATAACACAGCAGAACTTGGTTATAAAAAAAACTGTTTTTATAAATTGAATGATAACATTATTGAATATATACAAATGAAAGTCGATGACAATATACTAAATCGTTGATATAAACGCTAATTCGAGGGTTGGTCGCCGACTTGACACAGCATTTAACGCATTAACGTTAGGGAGGGACTTGACAGGTAGGAATGAGGAGGTACGGTAATCTGGCTAGTTGCCTACCTAGTATTATTATTATTGCAAACTGACACTGTTCTACGCTTTTCAAATAGTCAATCGATTTACACGCGATTAAAAGTCTTACATTTTTACTTGTAAAATATTTGACAGCAATGATTTATGAGGTTCTATTTTATACTGCTGCACTGTAGGTACGCGATTAACAATACGGTAAAAGATTTATCGAAGCTTTATTTGTAATTGGATTCTGGTTTCTCTAGATAAAACCATTCAAAATTGAATCTAAAGTTTAGTCATTTCAATTACTTAAGTAATATATAATATATAATTTGCATGATACCATTTTATAACTATATACGCTAACTTTGTTTTACGATTATTGCATGTTTGGTCTTGATGGAGTATAAATAAATGAATGAAATAAACTTTCGCAGATAAGCAATCAATTTGCGGTTAGACATAATTATAATTTGGATTTTAAAAAAAACTTCGTTTGAATGATTGATTGCAGCATGCATTTATACACATAGCCCTGAGGACGGTACAGGCTGAACCGAAACCGGTTTGTATCATTAATCAAAACTATAATTAAATAAATTTAGGGCGTGTTGTTTAACAGAATTTGAACAATTCATCAAATTTCATAGTTGATTTTCAAATTCTATGAGGTTTCTATTCAAGTTTTGTTATTATACCATTATTAGCCAGTTGTTTCTCAAAACTAAAATAATAATACTTGAATAGAACCTTCAAAAATCTTTTAAATCTACTTTGAAATTTGATGAATTGTTCAAAATCTGTGAACCCGTCTTCAATCATTAGAATGATGATTTTTTTCTAATTATGAAATTGAATTCGTGCTGGATTTTCATTATATGAATAACATAGTTCCACTTATTTATTTAACTCATAATCAAAATCACCCTGCAGCGGACATCTTTAGGCTGGTACTGTTTATATTATGTCGGTGCATCTATATTATTAATATAATGCTTTCCCACATTTTTTTTGTAAATTACATCTTTGGAATTGTGTGGGTATATAAAAAATAGCGCGTTTATTTTTACAACATGCTTCATTGTAAAAATACACGAAGCCGTTCTGTTGTCATCAGTCATCAAGTCATCATCAATCAATTATTGTTACTTTCACGTAACTTACGTGGAAAAGCTCGTGTTGTATAAACACATTACATACTACCTACATACAAAAAAGGAGATTATAATAACATATGTACTCACTACTGTTTGCATTCTAAGGTTCCCAAACTTTCGATTGTGGTGAATATATTGATACTTGAATACATCCACCTCACTTAGGAGAATTAATTTTTTTGTACACATATCGATTTCGAATTTTGCGATCATCGTTTTCTGTCTTTATCTTAAATGTGATTTAAAGTAGATAATATAGCGTTATCAAACTCTTGTTTTTAATATTTTATGCGTTCTAGATCCATTCTTGAGGCCAAACAAATCGGATGCCGCAGGGTTCGCATTAAGTTCCTATATTATTTTCGGTGACAGTTATATCTAAAATTTATATAGCACCTATCAGTAGATCTAAAACTGTTAAACTGTTAAATTTCTGTAAAGGTGTTAGAATTTTTAACTCAATTAAATTTGTGTACCTACATGCTAAACGCTATCAAGTTATGTACCTATGTGCTAAAACTGAAAATCGAATCTTTTGTCGTAGAGGAAAGTGTTATGACATTTTCACTGTTTTACTGTCAATTTCTAGATCAACGCAACTATTTGCAGTTAGCAACGTCATTAACGTTAATAACAGCGTTCTACGGTTACCTTACCTTCTGTCTAATTTCTTACCTTACGTTACCTACATTATTTTGATAATTCTATTCGATTATACTGAATTAAACATTTTACATCGTGGAAGACCAAGGTAGTTACACCAAAAAAAGATACAAACCCCTACTGTTAGAATAAATTAACGTATTCGGCCACGTTTTAAGAAGTGCTTCGTATATGTTTCGACGATAGCCTGGGACCACTGAATAGAAAAAATTCACTT
The DNA here is from genome assembly GCF_061612785.1 of Hesperophylax consimilis. Taxonomy (NCBI): domain Eukaryota; kingdom Metazoa; phylum Arthropoda; class Insecta; order Trichoptera; family Limnephilidae; genus Hesperophylax; species Hesperophylax consimilis. The sequence goes on along the minus strand of NC_142836.1, from coordinate 25,269,249 downwards.
TGGGAGTGCCAGAAATAAGCCCAATTTTACCTTACTTCTGCTGAAATTGTTGAAACATTTTCATATATCGAATTTCTTACTTGGGGATATAATCATTTTCATTAGATGGACCTCACGGAGAAATATGAGTATTGCTTCGAACACGTGTTTCGACATCGTAATAATGCATTCGAAATGTACTAAAAGTTTACCAGGCAACCTTTTATTTCATTCGTTAAAGGATCACAATCCCGTTTTTAAGCGGATGATTTGAAGAGATTCTTAATAAATTAGCAAGACTTGTTTTTCTCCGCGTGGAGTCTAGATTTCGAAGGGTATTATGTAAATTGGCGACACCAGTTTAATTTCAAATCGGTATAGATTAGATACACTTCTTGGGAATACGTGTCCAGTGTCCGGGCTCTACGTGCCAGCCGCCCATTGTTTCGCCGTGGAAATGCCAATTCTGCCATATTGCTTGCCACAATGAGTCAGCAACATGGATAGCTAATAATATTGAACGTCCTGTTATTATAACCTAAATGAAATACGCCTTTCTTTATTAATAGCTTTCCATTTTGCATCACCAATTTGAATAAAATCGTTTATTGTTTATTGCTTTGTTTACATTTAAAACATAAAACTAGAATTTCCTGAATTTAAAAAAAAATAATTAATTAAGTTTTATAAAATAATAAAGAAATATTTTTCACGTTTCAACTACATTGTTATTTACAGGCCCCGAAATCATTGAACATAAGTTAAAGAGTCTATTTACAAAAAAAAACTATAAGGTATGTTATAATTTTTTATCATTTTTGACTTCTTTATATGTATTTATAATGTCTATTTGAATTTCACTTTTGTTTTCGTGAATGAATACAAATCTTGGAAGCAGAAATTAACTCACTTCCCGACATCTGATCGAGCTAAAACCCGGCAGATATACTATTTATCGATGACAATGCATTTTATCAACTTGGTGGCAATCTAAATCTAACACACACACACGCGGACATAAACGCATTTCTCTGAAATTCGATGACATTTCAGCAGTTAATATACGCAATTAACGTCGGTCTCATCCAAACAGGATTTGGCTCAGTTGTTCGAGTTGTTTTTTTTCTCTGGGTAGGAAGGTTCAATCCTCAGTCAAACCAATTTATTTTAAAAGACATTTGAAAATAGATATATATGCCTCCGAAATTTTTATGTGTACATAAATAAGATGAGTTATTATTTATCATCTTTCATATCCTTTTATGTAAATCCTGAAACTACACTATTACTCCACAAATCTTACCATCTATGTAATAGGTGGTTGCATAAATTCTCAGAATTTAAAATTAATAAAAACGATTTTTTAAACAAAAAATAGCTACTCCTACTCGCATAGTTTACGATTGACCTCCAGCATTTAAACATTTTTAAAATTCCGTGAATGAAACGTCCTTCATTTGGAGGTGAAATTTTCAGAAAGCCGCGTTGTTTTTATTAGGATTCCTGGATTGAGAGATTTTTGGATAGATAAGTATAGCGGAAATATTAAAAAAATCTGATGCTGAATCTGTAGAATAGGATGGATTTTAAAAAACGTTCCAATACCCTAACTGGGGATGCCATTTTCCCACTGCCTCCGGAGAGTTCGGACTGCCGGAATTTAGGGCATATAAATATGGGAATTTATGCACCAACCTAATATTTACGTGTTAAAAAACACATTTGTACCACTGCAGTGCTCTGGTATCGGCGACCGATGAAAATGTACAGAATTTAGCGTCGCGACGTGGCGCTGGGCTTTCCCCTACACGCCGGTAATATACCCGACCCGTAGGCGCCGCGACGCTAAGTCTGCGGAGCGCTCGTAGGCTTAGTTGTTCAATAATATGTGGTAAATGGTAAATCAATGGTCTTTTGAACTTTGTACCGGAATAGACACGCCGTTTTGCCACAACTGTTTTAAAGAAATATTCGCAAAAGATTGGAGAAGAAGAAAACTGAAGAGTCATAACTATCCGGATTCAGTTGGACTATGGGGTATGTTGCGAGGCTGAAAAAAGTTGGGTAAGATGTGGGAAAGGGAACGTTGATAAGTACCTACTATAAACGTAAAATAAACTATTATAGAAGGTAAATTTTTTTTCGACTACCATAATACGGACATGTGTCTAGTGTGATAGTCGAAAAGCATGTAAGAAACTGTATTCAAATATATTTTATGAATAAAAAAAAATAGTTTATCGTAAAAAGCAGTTACATTGTGGCTTGTCATAATAAGTCTGAATTAAATTAATAAGGTAAGGGAACGTTGATAAGTACCTACTATTAACGTAAAATAAACTATTATAGAAGGTAAATAGTATTATCGTAAAAAGCAGCTACATTGTGGCTTGCCATAATAAGTCTAAATTAAATTAATAAGGGAAGAGAAGGTTGATAAGTACCTACTATTAACGTAAAATAAACTATTATAGAAGGTAAATAGTATTATCGTAAAAAGCAGTTAGATTGTGACTTGCTTGTGACAATAAACTTGAAAACTGTCGATATTTTCAAGTTTATTTTTTGCTTTACCGTTCAAAGTTGTGTAGAAAAGTTCGAACATTTTTAATAAATACATTTGTATACAACCAGTTAATCGGATTTGTAAAGCAAGATAACTCATGACAATAAGTAAATTTAGGGCTTAATTTCAGATATTGATTGCCAACTTTTTAAAATTAAAGAATTTTGTGTATGCGTAATTTGTACAGAGAAGTCTAATAATGTATTAAAACATTTTCATTATACTTTAAATCTCACCCCAAATCATTATTTATTTTCCTCAGGAATAGGCTAACAATAATAATTTTTGTCGAATTCTTATTAACATAATACAATTAGTCTGTATTTACCCTTAAGTGTACCGTCTAACCACAAACAAGTTCGAATACATTTTCAACAAATGACCAAATCGCATGAGCAAAAGATATAAAGTTGGATAAATGAAACGGCGCGGTCGGTAGCTACCTATCGTAAGACATTTTTTAGTAAGATTTTTTCTATGTTGAATGTATCAACTCCTCGGGTTAATTTGTCCGATTTTCGGAACAAACCGCTATCACCCGTAGAGTCAATCTGTTCTAAAATATACACTGGAACTTATTTTCTTACGCTTCGAAAAATTGAGCCAATTTGAATAGATGTAAAAAAATTTGAATTATTTTTAAAGTTTCCACGTTTTCGTAACTGCGATATTCACTGGGCTAATTGTTTTAAACAGCAAATGGAATCATTATTTTTCAATAGATAATAATAACATAGGATTTATATGAATCAGTTTTGTTTCATTTCACTTGTCATGCCTCCCATCTCTATACAGTGCTCTAATAAAAACAACGTTTTACAGTTTTGAAATATTTATGAAATGAAATAAGATCTTAAAGTGAAGTTTAATTTGCACCTCTCAAAAATGTTGTTTTTCGGTGCCGTACCTAAATAATCGTTAAATTAGAGGTATTGTCGCACGTACATTTAAAAAAAATATATTAATACAGTTAGAGTAATTATAACAAAGTAATAGACAGAATTTTTATTTTTCTAGGATAACTTACGATTATGATAAATTACGATCAAAAAATTATATGTCAAGTAAAAATCAAAAAAGCGATTTTTGCGGTTTTCGTAAATAATGTACATTCGATTTTTTTTTCATTTCAAAATAATAATGCGTAGTGTTATTTTAAATATATCTTTTTAAACCATGCCTTTAGTTCTATTTAACTTAAAATACTTGTTCGAAAAATTTTCCGTAATAAGTACCATTCTTTTGGACGGGTTGTTTCGGAGAATTTGAACAATTGATCAAATTTCAACGTTCATTTTCGGGTTCTGTGAAAGTCCTATTCAAGTTTTGTTATTATATCATTATAGGCTACTTGCTTGACAAAACTGAAATGAAAACAGAACTTGAAAATGAACGTTGAAATTTGATGAATTGTTCAAATTCTCCGAAACAACCCGTCCTAAACCGTTTTTTTAACAATCAGACGAATTTCGCGAGTTTTTGAATTAAATTATTTTTTTTTATATTGAACCTAGAAACTTAATAAATTACCAAATACAGGTAAATTCACTGGGTTTGAAAAAATGTTAACAATTTATATGTTTTCGTATTTAATCGTAAATATCTTGCACCTCCAATGGCTAAAGGAAAACGTATTTCACAAACAGTGTTTGGTTTTCGGATACGTTCAGAAATATTCCATTTATTTGGATTTTATTAATAAACGGAAATACACACAAATTCTCCGAATTTCTGGCAGCTTCTTTAAGAAAAATAACCGTCAATATGCCAGAGGCCTGAAGGGTTAAGTACCTAAACAATATCATAAATCGATGTAGCTTTGAAAATTTTAAAGTTTCTTTTTCTATGAAGTAGGAAATAATCTTTTTTATATTGCTTAAATTCTCTGTTTTTGTTATTGTTTTGACTGCAAAATTCGCAGTGAAGTAAATAATAAATATAAAAAGCCAATACAAATCGTTTTAGAAATTTTTTTAAAAGTTTTTAATACTGTGGTGGTTGTGTGCAATACTAAAAAATATGTTTTTATTCGATTAAGGTAAGGTAAAAACACTGACCCCACAACCTTTATGCAAAGGGCAAATGAATGTTGTTGCGCGTTTCATGATCTGAAAAAGTCATAACTGAAGAAACAAAACAAAAAAAGTTGTATGGATAACAGGAACAAATCAACACAACTCTGTTTGGATTTTATGTTGTTGTGTAACAAAGCTAGTATTGGCTATGTACTCTTGTGTACTGACCACGTTTTCATCTGGGTACTTTGTTATGAAACGAAGACTCCGCAGAGATTAGCGAGATTTGGCGCATTGTTACTGCAATTAAAACGGGTTACTGAAACTATTCATTAATGAAGTACCGGTCAGTGTCATATTGTAATTAAAGGTTGTTATTACCTGATAAAATAAACGCATCGATTGTGCAGGATAACGTGACCTTCACAAAGCGAATCACGTCATATCAAAGTGAATTGTGGAAGACAACACGGCGTCACTGACAGGCGCGGGGAATTGGAATCATAACACAAAAGGTAGCCGAAATTCCCCGTTTTCCCTCGAATCCTGTTCGGGAGAGGACCGAGCAAGGTGCCGCCGACAGAACCGCTCCGAGGAGCCTTGGTCCGCGTGCGTTACTTCATAGTGGCTGTCGGGCCGGTCCCGCCAAAATACACGTCAACGGTTCCCGCGGGAGGAGGGTAGCGACTGGCCCTGCTCGCTGCCTACACACTGGCGCTGGCTCAGGGATGTCCACTGCAGGCGAGCCCGCTCCCCTCCCTGGCTCCTGCGGCGGCGGGCGCCAGGGCGCACGCGCCGCCCCTGTCCCGCGTCCCACGTCCCTCCCCGCACAGCCGCTTTCCTCGATACAACGCTAATGCGTTTTCCGATGGAAATTGGCGCGTACACCGTACAACCCCATATCGGGTATTTATAGCTCTGCCCACCTGACTGCAACTTACTTTAAGCAACGGTAAATTTCACTTTTACGCTCAAGGAGCGCAGCTAGTAAGAATTTACTATCTATAGCGGGTAGCATAAAACTGGATTTTGTCTAGTCAGAAAAAACTGCGATCCCTTATTAAAAATATTCATTTACATATTTGTAGGATAAAATCAATAGTTATTTTTGTAAATAGAAGCTGTCACTCTGGTAAAATATTTAAATATTATCCTTGTGTGCAAAGTCTGAAAATATTTCGCTTCTTTCGGAAATGTCAATGGTAAGTACCACTGTCCCAAAAAATTTCAATGGTAGATTGTAGGTACCACTGTCGAATAAAATGTCAATGGTAGGTACCATTGTCGCATTAAATGTACATGACGAAATTTGCATAAATATATGTTTATATTTCCTACACAGGTGTCTAGAAATAAAAATGCCCCGGGCTTACCAAGGTTTTTAAATAAATTGTTTAACAGCATTGTATATTGGAACCTATAAGAAAGTGTAGAGGTATTATTTAATTATTGATATTAATACATTATTTATTTACTATATTATATTTTAATCCCAAATCAATGACCTTTCGGGGCGCTTTCAACTATCCGAAGTTATGGCGTAGATTCTATGTCAACTTTCTGACTTACGTCTAACTGAGGTCGGGTCTTTTCAATTTCCAAATTAGATAATATTTAGCGAAATTTCATAATATTTATTGAACTCCGTTTTTACATTTTAAATTAATCACTTATGCCAAACATTGCAAATATTAATGTCTCAAATGTGCTTGCTGAATATCTGAAATATCTGGAAATTAGAACGTGGTCTAATTTGTACAACTTGACCAGAAAGTGACAGGCGAAATTAGAAAGAGCTCTGAATTTCTCGACAGGTTTGGGACTCTTGCTGCTGAAAGCCCCATTGTAACCACTTATTTTTGGGAAAAGTTGGAGGTTACAAGAAAGGCTCTCAACGGTATGTCAAACTACATAGAACACCGACCGGTTTCGGACCAACGGTTCCTTCCTCAGGGCGAAATATAAACCAGAATATACAAGGCATAGTGGTTCAAACAATGTTATCTTTATTCATTTACTTATTTATTTATACTGTTTTTTTTACAGATGAACTCACTTACGTAAGAACTATCCAGTTACAAAAACCCAGCTAAGTTAAAGGCAAAAATCTAGAAATTACATACATACAGGGAAAAATGAAATTAAATACAGGTTACGTACAATTAAAAAACCAAACAAATAATAATATAAAATTATACATAAGTTCAGTAAAATGACAAATAATAATAGAAGAAACAAGAGACACGAGAGTTACAGTGATACATAATATAATTATTTAACCATATTATTTAGCAGCAGTAATTTACATTTTAATATTATTATAGAATAACCAGTGTTACCAACTACAAGGATTAAAGCAATGGGAATATGTTATATGTTTGATTATTAATATTATATTATTTGATAAATAATGTCATGTTATTGTTACCAATACCAACCTGCATATTAGATATCTAGGTATGAAGATTTTATTAAAAAAATGCAACGTAAAAAATTTTCATTACTTATTTTCGATTTTTACTTATATTTACTCTTTTTACCAATATATACGAGTATTAAATACCAGGGTTTTTAGATAAACATTCCCTCAAACGTGTTTAATATCCTTTTATGGGAAATAATAACTGGGGAAGCCGGAAAACCGGAAATAAGTCTATCATAACTTTTCTCTCTTATATTCTATAAATTTCGCGGCAGCACGTAACCTTCGATAGCTCAGTTGGTAGAGCGGTGGACTGTAGAGGCTCTCAACAATATTGTTATCCATAGGTCGCTGGTTCAAATCCGGCTCGAAGGAATAAATAAATATTTTGTTTTTTTTTTTAAATCTCATTATCATTTCTTTATTTATAATCGTACTAAACTGGCTTGCCTCAGTTAAAAATCAAAGAAAAAATAACAGTGACAAATAAAATTCTTACAATGACGTCAGCAAACTACTCCCGCAATATTGAGTTCAGGGACCTGTCCCAGATTCATTTTTATCATAATTAATGATTATAATATAATTGAAATTATCTGTTCATGGGAATCTTTAGCCATTTTCGTATCTGATTTTAGTAGGTACCTATTATTAGAAACCTGCCGTTAAAATAAATCATATTATTTTCGAATGTGTTGGTGCTTTGACAGAATACACGCACACACGCACGGCTTGGGTGTATAGGATTGGGGCTACGAAGTGACGTAGGTAGATAGTACTACGGAATGACGTCATTGTGACGTCAACGGCGTGGCAACTTGGGGAGAGTGTTCGTAGAAGGGGTAACAAAGGACTGCCTCTCCTTAGACGACTCTTTTATATTATATAATGAATAACACGCCTACGTTTTTGTTCATTGCACAACACAAAAAACATAAATAAACCAAAAAAATTACGTTGTTTGAAGAAACTATGTACAAACATATTTTAATGTTCACCAAGAATAAACGGAAATAAGTAGGTAGGTACTAAAGAAGAAAACTATTCTTTGCGGCTATGTTTCTGAACATTTCTGCGTACATTTTTTAACACTAAGCTATTATTAAAACATACTATTTACTTTTAATCATTTTGATTCTTTGTAAGGGGTAAGGCTTAGACAGAATGTATAGAACCGTTCAAATATCTGTTGTATTTATATATTTTTATTTATTGATACATATTTACATAATGAACAGTTATACAAATAAAATTACAATGTAGTGTGTATAAAAAAATCCCACAAAGGCAAAGCCTGTGTGTGGGTATTATTGTACATTATCACAATTCGTAAGAATAAAACATAAAATGAATGTGTACGTTTTATTTCGCGATAAATAATATAAAATTTACTTCTAAACGTAGAATAGATGAAATGAAAACCAAAAATAACATCAAATTTGACATTATCAGTAGAAGTTTTAAACCAGACAATAAAATAAGGTACCTACTAATGTTTTTCAAAAAGAAGAGTTTGTTATTCAGATAAAATTATAAGTATATCATAATTTGTGCAATCAAAAACAACACTTCGGCATTACTACAGATGACTGTTGACTTATAAGAAAAATACATCTATTTTCAATTTGATGTGTTTTAATTTTTTTTCGTAACAATGTCTCATCAAAAGTTTTAGTTAATTTAAGTTGTACATTTTAGGGGCAATAAAATTAACATGCCTTTGGGCTAATCTGGCCAGAACGGTTATCATTGTAAGGACTCATGTAAATAACTTTTAGATATTGCATGCAATCGGTTTGTACTAGGTCCAAAATATCACGTTCTTAGAACAATTGTGGAGGGATAAGTTTTGACTTTATTAAACATAATCTTTATAATTGATTTTTGGACAATTTCCATGGATTTTATGTGATTATAGTAAGTTCCCCATTTATTACATAGGAAAGAGACAAATGAACAATGAACTAGTGCACGGTAGATAAGTTTTATGGTTTTTTTATATCTACAGTGTTACTCATTCGTTTAAACATATACATATCTAAACTTAAACATAAACTAATAAGTATCTCAATTTATTTAGAGTGTTTTCTACGTGGTTGGTCCATTTTATGTTAAAACCCGTATTTTCCTGGTTTGATCTATTCATAGTTTGCGCATGTTATTATTAAAATAAAAAGGAATTTTAAAATTAGAAGGTTTCTGTCTAGTCACTCTTTGACAGTAGAAATAATAGCAATTTGTTAGCTTTATTGGTTGCGTCTTTCCAGAGATGTGCAAAATGGGTACCCAAAACCATTTGAAATGCAAAATGGAAATGAGTCAGAACTTTTCCATTTGAAAATGCAAAATACAAAATGGTTTTTAGAAAAGCATTTCAAATACAAAATGCAAAATACCCATTTTCAAAATGCATTGAAAATGCAAAATGCTTTCTCAGGTCAAACAATTAAAATAATTATAGAATTTTTAAACAATTTTGTCATTTAATAATGGACATCAATGTAGAACACACATATTACATGATGGTAAATCCACAAACACCACGACTACAAATTATGAAACCACAAAGAAATTGCGCGGGACTAATGTTGCCAACGTAAAAACATAGAAACTGCTATCTAACATTTAATATTACAGCGTCATGGCCCCATGTTCAGTATTTGAATCGGTATTTTTTGTAATGGTATCACTCAATTGCCAGGGCTCCTACCAGGGATCAACTTGACAAATGTAAATTATCTCTCATAGCGAGGTTGAGGACCGACTGATATTTGGGGTTATGAAAAAAAGATGAGTGGAGATAGTAGGAAGAATGTTGCAAAAAAGCATTTAAAATGGAAAATGCATTTAAAAAAGCATTTAAAATGCAAAATGGTTTTTAGAAAAGCATTTAAAATGCAAAATGGAAAATACCCATTTTGCATTTTGCATTTCCATTTGAAATAAAGCACATCTCTGCGTCTTTCCATGTTTTTCCATGAACCGTTATCATCAGCAAACGAGAAAATTTTACCTAAATAAATTATTGTGACGAAATTACTAAAACATGCAAAATTCGTAATTTTTGTACATTTCATTTGCGGTGAAATTAAAATTACCTATTGATTATGGAAACCATTAAAAACAGTTATTTTTCTACTTCCTATTTTTTTAATTTTTAAATTTAGAATTATTTTATTTGTAAAAATTATACGGTACCTACATAACTACTTTCCTGTTGTATGGACAGATCATTTTACCCCTCGGGCCTAGACAAAATATATAATGTCATGTCATGAAATATTCCCCCTTGACATTCAATTTCAAATAAATTCACTGTTTTTGAACGTATCCCAAATACAATTTATGTTTCAAAAAACCTGTAGCAAACGCAATTACACCTACTTAGATAGAAAAAAATCAATGGCGTTGCTACTTTCTTACTTTTAAAAGATTTTTTTAACATATTATAAAACAAAACAAACCTTGTGCAAAATGTTAACTTTAACATATATATGTAACCATGTCTTACTATCCGCCCAACCTATGCGCACACCCCCACTGCGATATACGTATACAATATACGTCAATATATGAGGTCACTAAGTTGGTCACTTTATAGGATTGTTGAAAGGTTAGGACCGTGCTGTTAAGTACCAAGAGATTAAATTCAATTCAATTTTCAATAATTAGAAAAAAATAACTGATCTATTACAATATATTATATATAAATATAAAAAGTTACATGTCTAATAATTTTGTCGAATATTTATTCAATGCCTGCCATCTATGTTTTAATAGACTTAACAAAATGTTGCCCACTACAGAACTCTGATTTCACCATGTAGTTACAATTATTGATCATAGAGTGGAAAAAAGAGCCAAAATATTATTTCAATGGTAATATTCTAAATGCTTTTTTTCGGTAGGTGTATAAAGTTATTACAAACATAACGTACCTAACAGTTTTACAAAGTCATCTCTCCTGGAGAAGAGGAGGAATAAAATCTTTCAATTTACTTCAGTCGAAACCAAGAATGAAAATCAAAGAACAATAATTATACTGAAGATATTTTTTTTAATTTCCGTAGTTCCTGATTCCACCGCCGCTATCCCTCGGTCTAGTTAGTGAAATTTTGTCTATAACAGCGACGCCTCCTTCTGCACAAATGAGTACGTATTTTATGTATATTCACGTTTTGTAGAGAAGGTGATAAATTTTTTAAAAATAACCGTCTCCGTGGTAGAGGGTAAGGCTCTCGACTAGCAATTCGAAGGTCGCGGGTCAAAACCCGATGTGCGCAAGTAAATTTTATTTGATTCATTTGGGTAAATAACCTTTACAATTTTAAGACTTATTATGAGCAAGAATAAATAGTTTTGTTTGTACAAAAACTCAATCCTTTCAAGAAAGATACAATTACAATATTGTACCGATGATTCGATCCAATATTGTATTTGTATGCCTTTCTTGAAAGAATTGAGTTTTATTTTATTTATTGTTCTTCAAAGTACAATCCCATTAAACGCAGTTTGTCAACAGGATGTTCATGTTCAATTACAATATAACATATTTTCATAAATTATAAAATAAATTAATAAATTTAATAAATATTTCATAAATTATTTAATTATCATTAATTTACTTTTTACAATACAACTTATAGGGTGAACGCTCCTATAGTCAGCCTGTGCCTATTGTCAGCCTCTTTCATAATTTCGTGAAATAATAAGAAAAATGTGCACTCTATCACCATCTATGAGAATGTTCACGCACTAGTAACTAATGAACCAAACATGGTTTCAAAATGGCGGCTCTAACTTATTTTCTGTCCCTATATTCGACCGTTGCTTTCAAACAAGTGAAGACCTGTCAGACATTCTCCCGCGCGCCATAATAAATTTGCAGTTGACCACGGTTTCAAAGTAAGTTTAAAAACCCTGAATTTTACTAATATTGTTGAGTTAAGTATTATTTTATGTTTCTGTGATTATTTTGCCTTGTTTTCAAGCATTCAAATTATGTTTATGATGTTTGATTTTTGCAATGTTGTGGTGGTTGACTTTAGGAACAAATTTTGTTAGAGCATCCTAAAGTCAGCCGGGGGGGCTGTCCTTAGGCCATGTGTAGGTTATTTCAAATATGGAATCTAAGTGTGCAGTAGTGTTCTCTATCTTTACAATGTGATCTTACATACACAAATAAATGCATTAAAATAAAAACACCAAAGGTCAGCCGCCTCATTTTGTTTTGGGGTAGACGTGGCTGACTTTAGGAACTTAATGATCCAAATGTCAGCCATCAACGTGCTAATACACTTTATGGTATGGTGAATGATTTAATGTTGTATTTGAATTCTAGGTAGGTATTCATAAAAACGAAATTCAACATGCCGAAAGAGAAGATCGTCAAACCAAAGGGATATAAAAAACCCCTTCTACAATACGACCGAAGCAAAATTGAAGATGCTCTCCGAGCAATAAGGGGAGATCAAATTAGCATCAGAGAAGCCAGCAGAAAATATGGAGTTCCCAGGGGAACTCTACAAGATCGTCTCCACGGCAGAGTTCCTGATAAAACAAATATGGGTAGAGATACCACATTAACTAAAGAGGAAGAAGAGTCTTTGGTGCAATGGTTATCCGAATTGGCCAAATGTGGATTTTCAAGAAAGAAGGATGATCTTTTAAACACAGTTCAAAAAATTATGAAGGATGACAAACGCCCAAACCCCTTCACAAATGATAGACCGGGAAGAAAATGGTACGACCTATTTATTAAGAGACATCCAATCTTGAATGAGCGTGTCCCGGAAGGTATAAGTAAGGGTAGAGCGGTTGTTACTGAAGAGTACATACGCAAATGGTTTAATGATCTCAAAAAGTATTTAAGTGACATCAATGCTATAGATCTTTTGGAAGACCCGAGAAGAATACTTAATTGCGATGAAACCAGTTTTAGTGTTTGCCCTAAAACTGGAAAAGTTATCGCACCAAAAGGCTGGAAAAATGTATACGAAATTCAAGCTGGGAATGAAAAAGAAACTATAACGGTATTGTTAGTTTTCACAGCTGCAGGTGACACCTTACAACCGATGGTCGTCTTTCCATATGTTCGACCACCGCGAGATGTAATACAAAGTATGCCCGATGAGTGGTTTCTTGGTCGTTCGGAGACTGGTTGGATGAGGAGTGAAATATTCTTTGAATACGTAGCCAATGCAGTGAATTCTTGGTTGGAGAAAAACTCTGTTCCAAAACCAGTACTCTTGTTAGTAGATGGGCATAAATCCCACCTTACTCTTGAGCTGAGCAAATTCTGCAATGATAATCAAATAATTCTCTATTCATTACCCCCAAACACGACTCACTTGATGCAACCAGCTGACGTCAGCGTTTTCCGGCCTCTTAAAGTCGAATGGCGAAAAACTATTAGAGAATGGCAAGGGAATTCGGAAAATTATAATTCAGTCTTGTCTAAGAGCACCTTTTGTCCATTACTGAACAAAGTGCTACAAAAAGATATGACAGATATTATTAAGAATGGGTTTAGAAAATGTGGGCTGTTCCCTTTTAACCCGGATGCCGTTGACTACACTAAGTGTATTCAAAATACATTAGAGCGTGCGGAAAATACCAACAGAATTGAACAATTAACCACTCCAAAAGATGCGGTTACTTTTAACAGACAAGAAATAATAACAGCACAAAACGTCATCAAAAGCATAAAAAAACAATTGGAGGATGAGAACATAGATGCACTCCGTGTTATCGAAATTATCGAAGCTTCTTTTACTGAAGCAGACAATCGTGTTGTCACTATTGGAAACTACGTTTTAAATTCCAAAGGTGTTCTGGAACCAGATGCTGACCCTCAACCCTCAATTTCAGGCTATGAAGCAAATGAATTACAAATTAGTGATTGCATAGTAAATTGCGACCAAGAAGATGCTCAAAATAATTTATTTTTGTCTATTCCTGATGATGATTTTGAATCACTGGACATGACAAATCATTCCAATTTCTCTCTCCACTCAAGCCCTACCTCAATTATTACTAAGTCTGTAAATACACCACCGCCGGTGCCTGCAACAACACCTTTGTCGTGCGTAGCCAACAAAATTAAAAGCGGAATATCTCCCTCCTTCAGCAATCACTTGTTCACTCCAAAATGTTTGCAATTTGGAAAAAGAAAATTGAAACCAGGAGAACCGATGCCGATGGCAATTTCGTCTGATGCTTGGAAGAATTACATGGCCAAAAAAGAAGATATAAAACAGGCACTAGTAAAAAAGAGGATTGAAAGGCAAGAAGCAATAAAAAAAAAGAAAAGAAGAACAGGCTACAAAAATAGAAGAACGAACGAAAAGAAGGGAAGAACAAATGAAACGAAAAGCAAACACTGACAAATACAAGAACCTAGGACGAAAGACTGGAGAAACCAATAAGAAATTAAATGTAACATCTACTCAATCTAAAATTTCAAGCACTGGATGTGAAGAAGAATTACACAGTGATGTAGTAGATGATGATCTGAAAAAATCTAAAATTTCATGCACTGGATGTGAAGAAGAATTAATCAGTGATGTAGAAGACGATGATCTGAAAAATGTTGGTTGTGACATCTGTCCAAGATGGTATCACCTCAAGTGTACCCAAAAACACCTTATGCGGAAGTTGCTTCTAAACAATTTACTTGCCATATTTGTCTGCTTACTATGTAGATATAAATAAAATTGCTACTATTGAATACCTATTTTTTTAATTTCACGTCATATGTAATAATTTAAAACCCTCAGCCGTCGACTAGGCTGACTTTAGGAACTCGAAAGGCTGGAGATAGGCACATGGTGGCTGACTTTGGGTGATTTTGGCATTTAATTTTTGAAAGGCCTTTAAATCATTTTCAATGAAACAAATACATTTCCAATAATGATAAGTGAATAGTCTGTTCTTTGAACTATAATAAGGTGTAATTGTTAGAAACTTAAACGCTATTTACTACTTTTTAAAATGTAATAAATCAAGTAAAAATCTTAAGAGGCTGACCTTTGGGACATTCACCCTACATCATATTTATCACCAACCACTGCCATAATCAAAAGTATTACTGATACAGAGTATCTCTGTTTAGTAGCCATGTTTTCAGCATATATCTGAATCTCTGAGGTAATTCGCATTTTTTTATATTGCTTGGTAACATGTTGAATATTTTGAAAAGGACAAAACTGTTTATTCCTATATACGGACGCAAAAAAATAATTTGTCCATATTGTAAAGCAGTACCTTGCAAAAGCGTATTTATAAAAATAAATTAATTAACGCCATCTATGAACACGTAGAATATAACGAGCGTCGCTTTCGCATTGATAATAAATTGACATCGATCGTCTCCGGACCCCTCTACATGTAGTAAAACGAGTCGGCGGTACCTACTTTCTGTTTCGTGTCTTTATTTGTACCCGCCAAATGCGTTCTCAAGAAGTAACGCCCATTCAAATCCCGATTTTTTCCATCAATTTGTGTAAAACAATCTCCCGGATGTTGGATTTTCAAGATGTTATTTTCACACCTCTTCTAAATCCGCGCCTTCCTCGACACGCAACTGCAAATTAAAATGAGCCGGTTTTTTTCCTTCTTTGTAATTTATAACCCGGCTCCATTCTCCAACTCTTCGATACACAAGGTAATCGAAACGGAGGGTATTTTTGTAAAAAAGTACCGACTCATGCAGAACAATTTTTACTCGGCATATTCTGTTTATAAAATCCCGATGTTAAAATGGACTGGGCGTAAAACCAAATAAAATAAAATTATAGTACTCACCAGTAACGTAGATTTCGAAGCCTCTGCTACGTCGGCCATCAATCTCCCCCTTGAGCCAATTCAACACTTTCGAATTATAAGGGGAATATTAGAATGTTAAAAGGGAATAAAGTGAAGAGTCTCGATACTCATGAGTCAAAATCCTTTGCAAGGGCACCTCTCGATTATCGATAACATTAGGAATATTATAATGTTGAAAGGGAATAAAGTGAAGAGTCTCGATACTCATGAGTCAAAATCCTTTGCAAGGGCACCTCTCGATTATCGATAACATTAGGAATATTATAATGTTGAAAGGAAATAAAGTGAAGAGTCTCGAAACTCATGATCAAAATCCTTTACAAGGGCACCTCTCGATTATCGATAACATTAGGAATAT
This sequence comes from Hesperophylax consimilis, assembly GCF_061612785.1. NCBI lineage: Eukaryota > Metazoa > Arthropoda > Insecta > Trichoptera > Limnephilidae > Hesperophylax > Hesperophylax consimilis. The sequence continues at coordinate 25,253,083 of NC_142836.1, read as the reverse complement.
TATAATGTTGAAAGAAAATAAAGTGAAGAGTCTCGAAACTCATGAGTCAAAATCCTTTACAAAGGCACCTCTCGATTATCGATATCTTTAGGAATATTATAATGTTGAAAGGAAATAAAGTGAAGAGTCTCGATACTCATGAGTCAAAATCCTTTACAAGGGCACCTCTCGATTATCGATAACTTTAAGAATATTATAATGTTGAAAGGAAATAAAGTGAAGAGTCTCGATACTCATGAGTCAAAATCTTTTACAAGGGCACCTCTCGATTATTGATAAATATAGGAATATTATATTAAAAGGGAATAAAGTGAAGAGTCACCATACGCATGAGTCAAAATCCTTTACAAGGGCACCTCTCGATTTTCGATAACTTTAGGAATATTAGAATTTTAAAAGGGAATAAAGTGAATGGTCACGATACTCATGAGTAAAAGTTCTTTACAAGGGCACTTCTCGATTATCGGTAACTTTAGGCATATCAGAATGTAAAAAGGGAATAAAGAGTCACGATACTCATGAGTCAAAATCTTTTACAAGGGCACCTCTCGATTATCGATTAATTTAGGAATATTAGAATATTAAAAGGGAATAAAGCGAAGAGTCACGATACTCATGAGTCAAAATCCTTTACAAGGGTACCTCTCGATTATCGATAACTTTAAGAATATTAAAATGTTAAAAGGGAATAAAGTGAACGGTCACGATACTCATGAGTAAAAGTCTTTTACTAGGGCACTTCCCGATTATCGATAACTTTAGGCATATTAGAATGTAAAAAGGGAATAAAGAGTCACGATACTCATGAGTCAAAATCTTTTACAAGGGCACCTCTCGATTATTGATAAATTTAGGAATATTATATTAAAAGGCAATAAAGTGAAGAGTCACCATACGCATCAGTCAAAATCCTTTACAAGGGCACCTCTCGATTATCGATAACTAAACAAATATTATTTTTTTATAATATAAACCTGCATAAAATACAGTGATCACGCTTCCAAGGGATAAGGTATCCATATTAACAAATAACAAATCGTGCCCAGTTCGATATAAATAATGGAGGAATGTAGGTAATTGCGAACGCAGCGGTGTCCCAATTATTATGGGTATATTCACTCCATCTTCCTTCGCACGGCCGTACAAAGAGAAAAAATCATTGTGTGATAGGGATGTAATAAAATATTGGATTGCCTATATGTATACAATGATGATGGTGTTCACCTCAAAACAATAAACTTTGCCTTATTGTAGTTCAGTATAATTCGGAATTACAGAAAGCCGAAAATTTTTAAGAAAATATAAATTTTAAGAAAAAAGCGTCTACTTACATACGGTTTTTTTAGTACATAAACATTAACCAATTATTTAGTCAACTAAATAATATTTGAATAGTCAGAGTCCATTTTCAGGGCGCGATTAACCCTTAGGCTCACTAGACTAAAGCCTAGGACGCAAGATTTTTGGGGGGCGCAACTTGGGGTGTAGGCCGTAGGCCGGGGATGCTTACAATATTTTCAAAACTTATCTAACGGGGCGCAATACGGCCGGCATAGTCCAGTGGTAACGCATTGGACTGCCATTCCGAAGGTCGCGGGTTCGAACCCGGCGTGCGCAAATAAATTTTATTTGATTAATTTGTGTTATTTCACAATTAATTAATTAAAATAATTTATAGTATATTTGCGGCACGTTCCAGAGTGGAAGATACTACCAGTATCGCCCTGGTGTAAGACCACCATTCAGAATTGAAACGTTGCTCCAAATGGCTTTAGCCGTGTATAGTGACTAGATCTGAATAGCCAGGTACTTCCCCACCTTCCTCTTTCCCTTCCCCACTTACCTTCAGCCTCACAACATCCCCCAATTGGGGATGCCATAGTCTCACTGGCTCCAGACGGGAGCAGTTGGGACTCTTGTGAGGTATTCACTATAAAAAAAATAAAAAAAATACACCACTCAAAAAACGCATTTCCTTAGATATATTATTCAACCCCTTAAGATGAAAATCATTCGAGGGTTGGGAGCTACTTTTTACTCTAGTTTTCATAAGGTCAAGTTGTGTCTGCCTGAATCTAGCGAAACCAATTTGTTGTAAAACCAAGATATTACGTTTTTCGTCCATGGTTGGAAATTGAAATTATGGAATTAATAATTATTTTTAAAATTCACAATAAGGAACGTTAGTGAAAAATATTACGGCTTTAAAAAATATATATTCATATGCATCAACAAACGATGATTCCGAATATAAAAAGTTTTACTATAAATAATTATACGTAGAATTCATAAATCGTCATTTCAAAATGAATATAACACCATTATATTAAAACGCCCTGTTTGGTTGGCACTACTGAATCTGTTGTTTTTAAAAGATGTTAAAATGGTATAAAAAGTCGGCGACGCCTAAGGAATATCTCTACTACGGAGTCGAAAAAGTCGATATAATGTAGTTCTTTAACAGTAACATTGTAGTATACAGTAGTGAATGGTGGAAAAAGTCGGAGGCGCCTGAGAAATACGTTAGCAATAGCGGAAGATCCTCTAATATATTTAAAATTGTTGTGTATAAAGCTTCGGGCTTTCAGACACAGATGGCAGTGCTCTTAGTTTTAGCCTCCGACGACAGAGGGCGTCTCAGCTTTAGGTGAGGTTTCATTGGAATCCCACTGGGAGACCGAATCTAGCGAGTACCGATAAAGGTTGACCAACGCGGTTATATTGTACACGCGATATTCTAAATAAACCAGTTAATAACAAGTAACCTATTTATTACTGAAAGAGGTATCTTCCATCCAAGGAGTGTTGGGAGTCTGTGGCAAGAAGTCCACGGCTGTATATCCTGAAGGATATAACATCACAGATAGAATGATAGATATAGGTGTAATATTTTATGAAGGCAATTTTGAGGTCAATGTCAAAGTAAGTTGATCCTAGTTATATACAACAATATCTAATGGTAATCTGTATAATATGTTTATGATGTAATCATTGTTTGTTATAATAATTGTAACATAATAATAGGTATAATAAAGAAAAAATCTAGAAACTATCATTAAAATTTCAACGAAAATATGCATGTGAAACACCAAGGTGTAATCAAACTTACATGTACAGTACAGGTCAAATTTGCAGCAAATCTTTATTGAAACCTTGCATCAAAATGATCCCCGTACAAAATGCAGCTGACCTAAGTGTTAGGTAGTATTTTTTCTTGATAAAAATATAAAAAAGGACTGGAGTTCCTTATAGTAATTCTATTATAATACAGGATAAATTTATAGAGTAATTATAGAATTCTATTGTAATGCACCATTTTATGAATGAATAGATAAATAAATTATTGGGATAGGCCAAAATTTGCTTACTTCATTGTTGGTTCTAAGTTCTAAGATGCACAAATAGGTCTCCATGGTAGCAAAGCTCCAAGCTGTAGAAATGGCAGGTATTGCCTTCTAGCCCCGGCTAAGGAGAGTCTTTAGTGTGGAGAAGGTACCGTCGACACTGCACTTAGGCAATGCCTACCTTTATAATATTTATTATTTTTTAAATAAATACTTCGCATCTTGCACATTGATCAATTACACACGCTTGTGCACCAGCACGATATAAGTGTATCTAATATTTGATTAAAAACAGACCCTATTGAAAAATACTGAAAAAGATTATGGACTGGTGGTTTCACAGAATTTGAACAATTTATCAAATTTTAATGTTAATTTTAAATTTATGTTATTATTTCACTTTTGTGTGACAACTAGTAAATAATAATAACACACCTTGAAAAGAACCTTCACAGAACTTGAAAATTAACTTTGAAATTTGATGAATTTTGCAAATTTAGTGAAACAACAAAAACCGTCCTAATTAAAATATGATGACTGCTCTAGATGTATTTTATCACAACAAAACTTAATAGTGTCCTCAGTTGTTTTGGGCTAAAGCCAAAGGGTTAATAGTTATATTCCGATAGGGGAGAATACCAGCACAAAAGTGTCGCCAACATCGTTCTGACATGCTCTCAGCGGCTCCCCGCCTTTTTTCCACCTACACCAACGCATAACTTTCATTGCATAGCCAATCGTGAAGTTTGGTCGTATATACCAGATGTCTGATATATACGATCAAACTCAAACCCTTTGTTTCTATTATCTACACGGAAAAAATGAGAAATGCTTATTTATTAAAAAATCTCTTCAAATTATTGGCAAATCCTATCAAAAACGGAACAGCAGGCCCCTGGTAGAGTATTAAATTCATAATAATATCGTATCACGTGTTCATCCAAGACGAAATGCAAAAATGTTAGGATTTTTATGAACACGTGTTCGGACATCGTGACAAAACATTGGTATTTTACATAAACTACCTATCTATTCATTCCTTCAATACCGTTTGTAACAGGAATACGAATATTTTGAAGAGATTCTCAAAAAAACTTTTTTATCGGGAAGTTTTCTCGGTGTATGGTCCAGTAGTATTCAGTCCCGATAAGGTACGATTGTATCACCTCAGCCAGGAGTACTCCTATCCCGGTACGCTGTTGCACTGTATTTTGGAGACTAGGTACACACGCTCTGAGGATGGGAGAAGGCTGGGTTTTATATTTTATCCAGCTTACTCTACTTGTATGAATGAAATGGAAGATGGAAGAATGAATCAATGGAAGGATTGAGCATTGACAATTGATATTTCAGCTCATCACTTTTCGTCTACGACTCTTTGATTTTTGATACGAGTGTACCCAAATCGAAATTATTGTTTTCAAAAAGCTTTTCTCGCAATTTTGTTCCAGTTTATATGCTCTTACATAGGTACTTACTATTTTTGGGATGGAATCTTTTGGTATTTTTCGCATTTTACTAAACTCCCCATATCATAAGTCATATCCTAGTAGGAAACTAATATAATATTATTGTGAAAGTGAGATAAAACGTTGCACAAGTTTTTTGGAGTCGTTCTTTTGAAAATGTTAAAAAAAACAATGCGTGTATGTAGACGAGGAAATGCTATACCTACCTAACCTACCATATTATAAGACAATCTTGTTATGTAGGTAGATACACATAGTGTACAGAAAGTGCCATTTTCCATCCCACTATCAATGTATAATTTATCGTGGCGTATTCTTTTTATTTCATTCCGTCACACATAGCGTGCAGAAATTGCTATCTTCCTTTCCACTATCTATATATAATGTATAGTGGCGTATCCATGTTATTTCATTCCGTCACAAGTGGAGTGCAGAAAGTGCCATCTTCCATCCCACTATATATATTCCGTCACAAGAGGCGTGCAGAAAATGCCATCTTCCATCCAACTATATATGTATATTCCAGCATAAATTGCTTGCAGAAAGTGTCATCTTCCATCCCAGGATCTATATTTATTCCGTCACAACTGGCGAGCGGAAAGTGCCATCTTCCATCCCACTATATGTATTCCGTCCCAAGTGCCGTGCAGAAAGTGCCATCTTCCATCTCACTATTTATATGTAATTCGATAAGGGGAAATGTTCTAGATATAATACAAAGTTTTTGAGGATAAACCGAGAAAAAATGTAGAGGAATTTACCGGACGGATACCCAGCGAAGATTTTATTATGTGGGTAACCTAATTACTACTACCTATTTCATGCGTTATGACCACGGACTTGGATAACAGTAAAAGCATTCTTTTATTTTGATTTCTGTATTTATTTTTTAGGAGCTTCAGCACATATTTCATCAATTCGTTTAATAATTAAATGCAATATTTTTTAAGAAACTCCAGTGAAAATTAACACGGTTCAAAGAAATAAATAAATATATAGGCGTTTGTTATATAGTTTAACAAAAGCCGATTCCCAATACATTTCTGATTTTTTTATGATGAACAAAGAATTAAAAATCACTACATCGGCTGTTTCTGACGTCAAGCCGCGAATCCTCGCGGATTTGAAATTCTGGTACTGCGTGAAAAAAATTATGTTTTTTTTTCTGAAATTTATGAATCTAATAGATTCGCTGTTTTTGAATGTAAACCAAAATGAATTACTGATTTTTAAAGTTGATAAAAGACTCTTTCAGAATTTAATATTACAAACGGACAAATCCCATATAAAATTTCTGATTTCAAAAAGAGAGTAAAATTTTTACGATTATTTGTCACACTTCTATTTTTTTTTCTCGGAAACTGTAGAGTTACCAATTTATATGGAACTAAAAACTTATATCATTACTATAAAGGTTATTTTCACTTCACTTTTTTTCGTTTCACATAAAAATATTTAATTAAAAAATCACAAACCCTGTAAAATTTTTCGTAAACATGTTAAATTTAAAAACGGTGGCAGTTTGTCAAGAACTTTTCGAATGTTTATATTACAGTGAACATAATAAAAAAAAATACAAAATCATCTCTTTTTTCTTCCTGCTAAATTCACTAAAGTGGAGTTGCCATCGTTGTTTATATTTTGAGGTGTGTTTATGTTTTGTTGTGTGAATCCTTAATTTCAATATTTTTCTTCCTGCCAAATTCACAAAAGTGGAGTTGCCATCGTTGTTTTCATTTTAAGGTGTGTTTATGTTTTGTTGTGCGAATCCTTAATTTCAATCTTTTTCTTCCTGCCATATTCACAAAAGTGGAGTTGTCATCGTTGTTTATATTTTGAGGTATGTTTATTTTTTGTTGTTTGAATCCTTAATTTTAATTTTTTTCTTCTTGGCAAATTCACAAAAGTGGAGTTGTCATCGTTGTTTCATCGCACTTAGTGAAATGACACTAAACTGCGTTATATAAATGCTATGTTATTTTGAGGTGTGTTTATGTTTTGTTGTGAGAATCCTTAATTTCAAAATTTTTCAAACGAGTTTTGGCATAGAGTCTGAGTGTCTCGGTGGATAAACTGGAATATACGTTGTCCGGAAACCAGTCGTACAAGCAGGCAACTAGTGAATCCTAAAAAAAAAATCGATCTGGTGGTTTCGACTTTTTTTCGCAATTAGTTTGCGAAATTAGGTTAAAAAAACGTTAGGACCCGAGTCTACACTTCGACGCATTTTAAAAGACATTACAGCTAATATTAACGAAAGCTCAAATCAAAAAAAGTCATTCTACGAAATCGATATAGATTCACAATTTTACAGCTTGTACTCGTACTACAAGTTTCCGGGAAACGTGTATTGTTTTTGAACAATTTATAAAGATTTTTAGATTATAAGAGTATGTCATTAATTTTTTTGTTACTATTAAGTTCTGCCAGATAATAACCGTGACAGCTGTGTCGCCCGTCTTATGAAAGGGTATCTCAGGTACGTACCACAATCATTACAATATTTGGTACAATGGATTTAATTTCTTTAATTATGAGATAAATATATGCCTTTAATTATCAATACCTCTGTTTGTAGTAGTCCGAAACCTATTGGGAAGTTATGAGGTAAGATTCGATACGATCCTAATATTTGATTTAACCGTTTTCTACTTTGATTGTATTATTCTGAGAGGTAATTACCATTAAAACACATGTTTCTCGATTTTTTTAATAAATGTTAGGTCGGTACTTACCTTGGTAGATAGTAGTGAAATTTTAATTGCTCCACGGTGATTGTACGAAGTACGATTGCTAATTACACCTCGTAATGGATTTTTCCCCTTTCCTGTAAATAAACTAAAATTATTCGTAATGTAAATGAAATGATCCTTCTACAAAATTCCCTTTTGTGAAAATGAGGATGTGGGTTTTATATAATTTTGTATCCATAAACTATACATGTTTCTATAAAACGCAAATTGATTTTAGAACACTTTAAGTCGTATATAAAATTAAAATAGCCAGTATTTAGTCGTTGAAAAATACAATTTATCGCACAAAGTACCTACCGAGAATAAGAACCTAGAAGTACCTACAAAGGCCGTAGAATCCCCTGTTCGCCTAGCTACCTGAAATAGTCTTTAACCAGAGAGACCCGTCTTTCCATTATATCCAGCCCCACCCCACAAGGGAGACATTTGACCACCCCATCAAAAAGGTGAAAAATTTAATTTGACATTAAATCTATACCTGTAGTCGAGAAATAGTTCTTTTGTTATAAACCCTCGTACTGGATCAGTTTTTATACCGGTTTGGACGATTATGCCTATGGAGTTATGATTCTAGTTAACTCCGCGGGTTAGGGAGTATGAAATAAAAGTTAATTATTGTTGTAAATTCCATAACTCGTTCTGGAACCATAAATTACTTACCTAGTCCAGCAGCTGGAGCCGGTAGGTACTTATTGATCTACTTTTTGATCGCCGTACCTTTACAAATTATTAATAAAGACTTGTTGACAAGTCAGTTTATGTCGAATTAAGGTAGACGCGGTCAAACAAAAAAAAAATGTTTTGTGATCTGTTGTAGATAGTTACTAGATAAAATCCAAAAGTTGTATGTATATCCAAGGCAAACTACTACACTGTTCAGAAAATAACTCATAGCGACGTAATTAATTGATTACTTTGTTTTTATGCAGGTGAGTATGAATCGAAACGAATCAGAGTATTACACGTGTATATGTGTGTAATATTTAAGAATTACTAAAAGCACATAGACATCTGCAATAAACAATAATGTATTAGATTTACTACGCAGCTTCGCAAAGCAACAATATGTTTTGATAAGTCGAACACTTATTTATTAGTCTCTAAATAATATATTTATAGATATCTATACTCTAAAAAATCAATAATTTGAAATTTCATAGGTTGATAGTTCATTATGCAAATAACGTTGCCAGATTAAAATATAATATTAAAAATATTAATTTTAAAACGTTAATGATTACATCGTTTTCTAAACAGTCGTGATGGTTTTAAACAACATCATCCTGAAAAAAGTAATAAGTTATATGTTTAGGTATTCATTAGGATCATTAAAAATAAACAAAAATATAATAGATTAAAAAGCAATACGACTTGCCCTTGTAAATTGGGATCAACATTTATAATAATAATATTTTACTTGTGGAAATTGTTTTCAAAACAATTGTTGTTACAAACAATAAAATATCACGCTAAAGAAGATTAATAATTGAATATATATGGTTGCATATTACGAATACTTTCTAATCCTTTATTTTGAATTGTAAAGGATTATAAAGTATGTCCTTTATTTTAACAATATATTATTGTGGTTTGCTTCTAATTCTCTTAGAAGGTCAAAGGTAAGTAAAGTGTGAGACATTAAAGTCAGGTGTTTGACTTTGTTAGCGTAGAGCGAGACAGATATAGTATAGTAGGATAAAAGCATGTATTAGCTTCATTTCTCTCTAACATCCTAGCTCGCAACTAGATAATACTAAATGTACTTGGTTTAACAATAAACTAAAGTAATCCAAACTCTTATAGTATAATTATAACTTAATGGTTAATTTTTAGGTTTCTATAATTTTTTATGTTTACACAATCATAATATTTTAATGTACCCACCTATGTAAAATGAATTTTCTAGACAGGTAGGCGAGTACGGAGTAAATAAGAATGTACTGATTGAAATGTACGATTGTTTATGTTTACATTTAATGGCCAATAAGTTAATGAAGGAAAACAAGCGGTGGTTTTTGCAGGCCTCAGAAGGTCTTGGATTAGGCGTGGCAAACAAAGCAGGAAACGTACCTACAGGTTGTTTCATTTATGGATGAACACTGAAAATCAATAAACTCCTTTTTATGAAAGATCTTATTTTTTATTATTTTACACAATAATATCGACATATTTTGATACATCTGCTTGTCTCCTTCACTGTTCCTCCAGATATTGATTTTTTTCATTGGCTGTTTTAGTAATATTTTACCATGCTGCTACAACTACAACTGCTCCCAACCGTCTGGAGCCAGTGAGACTATGGCATCCCCGATAAAAGTATTTCCTGAGGCTGAAGGCAGTGGGAATGGGAATAAGATTGGGAGGAGAAGGTGGAGAAAGTACCTGGCTAGTCAGATCTGGTCAACAAACACGACTGAATTCATTTTAAAGCAACGTTTCAACAAGGAACTCCAGTCACTTTTTTATTTATTGTTTATGTAATTGTAATTAACAATAATGACCTACTAACTAAAAAAAACAATGTTTTTACTGTTATAGTTAGGTTTGATAGTTAAAATAATGTTGCAAGTTTTAAAAAATCGCACCAAATCTCTGGACGTGGGGTATGACGTCACCAGTCTCAAAAGTAGGTACCCTTCCGTCTCACAACACAGGTACCCAATTGGAGATGTCGTAGTCCTACTGGCGCCGGTTAGGACTGTTTTGGACTATTCTGTTTATTTATTGTTTATTGCGGTATTTTAAGTAGGTACATAGTTATCTATGTCTTAATACAATCCTTATATACATATACATATAATTATAGTAACACATTTAAAATGAATCAATCACATATTTTCGTAGTTTAATTTTAAATGTTTTTATGTTTTCTTCTGATGTTATTTCTTCTGGTAGCTCTCCAAATATCTTCAACGCTCCGTACATCAATGACTTTTGTCTCAATTCATTTCTTTTCCTCGTCTCATGTGTGTGTTTGTTCTGTAGTTTATCAATTTTTCTTAGGAATTCACTAGACGTATGGCCATTGATTATCTTGTAGATTAAAAATATGGTATTAAAGTAAATAATTTGTTTGAATGACAAGATATTTAACTCCTTCAACATGTTCTTAATTTTTGTGTATCGATAATTCTTCAATGTGGTTCTCATTGCTCTATTTTTTAGAATTGTCATTTGTTTCATTAAACCGTCATTGGATAAGAATAGAGTGCTGCTACAGTAATTTATGTGTGGTACAATAATTGCGTTGTACACATTTTTACTGGAAACTGTGTTAAGGAATCTTCTTATTCTTCCCAACAGTGAGATTTTTTTGGCAATCTTTTTAATAATTTGTTTTGTATTTTGAGCAAAAGTTAATTTGGAGTCAATTATTACCCCCAAATATTTCATTTCAAATACTTCTTTCAATACATGTGGTATACACACAACAACAAAAAATGTGCTTAGTTTCTTTAAGTTTCACAAAAACATTAAAAATGAACTCGTTACAAATGAAATACTACATTTATCTATGAAGTTGCGAACTATTCCAATATTCTTTGAAATGACGTGATTTCCGTGGAAACTATGCTGAATAGAAACATTATTAGTCACACCTCAGTGCAGGTGGAAGTGTTAGTAAAATCAACTAGTTGACAATATACATAGAAATCTGGGCATTATACATAAATTTCCAAGTCATTACAGTATCGTGCGGGCACTAATAAATATCTATTGTGATTGTTGTTTGCACTTCACGCAATATTTGTGTCCATTAGCTAATATTATTGCGTACTTAAGGTATCATTAGTAATTATTGTTGATTTCTGTAAGCAGACGTCATTTACATGTTCAGAAACTGACATCATTTTACGTAATCACAGAGCAGTGGGAGATCGTTATGATTAATTTGAAAATCGTACACTTTTACATTTAACTGTAGCTTCTGACTGGAACCTTGCAACAGTGATATTTAAAAGGAAAATATTTTTTTATCAATTCTACGAAGAGCCTCTAAATTATTAGTCACCCTATCTGATCAAAGTTCGAGGTAGGTATTTTGAGAATGCACTTATAAATAGCCTTATAGACGCACGTATCGAAAGCTCATATTAGTATTCAATGCTTGGGTAGGTATTTTGAGGATGCGCTTATAGCCTTCTAGAACCCCCTTTTGAAAGCTCATGTTAGTTTCAAATGTATCGGTAGGTATTTTGAGGATGCGCTTATAGCCTTCTAGACCCCCCTTTTGAAAGCTCATGTTAGTTTCAAATGTATCGGTAGGTATTTTGAGGATGCGCTTATAGCCTTCTAGGCCCCCTTTTGAAAGCTCATGTTAGTTTCAAATGTATCGGTAGGTATTTTGAGGATGCGCTTATAGCCTTCTAGGCCCCCTTTTGAAAGCTCATGTTAGTTTCAAATGTATCGGTAGGTATTTTGAGGATGCGCTTATAGCCTTCTAGACCCCCCTTTTGAAAGCTCATGTTAGTTTCAAATGTATCGGTAGGTATTTTGAGGATGCGCTTATAGCCTTCTAGGCCCCCTTTTGAAAGCTCATGTTAGTTTCAAATGTATCGGTAGGTATTTTGAGGATGCGCTTATAGCCTTCTAGACCCCCCTTTTGAAAGCTCATGTTAGTTTCAAATGTATCGGTAGGTATTTTGAGGATGCGCTTATAGCCTTCTAGGCCCCCTTTTGAAAGCTCATGTTAGTTTCAAATGTATCGGTAGGTATTTTGAGGATGCGCTTATAGCCTTCTAGACCCCCCTTTTGAAAGCTCATGTTAGTTTCAAATGTATCGGTAGGTATTTTGAGGATGCGCTTATAGCCTTCTAGGCCCCCTTTTGAAAGCTCATGTTAGTTTCAAATGTATCGGTAGGTATTTTGAGGATGCGCTTATAGCCTTCTAGACCCCCCTTTTGAAAGCTCATGTTAGTTTCAAATGTATCGGTAGGTATTTTGAGGATGCGCTTATAGCCTTCTAGACCCCCCTTTTGAAAGCTCATGTTAGTTTCAAATGTATCGGTAGGTATTTTGAGGATGCGCTTATAGCCTTCTAGACCCCCCTTTTGAAAGCTCATGTTAGTTTCAAATGTATCGGTAGGTATTTTGAGGATGCGCTTATAGCCTTCTAGACCCCCCTTTTGAAAGCTCATGTTAGTTTCAAATGTATCGGTAGGTATTTTGAGGATGCGCTTATAGCCTTCTAGACCCCCCTTTTGAAAGCTCATGTTAGTTTCAAATGTATCGGTAGGTATTTTGAGGATGCGCTTATAGCCTTCTAGACCCCCCTTTTGAAAGCTCATGTTAGTTTCAAATGTATCGGTAGGTATTTTGAGGATGCGCTTATAGCCTTCTAGACCCCCCTTTTGAAAGCTCATGTTAGTTTCAAATGTATCGGTAGGTATTTTGAGGATGCGCTTATAGCCTTCTAGGCCCCCTTTTGAAAGCTCATGTTAGTTTCAAATGTATCGGTAGGTATTTTGAGGATGCGCTTATATTATTTTAGACCCATATTCCAAAAGCCAATGTTAGTTTTCAATGCTTTGGTAGGTATTTTGAGGATGCGCTTATAGCCTTTTGTACATACATTTCGAAAGCTCATGTTAGTTTTACAGCCTTTTATACCCAAATTTCGTAAGCGCATATTAGTTTACAATGTATGCGATGTAAATATCGAAAGCTAATATTCGTGTTCAATACTTGATAGAGAAGTCTAGGCTTCCAAAACAAACAGAGAAAAATACACCAGTCATTTCAATGAACTATTAATAATATAAAAATTCGTTTAGGTCATAGCTACACTATATTTTCTTCGTCTTATTGAAGATGTCCCTAATCACAGAAAATCAAATCAATAAAAACCATATTTCTGCAAATGGGTTCCATTTATCATTCGTAATTGTTTTCATTGAACTGTACAAGTGTATACGTTCTATTGGCTTGTTGTAGATAACAGAATTCTTCGTGTCTAATACAGGAATTTCAAGGCTACCTTAACTACCTAGTAGAAGTTTTGTTTTCGAAGCATTAATATTAAGCCTATGTTACTTGAATCGTTAACCTTTCATATTAGATCGTTGATATTATCTGCAAGAGGTGTGGTTTGGTTTGCAAACATTGTATTATTTATTTAACTACGTACTGTTCTTATTTCAACTTTACTATTCCGGTAGTTTCGCCAAACAGCGCTTCGCGGAATACTCGTACATAGATTCAAGCAGGTAAAAATTGAATAAAGGAGGGCGATACTGTTATATTATCTGGAAAAGTAATATATTTATCAAAACGTATTTATAATTTTTTTTTTTCGAAACCAATTGAAAAAAAAAGAACTTATTTGAAATAATTGGTATAAATAATTAATATGATGTATTTTAATCTTACTTTGTAATATGTATTTTGAAATTTTAAAATATAATTTTTTACCGTTCAGTTTAATATTCACTTTTAATTCTGTTTTGGTTTTTTTTTCTAAAATATGTTGTTTTTTTCTGTTATGTTATATTATTTGTTTCTACAAAATATTATTTTCCTAGATCCTACATAATAATTTTAATAATGTACGACTACCATTGACAAATTGTAATTTATAAATATATTTATAATAAAATGACGATACAACAACACAAACAAAAATAAAAAAATACAACAACAACAAAAACTGTTGTGCTATTGTGATATTTGAACATAGTAATCGCTTAGTCTGATTGTTTAATGCGACTGTCAGAAGCCGAAGTAACGCAATTAAACATTTAATTCGACAATTAGATTCGTAACCAAAAAATATACATCATGGATTCTTGTTGCGCCTCGTCATCATTTTATTTAATATGGATATTGATCATTTGACCCAATTTCCTTGATGACTGATTTCATTGGGTTTTATAACACATTTCTGATGATTTGGTCGCACTTTAGGAATTCATATGTCGGGGTATTGTTACAAATTCGTTCGATTGACTACTCACATTGCGGTTGGGTCAGGACTTGAGGACTCAGGATCTGTAATGCGCATGCTAAAACCCAATTATGTAGGTATGCTGCCTATTTAAAAATAAAGCATGGAATTTGCGGTAAATAAAGTAAAGATTGATGATGACGATTTTCATAATATGAATTAGTATATTAAAGTATAAGTGGATAAACAGGTCTTTAAAACACGCGCGATTTTTCGAGCACGACGGCGTAGCCGAGTGCTCGAAATAAAGCAAGTGTTTTAAAGACCAGTTATCCACGAATACTTTATGCTATTTTTTTTATTGGTACACTTTGAAAACATAAATATTGATATTATTATTAAAAATTTGGAAATAAGAACTATTAATGAATTTGTGATGTGACATCACAATTCTTGTTGTCATGGAAATGAAAAACACAAACATTAATTTGCAATCTGTCACATAAGATTAATAGTTGACATCACAGTTTTTACTAGTTATTGTGTGTTGTAAAATGAGTTCTAACATTCATAATTTAAATACCAAAGCAGAATCAGACTTCACATTTTGTTGATTTTTTGATGTTGCCATGGTAACTTTAAAAAACGCGCGTTCCATAAAGTGCGATTTAAACACGCTAGAGCGTACTTTAAATGAGTAAAAAAGGGCACCAATAAAAAAAATATTGTTGAAATATTTGTTCGTCGCACTTAAATTTAAATTTTACGCGCCGGGTCTAGGTTTGTGTAGTTAATAAGGCCTTCAGCGTTTAATGGTGTTTTAACAGTACCTACGCCGCCCGTGGTGATAAGTCAAGTTATTCACCAATCGCGACTAGAGGTACGTTAAATAGTGAGGCGTATTTAACGTACCTAGTAAAAGTACCGGGTATTTTTGATGGGTATTCCTGATGGGTATTTGTGACTGGTACTTTTTATGATGATTTTTTGTGATCAGAAAAATGTACGGAATTTTTTGACAGGGAATTCCATAGCCGCCCATGAAAAATTATTGTGGGGAATCACATATGAATTTTTGTTTGTGGGGAAATTTTTTTCACTGGGGGGAATTATGTTTTAGAGAAAATCTCTAACAACCCCCCCCCCTATGGATTTATGAATAATTAATTGTGGGGAATATTTGGGCAGATTTTATGTGGTGCACTTTAGAAATTACTTATTCTGAATTAATCAATCCTCAGGTCGGTATTAAATACTTTTGAGTATTTTGTCACCTGTATTTTTACCAGGTATTTCTTTGTACATGTACTCATTGTACCCAGTCACGAAAAGTACTCATAGGACCCACCTCTAATCGCAACCTTATGCGCCGTGTAATATTTACACTGCGATTATAAGTAAGTGGTTGGTGCTTACACACTTTTTGTACCAAATATGCTACGCCACATAAATTACGATTGAGTTTCTACGGGATGGTTGGGAGATGGGATGAAGGTGGTTTTTCATATGCGAAATTTTCATCCACAATATTGTCAATATTGTGCGTCTGGAGGAACTGAGGAGAGGGAGAAGGGGTGAATGAACGTTGGAAGTGCCCGTCTATTCGGATCTGATCACTAAAAGTACCTCAACTTCAAAAATACGATCAAGAAGACCATGGCAAATCCATGACACCCGATCCATGTTTTGATATTACACACACCTGCGAGTTTATTGATTTCAAGTATCATGTTTGCGCTACTACTTTCAGCAGAACAACTAAACAAAATAAATTAATTTCTTTGCTGAAATGGTTAATGTGATAATATTAATATTAATGTTCTTACTTTTGCATACTAAACAAGGCTCTTAATAAAATAATATGTCTACTTATAAATTAATTATTTTTCATTTTTAAGAGGGAAAAAATTATCATCCATTGAAAACTGCCGTTAAAACAATGGTAAGCATTGGCGACACAAGGCTGTCATTGTCTATATAAATATACGGGGAGCGATTTGACTTCCAATTTAAAAACAGGACATTATAAGATGGCTTACAATGGTAAATAAATGTATTCGTATATGTTGGTACTAGCCTACTAGGTAAGCACACGCCACAAGCGATTTTTTTTATTTTTTTATTTCGATCCTTGAAGGATTGTTGGATTATAATTTGTAATAAATTATTCCAAGCTGTGGTCAAATATTCAAATTTTTGTTGGTTGCATTCCTGTACATCATCAAAGTGATTCGTAGAAAAATATACGTTTTGGTGCAGGGAGAGGTATAAAAAGCCCAGGGCAAAAAAACATTTTAGCAACATAATAATTCTAGCCCGTCGCTGCAGGATACGTTTAAACCGTAATATTTTTAAGCAGAGTAGAATCTTGCAACTCAGCGAAAATAAAAATAACAAATGTACACGGGCCAAAAATGTGATGGAAAAAACCCTATAAAACGATACAACGCTACTTCGAGGGTTGGGTCTTTTTCGAAATACTGGAACCACAACTACTTTCGCTAACCCCAAATTTCGAAGGACATGTTACTGATTGAGTGATTAGTTAACACTAGGATCGCTGGCTGTTGAATCAGCTTTTAAATATATCACAATGAAAGGTTTTCTTTGATTTCTCAAAATAGATTAATTAAGGTACTTATAAATACACATCTAAGTTATGATGATACGGTAGGTACATTTTATTTGTGTTTGATAATGACGTTCATTGGTCACTAGATTCACTAGGCCAGTGGTCATCGTTGGTCTCTATTACATTTTACCTACTCCATTTGAATTATAATTTTTTTTTTGTCTGGTCTGTTTTGCGTTATGTCAAAGTTTAATCTCCGCAAAAGTAGGTATAACAGAGTATTTATGAAAAGCTAAATGAATATGAATAAACCAAGGAGTGTGTGCCAAGTACAACGTCACCATGCGTTCGTTTTTGAACGGGACACGTTGTCCGAAGAAAGCGCCGAGACCAGGCCACTCACGACATCAAATTGAAAACAAAAGATTATCTTGACTATTAGGGCCAGTTGTTTCTCAGAATTTGAACAATTCATCAAATTTCAAACACAATTTCCAAGTTCCATACAAGTTCGGTTTTTATTTCCGTTCTGATAATCAACTGGCCCATAGTAAAATAATTACAGAACCTGAATGTAACTTTCACAGAACTTGAATATTAACGTTGAAATTTGATGAATTGTTCAAATTCTGTGAAAAACCCGTCCTTAGATATCGTCATAGAAAAACAAATAAAATTAGAAAGAGAACTGATGTCGCCAATTAGATGTGCCTTACGACCTTTCTACTCCTGGGCTCCAGGAATAAAATTTGCATATCTGTTCGAAAATGACTTTCGATATTTGTAAATGTTGGATTAATTTTACTCAGAATTAGATAAAAATTACCTTCCTTTCACCATTTTATCTCTTCAGTTTGTATTTAGAGATGGTCCCGGTGACTTTAGAGAGGGGAGGGGATTTGAACTAAAATTCATAGTTTTAATCCCCCACCCCCTGCATCTCTACCAATGTTCCCTTTCAAGGTGAAAAAAAATTGGTTACCATAGCCAGGTAGTAGTTATCACACCAGGCGGTGTATCCTCTCTGCCTACCTCTGTTGTGAAATGACGTGATGTTTAGTTAGTTAGTTAGCCGCCTGGTATGTTTCATAAATTGTACATTTTTCAATTAAATTATAATGTACCTACAGTTCGTGTGAAAAACTTATATTATGTTAAATTTACAGTATTAGGTACATAGCTGTAAGTCCTACTCTTTCTCTGCTGCCCGAGGCCTGGTATTTACTTATCGGATGGGGTGAAAACGTCACGAAGACGGAGGGAAAGCTGACATTTACAGAACCAATCACTGTGACATGTGTGTATTGTTTTGATTGCCGAAGAAAGTAAGCGTAATTATCAACATTGCGTGCGAAAAGATATTCGGGAAGTTACTTTCTTAATACGGACTACTTATGTTAATATCTTCCTCGCATTTCTTATTTGTTTACTTACGTGATAGGGACAAGGATAAGTTTTAAGGGGATACGGTCTCCAGGCTGAAAATTGGCCCGATGATAGTCAACCTTTGATAAGATAAAACACCAGAAGAAGTAAAGCTTTGCTTGACAAAACTTGAGTAATACCAATTTATTTGCACTTCGACTGGTATTTATAGAACCGTTACTCGCTACAATATTTTTGTATTCTACTACATAATAATTTTTACTATCTACGTATGTAATATGCACTTTTGCTCGATATACCAAATCGTGGGACCGAGGCACTAGACACACGATAAAAAAGATCGCCAAAAACGTATTTTTAAAATTTAAAAGAGGGTAAAAGTTCGCCAAAGGGTGGGTTCCTGTCTGAGCATTCAACATCGTTCACCCTATTGAAATAAATAACTAAAAAGGAGACCCTTAATTTCCCTATGAATCCTTTATAGTATATAGTCAAAGAAACGTGAAGGTCTGACATTAACAATAGTGGTCGAGTATTCAAATAAATAAAGGTATTCAGTACTTATCTAAATAAACTGTGACAGGTTTAAAACGATTCAATCTCATTTGGGGAATACCGGTGGCTTACATTGTGGGACGGGAGCCGGGATAAGACCAAAAGAAGGAATAAAACTTGTTTTCCTTGTATGTAAATTAACCGATATTAGTTACAGGGGGATCGTTGCTTTTAACAACAAGATCGTCCCGCCTGGACAGATAAGTACGATTGCTTTTCTATTCGCCTGTAATATTATCTTACTGTGGTATCTATGTTAGGGCTAATTAAAGACGGCCAGATTTTACTGAGAAGACTTGTACGGGATTTGAAATTTCAATTTGATCTGGGCCTAAATAACTTACAACCGCTTCCACCAATCAAAAGTATTCAAAATAATTTACTTGTAGCAGAAGATTTTGCGAATAACTGTAATATTAATTGATTTTGGTTTTTTTTTTTAAATTTAAATTTTCTTTTTTTTTTAAGTTTTTAATTTATAAATAATTTTACACAACAATTTTACAATATTGAATTTGACCTAATAAAAAAAACAACGTAGACCGATCGTGGACACCTTGAATGATCAACACATATCATACGCGTTTGGTGATATTTATAAAAGCAATCATATTTTTAGTTGGCTTTTATTAAAATGTTACTTCAAAAATAAAAGATTTACGCAACATCGATTAGATGGCAATAACAATCTCGGGCCAAATTCTTCAATTGAAAACAAATTTGCTTTTACCTCGAATCGATCGAATTGTAAAAGCGATTTAAACGTTGTTCCAATCGACATCCTCGTGTCTTTTTAATTGAATCGTAATTCATTACGTATGTGTGTGATGTTAAAATGGCATTAGCCGCACGCAATGTTTTGGTGGTGTTTGTGTTTTTTTTTTCAAATATTATGATACATTGTATACAGTGAAAGTTAATAGCGCGTTAAATTTGTTTTCAGAATGTTCGCTTTTCAGTTACTTGAACTAATTCGGTTTTCCTTTGACCGCTTTCCCGAAATTCCTACTATTTCAAACAAGTCCATTAGGTACCTACCTACTGTACCTTGTAGGAAATTGTGTGCAGACTCCTACCAAATAAATTTTCTAATCTAATCACCAAATAATATTAAGCTTGGCAGGGCTGGCCCTGTGCAGGCGCCCGAACGCCGACTTGCCAAGGCGCTAAAGAGACAAAGAGCCAAGCACTGATAATACCTTACATCTAATACAGCGCCCTTAAGGCCGGCCATGGCGATAATTTTTCTCATTCAGAAATATCAGCGTTATTTTCCTTCAGGAAAAAAAATAGGGAAGCGCAGAAGAAACGTTTTGAATCGAAAGTTGAAGAAAATTTTAGCCAAAGTTTTTACCTACATCTTTTTATCATTTTTATGCATTCAATTTCCGTTATTTTATTGATTCACTTATAAGTTTCCATCAAACCGGATTTCTAGAAGACGGGATTTTTTTAGGGTATACATTCTGGGACAAACTAACATAATAATATATATTCCTGTTTGCTCAGAATACTAATGGATATTGGGGATAATAATTATGTCGAGTCAGTGAACATCTTCAATTTATCACCCAATAAAATACAAAAGATTGTCAATGGGGCAGTTCATTTAATAATACTAATGGAATTGTGGACAATTTTATAAACTATTCCTGTGTAAAAGTCCCTAAAAGGGCGTTGATGAAGAAATAAATATAGTCACGGAATGGCAGTAACAGACTCTCCAAAATTCTACAATACTTCATTACAAAAAAAAACAATCAAAATCGTAGGTGATGACAAAAACGCAATGTACAAACTTCGACGAAAATGCCCGTTTAGCAAAATTATAACTAGGCGAAACCTGGACAGAATACAAAAATTCTGTATTATATTATACCAAAAATAAATTGTCTACACAATGTAATATTGATCTACAAGGGTGTGCTGGCCTCTCAAATAGCCAACCTTATGTGCGACTTTTTGTCAATTCTTGATAATTATTTGTTGCGACCAAACAGGCTATTTTATCTCTTGCCACTTACAGTACAGAGTAACTGTATGTAAATAATATAACATACCTACGTATGCATGCACATTATAATACACGTACAATACCGTTTGTGGAGATGGTCCGCAAAACGAGCTTCTATTCTCCAATTCAACTACGAGTTGTTACTACTACTACTGGTACAACTGTAGAAATTAACGCATGGAAAGCGGTTGTGTACAAGTTTAGTGGTAGCACTCACTTTCCTGTACTTCAAGACGTTTGCTTCTCATTTCAAAAATCAACACTCCACAACGGCTTTGTTTAAGAGTTTCAACGTTCAAATATGCCTACTAATCACCTGAACCCTGACGAAATAAAATTTGCATTAATCTTGATATTGCGAACACTCTAATTGGCGACATAACACTCTAATATCGGGGGTTTCTAGAGGGATCTCTACGGATGTAAGTTATTTATATTTAAGATTAATAAAAACAGGACCTTACTTTTAAAATCCTTTGTGAAAAACGATTTGAAAATTTTATAAAACTTTTTTTTAACTCTGAAATTAGCGGTAAGCACCAGATTTCATTTTTCTAGACGATGAATTAGTAACTTCCCCGAGGGATCCCTCTAGAAACCTTTGTAATTTTAGTAATAAGTTCATCAAAACAATTAACATAAACCTCACGGAAAATTTAATTTTCTAAGCCTGCTAAAGTCGACCGTAGGTTTATCCATTATGCTGGGCCCCGCGCCGAATATTCATCACTTATGTCTTTAAGATTCCCACTTTATTTTAGAAATTCGATAGGGCAAATTCAACCGCAGGTCTGTCCAATGCAAAGGGCGGCTGCTTCACTTACGTCGGATTCTGGTTTTATTTTAGGGTATTGTCTCATCTTAAGGCCCCGTAGTAATCGTTTAAAGATGGTTTGAAATAAAGATATATGTAAATACGAATGTAAGAGGGAGCGCCCTAATATAAAAAAACGACAATAATTAAGAGAAAATATTTATTAAATAGAGATTAAATCTCTCAATAAATCTTTACGTTGCATTTAAAGATACACTGTGAATTGTTTCATGACTATAACATATTAAATAACAGAACAAAAGTGTTTTAAAAAGGTTTATGTTATGTTATGTTTATGTTATGTTATGTTTATGTTTATGTTTATGTTTATGTTTATGTTTATGTTTATGTTTATGTTTATGTTTATGTTTATGTTTATGTTTATGTTTATGTTTATGTTTATGTTTATGTTTATGTTTATGTTTATGTTTATGTTTATGTTTATGTTTATGTTTATGTTTATGTTTATGTTGATGATATGTTATGTTCATGTTATGTGTATGTTATGTTATGATATGTTATTGTTGTGTTCATGGTATGTTTGTGTTATGTTAATCTTTATGTTTTATAATCACATTTGTTTACTCCCATGTGCTGTGTTTGTTTATAAGATTGCCAATTTCATAGTTCTGTTTAAAAAAAGGGCTTCTAATTTTAGAAAAATCTTTGGTTTAATAACGAAAAGCGCCCACTTATATTGTACACAGGTTCCTATTTTTATAATTTTGTGATAACCTACTGTTACCAGCTCTGTACCTTTTATGTTAAGTATGTTATGTTATGAGTATTATCTATTATCATTTACGAGATTTTTGGCATTGCATATACACTGCATAAATGGTACAATTATAACGTCTTAGGCTTTATTACCTGTAATTGTTATAAATAAATGTACAAATTATATATATAAATAAATAAATAAATAAACATAAAATAAATCTTATAGAAAAAATCAAAACCTACAATTTTAGATATGAACTGAAATCGAGCAAGAATAGTGTTACACTAATTATGAGCATTATTACTTATTCATTTCCTCGTAGAATTATATATACATATTTTATCACACCTAAATAAATGCAATGGAAAATTTTAACTTAAGCGAAATTGATAAAAATCTAAATATAGAAGAATACGTATGTGAAGCAGCCAGTGAATGCAATAGGATCTATGACAATATAATAAATAGACTAACAATCTTGCACCTAAACATTAGAAGTATAAATAAAAACATAGATGAACTTCTGGTATCCCTAAATACATTATGTTCACAGCCAGATTTCATAATACTATCCGAGGCGCACATACATGCAAACATAAATATACCAATAATCCCAAACTACAAAAACTACAATACAAATTATCAGATTAATAAAAATAGTGGAATTGTAGTATACGCTAAAGAAAAATTTACTGATATCAATATTACCGAAATACACATATGCAAAGCAAACTGTTTGTCATTAAATTTTGTTTTAAATAATATGCCATTCAATATAATCGCAATATATCGAACACACAGCTCTGATGTATCTTTATTTATAGAAGAATTAAAAAAAATAGTATGTAACAAAAACCATCTAAATTGTATCGTAATAGGTGATTTAAATATTAATATTGGTCCAAATAACCACTGTAAAAATAAAATAGACTATACAAATGCTATGAGTGAAATGAACTTTATATCATGTGTAAATAATTACACAAGAGAATTTGCAAACCAATCGCCATCATGCCTGGACCACATATGGTGCAATATTAAACACACAGAAAAAATTAAATCTATTATATGGAAAAATGATATAACAGATCACCATACAAATATTTTTATTTATGATTTAAATAAAAACTTAGGATTAAATGACTCTAGAAAAAATATTAACATAATTTCCAAATTGAACAATGTAAAATTAAATAATAAATTAAGTAACGAATCTTGGTCCTCAATAATAAATTGCCAAAACCCAGACATGTGCGCAAACTTCTTTGAAGAAACTTTAAATGCTCATATCGCAGACTGTACAACCTTTATAAATAATCAACCTAGTTCTAAATTAAGGAAAATCAAACCATGGATTACGCAAGGATTACTCATATCTATCCGGAAAAAAGAAAAACTTTTCATAGATACAAAAAAAAACTCTACCAATAGCCAAGTAAAAAACGATTACAACATATTCCGCAACAAACTCATTAAAATTATCAAAGACACAAAAGAAAAATATTACAGGGAGAAAATAATCCTCACAAAGGAAAACCCTAAAAAAACATGGAACACTATAAATGAAATAATGAATAAAAATAATAAAAATAAGTCTACAATAAATTTCATAAACAATAATGGAACTAAAATAAATGCTATCCGTGAACCAAAAATGTGCGCAAATATTTTCAACAAATTTTTCGCTACCGTCGGTCAAAAACTTGCATATAAAATTGACCAAAATTATCAACCTGATAACATACATAGAGATAAAACAACAAATAGCAATCTTTCAATTTTTAAACCGACTACAGAAAAAAATATTGAAAACATAATACAATCACTTAAAAATGGTAGTGCGCCAGGATACGACGGTATAACTACAGAAATCTTGAAAAAATACTGCAATTTTCTAACCAAACCGATTACGCATATAATTAATGTAAGTACTAAATACGGAATATTCCCGTCTAACTACAAAAAAGCCATTATAATCCCAGTATATAAATCCGGAGATTCAAAAGAAGTAAACAATTACCGCCCAATATCCTTATTATCCAACATTGCAAAAATACACGAAAAAGTAATAAAAAAACAAATTACTGATTATACAGATAACCAAAAATGTATTAACCCTAGTCAATACGGTTTCAGAGATAAACTTAGCACACAAGACGCAATTGCAGAATTAACTAAGCTTATTTACAAAACATTAGATAGAGGCAAAAAGTGCCTAAGTATATTCATTGACCTCCGTAAAGCTTTTGATAGTGTCTCACATTCAAAATTAATTAATAAACTAAATAATATAGGAATTACTGGCAAAGCTAAAACATGGTTAAAAAGTTATCTCTATCAAAGAACTCAACAGGTTAAAGTAAACAACGAATTAAGTGAAATAGAAAATATAGATTTTGGAATTCCACAAGGAACTGTTTTGGGACCTTTACTATTTACACTATTATATATGTAAATGAACTTTTTGAACTCCCAATCATTGGAAACATTATATCTTACGCAGATGATACAGTGATAACTATTGAAGGAAATTGTGGAATGAGGTCGAAGTATCAGCTAATAATGCCATAAATATCGTTAAACTATGGTTTGACGAAAACTTATTGACACTAAATGTCGAAAAAACCCATTTTATACCTTATAGCCTAACAGGGAATATCTCAAATGTAAATCTAAACATAAAAATTCACGAAAGAAATTGCCTCCTTAGAATCGCACCCTGTAACTTAAACTGTGTAAACATTAGTAGTAAAAAAGAAATAAAATATCTTGGAATAATTATTGATAATAACATCAAATGGAAAAGTCAAATAAATTCCACAGTAGACAGAATGCGAAAACTGATCTATATATTTTTTAGACTAAGAAATACTGTATCATTAAAAATACTAAAAGATATTTATTATGCACTGGCGCACTCTGTCCTACAATATGGAATCGTGGCTTGGGGGGGTGCATATAAATCATCCCTACTCCCACTGGAAACTATCCAAAAAATACTAATAAAAATCATCTTAAAAAAGCCATATTACTACCCAACTATAAATGTTTTTCAAGATTTCCCGGTTCCCCCACTTACTAAAATTTATGAAAAAATTGCACTCCTACAAATACATAAAGATTTCTTTAGTAAAAATAATTTACCACAATTGAATATTAGCAAAAGAATAATATCTGTTGGAGGACTAACCGTGCCACTAGCACGAACCACAACAGCACAGCATCACTATATATTCAAGGGTGTAAAATTATTTAATAAATTACCCCTTGATATACGATCGGAAGAAAACTTCGAAAAATATTTAAAAAAAATTAAATTAAAATACTCTTGTACCACCTCATAACTTTACTTATTGTTTAGAAATATGTTTTTGCCTTTAAAATTCTTTGAATCATTTATTAACTAACCTATATTTTTATTACTTTTATTGTTATTTTTTGTTTTATTACTAATATTTTTTGTTAAATTTAAACAAATGTTATAATATTTTTGTTGTCCTCTCCTAAACACAAGCAGCTGCTTTATTAGGAGAGTGATTGAAATATTTGTGTTTATATTGTTATAAAATTGTAAATCTTGTTTACCTATATGTTTCAATAAAAAAAAATGTTTATGTTATGTTTGGTTTATTTATGTTACATTATGTTATGTTTATGATGATATTTTTAATAAGAAAAATGTTAATTGTTTATGGCCAAGATCACCCCTAATGGGTGAATGCCAAAATAAAGAATAATAAAAATAAAAGTGTTTTTTATGATTTTTTTCTATCGAGGGAATTTCATAGAATTAACGTTTCGGCATAACAAATGTACAGATATTAACTTAAAAAATAACTTATTTTTGGAACTTAAAAACTTAAAGAGTTAACGAGAAACTTGTTATAAATCAGTAGAAATAGAGTTTGCGGGGGCTTAAAACATCTCAATAATTGTGGTGCAAGTTTCATCGGGGCACTAATTGTATTTGAATTTTAGTTCCAAGGCTTCATTGCTTCAAATTGCCTTATTTGATACTCTTGAAAAAAATGTATATTTCTTTATCGTTATTTAAACCGTATCAATATGTCTAATTATTAATATCATTCCACCTACATTCATGCACAATGTACATGCGGTAGATAACTGCTCTAACTAGGTGCTATTGTTTCACTAACCATTCATTTTCAATAAACAGCTTTCGAATCAAATTCCTGTCGATTGTAAAATAATATATATCTGTGGCGCACAGAACATAAAATCCATATCATTTCTCGCAGCAATTAAAAAATCTGCAACTATTAGTTACAAAATGAATCGAGTTAGTGACTCCGGTTTATTGTGCGCATTGTTCCATAAATTACGTATTAGAAATATTTCCACCATGTCGTAATTGTAACGTATGGAAGAAACGTAATATTATTTTGTAATGGCTATACATTATTCATTGTTTTAGAATCATAACACGACGAGACTGCATTTTTCGGGGCTTAATAATGATTAAAATGATTAAATTAAATGACGAAAGATCGACGATAGGCGATAAGTGTCCACACCACACAACAATATCTTTGTAAAAGCCGTGAAGAGATAAAAGTTATGTTGTACTTAAAAGCACGCTGAGTGCATAAAAAGTGAGAGTAGCATCGTCTTTGTTGCACTCGTGATGTGTTGCAATGCAGACGGAGTTTTAAATTGAAATTTTAATGTGATCGATGTCATAAAGACTCCTAATTACTAAGTTATTATTTGGGCCTTCAAAATATCCGCCGTACTTTTAATTATTGCCGCTTAAATCAATTTTAGGTATCCAAATCGTACCATTAATCAATTTAACCTCTAAAACATGGGGTACATAATTATTTAGTGTCGTCCCTAGTTTTTCAATAACAATTGCTTACTCTTTGGGAAAAACACTATGGACGTGTTGTTTCACACTTGAACAATTCATCAAATTTCAAAGATGATTTTAGTAATGTTAGTTCTGTGAAGGTTCTATTTAAGTTCTGTTATTATTTTAGTTTTTTGAAACAACTGGCCAATGATTTAATACCAGAACTTGAAAATAACCTTTACACAACTTTATGAAACAACCCATCCTAGGGACCGGTTGTTTCGGAGAATTTGAACAATTCATCAAATTTCAAAGTTAATTTTCGGGTTCTGTAAACGTCCTATTCAAGTTCTGTTGTTATATAATTATAGCATAATAGCTTGACAGAACTGAAATAATAACAGAACTTGAAAAAATCTTTCACAGAACTTGGAAATTAACTTTGAAATTTGAAGAATTTTTCAATTTCTCCGAAACCACCCGTCATAATATTTAGCTTAAAAGTAAGTTGTTCAAGTTGTTTGAAAATTATTTATTTATTTATTAATTTTAAATCGACAGTTTACATTTAATCAGTTTATACATAAGTATTATATGGCTAAAATAAAACCAATTATGGATTACCTCCTTGTGACTTGTGACTTGTGGTATACATATTTATCATATGAAATATCGAAGTATTACGTACAACGTTATTATAGGGCGAAATCCAGAATGTCACCTCTGGAAGCTGGAAGGGTGGTGATATGTTTATAATCGGGATAAAGAGGAGTAGAGGTTAGTGATTACCCGCTAAAGGGTTGATTACTCAGGTACCACGGCTCATTAAACAAAATGAAGTAAAACCCAGTCATCCGAGACATTAAATACCTCAGTTGGGTGAATCTCATTCAATTTCCAGCTTTAGAGGTCGGTAAAACGCTGGAAATTTTAGTTGAAAATTATTAATAATATTCGTTAGATGGAAGGTATTGAGATCACTAACACCTGCGATTCTCAAAAAATGTTTAATGTTTGTTACACGGAGAAAAATGAGTATTGCTAATTTATTTAAAATCTATTCAAATTATTCGTATTCCGGTTAAAAACGAGATTGCAGGCAGTTGAGGAATGAATTGACAGGTTTCCGGATAATAAACTTACTGTAAGAATGTATTATCACGATGTGTTCATAAAAAATCCTAATACATATTTTCGAATTTTGTCATTATATATTATCAATAATTTGCAGAGAATCTTAATAAACTAGCAATTCTCGTTTTCCTCCTTATTATTTATTAAAAAATCTGATTTTATTTTATGTCTTTTGTTATTGGCACTAATGACGATCTTCGGCTTTTAAAAGGGGCGCGTGCTCCCACGGAATGTGATATGATAATGTCATAAAAACTTATCATTAATGAACAGTTTCCAGGGCCCACGGGTTAAGATATAAACTCAAAATGAATATACCTCTGGAAGTATACAATCATTAAAACGCGGAATCCGTTATCTGCGCCTTATGGAGTATGAGTTCCATGTGTTAACCTTATGGTAGTCAACTCTCCAGGGTTGGAATTGAGCTTTGTAACTTTTGGGAGTGGGCCATGTCAAACATCAAATAACATCGTGTTTATATACTTAGGCAATTCTTAATAAGATGTCTTGATTTCTTTTTGATTTATTACGCACCCGCAATACTCTCTTCTTCCTGTTCCTCAGTTTTTCAAATAATTAATTACCTGAATTCATCAAGTCGTTTCAGTCGGAAGATGTCAAAATGATAATGTGGTAGTTTGTCAAATTGACTTGTCACGAACTGCGCCTTAGAACAAAATCATAATACGCCTTTGATAAGATTTTAACTGTCTTGATTTTGTTTATTTGTCTTATTTGTGCCACTCGTGCTCCATTCACAACGGGATTCTTTTAGTACAATATAATTTGTATACATATACCTACTTACAGTATTATATACCTAAAGTTTTGCCTGCATTATATTATTTCAGTTCCGTGTATTATTTAAATGCTGATTTTGTACGGAATCTGACGCTGAATTTTGACGAACTTTTCCACTTCGAGCGCTGTGATTGGCTCGGAAAAGAAAGCCGGGAATTTTTTTCCCAAAATAAACAGGAAATTTAAAATTTGATTTAGTTCGCAATCCCAATTTTAATAAATTATTCGCATTCGAAGGGAAATAATCATAATATATGCAGGGTGTTAAGAGACGCACCTGACTTGTATTTCATTGTGATTCATTGGGTTATTTGCAGAGATGTGCTTTATTTCAAATAAATCCATTTCAAATGGAAATGCAAAATGGGTATTTTCCATTTTGCATTTTAAATGCTTTTCTAAAAACCATTTTGCATTTTAAATGCTTTTTTGCAACATTCTTCCTACTATCTCCACTCATCTTTTTTTCATAAGCCCCAAATATCAGTCGGTCCTCAACCTCGCTATGAGAGATTATTAACATTTGTCAAGTTGCTCCCTGGTAGGAGCCCTGGCAATTAAGTGATACCTTTACAAAAAATACTGATTCAAATACTGAACATGGGGTCATGTAATATTAAATGTTTGATAGCTGTTTCTATGTTGTTACGTTGGCAACATTGGTCCCGCGCAATTTTTTTGTGGTTTCATAATCTGTAGTCGTGGTGTTTTTGGATTTACCATCAAGTAATATGTTTGCTCTACATTGATGTCCATGTTTATTAAATGACAAAATGGTTTAAAAATTCTATAATTATTTTAATTGTTTGACCTGAGAAACCATTTTGCATTTTCAATGCATTTTGAAAATAGGTATTTTGCATTTTGCATTTGAAATGCTTTTCTAAAAACCATTTTGCATTTTGCATTTTCAAATGGAAAAGTTTTGACCCATTTCCATTTTGCATTTCAAATGGTTTTGGGTACCCATTTTGCACATCTCTAGTTATTTGAAGTAAACATGCAAATGACATTTTGGTATTCGCTGACTTTTTTTAACCAATAATATTTTTTAAATCAGTAGGTAGGGTAAGAATGGTAAAGAATGCAAACATTTTGTGTGGCTTATTCGACCAACACATTTGAAATCCAGTGGATTAAAGAATTTCGGTTTTATACTTGTATTGTATAGTTTATATTGCTGATCCTTGACCTTTACGACTTTAGGGAAGAATGCCAAGCCAATCAAGGACTGAATAGCAGTCGGTTTGCAGCGCTGATCGGCTTTGTGAGAGGATGCCAAGTTACTGCATTTTTGCATGGAAGCCTCAGATTATATCGGCACGGCTGCTTTACGATTTAGCGGATCGGATTCGAGTTTGTTCGCGGAATTGGGGTGTCGGATAAACAAAGAATGTCCGGATGACATTCAAATTCGGAAAGACGCACGTGACAACATAACGCTTACAGTCAGCACCTAACTACACTTAAAAAACGCGTTGACAAATTTGAACAGCACAGTATTTGTGACACAAAACTTGTAAAAATAGCATAAAACTAATTTGATTATTTCAATTTCCTAAAAAATAATATAAAGCTTATGTGGAAACGCTAAACAACTCCGCAATGCAAATTAAATATTTGTTAATTTTTGTACATTTGATTTGTTTCTAACTTAGAATGGTAAACAATTTATAATTGTGCTTGCTGATCAACAAACAATTCGATGGACATCAATATTTAATCTATTTATGTGTATAAAGAAGACCGTCTGTGGCGGGCTTTTGATTTTTACACAAATCTACAGTTTAATTTTGAGATTGATGAAATTTTGCACACTTGACCTTCGAAACAAGAGGAAGGCTAATGTTTAAATACATACATTAGAAGATAGACGTAAAATAAACGATTTAACGTTCTTATTCAAAATACTTAACTCTAAATTCGACTGTTGTGAACTCCTGCAACTTATAAACATTCATACACCCACAGTAACAACACGACAAAATACAATATTCTACAGCAGCACACATAAGCGTAACTACATTGCCCACTCTCCGATACAACGACTTCACACCATGGGAAATCATTACTTGGGTGATGTTGACATATTCAATACCAACTTGGCAAGTTTTGTGGATCATTTAAAACATTTATTTCAACAATACTCCTAAACACATCATGTAAACCTACAAATAGCTGTAATTTTCTGTTTTTGTTTCTTGTGTTTGTATGACTTGTTGCATAGCTTTCATCAAATGTAATTTTATGTTAACTTTTAAAGTAGGTATCTGTCAAATTAAAATTATGTATACTACCAACCATGTAAAAGCCCTCTGGGCGTTAAATAAATAAATAAATAAAATAAAATAAATAAATATATAGATATATCACCTCCACCCCATTTTCCCACCATTTAAAAAATAATTTTGATAATTCCATGCAGATACTGAACATTAATTTTTTTGTATAACTGTTAGTTATTATGTAAACTGTATTTATGGAAATTTATTTTTACTATTTATTTTGACTGTTACCCATTAAGGGTGATCTTGGCCATGTAATAATAATAATACTCACTCAGGAGTGGCGCATGGTTGTTCATGTTCAACACCACCGTGTTGGCGGAGGCCATTAGCCGCATCCTGGCTCCAGTGACCCGGTGTGTCATCAGGCCGGCAAATCCATTTAGTCCTAATTCCGTGAACATTGTCGATGCGCTTCTGTATCTTCGGTATCCAAATATGATTCTGCAGGCGGCATTAAATTGAATTCGGAGTCGTTCCATCGAGCAAGTTCGGTAGTGACACCATGTCTCACACGTATACAGGCCGTACAGAATGCGTTTAACAGTATTTTTTACCAGTATAGCTGCATTTGCAAAATCTGCGGGCAATCATATTATAGACACTATGTTTAGGCTTCTTCTTTGTCGTTCTATATCTGCATCGTCCGATAGGTCTTGATTTAAAACTAATCAATGTGCCCCAAGTATTTTACGTTCGAACATGTATTTATCCTTACCTCGGGTGTGCGGGAAGCATCTTACTTTATCTGGATTTTTTCCATGGTGGAACGCAATCAATTCCGTCTTCTTCGGGTTGTACATCATATTATGCTGTTTTTCATTTTCTTCACAAATATTTAGCAGTAGCATCTTAATCCCTTGATCGACGGAGCTAGGAGGATCATGTCGTCCGCGTAGCTTATATGGTTTATACATACATTGTTAATACGACAGCCCGCTCTGATATCCAGGCGACTTGACAACTCGTCCATGTACACATTAAACAGGATGGGGGACATACACCCTCCTTACCTTACTCCTGACCGCATGTAAATCGGCTGGAAGTATGTACGGTGGCCAACCGTACAACATTTTCCTGATGGGAGTGCCATCGGGATGGTGTGTTTATATAAATGGTAGGTATATTCCTAGCTTTCAATTTACCCATAATGTTTAATGACAGACCCTGTCGAAGGCTTTACTTAGGTCTAAGAAGCACCCGTATACGGTAGTTAGTAGCAGTGTATATTGCTATATTAGTGGATAATCTACATTTAAGGCCCATCTGGTTATCTTTAGACATTAATTTATCATGTATTTCATTTAATAATTACCCTTTCAAATAATCTTGCAGTTACAGTTGCTAAAGATATTGGCCGGTAATTGCTGGAGTTGGTCATGTCAGGCTGTCCCGATTTCAGGATTGGAGTTATTATTGTTTTCGTTGTGGGATTGCGTTGAACAGTATGTTTAGTAGTTTAGGTATGTATGTACCTCCGTATCTTCATTCCATAATATCAGGGACAGTCGGTACTTTATTTCCGGAAATATCTGCAAAGGTTCTTCTAAGAGTATTAGCAATTTCCTCCGTGTTTGTGGACACATCAATTGAGCTGGCAATTCGAGTTTTTGGTTGGATCGGATTAAAATAAGGTTGACATTTTCTGTCAACCTCATTTTAATCATGAAATACATTTTAATAACCAATAAACACCTAGTAATTTAAGTAATCATACCAAACCTCCCGTGGCGAAGCACTGATAAAAACAATATAAGACATGAAAACAAAATTGCTTTTCGTAGGCATTATTGGGATACTATTTTATAATTATTGTTATGAAAATATTTAGAAACATAACAATTATAATTAGGTACTAATTATTATTTTGATTTTTGTCTATGGTTATTTTGACAGCCATAAAATCGGCGCAAAATAACGGGAAAGGATTATTCTTGCAAGGTTCGACACTTTCCAACGGAGCCCAGTTGGGCGAGGACTCAGTTGAAACGTCAGGTGCCAAGTTTATATGGAGCAATTTAAAAAACCGTTCGGGGCAAGTACGCGACGAATCTTAAAAGTAAAATCAGGCATCCGATCCTGAGATACGCGGAGTAATGGTTAAATGTAAAAAAAACCCGCGCCGAAATACGCGCAATGTCGGTCGACAATTTTAAAACCCGCGTGAATTAAACGAGTGCCAAAGTGCACCGGGCCGCGTGTTCCGTTTGGGATGTAATCCACGTTTAAAGAGACAATCCTCTCTCGCTTCGTACATGCAAACCTTGAGTACGCTGAGGAATACTAGATCGTTCGGATGAGTATTGTATTTGGGTGCGTGAACGCCGCCTACCGCCATTCACACGCGCGCCTTGAAAGGATCCGTAATAATCGGGTGGATGGACACCGGAGACTGGTTTCCTGGCTGGAGACTGGACGAGAGGCGGAGCTGGTGGGCCGGTCGCCCGCGCCGAAGCAGACGTTCCCCTGGGAGGAAGGCATCTCCACTCATCCGCGTTTAGATAGTTAGATAGGATAGAATCGGTCTGATAGGGGGTAAGTCCTTTAAAATCCCTTGCTTAATGTTTTACTCTGATTTACTTGTGAATAAGCCCATATGCCCACCACCCTGAGAAGGGTTCTTATGTCTCACCGCAGAGCTCGGCATATCTTGCCCCCGGCAAGATTTGGCGTCCAAAGGTTCCACATCGGAACCAAAGCCGACCACTGTGATGATGACCAATCCTTATATGCACCCATTTAACAAGAGGTGTTGACCGGCTACTACCCCTAGCCTCACAAAGTAGGTACAACCCCACTCACCAGCTTATCATTCTTTTTAAGCATATTGTGTTACTGGATTTTTATTTATTTAAGAAAGTGTGAGTATATGCCTATTCTACTGTTTACATTAACTTCTGTTGATTTCCCTAAAATAATAGGCATGACAGCGCAAGGCAACTCTAACAAACACTCGAGTCACCAATTAATTACAATAATGGCTTATTGCGTTTGCTAAGTAAGTGATACAGCATTGCCGAGTCATGAATCATCATGTTTATATCGTAATGTATTGTGTAGGTTTATAGGTATTTCAGTGGAAGGTGCTCCGAAGAACTACCGTCCTTGGTCTCTACGGCCCGGTGCACAGGCGGGAGACACGCTAAACGCGTACCCAACATCCGTACACAATTGACATTTTATTCTGCTGATTTTTAGACTCGTTATGGTTTTCAACAGTTCGGCTATGGAACGATTTGCTGACTGTTTTGTTTCCTTCTTCCTCCTACCCCGCTAATCAAAACACATAATTACAATATTCTTTATTAAGAAGATACCTGCTTACGTTTTGTATCACTGATTTGATGGAGGATGATCTTTTGCAATAGGGTTCGGGACTACTTTGTACTACGATATTTGTACCTTCATCTCGCTATGTCGCTGAGATACATACGAGTATAATAGCTCTACTCTACTCTAATGATGATGATAATTGTAAGTAACTGTCGGCCCATGGCGTGTTACTAATCAGCTGGATGTAATTTATTGAATCAATGACTAATTGTAATATTGATTTTCTTACCTATATGACTCATTACAAGTCACAAAGAATATTTTGCATGCAAATCAAAGTATGCAGGTATTTCTCAACCATCCTATCATTTTATTTTTCTTATTACTTATCCATCATATTTTCCATTTCCTTCTGCCTCACACCATTTCCTCGTCGGGGGTGCCTCAGAGCGTTGTGATATAATAAAAAAACCTACCATCATACCGAATACCGATTATTTAAAAAAAAAAAAAAAATTTATATAAATCAAATTTAATAATATTATTATAAAGTTCTGCAAGTATTTATTTGATTTTTGTTATTGTTACAGCTGTTTCGGCTTTCAAGGCCATTTTCAAACTCTTAATATATTTTTATTTTTCGGAATAACTTTATTGAGTAAAACCTCAAATTGTAATATTTAATTTTATTGAAGACAATATTAGCGATTTCTAAACGAAAATCTGAAACAGAAAAATCAGAAAAGGATACGGTCACATCTAGGATCTTAATATATTATTATATTATATTATTATTTTTTTTTAAATTAAATGTAGTTCTACGAATTAAACACAAAACAATGAATGAATACCGATTAATTCAAAATATATCACACCAAACACATTCAGTGAATACAAAGCATATTTTTCGCAAAATGACGATAAGAGTATTAATTAGAGTGATAATTCTATTTATCCAATTTTGCTTGGTGACCGTTTTGGTCGACAGGTGATACGTCTTCAGATTAAGATCGTTTTTAATTACGCAATCAAAAAAAATATGTAAAGTATATATAATACTTACCATCAATTCAGAATTCAGATACCTACTTACTTTTAGAGATTGTCTTCTACTTCTTCAACAGTGGTAAAGATGGGTGACACAAGTCACAGAGAGGATTGTGGATCCAGAGAAATAATCATCCACAAACTTTGGCGTGGTTGGATGTCTGAATATCGATAATATTTTCTGCGAATATTGTAGTAGCATTTTTTATTTTGCTATTCGTATTATGTATAAGTTTCGCCTAATTTTATCAGTAGTCATATATATGTGTTACCACCAGGACGAGACAATACTCCTATGCAGTTCTTTACACCTACACTCTACTCTCTGAACACTCTACACTCTATTCTCTATACTCTAGACTCTACAGTCTACTCTCTACAAAATACTCCATACACTCCATTTACTCCACACCATACTACACTATATTCTTTACACCCCACCCTCTATACCCTACTCTCTACTATCTACACTCTATCCTCTACACTCTACTCTCTACACTGTTCCCTCTACACTCTACCCTCTACACTCTACACTCTACTCTCTACACTCTACAATCTACTCTCTACACTTTACTAAATTATAATTTAATACTATTAAATTGTGATACATATCGAAATTAAATTCTTACGCGCTTATGAAAACTGATATCACAACAAAGACGACACTTTTGGGGAAGTTAAAAACAATTATATTTCATTTTTTTATTTGTTGTTTATTAGGTACACTTGACACAGTAATGACGAATATTGGAGAAGCTAAATAAATGTATGGTCATGAATCAATATACAAAATGTTTTCATCATGCGTTGAGTATTGGATACATTATAAATAATTATAATCATTACATCATAATATTTTCTAACAGACGACACATGCAAGAGAGAGGGATGAAAATAAAATGCTAATCTTGTTTTGAATCAATTCAAAAACGATATCTGTGGCGGGCGGGCCGCGTGGATTTGATTTTTATACAAATTCACAGTTTGATGAAAATTTGCACACTTGACTTTCAAAACAAGAGGAAGGTCACTGTCTACATGAAATATAAAAAACTCTGGGACGTTAGCTAGTATAGTATTATAATAATATTATATCGGATGCTTCTTACTCCCAATGGGATCAGGGCACAAAAATATAAGTTACAAGTGGTTTCAAATTTATTTTTTTATTTACATTATTATTTCTTTCTTCGGTGTTATTTTCACTGTCACTGAATTCCGAAGAACTTACTCAATCCATCAATGCCCACTGTGACTCGTACCATAGAATGACGGCATTTGTTCGTCTTGGTTGTCTATCCTCGTAGTGTCCTGACCGCTGTCGTTTGTGTCCTTGGTGATTTAAATATTCATAAATTCTCAATGAATGAAAATATCTTAACCCTTGGTGTGCCGACGAATCCGCCATAGTAGTTTAACCGACTTGGTTGTATTTTGTAAATAATCACATACATATGTTTTATTCGCCTGGCAAGGAATTAAAGTATCATCATATTATTTTGGACACTCGTTTAATAACGTGCAAATATAACATTCATTTTATGTATTTTGTTTTAAAGTTTAATTTTTCTTTTATATTTTCAATAATTTTCAAATTATTTATTCCATTTATTATTTCAATTTATTAATTCAATGTATCAATTCAATTTATTAATTCAATTTACTAATCCAATTTAAAATTCAATTTAGTAAAAAAACTGTTTATTTATAAACAAGTTCTGCTATGTAATTATTACTACGCATGAAATAAAAAAAAATGAAAATAACTTCAAGCAATTTGTATTCATTACAAGTATCTGAATGGAAATAATATATCCTTTATAGGGCCAAACGTAAAACTAAAGAAGTCGAAATAGCTGTCACGCGTAATAATAATTAAACATCTGCTGTTTAATACTACTTGTTTATAAATAAACTATTTTTTGTTAAATAATGTAATTTTTATTTTTTTATGGACACATTAGAAGTTTTTTTATAAAATACTAGCTGTAAACGCATTGCTGTGGATCAGTCTGTCTGTGCAGATAGATAAACAATAGCGCGTTTCTTTTACGTCCAACAGATGGCAATATTTTTCAAACAAATCATGTTTCACGGCCAAACTGAAATTTCCAGTAAATCTTCATACAAAAAAGCGAATTTTCGAAAAATAACCATTTCAGCTGCAACAACTTCAATAGTGCCATTTTTGTAATATTAGCACTCTAGTTCACCCAAAAGTCACGAGCCGCCACTGGTCACAGGTGACATCATAGACATATGAATATTAGTAGACCTGCCCTAAGTGATTAAAAGCGTATTATCCCCACTCCCCATACCGGTTCCATTGGAGCCGGCTGTGCTCGCGTATGGCCTCAAGTGAAATTTGAAAAAGTGACGTCATCATTCTTGTGCGAACTATGGTCGAGGCATCATCAGTTCATTTTACGAAATAACACGGCAAAATGTTGACTTGTACTATGAAAACTTGTAAAAATAGATGTGAAAAAGAGAATAAACCCATTTGTCGTATTACATTCCATATATAAGCATTATTTTACTTTATTTTAAGCATATTCACATCGTATAATATAGATCAGTTTTAGAAACATATACTATCACATCGAGAAACGTCTGGACGCGAAACACAAAGCTGGTTGGTTGCTGGGAAGTAAATTATGAACATTTATAAAAGTGTCTTAACTAAATACTTAAACGAAATATTCGACTCTGAAAATAGAACCGATTTTTTTTGCCGAATTTGGACTTCGCAAATTTGTTCATAACGTGGCGAGTAATTTGCGCTCCCATGTAAAAATGTCTATTCATTCAAAAGCAGATTTTACTTTTAAGAAGTAAATGGTGATATTATAATGCGAGATGCCTATTTACTGTCAGATTGATTTATGGACGAATCACAGTCAGCTTCACTCCCTTCGTTCTTCAACAGTTGATTTTACCCCTCGCCATTATCTTCTCGTCTATTAATTCCTATGTCTGTGGGTGACATCTATATTATATAGGTATATATACACACGTATTCGAATGCAACTTTGTGTCAAAATTTCAAAGTAATCAGTGAAGAACTTTCGGAGATTTAAGATTTTTAACAAACGAACATTTACATTTTTATTTATATGGAAGAATATTTGGTAAAAGCCCCCATTTTACAGTTTGTGACAAATTGAGTGTAAATAAAATGGACTGTTTTGAAATTATTTTTAATTACTCTAATTTAAATGAAATATTTATAAATAAAATAAAATAAGAGGAACGAATTAAGTAAAACAATAAAATAATTCAATGAAATCAAAATAATTAAGGTAGTTATTAAAACTAAGCAATATGTATGTAATTATTAGTCCGGTTGTGTATGATATGTAGGTAATTTTTTTTATTCTTTTAGGTTATTTTTTTTGCAATACTTCCTTTTTTGTTCTTTAATCCAAATCTTTATTTTGTTTGTGAAATATGTTCTGTTTACATCATTTTTTTGTGCCGAGTGTAAGATTTTTAAATGCTTTTATTGCCTGGTATTTGTGGTGTCTTTGTCCAAAGCTTGTCATTTTTTTACGTTTTGTATATATATTTTGTGTGCTTGTATTTGTTGAAATTTAGTTTTTTGGTCAAAAATGTATTTAAGTAGTGTTTTTGTGTATATTGGGCGTCTATCTAGTACGTCAAACATGTTGAATATTTGGACACTGTCAGTCATTCTATGTTTTTAAGTATTACCTTACTAATAGTTTTCTGTGATATGTTCATATGATCGATAGCTGAACTTGTTGCTCCTCCCCAAGCAATTATACCATATTCTATAACGGCTTGGCAAAGTGCACAATATATTGTTTTCATTTTTTTTAGTTTAAACACGTCTCTTATGTTCAGGAA
This sequence comes from Hesperophylax consimilis, assembly GCF_061612785.1. Lineage (NCBI taxonomy): Eukaryota > Metazoa > Arthropoda > Insecta > Trichoptera > Limnephilidae > Hesperophylax > Hesperophylax consimilis. Next base: position 25,213,346 of record NC_142836.1, on the reverse strand, counting down.
AATGTGTATTGTTTTGATGAGAGTTATTTGTGATATGTTTAATATCATGTTTCCATATGAGGTTATTGTCTATTATGATTCCTAGATATTATGTTTGGTCAATTTTTACTAAAGTAGTTTTTTTATGGTATTTAACTTTGGGATATCATTTTTTGGATATCTTTGCTTATTTATACTGTACGTTGTGAATTTCGTTTACGATATTTTTAGTGTAAGTATGTTTTTGTCTAACCATGTTTTCACTTGCGTGATTAGTAATTCCGCTATAATGTACACTTTAGTCCACCTTAGTTCTGTCACTCATATAATTTTTCATTAGTTGGAACTCCTTGCCTTTGATACCAATGTTTTCTATTTTTTGTGGCAGATCGAATCAAAGGCTTTAGCTAAATCTAGATATATCGCTATGCATTTATGCCATTCATCTAGATTGCTATGTTATATTACGTATGCCAATGTTTCTTTTGTGCCTCTTTTCGCTTTAAATCCATATTGTTTATCCGAAATTAATTTGTTATCTTCCTGGTATTTTATAATTGTTTTTTTTAATACTCTTTCAACGATCTTTGATACCGAGGTTAACAATGTGATTGGTCATAGTTAGTTATTTCTATTTTGTCTCCTGCTTTATAAATAGGGATCACCAATTTTTAAGAGTAGGTACAAGGAAAGCAGTTTTGTCTTATACTATGGTTGGTTATGTGTTGTAGGGTTTAATATATCTTTTTTTTAATTTTCTTAATGAAATCTGTGGTAATTTCGTCTATTCCCGTTGCAATGTTGAAAACAACTCAAACTCAATAAAAAAATTGAGGTGTTCATTATTTTGTCAATATTTTATTGTGAAGTTTTTATTGTTAGTCTTTGTTGTGTCGTTAGTGAGTTGATGTGTGAAAATGTGGAAGACAAACTTAATATTAATTTTATCTTTAAATTATTATATTTATGAGAGTGAAAAATATTTACGATTTTCAAAGCCTTTTTATTTATTTACATGAAAGCCTCATATGATTTTGTTTTTATGGCGGAGGTCACTTATTTAACATTTCGGAAAATATAATAAAACCCAAGAATATTTTAGTACATCTTTATTATATTTATATATTTATGGTATTATAGAGAAAAACCCTCTCGATAAACGTAGGTACACGGATAAAAAATATTGCAATTTTATTAAAAATCTCTTAAAATTATTCGTATTCATGTTTAAAACGGGATCGTGGTACATTTACGAATGAATTCATAGGTATCCTAAAAAACTTTAAGCAAAATACCGTTGTTTTGTCACGATGCCTGAACACGTGTTTCTGAAACTGATATAATATTAAGACCAACGCAGGTGGATGAACACGCGTTCCGATATTATTACGAATTTACAAACACTCCCATTAACAGGATAGCTAATAATTTGAAGAGATTTTCAATAAACCGTTTAGTCTCGGTAAGATACATAAGTCAGAAATATAAATATATATATATATATATATTTTTATATAAATAGTGTCAGCAGACGTACGGGTGGGCGATTACCATTTTACCAATGGCACACTAAGAGGAATACTAGGTCCCGGGAGGATGGCATTCCAGGGGTTAATAGTAAAAATCATTATCATTTTTTTAAGAATACTTTTTTGGTTGGTAAATACAACCCCACCTTAAAAATAAGAATGAGTTGTTATTCCGAAGAGGGGAATATAGAACAATGGTCAATAAGTGGCTTCTAGCTCCTTGTTTACTGTGTTGATATCGAAGGCTTCAAACCATTTTGAAGGGATCAGTAATAATAAAATGAAGTTAGTAATAACTGCGGACGGTGATTGGTGATGCGTGCCCTGTTACCTGTTAACCACGACACGATAATTTTCGGAATGGATTTGATTTTTCATTTATTTCAAGTTTAATGTTTTGTAATGATAGATATCATTATTTTAATCGCGTAAACAAATACACTTTTGCTTGTCTTTGAGGTTGGAAATTAGTGTGATGACTGCGCCAAGGTGCTGATAATGGCGTTTTAGTCACTAATTAAATAGGTGCCTACCTAAGTAAAAACCCACAGGTGTTTAATTAAGCTTATAGTAGGTAGGTGCCGTGAGCGGTTGATATTTTGTATGTGAATACCGCTCAAGAGTCAGTGAGCCAGTGAGACTACGGCATCCCCAATTTAGGTATGTTGTGAGGCTGAAGGTAGTGGGGAAGGGATGGAGATGGGGAAGAGTAAATTGGGGGAGTACCTCACTATTCAGATCTGGTCACAAAAAACCATTTCAAGCAACGTTACAATTCTGAATGGTGGTCTTACACCAGGGCGATACTGTGAGTATCTTCTACTCTAGAACGTGCCACAAATTTACTATAAATTATTTTTAATAAGTAGTTTCAACCCTCTACCTGCAGATCGCTAGTGAAGAGCCTTACCCCTCGACCACGGAGGCCGTCAGGTATATACATTAAAACTGATTAGATATAGTCCTTACCAAGCAAGAAGTGAGCAGCGACAAAGAGGTTATGTTTTGTTAGTACTATGCAGAGGCAAGCAAAATATATTTTCAATCATTTATGTTTCAGACCGGCTAAGATCACAATAGTCACTATTGCCAGCTCTATTCGTCCGAGACAGATCAATTAATCGATTAGCGATTAACGATTAGCGATTAGCATCACCAAGATCTGTTGACCTCAAAATAAGTCGTGTACAGCTTAGGTTTTGTCTGCCACTATGTTTTTAATTCCAATATTCTGGTGCTATTTCATGTGAGTCCTCTTCTTTTATTCTTCTTCTCCCTTCCTCGCATTCCTTCTACCTTCTACCCTATATAACATTTTTTTTATTTTTATTTTTTTATTGAATAAATAGTTAAAACATATCAACAAACTAGTCCTGCTAAGCCAATTGAATTGGCTTGTCAAAGGTGCTTAAAGTTTAGTTTCATATACATTTTTATAAGTTATAATTTACATCTTATATCTACAGAATAAACAATTTTTTCATACATATTAAAATAATTTTTTTTTCCGATAGCCAATTTTTCACCATATGTTTAACCTTATTCATAGACTTACATTGCTTTATAGTGTCAGGTAAAAAATTAAATATCTTCGGTATGTTGTATTCAAACGTTCTCTGTCCGTATTTATTATTAAATTTCGGAACTATTAACCCGTCATTGCGCGTGAATCTAGTACTGTATTTATGTTCTAATTTTTCTTTATGCTGCGGGGTAAATATATACTGAATTATGATTTTTTGCCATAGAATAGCCTTAACAGGTAAAATTTTGGCACTCTGAAACAGCAACGGTGTATTATGTCTCTGTTTAAAAATATTAGGGACGACTAGTAATTTTACAATTGCGTTTTGTACAACTTGGACTTGTTTCAGATTGGTTATACTAGTATTTCCCCATATGGTTAATCCATATCTTATAATAGATTCTGCCATTGACATATAAATTATTTTAAGTGTTTCAATTGATAGGAAAAAAAATATTGTGTAAATTCTGCCAGCAATTGATCAGAGTCTTTTACAGGTTTTTTAATATATTTGTCCCATTTGAAAAAGCAATCTAATGTAACACCAAGATAATTATACATATTCCGTAACTAATTCTAAGCTTTCACATTTACAATTAGTCGGGATATTTTTATGGATGTAATTAAAATTATGAGAAATAATATTAGGATTAAATTAAAATCTGGCATTGGGTGATCTTATATGCATCACTTTGGTTTTTTAGCATTTATTAATAGTCCTGCATCATGTGACCATTTACAAAGTTGATTAAAGTCAATTTGCATGAGTTCAATTGCAATTTTTAGATCTTTAATAATATTAGGATTAAATTGAAATCTGGCATTAGGTGATCTTATATGCATAACTTTGGTTTTTTAGCATTTATTAATAGTCCTGCATCATGTGACCATTTACAAAGTTGATTAAAGTCAATTTGCATGAGTTCAATTGCAATTTTTAGATCTTTAATAATATTATTATTAAATTGAAATCTGGCATTAGGTGATCTTATATGCATCACTTTGGTTTTTTTAGCATTTATTAATAGTCCTGCATCATGTGACCATTTACAAAGTTGATTAAAGTCCATTTGCATGAGTTCAATTGCAATTTTTAGATCTTTATGTGATATGACCAATGCCGTATCATCTGCGAATACAAAATGTTTAACAAAAAGAGAAAAGTTTTTTTCAATATAGTTACATAAATTATATATAGTGTAGGATAATAAATATGGATGTCGTAGTTAGTAGTTCCACTGGCTCAGTGCAACAATGTAATATATTATTTAGTAATTAACGTAATACTTTATGACGAAACAATGCGATAAAAAACATACCTACAGCAATTACTCGTTAGTCAATCATTCCACTTACTTATGAAATTGAATTTATCACTGAGAATTAAAAATTCACAACATGTCGATAGCGTTATCAATTATTAAAAATTCCATGCAAATAAACCCAACGAACCCGCACACTTAATAAATATGTTGGTATATTAAATCTATGTACGTTACGATATCTTGAATTATTAAAATTCACTGATTAATGTATGATAGTCACATGTAATATAAATTAGCGCCTTTTTCTATTGTTTAGTTTATTGCGGAATTAATGAATGCGGAAATTAAATAATATTTTGATGGTGTTGTTTCATTACCCAGATAATTTCAAAGAGGCTGTTCCATGGCAATTAGGTAAGTAGATTTTTTGTACATAAGTTACCTATCTACACAAAATGATATTACCATGACAATATGAAAATCCGGTGTCCTACAGTTAATTTAAAAAACCTATTAAGTGGGTACCTACCATACCTATTAAATATTTTTTCCTGGTATCTCTACCTTAATGCTAATAAAAAATCTTACTTAGATACAGGAAAATCGGTTCCATGATAACTCAACACAGTGACAATTCAACACACCTTTAAAAAGTGATATAAAGTCATTAGAAACGATGAAAAAAAATCCTAACCTAACCTAACCTACTTAACCCGGTTAATAAGGTTTTTGTTTCATCACTTTCCATGACTTTATATAACTTTTTAAAGATGTAATGAATTATCATGTTGATGATTTATCCGGTCACCGGAAAATCATTTTAAAGTGGTACAGGTAAATCATCCTTTCTTTTGTATAATGTACTGGATAAATGAAAAACAATTTGTTTTTGTTAGGAAAAGAAAAATTGTATTGTCAAATTGAATCGCGAGTCTTAATTTAAACGGAATTGATAAGTGTCGCTATCCACATAGTATCTTTGAGTATTTGCGGGGTAAGAGGGGAATACAATGTTCTAAACTAGTTTTTTTAAACTTTCAATGCCTACTTACTATTCAAACGTTTCGTCTTTATAATAATTTGGCTATATTTAATTTATTTTTATATATAGGCACCTACCTAAATGCTTATTTAATTATATTTCAGATAGTACCTACCTACCTACAAACGTTCCATTGTTTTAAATGTGTGAATTTCTGAACGTTTGGCGTTGAAAGGACGACCTCTATTTATTGTGATGATGGCGGAATTGGGTTTAAAAATTAAAAGTTATGGGTTCAGTGCCCAGCGCTGTGTTGTGTTGGTTGGATCAAATCAAATGATATGTGACCGGATGTTGCCACAACGATCGGATAAAATCTGCAAACTTGGTCAAATAATTTTCGTGAAAACGCGTAGTTGAAACTTTTATTATATTGATCGAGGAAATGCGGATGACAAAAATTATATTTTTTCAAGAATGTCCTTTCTTGGAGCCAGTGGGACTACGGCATTCCGAATTCTGTAAAGTGGGAGGAAGTGTACGAATGGGAAACGGGAAGAGGAAGATTGAAGAATAAGTAGGTACACACATGTATGCTTATACATATAAGAAGCGTTTTTCCACAGATGGGATAGAACGTTAATATTAAATAATTTTTTGATAATATAAATCAAATTAAAATATTTTTTTTCCGTCTAGTCAATATGTTAGATTCGAAAGTCAAAAGCATTTTTACATGATGAGATTTTTTTAATTGTCCACCTTTGATGTAGTACCTACTCGGGGTTATCTGGCCAGTATATCAGTTACTCTATGCTCGGCTTGGGATATATTTACGTCCGTCAAGTTGCTCTCCTGTGATCCCTAAGAAGAAAAACCCCGTAATACTATTACAAAAATAATACTGATAAACCGGCCAATAGTAATTAAAAAAAATTGTTCCATTTTGACGCACAAGAAAATGATAGGTATAATTGTTTGATTATTTCAAATTTCGAACCCTGCATTCTTCATAGCATTAAAAAATGATCGCCAACCATTGAGTTACTAGTCTCAAATCTCGTTCGAAGGACGCCGAAGGGTTAAAATTTGATTTTGACAAGAAATTTTATAGCTAACAAAATAAACAGCAATTAGAAAAATCAAGCATTTTAGTTTAGTACTTTTTATTATTTGCTCAAAATGGTTAAGCTTTTTTACGAAGTGCCTACATAATAATTGACTGGCTGGTGAGGTGGCATGGATGTTCTGCCGCGCGAGGCCTACGTGAGTTTCCCAGTTCGACAGTTCGCCATTGCCGATCGAACGACCGGCGCGAGCGGTACTCTGCGTTGTGGCACCTCGAACTAACTTTGTTTACATTGCGATCGTGTTGTGGAGGGTTGATCATTCGAATCTACCGCGAAAATGTGCGAATAAAAGTGACAAAAAGACGACATTTTAACTAATAATGTTAATCAACTTTAAAGCTATCAATAATGCGCTCTAACAGAGACTTTTAAACAAATAATATTATACGCTGTTATAATTATTTTGTTCAAGAAAACAATCATAACGGACTGTGTGTATATATATTTTTTTAATATATAAAACATCTCGTGTAATAACATAATAACCTTGTGTGATGTTGATGTGCTACATGATTTCTTTAAGTTTTTGACCTAAAAAAATAATTAAGAAGCGATTGCGAATTTGTGAACTGGATATCAAAAAAGTGTCATATTTGATTTAACAACAAACTAGTGATTTTTCCATATTTGTATCTGAAAAAAAAAACAAAGTAGTGGAATTTTTCAGGATTATTAGTGACTTGAAATAATAAACAAACTAGTGATTTTTACATATGATATTTCTGACTTGGAACAACAAACTAGTGATTTTTCAATAAAGCTTGAAACGACACATACACTAGTGATTTTTCGAAGAGTATTTGTGACTTGAAAAAACAAACAAAAAAATTAGTGAATCTTAAATGAGTATTTGCGGCTTGGAACAACAAACATACTAGTGAATTTTTCCAGGAGTATTTGTGACTTGGTGGGTGTTTTAGCCGACAATGTTGTACCTTGTGCTGGAGTTTTAGAAGTTGTGTGTGATAGCTACTCCATAGTCAGGATGTTGGTGGCCACTCCAGCGGCCGTCAGCCTGGCGGACCGGAAGCCGAGGGTCATCTCGGAGATCAGGAAGCCGCATGTGCAGAGATCGCCCTCATTGGACGACCTTCCGAGACTTTCTGGTGAGTTTTCACAGTCTTGACTTCAAATTAAATTATTTTAAAGATAATCTCGTTACCTAATTACTATTTGAACTGATTTACTTCTACAGATTTGATTCGTTTTGCCGCCTGTCATCCTTGATTTTTGAGTAGGTACTGATTGATGTACTCATATATGCAGTTGGGGGCGTCGCTTCTGTAGATATTATGTGTATTCAAAATACTAGTATATTTAATAAATGTTCGTTAATTCCTCTTACCCAGCATATTGCTACACACTTACCTTCCACCATGATGAAGCACACTGCTAAGTTGCCGAATCGTTGACGCAAGAAAGAGAAGAAACGCAGTACGGTCTCAACAGTCAAAAGTCTAGGTAATTGTAATTATCTGTCTACCAAAAAACAGATTTTTATTCTATTTTCTAATGATTAATGATCTACAAATCTAGTAGAAAGTAACCATCCACCCCAAGACTAGTTTTCTAAGGGCATAAACTGTAATGTCAACTATTCTGGTTTTATCAATATTACAATGTCAAAGTAGGTATTGGAAAAGTTTCATCCAAGATGTATGATAAATAAATACATAACAAAGATATGCACCCTGAAATTACTAAGGCCTCTGATAACGATTAGCCATAATCTGGGTGTAGAGGCTTCTCGGAAGTTGATACCTACGTTGTATTGCATTTATCTAATGTCACTAATTAAAACAAGAACTTAAACTGTCTTATAATACCTATTGCCAGTTATTACCTACCTACCCAACACTGTCAAATTTTGTTTAGTAAATTTCAAATATAGAATAAAAATGATGGTTTGGTTATTTTGTAAATATGGCTGGCAAGGTAGGTACTTTATTGCTTATCTAGATTACAAAAGTTTATTTTTTATAATTTGAAAATTTTCACAACATACAACATGAACATTGGAAATTATTAATATTGTTTTAGAATCTAGCTCGTATAAAAGGAAAGGCACTTCCTAAGGGAAAAACACGGTGACTGTCGCATGTCGGAAAGAAACTTTAATCGCCGTAAATTTCATCCGCGCTTCTAGGTTGATCGATAAGTAGGTTAGCAGCAATAAGCCTTCAATGCTCTATGTACGTTACACCCAATGGTTTCATTTAAGGCGTTGCATAAACAATTATTGATCTAATTTAAACGTATGCGATATTAAGCGATAAATTAACCCACATTGCCAACGACACTTAGTGTATTAATTGACCAACGCCAATTTGCTCACCAATATCAAATCGGCCTTCGGTAAAAAAATGCTACACAATTTTTCTAAAATGGATCAGGGATAGGGAGTCTTTTACTGATGAAATCTTCAATTGAATTGACTACGACTATCAAGAACACATTAATTTAATTTATTAAGTATCTAGATAACTACAAACCTAAGCCACATCATAATAATATTTGCATGATTTGTATAGCGCCGTTTTTGTGCAAAATCACCCCAAGGGCGCGCTGTCACATATTTTGATTTTATTTATATAGGATTTTGTAGAAAACGCCGTACCTACTCACTGACGTGGATAGTGGATACTCAATGCGAAGCACTACGAAGTAATGTAAGTTTGAAATTTTGAGCGCTTGTGAATATTTTAAATACTGCGGGTAGAACAAATCTTGGCTTTTAAAAAAATCCACAATTTTTTTAGGATATTGACTCTTTTCATAAGGCCAGAAAAAGTAAAGTATCAGGCCTACATAAACTGCTTTAAATTCTGCTGTTTAAGCAGGAATTTAAACCTTATCGCCATCTACGTAAGGAGTGTTATTGTTAGCGGCCCGATTCCAAATGTTACACGATGCGGTGCATTAGATTCCCTGTGGTAGGTACTTATTATTAGTTTGTGCAATCGTTGCTTCTGTTTTAACTGTCCCATGACAACATCACCCACACCTTCTCTGAGTTGTCAATTAGGAAGAAAAATAACTACATTTTAATTGCAATTAACAAAACTCGCTTTTGAATAAGGTATTTACACGAAATTACGGTTACGAAATTGGTACGAATACATTATGCTACTGTTAATATAGTAAGGTATGAGTTATTACATCACAGGTTGGATTTATGCTAATCAGCCCCTCTTTGTATGTTTCTCTTTTTTTACCAAATATTTGGCAATATTTCTGAGAAAGTGGCCGCCATCCCGTCCGGCTGATCGAGCAGACCCTTATCCATATTAATTTACGATTAGATGTTATTATTTCGAACATTCCTCCAGCATTGGATCACTGTGATTATTGAGTATCCTTCTTGGGCCCGGACGCCCACACAGTATTAGAGGACTACCTATGGGTACTTTATAATCATAAGCTCAACATTCGGAATTGTTTTGCAAAATTGATTGCAAATTTATTATTTGATTTGTTTCCAAATAACAGAGATTGTCGTATAATTAACAATCGGGTTCTATTTTCGAAGGAATGTGTGTACTTAATGTAGGCCTATGAGCATATAATTATTATTCGTAATCTTTTGTTGGTTTTCCCAAAGAGATTAAAATAATATGTTTTTCCCGCATTTTACGCGGGAATGCGATATTATAACATAACAGGAAATTCAGAATTCTTTAATTCTTTAAAAGGGTTTTAATAAATTAGTATTATAACAACATGTCTAACATGCTGAAAATAATGGTTATTTAGTAACTGCCATTCTGGCTGTGCTTGGTGGTCATAGATGTTTGGTAGACCTTACAATGTTTTTCGAAAGGAACATTAACATTTTTTGTATATTTTGGAAAAAATCATATTTCTTTCTATTATCACTGCGTTTGTTATTAAATCCAACTGCTTATCAACAGCACAGGTAAACTTTATCTCAACACTACCCGAATCGACCTAAATTAACCTCAACTAACACAAATTTATGAACTGAACATATTAAATATTTAAATTTAAAAAAATTTAGTCTATGCTATATTTTTGAAACCATTCGAAATATCCCTATTAAAAAAGACTTAATCAGTATCTACATGGCTCTTTGTCAATCACTGTTAGAATACCGTATTATCGGATCGGGCGGTACAGATAACAATATCATAAAATCGCTAACTAAGACTCAAAAAGCCATAATGAAAATTATTCTAAAAGTCTCTGTAAGAACTAGCACTGAATAAACCATTAAATAAACAACTCTATTCTGAAACAATACTCATTTATATTCATAAATACAAAACACAAGAAATAACAACTAACACGTGTATTAGAATCACTGGATCTCAGGGTCAAAAAAATATCCAACAAACAACTACAAATACAACTTTTGGAAAAGCTAACTATACTATGGTACTAAACTCTACAGCAAAATTCCACTCTGATTCAAAACTCAGAACAGTATTGTAACGTTTAAATCTCAAATAAAAAGCTGGATACAAAACATAGGGAAATCAAAAATAGAAAATATTCTGACACCAAATACAAACTGAAACCGAAAGCACTCACCTGCACTTTAAAACGTCATTTAATACATATATTTACAATTTGATGTGACTAGGCCAGTCTGTCCAAATAGAGCGAAGGCGCTGTTTTTTTGTTTTAAGATTGATTTTACGCGTGAAAGGTGACATCTAAATTATATATAAAAACACACGCGTTTTCGCATTTTTATTTATTTGGTTAGATAGATTATTTCAGAAAAACACTTCATATTATTCATACTGATAAATTTTAATTATATATAAATGAAATCCTCAGCACGGCAGATCCCAGTAAGGATATTGTTGCTTGCGTCGTGATGGAGGACTTAGCTAGCCGAGTAATTGAACGTACGTCGCCTGGGTGGTACCCAAACGCGATGCTAACTCAGCCACTGACCAGTTTATCTATTTGTTACAAAAAAGAAAAATAATAAAATCCCCTTAAAATTTTGGACAAATGTATAGGCAAGCTATTAGTTATATTAGTATAATGTTTCTGATTAGTTCGAAGAAATAAATGATTGGAAAACTGGTTTTCTCCAAGTTCTCCATCAATTTGTTATAACACAAAAAGGAGTGTTTAGGCCATTATCCTTGGCTACCCTCTTCAACTTGGGAGTTATTCTAAAATTAATCACAGTTTAAACATTGTGTTTTTACATCGTACGTAGTTTGTTCAATGATCTGTGATTCCTGCGTTATGGTGCTGCCACACGCAAAGCTCACATCAACAGATAATATAAAGCACAATAGCGCTCGCCATACAATCCCATACAGACCCGACACACGTAAAAAGATAACGCGCTATAAGCGTGGTTCTGAACTTCGCTAACCGAATTTATTTTACGTAACCGCTCCCGACGCGATATTTGAAAAGTTATGCGTCCCCCTCTCCGCCGTAAAAAGGAGAGGGGGTCATTTTAATTGCGGAGCTACCGACTAAGTTCCGTGTTCCCTTTGACAGCCATGACATAAGCAGCCTAATAATGCATTTCTTATTTATTATGTTAGCTCATATCGTCATGTGTGCTAGTAAATTTAGAAACATAAAAAAAAACTTTATTTGGCAAACATACTTAACATATATTTAAAATATAAATATAATCAATATTTGAATTTGAAGTAAACAAATTTTCGCCCTTTGACTTTGACTTGAGCTTATTTTACAATAATTTATTGTATGTCGCTTTCGTCGATCGGCGTGCGAACTGCGAATTTCCTGATTCGACGGAGAGGTTATGTGAAAATGCGCTATTTACGCGCAGATTGTTTAAAATCTAAAAAGTTTATAAATAGCATTTATAATTATATAGTTGGCGGCATCATCATCTGAGGATGAGCTGTCCAACAGATCCAGCAATAGGCGACAAGTATCATCCATTTCGAAAACGTGCTCAAGCTGTCAGTAAGTAAAGTTGTCACTTTGACAGATGAAATTATGTTCCTCGGCCGCTCTCGAATTCAACTGACCCCCTCTCCTACCATAGGAAGAAATATTTGATAGCGTCGTGTGTCGGTAGAAAAGATGATGCGCTGTACATTAACTTTTGATGTGAGCTTTGCGTCTGGCAGCACCATAACTTGATTACTTATGGCCCTGCTGCTTTAAGATCCGTAGTAACCTCTCCCTCTCTCTCATAAACGACACGTGTAACTGAAAGAGAGTTATCAGCGGTATGTCTATAATAGGTTCTCAATATCTAAGTTGAACTTATTTGGTTCGCTCATGTGAAACCCGTTGCAAATGGCATTTTTCAAGCATGTTTACAATAAGACCTTTCTGATTGCATACTCTGATTTATCGATATGGAATAGTAATAATAATTGGCTTTCACCATCAAAGAGTGATAGTAACATCATATTAACTCATCTGCACAGATACAAGTTAATAACAAAAGCGTGGATTTCCATTCTTGTTGGTGCCTTATGTCATTTCACCCACGGATTATCGTCGGTAGTTCGCGGTTCTGCGTTCTTGTGTTAGTTAATAGAAACACAGTACGCTATCGATTAGTTTTAGCTTAACCGCGAAGCGACTTAAGGCGAGGCTTAATGCCAAATCACTATTTTGATTAATCTTTATAACGAATTGGTGTACATTATGAATACCAAAAAATATAATTTAGATACATTGAAGGTTTTTCTATCGCTTCGCTTGAGTAGAATACAAATTTTAAAAAAAATACTCAATAAAAAATATAAATGTAAACTACTAAAGAAAATATTTTTTCAATAGAAATGTATGAACGCGTAAAAGAAACAACTTTTAAAAAATACAATATTACAGCCAAGATTATCTTTGACAGTTTCACTTGATTAACTTTTTTGCTTTCTTATAAAATTATTTACAAAATAAATAATAACCAGTTTTTTGCTTGAATTCGAACGTTTCTAGACTCCTTTTGTCAAGCGATTTTAATGCCTATTACCTACGATATAAGATATACCAAGAATATACACATTTTTGGCTTTTAGCTTCCTCTTAACCAAGACTTTAAAAAAAAAACTTTTCAGGCACGTATTGACAGCATTGAGCAGCAAGAAGACCAATATACCCTCAAAGTTGCTTTTAAGAATCATTGTGGCTTAAGAACAAACATTCAAATAATCCCAGATTTCTCAAAGTGAGTTAAAGACATGAATAATCTCTATAGATAGACGTGTGGTAGAAATACATAATATACAGCTATCTTTTAACATATTTTATAATACACCAAAATTATATTTATCATTTTTTACCTCAAATATGCTTATGGCTGCCTCCGTGGTCGAGGGTTAAAGCTCTCGACTACGAATCAAGAGGTCGCGGGTTCGAAATCTTGATGTGCGCAAGTATATTATATTTATTTTTTTGTCACGTAACTAATTCATTAAAAATTATGTATGGTACCCGGTATGTTCTAGAGTGGGAGACATTTTCAGAATCACCCTGGTGAAAGACCAACATTCAGAATTGAAACGTTGCTTGTAATGGCCCAGATCTAAATAGCCAGTTACTTACCCACCTTTCTCTACCCCATCTCCTTTCCCTCCACGCTATCAGTCTCACAACATACCCCAATTGGGGATGCCATAGTCTCACTGGCTCCAGACGGTTGGGAGTAGTTGCGACTATTTTGTGGTATTCATATGGGAATCGCTTTTTAAGGTTTGCCGGTGCGTCCTGTTACTCTGTAGGTACAATTGGTATTTTCTTATTAATTTTATTAGAGATATTAAACATTTAGATTAACCGGGAATATGTCGCGGTAATCGATAGTCTACTGTACATTGTATATGTTGGTAGTTGAGGTATTTCTCCATGACTTGGCACACCCACCGCTCCTCCTCTCACTTGCGATTTCATCATGTCACCTGCAAGGTCAAGACAGCAGCATCCCGATTGGTAGCGATGGCACAATCCTCCGAAATCTCCACGCTAATCAATTCCGAGCTGAGATGAGTTGCAAGCAGCCAACCAACCTAATCTCTCATGCTAATCAATTCTGGGAGATGAGGTGCCCCGACCGAATCTGAGATTCATCGCCCTTTTGTGGTGGGTTAATGGAATATTCAATTTTTCACTGTCACGTTTCTCGTGGTCTTAAATGCATCTGTAAACAAAGAACTGATGATTATATTATCGGCGTTTTTTTGGATTCATGCCAAAATTTCTTAAAATATTCACGCCATTATAGTTTAGTTTCTAGTTCTTCCATAATATAGAGTAACCTCATTATGCAAACTGCCACATATTATTAAATTTTAAAATCATTCCTTTTTTGAATGTCTGAAAATGGATCTGATTTAAATAACTTCAAGCCTAATCCGGTATGACCTGTATCTGAACAAAATCTAAAAACCCAAGCAAATCCTAAGAAAAGATCAGTCCTCACAATCATCCTAACAATGTAGAATGTACAAATTTGAAATCAACGTTCTATTTTCAACATTTTGAAAGACCACAGGGCCTAATTGGCCCCGCACTTTAAATTATGCAGGTAAAACATTTTGCCAGTGCAAAATAAGTTTGAACTAATTAATCATCAGTAGGTGTGCAAATAATGATTGTCAGATCAGTGTCTCTCAAGGGAACCACGGAGGTGCAGGGCCGAAGAAGTGTCCTTTGAAATCGTCGAGTCATCAATTGCTGCATTTCGAAATGCCCTTTCCGTCCGGTGCTAATGGCGTGATCCAAACATATGTACCATCAATGCAAACAACCCAACGAGAGGCACATTGAAAAAAGACACCAAGTAACCTCTTGAATATTACAAATATGCAATACGTAGAGTTATTCCTTTTTGACGCGTCTGCTAATCGCTTAAGGCCCTTGGACAAGTCCTAATGACACCAGTAATGAGTATCCTAAAGTGAGTCAGTTTGCGTGGGATAAGTGTATAGAAAGTTTATTTTCAAAATGAATGATTCGAGACCCTCGAGTGCTCATCATTTCGAAAGTTGAACTTTAACAATAATGATCAGAAAGTTGTTATTTGAGTGAAGTACATACTTACTAGATGCACGCATTGATCAGTGACGGATACATTGTAACTAATTGAAAAAAATTGTCAAACATTAGAGTCCTAACATGTAACATTGACTGATCGGCCTTACGACTGTGACAAATTTAAGAGATTATTCCCATGGACCTTGGTTTGAAGGAATATTAGAACCATTAGTAAGTCATACAAGTAAATTATTTTATCAAAAGTAAATATCCGGCCTACAGTTCTCTTATCGTCCAGCAGTGCAATTAGTTCCATTGTGCGCCATTAAACATTTGAAGCGAGGTGGGTGAAGCGAGTTGAAAAAACTGCAATCGGAAAAGCTTTCTGATAACTTGTGATAACGATGAACGGGGCGCAGAAGGTCATCGGAAAGTTTAAACTAATATCCTATTATGTTGCTGCTGACAAACTACATAAGTCTGCTGACAAACTACATAAGTAGTTTAGCGGGTTTAAATGTGAATAAATAAAAAAAATAAAAAAATGTGTTTAAGTTTGGCATTGAACCGAATTGTATTAGCACTTGATCGAGGAAGAGTAAAACTATGTAAAACACGGCACAAGATTAAATAAGAAAACATAATATACCTAACCGCTTACAATAATATTATCTATTATGTATATACATACATCCGACAAGATTTTGATTTTAGTAAACTGTGTGAGTGTGGTTTCGTTGGTTATCATTCTTCTTTAATCGTTTCATATTTATTGTTAGATAATTGTCCTCTCTGTAGGTAACAAATTTAATTAATAGTTATTTGTTAGTATCTTCTGTTCGCCCACATACTCTGAAAATATGAGTAAATATGGACGCTGGGTACTTAAAGTAACACCCACATGAATTCTTCAAAATATTTAACATATTGACCAAACCAATTTGCACACCAGTAATGCTTTAGCGACTATAGTAAGTGTGTTGTCTAAGTGAAACTTCAAATTCCATTGAATAAACCGGGGGCATAGCTAGTTAGCTACCAGGAATGCTGTAAAGCTAGCTTATTTATTACTAAAACTAATTCATTTTTAACATTTCTTTATAAATTTCGTACATAATTCGAAAAATAATAAATACAAAATTTGATTATTCAGAAACCCGAAGCTCTCTTGAAATTGACCAGGATCAAAAATAACCAAGTCCCTCAACAAGGATCTTTAATTTACAACAAATAAAAACCACTGTCATATATACGACAACTTGTGGAAACTTTTACCTCGCCAAAATAAAAAAAAAACGTAAATGTAAAATTGTAAGTTTCTTGCTAAAAACTTTGTGTATTCACGTTGGCCTCTTGCGAAAGTGTCATCTTTGATGTTATACCCTTGAATTAAATAATATTTACAAAAAAATTACAACTGTTTTCCGTAAATTAATTTACAAGTTGGGTGCCAAAAAATACGTTCTTTGTCGCAACGCATTCATAATCAAGGATATTAATTTAACATCTGTTAGCAAGACTGATAAGATCCACTTGTTTGGTATTTCTTCGTACCTACCTATCTGTTCCCAGTTCCCATGTAGTGTCTCCGTAGAGAATTATATTGACGTCATCTCCTATAAATAAATAATACGTTACGAGCACGGAGTACCCGCCATTCATTTATACCAGCGCAGTACTTTTATAAATGGCTTTCAAAATACCATTTGAATCGCGCTTTTTGCCTGCATTTAATACACTGCGTTTAATAGCATAATAATAATAGTTGGATGATTTTTATAGCGCTGTTTTTGTTTTTTTCCTAGGCTCTATCCTACACCAAACCATAGATAATTTATTAAAACAATTTATAACGTAAGGCGATAAGTGGTTGAAAATCTCTCATGTCTATTGACAAATGGTTCGTGTAAAATGTTTGTAGGGTTATCGGTGTGCCCGACCCGCGACCTTTGCTATCAACTTGTCGCGGCGCCAAATACCAAACACAAATAAGGTAATGGCTGGTCGCGGGTAACTCTCAACTGGTCGCTGGTCAGTGGTCATATCAGGTTTGCTGCAAATATGTTTACTTTGCAAAGAGCGTTAGGCATACCCACTAACTAACTAAGCACATACAAAACCACAAAAGAGAGTAACCAAAACTGGTTGCCACAAAATAATATACAAAACAAACAAATCATTTCAGAATTTTTCAATTAAGAATGTCCGGATATTTCACGAATTTTTCCTTGTAAATTTAATAACATAAGCACGCTTTGATAATGATGAAATTGTTGCTGACTGCTTATGCCTATGGAGTTATTTGGGATATCGTGTTTATAAGTGTATGAGGATTGGATTATTATGTTGAGGTGCACCTGGACTGGCCGTGCGCCTAAAACACAAATAAAATAAAATCTCGTGGTTTGGAGCACCATCCTGATCCTGATGTAAAAACCGGATAGAGGCTGGGGCAAAGGAGATTTTTAAGATGCTTCGCTGAACCTTGCTTGATTGGAAATTGATAAAAATATTTTCGTCACATTTGAAAAGTTTCTTACCCTTTATAGCCGGACATTTTATTGTTTTTTGCAGATTGAAGTCAGGTTTTCCATTGTTATTATCTGAATTATTTGAAGATCAAGATTTATTATTTTATCGGGAAAAATCATATGGTACTGATGTACAGTATATTATTTTATTTTTAGACATATTACGCTGTAGGTGCAAGAGAATTTCCTTGCATAAACAATTTTCGTGTTCGTGTAGATTGTAGATGACTATAATGCTTCTACGTTTTCACACGAACTGTGTCAAGTTGAATATACAGGTCGGTACAAAGAAGCCATACAACTTTTAAGTCTTTGATATATCGATGTGCAAATAGTCAATATCCATCCAATATATACTTAATTAAATACATAGTTTGATTACAGCTTACACGGGGAAACAGAGGAACTATGTATTTCGAATGAAGCCGTAACTAACGGGAAATGGGCGATTTAATATTATGACGAGACATTACCGACAGCCAAATAATAGGTGATTTGTCTATGTCAACATGTGTGTCCACTGTTCAACAAGCTCTTGGTACATACGCCACAGTGACAGAATACAGGACAGCCGTTCCTGCCAACTGACCGCTGCGGGTTACTAACTATTCCAGTCATAGATTGCACAACATTTAATATGCAAAGCTTTGTTCTTGGTAGCACTTGCACGTGGTCAGTACGTGAAAAAATCTAACATTTTTTCTTGTCAACAGCATTGACGAGTGTTTTCCTATTGTTTGCACGACCGTCCATTTTAATCTCGATAAACCGCGCGACACATACATTTACTTTTAATTATATTGTCTCACTTTTGTGGTCGATTCGAGTGACCAGTCTTAAAAGCTGTTAGTAACTTGTGTTACCATCTTGTTACTAAGGCGGGAAGAATTTGGCGGTTTCTGGCTGTAGAGACGCCAATAATAAAGCGTTTATATGCTAATCCAAATTATTCATCATAGTTATGCGAAGGTCGAAGTAATGATGGCACTGTTTTATTATAAATTATTAGAGAATCAAAAACTTTAATTCTGTGTTTAAATTCCGATCAATTTAAGAAAGCTTCCATTATATAATTTAGTATTATACAAATAATATCGTTAGATAAATATATTGAGTTATTCAATTACGTTGATAAAATAATAATTTTTATATCGTGTGCCGTACCGAACATAACATCTATTTTACCCATCAAAATATTTATATAAATCAACAAGCATTGAAAGATGTCTAGATACCAAATTACAGATCTCCGTCAGGCCTAACCGGGCGCGGAGTGAATACAAATTAGAAACCAGAGTATTAGTATAATATTATCATCACTCACATATCAAAATAATCTCCAATACTACGGTTTACCATTGTGTGATCAAATTATCACGACCGGTTTCTGTGTTCTGTGTACAACGAGGGTAGTTTCATTCCCACGGGGGCTGGAGGCAGCGGCGGGCAATAGGGCAAAATAGGGGTAGTTTGCACCTCAGACCTCATTATTCACACACGTCAGAAGCAGAAGGCCAAACAATTAATGCGTATTTTTATTCACAGCACGTCGGAGATTTTATTAATTCCAGCAACAATGAAATCGATCCTAATCCTTAGTTTCTACTGCTTACCATTTTTATGAAAAATAATGTCCGTTTAATGTACTTTTCTAACCCGACACGGTGAACTGGGAATGTTCGCCGGCCGCCTTGGGACCCGCTGCAAACTCCTTACGCACAATTGATTCCACATTGTTAATTCAACAATACCACCGTCTCCCGCTGACATTACATTTTTTGCGGATTCCGTAGGTAACGAACCTACATAAATCTTGCAACGTTTCTATTGTGAAAATACTTCAAAATGTGTCTTACTCTCCGGTGCGAGCTGCCTATGAAACGCAAGCACATTTATTTCACCGTATTTATTTTAGATTGTCAGTAATTTGCAATTTTTACGAATAAAAAGAAAATGTTGAAATGCAATACGTCTGTTAATGCTAACAAAACACCGCGGTGCGTCATTTATATGACAATATGCCATCAGTCAGTGAAATCGGATGTATTTCGTAAGTGTTCGCATGTTTCATATTCCATAATAGGCTCAATTGCTCCTGTATCAGTCTAATTAATGGTTTTCAAAACTTCAAGCTTCGACAACCATTAGTATGTATGATTGGAAAATAAATAAGATATCGTATACTTGTGTGACATTGCACTTTCAATACGAAATGGTTAATTCCAAGACGGTACGGAGTACAGAAGACATGTAACTATTTAATAATAATAATATTGTGTTCTGCAAATCGTGAATCCCTTGTTATAAAAAGTCCCGTTTTCATTTAAATTTCTAACGCTTCCTGCATTCTGTTAGTACACGCCCAAATGTCTGTTAATCATTTGCAAATAAACTACCTAAAAAACCTTGTTGCCACTGCCGACGCAATAACAGCAGTAGAATAGGGGATGGTAATAATAGTCGTAGTCATAAAGTGTCAAATTCGGATACCGACCGAAACTACAGGACGACTGTAACACTATACCCTGCAAATATGTTTGTTTAATGTCGAAGAAAGTCATTGCTTTCTAATACAACGGCAATGATATTTTTGTCATTTGGAAACACGTTTTAATTAGATATGGTTTGAGATTTTCAAGGCCAAAATTATTATAGTGATTGATTGTTGGGTTATTATGCCGTGTTACCACCCATTACCTTGGATCCGTGCTGGGATGGTCCAAAACGCATGAAATACGTCTAATAAGAAACTCCAGTGAAATATATTATTGCTTAAAAGTATATTTCAACAAAACGCTGATTCTGAATATGAGCTTTATTATATATTATTATACGCAGAATTTATAAATAGTCGTTTAAAAACGAATAAATATCATTGTCTCTAATATCCATATCAAGGTTGCAAATTCGTGGAGAATTCTCCCAAATTGCATGGAATTTTAAAGATTTTTCAAGAATTGAGTTTTTTTGCTCGGAGAATCTTTTTGTGGGGATTCTAGGCATTTCTTGGTTATCCAAACATATTGACAAATAATATTCATAATAATTGTGAACGCACTATATGTATTTCGTTTTCGTTCGGTCTAAAAAGGTCTATTTTTGAAGCCTGAACGAAAGTGAAAATGACTAGATAATACAAAATAAATGCTAATTTCCATAAAATTTAGTTTAATTTTACGAACTTATGGGAAATTTGAATAATTCTTCATCTATTGTGGATATTTTAGAACATATGCATTGAATTGCATTGGCAACTCTGATCCACATTCACCCTTACAAAATGTTTTAATGCAGGTTTTTAAACACCAGTAAATTGTTTATCGGGTGCGGTCATGGATGCATTTTTGCACTTCGGTTCAATACAATTACATATTTTACCTAAATGAGTTAAATACGGGTACTCTTAAGAGTAAAAAAATTCTCGACTTCCATACAAAATAGAGCGCAGGCCGCGGCCGGTTGAAAAAAAGTATACTTCTTGAGAATGGTGACTGGTGACGTCACGGGTCACGTCCAAAGATTTGATGCGTTTTCGGGAGACCCGAAAAATTTAATCTTTGGATATTATTTTAACTATTAAAACTAACTATAACAATAAAAAGATATACGTCGATGAAATCCTACCTAGGTACAACACAATAGATTATTCTCAATGTTTATTTTGTGTGTTCAACGTTTAAAAGCTTTCCAACCACTGTGTGTCTCTCGGTTGTCTTATTTTTTGTCAACGATTATTAGTTGAAAGGTGCCAGATAATTACAACTGACGCAACCCGTAGCTTTGTCCTTCGTGTATGAATTATTGTCGGGAGCCGGCTTCAAGCCCGGGTCCAGGCGGAGGGGAAATTGTAGGTTTTGGGGATTATTTGAAATACGATATCGTCATTTTTTATAAAACCGTAAAATTCTCGTTTAGAGATTATGTTTGTATTATGGAAAGCGCTCCTTCTGTGAAGTTTCGCTCCATAAACATAATTTATCGCGGTACTAAAATGTTATAAACTGTAAAATAGTTAAGCAATCATGACACACATTTTAATGTCTTAGCTTTTTGTAAGAATCGTTCCTTCTTAAATATTCCTGCATTCCCACATTGCACACTAGGATTTAGTCTTTTGAATCTATATTTCCTTAAAGTCTTAATTAACCACGTGAAACACAAAAGGCAGAAAAGTATTTCAGTGTTTTCTTACCTTAGTTACCTTGGTTAGTGTGAATTTTATCAATTTTTAAATTTCATTGTTTTACGCATTCCTTATGTATTGTAATAAAGTGAATGCATTCTGACAACCCCCTAATCAAGAGGTTATATTGCGAATCCAGAATACACGGGTTCAAATCCCGGCGTGCGCAAGTAAATTTAATGTAGTTAATTTGTTTTTTTTGTTCGCAAATAATTGATTAAAAATAATAAATACAGTATTTTAGCCGTGTTTGGTGACTAGATCTGAATAGCCAGATACTTCCCGCCTTCCTCTCCTCCACCTCCTTCCCTTTCACACTACCTTCAGCCTCACAACATACCCCAATTATTATAATTGCTATTGTCTCACTAGTTCCAGATGGTTGGGGGCGGTTGGGACTCTTGTGCGGTATTAACATTTAAATCAAATTAAAGTAAAGCTATTCGAGCAAAGTGCATTTGGTAAAATATCACAAAATTTAAGTTTAAGCACAGCAATAACAGAACGTCGTAAATGTTGCGCTTGCAAAGTCCTTTAAAATACATTATTTGTATACGCTGCTATAGAGCCTAATGATCGTTCCCATTTGCATACGATTACGAGTCTACCATCTCGTTTAAAATATGTATTTTATTGAAACATCAAAAGCTTGTTTTGTCGAGATATCCTACGTCCTACGTGTGTCGTGTCGCGTCTCAACTCCCCAACCTGCGAGCCCAGACCTGTGGTCTATCTCATATCTGCGACTGGTTGCCCGAGTAGTTATTTGTGTCTATTGTGACAAAGGTCCTGTGTCCCATGTCCCATGCCCATGCCGAGGTGACAGTTGTGTGACAAATGACGTCCACTAACACATGCAGGGGTTTCAAATTATTGGAACTAATCCCGGCTGATGTCGGGTATTTGTGACACTCCGGGAGCATTAGCGTTGTGGGACGAATCATTTATAAAAAATAATTCTCATAGCAAACTAATATGTGAGATGCGTTGGTCCTATGTTCAACTGTCAATATTAGATGCACGAGTAAATAAGATAATAAAACCAATAAATGCAATTCCGCTTTTCAACTCTAGATTATAAATAGTAAGTTTATACAAAAAAGTCTAATTTGTAAACGTTTTGTACGGCTATTTGTATGAAATCATCTGCCTAAAAATAATTATCTTTTTTTAATCATAATCACAATCGCGTGCATTTTACAAAGCGATCTTCAGCCTTGATAGCTGGCCTGTCAAACCGTTCCGAGAATCATCATCCGCTGGAATATGGGTTAGTGGTAGATTTTTTTTTTATTCTGACAATTATTTATCTAATTTTATTTCGCTCGCAGGTAGTCTCGGCGATCGTCAGCATAAATAATACAACCGAAGGGATCACAAGACCCCGGCAGTGTAAATTGCAACCTGGAACTGTCGGGCATTTATAACAAAACAATAATAAAATCACTTATCACTTGAATGCCAGAACATTCCGGCAATTTTTTCTTTAATTTTGATGTGTTTGAGGTCGCTGTAATCGAAGTGAACAATAGAAGGTATGTTCTGAATTGGATTGAATCATTGTTCGTATTTCGCATGTAGTTTTATTTTCACATTAAAAATGATAGGTACGTAATCTAGATTCCTAGTATTGTTGTAATGATAATTATGTTGAGTCATAACATAATTTTTGGCCATTGTAAAACGATTAGCACCGACTGGTTCGTGTGTCTAATGACATGTTTTATAAAGCGGTGCTTAAAAAAATCAATTACACTAATAGGGTTTTTGCAATCAGATGGGAAACTGATTTACTTACTGATATAAGAGTCATCCAAAAGCACAATTGGCGCATCTACTATTATTTTGATTTACAAAACTGGGCTTTTTTTCGGCATTTTGTGAGGTATTAAGAACGAAAGTGTTTTATTTTTTTATGAAGATTAGTATTTTCTAATTTCTGAGCGGCTTATATCAGATTTCAAAGACATTTCATAATCGTAGAACTTGTTTAGAATTACCTAGTTCGGTATAATGTGACCCATTAGGTTTTTCCTAAGTACCTAGTCAATCCTTAGAACCTTCACTCATTCCTGGCAGGTGGGTGAGGATCAGGTCTGGTGTTTTCTACTTTCTACGTATACCTATGTATAAATGGTTACTTATAAACATTGTAAGTTAATAATTTGTACATGCTTTGTTATTATCAACGGAATTAGTTGTACTTCGTAATAAATACTTTATTATGCTTATGTGTTCATACAACGAAACGATTTGTTGTTAAGATTTTAGTTTTTTTATTAGCCTTTAGTTTTAAGTTACTTATTACAATTTCTTAATAATAAGACCTTTCTGATGGGTGTGGTGGATTGTAAGATATATTATTATTATTTGTTTGACTTATAATATTTTAAAGCACCCTATAGGCAATCAAAACTACGCTGAATAAATAGTCAAATTATTACTATGCAATATTGACGAGGTGATCTAGTTTTTTTTCATTCCTTCCTATTTGTGTACCTTAAAACTGGCTACTAGCTGCCCATCTATCTGCTTATAGGAAGTGTGAATCACCATATAAACAATAATTATTACCTACTTAACATTTCATTATTGCCTGCAGACCAGTTCAAAGCAGTCATAATATTCAAAGCATAATTTCAGAATATTGTATTATGCTATGACATATTGTTTCGTAAACTGCTGTTACCAGGTTACCGGGTATTTAATATGGAGTTAGTAATAAACCATGACTCGCCCGAATTCTATATAATTTTACGCGAAATATTTGACTACGACGTTCATGGAATTGCAAGTATCTACCTACTACAAATAATCAACTCGCGGCTATTGGAATGGTATCCCATTGATTCGACCTTGTAGCATTTCACATTTTTGGCTTCCATCTGAAAAACTTCTCAGGTTTTAAAACATTCGTTGTATTTCACAATAAACCACAACCTGCCTCTTGGGTGTTTTCATAATAACCCAATTTGCTTAAACTGTTATTGCAGTAAGTCTAAATGAACATTACCGAAACAATGTGACCAAATCGACCATGACCCGTAGGTCACTCGTGTGTGTAATATTTACTTTTGCCTAGGAACCTATTGTGTCATTTTTATATTTTATATTTACCTGCAATCAAATCAAATCACGACTGACGCATGGATTCGTATATTTTTATACAGATAATCACATGTAGTTTTTAGTTCTTAGCACATTTAGTTCCCGCCTTTGGTGACGTATATGGCAGTATAATTATTTGTGATTATTAGTGGGTAAGCACTACCTACTTGTTAGGTACCTAAAATACTCTTTATAACTAAGACAACACAATTTACAAGACTGGTTATCTTATTCAAATATGTAGGTACTATATTAAATAATAACATCAACGCTTGAAGAAGTGCGTTTGTGGTAAAACAGTTTTTTTTTACAGAAAACTCGTGTTCAGCATTTTAATAAGTAGTAAATTTATGTAAAATTAATAGCAATCTTTATTATTGGAAAAACTGGAAAGTATTCCAAACAAATATATTTGCTTAGTGCTCAAGATTATTAAATATTACCTCCAATTACCACTAATCAAATAATCAGTCATTGTTCCCAAATTGATTAGCAAAGCTTTTCAGTATTTTCACGGTCACTGGCCGGTGTATGTAAGTGGCTGTCGCCATTTTCTCGGTAATTAATTCACTTGTCTATGTAGGCAAGGCTGTCGTTATACTGTGAAAGGTTACTTCTATAATTACGGAGGCGAAAATCAAGTACATCAAATTGGATGTTGAGGTAAATAGACCAGCATAATATATGTCACGTTATGTCTAGAAATACATTATTATTTATGTGATTTTTTCAAATACGTGTGTACTTACTTGGCTTTATCTAGACTGATCATAGGAAAGATATTATTATGTTATGTATGTCACGAATGTACATATGTTGAATATTAATAACATAACACACGTAATGATACAATGCAATGGTCTGAAGCTTGTGGAAATTATTCATGAAAAACAGATTCTTCAATTGAAAATAAGGTATCTGCCTAGAACCTTCCCATTTCCAAGGCTTATTTTTTATACAAATCTCTTTTTATTTCTTCTAAATTTTGGTGACCATTTAAACCCATATCTTTTTTTAATTAATTAATTATTATTTTCAGGTGGGTACTTACAAATTGGAATTAGGTTTTACGATTTTAGTAATTTTACACCTTAAAATTATACTACTCTACTATTAGAAGAATGTTCTTGGTGAATGGGAGTTAAGATTTATTTAGTTGAGTACTAAAACAACTAAACAAAGAACTAAGAACATAATTTCTACATTGCTTGCGTAAACGATTGATTTTCTTTAGCATTCAGCAAAAAATGTCAAAACCGTTCAACCTTAGCAACACATAATTTGGGTTATTGGTACATTGAAGTCAATCAATGAGATAATTGTAACAAGCGAGATCTCAAGACAGAAGATAAATAATTCAATTTGACATGAAATCACTCAAATGTAGTGTACATATCCGGAGATGCTTTAGTGTGAGTACACTCATGAGAAAAAAGAGGCTGGAAGTTTTTTTACACTGAAAACAATAAAGTCCCTCAGGGCCTGTGTCGTATTTGGGGATGCTGTGCGGAGAGCTTTTTTTTAAATGAAGGAAGGAGAAGAAGAAAGCTGGTATTAATCTGATGAAGAAGTTATCTAGCTACACACAGTGTACAGGGTTTTCCAATAAGAGGTGTTATTTTGAATAGCCCGCTATTTCGGTAGATGTTACTTTTGAAGCTGTCATTTTTTGACATTTGACAAGTAAAAACTATGCCATTAATACAAATGGAACGATACACGCTTCCACAATGCATTGAAATTATTAAAATTCACTTGTGGGAATCAAATGCAAATCATCTTGAGTGATGAGGCCCATTTCCACCTCGGTGGATTCGTCAACAAGCAAAATTGTCACATCTGGGGCTCGGAAAACCCAAGAGTTATTGTTGAAAAGCCTCTCTATCCTCAACGCGTGCTGTTTGGTGCGGTTTATAGTCCGGCGGAGTCATTGGACCTTACTTTTTTCGAAAATGAGGCTGGAGCAACAGTTACGATGAATGGTTTGCGCTATCGAGAGATTTTTATGGCCGGAATTGGATGGTATTGATCTGGACAACGTTTACTTTCAACAAGACGGCGCTACGTACCACACAAGCAACGAAACCATTGATCTTTTACGATTGCAAATCAAAATAACACCTCTTATTGGAAAACCCTATAGTATTTCTTTTTGAAACAAGAATACACCTGATTTCAAAATCCAAAAGTGTAATTGTACTCTCCGCGAAAAAAAGATATTTATCTCCCTTGCGTAACGAGCAACTCTCATTTTCCGTTGACAAAAAAGCCACCATACTGGATTAAAATTCATAAAATGTAGCGCACGATTTGTGTTTCGAGTTTTTACAGCGTTACAACTTTAATGCCGAGAATCAAGGTCAGATAATTAAACTAATGTCTGCTCTAGAAATTGACTTCTTCTAGGATTCCTAGTCGGGGAGGTTATTTGATTCGCCCACCAAAACATTGCTAGATGCTGGAGATTACTCTTGTGGGAAATGATTCGTCTAGTTATTATTTATTGTACATTATTATGTTATCTTATTGTAAAATGTTTGTTGCATAGCAAATTGATAATCAGATTTCTGTGATTGAAATATTGGGTAGGTACTTATACCTGTGATCGTATAATACGAGTACAAATATTTAAAGTTTATATTAATTATTACTCTTTTGGTAGCGTCTATGTATATAAAATTTGATTCTACCCGTTCTATTTATCGCACTGAAATCAGTATATTACTCATAGTGTAATTCATTCAGTTATCCATTACTTTAAAATATATTTTTTTTTAAATTTTTAAAGTAATGCAGAGATTGCAGATCCCATTTTGGCCCGAGTTGGTTCAGTTTGCAATGACGTCACGTCGGACCAATTTAAATTCACTTATGTTGGTAGTGGTTGATTTTGATAACTGTTGACGTTTTGCATTATTGTGAAAATTATGGTGAACCTCGCAAAAAATTATATCATGCCTATTTCCGTTTTATTGTGAATAAAATAACATATAATTTTACCATAAATAAGTATTTAATGCGTCATAATTACATATTTATCTAAAAAGCTATTATTTATTGGGCAGGTAAGTGTATTCTGCCCGCTGCTCCAATGAAGTATTCGGCGCAGGTGTTCAGGTAGTTAGCTGACGTGACAAACCTCAATCTGGCTGAGAAAATGATAAAGCCAGGTAATCGAGCAACTCATTACGTAACTGACAATAACAAGCGACGTTTTAAGGTCAACGCCTCTCAGCTGAGTCGCTCGAGAAGTAATATAACGTCAAAAATCTGTTGTGTCGCGATTTTTTTCTTTAATTAAGACGACTCTATTTAATTTTTTCACGGCCTTTGTATCGTGACATTTCGTGTACGGCCATGTATGACTTATGAAGTTATTACGCGAGGAGATCTGAGGTGAAGGCTTTTGTTGTGTCGTATTTGTATTTGAAGAGGACGCCCGTTGAATAATTCAGAGAAACGCTGGCGGCATAGAAATGTTAATCATTTTATAAGGATGTGTTTTTATGATTCTTATCAGCTATTACATTCCTTAACTGTTTTACAACAAAAAATATTAAAAGAATCGCTCAGTAAATCAGACGTAATAATTTTACAAGGATATTTTTTGTCTTTGAGTTTAATAAGACATCCGTTGGCAAATTGAACCCTTCGCGTTAAAAAAACATTTTGTGTGGACGTGCACAATAACCATCACATATTTAAACTTATGTTTAAATATGTCTAAAGACAGCGTTAAATGAATGTTTATGAAATCGTTTCCTTAGAGATAAATAAACCTCGAGCACACGCCACATTCTAAGGCCACTCGCTAATGGATTACGCCCATAAAACACCTTGTCTTATCGTACATTATTTCGCACAAAATCCTACTCATGAAATATACAAGCTATAAAGTATTCGTATGCAAAATCCTCCGATAATGAATAATTGAGAACTTTAAAATTCCTCCGCTAGGATTGAACTGGGTAGGGACGCCGCCGCGCCGCGCCGCAAGCCAAGAAGTGTGGTGTGGGTTACAGCGCGATCCTGCGGGCGGTAGCTTTCAACATTAAATTAGAATAATATTGTTAGAGATAATAGATGGCACGTCTAGAAACAATCTCCCATCGCCTATGTAATATCATCACAAATCAAGCTGCAAAAACAATTCCCAGTTGAGCGCTGTTCACATTGGGTGTAAAAAGACCTGACTCCAAACTCCCGGATAGTTTGGGCGAAATCCGGTTATTTTGTGCGTTTTTTGCTACTCGTTAGGCATGTAGCTACGGGCGTTTATGATTTTGATCTTGCATTAGTTATTATACATGACACGATAATCAAATTATTGAATTTTCAATAAGACGAAGAGTTTGGGAGTATTGAATCTCAAAATCAATGTTTTAAAGTAATTCGGACGTAAATTGAATATATTTTAGCAACAAGTGTTTTTGTACAGTTCTCCGCTGCTTACTCTAGTAAGAACATCAATTCCATTAAAAATCAAGACCCCAATCTTTGTACCATCAAAAAAATATCCAAATGTGAACAATGCTTTACAGCGAACAGTTCCAAGGAGGAATCACTATTTTTACAAAGGTAACAATAATTAATGCAATTATCTTGACTGTTAGGTATGTAGGTACCGCATAGATTCAATTCCCAACGTGCGTGGGGCGGGAAACCTTGTTCAATCCATATAACGATTTTTATGAGGGTCAGTAAATAATTATTCTGGTGTTGTGAGTGTTCTGGTGCCTGAACTTACTAAAATTGAAGTTGACCAAAATTGGTAGTGCCTGTTTTGTCGAATCCCTCCACCATCAATGACACAACTAATCTTCACGCCGTGCATCCGTGGGAGTACGGGAATATTGCAAAACATAATCATATCTCCTTATTATACTGTAAACATTGCGTCCTCAGACCATAATATGTAAGTACGCCTCACTGGTGAAATTGGCAGTCACCTATGATCTGATGCCCCTAGAAACCTGAAAACACTATACAATCCCTTTGATAGTTTTCCCTACGTGAATCTAACGTATTGTAATCTTCAGAACACACACGCCAAGTATAAATTCTGTTGTTTTCTAACCTTCTGATGACATTTCATAGAAGTAATAATATTAAGTAGTTATAATTTAATAGTATACTGTTGGAAGATACTCCAAAAGCATTTCCAACATCACATTTGGAAACGGCTAACATTTTTCGCATTATAACGAATTCATTTTCATTTTATGCTGAATAGCTTGGCTGTAGAATATTGTAGAATATTTTCCTCCCTGATTCAATATAGGTATCTTCCAGGGTCCAGGCTGACTCCTTTCCTTAAAAAGTCACTAAATTCAGCATCTCCAAAGATGACAAAAACCCTGAACGAAACCTCAGAGTTTCCTTTATGCAGTTAAAAGTAGTATAATGGAATAAAGGACAAATAAAATAAAATGGCGAAGATTAGGGTAATGAAAACAATATAAATATATATACACGTGTAACACTGGCGCCCAACGTGGTCTATGTAACAACTGACAACCAGCCCCAGCCCTGGCTCTATTACCGAGAAGCCGCGCCCAGGTCACGCTCCTGCCGAAGTCATCTCACATTGTCTATGATGGCTGCCTGATTCCTACTATTGAATAACAATCAGGTGTGCTGTAACTTGTAACCGACCCGCCATAGCCTACTATACCAAAACTCCATTATAACCTCTCTCTCTAATAAACGCTTCGTTTACGCAAAAGAGGGAGAGGTTATAATGGATATAGATATCAGCGGTAAGCCTACCCGACTGAGAGAAATCACGCTTACTGTTACATGCGCATTTTTTTTGTCACGATATTTTGAATGCTTAATTCGAAATCGCAATGCCAAAATAAGCCTGAGAGATATAATATTATAATAAAATTGTAATCGAAACATCCATCTTATTTTTACGTAGGCACATACTTAATTATTTCAATTTCATAATAGTCTACCTATGTGAGGTATATCTTGCGTGTTTTATGTCCATGCTTAATTTATTGCAGATAGTAAATTAATTATTTTTTTATTATAATCGCTTATTCCGAAAGGTACGAACATAACGACAAACTTCTAAACAAAACAAATTAATAATTAATAATATTATCTGTAGCCTGCTTTCACTTCTTTCAATTCTTATAGCTGGTAGTTTTTTTAGATTACTCTCGCTATCGCCTGGTTGAGAAGCCGTTCGAAATCGCAAATTTGTTTTAAATGGCTTTAGTTATGTTTAGTGACTAAATCTGAATAGGCAGACATTTATCAACCTTATTGATTTTCCATCTTCTTCCCATCCCCACTTCAGCCAAAAAACCTCCCTAATTAGGGATCCGATAGTCTTACTGACTAACACAAAAGGGACAGTCTAAGAGCTTGAAGAAAAATAAATGATTGTACGATAAAGTTAGCATGATCAAGTAATTATTTATCGTATTATACAATAAACACTATTAATTTTATTATTTAATCTTGTCATTTAGTGGAAAGAAAAATTTAAGCCAAACAAAGAAATTCAAAGAATAATAAATCAATTATTTCGCCTCTGACGTATCTTACTTATTTTCCGAGAAGAATTCTAATTTCGGGCAAAATAAATAAGGCTCCAATTTATCACATGTTTAAAAAAAATATATTACTTTTATAAAGAAACGTAATTAACAGTCTACTATTATTATTTTTTAAACTACCATATTTAAATGACTTTCATAATAATTTTTATCTGTGTTCTAAACCGAAACTGGTTTTCCAATATGCATTTAAAATACCTATAAATTGTATCATTAAAACATTTTATGCTAATTTAACGAATTTAATTCATAAGGCCTGAGTCATCAATACTAAATGTATATAAAACGTAGATGTAAGGTAAACGATCTACGTCTTAAGTTGAAATAAAATGATATTATCTTGGTGTTTTCTCTCACTTCAATTCTGTACTTCTTGGTTTAACGACAATAATAAATTTATTCAAATTATGTTATTAATTATTGATATTTTTGTTTTACGCCATATTCATAGATGTTCAAAAAACGTGCCCGGGAATCTTTATCTAGTTGCCATAGCAACAATGATGTACATTTCTAAATGAAAACCCCAAGAGACATTCAGGTATTCCCAAAGAGCTTGTGCCTTACAATCTGATTCAGGCATTTTATTCACCTAATAATTTACAACGGGAGTCTTTTAGACGCATTTAATGATTATTATTGCCATCTTAATGTTGTTTGGAATCAGACTTTTGAATTTTGCCTAACGGTTTTCTTTTCTCTGTGTGCTACCTTAAATTAATGCTATCGAAAAATTTCTATTTAAACCATTGAGATAATTATTTAAACCCTGATGAAAAAAATATCATGTGCTACATACCCCCTTAGGCAATTTAGGGAGATATTCTTCACAAACAACGGTAGAGTAATTAGGGGAGATATTAGTGTTTTAAAGATAGAACATCGGTGCTTAGAGTTTGCATTAAAAAAATAAGATAAACGCTCTCAATTTTTTTTTTAAATATTTTTATAAAACAACATTTAGGACGGGTTGTTTCAGAGATTTGAACCATTTTTTAAATTTCAAGTTATGCTATTATTTCAGTTCTGTCAAGTAACTGGCCTATAATGTTATAATAACAGAACTTGAATAAGACATTCACAGAACTCGAAAATGAAAGTTGAAATTTGATGAATTGTTCAAATTCTATGAAACAACCCATCCTTAGCATTCGAAAGTATTTGTCAAGTTTTGCAAAATTTTAACAAATATTTTAATATTAAATGAAAAAAAAACTGAAGATACTTGATTGCATGATTTCAGAAGTAGAAAACATAAATAATTTTTTTCGAAATTCCAACGTTTTTATGTGAAAATTTTATTTTGTTTGAATGGGAAAATAAATATTCTTCGATGGAAAAAAGATATTTTTCTTTTTTACTTCTACCATCATGTAGAATCACCTTAACCCCCGGATACCCTTTATTTTATAATGTAGTTCATAATTAAATTCATATGTAACTTTGATATAATATTAATTTTCTTATAATTAAATTATACTTAATATGTAAATGAAATCCTCAGCACGGGAGATCCCAGTGAGGATATCATTATATCTATTTCTTAAAAAAAGGTAATAAAACACTTATTATTATTATTTAATTAAATCTGTTTTTAGTTTCGTGTAAAGTAGTAAATGCAGTTTACACGATAAAAACCAACGGTAAGCGACTTTAAAAACTTTATCTTTGTTTGCGTTTAAAATGTTTATACTTTTAATTTCTTATGTCGATTTGTCATACTGAAATCTGAAAGAGTCTTTCATCTTCTTTTAAGAATAGTATTTCACCTTGAAATAGTTCAAAAACAACGAATTTATCAGAAAATAAACGTAATGCGAAAATATTTTCCGCAAAATCTGTATTCTGACAGTTCTCCTAGGAGCAGTACAATGAAAAATTTCAGAGGCTGTAGGGTCCAACTTCCTCCATTAAAACAATCGATTTGAATTGAAGTTAAAAATAATATTTATCTATTGAATTTTATCACTCCGCGTTATTTTTAATCGTTCATACTTTCAAAAAATTATTTAAAATGCGTAAGCGTTGTCTGTGGGAAATACTCTGATAGATCCGTTGTAATCTCTCATCTTTCTAAAAAACCAGGTTGGTTTTAAAGTGGAGTTACAACGAAGCTCTCGTGACAGATCTACGTAAATTGTCAAAAAAGCGTAAGATAGCAAAAAGCACCTAGTGCTTAGTCTTTCGCCCAAAAGCTCAGCGCCGGATATTTTTTTCCATCTCTTGTGTAAGTATACACAGAATAGCGGCATCGAATGTAGTTTAATCTGTCATCGTATTACAAACATATTATGGATGGACTGTGAAATTATAACACCGTTTTGAAATAGTTAGTACGCTTTATACGCGATAAAGCTTTCAAATTGTTTCAGAGTTGAACAACGGTCGATGACACTTGGGAGGCGTTTCTTATGCCCGAAATTATACCGCGTCATCTACAGATCACATTTTATAACGAACAATTTTCGCGCAATAAGTTTGTACCCCGTGTTTAGCCAGCCGTTAT
This sequence comes from Hesperophylax consimilis, assembly GCF_061612785.1. Lineage (NCBI taxonomy): Eukaryota > Metazoa > Arthropoda > Insecta > Trichoptera > Limnephilidae > Hesperophylax > Hesperophylax consimilis. Next base: position 25,179,081 of record NC_142836.1, on the reverse strand, counting down.
CTATGCATAATAAATTCGACTTGATCCGGCCAAAATAGTTAATACCGGGTCCACTTCGGGGGCGGGCCTCCTAATATTTTAGCGGCGTGATGTTATATAATTATTGATATATGGCTGCGTCAATTTATTCAAATTAGATCAAAGCCCGCTGTTATGAATGTTACGAGAGAGATTTTGAATAAGTAATCTATTTTTTATCGTGCATTTGCGATTATCCGTAGGATAAACGTAACTGTCACTTTCTTCGTGACGTATTTGTTACGTTACTGCGGCCTGGATTATTTGGTTAATCCCGCTTTTTTGGATCCTGGAAAGAGCGGAACGTCTTTCACTGTCGTCATTATTTCAAGCACCTTTTTGTCGGCTCTTGGCTAAAACTTAGTCGAATCGCTTGCCGGTCATCACACCTTCGCATTTAACGAGTCATGAAATAGTATGTAATGGTTAGAATAAGTAGGTAATATCACAAAGAATACCTACAAATTAGTTAATAAACTCCCAAAAATTAAACGAGGAATAATATTCGGAAGAATTGCTTGCGACCTCCATACAAGCGACCAAATTCACGAAAAATTTGTATTGCGAAATTCATGATTCCTCTAACTTATTATCAAATGCTGAAACAGATGTCATGAATAATAATATCTATAGATACTGCAAGACTTGTTTTTAAATAAACTTTTTTTTTATCAAATTATAATATTGTTGAATATTTAAAAGAAAAACTTTAAATTGAAATGTAGTTTTACAAATGAATCTTGATAACAATTATTAAAAAATCGTAGGTAGGTACAACACTTTTACAACAATTTGGTCGCTAGTGTGGAGTGTTGTTAAACAGTGCTCGGTTATTAGGGTAAAGCCGCTGAGAGCTCTATTAAACGCCTCTTTCTATAACATGCATCTTTAATAAGAAAGAGGGAGAGGTAACAACGATGCCATCACCTGCACTATAGTTAGTTGGTCATCTCAGCCAGCAGCTTTTATCAGACCTTATGAATGAAACTCAGGTGCGGAATCGTGCCGAGTAACCTTCAAGCCGCTTGTTCTAAGTTCTAACTCAGACTTAGGCAGAACATAAAGTCAGAACTACCTGTCCCTGTCTAGATTCGTCACTGCAATATTCCAAGCGGCACTTAGTCAAATAGTAAGGAAGGTTTCTCTTTCAGCACAAACTAATATTCTGTTACATGTTGCTTTTTACCCAGATTATTCTTGGCAGTATTCTATTCTAATTAGACATTAGAGTAGCAACTGATCAGTGATGTACAACCTTTTTCTGCAGAAGGGCCAATTTACCTGTTTTTAAAACGTTCCGCATAGCGGTTCCCGGGGGGTTATTAACGAAATACTTTTATTGACATAGGTACTCGAAGAAAAATGAATACGGCTCAACTTAATCAAAATACTGTTAATTTTCTAATAATATATTAGTCATTCAAAATATATGGTTACCTCGACCTAATAAATATATAATTTTATGAACGCCTGTTCCGACTTCCTCATAACATATTCGTGGTTTACCGATAGTTTGTTATGAAATTTGTCAATTCTTTCGTTATAGGCCGGCAGTCCCGTTTTCAACAGAAAAACAAATAATTTAACCAGATTTTTAACAAATATATATATTTTTTAATTTTATTTAGTCAGGTGCGTCGTAACATATGGTCCCGCTGACCGCAGGTTATGCATCACTGGACTAGAAGAAGCTTAGCGCGTTTCGTTTTTGTTGTAATTTATAATTTATAAACTAAATTCCGCTCTTATTATTTTTTTACTAGCTGTACGAAGGTGAGATGACTTTTAAATTGTTCAGGATGAATAAAAATGATAATTCCGACTGTTTTCATTTTGTACATTATTATTATACGAGATCCTACATACTAATTCACTCAGCGACTGTTACTGTCGGTCGAGTCTCTCCCCTTTCTCGTTACTCGGTGGTTTTTATTACTTTTCTTTTATTGATTGCCCATAGAAATCTACTCATTCAGTAGTGATGCAAAAGTGCCCCACCTGGAAAAGTTGCGCCGGCCCAACAGGTGTTGGTTTGCGCAACTCCTTTACAGGCCATACAATATATTTATACAGTCAGCTGCAATGATATAAGGACACACCTCAATATATCGTATGTGGTGTATAACATCGACCAAGTATTTAAACAACATTTTTAACTCCACTCCTCGTGATGGCAACAATGTTACGTTCACTCCGGGAGGCCCCGACGATAATAATTTCACTCAGGGCCTGTCATCTTTGGGAATGCAGGGTGAAGGGTGTTTTTGAGGAAATGGAGGAGTGGAGATAGTGGATGAACATAAGTCAACTTTAAGAGAGTCATGCTGTAGGAGGAAGAATGCATAGAAGATGCTGTTGACGGCCGGCGTGGTCTAGTGGTATACGCTTTTGACTACAGATCCGACGGTCGCGGGTTCGAACCCGGCGTGCGCAAATAAATTTTATTTGATTAATTTGTGTTATTTCACAATTAATTAATTTAAAATAATATATAGTATATTTGCGGCACGTTCCAGAGTGGAAGATACTCTCAGTATCGCCCTGGTGTAAGACCACCATTCAGAATTGAAACGTTGCTTGAAATGGCTTTAGCCGTGTTTGGTGACCAGATCTGAATAGCCAGGTACTTCCCCACCTTCCTCTTCCCCATCTCCCTCCCCTCCCCAATACCCTCAGCCTCACAACATACCCCAATTGGGGATGCCATAGTCTCACTGGCTCCAGACGGGAGCAGTTGAGACTCTTGTGCGGTAATACTGTAAAAAAAAAGAAAACTCAGAATCCGACAAATCATTCCACAGCCGAGATGTTGAACTCATGAACGAGTCGTAGATACGACCCGTTCCCATGTTACAAATGTCAACCCTGTACAAATATTGGGCGCGCGTTTGACTTGTTTCCGACTATGCAACGGTACCGAAGGAAACAATGACTCTAGTTTCTCGAAGCATCTTCCATTGAAATATCGGTAGAACAAGGACAACATTCTCACGTGACCCCTGTGTTCTAAAGAGAAATATCCGTTACTGTTGAGCTAGAAATGCTGTGTAAATTTCATAAATTTTGTCTGAACCTCCATATAAATCGATTTCATGGCGTTATTTAGGTTCTCCGAAACCAAAAATCTCATCAAATTCATCAACATACTCGAGTTGCAAAATAGAAGGCCAATAAGCAGAGAAGATAATGTTATCTTACATATTTCAGACTATAAATGACTAAATTTAAACTTTTATAATAATAGGACAGATTAGTTACCAACAAGCATTACAATTTTATTTTGTGTTAAGTGAACTCAAGCAAAACATTAAATGATGTTACACTGAAATTGTTTGGAAAGCTGACATTTGATTTAAAATTGTAATCCTTACATAACGTTCCCAGAGCTCAATAACTAGTTTCCATACTTGAGCGATGCTCGGTGTAATAAAGCATGTTAGTCATATAGACGTACATACATGTGCGAAGTGAAAGTGATAAATGCGATTCGAAAAATGTTTTTTTTTCTGTAATATACCGAATGGATCTTAACCTTGATAAGAACAAAACCGGATACTTTGACTGCCTCAACGAAACATTGCCATTATCTCGTCCTAATGCACGTACACATTATACACTACAGAATAATTTAATAAAGAAACATTTTCTCATTGATTGAGGTTGTTTCCAACCTAATAAACATATCGGTTAATATTAATTGTAATAAAAACTATAAGCACTACGTAATTACGGTATTCAGATACAAATAGTAAGCGCTAATGCTTTTCGTTCTTAAAAAACAGGAATACGTATTATGTATTGGAATTCTGACCCGCGATGAAATTGAATTTATTACTTGGCATTAAATAAAGTCGGCAGGGAATGTTAAATGGAACCAACCTTTGCCGTTTTAGCTGCAATTTGGCTGCGCAAACCCTCTTCTTAACTTCATAATATGAGGATAACCATAAACAACAATTATTACTCGGGTGTAGGAATTTGATTGAATCACCGCCTGTAGGAGTCGGGATAATATAACGCCAATATAACTCCTACCGACACTTTGCAAATTCGCGAAGGTGTTATCTTTATACTTATAATGAAATACATGGACACCAGTTCATCACATGCAATTAACGAGCAGCATATCATAAAAAAAACCTGGCTTGATATTTAGTAAACCAATTAAACGATATAAGTGTCTGCCATAATATAATATACTTACATAAATCCAATAATTATTTTCCAGCGATGTGCGAGAATGCTCTTTATATCTGAATGTTGGCTTTGAAGCAATTTCTGGACTGGACGAAACTAGTAACAAGTTTATTAGCACACTTGCTGTACCCTACCACGCGTTGCTGTGGTTCAGTCTGTATGTGCAACGAAACAATAGCGCGTGTTGCTTTTACGTCCAACAGATGGCGCTTTTTTAAAAAACATGTGTTTACCTGTCACAGGTGACATCTTTATAATATAGGTGTATAAAAACTAGAGATGTGCCGATTATGACTTTCGCCGACTAGCCGACTAGCCGATTAGTCGGTTGTAATAAGACCGACTAGTCGTCTAAGCCGATTACGGTTTGAAGCAGAAGCTTTAGTCTTCTTACATCATAATTTACCCTTAATTAAAAAATATAAGTAAGTTATAAAAAATATAAGGAGATTATGATATTTTTGGTTGTCACAATTGTGACTTTGATTTGATTAGATTTTGTAGGTATGGTTATAAGAAATATGTTTTTTTCATTTTTTTTTTGTTTTTATCAAACAGTTCATGTTTAGAATTTTTGGATATATATATAATATATACATATATTACTGTGCATCTTGTACATACAATCTTGCTTTAATACATATAACTGAATTTGTTAATTTAAAAAATCTACTTTTTATTTTAATAATAAGAAATACTTATAAATGTTCATTGAAGATAAGAAGATATTATGTTGTTTTTTTATGTTAATTAGGATAGGTACTAATTTTGTTCAATAAATGTCATAATTATGTTTTCTTTACAAGCAAGTAATTTTAAAAACTGATTACCAAAAGAAAGATTGCTTTACATTTTTTAACGTATAAGACTGATTATAAAATAAAAAAAATAATATATAATCAAGGTTTTTATTTCATGTAGTTCCCCGCGTTCATATTATTGAGAAATACATACAACGTAAGAAGCCGGATAGTCGGCGCTCTTTGCCGATTAGTCGCCGACTAATCGACGACTACAATAGTGGCCGGATAGTCGGCTTTACCGACTAGTCGGAACATCTCTAATAAAAACACTGGCGTATTCGAATACAACGCGTTGTGAGAAAATTAGAAAGCAATCTGTGAAGAACTTTCAGAGATTTAAGATTTTGAACAAACGAACATTTTTATTTATATATTACAGATTGTCATGATGTAACAGGTAGGTACCTACCTACGCATTACTACAAGTTGTAGGTTAATGATTGTTGCCTCATTCAAATTTTGCAAATTTGATAAATGATTCTTAGATATATGACTAATAACCATGCTATCTTTATTGCACGCGAGACTTATTTAAAAATAATATTATAGATACCTATTCAGAATGTTAAAGAGTTTACACCTTGGTATTCTGATATTGCAATGCCAAACTTGATTTGATTTCAATAGCTTTTCGAATACTTATGCATTTACCAATTGCCTTAATCCATTGTTCATTACAGTTGATATTTGAATGTTGACTGGTTTCATATATAATATATACTTACCATTGTTACTGAGAGACTCATGGAGAATTCTTTCAGTTGAATTTGCAACACTTATCTCCGAATTCTACGTAGGTACTGTAATGTGGAAATTTTATTTCACAAAATGAAATAGGAGCACGCACAATCTCATGAACGGATCCTTGGTCGTAATTCACACTCCCATTTTCACTTGTGGATGCTGCGGCGGCTTTTTATAAGAATGCTATGTAGACAAAGTGAATATGAAAGCATAAATTATGTAACAAGAAAGAATACTTCCCTCTCACTTACTGTACGACGCGCGGCGTTCGTTGGATATTTTTGTCGATTTTATTGAAACATTTGTGTAAGAGGGAAATGGCCGCCGTCAGGTTCCTTATTGCCTGGTGTGTCGCAGATACGACGTACGCTGTACTCCATAGACTATAGTCTATAGTCTATTTATACGCCTGGAGGCATCAGGCATAAGGCATCAGGTGGTGGCCCCGGGGCTCGCGCACTGAGAACGCATCAACTTTACTTTAGAAATCCACAAGTCACGTTGACCGCTACCGATTCACGCTCCGCGCAATCTCGCTCTATCTCCTATCGCAGTAATCGGCATTGTTGGTTCGTTGCTTGCTGCAGTTACGGCGACCACACGCACCCGCTTTATCTCGGAATGCAATGTGTCGATCATTCGTTTGACAATACCCACCACTGCAAGTTAGATAAGGTATGCGAGGCTTCCTCAAAGAAAGAACTGCGGAACCTTCCGCGTCTGCTCTGAATCTTATCGAACGAACGTGTTATGGTAATTTGCAGAAGGAAACTATTATTTATGAACTCAGTAAAGTGTGAGCTGATCTTGCACCCTAATGAATTGTTTACAATGAACACTGCCTAGAATAAGGCCAGTTTTAAGATCGATAATAAGTTTCGTTCATTGGGTGGCTTGGCTTGGCTTGCCTCTTTGTTTATTTTTTTAATAATACATTAATTGGTTGTTATTCAACTACCCCTCGACTATTATGTAGTATATTACTAAGCCAAACTTCCAGAGATATAAGCAAAATGAAACTTTTAAATGAGTTATCGGTATATTATAACAGGCTTATAATGGTGTGAAGACACTGCACATCGATCTCGACTCCTTTCTACCAAGCCCATATTAAAAAATAAGAAATGATTAAAAAAAATAAAATCATAAATTAAACTAAACTTACACCGAATCCATTAAATTTCACAACTTCAACTCCCTTCATACACAACTTCAACTCCCTCCATACACAACGTTCAATTTTTGATCAAATCATATTATATAAAATTATGAATAATGGCCTGGACTCGCCAGAGCATGCGAATTTAATAAAAATCATATTACGTCAAGATCAACACGACAAACCAATTTATTTCAATTGCATACATGTAGAACAAACATTAGAAACAATTCCCCGTAAATGTGTCCAATATAACACAAAATTCACAATCTTCAGAAATATCGAATAGAAGTAACGCGTACGATCTTAAATTAATTAATACGTGAGTACGAAATGTACCGGGAGCACCTCATATTCTTAATATTCTTATCCCATATTCCTCTCCCTTTCCCCCTTACCTAAAATTACTTTTAAGACACAATAAAATTCCATCTTTAAGCAGCTTTAGCAAAAAAAACTTTTTGGCTTTGTTTTCAATGGACCTATCTAAGTATATTGTGCTATAAGCTGTTTGCTTCTTACAAATAAATAACTTTGTGTTCTCAAATTATTAATTATTAAAAGCAAACCGTGGTAATTTTCCTTTTTATGATCTGCATCGATTTTTTTTTATGAATGTGATTATTTTTTAGTCAACCACTCCCCTAATTGTTGTGTAACGTTTTGTGTGGGCTATTTTGTGTTAATCCTATTAATTATAATGTTTGGCAAGCGGACGTGATTGAGTATCGGGGCTTTTTATAAATACAAAGTTGAATGTATTAAGGTTATAGATCTTCTTCAATAACATAGACTAACGGAACGAAGGAGTGGGAGATATTATAAACTATGGTCTGTTCGATAGGGTTGATAGTTGATGACTACATAATGCCTACATGAGTAATGATTAATAAAAATGGAGGAGATAAATAACCCACAGAATTTAATAGTTGCAATTTACCAAATTACACGCGGAGAAAAATGATTATTGGTAATTTATTAAGAATCTCTTTAAATTATTGGTAATCCTGTTAAAAACGGGATTGCAGGCCTTTAACGAATGAATAAATATGTTTCCTGATAAAACTTGAGTACATCATCAAGATGTCACAGTTTTCGAACACGTGTTCCGACATGATGATAATGTATTTGAAATGTATAAAAAGTTTTTCAAGAAACCTGTTTTGACCGGTCGGTGGCCGAGTTGACATCGCGTTTGGGTCCCACCCAGGCGTAGTGTGTTCAATTCCTCGGCTGGTTAAGTCCTTCATCACAACACAAGCAACATTTTCCGCTTTCTGTGGTGGTAGTAGGAGATTTTCAAATATTGTCAGGTTATTCGTAACCCAGGAATGTTTGTCTTTCTTTAAAAAAAATATATATATGTTTTTAAGGTCCCTCCCATTTTTAACGGAATTACCATAAATTTGAAAACATTCTTAATAAATTCGCAAAACTCATTTTTCTCTGTGCATATAAAACGTTTTGACATTGTGAAGCTATCGAGTTCAAATAGGTAGGTACTTCTGTAGACCTTTTTGTCTAGTCACCTCTTGCATATCAAGTATTCGAAGTAACAACAAAAATACTAATTTAATAGCGGTCTAATTCAGAAGCTTTAGTTGTCTGTTCAATAATTCATATCTGTAAAATAATAAACTAATTTCTTCTTAGCAAAATAATTTTTTGGCAACATTTTAACCAAAAATAAAACACTCGGTTTTAACCACTTTTATTGTTTGGATACAACCGAGATGTTTCGTGAGCAATATTTACCTCGTCAGGGCTCACTTAAAAAACTTAACTAATACTACTTTTAGCTCACTTTGACAGAATTTGAACAATTTAACCTTCTCAGAACTTGAAAATAAACTTTTAAATTTCATGAATTGTTCAAACTCTGTAAAACAACTCGTCCTATGTTAATAAATTCATGTTCCGTTATTATACAAATACTGTGAAATACTGATGGAATAATAACAGAACATGAATAGAACTTTCAAAAAACTTATATTTGAACTTTGAAAATTGATGAACTGTTCAAATTCTGTGGAACAACCCATCCTAAGGACAATTCGTCAAATTTCAACGTTTATTTTCGGGTTTTGTGAAAGTCACATATAGGCTAGTTGTTTGACAGAAATGAAATAATATCAGAACTTGAAAAATCTTTCACAGAACTTGAAAATTAACTTTGAAATTTGAAGAATTGTTAAAATTCTCCGAAACAACCCGTCCTTAGTGTTTTATTTTGAGCTAATTACTATACATATTATAAACATTATTGGTTTTCGCACAGCCCTATCTCTACAAGGTATCCAACACGATTTTCGTCATTCGAACATTCGTCATTATGACAAAAATAAATTTAATACTCTCCTCACATTTAGACTTCATCTTTCCCGATAGCGAAATAATGGGCAGATATGATATCAGCATGTTATAATGTATAAATATAAAGATTTCGGTATCAAGAATGACAGGACCTTCTCTGGATATTCTGGATATCATAATATTATTATTTCCCTGCAGTTTTCATCATGGTCATTAATGAACCGCGAGGCACTTATAGAATAAATATACTTTTACCTTCGATTTATACAGTATCTACCTGCGTATGTAGTCCAGTACAGTCATAAAGTAATTATTATTTAAGTAATGGTTCTCAGTTAAGTAGGTACATATGCTGGTGATAGTAATTGCTACTTTCATTTTTGCCTCAGTTAAATTGCGCGACGGCTACCATTATTATTTACATATAGGCAGGTAGGTATTATACACTATTATACAGTAACCTAAGTAGACAATATTATATGCATTGTACGTGAGATTGATAACCTACGTGTACCTATAAATATATAATTATGGTATCCACATACGATAATTTCTAATCATTTACTTTCTCATAAAATAGGTAGGTACCTACTGTGGCTTTTTTTATTTTTAATTATTGGTAACTCTGATAAAACACACACATACACAATTATCAACTGTATAAGAATATAATGATTCCTGACACGATATGAAGCGTGAATTGGAAGGTTTGCGTGTATCTGTAAACACTTTAATACGTTCTGATTGTTACATTTGAAATATAAAACATTTAAAAAGGAATCGGAAATATATATTTTTAAAGAATAATTATCAACACACGCAATATAAGTGCCAGTGTGACTTGCATTGTGTGCGTGATCTCAATTTTGTTCAGTGGCGGTCAATGGCGGCGGTTCATTGGGAGTTTAATCGGACATTAAAAGGTTCCCTCGGATAGGGGTATATACACAAAATCCTATGTATAACTCATTAAAAAGTTTTTAGCTAAATAAATTAATGTATTAGATTACAAAAAATGTATTACACACAATTTACACAAGAAATAGTTCGTTTTTTTTATTGTAATTAAGTTTAATTTTTAGAACTCCATTTTATTTTTTATATATTCAATAATATTGTTATTGAGTTTATAAAAACAGTTTATTTTTAAACAAGTTCTGCTGTGTAATTATTATTACGCGTGACAGCTGTTTCGCCCTCTGAAGGCATTATCAAACTGTATGTATCAGACAATATTATTGATTAACTCAATAACAATATTATTGAATATATAAAAAATAAATAAAAAAAATACAAAACAGTTCGCTTTTTAGTGTAAAAAAGTAATATATTCAGTAATTATCTTATTTTAATAACAACTTAAAACACGATAATCATTAAAAACAATGTTGACTCTTGCAAAATACTATTTTGTTCAAATTGATAACAAATCTGATAGGTGCTGCGCACTAAGGCAACTAGTAGATTCCCAGGGTTTACAGGTCTATCACTCTGGCGCCACTAGTACTTTTTGTATGAATCTAAGGAATATGACGGAAAGTCCCATAGGTGCTGATATCCATAACGCACCTAGGCGATTTAGGATTCATTTCGAACTCGTTCTTGGGCAGTACGAGTTTCCTTTGGACGGGGGTATTTCACGGAATTTGAATGGCGCGATGTTTAAAGTTAAATTCAAGTTTGTCTTATTTCCTTAAATGTATTTACTAATGGGAGTTTACTCCTTCATTACCTCGCATGCCCTATTCCTTTAGCATATAGCTTATAGCCCTATAATACATAGGTAAGTACTGCACTCTGTAAGTCTGTACACTGCACAGTGCACGAGAAAACCGCCACTGGTTTTGTTTGCCTAATATTGTAGAATTGTTATAATACCTCCAACTTCTGACATTTCCCTTACATTCTGATGGTAGTATGATATACTAGCGCCTCCTAGCGGTACGAGCTGTGAGGCTTGGTTTGCTTTGCTATGCATTTTAATCGATTTTAAGCGTCTCTAGAGGCCAGAGTTTTCAGATAAATACTTCCAATATTTTACTGGAGTTGGACTTTTAAATATTAATATTCTAGGGCAATTGATTATACCAGAACTAAGAATAACAAATTGATATTCTCTATACACCCATCAGCAACTTTATATTATTTATGTACCCACAATTCGTTTATTCCGCTATTTATAACAAATTAAAATCTATCGATTCGTCGATTTCATCTCGATATATCGATGTGATGCAAAATCGTACAAGCTGAAATCCGTACAAAAATAATTAACTCGATTAACTAAATTAGACTAATTTATTGTTTTGCTTTTTTGTACGGTGACTTGTTTATTTTCCATTAAAACATTCATTTTCACGTCAGCTCGTAAATTTTCGTAAACTAATTTGAAAGTGTTTTATTTATACGTTCGTTTTTTTTAAACAAATACAGATTTATGATAAATCCCAAAGCTTAAACGTGACTGGCAACTTTATACGAAGTGAAAGTTTTGTAGAAAAAATTAAAGTTATTAGTTCCTTATTCAACGTGTTAATGAAATATTATGCTTGACCGTAACGACATAAATCAGTTCAAGTTTATAGGTTACAGGTGAGATTTTAATAATGAACTAACCGACAAGATCAATACAAGTAAATTTAATTAACGCTTCACTGTGACGTTTTACCTTCGTCATTAAGTTACATTGATGTTGACACGTGGGCTTTAGAAATGGCAACACGTGAACTCGACAAACTACGAGAAGAAACTACAATGTAAATCTATTATTTTACCAGTGCAGTGCATTTCGCGTCGTAGTGGGATTGATTGATGTAAATAAAATACATTGAACGTGACAAACTCACACAACGAAGGTCGCCTAACACCAGAAGGAAGGTAATACGCATATTCTTAGGGCATAATGTACGTTGTGACTAAAAGAATTAAACTAAATTAGTATGGATCTACAGGTAGTCAATTCCACTCTACATTGATAATTGCAAAAGATTTTCAAATCAAGGTTTCGATTATCATGCACACTTTTATCCCCAATAAACAGGCAATGTATTGTTTTTATAAATCGATTGATCGAAAAAACAATGTAGGTTACACCCCTAGCACGATATTCAGTTATTTAAATATTGATGTCATTATTCATTTGTGTATCGCTTTGGCGGTTCGAATAATAAAATGTATTATTGTGGTCCATTTGAAGGCCATGGAGATATGATCGGAGTTCCACCGACATAATAATATTACATAGGAGCCTAACGGCCTCATATTCTTTGTTTACTATCGTAAAATGGGGTGGCTTTATCAATTTTAAACTTTTTTATAAAATTATTTGTTTTGTAAAATTTTACGTCATATATGTTAAAAAAGTATATATGTGTTTGGGGGTAAAATAAAACATGGTAATCAAAGTCACCTCTCGGAGTGGGGTGAACTTTATTTTTGTAAGTTTATTACAAAGATTCCAATCCCAAAAAATGTTAAGAATATGCGAGTTAGAATATCAAATGTACACAGCTATATATTGTGGAGCTGTATATATACTGCGTACTTTAGCTATGTATTATTTATGTACCCCTCTATATATATATATAGGGAAGCTGATATACTTTACAATATAAATGACGCGACACTATTAAACTAGCTAACTGTCCGAAAATATTTAAAAAACGACTTCACAATTCAACCATCAAAATGTTTGAATTCCAGAAACCAACTAATTTGACACTCATTATGGAAACGTCATTGTATTTACGTTGCCCACAAAAACAATTAAAAAGAAATCAGCGAGAATTATGCAGATATCCAAAGTCTCCCCCGATGCAAAAGTCGCCCCACATTACGGTACTCGTGGTGGTTCCTCTTCGAATAATCAGCATGAAATAACACAAATCCGGTCACGTTTCTAACAAAAATAATCTAATGTTATTAAAATTTTAATAGTTTCAATGGAATTAATAAAAAATTATCTAACAGGTGTTGTATTGTATTCGAGTATTTTTTCTGTAACCTTTTGGTTTCTACGTTTTTTTAAAGTAGTTTCTAGGTTTGATTTTATAATATTCCTAAACTTTTTATACGTTGTCTAAACATAAGATTTAACAAAGCATTGGTTTCATCGCCGAAAATAAGTATTATGTTAACTACATTCTTGGGGAAACATTAAACAAACAAAAAGTGGTAAACCACAAGAATCTGGATTAACCAGAAAACAATGTCTTAGTTAATATTTTTTTGAATTAAGTATTCACTATTAAGATTTCCTAGCTTCATTTAAATGCGAATAACAAATTAATATTCCTTTTTTTGCAAGTGTTCAATCACAAATATAACTCTCATTTTAAATTTGTGCGTTTGCTTTAAATGGATAATATGGGTATTTTTATTCTGCAATAGCAATACAACATGTGGCCTTGTTTTTTTTCCATCGCTTCCTCCCAGTCCTCGCGATGCCAAGATCTATTCAAATGTACTAATAAAATATTAGATTTTTCCAAATTAAATACACGCGTTCTTTCCACATATCAATATCGTGTTAATATTTTAAAACATTTCTCACAATTTGTCAAGAGTTGTGTATTTTACAACTTCTCTTAAGGTCAGGTGATTGAGAAATAAAGAATAAATATTTATATTTCATATGTTTTGTCAATATTTAAATTGAGTATTAAGTATATACAAATTCTAAAAAGTAGGTACTTAATAATAACCGCATCGTCGTGCATTAGTGCATTAGATGATTAAAGTTACAACATGACAATTTCACCGTTTTTTTAAATTTATATACTTCCTACATACATAAATAATATTAAGAACCATAAGTACCGATTCAAGTAAAATTGCATAATTTTGTCTATCAATAATTATTAATATGCTAAGTTATTAATTTCAAATGTAGTTACATATTATGCTTCATAATTTCTACCTAGTGACGAATTACACTTTCCAATTGCGTGCTTGTCTCAGCAGAGTTAATTTTCTCAATAAAGTTTTTTTATTGGGTTTAATTCGTAACACATTGACCTATATTGTTATACCATTATAAAATTGATCGATCAGTGACTTCTGCAAAGTGTTTTTCTATCTCAATAATATAAAACGTGGTTGCTGCTGTTTGTGGTAACAAGGCTGGTTGGTTGTCTGCTTGAATTGAATGATGACCTAAAAATCAAGTCCTCCATCTATTATCTGGATTCGTGAGAAAATGCTTTTTTAACTTATCTAAGATGTCTCGAAGCCCTTCTCCTCGTCACGAACTTAATTCTCCATCATTACCTCGCATGCCCTATTCCTATAGCCTATAGCTTATAGCCCTATAATACATAGGTAAGTAGGTACTGCACTCTGTAAGCCTGTACACTGCACACTGCATATTGTACTGTATGCACTGTATGCAGGGTCTACATTCCTTCGTTGATCATTGATCATGATTTGAAGATATTCAGAAATCATTTATATTTTCCATGGTTTTTCGATTTTTTTAAAATTAGTTGAGTGTCCTCAAAATAATTCATTCACTGATTTAAAAAGCATTTTTGCTAACAGCATTTTATATTTAAATTACTTTCGATGCCGGCCAACTTTAGATTGTACCCAAACATCAATCAAAGCTATAATAAATATGACCTTTCGCTATAAAAACAACAATTCGTCTGAAAACCTTAGAGTGAGTTAATATAATGTATAATATATATATGTATAGTACATAATATATGTATAATAAGAAATAATTACTTATAATAGTAAATAGAATCCGTGACCCCGTTTAGAATTAATTGAATGCACAAGAGAATCCTCCTTGTACGCCATTAGTGTGCTTGTTAGTATCATAAATTTGGTGTAATATTGAACTTCATTGTTAACAAGCTTGTCCTTCAAGTTATAAACGTTTGGAGTAGAATCCATGTATCGCAGCAGCAGTCGGTGAATCCGGCCGTGAGGTCGTGAGTAAATAGGCAAATCTCGTGAGAAATCTAACATACTTCTCCGGAACATCATCTCCGTAATCAAACGTAATAGTGATTGTTGCGTTTATGCCTGTCATAACCTTCATTGATCATTACTTAATAAGTACTACTTGTTGCTCACGGGTCGCCTTGCCGGTGGAATTCACTAAACAATGGCTCCTTTGTATTCGGGAGGCTTTGGAATAGTGCATTTAAAAGCTTTTTAATAGTAAACTACTCACAAACATGGGTAGGTACTAAACAATAATGCTATGGGTATTACGCTATAATTGAACTACCGTTTGGTATTTCTACTATGTATAATAATTCAATATTTTGCCCACCCAGTTGTGATGGTCTAACTTGTTTTTGTTGTGTTCTTTCATCATGTACCTTTAAGCATTTAAGTAGTATATGTATTTTTTTTTATTTCCTGCTTCACCTGTCTGAAGGCTACCTCATTTCCTATGCCACTTTGGAGGGACCTCATTTTCACTATACTATCTATATCTGTTATCTCTAACTGCTTCTACCCGATTTAACTAACCTAAATTAAAGTGAGTAAAAATGAAACAAGTACAGTTTTGTTATAAAATAATGAAATATTTTACAATATCGGTAGGTACTGTCGGTGGTAACATGTGTTAAGCGGAGTATTAAAAATGGTTTTAATAATGATTTCTCAACATCAGTGAAAACCAGACATAAGCAGAACTGGCGCACTCGCTCTCGTATAAACAAGTAAGAAAGAAAACTCTTCACTCTTGTTTAAATCGGAACTAGCCAGATGTCAGAACTGGCAGACTCAGTAGTTGGTAGCGTAATAAGCGTATTTTTGTCATCTTGTCCTGTAAAAATACAAATCTTTAATTTAGTCTGTTAATGTGCAAAATTTATATGAAAAGTCTCCGCACGCCCTAATACTAAGTGGGTACTTGTACATTGATTATCTACAATAGTGTTATTGCATGTTTCTTCTTCAAAACATTACGAATGCATCGAAAATCCTTGTAACATTTAAATCGTTAGAAATATTTGCCTGCTTACTCATTTTAATTACCTACGTACATCCAACACCTTACAGCTAACAAAGAGGTCGCGTTTCATTGAATTATTCGCCAAAATTACTCATTGGTATGTTAATTTACTGATTAACAATTATTAACTGACAAGTATTAATTATTGCAGAGTTTCGGCACCAGACTTAGTAATTGCGTCTCCAAGTCTCCACATATTGCGGCCACATGCTGAGAAGGATTATTGCGGATAAAGCGGGTTATCATTTATTTTACCGGATAGATGGCAGACATTTCTTTTGCATTCATGCGTCTGTGAAATGTAAAGCACTGAATGGTTTGGAAGTTAGAACAATACCCGAACATGGGGCTGTCTCACGTCTCGCCTACTATCTTATACTCCCTCGGGGGTTGATTGTTCGTTGTGAGCATTATGGTTTACGTCAGGAATGTTCGGAGGCGCCATATGTAATAATGCTCCACGATAAAGATGAGCCTTCCAAGTCTCGGGAACATGTCATGTAACAAATACTTTTAGCCAAAGATTTGTCTTTGTTTCGGTTATATTTACTTATCGTAAAGTCGGAAATGGCGTCCAGCCTATAACAACTCTATCGGCGTCAATGGAGCCAACAAGGCGAGGCTGTAAATAATAAGCCAAGGTAAGATAATCGTTGGACAAAAAACATGCAATATTGGTCTGGCGCTTTTGTAACTTTTGTATAAAAGTGTCTCCGAGCATTCTTGTCTGTGCATTATTTGATAATTAAATATCTCAAATTATAATAATTCGCTATTTTATGGAGCTGTCCGTGGCTTAATTAATATCAGCATTTTCTATGTGAACCTGCTACCTATACTTTTAAGGAAAGACAAACATTCCTAATCGGACGACCTCGTCAAACGTCTTTACTTAACGTAGGTACTATTTTTATGTTGTAATGATTTGTGGACGTGGACTATCTTCCCTGCAGAAGATTTTTTTAACGAAGGGACAGTCTCGACGGTTCAAAAAAGAAAACCCCTTTGCTATATTACCTTTGTTAAATCAGGTATGCGTTTTGATTGCGACAGCACATTATTAATTTGCTTAGACCCTGTCACTACAAAGTATAAAGATGGTTTATTGTTCTTTATTGCTTGTTTTAACACTATCGCAAATTCTTTTGGATAACACTCGTAATGGTATAAAATATGAACTTAAGTAAATAAGGATTGGCACAGTAATTCGTACAAGCAGAATAAACCTACACGGAAGAACGTGGATATTCACGATAAGCATAATAAAATTAACCGGTTTTTGGAATCTTCCGATAGCGAGCATATCCTTGAGATTTTAATTTGAGGACACCGAGGGAATTTTTGTTTTCTTTTATCTTCGCGGGGCCGACTTCAATGTCCGTTGAAACCGCGGGGAAAACAAAAACTGCCTTCCAACTTCACTTCAAAGTGAAGTGTTCTGATATTGTAGCTGTGGGTAGTAGGTACGACTCCACGTTTTAAATAATACATTAGATGGTTCCTCAAGTTCGGTCTCGCCCTTCCCGTAAGCTCTATAACAAACGCAGCTAATGATCAGGATGATAATCGCCTGAGCCTCGCCATGAATTATAATTATCTTTAACGAAATATTTCTGATAGCCGTGAATTAAGATGGAAGCTGAATAAGTTTTAATGGCTCCAAGGGTTCTGCGTGGATAATAAAAGCGACGCCATGATTGGGGAGTGCCGCTTGGTCGTAATCAAATTATTTCTATTTGTGGGTGGGTGGGTGGGTGGCAATCAAACTCGCTCAGAGAGATTATTGTTAGGGATTGGACGATGATGAGCGCTTATGGTGATGGTACCATATACCTCACCCTGCGTATAATTCATAATGAATTACCTTCTACGAATCAAGCTTAAACGTATGTATTTCAGTAATGAGAGTGTAATATAAACATGACTATTTAGGAATGTGCCACCCGGAGCGCGATGCACTATATTTAGTCTCGCATCGAGTGGGTCCGGATTTACATTCGGATACTGTGCACCGTATACTGGACACTCTGGACAGTCAGCCATATCAGTCCACTATCCTGATTGTATCAAGTGTTTGAACAATGAACTCACGCGTGTCTCTATCTGTTTCATTGGTGTTATTTATTGTATTACGACTCGATGTCGTTGGGTAATAGAGAAAACTGACTTGAAAATGCATTTCAACACGACTTAAAAGGTGGTTAGAATAAGGAACTTAAGTGAAAAATATTATGACTTTAAAAAATAATAGATATATATGTACAGTTGATCAGATATAAGTTATTTTAAATAAACTTAAGTATGGCTAGAATTAATAAATAGTTATTTAAAATCCCTTGCGCTTACGCGATGTTGCGCTGCGTGTATTCGCGCACTCACCAAATTATTTCCAATATTTATTCTTTAATTCTTGTCAATTATTTATTTTGGGATTTGTTGATTTTACACCGACCCGTTTTGGAATGGCCTTATTGTTAACCGATAAAACGATCATACATATATGACGTCACGCGTAACCAGCCGGATTTCGAGCGGGATTCGAAAAATTCGAAGTGTGAACATTATTTCAACCATGAAAACGACGTTAAAAATGTGTTATCAGACTAGAATTTTCATTCAGAATTATAAATAAGTTGGCATTTATTTATTATTATCTTCAGAAGGAGAAGAAAAACAGGATACCATGTTTAACCGTTCGACCGTTGAATCATGAATCAAACATTGAACGATTAAATAATATGATAGGTGATGGAGGTCTAGGAATATAATATATATTCATCAGTCACTCCACGTTCTCCTGCTCGGGGTGTAACGTGTAACCGTTGTACCTTCTCCTGAATGAACTTCCTTGAATAATATCAATTCTATTCTGCCTTTAATGCATAAATCTCTTCGGTAAAAACCCTTTAACTTTTAATAACCAAGCCAGCGTGGAACGATTATTTATTGCGTATCTGATGCTCCTCGGTGTAGGTAAGGAGCGTTTTTTCTTCTATTTTTGTTTATCTGTAAGAGGCTTCTATAGTACTTAAATACAAGTGCCTACCTAAATGCTAAAGCGATTAAAATATAACCTGTTTCTCAATAGAGGCATTTTACTGGGCCATGCGATAAGTCGCCAATCAAAAGTCTTACCAATTTCATATGCTTATAAAATTGCGTCATTGACTGTATGCATTGTTTTTCTTAACCACTGTATTATGTATGCATCATGCTGTATAATCTCTCGCAATTATCACTAAAAAGCTCGTGATTCAAACGAATGAGTCCTTTAAGCTAAGAATCCCTGATATCTTAACCATTGCGTGACGCATCTCCGGGACAACTCGCCATGCCTCGGTGACCCAAAGCATTCTTGGATTGTAAATCAAATATTAGTCATTAATATCTGACCGATTCCCGTCAGAGATTCAGTCTGGAATAATAGACGGGTACATCGGAATAAAAGAGTACCTACCTAAAGTATGCGTAGGTACCTACTAATAATGACGGGGTTTGGGCCGGTCGCCGGTCGCCGGTCGCCGGTCACGACCCGGGCTGGAGCCGGAGTCCGTACTGAAATCGTAAAAGGTATGTTTTTATTCCCGAAGCCTTTGTGATGACGATTTTATGGTCTGGCCTCTGGAGAGGAGAGGGGGGACTAGGGAAGATGCCCGATGATGCTCACGGTCCGCTGACCACTTTGTAGGTAGATACTAAACTTAGTACTTACCTACATAACTACATTTCTCATCCATCCTGATTCGGGGAAGTTCACCGACTCTTCTACAGGACGGAAACAGTAGAAAAATCACCTCTATTGAATAGAGCAAGTCGAATTTCAATAACATCGCTCAGAGGCGTATACACGGTGTCTGGAAACTCGAAAACGGGTGAATCTACAACCACAAGAAGTTTTTTTTTCGACAACTAGAGTGTTAAAACACTTAACAAATAATCTTAAAATACATTAAACAGCTTATATTAACCGCCCAACAACAGATGTATTTTGACCTAAAAATCTAACTTCGACTCGATTTACTCGAAAACGGAAACGAAAGCTCTAATCAAAAAAGTTATACAACAAAATCGACTCTGAACTTGATGTGGATTCACCAGTTTCCCGCGAATTTCTACCAGTTTCTGTTCACATTGAATAAGGGGGGGGCGGATTAAAAATAATTTTACGTACCTGGAAAATACAATAATATTATTTGCACGCATGGTGAATGGTGAGTACTCAGAGATCCCAAAATACTTAAAATAATGTTCCGTCCCCTCTCGACCACTCACCAAAGGGGAACCCCCTTATGTGAATGCTATAGCTACGCCACTGCCATCACTTTACCAATAACTTGAGCTTAGCTTAGTAGTTTAACTCCAGGGAGACGTGGCCCATGACAGCGAGTAAGTCAAATATTGGAGTTGGTTCATATCAAAAGTTAACACACACACTAGGTAATATAAAAGAGATTTTATACATATATTATATGATATGAGACAATGTACGCACTAAGTTATATATGTAAAAGAGAGTTTATATATTATATGAATGGAATGAACAGAGTTGGGAGACTTTCCATAGTGTCTTTTTAATCTTCCAGATAAATGGCTAGTTTTTGACTAATAAATGTCTAATGAGGACATATCACGATTAGGTGCGTACCTACCTAACTAACTACCAAACATTTTTTGGGTTATCCCAACTCCTTTCTCTTTGGGGTAGTTACCTAATTCTTCTAGATTCTTCGTAAAGTCACCTCATCCGTGGGAAGTGCTGCCTAGTTGCCTACAGGTGGGTGCATTTACGATCCACTTTTCAGAATTGGACAATATTCTCCAGAAAGTGAGATCAGCAGGAACGTGTTGCAGATCTGCGCATGCCTCATGAATGGCGACTATTGGCTCGAGACAACCCCATAAAATACTGACTTCATTATCTTACCACGTCCCCGGCACTACCCGTGGTTACCTGAGAGTAATAAACTAATTTCACAACGGTGAAAACTCTATGTTTATTGCAGGCTGTAAATCATCCGTACGTGAGTTAAGTAAATAGCATCCCTCGCTAGCCCTTTACCAAGGGGCATACCGCTGATAGCTCTATTGTTACCTTTCCCTCATTTTCTTATAAGTACTACTCATGTAACTAAAACAGATGTTGCACCGGATCTCTCAGCGGCAGGACTAATTTTTTGGCGTCTGACAAACATTACACGTTTTAGTTTCCTACGCAGACAACCTTTTTTGATGTCCCTTTGTTTGAACTATTGCCTATACATACTGGACTGAATAGTTGGTGAATGGATATACTATTCTTATTATTGTTTGGCTGTTTAGCAAATTACAATCAGTCAATGAAATATTCTGGAATTTTTAGATATTTAGGGTTCATTGTACAACATCGTCCATGAAAACAGAATGTACTATTCGAACCATAGTGCCGTAAGAACTGCCAGGGGTAAAGCTTTGATAGTCCAATGGTCTATTATTACGGTACACGAACAGGTTCGATTATAATATTATATAGGTAAAATCTACCCATATTTACTGCAATAAAATTGTAATGTGTAAAAACATGTTTTTTAACAACATATTTAATTTATTTTTAATGTGAGTACCTACTGCTTACGTGTTCAGAGTGCTCCCAACGGCCTGGAATCAGTGATACTAGGAGTACGTTGTGAGGCTGATGGTAGCGGGTCGTGGATAGGGGAAGTATAGCGACTAGATCTGAATAGCCAGGCACTTCACAACATTCATCTCCTCATCTCCTTTCCCTCGCTTCCTTCCTTTATCCTGAAGATTGACACCGTAATGAAGGTCGTTTGAAAAGTTAACTCATTATTATTTTTTGGCTTTTAAGGGGGTCACGATACTAAAAAATGCTCTAAACCTCTAAACGAAGAACTCTAAACGTTATCAACCCTTTCAATAAAAATAGCTATATGGTAAATCAATTAACTTCTCAGTCGAATCCTTCAGATATTCTTGAGACGCAATATTATGTAAACCTTTTGTACAAGTATGAGATATAGTTTTGTATTTGGTATATCAGAAGGGGTAAGTAAGGCCTGACGTGGGAATGTAATTCGTCTTGTTTGAGTTTGGTCCGCAGCTCTGATTGCATTATATCGTAAAGGTCACCATTGTGCTCCAGATTAAGATACCATTCTTTGTAAGCCTCATCCTCGGAGTCGAGGTAATGCAGCGGAGCGGATTGCCCGTGAATGCGGACCACAAAAAACATCTTTTGTAAAAACAGGTGTGTTTTTTTGGGAACAGGTAAAAGAGTCCGGGATACACTTCTGCTCCGGGTTCATCTTTTATTCAATATGGCATTCGACATTTAGCGAACTCCTGGTATAAATCATTTCTCATAGAAAATATTACCTAATATTATTGAAGAATATCATCATACTACATATATCTACCTCCTTTACAGAAAATCTTTGTGCAAGTAGCAAGAACTCTTGAAAGTTGAGCTCTGGAGTCCCGAATATTGCACGGCTCTTGCTGTATGGAATTTCTGGAACAAGACACTATTTACAACTAGAAACACCATTTATATCATGCGCTACGAGGCCTTGAAATATCTATATAGTATAATGTTAAAAAAATCATGTTTTGTTTTTTTTTTGGAGAAAACGCAGATACAGACAGTAAATTAAAATGACAATATAAAATATCAACTGGAGAATTCGTCTACATCCATACTTTTTCTCAAAGATTAACTTTATCAACAGATAAATAAACATGACAAAAATATTTCAAATTTAAAGAGGAAAAAATATATAGGAAAATTAGTATTCATGCGTGGAAAAATGTGCATAATAATTAATAATAAAAGTTAGCAAATAATTTATAGAAAAGCTTAGAGGGAAAAAATAAAACAAAAATATTATACACAGGCAATTATTAAAAAATACAAACGAAGTAAGTCAAAGTTGTGTTTTTTTTAATAGGAAAACTGACTTCAATTTTTTTCTCCCAAAAGTAAGTACTGCATGTATCAAAGATGCATTCATATGCATGTTCAATAACAAAAAATAGTATTGAAAATAGGAGAAGGCCAGGGTAGTAACTACTTATAAATAATAAAATTAATATCGAAGGATTAGCTACACACTTCACAGCATAAAAACTCCTAACAGTAAATTAGTGCATTACCTTCTCTATTTGGAGTCCGAAGCTCGTGTTGGTGCAGCAACAACAAAAATAATGAGATCTCTAAAAAGAGAAGCACCTGAAAGGTAAAAAAATGATTGACAACTTTAGCCTTAATTTGGGACCACCTGTGAGTGGCGTGGATACTATTCTAACCTGCTGTGATCCTACTCTTATTCTCTTTTCCTGTCTCTAGGTTTCATATCTCCGGTCAACTTATATTCGGAAGGTCATTCATTAAAAGTCATATTTTTAATAGTTGTTTTGAACATTTCAGATCAAAGTTTGTTTTAAAAATAAGCATGATAATAATTTTTTGTTTCTTCTTTTCAGGTAAGTTATCGCTAAATCTTCCTTCTGATACTTGGATAAAAATACTTACTTCGAATTGGTACCTATGCAGACTGGAAAGGTAAGCTTCATACTATAAAATTTACCGATGAAAGAAATACAAACAATAAACAGTGATTTGTTTTTAATATGTTTAAATGTTGTGTTGCTATAAAACGTAATCTATTAGCTTGCGTCTCTTTAACATAAACGCGCTGGAACTTCCCAAAAAACTTTATTACCTCGTAAAGTTCTCACTGATCATACAGTGAACGTTAACCCCTAGTGTGCCAAGAAATCCACCGTGGATTAGTTAGTAGCTCCTAGCACTTGCTCCCGGCATACTAAATTATATTTTATTGGCAAGGAAATAATGAATCTTAATATTATTCTAGCTTGTCGTTTCGTCACTTGCAAATATGTTTTTTTATTCGTGAAAAAGCGCGCCGCAAAATTCCGTTTCAAATTTCATAATACCGATTTTAAAAAGTAACAGTACTATATTTTTTACAGAAATTCTCATATAACTTGTTTTTATTGTGGAAAACGCTTCTTTAGCTTGAAAATATAATAAAACTCGAGAATATTTTCATATGTCTTCATTATATAATATTTTTTTGTAAATTATAAATAATAATAAAAAACCACTCCTGCGAATATTAGTAGCTATCCTTGGAAAACTAAATAGGATAGACATAAAAACGACGACACAATTTACAAAACACATAATTTTGAAGAAAAAAAGTGTCAGCAGGTGTACGTATCAGACGTACGGGCGATTGTATTATTACCGTTAGCATTCCAAGGGTTAAAAGAGTACAGCGCAGACCTATTGACTATACTATACCACTATCCTTCGATCTTTAATCGCTCTAATTCTTCAGAAGGTCACCATTAAAGCTCATACAGCTGGGTACTTAAAACACTGTTACGGTGATTGGGGGTCCTGAAGTATTTAGTGTTTTCTATTTCCCATAAAGGGTAGAAGATCCCGGTCGCACGGCTCCGGATCCTTGGGAGCGTGAGTAGGCAAGTGTTAGGGCTGTCGTAATGGCGTCTTTTAATATTCCTCTAACATAACATTATTGTAGCGATTAAGTATAGAGTTTAGTGCCGCGGGATGCAGACGGGGACGTGTTGGTTCTGGCCTGAGAGGATTCCGGTTCGACCATTAAAGTGTCCCCAGCGCGGCTCACCTAACGACAACCAACGGGAGCTCAATACTCAACTCGAGTCTACAATCTACATACGAGTAGTATGGCCTGGAGCCGGATCAAAGCAACTGGGGAGATATTGCTTTATGCATGCTTCGATTTATTTTTCCATTGGCTACTTTACCATTCCAGGACTGATTATACAAATGGGAGCCAAAATCGATCAGAACTCATAAAAATGACAATTCAACACACCTTTAAAAAGTGAAAAAAATCTCAAATTATTCGTAATCCGGTTAAAAACGGGATTGCGGGCCTTAACGACTGATTTGATAGGTTTTCTGATAAACTTTTTAGTAAAACAACAATGTATTATAATGAACATATTATGTTCATAATAATTCACACATTTTCGCATTTCGTCATTATGGTGACCGGATAAATCAGCAAAATGATAATTCATCACATCTTTAAAAAGTTATATAAAGTCATGGAAAGTGATGAAACCAAACTTTATTAACAGGGTTAAGTAGGTTAGGTTAGGTTAATTTTTTTTTCATCGTTTTTAATGACTTTATATCACTTTTTAAAGGTGTTTTGAATAGTCACTGTGTTGAGTAAGCATGGAATCCGTCATTATATTTTCAAGACAAACGCAGGTGCATTAACTGTTTCGAAATTATGATTTCGATGTTTAGATATATATATTTATTATTAGTTTTTTATTCAAGTTTATTAACAAAATCATGCCCGTTACCCGACTCACTAGACAATATATGATCTGATAAAGTAAAATTTCATCAGGAAACGGGCCGCAATCCCGTTTTTATCCAGATTAACAATAATTTTAAGAGATTCTTAATAAATTAGTAATACTCATTTTTGTGTATAAAGTCATGAAAAGTGATGAAACAAAAAATAGGCTAAATAGGTTATTACATGGCTTTTAATGACTTTATCACCTTTTAAAGGTGTGTTGAATTGTCATTGTGTTGAGTTATCATGGAACCTTGATAATAGTGTAAACTCTCTAAGATGCTAGGTCAAGGTTGAAGTGCGTGCGTTAAGTCCCCTCACAGGCACCTCGTACGCTCTCCAAATGGGTAATGGACATTAGGAATCAATGGAAAGGTCATGAAATATCCAGTTATCTTTTTAGAGATTAATAATGGAAAAACACAACACATTGTGGCTTAAGTGCTTTTAATTTAAGCCCTCGTAAACCTGTAGCCAGGTTCCTGATGGCCTCAAACGCAGCTCGAAAAACCTCCGAGACATTGTTAAAGGGATCAGATACAACGGTTAACCGTAACGTAAAGTCTAATCATTATTTTATTTATGACTAAATTTATTTACAATTTTTGTGACCGGCCCATGGACGGCATGGACGGGCCCCACGTGAATTCCAATCGTTTTATTTAGTTAATTTACTACGCTCTCAACCACCGCCTTTACCATTAATAAGTCGCTACACATACACAATACACATATTACACACACACACACATGTATGTAGTATGTAGGTATCCGTGTCTACTTCGTAATTGATGAGTGTATTCGAGTCTAGTCTGCAAGTCTGCCAACTACCTAGGCACTAAACAATCATAGGATATGGATATAAAAAGTGTATTTCAACGCCATAATCTCTTTTTCAACATCAACTCATCACAGGAGGGCCTGAGGAAAATAATTTCTCTCAGGGCCTTTGTCATCTTTTGGGATGCTGTGTGGGTTTTTTTTTTTAAATAAAGGAAGGAGAGGAAGATCTGGGAAGGAAAAACATACCTTTTCCTGATCATTTTCCTCATCACCCCTCATGATGAGTTGGAACCTAGGGGTCAATATGTCCCGGAGTGACGAATGAATCCATCCCCCCTACTGCGGTGCAAGACAATGGGTCGAGAGAGAGTCCGGCTGGAGAGGTCAAAAGGTCTCAACCAGTATCTTTCGATTTCACCTGCCACGCAGTAGGCGGGCAAACCCATCCGCCACGAAGACCTAGACAAACCTCACCCCATGAACCCAGGCACTCTTGCTAAATCAACCGTAAGCGTAGCGGAATACTTGGAGTGATCTATAGTAGGGGTGTTGGTTATCCAATAAATGGTTTCCGGGGCGGCGGTACCCATACCCGCCTACCAAATCGAAAAATGCTACTCGTATTGCAATTTCGTTATACCTACCTATCGCCTGCGCAACACTTGTGAATGCCTCGATAACGTGAAAGAAAATATTATGCCATACGTATTAATGCAAAATCATGTGTTTTGGGTTTGAAAATTTGGTCGCCTAGAAATGTTAGAGATGCTTTAATCAAATACTGCGAGTAGAATACATCTTGGCCTTTGAAATAATCGAGTATTTTTAAGATAAGTCTTTTTATAAGCCCAGAAAAAAATAATGTATAAGGCCTATGAAAACTGCTTTATAGTTCAAAATTTCCTACTTACTAACCCATTTCGGTTATGATTGTATTGTATAATGTGGCAAATTAAGTTATTTATAAAATTATCGAAAAAAAAATATTTATGCCTGAAAATCCACAAAATAAAATAAAAGGTACTTTTTTGCCATGTTTTTTTCTTGCATAAATCAAAACAGGCGGATGGTGTAAAGCGGGAATTTAAACCTTATCGCCATCTACGTAAGGGTTGTTATTGATAGAGGCACAATTTTAAATATTACACGACGTAGTGCATCGCCTTAATGTATTAATTTATAGAAGATTATGCACATTTAATATTGATGAAAATGGATGGATGGACTTCACCGAATTAACAATAATTATATTATTTAATAATTTTATAGGTATGTCGAATATTATTTTTTTAATTCGGATTCTATTCAATCTTATTGTACGTGACAATGACTGTTAAAATGTATCTAATGCAACTCTACGAATAGTCACACTAAATAATTTTTTGTCTTAATTTCGAAATAGTAACTAGCCAAATACTAAATGCTCATTTCCGCCAAGGGTAAAAAAAATTAGTAGGTGTTTTTGCAAAGTCTCACCGTGTTTGGAGTAAACCACTCCGAACCACTTATCCGTCCATCATCTCCGTCTCGTACCTGCCACTTTGTTGTAGTGAACAGGACCTCTCAGTCTGATATTGCAATTCTCATTTCCTCTTATTCATCTTGGCTGATTGAAATTAATGGACGCCCCACGCCATGTCAAACAATATCATTTTAATACATCTGGATCCCATTGTGTCGGGATTATTTGTATATTGGGCGCGAAAAAATCGAATCAAAGGCACCGATCGATAAACTGGCTCATTCTTTTCTCCGTACTTGATTTTATTACTTGCATAAATTAGCACTATTCTTATGTAACCATTTATTACAAGCGGTTTCATTAACCCTCCTCCGTTGATGCTGCGAGGGGTCACTTATTAACTCTAAAATAAGTCACGAATTAATTTCAAAACTCAGTGCCAGTTCTTATTATATTCGCACTGAACAGTGAACACGGAGAAAATGTGTATTGCTAATTTTGTAAAACTCTCTTTAAATTATTTGTAATCCGGTTAGAAACGGGATTGAAGACAGTTTTCTGATAAACTTTTAGTAAATCGGAACACGTGTTCATGCACCTGCATTTACCTTGATAATATACAATTAAAAAATGTGAAAATATTAATAAACACGTATTCAGACATCGTGATGATAAATTCGTTATTTTACTAAAAGTTTATTAGGAAACCTATTAAATCATTCGATGATGGCAAGCAATCCCGTTTTAAAGAGATTAAAAAAATTGTATTAATCAATAAATGTATAAGTTATTTTTATACTGTCGTATGTTACAAAATCGGGCGTTTTAAGATAATAAGAAGTTTGATGGTAAGCGATAAACAAACAGTCTCTTATGCATATATTTTTTTTAATTTTTGAATTCTGCTAAACTATTACGAAACACTGTTATTTAGATCTTAAAGATGACATAAATTACTACTACTTTCAAATTAATTAGTAAACAATAAAACCTTGTTTCATATTTATAATAATATGTATTTTAATTATACATAATGAAGATGCAAAACCCCTTAGAGCTCATTATCTCAGTTTGAAATATTTTGACTTTCAACATCTTAGCAACGGGAGTGCAAATAAAATAATTGTGTTGGTCTGCCACTGTGACCTCTTTCCTCTTTCTCGTAAATGATTCACATAACAAAAAGAAAGATTACAATGGAGCAAAAACATTAAAATTTTATCGGTATAATTTTCCCATTTCTATACAAAACTGGCCATTATGTAAAATAATAGTATTTAGTCGTAATAATTGTTTCCGATCAATTTGATGAACAGTTAAGTCAAACATAAAGCGTAAAATATGATAGCGTAATACCTAATAATCGATTACTTTCTTCATTTCCTTGCCGCGTAAGCACTTTACTCATACCGCCTGCTATATTATTATTTGGCTATTAACTGACTACACGTATTCTTTGTCTATCAGTTTTATTGGTGTACGATTACTATTTTGATTGCCTTCTGTGCTTGATACGTATTATATGATTTATTACCGGGTGTGGGAAGGTGGGGCGCTTATCAATATCACGTTGAACGGTTCATTTTACCCATTGGCTTGAATGTGATTTTACCTGTATTACTCAAAAGTCGCCTAATGCATTTTATAGATGTGTAGATCTATCTGACATTGTATAGTAATTCCTACACTCTACACTCTACCTAAGTTAAATTTAATTAACAAAATTAATATTAAAAACAATTCTAAATATTGAAGACAATATTGGTGATTTCTAAACGAAAATCTGAAACGGAAAAATCAGAAAATGAAACGGTCACATTTCGTGTCCCAGATGTGACCGTTTCCTTTTCTGATTTTTCTGTTTCAGATTTTCGTTTAGAAATCACTAATATTGTCTTCAATATTTAAATATTACAATTTGAGGTTTTACTCAATAAAGTCATTCCGAAAAAAAAATAAAAAAAATAAAAACAATTCTATTTAAACCATGAACATATTCATCAGAACTTTTGTTTAAATAATTTAAAGTCAGAAAACTGAATGCATTATACTTCTAACGTGCAACATTACAAATTTACAAAGATAATATAATAAAAATGCACCATTCAAAAACAATAGATTACTCAGACAAACGTTATTATTAGAAAGTATCCGAAATATAAATAACGACAAAATATTTTAAAAAACACACTGAAAATATAAACTGAATACTTTGGCATATACATAAAAAATAACGAACTAAATCACACATGGGGATCCCCGTATATACAAGCCTAGCTTTATTATGGTGGTACATCTTATATATAAAATTATATGAAATAAATACTATATTTTCTCTAAATTATGTAACATTACATTTTTTTATAAACATTAAAAAAAATCTTATAGTTTCAATTGTTATGTTGTACCATCCAATTTATTGCAAAGATATATTTATTTTTTATTTAATTATTTTTTAATGTTTTTGTGTCGTGATGAAGGACTTAGCCAGGCGAGGAATTGAACTCACTACGCCTGGGTGGTACCCAGACTCGATGCCAACTCAGTCACTGGCCGGCCAATATGTTTATTATTATTATATACTCACTCATATTTTTAAATACAATTTAATTTTGAACCCAAGGGGAATTATAATAATACAAGTGTTACCGTTTTCCCTTGTGTCTAAACTAGTTTTAAAGCATAACAATTCGATCGGTAACGTTAAATGAACCTTGGGGATAGAAAGTCTTGGCGTCATAATATTGAGCAGCCCATTTTAGGCACAGTTATTATTTAAATTTGTAGCTTTTTGAATATATTTAATAAGCCCGAAGACGCTCTTCATTCACTTATGTTTATTCCGATATACGGTTCAGTCTGACAGTACCATGATCAGTGAGGACCCTCGCCCCTCAGCATCGATGTGTATTATTTCTTACAGCTGATTACTAATGAATATACATTAATTCTTGACCAGGGAATCAATTCATCATTTCCCGGGGAATATACTAACACATCCATGTTGTTACACTGTGTTACCACTGTACCTACTATGTAATATTACATTGTTAGTATGGTGGTGGTGATTCTGTGTATTCTTGAAGGATTAATTCAATGTTTTTTCTTGTACATTTGATTTAGCAATTTGCTCCGGGTTCACATTATTATATACTGTATTTTTAAAATGTGTTGTTTCCGTTCGAAAATATGAATATTATTGTGTCTTTTTGTCTTTTCTTCTCAACAATGGTGCCATTTTAATGTGCTTGGTTCGTGATAAAAGTATTTAGCATCAGTTCGTAATGTGTTGCCTCTAGTGTATAATGCCATGGCTTTGCACAGCAGTTGACGCGTAACATTTTGCTAACGGGATACGATAATTTTACAATAATTTATCTTGTATTTTTTCGTTTCATTTTTTTTTCAAACCTTTTATGGCTGAAATTCAGAGCACTTACGTCATGATGTTTTTGTGTTTGAACTTCGCCTAAATTGAGCTTGAATTATTATTTCTTATACGCATTACGGTAAGCTTAACGTTTTTTACTTGGGAATGGAATTTTTCGCAAACATCTTTTGTTCGTTAATTAGTTATCTATTTATTTATCTAGCCACCATGGTCATAACTTTTCATGAATGTGTAATTATAATATTGTGTCGAGTATTTCAATTTCACAAATTTTATAACATCGTCGTTAAGGCGATGCACTACGTCATGTAATATTTTAAATCGAGCCGCTATCAATAACAGCCCTTACGTATATAGCGATAAGGTTTAAATTCCCGCTTAACACCATCCGCTTGTTTTGATTTATGCAAGAAAAAAACATGGCCAAAAAGTGCCTTTTATTTTATTTTGTTTTTTCCGATCATTTTATAAATAACTTAACTTCCCACATTATACAATAAAATCATAACCGAAAATGGGTTCGTAAGTAGGAGATTTTGAACTTTAACGCAGTTTTCATAGGCCTTCTGGCCTCTTATACATTAATTTTTCTGGCTTATAAAAAGACTTATCTAAAAAATACTCGATTATTTCAAAGGCCAAGATGTATTCTACTCGCAGTATTTAATTAAAGCATCTGAAACATTTCTAGGTGACCAAATGTTCAAACCAAAAACACATGATTTTGCATTACTACGTAGTGCATCGCCTTAAGTTATAAACTCATCTCAACCATGCTTGGGTAAAATATAAATAATAAAACTTTTCTTCGATGATAATAAATAGAAATAATTTTTACTTTTTTTCCCTTTTTAATTTTTCTACCGTTACCTGTCTCGTCCTTTTATGGCCATCTTCAGACAGGTAAAATTATTACTTAAACTATTGCTATTACTGTTTATAAACACAATATTTAGGGGAGGTGGGTTAACAGGGGTAGTCTACAATGATTTTATTACAATTATATGGATTTTCCCATCTTCATTGCTTTGTTTCATCTGAGTTTCTAATTATTTGGTTATAACCAGCAGACATAATTACCTCCGATTTATAGATTATTTTACCATTTATGTAGGGAATACCCTATTGATTCATTTTTTTGTGTTAAATTTTAAAAGGATACATATTTTACATTGGAGTTGGAAATAATATAGTAATGGGCTATAAATTAAGAAAATACTTAATATTACAATAGTTTGAAAACGGTTAAAATAAAATAAATGGAAAAGGTTTAAAATTGTTTCGATGTCATTATAATGGAATTCGATCACAAATTGTCAGTATCAAACATCCAAATATTGAAAACTTTAAGTCGTCTTTTAAAATTGCATTGTAAGCAACGAGAGACGTTTACCACCTGTAAGTGAGTAACTACAACCTATGTATGTAAATATTATGTCCACACGCGCGCACCATGCACCTTACCCCTTGTGGTACCCACGCTAAGTAGTCTCACCTTCGCTTCGCGGTCTGAAAATAAATAAACAGTACTAAATTGAAATAAATCCGTTGAGAAAGTTGTTGACTGAGTCCTCTTGTTTGGGAGAAAGGGAGCAACGGTCAATGTCATGAAGTTAGACGAGATCATTACCTAAATCTGATAGATTTTTAGGTTTCTCTGTATACTCAAACACTTGACGTAAAACTTGAAACCCTCACGCATTAGTCAGGTTCTTACCTTCGTACGAGGTCGCGGTAAGAAAGTGAATAATACAAATACTTGGATAATGATGCTAACCAGAACTAAAAACTTCCTTCCGTGTAGGCGTAAATTATGATACATCAACCTTCAATGACGAACAATGGCTGTCTGGCTGGTTGATGTGTAGAAGTTCATGAACTGGCGATGATCAGTACTCGGTATAAATATGAATTCATTTATAATTTCTCTACTTTACGGTTTATTATCGATCTTAAACCTTTGGCATTCAGGTAGCTTTTATATGATACAATCACAACTGAACATAAATCCCGAAACAATGTATTTACACTAGGGCGGAGTTTTGTTTTTAGAATTTCAAAATGCCTATATACTTAATCATTGACCCTATACTAAATGAGAAAAAACACAACATGTTATTGACCTGCGGTGACGTCTTCGGGTGGCGCGGATAACCTTTAATTTACAAAAAATATTTTTTTACATATTGCTAGATATCCGCTCAAGGCGCAATTTTAGTATTATTATTTATGGTGGTTCGTGCTCGACTATTGTTTCTCACTTTACAACTTTTTCTAGCGTCTTCCTTTACAACAAACAGTCACACATTATCTTAGATCTTAGACCCGAAGCGCATGAAACTCAAAATCACTCAATTTCTTGATGCCACACTTATTTACAAAAAAAATACCGGCACAAGAAATGATTTGTCGTGTCTTATGTTTGGTGAACCAAAACAGTTTAAATACAATATGCTACCGACTTACTATGTTATAAAATCTCATTTGTAGGTGAGAAACGAATAATTATTCTTGATAATGGAAAAAGTGTTTTCGAATATATAAGTTTGTGAAATTTTAGCAAAGTATTTAGATAAAGTGTGGTAAAAAGCTGTATATATGTGTATACATTAAAGAACGCAGATTGCTGATTTCCAGCGCATTTACTCTCTATGGAAATGTGTGGGATTGCACTTACCTCCCCACATTCTGGAAAAAAGAAAAAAAAAACATTGTTAAAGATCTGTCTCCCAGCTTCCTTGCGGGGTCCAGCGCAATAGAAATCAAGAGCAAATAGCGCGGAGCCAAAACAATAGACGATAATAACAATTATTAGCTATTAGTGGCGACTTGAGAGTCGGATTCCGCTGGTAATTGGCTTCCATTGTTGCATTCAGATATGGGACGGGGCACCTACTTCAGGTCCTCCCAGCACCCGACCAGAGGCTGCTCGTGGCCATTCTCTATGGAAGTTCAATCAGAGTTCCAGTAATCATTACATATATTTGGCGAATTTCATAAAAGTTCGAAATTAACGTGCAGAACGGTAGATACTAAGGAGCACCGATCCAAATAGATCAGCCCATACCATCAGCCCATATCTTTGACCATACGAGACAGAATAATTTTTATATGAAATATATCATAGGAACGGTTTGTCCATAGGTGCGTTCTGGATTTCGATCCTATTGACATTTTGGGCGGATTTGGTTTCGCTACGGAGTTACTAGCGATCTGTCCAAAATGTAGTAATATTAAAATCCATGTTCGTTTGCTCGTCGTTACTTTTATTTTGGGGATCACTGCATCTCATACTCCAGAGAAAACCGCCACTGCACCCAATACCCATCCCACCGTCCGCCCACGACTAAAGTAGATTAGCCAGATGAGCTGGCGGGCACGCGGAATTGCTGAGGAATGCATCAATGCGTGCATGCGTGGAGCACAGTACACACAGCGCGCACTGAACAGTGAATAGTGACAACGGTCATTATTAAAGCCATGGTCAATATAATTCTAAGCAATGCCGTAAGAAATAAGGACGCCATATTTTTCTTACAGCTGTCGTTTTTCTTTAAAATTAGCTTACTAACCATCACACCATTTCCATAACTCTACACTTTCGTCCTTGCTCTGTCAGTTCGGTGCCTCACTGGTATGCATCAGGGTTAGTATTAGAACTTTATTGTGGAATGCTAGCCTGCTCCACCTTTTACAATATTTTGATAAACTCTAGATCGTTTGGATCCACAAATATGTGCTAGATGACTGATCGTGAACATGAACATAAACAAGCATGCATAGATAGATATGGTATCTCGTCACAATCAATCTTCACTTTTGTTAGTGTTGATATTGATGATTGATGAGAGTGATGTATTCGTTGTTGCTGTCAATCACGCCTCATTCAATAAAAGATTTGTTAGGCGTAGAAATTTTTGTCATCCGGATTTTGGATAGAATTTGACAGGGGTATGCTTAGTACCTACCTAGTAAAATCGGAACCCCGTTTAGTGGAACTCAATACGCTATATCCTAATATTCAGAATCTAATACAGATTAAAATATAATTAATTATTGGGGCATTGAGGAAATGTTGTGTTAAATTTGAGATTGAATCACGTGCTTTCCCCAGTTATGCGATTTAAATTAATAAAATACATCCAATCTCGCTATTTTACCATAAATATGTAATGGCAGTTCGATTAAATTAACCAATCCAACCTTACGTAACTGCCTCCTTAAACTATAACTACTTACGTAATATCAGATTAAAAATGTTTCCGGAAAATGGAAAATACTTGGTTGTATAATTACATTATTGCAATTTCACGTACATGGTTATGATTCTGGAGATTTCGCATTTGAAAAATTACTGTTAAATATAAGAAATCTCCGTAAATCGAGTGTAGAAATGCGTGTCCATTCGTACCTACTATTATCATTACTTGTTACCTATTACTTCTCTCAGAGTTCTTTTCCTGAACTGATCACACTCTGAGCAGGTAGGTAAGAAGTATTATATGCAATTTTACCTGTACACATATCCACATTGCACATGTAGACGATCGATTTACTATACCTAACGGTAACTAACTTTTACATCCCGTACTGAAGAAAACGCTAGACGAAGGCACTACGCAATCGAAGATTTTAATTTGTTATCACTTTCTATTTAGAAATATTGATTATAACTTATAACTATAACATATAAGCCTCATAACTTATAATATTGCTAGATTTTGCAATAATAACTTTTCAATTATATTTATTTATTTGTAATCTGTTCCACTATAGGTAGGTAGGTATTACATTAATTAAATTTTCAGCTTCAAACTCACTGGTTAAATCTAACTGCTAGGGGTAGTATCCCTGCGTTTACAAACTACATCTTTTTCAAGTAAAAATGAGAAATAATTATCGTGATGATATTATTTAAAATTTAAATCCTTGACTTTTTTTTGTATATAAAAAAATCAGAAACATTGTCAGATGAACAAATGAAAGGTGCTATTAAATTCAACAAATCATTAAAATGATTTTTTAAAGACTTTTCTCGTACCTTTACCTTTCATTACATCTCCCGTTACTCTCATTACCTATAGTATTACTTATTAATTCAGTCGCAGAGTTTCTTCACATCCGCCCTGCAATAACTGCCATACATCGCCATGGGAACTGCGCCTCCGTTACATTTTTTTTTCGCGTAATCATAATATGCACAATTGAAACGTTTTCCGGGATAATTGCCTATCGGTTTTTCATCGTCAATCTACTGTTGTGCTGAACTGTATTTATCTAATCTGTATCCTAATGATGTTCACTATTGAACTGATCAACATGTTTAATTATTGAAGACAATATTAGCAATTCCTAAACAAAAATTTGAAACTGAAAAAACAGGAAAAGATACGGTCACATCTAGGAATGAAACCCATAACACTTGCCTTACCGGGGCACCGCTCTACCAACTGAGCTAATGAAACCCTATCTCCTTCGGTCATATTTAACTGTATCATACTTTGAATAAGAACTACCAACATTATCTTCATTTTCTCACCGCACATTTATGATCGCAAGCATACATCATTAGCGAGTTAGGCTTCCTCATCAGTTTATCAATAAACTGGGGAAGCCTGACTCGCATCCATTAACAATATTTATTTGTCTACTTATATCGCAGGCCTAAGTAAATGGGGGTTCATGTGATATGTAGGAGTCGCATTGTGTCGTCGAATATTAATCATAACCATATACGTATAGAAATAATAATAATAAGAAGAAAATGGTCTAAAACAATTCCAATCATATTATTAACTGAACTATTTTTTGTTTGATTGTCTAGAAAAATATTTTCGCCTCCTTTGATAATGCCGTCTGCTTGGGGCGTCAGTCTTTCTTTCCTAATCTATAACGATAATAAATAAAAGCTTGGTAAACCAATCCCAGCGAGAGATCGAACGTGACGTCATCTTTCTTGTATTTTCTGTCTTTTTCGTTTCCAAACAAGACTCGTGAGAAGGAAGTGGACGAACGTCGAAGACATCCGTACGAGCTCTCGCTGGGACCAGTTTAGTTTATATTTGTATTCTTTGCTTGAATTGAATCCTTTAGACGAGACAATACCTTAAAATAAAGCCAGAATCTTAACGACGTAAGTGAAGCAGCCGTGCACAAAAATATGCTACGCGGGGCCCTGTTTCATTGGACAGACCTGCAGTTAAATTTACCCTATGAAATCTCTAAAATAAATTGGATATCTTAACAACATAAGTAATGAACTCGTGTAAAAACAATATTCCGGCCGTATTACTAAAATCTCAAATATTTCTAGAGGGTTCCTTCGGGAAGTTACTGATGCATATTATTAGTTAGAAAAATAAAGCGAATAGCGTTTCATAAAATTTTCAAACCGTTTAACATAACTGTTTTTATTAATCTTAAATATAAATAACTTACATCCGTAGAGATCCCTCTAGAAACATGTAAGGTTTTAATGTTAAGTTCATCAGAAATAATTAAAATGTGAGCGTCGCACAAACCCCCGTTATTAGAGTCTTTCTTATGTCGCCTTAACCCAATGCATTCACGATTTACTTCCCTAACCTACCCTACCTACATGAATGATTCCTCTGAATTTTATTAAGCTGCTTATGTAATGTTCATTTTCGCGTATCGCTGTTAAACTTTCTAATGTTTTCACTTCCGATCGCAATAAATTAATCCCGTCTTTAGAATATTGCGACTTCTATTACCAACACTTTATTAGTTGGGCTATCGGACACTGTTGGGCAGTTGGGTAGCTGTAATGCCCGTTGTTGGTGCCCCGCCTATGTTTGGAATCAAACGTGATTATGCGGGTAGAACCGGCGGAGTTGGATTAATTGTCAAAATGAAATATGTGAATCGTGAAAAGAGTAAGTATCAATTAAAATTCTTTCATAACTGGACTCTGGCAACTTTGCATAACTCCTCGTTTACTTAACTGTTATCCGGTCATTCGAAATCGTAACACAATTTGGAGATTGGAGTACAATCCATTTGACTATGCAATATTTATGGACAAAACAAATTATACCGTTCCCGGTAAATAAATACAGAATTAATATTTTACATAGGTTGTCTAGTAGACACTGTCTCTAATGGAGTTTATCGGTAACACTCTTATCGACAAATTCTCTGAATTTTTAAATGTTAGATAGTTCTAGTTGTTTACCCATTGTATGCTTCCCTTATC
Source organism: Hesperophylax consimilis (assembly GCF_061612785.1). NCBI lineage: Eukaryota > Metazoa > Arthropoda > Insecta > Trichoptera > Limnephilidae > Hesperophylax > Hesperophylax consimilis. The sequence continues at coordinate 25,140,633 of NC_142836.1, read as the reverse complement.
AGAACAGCTTCGTGACTCTTCGTTTAGTGGTTTGGCTTGTAGGTAAGTGGGTCTCACCATTCTTCAGATTTTAGCAATATTACAGAATTAAAAAAATTTGTATGAATTTTTAACAGCCGAAAATATGCATTTTTTACACTCTTGGGATTATGCTTTCGGGAATAAGAATGTTTTTTCATTTAAAAAGGGTGAATTTGAAAAAAAAGTTTGCTACCTGAAGTACCTACAAAAAGTAACATATTTAATCATACTACAGAATTCTTATCTGTAGCATTAAGAGTGCGTACATATTCGACATTTACTTAAAGAGATTGTTTTCATTTAAATGTTAATTCATATTTAACATTCTCATTTCGAAGAATATCATTAGATTAATGCAATGAATTATTTTTTATACTTTCTCTACCTATCATCATATTATTATTATATTGGTACCAGTGGGTGATACCTACTAATAACTAATCTCGCCAATATAATATTTGCTCGTCTGACAAACAATATGACGTGATGGTTTCCTACAATTTCCTCGGTTTAAACAAAAGATTAGATAAAACAGATTTACGTGTGCCATAACTGTAAACAATGATGGTAGCACAGATGACTATTAGAGAATGGAATACCGACATTATAAACAGTAGCTTCATTTGTCTAGTGTTCAAGCGACTTAATTAATTTCCCTCATTCTGTTAACTAGGTACTACAACAAAAGCCACAAAGGGTAAATAATAATTTTCAATTTATTGGAATAACTTTTGAAGGTTATACACATCAATGTAATATTTAACAATAACAGTTAATATTTAGGTATTAATAATGTTTAGGTATCAATAATATTTAGATATCAATAATATTTAGATATCAATAATATTTAGGTATCAATAATATTTAGGTATCAATAATATTTAGGTATCAATAATATTTAAGTGTCAATAATATTTAGGTATCAATACTATTTATGTATCAATAATATTTGGGTATCAATAATATTTAAGTATCAATAATATTTAGGTATCAATAATATTTAGGTATCAATAATATTTAGATATCAATAATATTTAGGTATCAATAATATTTAGGTATCAATAATATTTAGATATCAATAATATTTAGGTATCCATAATATTTAGATATCAATAATATTTAACTATCAATAATATTTAGGAATCAATAATATTTAGGTATCAATACTATTTATGTATCAATACTATTTATGTATAAATAATATTTGGGTATCAATAATATTTAAGAATCAATAATATTTAGGTATCAATAATATTTAGGTATCAATAATATTTAGGTATCAATAATATTTATGTATCAATAATATTTGGGTATCAATAATATTTGGGTATCAATAATATTTAAGTACTTATCAATAATATTTAGGTATCAATAATTGAAGAAGAAGAAAATGTTAATAAATCTAAACGAAAGACGAAACAGAAGAAGATGCAGAAAATGAAAAAGTTCCTAACGGTCGAAACATGGAATAGTACCCAGGACCTCAGTCTTAACGGGACAACACTTTAACCACTGAGCTATTGAGACATGATTATTTTCAGAAATTTTATTGTTCTCATATTTCAATTTAAGAATTACCAATTTTATCCTTAATTAATTACCATGTTTTTTAGGATACTTCAATGAACTAACTGCTGGGAGCCACTGTGGGGTATGTTGTTAGGCGCAATAGGATAATGAGACGGAAAAGGGAAAGTTTGGGAAGCATTAGCTTTCGCTAAACACGGCTAAAGACACTTCAAGCAACACTTCAATTCTGAATGTTGGTCTCGTACCAGTAAGATATTGTAATGAACTTCAAATCTTATTTTTTCTAGTATTTCAGGTAGACCGTTTTAATATACTCTCGTTTCATTGTAACTTACAACCTAAGAGAAGGTTTAACAATAATATCCTCTCATTTCATTGCAACTTACAACCTAAGAGAAGGGTTAACAATTATTTACTGGGAAACCTCCTTCAACGACTAGACTTACGCGTATTAGCGTGCGATCGATCTGTCGATACCAAAAAAACATGTTTCCAATTACTCCGTACGAATGTGGTTTTAAAATAATATGTTTGTCAGACTGACCACAGAAATCAGCAGGTGTGATAACGCGGGTACTAATTGTATAGGTTCAGTTCTCCTCGCTACATACTAGATACTAGTGCCACAAGGATGGAGGTAGATTCGTTCGCTGCCAAGTACTTTTCCTAACAACTCCTTTCAAGGTGAACATGAACAAGCTTGTATCTAGATTCTAGAAAGAATGGAAACCATTTAGTTGGATTTGCAATGCGAACAATTTGTCCGGAGCTGTCAATAAATCGCTGCTCGCACAAGACAATAGCACAGAGCTCGAACCCTGATTAATAGTATTTTGCCACCGACTTGCTTTATTCGAATGATTGATGTTATTCATGTCAATAATGTTTCTCATTGTGTAATCTGTCGGTTCTGAACATGTTATTTTAAGGGCTAGATATTCTAAATGTTTTCGTAAGCATGATATTTTATAACTTTGAAATCTTGGTATCTTAAATTATGATTAAAATTGTTAAAAGTAAATATTTTCATTTCAGGGGAAGACCATTTTCCGTGTTGTACTGGTGAGAAAGTGAGAAGTTATAGTTTGGGATTGAAATGTTTCTTGAAATTTAATAACTATCTGAGTAAATGTATTTTCCTCAATCTTTCCCAACATCCTAACAACCAACCGAACAAGAGTGTGATTTCAAATGAGAAAAAACAACCCTTCAAATAAGACTTATCCACTAAGTTTAATGAATTTGTTTTATTTGCTTGCTTAGTTTGCTTTCGTAATGTCATCGTACAAAGAATAACATGCATTTGAACTGCTTACGAGATTATAACAAGAAATCCCGCTAGGTGCTTACTTGGTTCGGGTAGAAAGAAAATATTAATTGTTAGCGGAACAATGGCAGATAACTGTCAATAGATGCATTTCTGCGAAATATCATCAATATTTCGCATTACGGTCTTCAGTCAACGTGATAGCCGGAGACTTCATAAAGGAATCGCATATGCTCATATGCTGCGGTCAGAACTTATTCATAAAAACACCCATTGTACTTCTGAATCGAAAACCTCAAATAACAACAAAGGTTTTTTTAAATCATTATTTGACTAGCCTCTTGCATGCCATTGGAAACGTGTACTTATGAATCCTTATTATTTGTTACCTAACATCTTTCAACTGGCAGCGTTTATTGTTAATCGAAATACCGGCTCAAAATACCACCATACAAATGTCATAAATATTAAATTGTCGTGCTGATAATATTATCACGGAGATAAAAAAATGTCTATCTGGATACCTTCAATTTAATTAACATGGATAATGATGTAAGTTCCTAGACAACGCTGATTGAGCACAGATGGCGAATCGAGCCGTTGTCATGTTTGATTTCTATCAGCGAACGAGTCTTTTGGGCCTGCGAGCGATACCAGTTTAGAGGAGGTGCGTAAAAAAGTCCGCTCCAGTTGCTTCAGGCTTTTAAAATGTTACGAGAATGATCTTCACAGTGTTTGTAGCGGCCAGTGTCCTCTGGTAGTCTGGTGGTTGGTGGCTGGTGGTCGGGTACGGGGGCCCGCTGCCTAGGGCCCCACTTTACCTTATATGTGGTCTTGTATCACGATCGCAGGAAGTTGATTCAACTTTCGCTGATCCACAGACAAAGTGGAAGCTTCTCCGCAACGTCTTTGTCTGTTTCCGGTGGCTTTTTGCCTCGATGCTAAGATTTGAGAGCGGCTCCCTCACTCCCCACTTCCCACTCCCCACTCCCGCCATGAGGCATGACTGGCTCTATCGCCGATCATAAATTTTAATTGCATTTTTTTCACGCTGCATTTATTTATCTTTCTCCAATATGTATTTTCTCTCCGGTGGAATAATAGTACGTGCGTTCTTCAATCAGAGAACATAATATTCATTGAAACTTCTATGTAGACTTCCTACTTCGTTTTTCGTAATATTTTTTCCTGGTGAAAAGCTTTTTACTGTACTTTTACTTTAGACAGGAGAAATGTATCTAATACTAAATAATTTAATTTCTTCTTAATTTTGACCACTTTTTACCCCATTTCGGAGTGTTTCAGCCAGTATCAAGTTAATAATAAAAGTAAAGAGTTAGTAAGTGGGTTAAAAATGTATGTGTTACGTTGTTGCAATATGTACAAAATATAAATACATACTGTTAGATTCTCAGCTACTCAGTTTAGAGAAATTCATATTATTTATTTACGGAATTTTCCAATGAAAGTTTTATTCAAGCTCCTACGTAGGTAGTGAAGGTACGTAAATCTCTGAACTCGAACGTTATTGAGATGGGCAACTTGTCAACGATGGCCTAATATCACTTGACAAATACCTAGAAAATGACTGTGATGAATTTAGTGATACAATGTTTTGTGGGTATTATGGGTAGAGTTTCCGTATATTCGACAAATAACTTTCAAGATGTGACGACTTTACTGAACAAAGGATCTGTGGGAAGATATGATGGGTGGAATTTCGGGGTATTTTGTCGTAAAATTCATACGATTGTTTTAAAAAAAGTATTATTGTACAGGCGATTCAATTAAAAATAATGGCAATAAACTAGATAGGTACTAATACCTTTTCTTAGTAGATTGATTTTACTCCAATTGCCTACAAGTTACTTGCCGACATAATTACATTACCGGTTTTACAACAAGACGTACAAATTTTACGCCATCATAATTTTAAGTTCAAACTAATTATTGTGTTAAGTGGGGAGTGGCCCCAAGTCACTTGTCTGCCAAGACTCGGCGGGAAGGTCTCAAGGTAAGCCTTGCACTACTTCTTGCAGAAATTATATTTAAAAGTGAAAATAATGCAATTGGAAGATATTCATCATCTATTCTGAGAGGGAAATGGGAGTAGAAGTTTCCTACATGAAGTCACGCAGCACCTACTAATTATCAGGCCTAATAAAAACGTGGATTTTCACATTTTTTTTACTTGTTTTCAGACAGTTTATAATGCACCGCACGTCACAAGTCAGGAAATTTAAAAATAAAACAATCCAAAAGAGAAAATAATGATAAAATATTATTATTCTATTTACAGTAGATATTGTTATTTAATTATCACATTAATTTTAATAAGAAAGTTATCTAATGAATAAACATTACTTTAAATGATTTACACAGATGGAATTAAGTGTCCATTGAGGTTCAGTGAAACCATAAAAACAGACATTAAAGATACTCCGTTGATCAATTGTTGTGGTCAAAAGAAGTCTTTCACCTGGACTATAGATACCCTGTTGGCAATGTCGGTCAGTAGTCTCAATGGAACAGCGGATAGCACACAGCCCACAGCCAACAGCACGCGGATTATAGTAGAGTACCCACTTTAATATATATTATGTACAAATTGCCGGTAGTATTATTATTCTTCAGCGGAAAGCGAAAGTCTTTCTTCCAGCGTTTCGTGACCGCCGCGCCGCCGCCGTTACTACCATGTTACTACTTTACAACAGCGGCAGCCTACCGCACACCACACTCATCGCACCAAAACATACAGTTGTTGCAACTGTAGGTACCTATAACAAACAAGAATGGCTCATAAATGTTAAATGTGACATTCATCACATTTGGCCTCGTAGCTTTACCTTAATTGGTTCTGAAAATAGAATGAAATCTCTACACAACATGTTAGTTGAATATCATCAGAGGAAATGCTAGTTAATGACAATGTTTGGTTGCTTTCTTTAGCCCATTATAAAAGAAGTGTTAGTTTCCCTGTATGATTAGATTGATTAGCTTACTATGTGATGGATGATCACTGAGCAACAATACGTTAAACCCTCTTACGATAACCAACAATATTAAGTAAACTAGGTCTGATGCTCCTAAAAACCCCGAACTGATACCTCCACTAATTGAAATGGAAGATTACTATATGTCAATTACATCACTAACGGTGCTTCAATTATTTAGGTCATCTCAGGTGTGTTACGTTATCACTGTAAGACGTTTCTTAACCGTTTTTCAAAATAACTGTCGAAAATCATTACAAATTAATGCACTTATCGTGTTAGAGGTGTCATGGTAATTCTATTATCACGGGTTCTCTCCAATTTCCTCCGATTGGTTTTAAATCTGTGTTTATTTTGGGTCATTTGGAGGTCTCTTTCGTTGGGAGTCTTAGTCACATTCGTATGAAAATGAAGTTAAAGACAAATCAGTTACAAATATTGATCTTTTTAATATGTGTACCTTTAACTAAGATATTATAAATTTTGTTTTTAGACATCTGTGTGCAAGTTAACTATAAAATAGTTTATAATAATATTATTTTCGTATGTTTCTTGTATCACCTGGCTACTATAAGTTGGTTGTGAAAATCTCTATAGATTACTCCTTTTAAATTCACATAATAACCCGGCCTTCGAGTTTCGATATTTTATAATCACAGTGCTTTCTTGACACCAATCCCTCAACTGTCGGCTTTTCCGTAACTATGTAATTACAAAGGTAAATAGTATGAAATCGTGAGAGGCGTCGATAATTTTTAGATTAAACAAATAAAATTATGAAAATACTTTAACCGAGCTGTTCGAGAAATAGTTTTCCCTACGCAATAACATACATAAGTACCTGCTTTCAGTCTTTCATTTTTAGCTTAAATGTTTCAATATCAGTATATAGGGAATCCCTATTTGGACTTTGAAGTAATTTGTGGAAGTGGATAAATTGAAGTGCGGATTTTCAAATATAAATGGCACAGATCCATGAAAAATCACGGGATAATACGATTTAGGGATTTGTGAAGCTGAAAGTATTTAGCATTGCATTCCAAATGAAGAAATTTACCTTTCGAATTGTAGTAGGTAAACTTGTAAAATTACGAAATGTATCAAAAATTTAAAAACAAAAGAAACACACATTTCAAACAAAGAATTATTAATCCATAAAATAATGTTGGTACCTACTTGTCTGATATGATTTATACTAATTATAATAGTTCCAATTTTGAAAATTAAAAGTTCATTTAACTCGAGTAATTTTACGCACTACACGAATACGCAACCGAGCACAGACAACCGAAATTAATATAAAAAAATTATAATAAGCAATAACTAGTCTCCTGAAATATCCATACAAATTGAAAATATCTCAGGTGCTCTTGTTCAGGTGAATAAATATAATAAGCACTAATTTTTGATTGAAGTACTAGTACATATTGAATTATTTGGCGTGTTGGAAATAAGCCGACGTAGCTCAGTGGTCCAGAGCACCTGACCGGACATCAGAAGGCGCGGGTTCAATTCCCGTCGGCAGCATTTATTTTTACTCGGGTGATATTTTCAATTTGTGTGGATATTTCAGGAGACTAATTATTGCTTATTATAATTTGTTTTCCTTTGTGCTGTGCATAAAAAACCTTGTCATATAAACATTAGTTTATCATTATAAAAAATAACGAAATTAGTATGTTTATAATGATATTAAGATTTTTTAAGTGAGTGTGTGTGTATATGTATATAATATATATATTAGAACACGACTTAATCTTATTTTAAGCCTGCCAAATGGCCAACTAAACCAAATAAGAGTATCAATTTCCCTTACCCAAAAACCTTCGCCTATCTATGTACATGAAATCCATGTGCACTGTGCGCTCAGTGTTGCCAACTCAACTACTTCAAAATATGCTAAAGTGATGGGAAAAATATGCCAGAAATATGCTAAATTCCTTTAAAAAATGCCAAAAAAAAGCCAACATAAATTTAACTTAGTATTTATTGAGAAATATAGTGATGGGAAAAATATGCCAGAAAAATACTAAATTACTTTAAAAAATGCCAAGAAAAAGCTAACATAAATTTAACTTAGAAATAAAATCAGTGAAATAAAATATCAATATCTTCATCTTCTTCTTCTTCATTAACAGCAGCTGATGTGGAAGGCTGAGAGACGGAGTCGTAACTTTCTTTGGTACCAATGCAGCGTAGTACTTCGTCAGGAACAGTGTAAGAATAACAGCACTTTCCTGCTCTCTTTAGGCCAAATCTCACGTACCGCCAAAAGATTTCGGAGTTTTGTTTTGACCAGACTCATTTGGCTAAATACACGTTCAATATCCGCATTTGAATGCGGCAATGTTAAAATAGACATTGCAAACTGACATAAATCACCGAAGGGGTTATTATTAGCTGCATATTTATATAGCATGACTCCATTCCAACACTCTACAGTGGAAGTCAAGGATTCCCATTTAATGTGAACTATGTTTCTCCATTGAGACACCAGTTTTTCAATCGATATCATTTTTGTTAGTTAAAAAATTGGTTTTTATTATTTTCATGTTTCTGTAAAAATAAGCCAAATAAATATGCTATATGCTAAAGGCATAAAAGTTATGCTAAACATGGAGTAATTATGCCAAATTTAGCATATAATATGCTAACTTGGCAACACTGTGTGCGCTGTGCACTGTGCTTCTGTGCTGTGTTTATAATTTAGAATTATTTATTGTATAATAAAAAATGTATTCTTTATATAATCATCACAATTTCATTTCATTTTTAAAGTCCGTTTTTATTTTATTCCACGCTGTGTGTTTTGATATCGAGTGGGGATCTTTTCAATGGATGCTTTCTTGTGCAATCTCGGGTTCATAGCTATTTATTATTTGCCTTGAATATTGTCAGATTCCCATTGTAGTTTGTCACTAATGCTAGTTATTTAGCCACGCAATAATAGATGAGGAGAAAGCTGAAGTTTCCATTCAATCTCACGTGGCCATCAATTATTGCTTTGTTTTTGTCACTTTTTAACACCTCCATATCCGTAATTAGCAGTTGATACGTCTCATCCGCGGCATCTTGTCAACTGGAACAATTGGATTTCATCACTTTCACGAATTATCCGACGCGCCTAGAATCTAGAATGCCTTGGATTTTATTCTAGATTGTCCACCTGGGAAAATACACATCACACACGACCGTTGCTATCATAAATAGTAGAATAGAAACAAAGAGAGATATTATGAAATGGAAGCGTGCCGGCTAAAGGCAAAAAGCGGCGCGGCCGGCGGAGCCAACGAAAGTTACGCGTTTGGTGTGTAAGTAGAAAAAGGGCCAAGACGGTTTAGTACTAATAATTAGGACACGGCAACGCGGTGAAAATCTCTAGGGAAAAATAATTTAATTGTTAAACACAAAAATGCAAATCTATTAACACTTATTTTGAGAAGTCGAGTACCTATGTTTTCAAGGACAAAAGTTTATTGACTTATTATAAATGACGTGCAAAGTTTCCTAGGAGCAGTCTGTATTGGAGATATCCTTTAACTGCGGACCCTGAACAAATCGCAAGTTCGCCCCACTGTTGAATTTGGCAGCCACCTCTAGTCTGGAGTCCCAAAATACTCTTGATTCTGTGCAGAAAAGGACGTTCCGTTTGATAGCTTCAATTTTAACAACCGGATTGCAATCTTTAAAGAGCACGGGCGTCAGGTGGGAGTCCTGTACATGTTCTAATGGTATTTCAATGGAAAATGCTCCGAGAAATAGCGTATGTGATCCCTTCGGCATCTATTCATAGTTGTGAAACACGCTAAATGCGTGCCCATCATTTGTATATGGTCGGCATAATATGTGTCACATGAGAACGGGACGTTTATACGACTCGTTCTTGAGTTCAAAAGCTCAGCTGTAGAACGATTTGCCGGCTTCTGTGTTACTATTACCAGTAATAATAGTTCATGGCCCATTTCCTTTCTATCTATTCTAATCTATTATAATAATATGGAAAATGCGCATGACCGTTGCTATTGCGAAATTGCTATTTCTGATTTGGCTGCGAACAGCGCGTGAACGAGTTTCATCTGATACGCTTTGGCGCAAGGAGGTACTCGCACAAGGCATCGAGCGGTGTGATGCACTTATGTGCAATGCTACATACGAGTAGGTACTTGTCTAACCAACTGAGAGCAGCCGAGATGAACAAGCGACCGGATGCGTCCAAGTGCGTCCAATTGGATCCTAACACAACTAAACCCGTTCCTTGAGACAGTTCCTTGACAGAAATAAATGTAGATAACAACACAATATGTGTTATTATTTTCATTTTGTTATGCTTATGAAATTGACACCATGAATGGCTTCATTAGCAATTTATTAATTGCGGAAGCTGATACTGCAATAAATAACATAAATAAAATCAATATTTTTTATGTTTATTTTGAACGCATCATTATTATTGAATTCTTATCACACTGTTGTATGGCCTTTGCATGTTGATAACAGCAGTAACCTACCAGACATCTCTCATTCATTCATTCAGCGACAATATTATATCTACAATATTAATTATTATTATTATATTTATAATACCTGCCTACTTATTTCATTCATTATAATGTACTTAACACCTTACAGATACTTAATAAGTAGGTACTTACATAATAGGTACTTACGATTTTATGAATTTTGGATAAGAATCAGTAAACCGGCCCTTACTCCAATGTATATTTTTTAAATTTATCTATGTACTGTGTAAGTAAATATCTAGAATGGTAAGCTCTTGGGAACCGTTAAATTCTTGTAGGTACCTACCCTAACATTCCATAGTCTCGCAGTTCAAAATAAGACGATTCTTCCCTTTCTTCAAAGACAATAGTCGTTAAAGTGCGTCAAATGACCCCCTCATTTCAAATCAGTGTCGAAGGAACAACCGTCTAATTTTAGTTTATGACTTAGGCGCGCTGCCTTTTTCAGAATGTTTATAATAGACATAGTTTTCTAAGGACTATTTTCACGAACATTATTTTTTAATGCTACATACGAGTAGTACTGCGACATAGGTGTCTTGTTTATCCCGTTTTGAGATGCGTGTGAAGTTCTGATCTGTAAACGGTTCAAATATTAAATTAACAAATAAAATAAAAAATTAAATGCTCGCCCCATGATCTCCCCTGTACCAAGAGTAAAGCAGTAGTAGTAGTAGTAGTACTTGATATTGTCTTTACAACATAATATCACGGCTAAACTGAAACAAGTATATATGCATATTTAAATGTTTGCCCCGTGATCTCCCCTGTACCAATATCTATAGGCCAAATTGAAATATGTTTGCCAATATGTTTGTATCGTTTCGAGTACGTACAAAAAATATAGTCCCGTGGAGAAAACATAACTCTTTTAGGGTGAATACAGATACCCCATGGGTAAATTTCGTCATTCGTAAAATTATACAGGCCTAAATTTCACGTACCAGAATTATACGTGGACGAATTTTACACATGGACGAAATTACATATGGAGAAAATTACACCTACTCGAATTACATACGACAAAACAACTGTTTTTAATAGTTTTAAATTTTAGAGTATTTAAGTGTATGCTGTATAAATTTCGTATTTGATAAAAATAATTAAGGTTAGGTTTTTGTTGTCTGTAATTCCAGTAGGTGTAATTCTCTCCACGTGTAATTCGTTTCGTGTGTAATTTTAGCAGTACATAATATTGGTACGTGAAAATACGTGAAACACTTGGCAAAGTGCAAAGCATAGAACTGATTAGAAGCAGCCTTCGGAGGCCTTCTTCCAGCAAATAATGGCTGATTATATAAAAATAATATAAAGTGGTTTTAAAAATTCTTTTACCTACTCATAAAACTATTATTAGGTTGTAAAACAAGTTCATTCTTGTTTTATGCGGAATTTTCATTTTATAACAACTTTCATTCTGTTTTTTTTTATTCGCTATCAATAAAACATATTATTACAATGGATAAATAATAGATATATTCGATTCAGATTGATTTCAGCCGCCAGTAGTGACTGGTGACGCAAGCCAAAGACAGGGGATATTGACCTCGAAGCCGTTGATGCTATTTTCAAATAACAATAATTGTTATCCTGTTTCAAACACCAACGGTCTTATCCAAATTATTTAAATTCCCCCGAGATAACTTCACCCGACTTGTATATAATAATATACGAGAATTTCTATGTACATACATCTTTGAATACCTAATATATGCAAATGCGCGTATGAAATGTCGAGATTTTTTTTTTGGTGGACCACCTCACGGGAGAGAGGTGGCAATTTTTGTATTATAGAGCCGTTGTTTACTGTTGACGTTAATTTTTTTAACTCATTGGATAGTTAAATAATACGTTTTCTCAGAAATGTTCCCATGAAGCCGCATACATAATCAACAACTACAGTAAGCATGCATTTGCCTAGCACCATAGCTGTCAAATTAGCGACATTCTTACGTACGTAACTACCTCTCTTTCAAGATTACCATCGTTATTCGTTTCCTTGAGTTATGAGTAGTTTTCACTGAGTAGATGTTATTCTTTATTGTATGGTAGTTACGAACTTATGACGAATTCCATGACATACAATACGAGCTTTTCCGCAATTTTCAAAGACATTGATTGAAGTTCCGTATTATTTACAGTCATTGATTGAAGTTCCGTTTTTTAAAGTTTTTTTACTATTATTATTATTAATTGAAATTACTCATTACTCATTTGGTAATTTATTAGGTCCCACGCTCATCAAGTTTGATTGTTTTCTAACAAATACATAGTTAAAAATTTTTGAATTTATAACAACATTCCAAATGGTTTTTCTACAACTGTGCCTTCATCAGGCAGATTTTTAAATTATTTTTTTAAATAACTAGATAAGCCCTGGTGAAATCACATTTTTCTGAAACTTTTTAGCGTATTGTTATAAAATTGATGTCAATGCACACAATGCGTTATCGCTTATTTTCAGAATCATAAAGCAACTAATATCAAAATAAAAATTATATGTTTTTACCGGTCTTTGAAAGATGTTTACCGTTTCTGGTTCAAATATGTTTTATTATCCGTGCAAACGTAAAACAGCGATTTGTTAATGAAAAAAACACTACTTTAGTACATACAAAAAAAGCCAGGGAAAAAAATTCAACGAGTCCATTCTGATTACAAAGCTTACAATAATACAAGCGTGTCTCGCCTTTTCACGATTAAGCCCATTCTAATTCCTAGATAAAGGAATCTAGTTATTCAAACCCTTCAACCTTGAATTGAAGTTCTTGAAATAAACGATTACCCTTTCGTCTCTGAATTCCTTTTACCCTGTTAGCAGCTTGTCCTCAACCCTGTTCCCCTAAGATAATTTTCGTATAGTCGGCTCTCACTCTGCAATTAGTGAAGCCAGGAAGACTAATTGATTGAAATGCCTAAGCTTGAATCAGCTTTCCTTGAAGGGATAGAGGACTAACGGACTTTAGTTGACCAGTTTAAATCCTCAATCTTATTTAAATTAGATGATCTCAGAAAATAGTACCTAAACCTTGACTTACGAGTAGGTCCCAGAGGCCGCGGGTTCGACACCGTTATTATTTTTTATATGATTTGTATTGGACATTTAGAAATTTTACTCTATTACTTTCTGGACTTCGTTGGGTTCTTCATATTTGCTCTGCTGTGATACCACCATTCAGAATCTAAAAGTTTCTTAACCCTTAGTGGTGTGGTGAACCAAACTTATGTAAGTGACGTCATAAGTCCCGGGGACCCACATTTTTAAAAACTACATAAAGTAAAAGTTATAGGTTATATGTATGTTTTTTTTATATTTACAACAAATCAGAATAAGGAAAAAAATTATAAAACAGTAGTTAAACAGTTGAACTTAAGAGGCAAAATTCCTTCAACAAATACATATCCATAAATCATAATTAAAATCTATAAAAATATGACATATTTGTTGCAATCCCACACATACCATAAAGTATATGCAGTAATAATACTGTAAGTTTATTATAAGAATAATAAGAACAAAAAAAATCGTTAAGAATTAGATTGATGGGGCCGAAAACTTTCTCAAGTGCACTGGATTCCAAGAAAAATAAATTTTTGTAGTTGCTGTCTGCTACCCGGGCTCTTATGAGGGCTGAAAAACCTGGTACTCGACCTTTGGTGAGCATGTTGGAAGCACTGCAGTATATGGGAAGGCCAAACATCACGCGGTAGGCGTTGTTATACTGCACGCGTAGCCAATAATGACAATATTGTCTATTTATATAGTTACATATAGTTAATAAGTTACACGTATTTTTGCACTACATGCAACACATTCTGCACGATCTGGGATTGAATCTTCAATTTGTACTTCGTTTTACAGTTCCTCCAATAAGAGTCAACGCTCGATAGTGTCTATCTTTGAGGTAAATATGGCATTTAAAGAACTCAGTCCGAGGTTTTGACTGGCCATCTTGAATTAAACTGAAAAAAATAAGTAAAATGAAAACAAAAATTACGTAAGTGACGTGGAGTCCCCAGGACCTATATGACTACTAAATGTTTTTTAAAATAATTTTATGTGGAGGAGCTGTATTTCCTCCTGCGCGATCTCAGACAGAATATAGGAAGGTACTGAGACGCGCAGGGTTCAGGGGTGAATAAGATGAGAGAGGCAGAAGGAGGAGTTTCAATGTGGCCCCATGGACCCGCGACGTCACTTAAGGGTTAAAGTGGTTTTAACTATGTTTATATACCAAATCTGAATAGCTTGACATCCCTTTTCTTCCTCTCCCCACTTCTTTCAGCCTAACAACACTCCACAAAGGGAGGACCATTGGTTCCACAGGTTCTAGTCTGTTGAAACTCTTTTGCTGTATCACATTATAAAAATGACAATTTTAAAATCTTATTCTAATTACGACGGTTGATCATACCTCATGGGTTGATCTTCTACGAGTATCTGAGCAAAAATGTGGTATAAAAGTTTGCCTTTCTGGCTACGTGAATAATCGAGCTACTTACATCGCGCTTGGAATGTCGTCAATTCATGCATAGATTTACATTTTACTATATTAGGATAATAATTATTATTAACAGACCGGTTGAGTGTGCGACAGTTGTTGGTCGGCTGGCCAGTCCACGCCATTACCCAAAACTTGGGTAGGAATAATATAACTACAGGGTTTTCCAATAAGAGGTGTTATTTTGATATTAAATCGTAAAAGATCAATGGTTTCGTTGCTTGTGTGGCACGTAGCGCCATTTTGTTGAAAGTAAACGTTGTCTAGATCAATACCATCCAATTCCGGCCATAAAAAATCATTAATCATCTCTCGATAGCGATCCATTCACCGTAACTGTTGCTCCAGCCTCATTTTCCAAAAAGTAATGTCCAATGACTCCGCCCGACCACAAACCGCACCAAACAGTCACACTTTGAGGATAGAGAGGCTTTTCAACAATAACTCTTGGGTTTTCTGAGCCCCAGATGCGACAATTTTGCTTGTTGTCGAAGCCACTGAGGTGGAAATGGGCCTCATCACTCAATATGATTTGCATTTGATTCACTCAAGTGAATTTTAATAATTTCAATGCGTTGTTGAAGCGTGTATTGTTCCATTTTTATTAATGGCGTGGTTTCTACTTGTCAAATGTCAATAAATGACAGCTTCAAAAGTAACATCTACCGAAATAGCGGGCTATTTAAAATAACACCTCTTATTGGAAAACCCTGTATAATGTGCGTGGAACTCTTCACATTACATTAGTGACAACTGCTTCAAGATACCTTACCTCTGAACATCGACTGAATTACGAACTGAATTGCAATATTTTAATGTAAATTAGACATTAAAATATTGCAATCGATAGAAAAGTATATATTTGTATTACGTTTTTCAGAGTTGAATTTTCATTATTTTATGATTTATAGCATATTTTTTACAAGAATTTTGTGGAGTGCCTCACTTGGATTACTGCCGGTAATGTTGAAATCAAGTAATGAGTTACATAATGGATTATTCAGTGATACCCGCGTAGCTGATATCTGCTTTGGTTTGCGGTGACATCCGACACTTGATCCTCGCTATGGTCGCTGGTCAGGTACCAACCAACCAAGGTTAGCGAAGGTCGAATTAGTATAGGTACTATATCTAGATGTACAGCTAGGCAGGTAGGTAATGTTCCGTTTGTGGGTTGCGTGGAGCTCAGGTTATTTCGGAATAAAGAGATTAATTGGCTTATTACAGCTAATTTATTGGAAGGTCACCACATTTCAGTGGACTTGTTGCAATCGAGTGAAAATTAAAAACAGATTAAAAAGTACTTACTCACTTACTAAGTAGTAATTGTAATGTATTTTTACGTGATCAAATGTTGGACTCTTCTTTATTCCAAAGATATTAAATTAATATATATCATTTATTTATTTATTTATTTGAGGAACATAAACAGTCTTAGTAATACAATATACATAAGAGGATAACAAAAAAACAGACCAATTATTAATGTTCACAGATAGATATTCAGAAACATAAAACTAACCTGTAAACTAGAATATTTAATAAAAATAGAAAAAAAAAACAGAATAAAGCAGCAAATAAGAAAAATAATAATACGAATGTAAATTCAACAAACGATAAACCTATAATATGCCTACAATAAACAGCAATAAAATAAATGTGATTATAACTATACTTAAATAGACTTGGGTTGGAACGGGAAAGGGGAGGATAGGGATAAGGAAAAGTTGCCACGCAAGTAATATTAAAATATTAGGTACAATCAATTTAACAGTCGTGAATATGAGTTAGAATGTGATGCAATGAAATTCTGTAGTGATATTAACTAGCAGTGAATATGTCAGAATATAAATATATATACGAATAAATAAATATAAATATATATACGAATGTAAATTCAACAAACGATAAACCTACAATAAACAGCAATAAAATAAATGTGATTAAAACTATACTTAAATAGACTTGGATTGGAACGGGAAAGGGGAGGATAGGGATAAGGAAAAGTTGCCACGCAAGTAATATTAAAATATTAGGTACAATCAATTTAACAGTCGTGAATATGAGTTAGAATGTGATGCAATGAAATTCTGTAGTGATAGTAACTAGCAGTGAATATGTCAGCACGAGTGTCTATATTTGCAAATTTATTATTATAATGATGTATTTCATGTATTTATTAACTAACTTACTGTACCCCGCCGCGCGTTGCTTTGGCTCAGTCTATCTGTGCAGATCAATGACTAAATAAAACACCCTATGCCTATAGAGAAACAATAGCGCATGTTGCTTTTACGTCCAACAGATGGCGCTGTTTTTCATAAAAAGCATGTTTCTCCAACAGATGCGCTGTTTTAAAAAATGTTTTTTACCTGTCACAGGTGATATCTATATAATAAATGTATATAAAAACACAAAATTTCAAAGCAATCGGTGAAGAAATTTTGGAGATTTAAGATTTTGAACAATTAGAATTAGAAAATAATAAATTTTACTTTGGATTTAAATAATATATCGGATATACATTATTATATCGTTTTATATCCGATATTTTGATATTATATATTTTTTCGAACCCTTGTTTTAAGCGTTCAGTTTTGTAATGTAAAATAATCACACCATCTGCAACCACAAACGTAATCAATCTTATTGTGATGAAACCACCAAATGGTACTCGTCCTAGCCTTCAATAATCACTGAAAGATTATCGCCTTCGACTGGAATGTCAATCTTCCGTGTGATTTAACTCGAATAGTCGAACCGATGTACAATGGAGGCGAAGAAAAATTATGCATACAATGATTGTTGGAGTCTTGATATTATTATGAGTTGATTGAAATCTTGCGTGTAAATGCGTGCATTATACACTAGCTACAATGTAGTTTACACCCCGTAACGGGATCATGAATCTCAGTAGATAGTTTGGTATTTGCATACACATATCGTGGATCATTGATTGGTCGAGTAGCGGATAGCAGAATACAGTCGGGCTCCCATGGCGTCCCCCAAGGCTGGCTGTGGACTCCGGACCCTCCATGACTTGTTTACAAGCTAAAGCCCTGCTAGGTTATGTAACGCTCAGTGTGCTACTGTTCTTGTGCTTGCAAGGTGTCTCGTATTTGCGACTAGTTCTTGGCTAAGTGTGGGTGCAGTTAGACTTTATTGGTCAGATCAGTGATTCTCAACGGTGGCGATATCGCCCTCCCCGGGGGCGTTGGTAATGTCCAGGGGCGGTGAGCCTGCTAAGGCTAAGGTTGGGGACCTCTGGGTTAGACTATGTGGCAAAACTTGTTTTAGGCCGAAACTGTTTCACAAACAAATTCATTCTCTGCTTCTGTCTTTTGGAATGTTATTAAGGTGGAGTTTGTTTTGGACAACTCACGATGAGTATTAAGCAAGTTAGCACCTAACTGTCAACCTGTATCCGCCCGATTTCCTGAGATGATTCCTACATCCACGGTTTCTCCAAAAGCACAGTAAAAAAGAGTTTTTAATAAATAACTATGGAAGAATAAATGTTTTCTTTCCAAGCGCTTCTCAAAATAGAAATCACAGTCCCCTTGAGGCCCTGACGCTCCTGTTAGGAAAGAGAGTCACCACACATTGTGGACAGATAAGTTCGTCTTCCAATGTTCTCTGTGGGTTTGCTCTCGATTTTAACTTCGATAGCACCGACGCTCGCTTGAACGTTGAAGTACTCGTATATCTACACACAGACTCGAAGTATTATGTTATTTAAGATAATTTTCAATCTATATAATCAATAATTGATGGTTACAAAGTACCTTACAGCGGGTCATATATACATAGTAAAACATTTGTGGGGGCTTATTTTTTTTGCTAGTAGAAAAGCTTTGAAAAGGACTGACGTGACCTATCTATAAAAGTCAGATTTTGGCGCTTCCAGTTTAAAATGAGATTTTTAAGATTTCATATATAAATATTATAGGTCTTACAAAAAAAAACAAAGTGATATGTCAAGTTTTCCTACATCACTGAGCAGAGACGGGTTCTGGTTGCATTATTCTCCAATTCCATATCACATCACAACTCACTAGAACTAGAGTCCAACTGGAAACTAGACGAAGGGGTCGTTTGATTTGACGCATTGTGTAACCATGTTCTCATCATGTGATTGCTACATATTGCATTTATTCTTGCGTAATATTCATTCATACATATTGTGAATAAGATTGGTGTTGCGCCGAACATTCAAGATAATATTCAATTATTCATACATAATAATATCACAATTGATTTTCTCAATAACAATGATATGCTTTAAATTCATAGCAATGACTTTCTCAGCGAAGCAACCAAACCATCAAAATGAATAAGAAAATAATCAGATATCTTATTATAATATTTATGTTTGTGGAATAAGAAATTTGAAAAGTTCAAATACCAAATGTGGTAGGAACCACATTGTACCTTCAGCTTGTCTTGAATTAATCTTCGCAGGCGGCCAGAAGACGTATAGGTAAATCATTGTAAAGATACTCTAGCTTGTGTACTTGTAGTGGTACTGGTAGGATAAAAAAATCTTATTTAATAATTTTGGTTTTTGTTAGGAAAATAATTGAAACAAAAAACGTGAAAAAAAACATCGTCGAATTGAATCAATATAATAATAATAATTTGTCCAAATTTTTAGTTAAATAAAAATATTTTATATCAGTATGTTTTCTTAGTGTTTCCACGATATAAAGTTATAAAGCGATGTAAATGGGAAAACTATGCATCACTTTTAAAAGTGGTGCACGAAAACGAAACGTAACCCCATAATTCTCCAACCGTCTGGAGCCGGGCCCCTTGGAGGCCCCCGGCCCTTATTGAAGAAGAGAAAAGTAGGAAAGTACCTGGCTATTCAGTCACTATTCGGTCACCAAACACGGCTGAAGACATTTTACGCATCGCTTCGATTCTGAATGGTGATCTTTCACCAGGGTGATACTGAAAGTATCTACCACTGTGTCATCATTGTGAAACTGTAGGTACTTGGTAAGAACCTATACATTATGTGTACCTAAATTACGAGTCGGTATTTAGTCAAAAGAAACAAAATCATACTCAAGCATTCGAATGTTACTATATCGATATCACATCTACACCTGAAGTTATAATCTGAGTTCCTACCTACATAGTTAGCACGCACACCTAGTAAAGATGAAGGTACAGTATTTATCGTTGAACGTATATCTTCTAACTCAAGTCGATTTTCAATAAATTTTATGCACTTTAGAAGTTGGAACCGCGCCTTTGGATTGTTAACTCTGTGCAAACAATGATAAAGATATTATATTAACGTGTTTGGCCCAACATGTCGTTAGAGAGTGGTAAATATGCATTATATTGTAATATACATATACATATTTTGTAAACAATTAGGTACCGATTTATTATTTTTAATTCATGCAGCATGTACAAAAGATATTTAGTTTTACGATTAAAGTTTTGGTCTCACAAGACGTCAGTGAATGATAAATTATTATGTACCATTCGGTTATAATACCTATTGTTAAATGATGTACTTAACCACAATCTTTTTCATCGATTACCTACCGAATAAAATAATCTTAATTTAGTTTTATTCGAATCAGTTATCAGTTGGCAGTGAAACACTACTTGAAAATAATTAACCTTACATGACCCATGACTTACATGACCCATGACTTGCATGACCCATGACTTACATGACCCATGACTTACATGACCCATGACTTACATGACCCATGACTTACATGACCCATGACTTACATGACCCATGACTTACATGACCCATGACTCGCGCAAAATAAGAAAGTCCTCAGTTTTCTTATTAGACTCCTACAAGAGGTCACCACGAATCTCAGGTCTAGTCTAGTTTAAACATAAACCTTCATATTCATTTTACCTACACATTTAATAATAATCCTAAACATTCATCGTCCAGCTTTGGAAATAAGCTTCGGGTTTACCTCAAATGTCTCCAGTTTTGCAGATTCTTGGGTGCTCTGCATAGACATAATAAATCTCTATAGTTCTCTCAAACGTTGGTAGGTTCTTGTTGGTAGTTTGCATTTGTACAATATTCTAGAGTAGACCCGTCAAAAATCACGAGATAGTCGGATTTAATCATGAAAGTGATACTTAAATTTAAAACAAATTTGAGTTCATTGGACCAGATTTCACGTACGCACAGCAAAGCACAGACAAGGTGGGTAATAGTTACCTTATTGATTTTTAGGATGTATGCCTAAGATTTCTAAAGCGGCCCATAACCTCTGCCATAGGTCACCGTCCGGTGCCATTGTCCGGATCTTGGCGGCGGATGCGTCTGCCCGCCAACTGCGTGACGTGCCAGATCGGGAGACACTGGTAGAAGGAGATTTGTTGACCTCTCCAGCAGGTCTTTCTCCGTAAATCGCCTAACACCGCAGTGGGAGAGATGAATTCATACGTCTGTCACTCCTGGACACACTGACCCTCACATTTCTACCCACCCCTTAGGTATACATTTTTTCTTCCCAAAACATCCTCTCCTTCTTTTCCTAAAAAAGCCCGTCCACACAAGATGACAGAGGCCCTGAGGAGAATTATTTTTCCTCAGGGCCTCCTGAGTGGAGCTAATGTAAAAAAAAGTTTATTTATTAAATCATTGCGAAATTTCATAACCTCGCAACTTGTTAATGGGAATCAGAAATGACAATCGGCATAATGAAGTTCTCGGCTCGATGGACTCGAATCGAGTAACAAATTGTACCACCGTTGGATACCATTGGATACCCTGCGTCCAGCAGTCAGCGGTGCGAAGAATGCTCGGTAATTGAACGCCTACTTGATTCGCTCCGGTTATTACACATGACATTACACGATGTTTGTCAGCTTTAACAAGAGCCGATAGCTAACCGAGCACTACCGATGTAGACCACAAGCCTGTAGCGTAGTATTTATGTTCCTATTGTGTGGAGACTGTCTGTACTTACTGGGGGATAAATATGTTACAGAAATAAGTTTATGACCAAACGGAAGATCATTACTCGCCATATTGATATCTTCGAAGTTCTTATGAGAAATAGATTTTTCTGTTGGCCTTAGTTTAGTGTCTGATTTATTTATTTATTTTGCAGGAACCCTGAACTACTACTGCAACATGTTGGGGATATGGAGCCAACGCACCGTGTCCGTGAGGGACGGCTGCCTGCTGGTGTACGGGGAGGAGTGTGGGGCCCGCCACCAGCCCCCGGCGCGGGGCTACGCCAGCCTGGGCCGCCGGGCCCCCTTGCACCACACGCGCTCCGCCACTGAGAGCTTGCCCTACATGGCGCGGTACTCCGGCAGCCAGACCCTGGGGCGCAGCGCCGTGCGGGACGCGTCCCCCGATGACTTCACCTTCCCCGGCATGGGCCGCGGGCCTGGACACACGCCCCTGCACCACACTTGCTCGGACTCCACACCATCCGTCTACGTGCCCGCCGAGGGCCCCTTCTCCGGCGTGCAGTCCCTGGGGCGCGCCAGGGGCGCGGCCCTAGCGGGCCTGGAGTTCAGGCTGCCCCTGCGCCACCTCAACTTGATGCCCAACACCCTGGCCCCCCGAGCCTTCAGCCTCAGTTACAGACAACACGGCAATGAATCTGCTCCCGTGGCTATCTTTCAGGTAAATAACACAATTATTTATTAAATTCGATTATATTATTGAATCGCTCAACATCGTTTCTTATCATCAGATTCATCCACATCCACATTAAACTCTTTAAACCTTTATTTTTGTGTTTCAATGTTCCTAAAAAACAAGTTAAATAATTGTCTTCAAAACTTTTAAACGTTAATGTTTTGTCCTGATAAAGGAAAGATTTTTTCGAAACTGGTCAACAATGGAAATATCATTGGCCTTTGCACTTTGAATGTTTAATTTATTATATTATGTTGGGTTTTTACAGATGATATCACTTACGTGAGAACAATCCAGTTATAAAAAAACAAAGTTAACACACAAATAGGTAGAACAATTACAATTAATTAATATATTACACTTATTGTATTAACAATGTGTTTCTTTTTATTTCAGGCTCTCAACGATATGGAATATGAACGTTGGGTCAAAACACTAGCAGTAGAAATAATGAGACAGACGCCCCTCGACGCCATTCGGTTCCTGGATGTTCTCGGAATCGCAGCCATCTCCACCCCTTGTAGTAAATCCTCTCCAGCTTTCACCACACCCACTGTATCCACCAAACTAACACGACTATCAGAAAACAAGCCAAACAATTTGAAAACTAGAAATACCACACAGAATTCTGCCCCGCGGTGGGACCGGAGTCCATCTTCCGAGGGCAGCACGACCAGCGCTGATTTTTTTCACGACAAGAAAATTACCGATAGTGAAAACATGTTCAGAGTTAAAAAAATCACATCACTCGGACAATCTCTGCCAAGGAGAAAATTATGTATGAGCGATGTCGAAAGCCAAAGTGATCGTGACGAAGTTGACAGTGCTGTGAGCAAAACATTCACCAAACATAAAACACCAGAAAATAAAAGTATTATGTCTGGAAGAAAATCACGTGAAAAGATGCGTAGAACTCGAGACATCGCCGAAAATGGATCTTCATCAGAAGAGACACGCACCATAGACGAAGGGATAGTTCTGGAAGAAAGAGAATCGTCCTCGGAGAGGTATTGTCGCCGCAGCCTGTGGCCTTCTGATCGCAGTGACTGCCTCGACAGTCCGCACAGCGTGTCCAGCTACTCGAGCTATGAACTGTGCGATAGCCCGGACGCCATTGATTCTGTGGAAGAGCCATCTACCACGTGTATTAAGAAATCAGAAGCACTAAGGAAAGAAAGCAAATGCACGGCGGAGCCGGTTACAGAACGCATTTACAGTAAAAATGTCAATACCGCCCCCTACCATAGTAATTTAACGAAGAAAAAATGTGAGAAAAAGGTTGCTTTGGAAAAAATTTTACCCATCATTGGTGCTAAAATCCTACTTGAAAATACTGTTAAAAAAGTGCCTACTGAGACGAAAATACCACCGCAAGTCAAAACAAATAGTCAGTTACACATGCCATTATACCGAGCACAGCCATGCAATGTGGAATGTATATCACTATCAAAATCTGAACATAACGACCAACCGCTATTGTCAAGCTCTAGGAGCACAGGAGCTCCTTCCATTGTTATTCATAAAATACAATCCAAAGATGCCACAGATATCAAGAGTCAAGTTTGGAGCAGGGCGAGGTCTTGTTCGCCGAGCAACAGTAGCTCCATGTCCCCATCGTACGAGACACGGGGGGCGCGAGCTCTCTCTGTGGGACAGCCGCTGGAACCCTCCGTAGCCATCCTGCGCATGCACTGCCAGGACACGGAAAAGTACGTCCCAGTGAAAGACAAGTTGGCCCTATTCGAGTCCCTGTGTCGCGTGGGGCGGCTGGCGCGCAGCAGCGAGGAGCTGGCAGCCGAAGCGGAGCAGGCGGCGTGGGCTCCGCGCGCACGCTCCCTGCACGATCTCACCCGGGAGCGCAGCCCGCATGTTCCAGTCAGGGAGATATGCAAATTCTTTGAGAAATTTGGTAGTTCCGAGGTGTCTTTAGAAAATAAACCAACAAAGCCATCCCCTGTCAAAATTTCTCAGAGAAGATTTAGTGAAAATTTGCCAGTAAAAATAGCTCGTCATCGGCAAATGCCTAAAGAAAAATACAAAAGTACAGACGTGTACAATATGCTCAGCACACCTTATATTAATATGCCTCTGGTTAATTGTGTACAAATTAATTGTAATGTTGCGAGTAATTTGAACGATTGTTCAAATGCTAAATTGCAAATGGACCCCTCGAAGTGTAAAGATGATTTTAAAAGTTTAAGTAGTAATTACAAAAATAACAGTTACCATGTGAATGAAAGTGCCGACTTAAGTTCCAATGAGGCTTTTGACTATGGCGGTTTTAAACAAATAAGGCTTGGGAATAAAATTATTACTTATGTATAATAAATAATTGTTATTGGTTTTTTCAATTTATTTTGTCTTAATTCTGAATGAAACTATTATTTTATTTTTAAGATCCGAGTAATTCAAAATGAGATGAATGTCATTAGTGAGAACACCAATTTTTTAAAGTTTTTTTTACATATAATATGTAATTATTACTTTTGGACGTTTTTTTAAATAAAATGTTTCTTTATCATTGTGATGTTTGTATTAAACAAAAATGATTGTTTCTTTATGCCTTTATAAATAGAATATTATCAGGTTGATATTTTTATGAAGTAGTTATGAAATTCCCCTGCAAAGGCACTGAATATCAATTTAGACAAAAATTGCGAAATTGAAAATAACATTTAGGATAATGCTGTTGTAGCCATAGAACCACTACACAAGTACCGAGGCACCGAGAGGTTGACCAAAGTGAAATCAAAACCAAATCCATTTAGCATATTTAACAAAATAAATCTTGATTTTACCATGATCAATTTCTTGGTGGCTGTAGAATGCAACATTTGCGAAAGCCAAACTTAACTAGTATTAATTAGTTGTTCAACATATAATTATTAATAATTCAGATCTGCCTAAAACCCGTATTTAGCATCTTACAGAGGCAACCTTAAATAATCTTTGTAACTAAATACACAAATAAACCCAGTTGGACATTTTCAGAACTTTTTACTAAATATTTGATATTCAGAAATACAATAATTTTCTTTTATAAATTAAAGAAGTTCTAGTTCTTTAAAAACCTGATTTTTTAAATGCCTGTAACTGCTGTTATTAAATAAAAGTTTCTTTAAAATGAATGTAAAAATTCCAAGTTCAATACGGCGGAAGAACCATTTGCAAAAATGTTAAAAAGTCAATGCGGCTTGTGCTGTTCAACTGAAAGCACCGAATGATGAATAATTATAGGAAAATAATATTTATTTGTACTCTCCGTACTAAAAACAAAAGAGAAACAAATCAAAATAACTATTTTTAAAAGTGACCTCTAGAAATTGATTATGTTAAACTTTATACCAAACATAATACTTTAAACACCCCTCGATATTTTTTAACCCTTTCGCTTTTATTTGTGGAAACTAAAAATGTTGAATTTAGCTAAAACAAATACAGACTTTTGTAATAAATTTACTGTTGATTTACCACATACTAAATTATTATATATTATGTACATACACAAATATTATACAGAATTTATAAAAATAAATTTAACGCTTGTTTATTATGGAAATTGTAAAAAGTATGTTAAAGAAGCATGAGTTAGTTCGAAACTTATTATTTATTGTAATAAAATGGATGTCGTAGATTATAGAAAAGTTCTTCTTTTTATGTAGGACTAAAATAAATGTCTATCTGGTCATGATAATAATATTATTATACTGTTAAACTGAAGTATTTCAATAATTAAAGACTGTAAATCTATAATATATAAATATGTAAATGTTAAATACATACTTAATAAAATACAAACATTTCAAATAACATATTCTTTATTACTCCATCTCCAACTCTTGCATTTCAGAAATCTGATTTGAAATACTGAAATATTTTGAAAATCAACTATCGCGCCCTGGCAAAATGAAAATTAATTTAATAAAAATTGGTTCAAAATATTAAGGACAAATTGTTTCTCAGAATTTGAATAATTCATCTAATTTCAATGTTAATTTTAAGATACCGGGAGAGTCCTTTTCTTGTTCTGTTATTATATCATTATGGGCCAGTTACTTCACAGAACTGAAATAATAGAAGAACTTGAATGGAACTTTCACAGAACTTGGAAATTAAATTGTCCAAATTCTGTTAAACAACCCGTCCTAAATCTCAATATCTTATTCAAAATGAAAAGGTTGCATTATTTTTATCAAGCTTCATAAAAATATATGAAAATAAATTATTTCAAATTTATAGGTAGGTAACAAAAGAATAAATTAATATTACATTAAAAAATGAACAAATAATTTTATCAATGTGGAGACTATTATTTAGAGGTAACATGATCTCTCACTGCAACAATAACATTTGGCTGTCATCAGTTGTTTTGTTTTGCTCTATCTAAAAATATTTTTATACCATTCTTTTTTGTTTTCTGGCAAAAAAAGTGTAGTGTGTTGTGCCTTGAGGTTTCTTCTCCCTCCTGATCTTCCAGGAGTCACTTTTCGCTGATGATTTCCAGATATTTATAAACTTTTTTTACTTCTGTCATTTTCCATACTATTGTTGTAGTTGTTTACTGTTGTGAATAATGGAGGAAGATTTCCTTCCTGGACCCCCTTCAAAGCCCCTAGATATCTCCGGACCCCCCAGACGGGGAAAATGTAGAAATTTCCGACTGTGATTCTGTCATTTTGACTTCTACCAAAAAAAGGAAATTTACTCCCTCTTCCCCAATAAAACTTGACTCGCCTTCGACTTCACAGTCCCCACCAGCACTTTCTCAACATCCTCCAACAAACTTTTATTCTCCTCATTCCCGTGGCCCGTTCATAGTATACGCCCAAAAAACTGAGCAAGGAAAAACCATCCACCCTCTTGAATTTGGTAAATTTCTATCAAATAGCAAGAATCTTTCAATCAAGCCTGGAGATGTAAAAGCCGAGGGTCGCTTCCGAATGTCCGTCGAATTCCTCTCAGGGTCAGCTGCCAACAGTTTCATCAAAAACATCTTCATTTCATCTAATTCAAAGTTCAAGGCATATATCCCCACTTTCAATGTCACTCGCATGGGCCTGGTCAGAGGTATCTGGACCGGTCTGTCCATCGCAGAAATTTTGTCTTCACTTTCAACCCTCCAACATATTGGCAATCCCATAAAAGCCAGGAGGCTAAATTACAAGGACTCCTCTGAGGGTATAATTTCCTGGAAGCCCTCCCAATCTGTCGTTATCACCTTTGAAGGTCAATCTCTTCCCTCCCATATATATTTATTCTTCAACTCATTACCAGTTGAAATGTATACTTATCCCACCACTCAATGTTTTAATTGCTGCCGTTTTGGACATACCAAGGCTGCATGCAGATCTCAACCCAGATGTTTTAAATGTGGAGAAAACCACGCAGCTGACCATTGTCCTTCTTCCTCCTCACCTAAATATTTCAACTCCTCAGGCTCACATACAGCTATCAACACTTCTTGCCCAGAACAATCTCGCCAAAAAAATAATAAAATTTCTATGGCCTCTCAGAACTTGTCTTTTATGCAGGCTTCTAAACTATTCCCGCCTGTCAAAAAATTATTTGCTGAGGCTTTATCCAGCAACTCCTCATCCAACCCTTTTCCTTCCTCTACAACATCTTCTTCTCGTTTAACTAAATTCACATATAAAAACGCTATCTCTAAACCGGCTCCTGGATACGTTCAGCGACAACACAACTCACTGCTCTTAAATCCCAATGGTTCATCTCTTTCAAATGCCACAAATGGGTGTGCAAACAATTATAATCCGTCTTCCCCCAACAGTCCACTTCAATAAACAAATTTGGTTGCAAATCGTAAGTCAACTAAGCCCTCCTTTCTTTATATTAGGCTATTTTAATGCCCATTCCCCCAGGGTTCTGTTTTCTCCGACCGAGATGGTTGAAGTGTGATGGATTTCCTAGATGAATCCAACAAAATTCCTTTTGAATGACGGATCTCCTACTAGGATCTCACGCCCAGCACAAACCCCAGTGCAGTGGATCTCTCGATATGCTCCACTGGTCTGGCTTCTCTCTCCTCGTGGGCGGTGTTCCCCGACCCTTGCTCCAGTGATCATTTCCCGATCACCATTACTTATCAAACTTCTTTCCAATCAGACAAGTCTCACATTTCGACAAAGATTAAAACGAAACACACCAAACGGGATGAATTTAACTCTCATATGGACAAGTTTCTACTAAATTTACCCGCCACCGATATATTTTCCGTCAAAGATGACTATAATAACTTCAAATCAATGCTCATAACTGCAGTAAATAAATCAAATCCTCCCCCTAAATTAAATCTCTCAAAAAACTCCCTCCAACTCCCTGGTGGGATGAGGAATGTTCCAAAGTAGTAAGAATTCGGAAAGCTACATCTCTTTCCTACCGTTACAATATGACTATGGAGAACTATCTTATATACAAAAACGCTGAATCCAATGCCAAAAGGGTATTGAGGTCAAATAAAAGATCCGGGTGGTACCACTTCTGCAGTTCAGTATCTCCGAACACTCCAATTTCGGAGGTTTTGTCTATGATCCGAAGATTTCGATCCTCCTTCAGTTCACCATCTCCTCGAGCGTTTCATTCGTCTCATTCTAAATGGATAGGTGTATATAATTGGCTAGACTCTCCATTTACCTTAATTGAGGTAAAAAATTGTTTATCAACAGTCAAGGACTCATCTCCAGGCAGAAATGGTATACCTTACAACATAATCAAAAATAGTAATGATAATGTTCTAAACCACTTTTCAAGCCTCTTAAATACAATCTTCCAGACTGGCATAATGCCTGATGACTGGAGTTCTCAAATAATCATCACCAAACTCTGGATCCAACTACAGGCCAATCGCTCTTTCATCCACCCTCAGTAAACTTTATTAAAAAATAATCAAAAACCGATTAGAATTTTTGGTCGAGAGTAAACAGCTTCTCTCTTCATCTCAATTTGGATTTAGGAAAAAAAAATCCACTCAAGATAACTTTGCCATCATTAGCACTGATATTAATTTATCAATGTCTAAACAGGAAGTTTGTCGTAAGTTGGATGCATATGTAATCGCTCCTGTGAGTAACTTATCAAAAATTTACGAAAGTCGTAAATTTTACTTACAAGTGTAAACCCAGCCTTTTATAGATATAGAAGGCGCCTTTGACAATGTTTCCATCCCAATCCTGAAAAAAAAACTTTTAGGCCTTGGCCTTCCCCCCATGTTTGTCCAATCTATTATTAATCTATTTCTAGATAGAAAAATTTTCATTGAACTTCCAAATATTTCTCCTCAAAGTAGGTCTATTTGAAAGGGTTTACCACAAGGCGATGTATTGTCCCCCTTACTGCATAATATATACACATACGATATGCATGTCAATATTCTCCCACAAGTAAAAGTTATTGAGTTCGCAGATGACATAGCTTTCTTCTTATCATCCAAAATCATCCCTCTCACCGTCAAATATGCCCTTTATGCCAAATATGCGCCGTGAATGCCCTTTGCACATGGCTCACGAATGGTCTTGAACTTTCAATACAAAAGACTCAGTGTGTCACCTTCTCAAACCGCCATAAAAACCCCCCCGTTCAAATTTTATTCTGAAGTAAAATTTTTGGGAATAACATTTGATAGGAAACTTAATAATATTAATAATTTAGTTCCATTTTAATAATGTAGTTACTAAATACGAAAAAAAATATATAGCTCACCCTACTTGCATTAAGTTGCTTTAAAACGCACTTATTTGAAGCCATCTCGACTATGCCTGCCCACTTTTTAGTACTGCGTCAAAAAATGTACCTACTTGATAAATTAGACAAAATTCAATCTAAATCTTTGCTAATAATAACTGGAGCGATGCAATCGTCACCCATCAATTCCCATCAAGTAGAATGTTCTGATCCTCCTCTTTATTTAAGTCGTCAACTATTTTCTGACAAATTTGTTCTTAAATGTGTAAATTCTAAATGTCATCAGGTTATCCCCAGCGTCTCGTTGTTCATTGACTCAACCCATTCATCTACAATCAGAGCTTCAACTAAACCTCTTCCTGCCATCTATAAAAAATTTAAGTCTCTCTCAGAGCTTCACATCATTCAAAATGATCTACTTCCCTTATACAAATTAAAATATAGTCACATCACACTATCCCCAACAATATTAGAAGAGATCGGAATCCTTAAAGTCATTCCAATCTCCCGGCCCGTACTGTCAATAATATGTTCAATGACATTATTTCATCTAAATGGCCCAACTCTTCTCTTTTATTTACTGTTGGATCCAAATCTCCCGACTCTCCTAACTGTGGTATAGGTATTAACGTTTACCACAATAATTCTAATGACAGAATATTTTATTCAATTTCAAATCAATTTTCAATATTTTCAGCCGAGTGCATTGCAATAATAGAATCTCTCAAATATATAATCAAAAATAATTTTGAACATTCCCTCGTTCTCTCTGACTCTCTCAGTTCCCTCCAAAAACTTAAATCCAGTCCTCTTCTTCATCCTGATGATCACTTTGGATGCCTTATTCGAATGATGATAGTCTCCATTCAAAGCTCTGGTAAAATTGTAACTCTGATTTGGATTCCTGGACATGTTGGTATCATGGGTAATGATTTTGCGGATTCCTTGGCAAAACAAGGAGCGTCCAACCCTGTTGTTACCCTCGTAAACCACATTCCCCTATCTGACATTTTTCCATCATCAAAGATAGATCACGCAATGTTTGGGCAGAGTATTGGCACATTGGCAGTCAATCCAAGGGAGCCTGCTATGCGTCAATACAGAGGACAATCCTATCAAAACCGTGGTTTCAGCAATTCCCCATTTTTCCAAAAAAGAAATTTCTTCACTCATTCGAATGAGGATCGGACATTGTTCCGTTCCTTCCCACCTTTTTAAAATTCACGTCGTTGACACTTCAGATTGTACATTCTGTGGTCTAGAAGTGGGAACTTTAGATCACATATTTTTTGGTTGTCCATCTCTAAACAAATATCCTTTCTTCTATCTAAGTCTTATCTAAAATTGCCTCCCCTGCATTCAACATCTTATCTATTCGAAGTCTGAACTCGACTCCAATTTTCATTATATTTTTGAAATTTGCCTATTTAAATAAAATTAATATTTAAATTCACCTTTCATTTCTCCATAATTTTAAATGATGGCCAAGAACACCCTTGCAGGGTGAAAGCCAGAAATAATGGAGAAAAAAAACATGATCTCCTTAGAGCTTACATTAATTTATTTGTAGTTATTTTCTTATTGGAAGGGATCGATATTCTTATTTTTGCTGTTTTTTTACTGCATTTAGAAAGGTCAAATCAAAATCAAATACATAAATTATATTTTTTTAAATGTGTACATTACCCACACAACATTATATATATACTTCGAAAAGAATTCCAAATTCGTACATTAGTCCCAATTCCTTAATAATCTCGGGAGCCCTGTGGAACAGTGGTATCCCCAACCGGGAAAAGGGACGACAGGGAAGTGAATAGAACATTAGTTGCTACTTTCAAATATGGAAAAGCGCCGTAGACGAAATTCTTTCCATTGTATCCCCAATCGGGAAGGGTATGTGGTGTGGGTAAAGGGAGAAGAATATTTATTTGGTACAGCTTGGAGGAATTCCAGTTTTAGGACAGTCAAATTTGGATGAATTAGCATACATGTTTTGTACGAAAAAAAAAGAGAAGAAGAGAAATAAAATTATTACATTTAAAAATAACAACGAAAACACGGAAAAAGCGCCGCCGTCGAAGGACAAACCAATATGTAATACATTTAAAGTGTAAAAAATGTTAATGAAATTTTGTAATCCGTTTATTGTTTTTTAATTTTTTTTCCAAACCAAGCAAAAAATGTTGTCTATCAGCCTAGTAACCCATTGGGATTCCAGTTTTATCAAATAACATATGCAATAATAATTGCATACTTGGATCACTAGACTCCATACTACTTCAAGAACGAAACATTAGGAACCTGTTCATCTTTGGGGATATCAACATACTGGATACCGGAAGACACCACCCACAAGCACAGGATTATCAATTACTCCTCCTCTCCCACGGGATGTCTGTCGCAAGTGAACCAACAAGAATAGAACATAAAATGAATGAATCACGTCCCACGAAAACTTGCATTGATCACATAATTATTATTTTTCCTAATATCTGATAAAACTGGGATCCCACCTAATCTTTTTTACGATCTATTTCTAAGTTGTTGTGCGTTCACATTCTTCTATTCTATTTCGCTTAAACTTTTTTGTTGTTGTATAGAATTGAACGAAATTTGAATTTGATTGGGCTTCTATTTCATTGTATGGCAGAGAAAGCCTGTTTCATAGATTATATGAAATAGATTGTAGAATAGATGAGGTATGATCGCACCCTTAGATAGTAACAACTTTATATTTAGTTTAGATAAAGAGATAAAGAGGGAAATCGGTGACCATCTATGTCTGTAGCAACTTGATGGAAGCACCCTCCCCAATAAAGATTTCCTTGAAATGCTTGGAGTAATTTTCTCAGACCGCCTCAAGAAACGGGACTCCAAACTGGACTTGTCGTATAGGTTAGCAGATTCTTCCATGGTAACGAGCTGCTAACCCTGTGCAATTCTCAACAACAATTGAATTTGGGAGCCACCTCTGGGCTGGAGCCCCAAAATACCTGATAAACCTACTGGATTCTGTGCAAAGGAGGGTGTTTCGTCTGATTGAAAATCTGTTGTTAAAAGACCGATTGCCATCTCTTCTAATGCATAGACGCAATGTACCCATGCTTAGTCTGTTATACAGGTATGTCAATGGAGCATGTTAGAGGCAGCTAGCAGTCTTAATCGCCTGTGCACCGGTGCATGTAGGCGAAACTCGACGGACACAAGCGGAACATCCGTTCACAGTTGATGTTGGCTTCATGAGAATAAGTTGTTTCTTCGACTCGTTTTTAAGTCGGCTCACATGTGGAACGCACTACAGGCATCTATATTTCCTCCTCCATATAATCCAGGCCTCTAAAATACCCGCATTAATAAATTCCTACCTAAAGTCTACCTCAATCTATCTCGCAACGCTGCCCAACCGTGTGGCGATCTAGTTCTCCTGTCTTTACATTGGGCAGACAGGGGGGTTCTTGTGAGGTGTAACATTTTTTTAAATGTAACATGCAACAATGCAAGTGCTATGAGAAAGCATAAACGTATAATTATTTTATATTCGATTTATAATAATAAATCTATTTAAAAAATAAAGTTTGAAAAATCACCAACAACTTGAGTCATGTTAAGCATGGACTTGGGAGCCCTGGACTTAAGCCCTGGACGGAACTATTCGAGTAAATTTTGAAGCATCGGTGTGAGAAGAAAATGTATGAAAAATATTTTTGTTGACATATCCCACTCCCTGTCTCATCCAGTACCCAAAAAATTCATAAGCCGTTGTAATTGCATTAACAATACAAAAACAAAATTAAAATACTTCATTATATACCACTTTGCATACAAATCATTTCAAAAGTTTGTCATACAGGATGGCTGCCAGGCAATTTCCCCTCACCCTAGATCTGGCTTCATTGCCACCATTGCCACTCATACAAAATCGCACTAATTTTCTGTTCAGGGCTTTATAGATTCTCCCATGATTCTCCAAAGTGCATAAATATACCACTCCAAAGTGATAGACAATAAAATAAATAAATAAAATTGAGTTCTACAAATTAAACTTAATAACAATAAATGATAGACAAAGTTGTCTACAGGTTCAATATATAAATTGTCTATTCCCTTCAAAAACACCATAGAAAAATGACATTATATATAAGAAGTTTTTGTTATTTCGGTTAAGAATTAATTTATTTTACTTCCGAAATGCTCACATAATTCTATACTTGTACAAAATCATTTCAGTTTTAAAATCTCACGGTACACAGGTTTTCTAGATGTCCAATAAATGACTGGAATCTATTTTTATAATGTAATACAGCAAATACCTGCAGAAATGTCAAACAGCATTTCTATTTTATAACGTAGTGTTAGGTGTAAAATAAAACTTTAAATGAAATAAACCATTTAATGTTCCTAACTAACTATATAAGTTTCGAATCATACATCCCACAGGGGTATTTTTTATCCACAAGCGCTTTTCAAAATGGGCGATATGATTAAAGAGCTTCGTGAGAGATCAAAGAAAAGAAAGCAACTTTTGGTTCAAACGGTGAGTATCGTTTTATGCGTGAGGCGGAATTCGACAAGTTTATCTTAATTTTATTTGAGACTAAAAGTTGTGTATAATTTTCTTTGAAATTAGGGCTAAAGTACTATAATGCATAACATAATATTGCAAATGCACATATCCCCATTCTACATGGAGGGCGGTAGAAAGAGGAGGGTGAGAAATGAGTTTTGTAACTCATCGGGATTGCTCATTCAAGAAATAAAAATAAAATAAAATACCCATCCTCAAATTGATATTATTGAAATAAATATTTGTTTTTTTTCAGCTTGGTATTTCTAGTGTAGGGGAATTGGGACAAGCTTTGGGGACCGTGGCAGATGTTCCGATTAAACAACATATCGGCGAGGACCATTTTAAAGACGTCGGTTTCGGAGACAGCAAATCTGCCAGTGAAGAAACTAATGCTCTGGTCTACACTGACTCATCCACATTTTTAAAGGTCAGTTCATATTTCAGTAGCAATAATTAAACAAAATGGAAAATCTTAACCTTATTGTAAAATTCTAAATTACCACATGTACCGCTTTGATGCTCATTGACCCTGTGTGTAAATTAAAATATGGCCATTAAAAAAATTATAAGACAGGTTACCACAAAAAAATTTACAAAGATGAATAAAAAAACAAGACCCATGTTACATAAGATTCTTCGAGCCGAGTTATGGTATTGTATTAATTTCAGGGTACACAGTCTTCCAATCCCCATAATGACTACTGTCAGCACTTTGTGGACACGGGACAAAGGCCACAGAATTTCATCCGAGATGTGGGGCTGGCCGACAGGTTCGAGGAATATCCCAAGCTGAGGGAACTCATTAAGCTGAAAGATGACCTTATTTCCCAAACTGCGGTGCCACCTATGTATCTCAAATGTGATTTGAAGGTGGGAATATTGTTTCGTGATTATTATTAAAACTTCTCATCATCTATCTATATAAATAAAGATGTTCGTTTGTTCAAAATCTTAAATCTCCGAAAGTTCTTCACCAATTGCTTTGAATTTTTGACAAAACGAATACGCTTGTGTTTTTATATACCTATATTATGTAGATGTCACCTGTGAGAGGTAAAAACATGCTTTTTTTAAAAACAACGTAATCTGTTTGACATAAATGCAACACTCGCTATTGTTTTTCTATCGGCCCAGACAGACTGAGCCTCAGCATCACGTGGTGGGGTGCAGCAAGTATATAATATTCATTTTGTTTCATCTTTTCTCTATTCGCCTTTATTTGTGTCTTAACCTCTAGTGTGCCAAGAAATCCACTGGATTTCCTAGTAGCTCACCGTAATTGTCTCGATTTTATGGTATTTTGAACCTAAAAAAATGCTCCTAGCATCTTAGATAAATTAAAAGAGAAGATTACTAGGTTACTGAGACAAGCGTGGTTTCACTGAACTAGGTCCAGTGGACATACTTGGGATTTACTACGTTTACTTTTTTACTCTGCAGCACTAGTGTTCGGTAGGACTCAATATCGGATCGAGTTTGTATGAGGTACTCAAATACTGAAATGAGGTGTATAATATGTTATAAATGAGAAGAGCAGTGGCGGCCCTTCTATGAGGGTAATTCGGTAAATGACCTCCCATAAATGGATGCAGATGTAGATGAAGAGTGTCAGAATGAGAAGATTGTACCGTAAATGGATTAATAACCTGCTGTACAATACTAAAAACTATATCATAAGCATAACTCCCAGCAACGCTGAGTACACGTCAGATGTAAATATTATGGATTTTTATTGTTTGCATAAAATAATGCGGGTACATAAATATTGTAGATACAAAACTGTTGAGAAAAAGTTATTGACATTACGTTGCTCTAGTTTGTTTCTATCCAACAGACCAAAACGTAAATCGGGAGAAATAGCGCTTCAAAGTTGTTTTTACGAAAAACGCATGTACCACTAAATTAGCTCATTCTAAGCTTACTAAAATGATTTAAAGAGATACAAATAATTATTTTTAAGTAAAATTCATCAAATGTATAAAATTACGCAGAAAACACGTTTTTAATTTGGATGTAGGACAAAGTGTTGGATAAACACGCCGGAATGTTGTTTAATTTTGGTGGACTTGTGACAAACTGCGTCTTGAAAACACATTAAAAATAAAAATAAAATCACTTGTATCGTATAAATAAATGCTTTCTGAGAACAACCGCATACTTAACTCAATTTCGCCAAAAATGGTCTGTTGGACCAAAACGAACTAGAGCGATGATTAATAAATTGATTGTAATATAATATACATCTATGAATAAGGGAGAGATAATTGCTTCTCGCACATTCACCAGGTTATAGTTTATAAAGCTTGATTTGCTTAATGCGTTTGAAACTGCTGGGATGACAGTTGGGAATCTTGTGCCGTATTCAAACAATAATAATTTTAAAAAACCCTCCCCCCCTCCAGTTCTTGTATTAGTTTGATTGTTTGTAATAGTAAATTGTTGTTGTTTTCAGACAATGGATATGAAGCAATTGGGGAGTAAGTTTGATGTAATACTGGTGGAGCCCCCGCTGGGCGGGGACTGGAGCTGGAAAGACGTGCTGGCTCTCGACATCCCGCAAGTGGCACAGTCCAGGAGTTTCGTCTTCCTGTGGTGTGGTAGCTCGGAAGGTACTAATGATTAGTTCTAAAAATTATCCATTATTAATAATGTTCTATTAATTATTATTAATAAAATATCCATGAATTACATTTTCCCTAATAAGCTGCATTGTTGACTGATTAAGTGCTTATCCGCTCTGGTGCTATTAAACCCAGAGGAATATAACTTCTCTTATCTATACTTGGTTTTATCCTGCTCGAGAAGCCATTGTTTGACGGGGCACTGGATGCTTATAGGTATCCCTAAAGCTGTAGTTAATTAGAATGGTATTGTTCGTCGCAGGTTTGGACATGGGACGAGACTGTCTGAAGAAGTGGGGTTTCAGGAGGTGTGAAGATATATGCTGGATTCGCACAAATATCAATAATCCCGGGCACTCCAAGAACCTGGAGCATAATGCCGTCTTCCAGAGGACCAAAGAGCATTGCTTGATGGGAATTAAGGGGACAGTCAGACGCTCAACGGACGGAGACTTCATCCATGCCAATGTGGATATAGATTTAATCATATCAGAAGACCCAGAGTACGGCAGTCCAGAAAAACCCATTGAAATATTTCATATTATGGAACATTTCTGTCTAGGAAGAAGAAGGTAAGGCAAAGATGTTTTCGTACATCATTAGTGGTCCAAAGCTTTGGGTTCACCCAGGCGTCGCAGATTCATTCCTTTGTAAACCCTCCACCATGGAACAAGCAACAATTACACTTTTTAATGATGGTAGTGGGGAGAGTTGAAATATTGCCGGGTTATTTGTAACCGGGGAATAAAAGCAAAAGGCATTTTATGATCTATAAATACCGTGCCTTGTAAGAGCTCTGCTTGTTTCTCTTCCTTCTATCTAAGTGATTCACAACTCGTTGCCTGCGAGCCCTTGTACCACACTTGCATTCCATGCTGCCTGCGTAGGTTTCAAAAATAGGTAATGCGGCCAACCTGCTAAATAGGTTGTGCATCGCTGTTTTATTTCGTCAAAAAGTATCAACACACAATAAAAAGATCAACTCCTCAGGCTAATTTGTTCGATTTTGCGAACAAACAGCTATTTACCTGTCAATTTGTTCACTTTTCGGAACAGCCCATATGGTCTTGTTGTGTCTACCTTGTAATGAGAAATATGATCTAAACGGTGTTAGAAAGAGAAAACACTACACTTTATACCCAAATCTAGAAGTTAACTACAAAATAATTAAAATGTGCACCTCTATGAAACCGAAGGTTCGGACTGCAATTTGAAAAACATTCATGAAACCTTGTGATTTTTATAGAAATAATTTTTATATGCAACGACCAAAAAGTGAGGTGACATTTGTTTATAATAATACACTTAGCTGTACCCTTCTTCACATTCAATTTCAAATGTTTTAATGTTTGTAACGCTCCTGAGTGAGTGCTGGACCCGAGCTCACAGCCGACATAACATGTATAGCAATATGGGACGTACAGGATTGCACCAAACCTCTCCACATCCTTAGAATAAAAACCTTATTATTATATAAAACTGTTTATATCATATATCTGACCATGATAGTAAAGTATACGGAATGAGTTTTACGAGGACGTGTCATCTGGTGTCCACATATTACTCAACGGCTATTGGTGTTTCATGCCGTATGACACTATGTGATCCGACAGGTTAAAGTCAAATTTATTCCGCAGGGCAGACGCAATCGTGCCTTGCAATTAAATGCCTCAATATCTGTCCAATATTAATTGATTTTTATTTTTAGGCTACATATCTTCGGTAGAGACTCCACAATACGGCCGGGATGGGTGACCGTTGGCCACGATCTGACCAACTCTAATTTCAACGCCGACACTTATGCCTCATACTTCTCCGAGGGCCGCGAGACCACGGGCTGCACAGAGCGCATCGAGGCCCTGCGGCCCAAGAGCCCCCCCAACACTAGCAAGGGGGGCTGCCGACTGCGGGGTAGGGGGGGCTTCAGGGGAAGGGGGCGCGCACGGGGAGCTCCACTCTAATTACAATCCTAACATTTCACATTATTTGTGACAGGTATTTTGTACTGTATTAGACTATTAAGATGACTCAATATTAACAACAAGACAACTCATATGAGATGGTATAGTTTACCATTTTTATATTAAAAAAATGCAATAAAAAATAAAATAACCAAAGATACATAACTTTTTATTGATTGCCTCACCTTTTCAGACGTAATTTCACACTTATCAATTTGATCTTAATATCTATTAGTAATCCACTTTTGCTCTACATAACCTGTTGAAATCTCATTAATTTAGGATCAAATTTAATTGCTAGTATGATAGCTTATAAAAAACACAAACATCTGGTGCCATTACAAACTGGATATTGGCAGTTTTCCATAGGGTGACTCTGGTACACTACTTCTTTACTTATGTACGTACAGAATGAATGAAGGAAAAGACCGTTCAGAATTCTGAGCAATATTTAGGACGGGTTGTTTCGGAGAGTTTGAACAATTCATCAAATTTCAACGTTCATTTTCGGGTTCTGTGAAAGACTTATTCAAGTTCTGTTTTTATATCATTGTAGGCTAGTTGCTTGACAAAACTGAAATAAAAACAGAACTTGAAAAAATCTTTCACAGAGCCCGAAAATGAATGTTGAAATTTGATGAATTGTTCAGATTCTCCGAAACAACCCGTCCCTAGTATCTATACACAGTCTTATATGAATAGGAGGGAGAAAGGGGGAAATAAAATATAAAGGTGAATTACTATATAAATCCTAATGCAATATTTATTTACTGTTTTAATTGAATAACGCATTAGGTATTTTATATCACAAACATGCTTATGTTATCATTTCATTTGCTTTTTGTGTATCAATTATAAGTTTAAAAATCAGCCCAACACATGCTGTACAGTACATATTTTCTGTTCTTCATCTGTTCAAAACACATATGGTTTAGCATTTAGTAGGGATAAAACCAATTATTTCATATTGAATGTTAAATTCTCCTGACAAAATGATTTTTAC
Organism: Hesperophylax consimilis; assembly: GCF_061612785.1. Taxonomy (NCBI): domain Eukaryota; kingdom Metazoa; phylum Arthropoda; class Insecta; order Trichoptera; family Limnephilidae; genus Hesperophylax; species Hesperophylax consimilis. The sequence goes on along the minus strand of NC_142836.1, from coordinate 25,100,296 downwards.
TTTGCAAGAAGAATTTAATGTAAGTAATAACAGCCATTATAAAATGGTAAATTGACCTCCACTATATTTGGTCCATCCATTTAGGGACTCTCGCTTTAGCTCGCAATATATTATTGGTAAATACAATTTCTAGATTGGTGTAAACTTTTACAAGAGATATACTGTATGGTGGGTGTCAAGTGATTGAGAGACCGTGTGTGTGTGTGTGTGTGTGTGTGTAGTGATGCAAGTATTGGCCAATGCTCAATGCTAAACATCAAGTGATATGACATTCCTGGAGATTTGTCACTTGGCTTATGAAACATTGAACAACAGAACTGTGCTATCTGATATTTTACAATAGTTTAGACAGTTCACCAATAGGTATTTTCATTAGTACATGTAGAAATACAACTAAAAGATTTGGTGTAATAATGCTCACGTCACGTACATAGAGTTATTAAATAACAGATGTTTGACGTCACAAAGTGAGATCCCTCATGTACGTGAGCAGGGTTATTGCTCCAATCCCTTCAGAGGTCAATCCGTTTCAATCTCCTTGCAACAAATGCCACAGTACAGCCAAAATTGACAGGTAACAATACCAAAACCATCATCATGTAAAATACACAATCTGTCACAAATATTTTAACATTAATCTAACATCGATTAGTATTTTAATAGTTAAAAATGATAAAATAAATGTATGTATTCAGCAATATAAAGTATATGTAGTTGGTTGGTATAAATAATTACATCTGCAACCCATTTTACAATGTGACATTACTACGAATGACAAAAGGGTGGAGTTGAATTCTCCTGAATATAATATATGAGCATCTTAATTCCGATGTTTCATAAAAAAAAGACAAAAGATTTAACAAATAGCACACGTTTGTTTGTTCATATCAACACTCGCTACACATTGATTGATAATGCGAATGTTCTCGTGAGTGATGACCCAATGGTAGAATATTTGTCCGTAACATCACTGACTACATCACAGCCAGTCATAGCACATCCACATCACTACAGTACAGTACAGTACAATATAATACAGTAACTAGGGCGGGCAACGCAAATGACACTCGGTTTACTCTTACTCGTTATTTACACATACCAGTATTAGTATTAATTACTATTACTGTTACCTGAGTTACCCGAGCCACCCACTGAGCTACTATGTATTCATCAATTGAATTTAATGATAAATTATACATAAGAAAATCTGTAATGGAACATTAACATTACCCCTCAGGCTAATTTGTGAACAAACAGCTACTACCCGTAGAATCAAATTGTTCACTTATGGGAACAGCTCATAGAAATTGTCGTCTCCCGTACTGTCCTGGTTAGAAATATGATCTAAACGGTGTCAGAAAGAAAAAATACCACGTTTTATATTTAATATAGAGTTAACCACAGAAGAATTAAAACTTGCACCTCTATGAAGCCAAAGGTTCCGATTGCAACTGAGAAAAATTTATGAAACATTGTGAATTTTTTATTAGTTATTTTTCTATGAAACGATAAAAACAAGTGAGTTGGCAATAATGTTTAGAAAACATTTGTCTTCATAAAATACTTTTTTTTTTTCGTTATCAGTAATTTTAGTTTGTTTTTGTTCTAGCGTTTAGACAAAAAAAAACGCAAACTGAGCCATTTTTTAAATTTTTGATTTCAAATTTTGAATATTTCAAAAATTATGTTTATTTCTAAAAAAAAATTTGAAAGCATATTTCATCACCTTTCAAAACAGTTTTTAGATTTCGGATACATTCAGAAATATCTAATTTATTTGGATTTTATAGCGAAGCGGAAATACTCACAAATTCCCTGACTTTCTGACAGCATCTTTAAGAAATATAAGGGTAAATATGCCAGAGGCCTGAGGGGTTAGCAATAATATTCACATAGTATAGATAAACCTAATGAAACATTCCCAGAGGTGGCCATTCAGCACTTGTACTCCACGTGGCCCGCCTGTTAAAGATGCTTTCTGGCCACCTCTGAGTGATGCTTGTGAATAACGACAAATTATATATTTATATACTCATACATTAACAGAAAGTATCCATTTTATCTGTATTAAGTACAACATTGAATTAAAGAAGAAAACACCAATCAATATCAATATTTTCAAAACAAATGTAATTAATTTTATCCCAATCAAAAAAATTGATTTTCATTTGTAGATAAAGATGATAAAAAAATTGCAAAATCATTAATAATTAGCATTGGCAAGAAAAAATGAATCGCTTGAGATCAAATAACTCGCTTCCGTTAATTTGTACTGCTTAGGTAGAACACCACACGTCATATTAAACCACGTTTATACACAGTATGTAATGATATTACTGTTTCGGTAGAACAACACACGTCATATTAAACCACGTTTATACACAGTATGTAATGATATTACTGCTTAGGTATAACAACACACGTCATATTAAACCATGTTTATACACAGTATGTAATGATATTACTGCTTAGGTAGAACAACACACGTCATATTAAACCACGTTTATACACAGTACGTAATGATTATGCATCCTAAATAATTCCAACAATCATCATTACTTTGGTGGCTTTTACTGGATTTTCTCAATATAGAAAAAGAATAATTTAGCAATTTCTTTTAAATCTTTACTACAACTATAAATGATTAAATTCTAGCGGCCTTTAGAATAATGAAGTGTGACACGAAGCCAATATAAACAATATTATGATTTTAAAAACAACAAAACAATTAACAGATCACTATGCCTTAAGTATGTTTCCTTTTATGTAAATAAGCTGATATTTTTAAATAATTAGAACTTTGAATGATAGATTTATTTCAATTATATTATAACTAAATTTAACCGAACTTGCGCTTTTCTGTGTAAGTTTTAAAAATAATTCTTAAAAAATAAATAATGTAATTAGCATTAGTAAAAATTAGTTTTCTATGTCAATTGTAAAAATATTTTAGATAAATATGTTTATATACAATACAGCAAGCCCATGGTATCTGCAGACAAGCCTTCTAGGTTCTACTGTGCATACATTATCCATACCACAAGTTCTTATTGAACACACTTTGCATGTTTCGTACTATACATGCCCGGTTTCTATTATACATACACACATTGCATTCTCCAGGGTATCTACAGTATGTACACAACTATGATCCACGGAATCATCTGCGTACTGTACATGCCCTGGCTTCGACTATACATACATACCATGAGTTCTACTGCACACACATTGCATGTTCCAGGGTATCTACAGTATGTACACAACTATGATCCACGGAATCATCTGCATACTGTACATGCCCTGGCTTCGACTATACATACATACCATGAGTTCTACTGCACACACATTGCATGTTCCAGGGTATCTACAGTATGTACACAACTATGATCCACGGAATCATCTGCGTACTGTACATGCCCTGGCTTCGACTATACATACATACCATGAGTTCTACTGCACACACATTGCATGTTCCAGGGTATCTACAGTATGTACACAACTATGATCCACGGAATCATCTGCGTACTGTACATGCCCTGGCTTCGACTATACATACATACCATGAGTTCTACTGCACACACATTGCATGTTCCAGGGTATCTACAGTATGTACACAACTATGATCCACGGAATCATCTGCATACTGTACATGCCCTGGCTTCGACTATACATACATACCATGAGTTCTACTGCACACACATTGCATGTTCCAGGGTATCTACAGTATGTACACAACTATGATCCACGGAATCATCTGCATACTGTACATGCCCTGGCTTCGACTATACATACATACCATGAGTTCTACTGCACACACATTGCATGTTCCAGGGTATCTACAGTATGTACACAACTATGATCCACGGAATCATCTGCGTACTGTACATGCCCTGGCTTCGACTATACATACATACCATGAGTTCTACTGCACACACATTGCATGTTCCAGGGTATCTACAGTATGTACACAACTATGATCCACGGAATCATCTGCATACTGTACATGCCCTGGCTTCGACTATACATACATACCATGAGTTCTACTGCACACACATTGCATGTTCCAGGGTATCTACAGTATGTACACAACTATGATCCACGGAATCATCTGCATACTGTACATGCCCTGGCTTCGACTATACATACATACCATGAGTTCTACTGCACACACATTGCATGTTCCAGGGTATCTACAGTATGTACACAACTATGATCCACGGAATCATCTGCGTACTGTACATGCCCTGGCTTCGACTATACATACATACCATGAGTTCTACTGCACACACATTGCATGTTCCAGGGTATCTACAGTATGTACACAACTACGATCACAGAATCATCTGCACACTATACATGCCCTGACTTCTACTATACATACATCATACATACCACGAGTTCCACTGTACACACATTGCATGTTCCAGGGTATTTACAATATGTACACAGGTAGATACACAGAATCTTCTATGTACACTGTAAATATCCTGGATTCTATAAACATACTTAGCACAAATCCTACTGTACACACATTGCATTTTTCAGGGTATTTACAGTATGTTCACAATTAGATCCACAAAATCTTCTGTACACTGTAAATACCCTGGGTTCTACAAACATACATCATAGATAGCACAAGTCCTACTGTACACACATTGCGTACTCCAGGGTATCTACAGTAATGTGTACAATTAAATTCACCTGAGAGCACCATACATACATCATGGGTACCACAAGTTCTACAATTCACACTAGCATGGTGCATGGGTGCTACAGAACACAGAGGACAAGGTGGGACTCATTGTGCCTGTACTGTAGATATCATGGTTGCTTCATTATCTGTACAGGCTTTGAAACCCTCAAAAACCGGTAGTGTAGTGAAAAAAAACTAATATAATCTTATAGCCGTTTGTTGCAACACATCGAATAATTATGTAAAGGATATTATATGGCATGAAATATTCTGTGTTATTTTTTTGTCTTGTACATATATATTTGAAAAATTCGAGTAGTGAGGGCTTCAAATCTGTAAGGTTTTTTATTGATCCACTGTTGAAATAGGAGATACCATGAATCCTACTGCATGCATAGTTTGTGGTGTATGGACCAGTGATGTGATGTCTAGGCAAAAACGGGATATATTTTTATTGATCCACTGTTGAAATAGGAGATACCATGAATCCTACTGTATACATAGTTTGTGGTGTATGGACCAGTGATGTGATGTCTAGGCAAAAACGGGATATATTTTTATTGATCCACTGTTGAAATAGGAGATACCATGAATCCTACTGTATGCATAGTTTGTGGTGTATGGACCAGTGATGTGATGTCTAGGCAAAAACGGGATATATTTTTATTTTATATATATATTCTTTTCTTTTAAAGTTACATAATTACAATAAAATCCCCTATATTTTCATAAATCTAGGAAATTTTGAATCCTAATATATTTTTACATCTGACAATTAAAGATGATATAAAAAAGAAGAGGGGGCAAAGACAGATGTCAGCCTCTAGGGAGATCTGTACATAATACATAGCAGTGATGCTCGTAATCTACACAAACTCGAGACATCACATCACCCTTACCACAAGCATAGTAGACGCTATGGACCCAATGAAATTACATAAGTGATTCCACGGGTTCTGCTGTTCATACATTACAAATGCCAAAGATTCTACCGCACATACATTAGAAATGTCACAGAATCTCCTGTACATACATTAGAAATGTTAGATTCTACTGCACACACATCAGATATGCCACAAATTCTGCTGTGCATTCATTTGAAATGTCACAGATTCTACTGTACATGCATTGGATTCCACAGATTCTGCTGAAAATGCATTAAAAATGTCACAGATTCTACTGCAAATACATTAATTTCCACAGATTCTGTGCTAGAGATACAACAGATTCCAGTGTGCACGCATTAGAAATACCATAGATTCTGGTGTATATACATTAGATTCCACAGTTCTGCTGTACATGCATTAGAGATACCATAGATTCGGCTGTATATACATTAGAAATGTCAAATTCTACTGCAAATACATTAGATTCCACAGTTCTGCTGTACATGCATTAGAGATACCATAGATTCTGCTGTATATACATTAGAAATGTCACAAATTCTACTGCACATACGTTAGATGCCACAGATTCTTCTGTACATGCATTAGATACCACTAGTCCTATGTATGCTCCCACCCTCTTATCTTATAAATTGCAGATACTGAAGATCAACACATCTGCACTCTAAAGGTATGCATATACGTATAAAATTACAGATACATATTGAAGATTAACACTTCTGCTCTCTGAACAGTGGCGGCTCGTGAATATTGGGTGTACTAGAGTGCTAATATTTAAAAAAAAGCATTTTTGATGTTGTTTCAGCTGAAAACGATTTTTTTTTTTTTTCGAAAATTCGATTTTTTGTGTGAAGATTTTCAGGAAATTCAGTTCAGTTTGGCAGTGCGCCGCACGGATTTCCTGAAAATCTTCATACAAAAAATCGAAATTTCAAAAAAAAAATGTTTTCACCTACAACAACATCAATAATGCCATTTTTGTAATATTAGCACTCTAGTACACCCAAAAATCACGAGCCGCCACTGACTCTGAAGGTGTATGCAAATATAAAATTGCAGATACATATTGAAGATTAACACTTCTGCTCTCTGAACAGTGGCGGCTCGTGAATATTGGGTGTACTAGAGTGCTAATATTTAAAAAAAAGCATTTTTGATGTTGTTTCAGCTGAAAACGATTTTTTTTTTTTTTGAAATTTCGATTTTTTGTGTGAAGATTTTCAGGAAATTCAGTTCAGTTTGGCAGTGCGCCGCACGGATTTCCTGAAAATCTTCATACAAAAAATCGAAATTTCAAAAAAAAAATGTTTTCACCTACAACAACATCAATAATGCCATTTTTGTAATATTAGCACTCTAGTACACCCAAAAATCACGAGCCGCCACTGACTCTGAAGGTGTATGCAAATATAAAATTGCAGATACTGAATATCGACACACATCTGTAATCTAAAGGCATGCATATATAAATTTATAGATACTGAAGATCAACACGTCCGCATTCTGAAGGAATGCATATATAAAATTGCAGATACTGAAGATCAACACACATCTGTAATCTAAAGGTATGCATATATAAATTTACAGATACTGAAGATCCAAAAAAATCTGCACTCTGGCGGTATGCATTTACAAAAATAACTTTATGAATGTAAAGTTTTCAAAGAATACACTTTCAATAATAAAATCCATACTATCCACTAGTAGGAAAATAAAAGTGCAAATAATCATACCACATTACAGTCACAACGATTACTATAAAACAAGTCAAATTAAATTATTAACACATAATATATTTATTTATTCTTGCTTTAAACATAAGTTTAAATAGATAAACGAATGCAGAAAAAACAATGTATTATACAATTGTAACAAGGCATTGGTATCGGTACGGTACGGTACGGCATTCGCATTCCTGATGTAATTCTCCCAGCACCCTGCGTACTGCGTTGGGAGAAGCTACTCCAACCAGTCAGAGTATTATGTATGATCTAACAATTATTACAAATAATAATTACCAATGATCCTATCTTAAACACATTAAACAAAAAAACTGTTTCAAAGCCATAAAATATTTATGCAGGTACAAATAAGATAACGATCTTCAAAGTGAGAGAATGCATGAGATTATTATATCAGAGATAAATGTCACTTTCACTTGATCAATTACATTTAATAGAAATACAGAACTGTCCTCCATTCATAACAAATATTCAATAAAATAAAACTGCAAAATCTCTGAGATCAAATATGTGATCGACATATTAAGAAAGCAACAAAACAAAAAGCACACTAGCGTTCAGTATTCTAATTAACCTATTACATATTAAAGTAACTTATAATGACAAACAAATCATACATTATTTAAAGGTCCGTCATTCTCTGACTCACATATTTGTAAAAAAATTACAACAATGTACAATATGGAACACTAACTGCTTGATTCTTCACACACTGGGTACTGGGTACTGGGTACTGGGTACTGGGCACTGGGCTCCGGTCGGTCACTGGTCACCGACACTCCCTTCGGCACTGGCATCTCCTCAAGCAGTCTTAGCAGTTAAACGTTGCAAAATGGCACATCAACAAGTGGACAACATTCTGCATATACTTTACTCCTCATGGGTGGGTTCCTCACAGGTAGGTGGATTCTCCTGTAAAGACAGCACATGGTAAGCCACTTCCCTCAACCCACACAAAGCTAGCAACACGACAGACAACACTAACAGGCACAGCACTGTGTTCAGGTGCTCCTCTTACTTGCGGTGGCTTGTTCTTTATGGACCTTCAAACTAATTCATTTCTGGGAGACTAGATTGACAGGTTCAAAAAGAGGTACAAGCTGTGAAGTTAGCATGTATATAAGCATTTTCCATTTAGAAAACTTTCCAATGATTACCATTAAAATAATCACAGGTGCAAGGTCAAATAATGATATATTATGAAATACAAGTTGATAAATTTAAAACAAAAACATAAGAAATCATCGTAACTATCAGTCTGTCGAGAGTGCGCGAGTATAATTGTCATTTTGTTATCTAATTGAATTCATATTATATATTTGATCAAGCTTTCAAGGTTTGAATCCCAAACCACATTATACTAGATATATTGTTCTGCTATAAATATACATATGCACTTTAGTAGATATTATGTAATGCTTTTAAATACTAAAAATAAGAAATAAAGGTATCCACAACCAAAGAGTTGACTCTAATATAAACGTGTGTATACCATCACCATTAACTTATACTTAACAAATTATCTCATACAAATAAAAAGAGTGCAAAACAAAAAGTAACGGAACAAGAATAAAGCGAAAAATACAAATACCGAACTAGGGTGTTTAATAATTAAGCATGAGAAAGAATAAATGCCATCAACAATACTATTTGCCAGAGACCTTAAGAAACATTACATTATATAAAAGTAACGATTTGGAAATCTTAAATATGCAGTAGAAGATTAAAAAAAGAAATGTTTTACCGGTTTATCTTTTTGCAGCTAATGATTTTAATCAAAACAGAAATATTTAGTTCACCTTGTTAACTCTTGAAAGTTAAAAGTGACATTTTGATGCTAGATGCTCCTGTACGCCGCGCATGTTCACAAGACAAGTGTTCAGTTGTGACGTCCACGTACAGGCCACTGCCGCTCGCAACCCAACTGCTGTGTAGTCCGCATACAAAGGGTCAATAAAGAATTTCATAGCACGGACGGGAAGTTATTGCTAATTAATTAATTAATAACAAAAATTCCATGAAGGTTTGAATGTTTTATTAACATTTTTTATTAGCTCGTGTTAAATAAGTATTTTAAAATGGGAAGAAAGCGTAATGATGATTGTGTTTTAAAGGAAAAATATTTAAGTGCTGCATATTTTCAACTTTATACAAGAAAATTTCCTTTTTTAATTTGTGTAAAAAAAACATTGAAAAAATACTGAAATTGATTGGATTTTGAAAAGCATGAGTGAATAGAAATCAATGAATGATAAAAAGGATAGAAAAGAAAAACTGTAGTTGAACAAAATAACCTTTGGTCAAGTCCTAAGGAGTTTTCCAAAACATAATGAATGTTAAAACAATAATGAATGCAATAAATTAGAACTTTTTAAAGACTGATGAAAATTACGAGGATACAAATATGTAGTGATAAAAAAAACTTAGAAACACATTGCTAGGAATCCATGAACAAAATAATTGAAATGAAAATATGAATGAAACAATACACACAGACAAGTGGTTGCAAGTAATGGACAAGCGGAAAAAAAGATAAAAGGGGCAAATGCGAGCTTAGCTGTATTAGTCCAAGGGTTAATCCGGAGTGAATGCAAAACAAATAGGAAAGAGACAAGAGACGGGCGACACATTACTGTGATCAAGCTTGGAGCATCCGGTCCACATCGGGCCGCTGCTGAGAGTCCAACTCCAGGTCTGGCTCCGACAGAAGGCGGTAGCGTCCTAGGAGGGCCGCACCCGCGCTCTCGCCCAGCTCCACCACCGCTGCACCACACAACCAACCGTCACACATTAGCTTACACACGCTCATTGTACCTCTATCTGTACTTCTCCATCTCACTCCCGTCTCACTGTCCCACTGTCACACGCCCATACTAACACAAGGTTACTAACAATATGTAGCAACTATTCAACAACTAATTCATTTGTGGCATATTCTTGATATCAATTAATTTCAAGAAATCACCATTAAAAAAAAAGGATAATTTATTATGAAAATACTTTTTGTTTTAACCACTAAATATAGTCACAATATGGCTGGTTTTTACCAACAAATAAAAATAAATAATGTAATATTATGCATGTCATCAATCACAATGAAAAACTTAATTTACTATTTATCCTATGCATATATTTACAAACAGAAAACTGAGATAAAGATAAAAATAAATCGATTATTAATTTAAATGCAACCATACTGGCGCAGTTTCATATTATAGGAGGTTGATGGACTTGGAAGATATTCAGTGTGAAGTTGTATTGCCATTGGACGACGAGCATGCGGCATGTCAAGTTTCATGTCACTTTCCTTATGATTATTCAAGTGTGGATGCACAATCCCAATGTTATTGGTGAAACAACAAACTGTTAAAAGTAATGCAGCAGTTAGTGTTCATTCGAACAGACATTCAAAGGTATGTGATGATTTCCAAGTGTAACATGGTTTATTGGCGTTGACTCCAAATGTAACATAATATATAATGATGAGATGAATTAACTTTGCATTAAGATATAAAACAGTATATATGTATTTCTCAAATGATGACATGAATTAAATTTATTTTGTCAGGCGGTGAATACAGTCTCCGTCACCCGCAAGTACCACATCTCTACAGTTCAAAGGTATAAAACAGTACATATGTATTTCTCAAGTCTGTGGTACTTTGTTTTGTGAGGCGGTGAATAAAGTCTCCGTCACCCGCAAGTACCACATCTCTACAGTTCAAAGGTATAAAACAGTACATATGTATTTCTCAAGTCTGTGGTACTTTGTTTTGTGAGGCGGTGAATAAAGTCTCTGTCACCCGCAAGTACCACATCTCTACAGTTCAAAGAGTTACTCTATGGGAGAGGTCTGCTAAAAACGAACCTGTCGACATTATACAATATTCATGCACAAACTGAACCAATACCCGAGCTACAGTTCCAACACAAGTGAGACGCTACTGGCACAAATAGATTCTGATCACCTGGAATTGGCTTAAATAAGCTCCATCTAACCGGCAAACAGAACTTATTTGCACAAATCACAGCTCCCAAAGTAAGAGACGAATATAATATACTACTTTGATAAATACCCAATACTTTTGTTCTACAATAAATTATTGACTCCATGTTCTGCCTATATCCACTCAAATGCCCCGCGTTTTACGAAAAGTTGTCAGGATTGCCCTGGAACAAACCACCGACACCGCGACGTATCAATTGTTTGTCATAGATAAATAAGGAGGTGACATCATTTTTACATATAATTTTATTTTTTTTATTATTTATACCCGCTAAACTGCCAAAGCAGTTTGTCAGCAAGAAAGATTTTTTTAAACTTCATGGGAGATAAGCATATTATTTTAGAAATTGTAATCTTAGATTCATTCCTCTTCTTTCGATTTCGACACCAAAAACAGGTATAAAATCTGCCTGAAATGTTCAAAATTACAGACCTTCAGGGTAGAAAAATCTTATTTTCTGGTACATAATCGACAATCTAAAGCTGCATACACACTTATCATAAATAAATTATTCATTTGAATAAAAAAAAACTTACTTTATCCAATTAGCTTCAATTAAACGGGTTATTTGATGTCGTTGAATGTTAAAAGAAAGAAGAATTCAGTGGCCATACGGGGCAAAAGAATAAGAAATTTTCTACAGAACGGTAAATTAAATAAATGAGTGAGTAACTCGGAACAGTTTTTAAGCGCGATCGCAAGTCTACTCGGTTCACTGTTGTGGCCCAGAGCAATTGAGTGACAATGCTTACAGTTTTTAATAATACCGTTGTTATATATTACATGCAATATTTCAATTATGACTGTTCAGATTAGTTACTATAATGGACTATGAAAGGATATCTTATTTTAATATTGATGACACGATAGATCATTGGTAATTATGAAGTCCGCTATTACATACATATTGCTGAGCTGGGAGATGCAGTATGCGAGTTAAAAAATACATCATTAAATTAGATGTACATATAATTATTTTCTACGTTGAAATGCACTTCATTTACCTGGTCAAATGATAAGTAAAGCATTTCATTTGATAATATCCAATTGATGGCCCAACTATAGATGCTTCTACATACAAGCAGAAGTGAGATTAAATAAATGTAAATACATACAGCGGATGGCCAAATTATTAGTTACAATGGAGTTATTTCTTATTATTTAAGAATTAACAGCTTTTAATGCACATATATAAATTTATTAATAAACTTGATAGAAAAATATCGGAATTAAAAATTAGGAAGAAAACGATTCACCGCGTTTCGAAATGATCGAAAAATTTGTGACATCTGCCTGAAAAATAGGAGAAAATGTACGAAGGAGTTGCGCTAGTTAGGAGTGCGAAGTTAGTCTAGTTAGCCAGACACATGAAAGGGTATTGTTATAAGCCCTAGCCAGTTAGAGGATTACGAAAGAATCCTTGTAAAAATGGCAACTCTAACTGACGACGAGGGAGGTTCCACTATATATTAAGAGATTTTTCTAAAGTTTTCAAATACACATAACTTTTAATCGTAAAATAAATACCTAATGAAAACAAATAAAATCCCTCTATTTAAAAATATTATACAACTTCAAATCGATAAGAATGTAATTTTTGCATGTTTAACTAATAATTTGGCCACCCACTGTACATAAAATAAAAGTGGATATTATACTAAGAATCAACACTGTCATTTGAAAATATAGTGTTTTCCCGTTGTAGGTGATCATTGTAAGACGTGACTTTAAATAAATTCTACACCATTGTTTTAGCTGCTTTGGTTTTATAATGAATGCACTTGACTGCTTGGTATTTTCCAGGGTAGCACAATATTTATATATATGTTATTTCATGAAAAATTCAAATAGCGTATGCTTCACAAATATATTTATTTCATATTTATAACACATTCAATGCATTAGAGTAATTTGTAAACGTATATATCTTAAATTCATTTATATTTCTTATTACTATCAATCAATATGGAAAAGGGTTTAATAAAACTATTTTTATAAAATTTACGGCTTAACTCAACTAACTTAACAGAATATAATTATATTACAAAGTACTCAGGCACGGAGGAATTAGAACAAAGGGATGATAGGGAGAATTCAGAATGGTTGTACCGCCTACAAGAATAGTACGACATGTATGTATAAGGATTTGAGTAGGAAGTACAGTAGAATCCAGTTGATTCAGACCCCGATAATGCTAAAAAACACCTAATTACTTTGGGCTTTGTTCATTCCAAATTTGGATTTGGAGGTGCGGTGAATTTGGAATTAACAGGGTTCTACTGTATAAAAGGAGAACAGGACGAGACAAACTTCGCATCTACGCCAATATGGTAATACTATTACACATTTAGGTGTATATTCGTATATACTAAATTAAATACGGGCAAGTTTCAAATCATCTCAACTTTGAATAGATATTTTTTTAGTAAGAATAGTATACTAATGGAGGAAATGTTCAAAGAATGGAAATTTTTCTACCGCAATATAGAATATTATAATGGATATATGGAGTAGGTCTTATAAACATTATTTTAATGAGATGAGAAATAACATTTAATATTTCTCCACAATTGATTTGATTTTCATTGAGAAAGCGGAACAAAAAAAAACACTAAATATATGATTGGTTTAAAGGTAAAACCCTGTGAGGTGTTACTACTAATGAGCCATGAGTTTTATTACGTTTCAAGATACAATTTACGATTTTTCATTGGAATAATTTCCATAAGCTATTCCACCAGTAATTACAGTGCACAATGGTCCAAATTGAAGTATTACGTACGTACACTTAAGAGATAGATTTTCTCTCTACAGTCAGTAAGATTACTCCTCAGATGGGTGGAAGATGTATATTATCAGTGTAAGAAGTTAAATGATATGCAAAATCTCTACGAGGCTTGAGAAGAGTAAATACATATTCGTATGTAAGCAAGAGGTCCTTATAAATTGTCAAAGGTCATAAATTTACTGTTGAAGCTTGACCAGGACTGCAAGGCATTATCACAATATTGTTTGATTTAACCTTTTCACCGCATTCTCGTTTCATATAAGATAACAGGCATATGCAGAACACATTGTTCGCAAATCATAATATGACTGATGTTAAGCGTAGTATAGAATAGGCTAATAGTATACTGCACCACAATGATAGCATAGCAACAAGGCTGATAGCATCATACTGCCTTATCTTAGAAATGAATACCTTTGCTAAAGTGGCGCTAATGAATAAGTTGCTCACTTTTACCGAGTAGTGCCTTAGGACGGGACTATAAATAAAGAGAAGTTATGAGGGTTGTGAGAAGGGAGAGGAGTCAAGTTATGTTGGTTGGTTGTGTGCTAACGGAAGGAGCGAGAGTGAGTGAAGAGTGGGGTGGAGAGGCGGCGGGTGTGGGGCAAGCGGTGAAGGGGGTGGGGGGAAGACAGGCGCCGCGCCTCACCAGAGTCCCAGCCCTCCTCGGGCTCCAGAGAGTCCTCGCTGTCCTCCTCTGCGCTGGAGGAGTGCGACAGGGAGGTGGGAGAGCCGCGCAGTCCGCCCGTGCTGCCCAGTCCCCACGCCGTATTCTCCGGCATGCGCTGCACTAGCAGCTGGACCTGTAACACACAGTCATTCCTAAAATCAAACACTTCCCTGATACTATTAAATACTTATTATATCTTGTACTCAACACGTACTTTCTGTAATTGGGTTCAAAATGGTTCTACCACGAGGTATTGATGGCTTAAATATTAATCTACATAAAGATTTTGTATGGATAGTTAACATAATGTAAAGCAATACTTAGGAAATCAAAGTAATAATTCAATTTAAAGCATCTCGATAACCTTCATAAATTATTTATAATAAAACTCACCATGAAGCCTGGGCTGTATATTTTATCCCGTTTATCTTTATGTGCTACGTCTAACTGCCATTTATCCAAAGTTAATCTAAAAGTGGTTATTAAAGTACCTGGAAAAAATATATTTTATTGAAATAATCATTCAGTGTTAAAACAAGATAAAGTTAATGGATCATATTGTGTTTATTTTTTCAATTATCACAGGTTACTGCCAAAGGTTAAGTACATTTTTGGTTTTTTGAGTTAGTGATGATTTTAATGCTTATGTATTATAATGTGTCTGGAATAAGTTTGTGTTCCCTATGTCGTGAAGTAGGTTTTTAGCTACTGCGTTTTCTATGAAACTTTGTAACTTCATTATTTTACAATACAAGACAAGAAAAAAATGCACAAGAATTACAAAATTAAGCATGTTTGTATAAAAAAACAACACTTTAATGATTTTTTTTAAATGAACAGTAACATTATATCCCAAAACCCTTACCATATAATGAAGATCAAACTTTAAAATTGAGTTTACTCCCAAACATGTATTTGTAAGTTACCGACTTTTGGCAGTAACCCCCACAGTATATTTTGTTTAGCGTATATCGTATTATTGAGCGGGACCCTATTGTGACCATTTGCAAAAATTATGGCATATTCACATTATGACATTGGTTTTACCCCACCTGTTTATATATATATATATATATATAAACCTTCCGGAAGAAATTCTTTAAATGATGGTGAAAACCCAATCAAAATCCGTCGCATCGTTGAGAAGAACTAAGCACAGAAACATACAGACGCGGATAGTGACTTTATTTTATACTATAATAATATTTACAGCCATTTACATCAGCTCGGGCTCGCTCCGAAACAAACCATACATCTTACAGACGTTAAGCTCGCTTTACAAATATTTCTTCTGGACTTCCCAGCTTTTATATTTTCAAATCTTGTTTGAATTTAGGAAGGCTTCAATGTTTTCAAATCTTGTTTGAATTTAGAGCTAAACACATGCAAACTGGAAGGCTTCAATGTTTTCAAATCTTGTTTGAATTTAGAGCTAAACACATGCAAACTGGAAGGCTTCAATGTTTTCAAATCTTGTTTGAATTTAGAGCTAAACACATGCAAACTGGAAGGCTTCAATGTTTTCAAATCTTGTTTGAATTTATAGCTAAAACATTGAAAACCGGAAGGCTTCAATGTTTTCAAATCTTGTTTGAATTTATAGCTAAAAACATGCAAACCGGAAGGCTTCAATGTTTTCAAATCTTGTTTGAATTTATAGCTAAAAACATGCAAACCGGAAGGCTTCAATGTTTTCAAATCTTGTTTGAATTTAGAGTTAAAAACATGCAAACCGGAAGGCTTCAATGTTTTCAAATCTTGTTTGAATTTAGAGTTAAAAACATGCAAACCAGAAGGCTCCAATGTTTTCGGCATTAACAAAATAATATTGATATCTCAATTTTGCAAAAAATGTGACCGGAAGCCCTCTCAGCTTTAAGGTACATATATTCTCCTTACACTTATTTCTAATGGAGGGAATTCTCCTCACTAATGAAGAGAATCAACAATATTAGTGAATACAAATATGTAATGGGTGATATCGGCACTTTCAACACATTTGTTCAGTTGAGGCCAAAATACCGAAAGAAACTAAAAAATTATTTTTTTAATCATAAGGTAAAATTTCTAGTACGAATATGCGCTACTTTATTTATTTATTTGTGTTTTAACTTATAAAATATAGGCCATTAAAGATTTCTATTTTTCATGTTTTTAAAGGCAACTTTGGAAATTATTTGCAAGTTAAAGATAGTTTGTATTTATAAAATAATTTGGCACTATTTACTATACAAATATGATGATATCAAATGAAAGCGTTTTGATGGGCATAAATTTAAATTACAAACAAGGTTCATATAGCCGACAATATTACACAGGTAGTGCCATAACAATAGGTATTGGTCCCTAACGGGATAGGAAATTCTTGAATAATACCCAACTATTTTTTCAGACCCAACGACCCATTCATGTATTCAGAAATTTTGTTGACAAATCTATTTCCACGGTATATGAGTCAATCGACCTCGTTATAGCAGTCAACAATTATATGAAGATAAGGCTGAACTAAAATATAGTTTTGTAATTGCTCATTATAGCCGTGAACTCGCTATAGCCAAGTTTGACTGTATTTACAATTAAATCATAACAAATTGCAAAAGTTACCTACAAAACCATATTAAAAGGAATTCTTTGATGGCCTATATTTTATAATTTAAAACACAAACAAATAAAATAGCACATATTCATACTTGATATTTGCTATACCTTTTGATTAAAAAAAATGATTTTTCAGCTTAGTTGGGTATTTGGCCGCACATCAAAATTTAATTTTTGTATGACAAACTGTGCAGACGTTCCTCTTAATCCCTCAGGCTAATTCGTCCGCTTTTGGGAACAGCTCATATAGGTCTCATAGAAATCGTTGTCTTCCTTACTGTCATAATTATAAATATGATCTAAATGGTGTTAGAAAGAGAAAACACCAAGCTATATATTCAAATCTAAAAGTCAACAACAGAATAATTGAAATAAACACCTCTATTAAACCAAAGTTTCTGCAATTTGAAAAAAAATTATGAAACTTCGTGAATTTTTATTAATTATTTTTAAAAGAAATGACAAAAAAGGCAGAGTGATGTACCATCATGACATTATAATACATTTGTATAATAAAAAGTTTTTTTTCCACTATAAAAATTTTATGTTTGCATTAACATTTTTAATTTTCAAAAATTATGTTTATTTCTAATAATGAAATTTGAAAGCGTATTGCATTACATTTCAAAAACATTTTTTTTTTTCAGATACATTTAGAAATAATTAATTTAGAATTTTATTACAACCGATTAATGAATCAAGATTTAATTACTTGGATTTTATTGCAAAGCGGAAATACTCTGACCTTCTGACAGAATATGCCAGAGACCTGAAGAAATTTTGTTTGCTTGGTTCCTCGAAAATTGACCTAATTTACAATCCATATAGTATACGGTTCTTTCCCACATAGGAGGCTTTTTTCACATACCACAAAAAAGCTTTCAGAAAAGATTATCACTGTATTTGTATTTGAATGGTTATCAGACAATGGTTAGACACTTTGTGCGTGAAATATAATATTTACCATCTTGCTCACTATCTTCCCTGACAGCGTTCACTTCGTGCGTCACAAAGAAGGTGTTGAACCAGAAGTGAAAGAGCTTCTCCTTCTTGGGTTTGTTGTACACTTCCACCTTGATGTCCCCTACCAGAGGGGTACAGCGATCCAGTCGCATGCGGATGTCGGATGCACCCTTCTTCACCTCGTGACAGCCCAGAGATACCTGCAATCAGAGTCCCTCGGTTAACAGTTAACAGTTAAAACCTATTCCTGATATTTATTTATTTTTGTCCAACTGAATTAATGAGTATGGAGAATATTGTAGTTAATGTTACATTAAATTATGTAATGCATATTATGAATTAAAACTAATAACTGTTAGAAAACCCCTCTTCTTGAAAACTAAGTTATTACGGGAGAAATATAAGGTAGACCTGTAATAATAGGTAAGCAGATAAAATAGAACAGTAACAAAACAGAACATGATAAAAATAGGTTAGGTTTATTGTTTTTCTTCAATATTCTGTTTTGCATGGAGCCAAATATTAATACATTTATTTATTTTTATGTATATTATACGCCCATATGGGCTTTTACAAACATGTGATAAAATGTGCATAATAATTTAGTGGAACAGTAATCAAAAGTAAAATTTTAGAACCTAACCTTAATTGTAATTATTACCGAGATATGTTATTATAGCCTTATTGTAACTATATTCCGTGCAGTTGAACACATCTACAATTTCTGCGAAAGTGTTGCCAGCTGTATGCAATCTAGGTACAAGCGAGTATCTTAAATGACTCAGTCCTCATATTATTGTTGCAATTAAAAAGAATTTTCGATTGAGTAGTTCTAGTTGATATGTTGAAGGAGATTAGACTCAATAAATCAGAGTTGTCTAAAATTCCATTAATAATTTTATAGTTCATAGTGCATAGTAGAAATGAAATGTTATAGGTTGTTTTCAGGAAACCTCAGTTTAATATAATGTTCTTGGCACCATTATGTCTGAGCAATTCATCCAATCAACATGGACTTATAAATACTTGGTACATAGTAAAGTTGAAATGGTAATTTACCTTTTGCACGGCGTGGTTGGCTTCCGAGACCAAAAACTCCAGGATGCTCTGGCCCCCATTGAGTGCGGGCGGAAACTTGATGAGCAGCTCCAGGATGAGAAGAGAGGGCCCCGGGTACAGGTCCATGGGGCTGGCGGGGCCCTCGGCTCCCTCCCCCACTGCCATGGCCCCGGAGTTTCCCACCCGCCCCTCCATCGCCAGCAGGGCTGCGTAGTACTCAACGTATCGCCGCTGGGAGGGTATCGTCACACCTGAAACATACATTAAAGGTGTTGTAATAACATCTACATAACTGTCATATAAAGATTTTTATTATCAGAGGGTAAAATAACAACATTGTCACGGGCAAGCAATTGTATTGTAACTGCCACTATCTACCAGTACTCTTATATCATCCATATAAATGATATATTATATTTCTATAATCTTAGTTTGGTGACCAAAGAATTTTATTACAACCGGTTTATGAATCTGAAGAAGGATTTAATTTTTGGATGTTTTTGTATTTTGAAATTTAAAAATTAATTTACAGTTTCTAAAACTCTTATTTTATCAACAGAGAGATTCCATAGGCAACAGTTTAAAGATAACTAATAATTAGTATTCAAAGAAATATATTTCATGGCATCATCATATTACATAAAAGATGTCTATCAAATGATGGTATCTACTAAATAAAATACCTTTTCTGTCGTGTGTTCTTTTCTGGCCGTAATAATTGAGGGCATCATCGGCAGTTTTGAACTGACCTATGTGCAGCATGTAGCAGCAAATCATTGTTCCTTGAAAACAAAATACTTCATTAATACATTATTTACTCACCCGGCCCATTGTTGATATGTGAGTGATAAAACATAATAAATAGAAAATAAGTGGTATTGTATATTCTTTCGGATGATCAGCGCAAAAACAATTAAATAATACGGTTGAAAATTAAACATCCTTAAAATACAACGCAGACAAAAAATATGCCACAGCCAGACTCAAAACAATTGGGAAATAAAGTGTTTATTTTTCAATTTGGCAGGTTCCCCCAAGTACCTAGGGGATGGACAACTATGAAGTAGAAAATTTGTAGGTATAACACGAGACCCCCAATTCGAGTCCCAGTAACGGAAAGCATTTTTTTTGCATTTGAAAGCAAGCAACACTAAAAAAATGTGATGATTGCTTATAAACAGTAAAGCAAAAAATGTAGATTTCAATTTTCATGTAACATTTTATTAATTATGTATTGACATTCTTATCTCCTAAGCATAGTCATATTTTACCTTTTAGCCTTACAACTATATGGTATGTACAAGTCACATAAATTTGAGGTTGCCAGGAAAACAGTCGGGAAGCAGGGATTTTACAGAGTGGTATTTTAACCACGCTAGCCACGGATATTGCCTCTACCCATCATTATTCACAATAACAATGTTAACACCGTGACTCACTTAAGAAGGTACACTCTGGAATGGTCAATTGGACAAAGTGTGGTAAGTGACAAGTGGCAAGCAACCCTCATCATCATGGACACACCCACCAAACTGTGGAAATCTCTGCCACTACTTTATTTTCTAATTCTCTCATGTTTTATGCAATTAATTCTACACAGACTTGGTCTAGCAGAGGAAGGTCATAAAACAAATGATTTACCAGTTCTGCCTTTTCCTGCTTTACAGTGAATGGCAGCAACATTCTCAGGATTGGCTGATAACCACGTGTGCACATCTTTACAAAAAGATCGGATGAGTTCAATTTTCGGAGGGTTGTGATCATCGAATGGATATACAGATACCTAAAACACGTAAGGTATCATTAATACAAATCTTAAGGTATCATTAATACAATTTTCGGAGGGTTGTGATCATCGAATGGATATACAGATACCTAAAACACGTAAGGTATCATTAACACAAATCTTAAAACTGTTAGTTTAAGTGTCAGTAAAACCTGCCACGTTTCCCATCATTTACTTATTGAAACAGTTTGGAATGTTTTTCATTTCAAATGTCAAAATAGAGTTCAAAAAATTTTTTGGACAAAAAATACAAATTCAACTAAATTCCAAGTGAAACAACACGGCCATCACAGTGTGCATAATTATGCACCTAGTTCTACAACAGGAAATGAAGTAGTCATATAATTATATTAATGTGCTATATATAACAAGGTATTGATAATTGCACAAATTGCGGGACTGTAGTTTTTTAACGCATTAGACACCAGCTGCCAAAATAGTGCATGGCAATAAAAAAGAAGTAAGTATTCTTTTCAGTTCTACTTTTATATTTATCCCGTGCTAGTAAGATTAGCACTATTCAATTAAATAATAAGCCTTACTATATTGTAGGTTTTAGTTTGGACAAATATCTGGCTAGAAGAGGGGCGTATGCGATTTAAAGGAGTTCTTCGGTTCCAACATTTTGAGAATCAATGGTTAATTCCTTTATCACATCTAAAAATTTCTTCTTCATCTAAAAAGTTTTACAAGGGCAACGATTTAACCCCTAGGATGTCGGGGATAAATGCCAATCGCCTGCTGTATGTCGACTAATGCCAATTTTGTAATAACTTACTTGTTTTTTTTCAAAATTATGTTTTAGTAAATGGTAATGACTTACGAGATAAATGTGTTTACATATTTACAAAAAATAATATATGTATCCTATCTAGTTTCTAAGGAATTTTTTTTTTTCTATCTAATTTATAAAAAATACAATGTAACGAAGACGTATTAAATATTCTTGAGATTTATTTATATTTTCCAGCTAAAAAGGCATTCTTTACTATAAAAATATGTCATATCGTCAGTGTAGGGCAAGAAGTCATTAAGTAACATTCAAAGACAATATAAAAATATGTCATATTGTCAGTGTAGCGCAAGAAGTCATTAAGTAACATTCAAAGAAAATATAAAGTCATTAAGTAATCTGGTGATTTCTATTTTTAATAAAATTACATTTTGTACTATTAATGACATCTTTCCTACAAAGCTGTGGTTCTTTAGCCAAATGATGTCTTCTTGCCCTCAAAGTTTTATTTTAAAAAAAAAAGACAATAATTTCACTTCTTTCGCTACACCGACGATAAGAGGTTTTACGGTAAATAAATACAGTACCTTTTATAACTTTGAAAACGAAAAATTCTGATATTTTTTCGACGAAGAATTTTGCATACATTTTTTCACAGAAAAAATAAACATTTGCAAGTGACTAAATGACAAACTAGAATAATATTAAGATACATTATTTCCTTGACATGTGAATAAAAAAATTGTACGCCAGGAGCATTTTTTAAGATTCAAAATACCATAAAACCAATAAGTGTATTGAGTTACTAGGAAATCCACGGTGAATGTCTCGGCACACTAAGGTTTGATCATGTTATATTGTGTCAAAATCTTAATGCAATAGAAAAAATATAAAGATTATCTTCCCATGAACAATCTCCTCTGACCACCAATTCACATAGCAACAATGAATAGGATATCCCTGAAACCTGGAAGGTATCAGAACTAGTGTTTACATAAGTTATACAACATTGGAAGTTAATAATTATTATGAAAATGGAATGCTTACTCTGTTATCAAATTTATTGATATCATAAGTTCTTTCTGAACATAGGCTATAAACTTTATAATATATAGTATGTTTGGCTTTTAAAAATCTAGCAACGTCGTTAATATGGTTGCGGTAGATTGCCTCCACCTTCTCAGCAGGAAATCCCATCGCTATAATATTATTTGTTATATCTGGATTTATAGAGGTTAAGGAAGAACTTTAATAATGTTGTGCAATGGGAATACTAATAATAGTACTAGAAATAAACAACACATTTCATATGAATTGCTGCTCATCTTTATTCAACAAACGTAGATGGCGTAAAAGGTGTAAGTCTTATAAATACATAAAATTGCTATAATTATTCATCTCTGATATTTTTGACGTTTGATTGGTATAGCATATCCATCTAAAATGCGTATATTGAGACTGCGTAAAAGGAATATAATCAAGATGATTTCATACAAATATAAGACATTATGTATTGACAGAGAATTTCAAAGAGCTCTGGCCGAAAACAGCATCTTTCTTTTTCATAATAAGTTTATATTATTTTGGTTGGATCCAATAGGTACAAAATTACAGTTCAAGTATCGCTAAAAGATCATAAGAGACTTCATTGTGCTAGTTTTAAATGATTATAGAAAAACAGTAACATAACTACTTTTAAATATATGTAAATCAGAAATTGCACAGTTCTCAAAGTGATAATTGAGCGACCTGTAGTTATCAATGGACATGAGAATGTTAGCTACTTTTAATAGGTATCCATGTTTGTCGATGATAAAATAGTGAACATTTAAAAAATTACTTAAAAACAACTTCACACCAATAATTACAGATGACATAACCTATTTGAGCAATTTTTTTGGCCCCCTTGTCAAAACCAGTAGTTGCCTAGGTAGGGGATCAGTAATCGATCATTGTAATCAATATTATTCAGATGATTTGTGTTTTTGTGTAGCAGTTTTTATGAAAAATAATCTCAAAGGTGATGTGCTACAACTGTTAGGTGTTAGGTATTATCAACGCCTCGGCGCCTTGGCAATTCGGCGCCCGGAGCTGACTGCTCCAATTGCGCCCGCATAGGGCTGGCCCTTCCTAAAAGCACTATTTGTTTTTGAATCACATAAATGTGGAGCAAAAATAATGATTCTTATTAACCCTTGTTTACTACTGCAGATCTGGTAATTGTGCAAAATTTAAGGCATTGGATATTTGTGGAAAATGGTTACATTAAAGGACAATGTCATTGCAAATAAACTTGATTGGGTTAGTTTAAAAAGGTATTACATTGGCTTCATGCTCATTGCAATGGTAACTACTTTCAGCTGATGAATAGAACTGCATGTGGGGTTCGATAGATGTGAAATGAATTAACTATCATACTATTATTTTAACAAAATAGATTAGTACTCCCCCAAGCACGGTCGGAAAGCAACAGTTTGAAAAAACACTTAACAGTGGCTC
The DNA here is from genome assembly GCF_061612785.1 of Hesperophylax consimilis. Classification (NCBI taxonomy): domain Eukaryota; kingdom Metazoa; phylum Arthropoda; class Insecta; order Trichoptera; family Limnephilidae; genus Hesperophylax; species Hesperophylax consimilis. The sequence goes on along the minus strand of NC_142836.1, from coordinate 25,075,853 downwards.
AAATATACCGCAGTTGCTCAGTTTACTGACAAGGGGGTCTTTACCATATTTCAACTGTTTTATGCTAGTTAGTATGCACAAAGTGCTGCTCCGATTGATTAGCGCTACCGGCTTTCTATACATTAAAAACCCATTGACCAAATGATAAGGTCACCTTCGAGTTAAAAGGGTAAGCATAATCCGACATATGAAACATTTAAGTATTTGACAGATGAGATGTAGGTATAGATAGATTGGTCACAGTAAAAAGGATACATGTCAGGTCGAGGTTGAAGCCGTCCTCCGTGTAGCGAATCCGCTGCTTGCTGACCAACACCTTGAGTGGGTTCGTCATCTTCATGTTAGAAATGGTGTTTGCCATAGTCGCACTGTCACCACCGCACGGTTTCACATGAATGAGATCAGTTGAAAAGTTATCACATCTACTGTTACAACTATTGTCTTTTTTATTAGATATAGAAACAAGATGATGCCTGTTCGATAAATTTATCGCTTGTTTTCCATTAGAATTATCATGAGAGTAAAAGTTATTGAATGTCTCAAGATTCTCTTTATAACTAGGTACGGTTCTCTTTCTAGTTCCATTGCACGCTTCACTGGGGAAGTCTATAGAGTAGGCCCGGGCCGCTCGAGCACTGGCGGCCTGCGGAGAAGCTACCGAGGCCCAATGGATGGGATTCTTGTCTCCCGTGTCCCCGGGTGCACTAGCCGACGTTTGGTCCGACACCACTTTATCACACTCGCCGACACACTCATGTAAGGGAGCTAAGGATTGACACAGCTGAAGATCAGACTTTTTCTTCTCGGAACCCCTACGTTTCCTTCCGTGGCAGCTAAGACAAACACCCATAAAAGTGTAAGCGATTCGATGGGCACTTCACATCCGTAAACCTATATCACATCGGGAATGCTATATGAGCCAAGAAAAAACCACATTCTTTGTCCTGGAGTAATTAAGAAGGAACCCATTGTAAACCAAAGGCCTTCCAAACATTCAGTTTATCGAAGCACTTTACATACACGACATTATTTAGTTTCTTTTCTTCCAATAATCGTAAATAGTAACTAAAAGAAAACATATTATTAATTTTATTCAACATACTGACGAAATATCACAAAAGTGAAACTGTCACACACGTTCTGAGAGACTTCCCAGTCAGTAAAGGCAACTCTCCCGGAAGACCCGCTCGCCGGCACTCCATTAGTTTCGTCAAAGAACTAACCACTAAGCCATAATCACTGTAAGTTATTAACATTAATATCACAAATTATTATAAAAGTGACAAAGTGCTCTCAACTAGCACAATGGAAAGGATTTATCTTGCATTAATGGCGTCCATCCTTCGCTTGCAGTAGGATCACAGGCGGGTAGAAACAACTTCATGTGATGATACGAGAACACTATACTTGTCCCTTTTTACCAGGTCCAAACTCGCAAGAGAGTGACAGAAAAATACCTCATTTCTCGGTCCTCGTAAAGAGCAAGAGAGTGAAAGAGAGAAATTTCTTTGTTCAACACGGTTATATAAAATACCACCAGGTGGCAGCAGCACAGGGAACCATACCGTATGTGAAAATACACTTATGAAAATCTACTTGCATTTGTGACTATGGCAATACTGTCAAACCAGAGGCTAGAATCATAACCCCAAACTTGAGAGTGGCTAACATAATGTGACGATTGCGCAAAACGGCGCGGTTTTCAAAACTAGTAATTCTAATATGGGGTAGAGCGGTGATTGGCTAGAAAGTCGTGACGTAGCTAGAAAAGCCATTTTCCACTGGGAGATTTGAATTTAGTACAAAACAAGCGGCGACAAGCCACTCATTAGCAATGATTTATTTATAATGTTTGTGTAATATTGTACTAAAACTAATGTTCGCAATAAAAGGAAAAAATCCCAGGAATATTTGCAGTGTTACTTAGGTGTTGATGATAAAGAACCAAGATTATTGATTAGCGCTTTGTATATATTGCCTTAGAAGACATTCAAATTTTCAAATTGAAAGTCTCATTTAGCATAATGAGATGATAACTATCATGACATATATGACGTATACTCTCAGCATAGCCTTGGTGAAAGTCGTGAAAGACCACCATTAGGATTCGATTCATTGCTGTAGCCAGGTAATTCCCCACCTTCTTCCCAATTCCTTCCCTCCCAAACCGATATAGCCCAAACTCTTTTTACTTCATACCGTTTTATAACATTTTTAACATAATTATACCAAAATAAGTCAAAATTTTTAACATCAACTCCACACAGGAGGCCTCGAGGAAAATAAATTCATCAGGGCCTATGTCTTCTTTGGGGATTTTGTGCGGGAAATCTTTTTGAGAAGATGAGGTTGTGAAAATGAGTTTTGAAGAGACCCATGTTGTAGGAGGGAGAAACGCGAAAATCTTTCCACAAACAAACAGTTGTACTCAAGAACAAGTCGTAGAAACGACCCGCTGTCGTGAGATAGTTAACGTCAACCGGGTATAAATGGTGGGCACACAAATGTTTTCCCGACTACGCACCGGTGCCGATGGGATAAATGATACTAGTTTCTCGGAGGATCTTCTATTGAAATACCGGTAAAACAAGGACAGCATTCCCATATAACGGCTGTGCTCTAAAGATTACAATCCTCAAGGGTTTTTTGTTTTTTCTCAAGTATTTGGGGCTCCCTCTCTCTGGAGAGTCGACTATGACCAATTACTTCTTCTAAAGACAATTGAGAGGCTAATGGATAGGCACATAGGGGACGGGGCACTGAGAGAAAAGCCCCTCCACAAATTGCAATTTGCCATCAATCAACCAGGTAAGTCGGTCGACGCAGCACTGCACAGGTTAGTGTACAAACTGGAGCAGGCACAAGCGACAGGGGAACTGGCAGTAGGACTCTTCCTGGATATAGAAGGAGCATTCAACTGCACCACTATTAAATCTATTGACGAAGCGGCAGAAAGACATGGACTCAACAAAACCACCAGAAGGTGTCTGAAGAACATGCTCTCAACTGGATACTCACGGTGACAAGAGGTGAGGTGAACATCAGAGTATTGGTGACAAGAGGGTGACCAAGGGGAGGGGTGTTATCACCCTTGCTGTGGAGCCTAGTGGTGGATAACCTCATCCTAAAGCTCAACAACAGGGGCCTATATACACAAGGGTATGCGGATGACATCGCGACCATAATAAGGTGCAGACACAGCCTTATACAGTCAACACTGGCAACAGTGGAAGAATGGTGTGAAAAAACAGGGCTGTCAGTCAACCCAGACAAGACGGAACTGGTAATCTTTACTCGCAAAAGGAAATTGGAGGGATAGAGCAATCCAACCTTCTATGGAAAGGAGTTAGAACCCTCAGACACGGTTAAGCACCTCGGAGTCTTAAAAGATGCCAAACTGAGCTGGAAAAACCAGGTGGAAACTGTAGGCAGAAAGGCATGTGCTCTAATGTGGGCAACTAAGCGAATCTGCGAATCAAAATGTGAGGACGCAAACCTAAAATGATACAATGGCTGTATACAGCCGTTGTAAAACCAAGAATCATGTATGCAGCCTTGGTCTGGTGGAGGAGAAAAACAGTGATGGCCACACTCAACCACATACAGGGACTTGCATGCAGAGGAATCGCAGGAGCCATGTCAGATGATGAGCCAATTGGATTGGCATGAACTTTCTAAATTCGATACCGTTAATGAGGCGCTACACCATTTTTATTCATGTATATATAATGTATTTGACGCTTGCTTCCCTAGGAAACCTCCCAACAGAGGTGGACGTAGGTATCCGAAGTGGTTCACTAGAGATACCATCAGGAGCATTGAGATAAAACATGCTCACCATAAAAAATGGAAAGCTACTGGTGACCAACATGAGTATGAAATGTTCAGTAACCTCAGAGCAGTTGTTAGAAGAAATGTTCATATAGCATTCCGAACGTATGTCGACTCAATAGAGAGTGATATCAAGCATGATCCCAAGGCATTTTGGGACTACGTAAAATCACTGCGCAAAGATGGTGGTATAACAGACATCATGATGCATGGTGATCGGGAAGTTAGAGGAGCGGATGTAGCCAATGCATTTGCAACTCATTTCCAATCAGTGTACAGTAATGAGCCTCCATTACTAAATCCCATTTCTGCTTCCAAGATGAATGTGAAGGGAGCCCAAAACATTGATATAAGTCATATTGACGAATCAGATGTTAAATCTTCAATTAATAACATGAAACATACACATTCACTTGGGCCAGACTTTCTTCCAGTATTTTTTTTAAAAGGATGTGTTGAATTTTTAAAAATGCCACTAAGTTTTATATTCAACCTATCTTTAGATACTGGTGTATTTCCTGATTCCTGGAAAGTCTCAAAAATTTGTCCCATTTTCAAAAGTGGATCAAAGACATCTGTCGAAAATTTCAGGCCAGTGGCAATACTTTCCGCCCCGGCTAAGTTATTCGAATCGATAATTCATAAACATGTGCTCTTTCAAGTAGAGCCTTTCTTAATATCGGAACAGCATGGGTTTAGAAAAGGTCGATCAACAGATACTAACCTACTGGTACTCACAGATTATGTTTCCAAATCTTTAGATAAGGGCTACCAAGTAGATTGCTCATATAATGATTTCTCGAAGGCATTTGATACCGTAAACCATGACATATTATTGAATAAATTGTCAACTATAGGTTTTTCTCTACGGTTTCTCATATTCTTTGCAAGCTATTTTACTGGAAGAAAGCAATTTGTATCTCATGGAATATTCATGTCAAAATTATTCTTTGTACTCTCAGGCGTTCCACAGGGCTCTAATTTAGGACCGCTCCTCTTTCTAATTTTTATTAACGATATTACAGAAAATATTCTGCATTCCAGGTCACTTCTTTTTGCTGATGATCTAAAACTATTCTTGGAAATTAAAACTTTAGAAGACTGCGTTCGACTCCAATCGGACATTAATAGAATTGTTGACTGGAGTAAACGGAATCGGATCGAATTCAATGTTTCTAAATGTTTCATTCTTTCTTTCACAAGTGCACGTCATACTTGGTTTTACCGGTATACCATGAATGCCCGAAGTTTAAAACGTGTCTCCACTATGAAAGATCTTGGCATCATGTTTGATAGTAGGCTGACATTTCATACTCATATCGAAATGACGTGTAGTGCTTCACTGAAAATGCTGGGCTTCGTCCTACGCACTGCGATGAATTTTAGACACACCCGGGTTCTCCAAGTGCTATACATTGCGTTGGTTAGGAGTAGGCTTGAGAGTGGGTCGGTGGTTTGGAGCCCACATCAGGTGAAGTATTCCCTCATGTTGGAGAGAGTGCAGAAGAAATTTCTGAGATTCCTCTACCTGAGGGAGTATGGCTACTACCCGTGGCTCTATCCTACTGACTTTCTCTTGGGCATGCTCGGTATGAACCATCTACGGGTCAGAAGAGATGTGCATATTGTATCACACTTCTTCAAACTGATTCGTGGATGGTTAGTAAATCCGACTATCATGGAGAGTATTAGTCTCTATGTTCCTGATGGTTATCTCCGTCACCGACAGCATAGACTGTTTTATCTCCCGGCCTGCAGGACTAACTTGCCAATGGTCATGCCGGTGGGGAGAGCAGTCTTTCTGTTGAACAGAATTAATTCGGATATCGACATATTTAGCATCGGTGAAGCTGCCTTTAAAAGGCAAGCTCTATTGATGCTGGTATAGTTTATACACCACTTATTATGTAATACCATTTTACAAATGTACTTAAAAACGAAATAAAATGTAATTTTGTAATGTTTTTAAAGGAATAAACTAATTGAATTGAATTGAATTGAAAATGTGAACCACTCCAATACTAGCCATGGGAGTGCTGCTGAATCTACCCTTACTAAACATAGAAATAGAGGGGGCGGCGATGGCGGCAGCCTACAGGTTTTAATGAAAAGGTCAATTGCCCACGTGGGGCGAGTTGCCCAAAAACTGTCACACGGAGATCGGAACAAGACTGAGGGCGATTAGTCCAACACCTGGAACGAGGCAGGACGGCAAACAAGCTGAATACTTCTTCAAACAGCAGTTTAGAGTGACATACCCCACAAGGAAGGAATTGGACACGGTTCCAGGCCCTACCCACAAACAGGAACTAGTCTGGTTCACAGATGGGTCCCAGATGGAGGAGGGAACAGGGGCCGAGGTCTGTACAGGGTTCCAAGAGAGAACTTAGTATACCTCTAGGAACACATTGCACTGTATTTAAAGCTGAGATGGAGGCCATCTTAGCTTGTGCACATGAGAACATACATATCGTGTACATGTATAAGAACATAGGCATATGCTCTGATAGCCAGGCAGCCCTAATGGCACTGGAAAGAAACCGATGCAACTCCAGACTGGTGAAGGAATGCAAAACCTTTCATGAAGAACTTGCTACCATCAATAAAATAACCCTGATCTGGGTACCAGGATATAAAGGAATTGGAGGCAATGAGCGGGCTGATAGACTAGCAAGGAAAGGGGCAAAAGCACCACTTACGGGATCCGAGCTGCCGTAGGAGTAGCAGCTTGCCACACCAAAATACATATTGAAAGGTGGGTCAAATCCCGGCACTGGGAGGAATGGGAAAGGGCACCTGGAATGAGGCAATCCAGAATACTCATAAACAGACCAAACCCAAGGCGAACCAGACAACTACTCAACATGGACAGAAACTCACTGAGGGAACTGGTAGGACTACTAACGGGACACCGCCATCTCAGGAGGCACATGCAGTTGTTGGGAGTGGAAAACACCAACAGATGCAGGAAATGTGAAGAGGATGAAGAGACTCCAATTCACCTTTGGTGCCAATGTCCCGCTCTGTTGGAAACAAGACTGAGATACCTGGGAAGACACATTGTAGAACCAGAAGACATAGCCACATATCCAATGACAACCCTGGTGAACTTCATAGGGACCGGATTACTTTTAAAAGAATGAGGTAAAATAGGGCTGTGGCCTAAGTGCTCACGGGTCTTATGCGCTTTAAAAAAAAATAAAAAATTTGAGGCTCTAGACCAGAGGTGGCTACCAAATCAACAGTGGGTATTCAAAGTAATGGTGATGTATTCAAAGTATGTATACATAAGTGCGTGGAAATAGATACCAAAAATTATATTTAACGGCTGCCATGTACCCCCTTGGTGTTGCTTGGGGTTATGAATGGTTTGGAGTAAAGTTTTGAGGTTGTGAATTCTAGTGCACCTGAAAACTGGGTGTAGTTAAGATTGAAATAAATAATATTATAGCACAATAGTTCTTTTACCATTTACTTCCACGTCATACATTCTCCTTACCTACCTTCTTCGATCATTACATACTCCTAAATTTACCATAATAAGTATTTGTTTCACTTGATCGCGCCAGTCTTTCTCAGGCGTCCCCGAACTTTTCTACCAGTCACTACTGTACACCATACTGTAATCTACTGTTAAAAAAGCTACATTATGTCGATTTTAATTCAGCTCCGTATATCATTTCAGTGCAAAGATAATGCATTAAGTCTTCTTCAGGCGTCTCCTACTTTTTCTACCATTTACTACTGATTACCACATTTTAATGTTAAGAAACAACAAAAATTTATCGACTTTAATTCGACTCGTATGTACAAACATAAGTGCGAGGAAATTAATTTAGATTTACCAAAAAATTCAATTAAATACCTAACTAGTGAAAAGTGAAAGAGATTGTTCCTTTCGGACTCCAACTGGACTTCGAGCTACACCATGATGTTGTGAGCCACCCAATGTGTTTTTTACCGAAAAGTACCTTGTATGAGCCAATTTATTTCTACGAACCTTGCCTCTAAACCCTATAAAATATTGAGAGAATTTTTCCCACATATGCACGGAGTTTATTTGGGAATCTAGCGGAACTTTATTAACTACAGCGATACCACATATGTTTAATATCACCTTCGATATTAATAGTTGAACACTCCTTTTGCATGACCCAATTAATATTTTTCTAAGAAATCGGCTGTAACTGCAAACATAATGATGTTGAAGTCGCACCACTTGCATTGGCCATAGGCGATCCTAAAAAACGGGAATCAATCACATGAGTGGAATCCTTGAGTGTGGTGAGAGGTATATCTATCTATGAGTGTGGTTGTTGTGTTCTCTAGCAATATTTGTGTAGTGGTATTATAATCTTCAGGTATGTTTAAGTATATTTGTCTTCAAACATGTTTTTTCATTAGCTTGCAAAATATTTATAAAGTTGTAGCTAATCAATATGAATATCGCTAATGCTTTTTTCAGATTACAACTAGATCTTCACAGATTATCCCTCAAGATCCCTTCTTACAGTTGTATTTTTATAGCTAAACTAGTGGACCCCACAGTGCTTCGCTATTGCCAAAGTCTTTCTCGGGCGTCTTCGACTTCTTTCACCATTTACTACTGTATACCACAATGTTGCTGTTAAAAAACTACATTACATCGACTTTACTTACGAGTTTTGTTAGCGCAAACATACGCAGGCTGAATTTTTGTATATTAATATTTATTTATTTTGTAAGAAACAAACAGCTTTTATATAATATACAATTGTAGATATAAATATACAAGTTAACTGAAGTCAAGCCACAGAAGTTTCTTATGTTAAAGCGCATTAAAAATGAAGTTTTAGTATCTTAAAATTAATTTGGTGTTAGGAAAGGGAGAGGAAGGGGAAAATAGGAAGAGGATAGGAGATGCTCCCGATACATTCCATACTCTTATATTAATAATCGATCGTACGCATTACTTCATATCGATATTTCTTTAGGTTATTACCAAAAATGTAAATGTTGTAAAATTTGTATTATATTGTGCACATATACGAGGAATTGGGGAATTTTTTCGAATGTTTGTTCTACACGAGGGTAGATAAAATAAATCAGATTGTCGGGTTCATCTAGACGGAATATGAAGATTTATTAAATTGGTAAGTTCTGGTGAGTCCAGACCATTATTTAGGATTTTAAATAATAAGATTTGATCAAAAATTAGACGTCGTGTTTGGAGGGAGTTAAAATTATGAAATTTAATGGATTAGGTATAATTTGAGAAGTGTAACTTTAGTTTATAATTTATGTGTTTAAAAATTTTTTTTGAATTCTTTCTATTCTTTCGATATGGGCTTGGTATAAAGGAGTCCAGATCGGTGTACAGTGTTCCAGGTGCGGGCGAATATATGAGGTGTAAAGGGAATATAGAGTGTTTATATTGTGGAAGGGTTTTGCTATGCGAATTATAAATCCCAGCATTTTATGGCTTTGTTAATGATGTCATCAGTGTGTTGGATAAAGTTTAATTTAACATCCAGTGTTACCCCAAGGTCCCTGATATATTTTACTTCATTGATGTGTGTGCCGTTTAGTGTGTGTACAAAAGATATTTTATTTTTATTGCGTGTAAATGTTAATTTATTGCATTTTGCGATGTTAATAACAAGTTTGTTTAATTCGCAATAGACAAAGAGACGATTGAGGTCCTCTTGAAGTTTAATGCAGTCGTTGATTGATTTAATAACTAAGTATATTTTTTTATCATCTGCATATGCTAGGTAATTAGCATATAGAAAACATTTGTGAATATCATATATATACATTAAATAATAATGGGCCTAAATGAGAACCTTGAGGTACACCGATTAAGATTCATATAAGTACTATGGAAATCAAAAAAATACTTTTTGCCAATTGTTTGCGCTTATACTTTTTTACTCAATTTCAGAATGGACCTGCGAATACCTAAAAATATCGCCTTTCTTTGAAAGTGTGAAAAGTGAAGGAAGAATGTGTAAAGGAATTTGAAAATAAATACTAAGCATACTGTAAACGATATACAATATTATAAAAACAACTGTGTACTTATGTATGTATTTATTTACATACCAATAAAATGTTAATTTAGTTTTCTATTTATTGTCAAATAAATGGAACCACTCCAATATAATTAAAATATATTTTTTTAACGTAACCTAACCCAATGAAACAAAATAAAAGTGGTGTACTTTTGATGTAATAATAAAGTTCCGCTAGATTCCCAAAATATCACACTGTGGCATAGTACGAAGCGCTGTGCTGCCTCTATCAAGTTTAGCATTGTCTACATGTTGGCTTCAACAAATCTTATTTATTGAAGTTTCGTCCCCTACAGAGTAGTCCACTCAAGCATAATAATATTTGGTAATTGCCAAGTTTTTCAAAATCATGCTTGCATTGCATTTAAATCTTTGAATACGATACAAATAGACCAGAGCATTATAAAAAGAATTACTTACGTGAATACAAAAGAAACCTCGAGGAAGCACTGTCATCGTAGTTTATAACTGGATGGAAAGCAAGCACTCCGGGGTATTCAGCAATACATGGAGGAATAATATGTATTTCCTCCTATTATTATTGGACAAATACACCAAGAGGTTAGGAAGGCAGTAAGGTCAAACAAAAGAACACCAAAAATTAAAACACTTTTTTTATTTCTAGACAATAGATAACACAGCCAATCGGCTACACAGAGTTTTAATACTAGCTATGGTGAAGTTTTCTAGTTTCTAGGATAGCTTGTGAAGTCTTAGATCTAAATAAAACATTTATTAGTACTAAGTACATTTACTAGAACCATTTTCAATGCGAGTAACAATACTTTAGAAACTCTTCAAGGCTGAATTAATTTTAATTCTTAAGAGAAACTTGAACCCACAGGAAATTCACAGGTTTAAACCTTTAACATCTCAAGATAGCCAACTCGATGGGGCAAAGTAAAATTATAAATAGATGAGCCTTTAAGACCAGTAAGGAATCGACATAAACCGAGTACTGTAAGACCCTGCGCAGAAAAGTCCCACATTGGAATGTTACCTTACTTTTAAATGTTTTCATTAAACATTAGACGAAGACAAGAAAGATAACTTTAATCCATAATAAAAGTCTGTTAAGAAAAAACGTTATCCTAGTCACACTATTTCCAATATATTAACGTAATAATCAGTATTACCAATTATTTCATTAATGGATAGTGGAAATAAAATAAAAGATAAATACGAGAATATTATTGATAAAGCCAATTGAACACATTTGAAATCTTGCTACATTCATAATATTGGTAAATAGTACATTCATATTCACAGCAAAAATATCAACAATGGTGACGGAGGAACCGGAAGATTTTCCACAATCAAAATTTTGTATTCTAGCAATACAAAAAAGGGGTTCCATGATATTTCATCAAAATGTCAATTAAACACACCTTTAAAAAATGATATAGTCATTAAAACTGATGAAACAAAAACTAGGTTAAATAGATACCTATGTAACCTAGTTTTTGTTTCATCACTTTTCATGACTTTACACTTCACTTTTCACTTTTTGTAGGTGTGTTGAACTGTCATTTTGATGAGATACCCGGTCACCCAAAAAAGGATCTCAGTAACCATATAGTAGGCACGTATCCATGTATATAAATAAGATTGCTTTGAAATTTTGACACAATGTTGCATTTGAATACGCATGTGTTTTTATATACCTATATTATATAGATGTCACCTGTGTCAGTTAAAAAATGCTTTTTGAAAAACAGCGCCATCTGTTGGACGTATGAGCAACATGCGCTATTTTTTTCTCTATCTGCATAGGCAAACTAAGCCACAGCAATGCGCTAAAAATATAAATTAAAGCAATTCAATATTCTAGTTAAACCAAATACAGTGAAGCCCCATTCTCACAACACATTTTTTGTCATTCTGATAATAATTGGCTTTATTCTCTATCTTTTATTTCTTGACAATAATTAAAAACCACCATAATATATAACCAATGATTTGGACATACCAAAATAATAATAGAATTTCAATTGTTACTCATCATTTGAAACAAGATATCTTTATTATAATTTACGAAAATAATATGTGTGTTTACATCCATTCTGTAAGAGAGTTCATAAAGGAATAGGCGCAGAGAGAGGTGTGAACACAGCAACAGTTCATCCGGACCCACAAATATTCTGTTCAGAAAATTTACTGAGACGTGGCGAACGAGTCACATACTTTTTTCACAAAAAAAAAATGTTCATAGTCACACATCATTTACAATTAATTGTGTTATGTCCATGTCAGAAAAAATTGTCCAAAAAAATAAGGAAAAAATCACTCTTTCTTAAAATTACCTTTTTTATTTTATAGAATTCACCCAACCGTAGGATCTAGACAAGAATTATAATATTATGCTGTCTCTGATAAAGATTTTTCTGTTACAATTTGTACACACAGCTGTCTATATTTGTACATACATCTACTTTGTACACAAAGAATGTTTGGTTCCAGACCTTATATTTCGTGTACCTTTCAACATGTAATATTTTAATGTGTACTTGAAAAATTAATAAAAGATTTTCTATAACCACATGATCAAAGTCATAGAGAGTAAAATATTATCAGACATTAAACGTAACAAATGAATATTGTCTTATATTGCCAAGCAAAATTTTTTGCAACATTGAGACCATTTTGTTCTAGAAATGAATACCATAACAGTGACACTACTTCCTATGAAAATTGAATGCTGCATTTTGCTATGCTTCCTTAATCTAAATCAATCCTACTATTCTGATTGAAATTGTGAGAATCCTTGAACTTCTTCAGGGATAATAATAAATCATCCATAGTAATGGGGCGGACGGCTTCATCAAACTTGTCTTCAGATTCTACATCACTATTGGAATTTGTGGAAGTTGAGGGACCATCTTTATTCTGTAAGTAGAACAATAAGATCATGTTTTAAAATAATTTAAAAGTCAACTAACATAATATTGGATCTAATAGCGGAGACATATTAATTTCATTTATTCCCCACTATCCATAATGGGGAAGGGGGAAGTGCAGTGCCAAACATTCCACAATTATTCAGAGTAAAACAAAACAAGAATACATAAAATAAAAACAGAAAATTGAACAAATATTAATTAGAAATTATGCAAATATCTAGTCGTTTATGGAAGATATTTGACCATCTCCAGTCTCCTGAGGGCCATCAAGGGTTAGTAAAAAAATTTATGTGCGCATTGTGTCAATTTTTAATCATTATCAGATATCAATAGAAGAGTAAAAAAAAAAACAATATGAAATGTTAAAAAACCTATTAGAAAACGGAACGATCCACCTCCTTCTTCTTTGAGAAACAAGGATTTTGGAGTTGGGTCTACCGCCATTTTTTGTGAAAATTTTGCTTGTATTTAGTGAAACCCGCTTATAAGGACCGGTCGGTGGCCGAGTTGACATCGCGTTTGGGTCCCACCCAGGCGTAGTGTGTTCAATTCCTCGGCTGGCTAAGTCCCCCATCACAACACAAGCAACATTTTCAGCTTACTGTGGTGGTAGTAGGAGATTTTCAAATATTGTCAGGTTATTCGTAACCTGGGAATGTTTGTCTTTCTTTTAAAAATATAAAAAAAAAAAAAAAAAAGGTTCCCGCCAGCAGAGGCTTGTCCCTCGGGTCAATAAGTCAATTACCCCCAAAATTATAAGATGACAATAAATCGTAATATTATGATATATTTTACAAATTAAAATAACTGGTCTTATTCTAATTTATTTGAAAATATACCGCAAGATAGCGGACAGCGGTAGCGGAGAGTAGTAATATCTATTGTCTCAAATGAAAGCTCCCTTTCCCACGCACAAATCTCCTACTATGATATCTTCTGTCTCTTTATGCGCCATGTCATCTAGTAAAAATGCTCTTGCGTGCTGAAGACAGCTTGGGTCATTGCCGTTAGGGAGACAGCACAATGAATATTATGTGTTTAAAATAGATGGTTTGATAAACATATGTTGGTTTTGTATATTGCACGCTTGTCGCATGAAACAATTTACTATATTAAATGTAATTTGACTCTCGAACTCATGAGGTAGGTACCTACAAATGTATATAGATTAATATCAGCATATACAGGGCCGGCCCTATGCGGGTACAATTGGTGCAGTCCGCTCCGGGCGCCAATTTGTCAAGTCGCCAAGGCGCTGGTAATACCTAACAGTCCTAACCCATCACCCTTGATATGATTTTTCACAAAAACGGCCTTACACAAAAATACAAATCATCTGAATATTATTGACTACAGTAATCACCTGCCCAGGCTTCTACGTAACTCGGGGCCTCACCTGAGCGTACATCAAAATATCTATAAATGACCTTTCAATTTAACACACATATCCCATACATACTGTATAAGAGAATTATTTGTAATATGTCTCCCCTATTACATCTTTCAATATTTGGCAACATCCACGAGAAACCATTTAGAGTAGTCAATAGTTAAAAAGTGTATAATATTAATGAAAAGCTAACGCAATTGACCCGTCTTTGAATTTTGAATTATTTTGTTTTTTTGAGAATTAAAGGAAATTATGATTATAAAAAATAAACAAACTGAAACTAACTTGCAACGGACTGTGTTTGATTAGAGCCATGTAATCCCTAACTCTGTACACCGAAGCATTCCGACACAGTTCAAAGAGGTCAGAGCCGGACAGGTTGTCCGTCTGGGCAGCGATGCGCTTGGTGTCCACATCGGCGGCCACGGGCTCATTGCGCAGGATCAGCTTTAGGATGTTGTTCCTCTGGGCGAGGTCGGGTAAGTTAATGCGGAATGTCGCAGGCATTCGCCGTTGGATCGCCTTATCCAAATCTTGAGGCCGGTTGGTAGCACCTACGTACACAAAACACAGAATAAATATTATATCATTTACAGTTGGATTCGGTTGAGAAATACTGAACAAATAATACTCCGCACATTTTAAATGCAAATTTATAATTAATAAAAACAATTTCTTTGGCACGTTTCTAAAATGCAGTCATCTTGGTTATAATATGTGAGAAACCACAATTTTTGTCTCACTACATACTAGTAGTTCTTTGAACAGTAGACCTGGCATCCTAAAAAGGATGTTTCTAATTTTCTCTTATTCAATAAATCAAAACCAAAATTTCCTACTTACTATACATTCTTAAATACCTACCTTCCTACCAGCAAACATTTAATATTTAAAAAAATTTACAATAAGGAATTAAAGCCTCGCCTCGAAAAGGGATCTAACCGTCCTTTTGTTGAATATAAGATAATAATGGGAAACGATTCAGAAGCTTGATTTCTTTATACTACTGCAATCTCTGGACAGTTAGCAATATTTTTTTGTTGTGTAGATTTAAAAGATTTCTATAGTGAAATTCGGATCTAACACACATCCAATATGGCGTCGCGTTTGAGTGGGGGTTTTACGAATTTCGCAAAAATACGCAAACGAAACGTTTTTGAATAGAAGGACAGCAAATCGTCACTATCCTAAATCGCATTAAAGTCAATTTCGTTTTTATTCTTTTATTGTGTTCTTTATGCAATTGATTTTGTTGTGCCGAAACATCTTAACTGGAATGACCATATTTCCATCGATTTTGACGACATGTGCAGAAATATCTTAAGTCGAAAGAGTTCATTATTTTAATGCAGAACTATCCTAAGTAACAATGTCACATAAGCTAGTTCTGCAGTCTACGAATTGAACATATCGGGTCAAAAATTATTGATAGTAGTACTTAAGCCGTTAATCGTATTTTTTAAGAGATCACAAAATAATAAAAACTTGTGAAACAATGTTCCTAAGCACATTACCCATAAGTCATTGTGTGGTTCAATCTAAAGCCGGAAATAAAAATTACTCGGACAAAGTTTAGGTTAAAAGGGAAATGTATGAAAAAGCGCAATTCAACTAAAAACTTCTAGAATGCGTTAAAAAATATGTATGTGACCACATGAGAAAAAAAAACCTATACTAACCCAACCTATAATAACTCAACCTAACCTAACCTATAATAATCCAACCTAACCTATCCTAACTTAACCTATAATAACCCAACCTAACCTATAATAACCCAACCTAACCTATAATAACCCAACCTAACCTATAATAACCCATCCTAACCTAACCTAACCTATCCTATAATAACCCAACCTAACCTATCATAACCTAACCTATCCTATCCTAAACTACACTATAATAACCTAACCTATCCTATCCTAAACTACCCTATAATAACCTCTAACCTACAATAAAATTTTTTATTTTTAAAAAAAATCGTAGTAACCCTTTAAATATTAAGAAACCAAATTCATGATGTTTGGGTCCAAATTTGGTCGCCTAATAATTAACGGGCCAGCAATCTCGAATAATTGTCTATTATGCCGATTATGTCTTTCATGTTTTCTACACTGCCTACAAACGCGAATTATGCACGATGTTCATATCGGTGTTCTGTCAAAATGGTGTGTCGTAAGGCACATTTTCTCGTAAATTATTATTTACATAAATAATATTAAATGTCAATATTTTTCAAAATCGTAAATGCAAAAAGTTGTTTTTTATTGTCATTAAGTTCAAATGATTTTGTTTTTTTTAATGCGTATTAAAAACGGTAGTTGTAGGTAAATAATTACCAAATATATAATTTATAGAGGTAATAAATAGTAGATGTAAGTACCATACCCATTAGTTTTCTTAATTTTTCTCAATAATGTGTTTTTTAGGGTTAGATCCCTTTTAGAGGTGAGGTTTCAATTATACAAATTTTTAAAATAAATGGTGCTATCTCAATGACAATTCTTTTTTCCGAATATTCCGATTTGAAAGCTCGTAGAAGGATCCATGCTCATAAAAAGGGAGTATCCAACATGGCCACGATTTTGAAACAGAATGTAAAAACAAATTTAGCTTTATAATCTCCTGATTGAAAAAATTATTTTTGTTTTGTCGGCCAAGTTGACACAGAATTTAAAAATAATTAAATAAAATGACTTTACCCATAACAATGACGGTGCAGTTAGGATCTGTTATGAGACCATCCCATAGAGACATGAACTGGGCTTTCATCATGGCCGTGGCTTCATGGTCATGTTGGTTGCGTGATCGTAGGAAAGAGTCTATTTCATCAATAAAAATGATGCACGGTTGCAACTTGACAGCCAAACTGAATACAGCAGCGGTCAGTTTCTGGGATTCTCCATACCACTTGTCCGTAAGGATAGACAGATCCAGATTAATGAACTGGGTTTTGGCTTCCTTAGCTGTAGCCTTGGCTATCAGCGTTTTGCCCACACCTGCAATTGAAGTAAAGGATTAGTAGTTGCCAGGGAAAGATAATAAGTAGATAATAACTATAACAAGGCACAATATTATTTACAATAAAAGATATACATTTGTTTTAGACCACTTTAAAGTGGGTCTAAAACAAATGTATATCTTTTATTGTAAATTATGACGAGCCACAAAGTAAATGCTTATTACAAATATGCACAATATTATTAGTACTAATGTAAACATGTGTATTATTCTTCTCACTTACACAGGGTTCCACACAATAATTGCATTAAACAAATTCGTTATGTGATTACTGTTGCACAATATTACAATGTATTTCAAATATATGTAAAAACCCTTGTGTTGTATAATGTTATAAATAAGGTACAATATTACCCGGGGGTCCATGGAGCAGCACTCCTTTAGGAGGTTGGGTGAGCATAGAATCAGCAAATAGATCCCTCTTTTGAATAGGAAGAATCAAAGTTTCTTGGAGTTCTTTAATTATGTCATCCAAGCCGGCAATATCATTCCAACTGACCTGTGTTATTAATCATTCACAAAATTATTTTCTAATTTCAAAGACTTTTTTCATGTTTGACAATGAACAAACACCAAAAGTTAATTATTTAAACGGTTTAATTGAGAGATTGGAATAATGCTTCACTAATCCATAAAAGTTGATCGATATTTAATTGTTAAGCATATTTAGTCAAAGTAAACTGTTGCTGTTGTTTGTTCGTTTTGTGGCGATCTGCAGTCGTGCTCGGGAAAGTTGACAAATTACCGATATTATCGATGTGCTTATGCTATGGGCCTGAATAGAGAAAAGCGACAGTATGACAATTATCTTTATGGGGGATATAGCTGCATCAAGGATCATGTAGAATTTGGTATACCCCAAGGGAGTAACTTAGGACTAGTTTTGTTCAGGATTTATTAAAATGATCTGTGCAACTGCATGTTTTCCAACATTTGCAGATGATACTGTCTTAATATTTGAAGGAAAAACCTGGAATGATGTACACTGCAAAGCAGAAGACAGTATAAAACAGCTAAAACTTTGGTTAGACTATAATCTGTTGACTCAACTCGGAAAAAAAGAAATTCATACATTTTAGTGCAATGGATGCAGGTCAACTTAAGGAACTATATAATATTTTTATACATAAATGCTCTGACTCAGCTACCTGTAATTGCTATAAATTAGAATTCGTGAACAGTATAAAATATCTGGGTAGTATAATTGACAAATACCTGAGACGAGGAGGACACATAGATCTAGACACCACAAAGGTTGGAAAGCTTACGCACATGTTTATGCCAATTAGCGATATCCTACATAAAAAAGAACTGAAACACGTTTACGACGCTCACTACTAGACTACGCATCCTTAGGCTGGGGTGGGTGAGCAAAACCTGTTTTGGACCACTTAGCAAAAGCTCAAAAATCATTACTAAGGGTCATCCTCAAAAAACCATTTAGGTATCACAGCAATGCACTATTTAAAGTATGTTAGACAATCGTACATAAGGAAATTAATTTTTAACACCCATAAACAACATCATCTTTAACCTTCTATTGAACACTCTTCGACACCCAACACTCATGGAGAAATCCAATTGTATCACTCACAACCAAAACATCCCTCGCACAAAAGACACTTGTCATTGTTAGGGCCAAAACTAACGTCTATCCGTCTCTATCGAATGAAAATAAATATAACGGTCAATATGCCAGAGACCTGAAGGGTTAATATGTAGTAAAATATGTTGCAAATACCGTTATTTCCTCAGGCACCACCAAATGGGCAGCGATCATCATTTCATAATCAGTCAGTTTGTCAATTTGAATATTGTGCTGCTTTTTTAGGCCCAATCTGCAAAAAATAATCAAACACCAATAGTATTATCTACGATCGTAAAATAAACCTCACTTGAATTCATCAGAAGGAAATCTCAAAAAAATATACATGGTTGTGTACGTTTTTTGTGCTTCCCCTAATTTATAAAATAATGAGGCGGACTAAACAGAATACTAAATCGTGATCTGGAATGTAATGCATTTCATAATAATTTTGTATTTACTAAGAAAGTGGTTCGAATTATGTAAGCCTTTTACATTCTTTCTTCTTGATCTTTGACATGAAAACTGTACCATTAACATTTACCTTGTCAATGTGTCGCGGGCTCTCGTTTTGGCATCCTTTTTATTTTTGTTAGTCGGGTCCATGTGATTCATCAGCCATTTCAAAGTAAAATATGTGGCGACAGACAGCAAAGACACTCGGATTACCACTTGAAAAATTTCATTTCGGTGAAAAACAGAACCCTGGCTCACTTGGCTCATCATGACAACTACTACGTTATCGCTTCTGAAAATAAATGTCAAATCTTTTTCAACACCTCAAAATTTTCGATTTTCCTAATGTCAGCGGAGTCAAAAGAAATGATCAATGTAAAAATTTTACCCAATCACACTAACTAAATTAATATAATCACAATATCACAAGAGACAGAAATAAATGTAATTCTTGCAACAATCGAATATCGTTTTCGCAAATCGCAATGCGACAATTGGCGACAATACTTGATGATACTTGACAATACCAAAAACCATCAAAAAACGCAATGAACTCGAAGCATAAACAAATTACTCAAAATACGGAAAGGAGAATACCACAGACAATGATGAAAATATGATGAATGATGGATGGATGGAAATGTGACCGAACGACTGGTGATTATGTGTCCTAGGTATTCACTTCCTTCGGTCATCTTCAAGTTCACACCGTTCAGGGTAGCTCATAAAGAAACCATTATGAGCTGGGTAGCTGGAGGAATATTTTTCGGGCCGTGCCCACATCTTATGACCAATAGAGCTGTTTTAGTGGGGTCATACAACATATTTGTTTCTTCAACATACTCTTCACAGATTTTCAGAAAAATGCGCAGTCCACTTGTAGATGGTGCCATCAGGATTATGTCACGCTATGTCGTCCGCATAACTGACGTTATTCAGACACTGTCTTCCGATGTGGCAGCCTACTCCTGCATTGTTTCAGTGAGTTCGTCCATGTACAGATTGTACAAAGTTGTGCATAATAAAGAACAGGCACCACCGGACACTTCAGCTGGTAAAAATAATTTTATAAAATCGGAAGAAAAAATATGAAAACTTTATAGTTAGTAAAAATTAAAAAATGTAATTACAACTGAGGCACATTTCGCTATAAAATATGGATTTTAACTAACTAACCATTACGTCTTTCGCCATATGGGCAGAGAGAATGGATCTCCAAACAACTCGGTCTTTCCACACACTCCTTGCCTCATTCACATTCATACATCGGCTCATATACATTCTTATATTATTTTAACTTTTGACATAACCCGACTCAAATATCTAATTCACTTGATCGCACTTGATCGTGTAATATCTTACTCAGGCGTCCCTGAATTCTTCTACCATTCACTTTGATTTTTGTTTGTAACTATACTTTTAATATTATTACCATATTTGCGTGATTTGATGTATTTTTTTTAGACTGAGAAATATTTACTCATGTGCTAAATTCGATTAAAATTTCTGTTTCGATTAAACCGTTAGCAACACTATACTAATATATCTATGGATCACAAAAGTCATATGGCCATAGACAACTTTAGTTTTATTTTGGCCGCGAAGCCAGTTAGTTGTGTGGGTAGTGTTCGTGGCGGGTTTTTATCAAATATTTAAAATACCGTAAGATATTGACGTAAAACAGTGCAATTTTACTCAGTTAACATTTTTTTTTCATCCTGACAACATTGTGGATGGTAATGCGTCAACATACCTTTTATTTCTTACTTTCACGAACTTTCTGAAAGTTTGTATTAAAATACCGACACTTCAAAATAGACAACAATGAATCGTGATACATACCTAGTTTGCTAATTCGTGCAAAATATATTATGATATTTTCTTGTTATTTCCATATTTTCCTATTCTACTATTAAATTACTCTCTGGCTACTGCCAGCTTTAATTCATATATGAAAATACATTTTTTACATAATCAATTAATATTTACCAGTTTTAATCGTAAAATAAACCTTTATTGTACCCACATACAAAAAACTGTGCTTAGCTTTTTAATACCAAATTCCAAAAATAGTTCTTTATTGCTTTTCGTAATTGACAATAAATATTAATACCAATATTTTTTGCTTTCCAGGACGATTCTGTTGGAAATGGGATGAGTACATCTATATTAACACGTGTGAAAGTTTGATTAGTGAATAAACTAGATTGAATAAATAAAAAAAAGTGTTGAACGAGTGGTGAAGCAGCAATTGTTCTGCGGTCATTTAGCAAAAGTACCTAGCCATAAACATGAACATAATAATTCGTTTTTATGATCGTTCGAACTTCTAATATTAACTTACAAGTTTTTATTTAATAGTAATTAATCGTTTGTTTGTGCGAGCTTGGGAATTTAAACTATGAACTTCTGTAAAACAAAGTGATGTTGATCATCGAAGTGTGTGAATTGTGTAAAAAATAGGCAAAAATTAAATTAACAGAGTCGTGCATCGATAAGTCGCTTCAAATATGGAGAAAATGGTTGAAGGACCAAATCAGGACTCCATAATCGAAGGGTTGGTGAAGTTCAGGGATGGAAAAAAGGTACTTTGTATTTTAATTATTGCAGACATCATCATATTTATATGTCTATTGGTCTCAAAATAATAAACTAATAATTATTGTAATATTCGCTAACATACCTACCCACAGTACCTACAACTAAATAAAAAATAGATACCTAATGGTAAATTTCCCTCAGGGCCCATGTCATCGTTGGGATGCTGTGTAGAGGGTATTTTTAGGAAAGGGAAGAAGAGGACGTTCTGGGAAGGAAAAAGGTATGAGGGGTGGTAGGAATCTGTCCAGGAGTGACGGACGTATTAATTCCTCCCCTTGCACTGCGGTGCAAGGCGTTGGGTCGAGACAGTCCGACTGGAGAGGGCAAAAGGTCTTCCTCAACCAGTCTCGGCAAACGCATCCGCCGCCAAGATCTAGACAAACCTCACCCCCACAAACCCGGGCACCCTGCTAGGTCACCAAACGTAGTAAACCACTTGCGGTGACTAATGGCAGGGGTGTTGGTTTTCCAATAAATAGTTCCCGGGGCGGCGGTACCCAATTGAAATATATGTGTATCGACTGGAAATACGAGACAAAATGCTAACTTTTTCTGTGACAATACCTAATTTATAAACGAAATATCAGGCTCACGGTGGGCTCACGCATCTTTTGATAGAATTTCATTGAGAATTTATTTTGTTTACACAAAATTGTGTCTTCTGCTCGTTTACAAAATAATTATTAATTTTAAAAAATAATTATTAATAACAATTCATATTTGTAATATATGGTTACATTACATTTAAATAATTATGTGGGTATCTATATTTTAATTTAAAGATGTGCCCCCACTAAATCCTATGCTTGGCGGGTGTTATTTATTTTATTAATGTCGGTGGTGCTGGATTTCCTCTTGCTTTAGCAAATGAATGCAAATTCTTGGTTGTGGAAAATTACCCACTACCCGAAATCCGATCGAGCTGAAACTCGGCAAATTGACTCGTTGTCGATGACAATGCATTCTATCAATATTTTGGCTGCAATCACGCACACACTTGCGGATATTTACGCATTTCTCTGTAATTCAATGACATTACAGCAGTTAATATAGGCAATAAATGTCGGTGTTACAATCGGAATTCGGCTCGGTTGGTCTGGATCTGATGGAGTTGTCGACTCCAGTTCCTGGGTAAGAAATTTCAAACCTCAGTCAAACCAAAAAAGGTTTTAAAATACATTTGAAAATAGATGTATTATAGTTAAAAAAATTCGTATTTTTTAAGTAGTTTTTTTTTTAGTTTTTTTAAAGGATCTTATATTGTTTGGTAATTTGTTTCTGGTAAAGTTATTTTACATATCGGAATCGGTAATATATATTTTTACCTGTCATTTGTCGTTTAGTGTGAATCCATAGCTTTATGCTCTAAGTAACTTATTTTATATATCAGTAATATTAGTTGCTCTACTGTTGGTACTACAACAAATAGTTGAGTCAACTGTAATATAATATGTATTTATTTCATGTAAAAGCCCACTTGGGCGTAAATAAATTAATTATTAGAAATATTAGTTGGCAACGTCCTATCAAGTGTTTCAATGCTCCATAGCGAGAAAAAAACTAGTTTGAGAAGCACTGGTATAGATACATTCTGAAATTGAATACCTAAAATATTAATAAAAAAACAATGTCTAATGAATAATAAACCAATGTAGGTAACGTTGTCATCGTCGTGCTAAGATTCGAATTTATAGGCAGTAAATTTATTGAAATACGTTCACGATAAATGTAAATAATCCCGTGTAAAGGTTGAAATAATGACGCCAACGTTAGATTGCAAAAAATGCAACTCCGCAGACCTTCTCTGGCGAAGTTTTTCAAACAGGCGTTGATAACGTTATCATGTGATTGCACCTATATTCCACATACCTACCTCATTTATTGTATTCATTTACCAGTGGCCAGGACATCGAATGCCAAAATATGCACGAAACAAATTCAAAATTATGTGAAATACCATAGCATACGGCTTTATTAATAGGGGCTACGTAGTAAGCGTTCAAAAAGAAGAAGAAGATGGGTTGAAAGGGAGATATGTAAATACGAATGTTAAAAGGAGCTAATATTAATAAAAATACTAATTAATAGTCGGAGGCGAAAATTTTAAATAGTGCAAACGACTTATTTCAAATAGTGCAAACATCTGTCGACAAATATCTTTAAGTAGCATTTAAAGAAACGCTGTATTTTTTCATACTTATAACATGTTGTGTTTCTTTTTTTTTTGAGCGTAGGTACTTTGCGATTTTTTCTATCGATGGAATTTCATATAATTACTTTTTGGTTCGGCAAATATTATTTCCAAAGTGGGCACCTGTCTTTTGAAGTAATACGTAAAAACATAATCATACACTGTGAACGCTTATTAACAGGTTTGCCCCGGGGTTTACTAGTTGTTACTACGCCACTGGTAGCTACTAATATCATTCGTACTTACAATATGTACTTTACCATTATTCTTACAGTGGTAGTGTAGGTAATTCCATTACGTATTACACTAAATCACGAGTTTCACCGGAGCGCTAAACCATATTTTTTGCAAATCCTTTCGTACGTTTGTAGGTACCTACTACTCTTTCGTAACTCGTGCTAGGTGTTATCAGTAGACTTTGCGTAACGGAGAGTAAATACTAATAAATAATACTGTAATGCATTCAATTGCAGGGTCTTTTTAGTAAAATCTTGCTATTATCACCGTATTTTGTTAATTTTCCATGAAAGATAATAATTAAGCAGGTACAACAATCGTCTAGTTATTTTTATGATAAAAATAACTTTTTTTCGAACTAAATAGGTAGATAGGTACCGATGACTTTCGACCTATCCAAAGTAAAAATGGCTCTTGGAGGTTAATTTATATTTGCGGCACGTTCTATAGTGGAAGATACTCTCAGTATCTGGTGAAAGAATAAGTAAGTCCAGAGTGGAAGATACTCTTAGTATCGCTCTGGTGTAAGACCACCATTCGGAATTGAAACAATGCTTGAAATGGCTTTGGTCGTGTTTTTTGATCAGATCTGGATAGCCAGGTACTTCCCCACCTTCCTCTTCCCCATCTCATTCCCTTCCCCGCTATCTGCAGCCTCACAACATAACCGAATTGGTGATGCCATAGTCTCACTACCCTGCAGACGGTCGAGAGCAGTTGAGACTCTTGTGCGGTTTCACATACAAAAAAACACTTTTTTTATAATTAAACATTTGATGGGATGGCGCAATGGCGCAGTTTCTGGAGTAAAATGCCAAATAAAAGTTTTAATTCGTGAATTGTCTTTTTCAGTGGAAATCCCGGTGGTGTGTTATCAAAAAGCTGTCTCCTGTAGCAGGTAAATAAATTTTAAATTTTTTGATAGTACGTAGTAAAGTTGTTTTTTATGTCTTGGTCAATAGGTACAATACTTGATGTTTTCAACCGCACTTATGTCCAATTCTTCTAAAAAACCCTCAAAACCTTATAATATGACAGCCGTAATTCTATTATCTTCTTGTTCCGATTATGTTCATCAAGGAACTACTCTCAAGGTAAAATTTAATTTGACGTATACCTAATTGACTTATGAAGAAATCTGCTCATTAATAAAACAGCAACATTTTTCCGTTAGCAACGACAATTTAAACGAGCGTTGGCCATAGTAGCCCAAAAGGTTTTCAAATCTTTGATCAGAAATATTTCAATTCTGTTTTTCATTACTGCTAAATCAAACCATTCAATTTGCTAAAATTATATAAAAATGGGGAAAAGTTACCAATTTATTGTCAAAATGTCCCAAAACTCAAAACCATGCAGACATTGAAAATGTATCTAGATTTTATTACGAGTTTTGTTATATTTATCAAACTAACAATTAATGGTAGGGTCCAATATAGCAGAAGTAGGTACCTGTATGACATAGTGCCTTTTGGTTTTGACATTTCTAATTTCCGATTTGGTTTTGGTACCAATCGTAAATGGATCAATTATTGACAGAAGATGTCAGATTATCCTTGAACAAAACCAGAGTCAACAATTTCCTAGTGAAATAATTTAGGATCAACTCCGCTCAAATTTCGTACCGTTATTTTTGTACAATGTTTTGTGTTTGTCAAGATTTTCCCAGAAATTCCCTAGGTTTTGAATGCCCGTGTATTGTGGGGTTATTACGGTAGTTTTTTTTCGTCGACTCCCTCTCCAGATGGTAAAGATTTTATTTTAAATATCTACCTCTCCCCTATTCATCAATATGTACAATGTATTACGCAAAAACTACAAGTTATACATTTTTGTAAAAAATTTTTATTAAAAAATTCTACGAACATGGATATTTTCGAGCCAATAAAAAGTGTGAGTATTTTTGTTGATTTCATAGCAGTCCCGATAATGTAGGTGAAGGTATAAATCATTTCCATTGTTGCTGCCAGACCACCATTCTAGCTCCAGTTAATTTTTGATTATAAATCTGCTAAGGATGAAGCACGAAAATGAAAAGAAGTTTTTCATTATCCCACAGAGTTTTTGGAATTTAAAATTTTTATATTTGGTGAAGGTATTCAAAGATGATTACATACAGGATTTTCCCTTCAGTTTTTGTATCTGGTAAACAGAATAGGCATCAACACGGATAAAAGTTTTTCCTATGTTAATATGCATATTATGACTATTATTAATATTATCTCCTCCCTGGGACATTGGGAGCACCTTCGTTTTACATATTTGACAATTTAATAAAATGCGATAGTTTTTTCTCAAATTTTTAATGTTTTTTCAAAATTAATCCGTTTAACACTAAGCCCGTCGTCCATCTGGTCAAATTCTGCGAGACCCTGCGAAGAAAAGTTCTACACTGAACTGCTCTGCAGACCGTTACTATAGCGAACTTCATTTGTTGTTCGAACGTATTGTAGCATTCGGTTTATGTCGATTGCTTACCGACCCGTGGGGCAACGGTCAAAGTTGGATATTTTATATCGATTTTCAGCCGCACAATGAGGTCTTGTTGAACCAGCCACATCATACATCAGAACACGTAATATACATAATTATTAACGCCCACTGTAGTTTAGTCAATTCTCAATCAGCGAATCGGTTTCTCTCGTGATTAAAGTGGAACGCATCCTCTGCAGTGAATCTAACGCCTGCTGGTGACTGTCGACTATAGCAGAACAGAGCAACGAGGCAGCTGGCGTCCCCCTGAGAGTTTTATTTTATAGTAACACATTACCAACACAGTTTACCCCAATTCCGTGAAGAGACTTGTGCAATTTTATAAAGTGGGGCATTTGCCGGGATTTCGGCGAATTTAAATTCCGCCACACATAATATGCCATTAAAAAAACTTATAGCCTCAACTTATCACTGTGTCACCATTTATGAATATGTATTAACATTCAGAAAAAAAAAACATTTTAATTTTGCCTATTTACATCGGTGAGGAAGAAGTAGGAACAGAATACAAAATTTTCGCTTATGCACAAAATACGATATGTATAACTGTAACTGGGTGACCGGATAAATCATCAAAATGATAATTCATCACATCTTTAAAAAGTTATATAAAGTCATGGAAAGTGATGAAACAAAAACTTTATTAACTGGGTTAAGTAGGTTAGGCTAGGTTTAAAAATTTTTTTTATCGTTTTTAATGACATATAATATCACTTTTTAAAGGTGTGTTGAATAGTCACTGTGTTGAGTTTTCATGGAACTCTGTAACTGTTACCTGCTAATATGAACAGAAAAAGATAACGTTCATGGACTAACTATAATATTATTTTTACGGCTGTAACTGCCTTTTTGTCATCTCCACTACTGAATATTAGCGGTCTGGGACTGTTTCAATAACATTGAAAAGAAAGCAATGCTTTTTGGTTCTGAAATTTATATATTTAATGAATACGCATTAGACAATCGCGCTACATTAAAATTATTTGGAAACATCTTAAATCGATGTGAACTTAGTGAAACTATATATTATTCAATTTATTGGAATAACTCTTGAAGGTTATACCTATATATGTAATATTTCAGACGGGTTGTTTTACAGAATTTGAACAATTCATCAAATTTTGAAGTTTAAATTCAAGTTCTGTAAAAGTTTAATTCAAGTTCTGTTACAATTTACGTACCGTCAAACAACCGGCACATGATGAAATAATTATAGAACTTGAATTTTAACTTTGAAATATGATCAAATTCTGTATATTCATTGAGATCTGAATCTGGAATCCAGATCTGAGATGCTGGGTGCGATTCCCAGATACGACCGTTACTTTTTGTTTTATTTCTTTCATGTTCGTTTAGATTTTTTTATTATTCCTTCTTTGGTGATTAAATATTACGTATTATCATTGAATAAGGGATTCTCCCCACGAAATATTGATTTCGAAAGCCCACAAAGTTTTCTGGTGTTTTTAGCACTTTGTAATTTTATACATATTTTCCTCGTGAGTCTACAAATCTTATCTGTATAAATTTCGTAAACAATAGACAATTTAATAAAAACAATCCCTTCCTCTTTATTATGCAATTTCGAATAAAATAAACCATAAAAGTATTTAATTAATTTTCCAAATTATTATTTTATTACATTGTTTCACGAGTAGGTATACTGCATGAAATCTATTTTTTTTATTGTTATTAAGTTTAATTTGTAGAACTCCATTTTATTATTTTATTTTTTATATATTCAATAATATTGTTATTGGGTTTATAAAAAAGTTTATTTTTAAACAAGCTGTGTAATTATTATTACGCGTGACAGCTGTTTCGCCCTCTGAAGGCATTATCAAACTGTATGAAATCCCCTATTTGAAATAAAAGTATTCTGTTATAAGCAACTATCTAACCAAATGTTAATTATAATAAAAATAATACTGCGATGAGACAATACAATGCGGCGAAGAGCGCATGCATATTAATTTTATCACGTTGTAATATCACGGGACAGTTTGTCATAACCACATCAACTATCAATTTAAGTCTGCGGAAACCTCATCATTGGTATATATTTTCACCACAATTGACATGCGATTAAATCATTTCTTTTAATATTGTTGATGAAAGGAAGATGAGGTCTAATATTTTTCTTTGAATAGGCACCGGTTTTCACTAATACAAAATAAGAAAACCCATGTTTTTTTTTGTCACCACATTTCATATTGATAAATTTACTTAATAACCTAATAACCTAATGGTTGTTTCACAGAATTTCAAATGTAACATTTTCATCAAGTGGCCATTCAGCAGCTTTTTGTTTTTTGACAGTTGAAAGGTTCCCCTTAATTACGGGTTCTAAGTCCGTTTTATGTGATCAGCAAGAGGACAGGTATCGTGTTATTATACTTGGCAGCTTATTACAATTTGATAGAAATCTGAAACGCACCTAGAATCGGCGTTTAACGGGGACCTTTCAAATGTAAAAAAACAAAATGGCGCTAAATGACTTTATAACACACGCGAATTTCTTCGAAATAACTGGGCTTATGTGATAGATACATGGTAGGTAGGTAGACATCTGTGAATCTGAGAAGAAAAGGGGATTCAAATTAAGCCCTAAAAGAAGGAACACACTCAGCCGTTTGTTCTTAGCTTTTTTATTCAAATACTGGATCGTATCATTAAAAAATGTTCTTCCCTTCAATATAAGTCCAGAATTATAATTTAATATTTTTCTTGCAAGATACCAGTATATACCTATATATGTACCTATCAAACCACAGGGCAATTCATCTTCTTCCTTTAATTTAGAAGTGTTGAGCTCATCCAACCAACGTCAAATTAAAAGCCTTTTGTCAATTTTGAATAGATTTTTATAGATAGTAGTTGTTGAGGAAACCTCCCACCCCAAGTCCCAAGCTGCAGGCAATTGGCGGGCATCGGCCGCGTGTGCATCGGGCCTAACATCTGCCGCAAACTGAAATACCAAATATAACAGTAGAATGAAAGAGATCTCTATTATTATTACTGAAACTCGATACCATCCATTCCATACGGCCGTTCTTCCGTTTTGTTTGTAGTCGAGATGATCAAGAAGTGAGTCGCACATTCCTGTGTATGTTTTAAAGAATTTTATTTTTAACAATGGCGCACACATGTGTGTTTAGAATTTGGCGGGAATGTAAAACTGGACTGTCAAAAAATGTCGTTGGGTTTCTTTATTATATTCCTATGTTTTACAGTAGGCCCTAAAGCAATTCAGGTCTACCTGCCTGAGAGTAGTATTCTTGTATTGCCTATAATACATCCTAATCACAATTTTCTTATTGGATTTACATTATTTGAAATCTGTCTTATATCGAGTTACGAATCACGTTTAGGAAGATGAATTCTGATCAAAACCTTTTACTGTAGGTTACTACAGTATAAGGTGGTAGCCCAGCATACAATTTGCTTTTCCTTTCCTAAACACGCTCATTGAAGAACATAAAATACACATAATTAATATAAATACCGGAAAGTCCAATTATACCCTGTGCTTGCGAACCGTATCTAAATTTCTCTAATAAACAATTAACAGTGTTAATCTCAAGTGACTTACCAGGTATGTGTGGTATTGTATATTATCTGCCTGAACAAAATATAAATAAATAAGAATAAAAACAAATGTACATTTATAGATGTATTATATATTTGTACAGCGCCCTTGAGGTGATTTTGCACAAAAACAGCGCTATACAAATCAACCAAATATTATTATTAATACATTTCATAACTAAAAAGCGAGTATCTCTGACATGCCTTATAAACTATAACCATTATAATACATAGCAAAAGTTTTACTTGCGTCTCGTACAAGGGTGGATTTATCGATACTCTGAGCTCCGCGCTGATAAGGAGCCCCTAAATGTTAAAATAAATTAGAGTTCAAGTTTTGTTTGCGCCCTTATTGAATATATGTAGTTAGGTACCCAATCAAAAGTCACAATCGTTTATTACAGGTCATACAATATCTGAGATAATTAAGGAGTTCGAAAATGTTTTTTTTTAAATACATCTACGTATTTGAATTTCACTTTCGTTTTTGGTAATGAATGAATGCAAATCTTGGAAGCGGACATTAACCCACTTCCTGACATCCGATCGAGTTGAAACTCGGCAGTGGTGGCAGTCACATACACAAACCCGGACATATTTTCATTTATCTGAAATCGGATGACATTACAGCAGATAATATGTGAGTCCCACCCGATCAGCATTTGGCGAGGTTTGGTAGAGTTGTCTACTCCAGTTCCTGATGCGTAGGAAGGTTCAATCCTCAGTCCAACCAATTTTTTTAGGTTTTAACAGAAATTTTAAAGTTGATGGTATCACAATAAAAACTTTATTTTTAGGGAGTAATTTTTGTTGTTATTCATAACATCTTCATCCTCCCGTGTCTTCAATACAATAAACCTGTGGTTTTACGTGTGCTCCACCAATTTTAGGTATAATTATTTTTCTTTAATCTATAGAGGGCCTAATTGGTGACGCGTGTAGGGCCATTGAATAGTTAATTTGCCCCTGGTACTCTCCACCTGACCCTCACAAACAACATAACAATGTTTCAACAGTATTTAGTATTAGTCTCACCTCAACAATTCTCACATCCCCCTCTCCTTCGGGCCCATGGCCCACCCGGCCTCCATTCCCTTACATTATATTTATAGCCTCCTGAAGGGTGTGCTTGTTCCACTGTTCCTGTAATGTTACCTACAAACAAAACTTTACACCTTTTGTTAATAAGCGCTTTTGTGAGATCGATTGAATAATGTCCCAAGGGGAATGTTTGTTCGAACGAGTTTCAAACACTTCGAGGAAACAGTAAAAAAATCCGACACAATAACAGGCCGCTTCTTGAAATGTTTCGATGACTTCATCTCGGCGGGTTTCCGAAGGCCTCGCAACTCGATACCTGTGTTTTCGTAACTTTTGTGGTTCTAGTTCTTACGTATGAATATAGTGTGCGTTGACATTCAGAAAGTCATTTAATACATACATAAGTCCACATCTGAAGCTCTGTATCAAACGCTACATACAACTGAGCTATCGCAATATTTTATCATCGCTGATAAAATGTATTAAATGTCCGATAAAGCCAACTGCGCAATACGTCAGCTTGTTTTCCCGTTATTCTTATCTTAAAATCGATAGATTTGGTATAATACAATCAAATTGACAGTATTGATATTGTATGTGTGCAATGAAAAGTCGCACCTTTAGAATTCCAATTGAAAATTATACCACCACAAACAGTAATATTATTCTAAATTCTAGGGGCCTTACTAATTCTAACTTTTCTTCAATTTTACACGAGTGATATACAACCGTGTAGGATAAATGGTTATTTATCAGAAAAACTTTAAACACGTTTATTAATCAGGGAAAAGTTATATATTGTATTACTTACATTTCATTTGTCAGTTTTATAATATTATAATTTTCCGTGTGCACGGAAAAGTGTATTTTGCATTGAAAGCAATTGGAAGCATTGAAAAAGCACAATTATCCTAAATTCGAATACTTTAGTTTACACTCTAACCAACGAAATTCCCTCATAATAAACATGCTTTGCAGATGTGCAAACTTATCGGAGACGCCCCTAATGTAAATATCGTGGTTATCTGTGCCAATAATAGTTAATTCTACATACATACTTACATATAAATATATCCCTAGGTAACATACCTACTATAGTATATATGTATAGAAGCCTACCTACCATCATGTATGAACATAACTCTCATGTTTCGAATCGGGCGATATTTCCTGGTGACTGAACCTTGTGTACTTAGCTTTGTCCACCCGCTGGTATTTAAGACTTCACCATAGTATGAAAATAAATAGTTAAAAGTATTTCAAGCAATGACGTTACAATTCATATAGACCCGTTGTAGAACTCTCAAAAAGGCAAACTAACAAAAACGCCAATTGTCGTGCTTTAGATTTCGTAGTTTTAGTAGCATCGCGTAAGGTCGTGTGCTACCTCTAACTAAATTGCATAAAAGGTGCCAAAATGCTTTCTTGTGTGATGACAAAGTGTTTGCGTTACACGGAAAATACTAGAAAAAACAATTAACATTTCATGTTGATCTTTGTCACACGCATATTATTTATTACTAGCTGTAACCTACCATGCGTTGCTGAGGCTCAGTCTATGTGTACAGATTAGAAGGAGAAACAATTGCGCGTTTTGTTTTTACGTCCAACAGTTGGCGCTGTTTAAAAAAACATTTTTTTATCTGTCGCAGGTGACTTCTATATAATATAGGTATATAAAAACACACGCGCATTCGAATGCAATCTCATACAGCATTCCGTATTCGTCTTAGTGTAAGCGAGTAAGTGTCTCTTCTCAACTCAGTCATATCCTTGAGGAAAAATGTAGTATTCGACGCAACTTTTAGATACAAAAACACCCCCTATTGTCCTATTGTTTATATCGTTCATACCCATATATTATTTGAATGTCTATCTTTGACATACACGAAGAAGAATTTATTGTAAACAAGAGTGTTTCTTGCTTATAACGGGTCTAGATGTATTGTAATGTCATTGGTTTCAAGTATTATTATTTACTCAATACGAAAAGAATTCTCAAAGAATATTCATCGAGGTATAGTGATTTAAGGTTCATACCACTACAGCATCTGTCATAACATCCTGAATAACCTGTTGAAATTTGTTATTTCTGGCTTTCTTTCGTTTCGTGTTTCGCTGCTGATGTTTTTGATATTCTTACGTGATAAAGACAATTATTTAGCCATTTGAATATCTTTCGTGGAATACGTAAATATGTATTTTCAATTAAATGATTATCATAATATTATGTAAAGCTAATTGATTGCTGATTATAATGGCAAAGATGGATGAGATAGCAGTGCCGAGTAGTTGGTCTTTTTTTAAATGAAAATGTTCTTTTTTTTAGAAGAAAAGTTTTTGTTTGGTATTTTTGTAGCCGAAGAGATGGAAAATATTTTAAAAGAGGCCCAATAAACTGATTCTAAGAAGCTAACTAATCGAAGTTTTTAAAGAGGACTGATGAACTGATTTTAAGAAGCTAACCAAACGAAGTTTTAAAAGAGGACTGATGAACTGATTCTAAGAAGCTAACTAATCGAAGTTTTTAAAGAGGACTGATGAACTGATTTTAAGATGCTAACCAAACGAAGTTTTAAAAGAGGACTGATGAACTGATTCTAAGAAGCTAACTAATCGAAGTTTTTAAAGAGGACTGATGAACTGATTCTAAGAAGCTAACTAATCGAAGTTTTTAAAGAGGACTGATGAACTGATTTTAAGAAGCTAACCAAACGAAGTTTTAAAAGAGGACTGATGAACTGATTCTAAGAAGCTAACTAATCGAAGTTTTTAAAGAGGACTGATGAACTGATTTTAAGATGCTAACCAAACGAAGTTTTAAAAGAGGACTGATGAACTGATTCTAAGAAGCTAACTAATCGAAGTTTTTAAAGAGGACTGATGAACTGATTTTAAGAAGCTAACCAAACGAAGTTTTAAAAGAGGACTGATGAACTGATTCTAAGAAGCTAACTAATCGAAGTTTTTAAAGAGGACTGATGAACTGATTTTAAGAAGCTAACCAAACGAAGTTTTAAAAGAGGACTGATGAACTGATTCTAAGAAGCTAACTAATCGAAGTTTTTAAAGAGGACTGATGAACTGATTTTAAGATGCTAACCAAACGAAGTTTTAAAAGAGGACTGATGAACTGATTCTAAGATGCTAACCAAACCAAGTTTTAAAGGTGGACTGATTCTAAGAAGCTAAACAAACGGAGTTTCAGTTTCCTTACTAAAATACCAAGCAATAACTTTTTATACTTGAAAACGTTGAATAGTTTTCTCCACGCTACTGAAACGTAGAACATTACTATCTTTTTTATCATATTTTTTCTCCATAATATGTGGAATTGTGCACGTACACACGTATACATAAAATAATATTAGTTATTAGTAAAATTAGACGCAGTGATACCTAATTTTCAAATTTACATAATTCAAGGTTTTTCGATTGATTTGTAGTGTAGACTCCTACCTCAATATATCTACGTGGTTAATATCGAAGACTGTACCGAGGCTTACATGGAGGATAACATATTTTTACGATTATTTGCAGTCATTCGTGTGCAGTAATAATTAGCATAAAATATCGTTCAATGCATATCGCGGTGGCCCGTTGATAGTCCACTTTGCATGGCATTACAGAAAACAGCATTGGA
Source organism: Hesperophylax consimilis (assembly GCF_061612785.1). NCBI lineage: Eukaryota > Metazoa > Arthropoda > Insecta > Trichoptera > Limnephilidae > Hesperophylax > Hesperophylax consimilis. Next base: position 25,040,826 of record NC_142836.1, on the reverse strand, counting down.
TCATGAGCAATAAAGGCTTCAAAATGAGGACAGCAAAAGCAATGAAGCTCTACAAATATTATGATTATCTTTTCCAACATTTTATATTATGTACTTAATTATATGCATTTATTTTACACTTTACTCCTATCTCGCTCTCTCACGGGTCGGTAAGGAATTGTCATAAATCGGATGCAGTAAGAATGCGAGCAATGGAAGGAAGTACGCAACACCGCTCCCGTGCCGCACCGATCCGTATACTGGCGCCATGGTATCACGCCTTCTTACTGCATTCGGTTTTTTCGTCGATTCCTTACCGACCCGCGAGCCGAACCCGCTTAAAGATATTTTACAATGCTTTCTGTATTCCGCCGAGAATTTTATTTCCTAAAGGAAATGTCGAAAATAAAGTTTCCCCAAAAACTTCTGTATTTTCATTTGGTGTCTCGTTGTGCGATTCAGGGATATTTTAATCTAATTAAGATTTTCTAGTTTTACCTAATTGAGTTTTGATCGATTGAATTCGATTATTCACTAATCGAAATCTCTCGTTTATTCGATCATTTGAAAATGTACATTACGATCCCGCACCATTCTAGAAGATGCGGATGAAGAACTCCTAGAACCAACACCAGTCGGCAGTGTCAGCACGCGTTCCACTACTCTGAAAAGTTTTTCGACAGCAGAATTAAAATAGTATTGTTATATGAGCACGTCCTCAAATGTAATAAAAATTCACAATACATACTAAAGTAATATTAAATCTTATGTTTTTATTATTATTCTGAGTACCTACGTCAATAGTCACTAATTACCTCCTCTATCACGTTTTGCCGTAGTGCATGCTTGCTGTTTTATTTCACCTCCAAGTAGGTCGTGTGATTTCTTAAACAATAGAAGCATGATAAAAAATAAACAAAATATCTACACATTAACCAGGTGTGACACGGTAACAGTTGGCGTATGTGGGAAGAGAGGATAGAAGTCCATCGTAGTCATATTTTTAAACATTGATCATTGGTTGCTTCAGACGTGTCGTCTGCTCTCAAAATTGCTTTGAACTTTGTCACGTACCAGTCAATCTATTCATTAGTCATTATTCCTATTAATGGTCTCACTAGCCGAATCGGTTTTATCGCTTGTAAATAAGCACTTAAAAAACAATATTATTGCATTGTGAATTTTACAAAATAATAATATATTAGTGATTTTTTTCAGCTGCTTTTGTGAATTTTCGCGGTAAGGACCCTTTACAAGGAATAAAATAACATACAACTAACTTAGAATAAAATAATTTCCAACAAACAAATCTTTATATTTTATAATGTACATACTGTATTATCTTCAAATACATTATTATTCTCCTAATCTTCACAGAAGTTACAAAGTACACACCTATCTTTATCAACTTTATAAGGTAAACAGATTAAAGTTTTTTTTAATTCAATGATGATGCAAAATAATGATTCAACTATCGAAGAAAAGTGTTTTCTCCTTGTTTCTCAATGTTGTTATTTTACATATTGATTTTATTTATTTATCAGTGTTCATTTTTGCCACAGCTCTAAAAGCCTGTATGCAAGGTTCATCCAACTGTATACCAGTCAGTATCACAAAGCCAAGACCTGGCTGCGCCTATATGTATTTATTGACAAAATTCATGTTCATAATATTTATTTTTTGCCCTGAGCGGTAGTTGAACCCACAACCTCGTAGATTCCTACGTTTCGAAGATTGTCTTATTTCTGGTTATATTAATGCTTTTTAAAATACTGTATTCAGTTATTTTACCCATCCCATCTTCTTCGAGTCAGGGACCCTCGCGTCGCTTCGCTACGACAAGGCGCCTCCAGGCGACCCTATCCAGCTCTTCAGACCAAGACCCTCCTTGCAAAACCTCAGGGTATCGATTCTCCAATCCAGGCCGCTCGCGTTCGCCGTCAAAAGTACATACATTGGTCGACGTCCTTATTCTTGAGTCTCGTCGAAGGTACATACTTTCTATTCATAAATTATCTTTAACAATATCATCTGATATTTGATCCCAATCTCAGAATTTGAACAATTTATCAAATTTCAAAATTAATATGCAAGTTCTATTTAAGTACTATTTTATTTCAGTTTTGTGAAACAACTGGCCAACAACTAATCATACAATAAATAGAACATAAAAATAACCTTTACTTTGAAATTTGATGAATTGTTCAAATTCTGTGAAACAACATGTTAACTTACGTTTCTATAAAAGAAAATGATCAATGAAGCTGTCCAGAATTTCGATTCTTTTGAGCGTGCTGCCGATCGCAATCTGTTCATCAATTCCTCTTGTACAGGTTTACAGATTGCTATTCGGCGCTCGGACATGCATTGTAACGAGTGCAGGCACACGAGTGCAGTGCCGCAAGCCGGGACGGTGGAAATGGTAAGATGGAGGCTAGTGCCAGTGGTCACACCTGCTTACACTGATTAGTTTGCCTGTGTAATGATAGCAGGGCATCTCTCCAACTGCCAAACAGGAATATGAGGTGCAGCTGATTGAATTTATTAGCGCTAATCGTCGCGTGCGTGCTCCGTAGAGGCTCGCCAGGGGGGGATTTGACCAACGATACTTTCCCTATACATTTAAACCCAATATTTCTGCTAATCCTTTAAATCAGTGGTTTTCAATCTTTTTGAATATGCGACCCCTTTACCCTCCTTTACGGGTTGAAAAATTCTGGCGACCCCATTTGGCCATAGATACAGACAAAAAGTTAATTATTTTATCTATTTTGGTACTTATATTCATTATTACGGCTTACACTCCGCAAGGAGGCAGCGAGAGCTTTGAAATTAAGTACGAGGTAAGTTGGTAAGGCTTTGTGCGACTTTGACTTGGATGCCCCAAAGTGTTGACGTGTTTTGGATGAAAACAAAAGAACAGTTCCCAGAGCTGGCAAGGAAAGCTCTAAAATTATTAGTCCCATTTACCACTTCATAATTATGTGAACTGCCATTTTCTTCAATGGTGGACATTAAAACTAAAAAGAGAAACATACTTAACTTAGAAAATGATTTGATAATTAACATATCGAAAATAGCACAAAGATTTGAAAAATAAACAAACTCATCCTTATCACTGAAATAGTGTTTTTATTGTGGTTAAAACCTCGCCTTTTTGGCTTCGAATCCTATTCTTATTGAATGCCGGCGACCCCCCGAGGAAGGCTTCGCGACCCCCCTAGGGGTCGCGACCCACAGATTGAAAAACACTGCTCTAAATACATAATTACTTCCATATTTAAAAAAAAAATTAAATCGAATACGATTTATATGCAGTAGGTGCTAGTGTTGTTTAGGCAATTATGTATATGTGAAGGTTTTGACCATACGCATCACCAATTTGGCTTCACCATAGAAAAAAAATAGGACTCGTTTATCTATTTAAAATATGTATGTAAAATGGCAGACCGAACGCCCTCGATTTAACAGGCCACGATAACCAGTCAAACGCTCTATATTTTGTTAACAATACATATTCTTATTTTTGTACAAGAGGTTTATACCTACAAATAATTGTTGTATGCATTTACTATTTACTTGCTGTTATAATATGTCAAATGGATATGGTTAAATGTATTATTACTGTTACTATTGTGAACTTACAATCTTCAGAATATTTTTCTTAAGAACTATGTATGTAATAAAAGCCCAATGGGCGTATAAATAAAATAAATAAATAAAAATAAAAAAATAAAATCTGCATTTCATTATTGAAGATATACGTAGTCTATGAAGGTTACAATAATTTGACATTAATTTTTAGAAACATGAAATAGCTCTATTATCGATCTAGTTTATTTATTTCTCCTCTCTAATTCCACAACGTATGCAGTTAGTAGCTATTACGGAAAGCGTGTAGATATAGTTCCTTAAAAAATGTTATATATAGCAAGTAATAATAGTTGAAGTTGGTTTCTAAATATAAAGATAGTGAAACGATATAAACAAAACATTAAATTCTATCTATGTTACATTTCAAAATAATAATAAATGTTTATTTTCAAAAAGTTTATTTTCTATCAGTCGTGTAAATTTGTAGATACTCTAAAGGCCTTAATACGAACCTGTCTCAGTATAATGATGTATTATAAAGTGTGGATCAGTACTGTATCCGGTTAATCCGGTATGTTTAATTTGATTCGCTTTGGCCGTAATCTAATTTGAGCACGTAAAACGGCTACTATAATTATTAACTTAACGAATCAATTGACCTCCTTTGTTAGGTAACTTTTTATTGATAAGAATATATATAAACTAATGTTGTTGTGCTCTAAAAGAAGTATAAGGTTGTCCCGATCACGTGTAATCTTAATAATGACCCAAAAAATGAGTGTCTGGTTTTACATTATCAGTATTTTTTTGGGTTGACAATCGTTTCATCTTGGCGGTCTTCTCATTCTCTATAGTAAAATATTCTAAGTATACGATTATGTATGAATGCTTAAAAATATATATTATATTACAGTGCATAACTGTGACGTTATACCCATCTCAAGTGCGTCCTACGGTAGATACCTGGATAAAAATCCTGACGAAATGAATAAACGAGCAGCTCTGATAGATTTCCCTAGTCTTTCAAGGCTGCATCCGATTGCAATCATTAGAACACGAACGACAGGCTGGAATTCCGTTTTCGTTGTACCGGTATTTCAATGGAAGGTGCTCCAAAATACTATCGCTAAACATAAGGGACTTGCCGGCTTGCGTGTTTCCTATCCCTTACAACATGGGTCTTGAATTAATGACAACAAGTAAAGTTCTCCCACACAGCCTCCACAAAGGTGACCCCTGTATAAAAAGATAAAACATAGGTACAGTCACTATCTACTGTGCTTTTTCTGGCATAGGAAACATATCTAATCGAGATTATCGATTTTCCACGACTTGCTAATCAGATAAGCACAATAAACCTGTTGTTATTACATACCTCAAAGATTCAGTATACAATATCAAAATACATAAGTGTTTACGAAATTTCAGTTTGGCCAGATTGAAAGGGGCAATGGAAACCTGCTTTTTCCGTACGACAGGTAATATGGCAGTGGCAGTAGGTATGCAAGAGTGGTGCAGGTGGAGAATTTAGTGAATGTTTGCGCCGAAGTAGCCAAGTATGCGGCCGGAGACACTCGGACACCTGATAGTCTGCTAGAAGGGTCAACTATAATTACGTGTTTACTTGATTGGACTTCATTATTCAGTTCTTTTACCCGTTAAGACAGCGACAGCGCATTTTCAATGATTTAGACAGCGCATTTTCAACTATGATTTTTTTAGTTCGGGATGATTTTCTCTGGCATTCATAAATTTGTTAAAACTTTTTGATTGTGTTTTCAAAACCGCAGATGTTTTTAAAAATATGTATCGTTTTGAATTCATGTGGAATGGATTAATAAAGGGACGCTGCATGTAGAGAAAATGAAAGAAGTATAAGGAAATGTGAATGAGGCAAACAAGGGCTTATATAAGAGGGGGGGGGGGTGGGTAGGTAGTTCAACCCCCCATCGGCCTCAGTATTGCGTAGGAAAAAAGAGATAGTACTCGTAGATTAAATTCCTGGAAAATACAACGATATTATCAATGTGATGTAAATAATAAGTGGTAATAGGAAGAAGTTCCGAAAAAAACGTTCAAAAAAATTTATCCATTCCCTCTTTCTTCCTTACCCTCTCTTCTCCCTTCCCCACCCACCAGGGTCGAACTCCCCTCCATATGAACACTTTGGCCACACTACTGAAAGTAAGGAGTGTGTGCCAAGACCGAGTTGTTTGGCAGTTCATCTTCTATGCCTACCTCCGTGAAGAAACGGCGCGATGGTTAGTCAAGTAATTGAAACAAAATAAAAACATTCATGGATTTCCTCCTTGTAACTGCACCTCTAATAGACAACATAATATTAATGACTTCTACATATTTTTTTTATCAAAACCCTGTCAAAATCCGTTGCGTAGTTTAGAAGAACTAAGCGCACAAACAGACAGACGCGGATAGCGACTTCATTTAATACTATTTAGAGATTCTACCATAGCTCTTCTCGTGCTTCCATTTTATCTTAATAAAATATTTTCACAACGTATTGATGTTTAATACGTTTTAAATAGCATTTTTGAATTTGAAAGAAAGTTTTGTACCCACGGTTTATTTCTACCATTTTTTTAATGTTTACGATTTGCAAGCGTGTCGTTACTATGGCCTAGTTTGGTAGTGCAAGTTAATTTACAATATCATAAAGAACTATTATGATTGCTTCTATTCAGGTTGCTATAAATGTAGTGTTTTGCTCTCGGCGTGGTGCGGCGCTCTCAAAATAAATGTTCGTGTTGATAACAATAAATGGACATGACTGACTTTTATTCGAAGTAGATACTTCTGGGTTCAAGTGTTAACTGACAGCCCGGTTTGTATCCGGTGTCCAATCAAATAAAAGCACACAATGATCAACACGAAATACCCTTGGACCTGAGCGTCGAACATTCGTACAAACCTTTTTATCTTAGTATGCGTATGTGGTACCTACGCGGTGTAAAATTATCTATGATTTATTGAAACTTGTGTAGGTACTTTAAATTCAGTACACTTAAATGCCATGTTTTTGCATATTTGTACCTGTACCATTTGAATGGGTAATACATTCTGTAAATAACGCGCATTCCTAATGTGTATAATGTTTCAAAAGTTTTAGATTATTAATTAGCAGAATGCTCAATAACTTCAGTCAGTCGGTATGTACTATGAATGGTTCCATGATAACTCAACACACTTTTAAAAAGTGATATAAAGTTATTAGAAAAGATGAAGAAAAAAAAATTTAAACCTAACCTAACCTACTTAACCCAGTTAATAAAGTTTTTGTTTCATCACTTTCCATGACTTTATATAACTTTTTAAAGATGTGATGAATAATCATTTTGATGATTTATCCGGTCACCACTATGAATGATGTGAATCTGATAAATAGTTCATTATTTTTAATCCAGATAGAGAGAGATCAAGAAAGATTACATTCATATTTTGAAAAATCTCTCGATGTTATTAATTTAAATGATCAATAATTTTATTCTTTACTAGCTGTACCCCGCCACGCGTTGCTGTGGCTCAGTCTGTCTGCAATAGAGAAACAATAGCGCGTGTTGCTTTTACGTGCAACAGATGGCGCTGTTTACCTGTCACAGGTAACATCTGTATAATATAGGTATACGAAAACACAGGCGTATTCGAATGCATCGTTGTGTCAAAATTTCAAAGTAATCAGTGAATAACTTTCGGAGATTTAAGATTTTGAACAAACTAACATTAACATTTTTATTTATATAGATTTCGTAGGTATTATGGTTTGAAATTGCGAAAAAGCCAAATCAATTAATATCTCAATGATTAATTCACATTCATTAAGCATTCTATTTGCAAACATTACACATTGATGTGTTTAAAGGTGTGCCTTTGCTTGGTGGCATTATCTTTCAATCAAACCCGATTCGTTATCGATACTATTATTATTATTTAAAAATTATTAAATTTATTTTGTAAAAGGCTTATCAAAGCCATCACAATTTTATCGCTTCATTTGTGTTATTGAGTTTGGTCAATATTTGCTTGATGATTACTCATAAAGTCATAAGGCCTCGGGCGTGATTTTTGTAATAATAATTGTAACTTTTTTTCTTTAAAATACACATGAAACTTGGGATCAAAACGAGTTTGGGTCGGACTTAGTTGTGGCGGTATCGACTCGCAATAGTTTCGTGTTTGGTATTGGGTTTCCACAAAGAATTGCACAATCTGGGTACTGAGTAATGGTAGTAAGTAATACCATTGTTCGGTACGAATTCTTCACCCAGAGTAATTTACGTTTAGCACAACGGTCGTGCGTGGCGGATGGATTTACCGCCGTTCTTTGGCTCGCTGCCTCCCGCCTCTCGCATGGCGGCCAGCAGGCAGTAGTTGGCACCATTGATTCAATTTTAGGGTAAAATTCCCTAACTCTGGGGAAAAAAAAAATCGGGTTAATTTTTAAATTTTTTTTTGGATTTACACTAATAAACGTAGATATTATTATTGAAAAAGAGCTGAAAATTACGTACTTGGTACTGTGGCTGAGAGTAACCTCTCTTCTGTAACATGCATTGTTTATGAGAAAGAGGAAATCGTTACAACAGAGCTATCAGCGGTAGGAATCTATTATAAAGATACTTTGAAAAAAATAACTTACTGTGAAGCATGGGCATCGTCTGGGGGTTGTTATATTGAAAGAATTAAATAGTGCTGGACTGCTGGAATATACTGCAAGGTCATTGATTATCAGTAAAATATGAATTTAAAGGGTTAAAAAAACTTTTGGAATTATTAAAAAAACATTAAACAGCTTATATGCCTCAAATCAAAAAGAGTTAAACCACAAAAATGACTCCAAATATGATGTAGATTCCCGTATGATAGATATTTCCCGCCTGTACGACGAGTTTCCGGACACCGTGTATATAGGGTGTATCGGCACGTACCCGACAAACTTTAACCAGCTATTCCTTAGCACATTTGGAGTAAAAATGTTATTAACACTTTGCTGTCCGGTAACATTTTTTTTTAATAAAATATTTATTATTCATATTTTCACCACATGTCACTAATGTTTTATCCTTTGTCAAAGTTTGAAAACCCGTCTGGCAATATTTTGTTCGAGTTGGCGCGCTTTTACAATCACAACGAAATGGCACGGCACCATTCGTCTCATTTTTAACTATTATTATTTAGTGTGTACGAAAGAGCGAGGACACTTTTTGACACACTTGCTAATAACAGCTGTTGAACACGAGAAACAATGCAAATGACAGTGACGGAGTGTGGATTTTTTATTTATTTTTTGTTTTTAATGGAAAAAAAATGTTACCGGACAGTAAAGCGCCCGTAACATTTTTTACTCCAAATGTGCTGAGGAATAGCTGGTTAAAGTTTGTCGGGTACTTGCCGATACACCCTGTATATACAGCATCTCCGGGGGTAAAGTGTGCTATCTTCGGGTGTGATTCTACGATTCTACGTGATTTTAGAAGTAAAAAAAGATAAAAAACTTTTTCGAAATTCCAATGTTTTAAGGTAATTTTTAGGTTATAAAGTTGAATTGTTTGTATGGGATAGTAAACGTTGAAATTTAGAAAAAAATGTTATTCATCTTTTTTACTTCTGCCATCATGTAGAATCACCTCCCGAAGTTACCGCACTTTACCCCCGGACACCGTGTATATCATGATGTTTCTCTGAATCTGGGGAATTTCTGGGAAAATTGGAGGGAAAAACAAAACTAAGCACATTCTCAATCACTGCTTCTTGGTTGCCGTAGCACCGTTGTGCGATGGTCTCATTCAAAGCCAGTTGTTTTTACCGACGATCATGATACGAGTCGCATCTCAACACCGAGTTCTCAACATCGCCACGATGTCTCAACGTGACCCAAAATTCCCTTGCTAAATCCTTCTGTTACAAATACCTTTACCTTGTGACTAATGACTCAATAAGACTGTCAAGTTGAAGTAAAAAATATATAGGTATTGTGTTCGAATATTGAGTGAGACTATTGTAAGATTTATTTCTTTTATGAAACCTCACACAAGAGTCAAAGGATCTGTGAAAATTATAAAATATTGCGAGGCGGAATGTAATGTAATAATGGAGAGGAAAAGAGTAAGGTTTAGACGTAGGAACTAGGCTATTGGAAAAATGTTTCTAAACATTTCGATTCTAAATGACGATCTTTCAAATGTGTGATCGGTACTAATGCATACCGTATTCTACCCACGAACGTGCCAATATGAATAAATATAGGAATGAATAAGTCATATGACTAATGTCTCGCATATTATCTAAAGGAAACAAGGAAAAAAGGAACCAGTTATCTCTGAGACTGTAGCCAGAATCACGGATCTCAACATATTTTCAATAATACAACATTAACCTGTCAATAAACCCTGCAATTAGCGAGGCTATAGCATTCACATGGGGGGGGGGGGGGGTTAGGGATGTACTTACTTAATTACTGTATTTGTAGATAATAATATTATGTCCTTCTGTTTACTATCTAATTATGTTGCGAGTTCATTCATTCAATCGCTCATTGGCTTTATTTACTACCGTTTCTGCAACGGAGAGTGAATAATTAAATACTATGATTTTTTTTTAATTTGTGCCACTTTTCATTCTGGTCGTGTTGTCCATTGTGAATATCAAGAGTTGACGATAAATTAATGATCGTATTTAAGCGTTTTGTATTCCCGTCAAACACAAGATACAGCCATTGTTTTATGAATATTGGCAGCGCTGGCAATTACTGGTGGCACGATTTTCTCTGTAACCAATAACCAACGATACTCGCTAGAATAGGTCTGACGTAATGCAGGTAACTACTTACCTATGTGCAGATTCAAGCTTCTCTTTCCTCAAATATGTGAAAAATTATTATAATACCCACGCACAGGCTTTGCCTTTGTGAATTAGTTTTTCTTTAAACTTATAATTTTACATTTTCTTTGATCTTATAATTTAATATTTTCTTTATAACTGTTCCAATGTAACAAACATTTTCAATAAAAAGGGTTGTCATTAAAAGTTTTAAATAGGTAAATACCTATTTCGAATTTCGTCAAGCACGTTTTAGACGATTTCGATCTTAAAGACATCCGAAAACAAAGTTTTTTCCAGCATACTTATGCTTGGAAGTAACGGAAAGCATACTAATGAATACCTACGTATTTGATACCTTATATATTTTTAAATTAACACTAATTGATTCCGCCACTCAAGGAAGCATAAATTTTTTTTTTCGGAAACCGTAGGTATTATTATAACCCGACATTAGTAAAAATCAACTTGGATAAGGTTAAAACAGTTATAATAAATTATTATAACCCGACATACAGTGCTCTAACTTTTTTTGAATCATTATTAATTAGTAAAAATGAACTTGGATAAGGTTAAAACAGTTTTAATAGATTATTATAACCCGACATATAGTGCTCCAACTTATTGTTGAATCGTTATTAATTATTAAAAATCACTTGGATAAGGTTTAAACAGTTATAATAAATTATTATAACCCGACATACAGTGATCTATTTTTTTTAAATATTTATTAATTGGTATTTTTTTAAATCTTTATTAATATTAACAACTCGGATAAGGTTAAAACAGTTATAATAAATTATTATAACCCGCCATACAGTGCTCAACTTTTTGTTGAATCATTATTAATTAGTGAAAATCAACTTGCATAAGGTTAAAACAATTACTATAACCCGACATAAAGTGCTCAAACTTTTTGTCGAATTATCATCAATTAGTTGAAATCCACTTGGATAAAATCCACTTGAATTAAATAAAAAATATTGTAAATGTTTGTTTCTTATTTTCTTAATAATAATGTGAACATTGAAAATGTTTTTTTGGTCGGTTTTAACATCATTATAACACATACAAAATTTTTAGTTCTAACTAATGATCTTTTTAAAGATACGTAAATAGTCTAAATTCATATCATGTTAAATGTATAAAAAACAATTTAATACTGTTTATAGAAATAATCTGTGTTTTTTAGTATTTTACACGAAGAACGTGTGTGGCGGTAAAACCACCGTTAAATAACGCATCAGTATATTTCGCAGTTTCTTTATCTGAAAGCAGTAGACCATGATAATCTATTTTTAAATTATTTTATGTCATGGAATATTATTGTATCATAAATATATGTATATTATATCCTACAATACCAAATTATAGTCGGTTCCTACTTACACGTATCCTTATACGGAAGTTCTTAAGACGTGTTTTGAGTTGTTGTGATTTATATTTATTTCTTGAGTGACACGCCGCATCGTGTTGCTAATTTAAAATGAATTCATTCCTATTATTTTACTGACATCGTAAGCCGATAGACTAAAATAGTTTTGTGATATTACCCAAGTATTTGTTTTTGTGACGTAAGGTTGGAATTTGCTTCAGGATTTCCGTTTCACCAGACTCGGTCCTTGGTACCTGTTAGGTATGTTGGTCTATGGACTATGGATATTTTAAATAATTTTCCTTTTATTTTTCTTATTTGTTACCTTGAATTTCGTCAAAAGCACAAATATGACAATAGTTACGAAGATTTTGTATGTTGATGCAAAAAATTAAACTTATATTGTGCTACTTTTCTGTACAAACAGTAAGTTGCAAGTTGGATAGAGATCCCATTCATTGAGAAGAGGCGTGATTCGAATATGAACTCGTCTCCAGTCTCAAGACATTGACCCTGATTTGAGAACATCCATTTAAATTCGTCGCTATAATTATAATTAGGTACTTGGCGTTCCTTTCTCGTCGCATACGTTTCGACTTACCAACCTGAGACTTGCCCGGAAGAAACTAACCATAAGATTTGCTTAATGAATCGAAATAATCGTTGCAATAATAATTCTGACAACTATGGTGATGCAAATTAAATATAATCATCCATTTAGAGCCTAGATATATTAATGGTTATTGAACCTGCGAAAGTAACCAGCTAAACGCTCGCGCTGTAACAAGTGATAAGTTGTTTGATACGAACGTGATAAATTATTGTTTAATTACGTGGCTGTTATACAGGGGGAATATACAATCCCTGTGCTCGTGATCGCTTTGCGCATGCCTCCTTAGCCCGACCAACTCAACAGTATTATTTTGCGCATGCCTCCTTAGCCTGACCAACCCAACTGTGTTATTTTGGGCTTGCCTCCTTAGCCTGACCAACCCAACTGTGTTATTTTGCGCATGCCTCCGTAGCCCGACCAACCCAACAGTGTTATTTTGCGCATGCCTCCTTAGCCTGACCAACCCAACTGTGTTATTTTGCGCTTGCCTCCTTAGCCTGACCAACCCAACTGTGTTATTTTGCGCACGCCTCCTTGGACTGACCAACCCAACAGTGTTATTATTATTGCCCAACGGTTTTTTTATTATCTTATTTAAATTGATCGATCCACACGTACGCTCTATGTTTTGGGATAGGTTAGGTTAGTTTTAAAGGGACACGTGAGCATCACAAATATATATGCACTTTTTCTATAGTATTTTTTTAACATTATTTTAAATGTATTAATGTTTCTCTAACGCCTACAGACAAGAGAAAATATTTCGTATCCTGGTAGGTATTCTCAATTATTTAAAATCGTTATTATTGTTGTTGAGGATGAGTGATGACTGATGACGATGACCCGTGTTACGTATGGCGCAATACCGGTGATAGAATAATACGTATCTACACTTTCTAATGATTTTCGGTAATATCTCATATAATTAGCCCATAATGATGCCCGTAATTTTGAAGTAACAACAACTAATGACCGGTCCGAATGGTATTTACAGTTTTGGTTGAAGCTTGTGTGCCTCGTACTGTAAATATTACGAAGGTGTGATATTTAGTATTCTAATTCAATTTTAAAGATTCTTTATAAACTTTGTTTTTCGACTAATATTCTTATGGTATCCCCAAGTGGCCTCATTTGCGTGGTTAAAGCTTAGTACAAATATGTGGTAAGTAATATTAGTATTTTTATTTTGATGTCAAAAGTGTAAATAAGGACAAAGTAATCTAAAAATATGACCTTTTTTACATGGAAAGAGGTTATCTCAATATATGACAAAACGTCTAAACTCAAGTATGTACATATGTACTTATATCAACGGGACAAGAAAGGAAAATTTTATGCGTATTTGTTTATGAACTGTACATTTTCCGGTACACAATATTTGAATATTTTAAGGCCTTGGATCTAACCTGGTACTTAAGTACCTAATTTATTTGACCTAAAGGAAAAGAAAAGCGGATAAACGCACTGGAAAGTAGTGCTAATTCGTGTCAACAAAAAATTCACCTTAAAAATTCTCGTTCTGAAAGTTCGCGTTACTCGAGCCGTATTTAGTGCCAAATTATTAAACCAATAATGGCCGCCCAGGACCTCTGTATATTGTACAATAAATCACATAAAAACGATTTTCGCCCTTGATTTGGATTCAGTACCCGCATTTCGCTTCATTTTCCTCTCGGTCCATTGGTTGGATGAAATGTTTTCTATGTTTGACTCTCTCCTTTCCCCCTCTCCTTCTCAGTAATATTTCCGTTCAAAATAATGTTTCAACCCTTCTGGGTAAACGAATGAGGCAAGTTGTATGTTATTATGAAACCCTAAAACCCAATAGCGCAAATCTATTTAAAAGTTTTGAATTGCTTTGGGTGAAATAATATTTTAGGTCCAGACAGCAACTTGACTAGGAAATACAATTTATATGCCCGTATGCAAGCTTAAAGCGTAAACTATAAATATAATAACGGGAAACTATGCATGGATGAGAGGGAATCTAGAATGGTTTCATTGAGGATTTATACCCCATGACACTTCCCAGAGATGACAAGTTATAAAAACACAATTCATTATGATCGGTTATTTTATTGTATCTAAATATATTGGTATTCTAACTAAGCTTACGTAGCTAAACTGATAACTTATTTAGTTTACAAATGATATTAAAAGTTGTAAATAAATACTCTTATGTGCGTAATATACTATGTATAATTAATGTATATTATGAACCGAAGAGTTGTACGAAGCGAAAGTAGATGGAAGAAGAAGGGGCACAAGCATGTCCAGAAACACATGGCACGATCAAGCAAATCAAATTCGTCATGTATACGTATGGTGTTTCGTAGTTTTTCACTTCTGCGGAGAATTGACGTTAAACTTTTTTTATTTTTATAAGAATACCGCACAAAAGTCCCAACTGCACCTAACCGTCTGGAGCCAGTGATAATGGCATCTCCAATTGGGGTATGTTGTGAGGATGAAGGTTGTGTGGAGGGGAAGGTGGGGGAGTACCGGGCTATTCAGATCTGATCACCAAACACGGCTAAAGCCATTTCAAGCAACGTTTCGATTCTGAATGGTGGTCTTACACCAGGGCGATATTGAGAGTATCTTCCGGTCTGGAACTTGCCGCTAATTATTTTTAAATTAATATATTGTGTAATAACACAAATTAATCAAATAAAATTTACTTGCGCACGCCGGGGTTTCAACCCGCGACCTTCGGCTTGCTAGTCGAGAGCTTCACCCCTTGACCACGGAGGCCGTCAAACTGTTCATAGTGTTCATTATTGGGGGTCAAAAAGCTCCCTGCGTATTTTACCAGATAAATCCATTCTCGCTTTTGTTGCCATTCATTGGCTAGAGACTGTTATTATGAAAAATGCTAATACATACTTGTTAATTTTTTTTATTTTCTGTGAAATTGCTGTTGGCTATTGACATTTAGATAGTATACAGTAGGTAAAATAACTCTTTTGTTCTGTTATTGGCAACCTGTCAAACCACATCACAATCACAATTTCTTACACTGCTATTGACGGGTTTGCAGGATACAATACTTTATTTAGTCCATTATTCCGTACACACACTGCCGACTGCCGACTATTCGCCATTTCGAAGGTATGCACTTCCACACTACCTACAACACGAGTATTACGTGTATCGGAGCATGACGGTGACTGCCCGCAGGAATATTCGCGGCTCGGGCATTTACAGGCGGATATAATAATAAATACACTGTTTTGGAAACCATGGGCTCTGGGTTCACATACCGCACGAGGAATACAGCCGAACGCACGCCGCACAGTGGGCTGAAAATCGCCTTTCATAGACATAGAGACTTTTCAAGTCAAAAATTAAATTAGATTTTTCAAAAATAAATGGAGTTCTACGAATTAATCACAAAAACATGAATAAAAAACTAACTTTTGTGATTTCTTAAACTGTTTTGGCTTGCAGTGTAAATGAAATATTGTAAACTAGACAAAGCATACTCATATGTAAAGCATTCAAGCATTAAAATGAATCATCAACATGAAAAGGGTTTTTTTTAACTATGAGGATTTAAAAAAAAAAGCGCAAGTTGCGCCACAATACAAAGTATGTCAAGAAATACAAATAAATAGTAGTATATCCGTGTGTAAGGATATAATGGCCAACCTTATGATTCCAGAGATAGCCTCATTTTTAATGTCAGTGCCATACAATTTTTCTTTAAAAAAATGATAACTCCTTCATTTGTACACGCAATTGCTTCATACGAAATTTTATAGTATAGTAATGATCAGCAGAATCCATTTCTAGCCAAAAAAAGACCCTTGAAAATTCAAGTCTCTATGTCTATGAAAGGCGATTTTCAGCCCACTGTGCGCCGTCGCCGTGTAATATTATAATAGGGTATGCTGTATGCGTACAAACAACTCCCAACAACTCTGCAATTGGTTAGGTTCTCTTCTAATCCCTACACTCCTTACGTCTATCGAATTAAAACCAAATAAAATTAAGTTCTTTTGCACTTGTCGCAGCGTGAACGATGCTGTTATTATCGCCCTCATGAATGACCATCATTCTCAATCGGAACCTTGCTTGAAATGGCTTTAGCAATGTTTAGTGACCAGATCTAGTAAGGTGCTTCGCGTACTCTTTCCCTTCTACCCACCTAATTCCACTAGCTCCTGGTAGTAAGGTCACTTTTCACAAACACAAAGACCATTTCTCAGTATTCACAATTTACACGGATAATAAGCATGGTGACATTATCGGGTACTTTATTAACATAAAATTTTCATTTAAAATATGGGCGCTGTCAGGTCTGGGTTCTGATGTCGATTGTAAAGTTTGATGAACTTTTCCAACTATGGTTAAAAACATTAAATTAATTATGATCATTCAACACCAACAGATTAAAGCTCTTACCTGCTCCAAGAATAGCTTTACCCAATTAAGAATCGCCATACCAAATAATAGTATCTGTACATGACAATCATGACATACTAATTATTCGTTGGTGCTCTTGTTGTAATTTAATAATTTAGGCAGTTAGTAACAACGTTCACTAACTAAATATAGGTACCTCCTCGTTATTATGTGATTATATTCCTTTCAATATAACCAATTCTTTTAATAACAGTGTTTCATTTTTATTATGCACTGAACTGAGATTGCGGTATGATTGATTACTGTTATTAAAAATATATAGTTAAAATGACAAACACGGTCGCTGTAAAAATACGGGAATGAACCAATCACTAAATAGTATAAAACTTATTCGCTATCCGTGTTCTTCTAAACCACAGGTTCTCAAACTTATTTTGACCACCGCACGATTTGAAAAAAAAATCTAGTGCCCCCCATATTTTTTAACTTACCTTTTTACATTATCATCTGTTGCGTATCTTAAAAACAATTATTGCAAATATAATTTATAAACGTGCATTATTATATGGATAGGATAGATATTATGATATGATATGATATGATATATTATGTGATCCATATCCTATTTTTGAGATTAAATAATGTTTCAATGAGAGGAAATAAATAAGTAAGACAATCATGTCAATTCATGCTGGGATGTAAAAATCACGTTGTTTAACAAAAACTTGTTAGAACTTGATTGCCAAAAACACGGCATGTTTTCCATACAAACTTTGAGGAACCAATGATGGTGATAAAAAAGATATAATTCCATTATATCTATTTTACTTCATTTAATAACTAACATAGTGGCGAATTCCCAGTTTTGTTATGTGGAAGTAAAACAAAACGTTATTATTTAATTCAGCTAGATTTCATCAGAATTTTATAAATAGAATTTGTCTACCGTCTGCGTGTAGATTTCCTTAACGCCCTCTAATTTTCTCTCAACCTTCTACTACCCTCCTGAAAGCCTCCAACGCCCACAGGGGGGCGTTATCGCCCACTTTGAGAAAGACTGATTCTAAACTAAGCAACGAATTTTGGTAGGGTTTTTACTATCATTTAGATAATTTCTTCCGGAAGGTTTATAATTGTGAAAAATCAGCTCAAAGGCGGTGTAATATATTATATATTTGTACAGCGCCATTGAGGTGATTTTTCGTGAAAACGGCTCTATACAAATCATCTAAATATTATTAAAAAATCATTTCTTATAATATGCTAATCTAACATACTAATCAATAATATTAAAATCACATAATAAACAGCACACGACCAGCCTGCATGAATGTCAATTATCAAATCAAATATTCCACAGAATTCCAAGTGCGTATAGAAAAAATCTGACAATAGAACACAACACGTTTTGATATGTAAATAAGAACGTAACAAGTAATTAGTGGGTTGGGTAATGCCGTAATTTCAACGAGGTATTCACCTCCCGCCAACATCTGCGGTGTCATGTTAACTGCACATAAAGGGCCATTATAGGGGGCGAGGGCTGTTTGCCAGGGCTGGCTTCAATTATCATTATTATGATTGTTTTACCATTTTCATATTTTATGGGGTTGCCAGCATTTATGTCATTGGTTGCGAGTTGCTAGTTGCGACTGTTGGAAACGAAATGAATTTCAGAATAAAATGATTCTTCGATTATTGAATGGTCTTTCGTGACTTAACTTGAAACTGAACTGTTTGTTTGTTATTTATGTGCACATAGTAAATAATCATATAATACCAAATAGCTTTAAATAAATAATAATAATATTAAAATAATTATCATTCGTAATAATAGTAATTATGTGTTATTCCTATTATGTGTTCAACAAGATGACAGTAATAGTAATTTATTTGCCTATGCAAAAATGTTGTCGATGCCGAAAGTTTTGCAATATTGAAGACATTGCTTTTATGGAGCGTTTAGGAATTTAATTAAATTAAAAAATATTTTCAGGAAAATAAGTTAACGGTCATACTAGGAATTGAACTTAGGATCTCTTTTCTTACCGGGACAGGCGTCTTATGAATTAAATATTATCTTATTTTATAAGCAATAATTATTAGCCTGAAACACTCATCCACATTGAAAGATCTCCTGATAAAAGATACATGACGCCAACGGGACATGAACCCGTGTTCTTTCGATTTCCGGTCGACAGCTCTGACCACTGAGCTATGGCGGCTTATCTCTTATCCGCGAAATAATTCAATCTATACTAGTGTTTCATTCAACAATTACTGCTTGTTACATTTTTTCACCTGAAACAACCAACTTTATTTTATATGAGGCATTGTAAGTGCTAACTCTCTCACTAGATGGCGTCGAGACAAATTGTCTACATTTTTTGGTGAATATACTAGAACTTGTCAAATATTAATTATTATTTTTTTGGTAAACTAATGTTTAAGACAAGTTTTTTTTATGCATAGCACAAAGGGTAACAATTATTGCTTATAAAATAATATTGTTACCCTTGTGCTATGCATAAAAAAAATCTTGTCTTAAACATTAGTTAACCAAAAAAATAATAATTAATATTATCTTCTTCTTCGATAAAAAATATTTATTTATGGATGTCGTTTTCATAAAGTTCTATTCTCGTTTCTATAGGTAGGTACCCAAAATATGACTTGTAACCAATTTTATAAATAAATGTGCTCTTTTGCCAACAACCTACCTGGAGTGGACATTTATCTGCACTGAAAAAACTAGTTTCCATTACAAAACCTCCCAGCTGAGCCTATCATTAAAATAATAATAAATCATACAACTTACATAAAAATATTTTTCCATGTCTCCAC
The DNA here is from genome assembly GCF_061612785.1 of Hesperophylax consimilis. Classification (NCBI taxonomy): domain Eukaryota; kingdom Metazoa; phylum Arthropoda; class Insecta; order Trichoptera; family Limnephilidae; genus Hesperophylax; species Hesperophylax consimilis. The sequence continues at coordinate 25,021,219 of NC_142836.1, read as the reverse complement.
TTTGACTTTTCATTGACCATTCTTATCTATCTACAGTGCATTACAGAAAGGTTATTCAATTGAGCATCTTCGAGTTGGAGTTTGAAAATCGAACTTGCCACATAAACATATAGGGACGAAAAGGTTATCTTCGCCTGCCAGTGTCCAAATCGATGACCCTGAAGGGAGGTTTTCATGCCTCAGTGGGCAGTCGGGCAGGTGGACAGGAGTACAGGCGGCGGAGGAGGTACAGTCTGTGAACTAATTATACAAAAATGGCGAGCGCTGCGATCGTTTAAATGGTTTTAAAAGGCAAAATGAAAATGATTCAAAGGAAAAAGATTGTAATTAAAACAATATGGTCAAGTGAATATTTTTCACATTAACATCAAACTAGCGGTGTTCAGAAATTAGCAGTATTTCATGAAAGGAGAAGATTCTACATCATATTCTACGGAAATTTAATATTAAATTTTTATATTATTATTATTAACTTTTTTTAAAATTAACATATCAAAATAGCCATTTAGAATGTTAAGAAAAATATGTGGAAGAAACGTGCACTAACATTTTTTTTAAACGCTCTGAAACATTGAGTTATGTCATGTTTCCTGTACGTACAAATTTCACATTTGAATCGTATTGTTTTTTAAAATTTCTAGAATTTGTTGACAGATTGTAGTACCTACTTACTAGGGGTAGACTGCAGGAGGACCGAGGGCGAAGGGCTGATGCGAGGGTGCCACGCCCGCGCCCGCACGTGGACGGACTTGCCCCCGGAGTGGCGTGTTTGTGCAATTATGCTGAACATTGAACTTGGTATTTTTCTGTCTAGGAAATTACACTAAAACACGTCATCGTGTGACGTGCAACAAAAACATCGCTCCATGTTTTTTGGTTGTTTTTTTGTTGAGCTTAGCGTTATAATAATAGGTCTTATTGAAAAATGAATGTATCCCGGTTACGAATAACCTGACAATAGTCGAAAATCTCCTAGTACCATCGCAACATGAACACTTCAACGCTCCATTGCTCATAATTCACATTTTTCTACCTTCTGAAAATTTGAGATATACGGCATAATGCCTTATTCTTTGATAGCTTATGCATTTTTCGAAGCTCAAAGCGCATGATGGAAACAACGTTGCGATTTGACAATCATTTAGAGCGTTGGTAAAGATATTCCACAGCCCTGTGAGCTTACCGCTCTTGAAAATTAGTTTTTTTGTTTTTATTTATTTTTATTTTTACTTTTTGGCTTTCACCCATTAACGGCGACCTTAGCCATGTTTAAACCTGTTATTTTTAATAGTATAGAATACAGATTGTTCTTAAAGTTAGTGTCTTTAAAAAAAAATCATAATTACCTTCAGCCTCACATCATACCCCAATTGGAGATGCCATATTCTTACTGGCTCCAGACGTTAGAGGATCAGATTTAGACAGTGACCTTCCTCTTTTTTTGAAGATTGAGTGTGCAAAATTTCATCAACCTAGGAATAAAACTGTAGATTTGTCTACGAAATCTACAGCGAGGATCCTGAATTATCCTTCCTTCGTTGTATTTTGAGTATTATCCTTCCTTTATTGTATATAGTAGTATCCTTTCTTCATTGTATTTTTAACTAAGAATATAAGACAGTAAAAAAACTTTCCTATTCTCAATTAAAATGATTTCTGATAACTAGAATTTTTTTATTTACTAGGTCTTTGCAAACAACCATCTTACATGTGTTAAATCTATATGAAATGTGAAAATATAGGCAGGCTTGTTTGATAAATTGAACATACATGCTTGTAGGGCGGATGTTTACAATATAAAATAGCTTTTGTTTGAGGCGAAGGCACCTGGCATCGGGAAACCTGATATGGTCCAATAAACCGCACACTTGAAAGGCGAAATATTCATAATTTAGGAAGCATTTGTGCCGAATAGATAATGTAGGAGATTATTATAAATAATAATAATATATCTGCGAATATTAAATGGGTTTGGATTGGAATTGAGGCGATGGACTTATCAACGAACTATTCGTACTTACCCGTTTAATAAAAATACATATTATATGGATTTTTTATTGTTATGTAGGTGGTGGTACCTACTAAGCTATTATTCTATATTAATAAAGAATTAGCTTTTTCTGTGTAGAATTTCTAGGCCAACGCTACTTCAAGATCACAATGTAACCTTTCACCTCTCTATCAATTTTTTCCTATTGTTCTGTAGAGTTCCGAAACTGAGGTGAAATCGGATAGTATTCAACCACATCTAGAAATTTAATTGTTTTGCTGAGACATGTTCTAGCGAATATAAGTTTTGTGAGCTTACTGTTTAGAAATAAGTATTTATATCGATATCAAGATATCACCTACACTTAGTGATGTAGACCCGGGAATATTCCCCGGGGAATATTCCCGGGAACAGGAATATTCCCGGGAATATTCCCCGACCTGAAATAAATTCCCGAAAACGGGGAATTTATTTTATTTTTAATAAAATGGTTTCTACACTTCTCTTGGATGCTTTATTGAGTGTTAGCATGTAAAGTAAGCCTGCAAAAATTTGCAATAAACGAAGCTGCCTCATCTTTACCTCGTGATATGAAGAACAGCCTGTTGGACGATGATGTTTACTGGACAAGAGTGACATCATTAGCCGATGTTCTGCTACCGATTGTTTCCTGGATTACACAGCTAGAGGGAGACGATCCACTAACACACAAAGCATTGTATGCTTTTGAGGATATTGAGAGCAGTCTAAGTAAAACTCTTCCAGCGTCTCTACTGTCACATGCCGAAGAGAAGCAAATACTGGAAAAGGCGGCGCAGCGCAAAGAATTTTCTATTGCTCCGATACATCTGGCTGCTGCCCTATTAGATCCAGGTTCCCAAGGACATCTGCTAAGCCACGCACAGCAACTTGAAGCACTTGAATTCATTGACCAAGTAGCAAGTCATATGGAGACTGTTGATAGTGCAAATGTTCTTGTTGATTTAGCCAATTATAGGGCTAAAGAAGAATCATGGAGCAAGGCATTCCTATGGAAGTGTGTCGATAAAATCACGCCAGTGACCTGGTGGAAGGGGATGTGCGGATGTTCTGATTTGTCACAGTTTGCCATAAGAATATTGACTGCTCCCATTACTTCAGCAGCCACTGAGAGATCTTTTAGCACGTTTAGTCGCATTCATACAACACGGAGGAATAGTCTAACAACTCAAAGAGCAGGGAAAATAACATTTGTGGCACACAATTGGAAACTTCTTTCCTCTGAAAGAGGCTCTTAAGTTTCTCCCAAGAAAACCCTTTCTTCCACGGATGAGCAGATTGCTTCGCATCATAACGTTTCAAACCTATCTGGTACTCGCAAACGCAAACATCCAATTGACTGTGCTGAGGAAGAAGAAAACGTAGATAATCCTGAGTCGGCAACAACTTCGTCCGGGTCGGATGAAGAAAAAGAAGAAGAAGAATATGAAGGTGAAAGTGGAAGCGAAGTTGATAATGTCAGTGTCCAATCGGTATCATCAGATGAACAGTAACGATCTGTGAAGTTGTGTCATTTTTACAGTTTTACGATTGATTTTTTATATGTACCGTTGACTAGCATAAAGTGTATATAGGCTACTAATACTGTACAGTAGACATGGGCAGATTCATTCACAAAAATGAATCAATTCAGTCTTATTCACCTGGTCAAGTGAACTAATTCATTTAATTCATTCATTTAATTCCTTGATTCGATACTTCATTTTGGTTTTGTATCTAGAATGCTCACATTTAGGAACCTCAAAGAAAGCAATAATGAAGGATTTTTTCGCAATCAAAGAAATGTGTTCGTTTTGAAAATATTTTTTTAAATACACACACAAAAATATCAAATATAGCGATTTATTTTGTTCATTGCAGAAGTACATTTAAAACTTTACTTAGAAAACCTGTATTTGTAAGCTTTACACTTTATAGCACAGAGTTCATAAGGCGAAGAGAGCTTTGGAGTTACTTTAGTAAAAAAAAATGTCGTACGACAAAATAAACATGTTACAATTTTTTTAATCAATATGTTATTTTACAAACAAAATAAAAAAGTAATTTTACAAGTCACTAATAAAATCGTGATGTGTGTATACGTAAACAATAACCACCAACAAATATTACTAATACTGAAAATAAAAATACGTAAACCATTTTTAAATACAAAAAACATTAAACAAAAATAATATACCAGAAAGGCAAGTGTCTATTCTAAATAATATCAATACAACAAAGGATGAAGCCATCGGATTTTAAAATGTTTATAAAATCTTGCTGCCTTTATATTACAGACAGAGGACAAATAATAGGAAATTTCACGTAGATAATAGAATACTCAATAACAGATCAAAATTTAAAATAAAAAAATATATACCGACACTCTAATTGTCATAACATAACATTACGATTACACACACAAAAGACATAGAAAAGCCACATAATTTACGCATATCATTATTAGTATTATTACTGATTACTTTTGTAAAATATAGCACTGAAATTAAAATTGTATCCATGAGTTTAAAAGTTGAAGAAAAAAAGTTATTCCAAATTACAATTTAAAAATAATATTTCGGCTAGTTTTGAAGATGTTAAACGTGATCTTCTCTCAGTGAGAGTAAGTCCTGCTTTTGAGAATATTCTCTCGCATGGTACTGAGGTGGCCATTAGGCAAATAACCTTTTTTGATAAAATATACAGATTTGGGAACTTGTATTTCTTTTCATTCCACCATTCAAGCGGATCGCAATTTCTGTGAAGAAGCTCTTCCTGTAAATATTGGTCAAATTCAATAGTTGCAGCAGCTGTGGGGTTAAACATAGTTTCGGTTTGGTAGCTTGTAAATTTCTCGTCGTGCTTTGCCCATAAAAAAATTGACTGACACTCTGACGTGGTGTTGGAAGTAGACGGTTCTGGACGTTCAGGTTCAATTAGTATCGGACGAACTTGTTCGGAATTGAATATTAAATCGGAGAGTTTTGATTTAATACTACTGACGACCCTTTCTAATTTTGTGGTATCATTAAATGGGATCTTTTTGAATCTTGGATCCAAAATGGTAGCCTCAGCTATTAAGCCTGGACCAGCAACATCACAAAAACGTTTTTTAATTTGACTTTTCAAAACTTCAACTAAATTAAAAAGCTCTGGATACAAATCGGGGTCCACAACCTGGCTATTGGCATGTCGTTCCATCGCCTCACAATAAGTTATTATTTTGGATGATGTGACTTTAGTGTCTGCGGACATATCGCGGGTTATCTCTTCATATACTCCTAAAATAGGCACGGTTTTTATAATCATGTCCCATTCTCGTGGACTAATTATGATTCGACTCTGATTTAAAGCCAATGTTGAAATAATAGCGTCTTTAACTCTCACTACCCTTAACAACATATCATAAGTAGAATTCCAGCGTGTCGGGACATCCTGCTTTAACTTTAATAGAGGAAGTCCCATTTGACGTTGTACTTCTTGAAGTTTGGAAAGGGCGTGAGAGCTCCGTTTAAAATACTCTACCACTGATTTAATTTTACTTAAAGTAGGCTGTATTTCTTTAATGGATGTCTGCACAACCAAATTAATCGAATGGGCAAAACAACCAACGTGCCGCCAACCACCCAAACGAACAGCCGCAATCATGTTTGCGGCATTATCGGTTACAATTGCTGTTATTCGTGAACCTAAATTAAACTCATTCACTTTACTTTTCAGCAGGGAGCTTAAATTTTCAGCGGTATGCCTTTCATTAAAATCTACTATGCCCAAAAGATTTGATGCTAACTTGGCATTTTCATCAACGTAGTGAGCAGTTAAAGCTAGAAAGCCTTGATTATTTATGGAGGTCCACGCATCGGTGGTAAGACAAACACCCGAAGCTTTCGCTATTTTTGCTTGAACAGTTGCGTATATTTCACTGTACATCTTTGGTATAAGAGTACAAGTTAGTGTTTTCCTGCTCGGTAAATGATATTCCGGGCATAAAGTATTAACAAATTCTATAAATTTGGTCTCTTCTACAAGGTGTAATGGATGATATTCGGTAACAATCATTTTTACTAACGCAAAATCTATTTGAATACGCTTGTTTATTGGAATTTTCTTGGTAACCAAAAAGTCACTTATTCCTGGTTGCTGTCTCAACTGTCTTGGAACAGAAGTCGTAGAAGATTCGGCGGCAATGTTATTTTCGTCCAGGGGATTTCTTGAACCTATTGGTGAGCGCTCACGTCCCGTTGAAATGGGTGCCGCGAAGGACATGGTAAACGCAGGGCGCTGGACCTGGACAGGAATAGTCGGGTGTTTATTTTTTAAGTGCCTATTAAGATTTCCCATGCAGCCTGTTCCAGCGCTCAAAATTGTGGAGCAATGCGCGCATTTCGCTTTTTTCCCTCCATCTACTTCAGAAAAGTGACACCAAAGTTCGCTCCTTTTTCTTGAAGACATCTTGGCTATTCAATATGTTGCTTTTTCCTTTAAAAAACGAAGGTAAAACATCATTAGACGATAGCAAAAATAAAAAGTCCCACTCGATTTTTCTTTTTTTGTATAATAATGCTGGCAAACTGAATCCCAGAATAAAAATTATTATTATCTTTCTTCCTAAAACTATCTACATATTTACTACAAAAAGTACAAAAAGTAGGTACCTTAAGGTAACCTTTACATAAAAAAATATTATTTTAGTCATTTAGTGGCAATGAGATACGCTTTTAAAGCAATAATAAGAACGATATTATTATTATCCCACTTTTGTATATCGACCCGGTCACCTGGAATAAGCTTCAACCAAATATATATTATATTTATTTATTTTAATGTTTGTAGGTACTTACCTCAATGGTAATGTTAAATCCATGCGCCAAATAAAAACTGATTGAAATACTGAAATTGGGTGATATACAATTCAGTACAAAAATGCAGAAATCAAAACAAATTACTTGTGATTATCACACACAATTCGACAGCCAACTGATCTCGTTTTACGTCTACAAGTAGGAAGGTACATACAAAAACATACTTTTAAGAACAATAACGTAAACATCGTTTTGTTTCATAATTATTGCATAATTTTCGGATGTGGAAGGGAGAAAAATACAGGAGATACTTTCGCTTTTTTACTAGGATTGAGATTCCGAAGTAGAAAGTTTTCACCTGACTAGGTACTAAATCGAAGGTTCAGCCACGCGGGGACTAACGACGAACCGATTGACAGCTGGCATAGTGCAATGAATTGGGAACTTCTGCCTAGTAAGTGTTTTGTGACTTGCTGTGACATTAATGACTTGCGTTCTGCAGACGGTGCGGACGGACCTTAGTAAGGAAAGAGAATTGGGAATTGGGAATTGGGAACTCTGTCTCGAATCTCTCTGTGTCACTGTCTCTGTTCGGTTTCACTTATTCCCTGAGACTGGGATTGAGCGTTTGTCCGGACAGACTCGGTACATGGGACATAAGATTTGGTCTACGACGCGTGACGTCACAACGGAATAAGAAATAAATTCATCAATTCCTTGACTGGGGACTCGATGACGAGAGTCTTTTGGATTACGGCGCGGGACGCGGGATATACTAGATACGTGATTTAGTGCGACAGGGCACAGTACAGTTTGGCGCGCCGCCACAGTAGGTACCGTAATAATATTTAATAAGATTTCTATGAAACACTGTAATATTTAAACTGCACATCATTATTAATTATTACTTTATTATCATGAAATAATTTAACTTTAAAATATATACAAAAAATGCTGACGATAAGGAATGAAGATTCAATTCTTTTTGAAAATGAGAATCAGATTGAGTGTGTTACAAGATTGAATTAATTCATTGAATTAATTCAATCAATTTTGCCCACCTCTACTGTACAGTATAAAATTATATAGAGATACTACTCACTTTAAAATAATGTTGATTGGTGTTTTTTTGTTATTTTTCTCTTGGATCCTATTCCTATATACACGGTGTCCGGAAACTCGTAGTACAAGCGGGAAACTGGAGAATCTACACCACATGGGGAACCCAAAAAAACATAAAGTTTTTTGATTTGAGCATTTTCAAAAAAAAAAAAAACCAAAAAAAAATATTTTTCGGCTATTTTAGGGTTAAAGTTTTTTCTGGTGTTTAGGGTTGAATAACAGATGTTTTAACCCTGCAGAGCAGAAATATTTTATGATTACACCGGGTTAAATGAAGGGTGATTTCAAAATAATGCTTCAAATCCGAGTTTCTTCATTTGTTTTACTTTCAAATAGTTTTAATTAGTTGGGTACTTTGATCTTCAGTAATAATTTATAAGAATTTGATTAAAAAAAAAAAAAAAAAAAATCAACTTCAAACTCGATTTACTCGATAACGAAAGCTCAAATAAAAAAAAAATATACTACAAAATCGACTCCAAATGTGATGTAGATTCACCAGTTTCCCGCTTGTACTACGAGTTTCCGGACACCCTGTATATGGGAATAGTTTTTATGGATCTATCCTGCTCTATATGTACCATATGTGTATATATTTTATTTTTTATTTAATAAATATTATTCTTTTTGAGGTATTATGTTGTTAAAATAAAAATTCCCAAAATTCCCCGTCCAGGGGAATATTCCCCAGAAATAAATTCCCGGGAATTTATACATCACTACCTACACTAGATATTCCACAAGGAATTCAATTTAGATAACACTTGATAAAGGTACAACCTTATCTAATATTTTATTAAAATCATTGATTTGAAATGTATTATCGAAAACGTCTGTACTTTTGTAAGTCATGTTATTCAAAACTTTCTCGTGATGAATACTCAAACAAGCAGTACGCATGCATTGATATCATATTGGTCTGTTAAAAGTTCAATGGAGTATAGGCCCTTCGTGATACTGCTAATTATAATACTCGACTTATTACTAGGCTTCGTACAGAGATCAAAATTAGGTTCGGGTTCCATTCTGATGTACTATGTGTAATTTTTTTGATTATTCAAATTTGATCAAAGTGTACCCTTTTTTCTTTCTCGCTAATAACTACTGTAAGTAGGCGTAACCAAGACAAAACGGTGTTTCTGAGTTACGCTTCGCTAGGACATCGCTGTCGGAAGTGTGTCTATATGTTTTTTTTCTGGGGAAAAATATGTAATGAGCAATAATTGTTGAATGTAATACTAGTACACATTGAATTATTTGGCGTGTTGGGTACAAACAAAAACTTGTAGAGAGTTTTTGGTACAAGCCGACGTAGCTTAGTGATTTAGGGTACCTGACCGGAAATCAGGAGGGTGAGTGTTCAATTCCCATCGTTGGCATTTATTTTTACTCCGGAGATATTTTCAATTTGTAATTTGTATGGGTACTTCAGTCGAATAATTATTGCTTATAATAATTTGGTATATATGCACCAATACTTACCTAATCCTAAGATTGTTTTCGTGACAGCGCGCAAATAATTGTTAACAAAAGTTGTTATTTTAATCTCAAAATTGAATCAATTATTATGTTTTAATGTTAAATTAAGGTTTGTGGAAATTGATGTCTGCTTAAATCTCTCAATAAAAAATCAAGTCTACAAAAATAATGTTGTAATTTGGAACCTACCTGTATTATTTAATTTAACAAACAAACAAACAGATGGCATTCTGTCTATTTCCGTAATTACCAAAAATCTGATTAAACGTGTTACGGATGGTAGCAATTTGACTAAAAGCGGGCGGTTGTGGTCCAAATTACGCCTTCCAAAAAAGCCGTTAAAAAGCGTGCGCAGTTATATCCGTAACCGATGGCATGTCTCGACAATGTGGATTGTTCGGGAGAAGCGAGTCTCACTTAAAATAGACATCAATGCTCCTTTATTAGTAAACCAAAGTGCACAGATGTTCACCGCAAGTTCACTGCAGTCCGTGAGTAGCTCTTTCATTGTACACTAACTTGCATCACTGATAATGGTGTAGGTATGTATCTAATTGTTTTTTTACACTTAAAGTCTCAACTCTTGTCCGCTTATCTATGATGGTGTTTATCAATATAGGAGCTCATGCATGCTGCATACACTATACAGTGGCTAGGGTAGAAGTGTTGAACTGTTACATTATCGTAGAAACAACACTGTCAGAACCTTGAAATTTTCAACATCATTAATATCTTTTCTAATAACGTTCCTACCGTGTTAATGACTAAGACTTGAAAGTTGTTTTGACGATTTACTAATGTAGGTATGCAATAATCTTTTAAACCTAACCTTTTATATCGATTACGCTACTGATACGCGATAATCACACAATGTTACCTCAATACGCTGCCGTTGGGTCATTTCAAATATTTTGATTTCATTCAGTGGATATGTATCTAGTAGGTATATGTATAGACTGAATGCATATAGAAATGAGATCCCTGAGGCGTATGTGTGGTGAAGCTATGTAGGATCGTGTGAAAAATGTGGAGATCGGCAAATAATGCAAGGCTGTAAGCTTATATAGTTTGGGTGTGTAGAGGAAATGAACGAAGAAATGAGTGTAAGGAGAATAAATGCAAATGTGATTGGTTTAAAAAGTCGGGGACGCGATATGGTGCGATCAAGTGAATCAAATACTTGAGTCGGTCCATATCAAGAGCCAGAATAATAGAAGTGAATCAAATACTTTAGTCGGTCCATATCAAGAGTCAGAATAATAGAAGTGAATCAAATACTTGAGTCGGTCCATATCAAGAGCCAGAATAATAGAAGTGAATCAAATACTTGAGTCGGTCCATATCAAGAGTCAGAATAATAGAAGTAAATCAAATACTTGAGTCGGTCCATATCAAGAGCCAGAATAATAGAAGTGAATCAAATACTTGAGTCGGTCCATATCAAGAGTCAGAATAATAGAAGTGAATCAAATACTTGAGTCGGTCCATATCAAGAGCCAGAATAATAGAAGTGAATCAAATACTTGAGTCGGTCCATATCAAGAGCCAGAATAATAGAAGAGTATGTATGAATGAGAATGAGACAAGGAGTGTGTGCCAGTGTGTGATGGTTAGTTAGTTAGGTAGGTATCTACTATGAAAAACGAATGCATTAACGCTATTTTCGTTTTGTATTTATTTCAGTTTACGTGTTATCATACAATAGAATTACGATGTTGTCGTTCTTTAAAGTGCCTGAAAGGGTACCTGAAAATATAGTGGACATTTTGTATAATTGTATTGAGCGGCGCCGAACCGAATACTATCGTTTCATTTGACATCGCATAATCGCGTTTCCCGCATGCACATTTCAATTTATAATAATCGGACCGCTGTTAAGTGCACGCCACCATCCTCTTCCGCTCTATCCCCGCTTCCCACCTCTCTAAATATACACATCTCACGTACTCACAGGACCCACAGTACACGCAATATTCTTGAGGTGAAGTAATGACCTGTCGAGGTACTCTGTCAAACTTCTATTAAATAAAACGCTTTAGAGCAGTGTTCGGGGAACCGTGGTACTTAAAGGAAAACATAAAAATGTTAATGCAGAAACCAAATAATTAATTTGCACACAAGTCTGTAATTATAAGGATGGCTAATCAAGGCCCCGTAGTAAGCGTTCAAAGATGGTTTGAAAGGGAGATATATAAGTACGAATGTTAAGGGGAGCGCGCTAATATTAAAAAACGATAACAATTAAGCGAAAATGGTGAAAATATTTAATAAAACACGACTCGTTTGAAATGGAGCTCAAATCTGTCGACCAATGCTTTAGTTGCATTTTAAGATACACTGTGAATTTTTTCGTGCTTATAACATATTAAATAACAGAGCAAGCTTATTTTGCAATGTTTTTTTCTAGAGGGGATTTCAAATATTTAACGTTTCGTCATAATAAATTTATAGATATTATCTTAAAAAATAACATTATTTTTTTTAGAACTTAAAAACTTAAAGAGTAAAAACTTGTTATAATTCGGTTGAAGAACAAATATTTTGCATTCGATTATTTTGTTCTCTAGAGTTCTTTTTGTTTTCCTGGTTCTATAGAATTGCAGAATAATTGAACACCATAGGAAATAGATAATATTACATTATATATGTTAAAATTTCAAAAACCATTTATTAGTAAGGTCACTATAAAAACTTGAACTCACTTCGGTTTCAAGTAATCAAATTCGGAATTCCTAATATTTAGTTTTATGTGAGTACCACACAATAGTCCCAACTGCTCCCAACCATTTGGGTGCAGTGGATCTCCAATTGGGGTATGTCGTGAGGATGGAAGTAGTAGGGAGGGAAAGGAGATGAGCGAAGAGGAATGTGGGGAAATAGGTACGAATTTGAATGAATCAAATTGTCTGCCAGGTCTGAGTATAATCGCGTTCGATCTTCTGCTTTACTCTGCAAAGAAATTTCGTGATAGTTATTTAGTTATGATTCGTATCAACTACTAACGGTGCTGTTATTATTCATACACAAAGGTATTATTCATACATGAAGGTGTTTATGCATTTTTCGCTTGCAATTAATTTTAACCACATCCGAGGTAAATAACATTATTATCTTTATTAAATATACGTATGCCTGCATTATAAATAGTTATTCGACCTTGTAAATCTCCTGGTTAAAATGAAACTACTTTCAGTAATATATATATTGTAGAGAAAATACGTAGGTAGTACATAAGTACATATACATGTTTTAATTTTTATATCACAAATACTCCTCAATCAACAAGGGCTCACTAATTGTTTAAGGTCTACTAATTCTGAAGGGCTACTGATTTTTTAAATATTTTTTTAAAATCTGAGCCTGTGAGGCTGGAGGTAATGATAGGAGATGGGGAAGATGCAGGTGGGGAAGTACCTTGCTATTCAGATCTGGTCACCAAACACGGCCAAAGCCATTTGAAGCAACGTTTCAATTCTTAATGGTGGTCTTACACCAGGACGATACTGAGAGTATTTTGCACTCCGGAACGTGTCGCAAATATACTATATATTATTTTAAATGAGTAATTTGTGAAATAACACAAATTAATAAAATAAAATTTGCTTGCGCACGCTGGGATTTGAACTCGCGACCTCCAGCTTGCTAGTTGAGAGTCTTACCCCTCGACCACGGAGGCCGTCAAAATTGCTACCCCTACCTACTATCTTCTAATGTGAATCCATTTAATCATCATACATTCCTTCGTAATTTAGGCCCTTCTGGAATGGTCGATAAAAATGTAAATTTAGCGATTATTTCCAATTCGAATATTTGCATTCCTAATGGACGGGAATGGAGACTAATGGACTCGGTCTATGAAATTTCAGCAAGAAAGATTGCCATCCCATTTCGCATCATCACCAACCAACCATCATTAATAATTCACCGCGGCGGGTTTCAAATAATGCTTTCCTCTCTTTCCTCCGATTGCAACGACATTACTTTTCTATGCACTGTGATTTACTACTACGGTAATATCAACTCTATTACGTTACATCTAGGTACTTTCATTTACGCTAGGACCTCCTTTGTTCTCGTTTCGTTTGTGTAATATATGCATTTGTTTTGGTTCATTGTAATAGAATAATAATAGTCATCAATGAGAACATTTAATAACTACATAGGTACCTATTGGATCGTTTTAAAATATGCACTTAAATAAGCACTTTTAAAATTGGAGGGCATCGCTTTACGGAACCTCCTTATAGGAATAAAAACAAAAAATCGATTCGGGTTTAGGGTTACGAGAAAAATGAGTATGGCTGATTTAATAAAATCCTGTTAAAAACGTGATGGCAAGCCATTTCCTAATAAAATATTAATACATTCAGAATTTACTGGAACACGTGTTTATGCAGCTGCGCATATCCTGATATGTGTAATGACGAAATGCGACAATATTGGAATTTTTATGAACACGTGTTCCGACACCCTTATAACGCATTCATGTTTTACTAGGAAATCTGTCAATTCATTCGTTGAAGGCCTGCAGTCCCGTTTTTAACAGGAAGATGAATAAAAAAAATTTATAAGATTTTTGATAAATTAGTTTTCTCCGTGCGGCAAACAATGAGTAATTGGAGTAAATCCTTTACTCCAATTACTTTATCTCAAACAAATCTTTAAATTGATGATCATTTAGTTTTACATTTCGTTTGTACTTAATGTTATTTAAATTTCATTAAGTTGGTACATTCTACATACACACGATGATGCGAGTTTGCATGTTCTCTGCTGAATAAATTACAATTAAAATTAAATAAAATTCTTACTACCTTTTCTTTCTAATTTTGAAAATTCTACTTAGGTAATTAACCCGCACTACGCAACCTCATGTTATATGTATTACATACTAGCATACCTCTTCAAACACAAAACTACTTTTGACAATATCCAAACTGCTTGTGATACTAGAACCAAAGGACATAATCTCTTACAAATCCCTTTCGCTAAAACAACTTTTGGCCAGAAATTTTAGATATTTTGCAACAAGGCTATATAATGCTCTCCCACTAGCCATTAGACTGAACGAATTTTTTTAAAAAATCTAAAACAGACATCAAGTCTTGGATCATCAGCCAAGACAGATCCAAGATCAAAAATTTTATAAAAATCCCCTCATAAGTATGTACTCCAAATAGATGCTGATTAACCAATTTATCATTTATTATTATTATTTATTATTTTTTATCATTTTCACAATGTCATTTAATGTAATGACATATTATATGTATCAAATAATATGTAAACATTAATTTATGTATTAAATACGTCTGTCTCGACACAGGTTTATCCTAGTGAGACAGACATCGAAAAAAAAACCTGTAAAAAAACTTTATATTGATAATAAAAATAAATAATAATAATAAAAAAGGCATATATAGACAAAATAAGACGATTTTTCACTGCCGCATCTGTTAATGCTAGGGTATTTGTCGTGTTTAAATTACAATAAGTTTATTTATTGTTTTGAAGTTTAATTTGTACAACTTAACTAGAAAAAATAATCCTCTTCATCTTCTCCATAAAAGGATCTATAAATATATGGCATCTGATCAACTAAAGAAAGTTCATTACCATTATATTATTCTCTATTATCGTCATTCTTCTTACTTTGTTCTATAAACTGTTGATGTGTGATGAGCGCCACTTGTGGGGTATGTGGACGGTGTGCCTTCTCATCAGCATTCCACGTGTGCTGCCAGTTACCATCACGTGTAGTAGATTGCCACTCGTTTCCTTTGACCGGTGTCTGCCTGGCTCACACCACAAACCCGACATCACACCTCAAGGCTTCAACCCGATACCATTTCAACACATACGCTATGTCAATAACCATTTGGATATTTCTTCATTTTATTTTAATTTTATTCTGACAAGCTAAAATTATTATATTATGATTTCAAAATTTGGTCCACATAGAAATTGTTAATCGCCTTTGAGGTGATTTCTCTCATAAAAAAACTCACTTCACATATTATAAATTACACAATCATAGATAGATATTGTACATAGATAAATAAATTTATTTATTTTAATTTAATTTATATTTCTTTTAATGATAAACTAATGTTTATAAGACAAGGTTTTTATGCATAGTACAAAGGATAACAAATTATTATAAGCAATAATAGATATATTTGATATTAAAAAAACTAGGTATATTTATAAATGAACACCCCCATAATGCACGCCTCAATAATTTTGTCAGCCCTCTTCCTGAAAACAGACTGGCAAAACTTTACCCCTCGAATGCATGAATTAAGAGTTTACGAGTTGGAAATAATATCCACTGTTTTTTTATTGAGTGGACAAGAGTGGGGAAGGTTCAGTGTTCACTGTTCAGTCTGTCCAAATGTCCACCAAGTGTCTGTTTAAAACGTCGATAAAACATTATGCTAATTAGAAATGGACAGTCGGGATCCAATGCTACGTTGTCTTGTCTCCTCGAATTCTGTGAGGCAGTCTGTCCATCTCACCGCATGCATTATTCACGATTTGTTACTAGATTCTAATAGATAGTACTAGGTACCTAAACCTACGAGTACCTACCTCACTACCTCATAAAACTATTTGACAGTCATTGAGAGGCGTGCTTTGAATACGCGTGGTTTACGATTTGGAATGTAGGCTAAGGATAAAAGATTATCGATAATATTCTATAAAATTTTCTACTATTGTGGCACTCAAGTTTGTCGAACAAAGTCGATAAATAATCTAGCATGGCATTTGGACCACATCGTGACATTAAATAAATCATTGAGCGGACATGCTTTTCCCCGTTTTTAGTCGAGTGAGTATTTTCGATATTTTTCTATGTTATACCGCACGAGAGTTCAAATTATCCGGAGCTGATGAAACTATATATATGGTATACACATTCAGCCTCACAACAAGGGATGGGTGTAGAAGTGGTGGAAGAAAAAGTTTGGGAAGCACCTGACTACTGAATAGGTTGTCAGTCGGTATCATCATGGTTACTGAGAGTAACTTCTACCGGAATGAAGCTTATGTAAATCACTATTTGATTAATACAGTACATAACAATAAACATAAAAAAATTCTCCAACCGGTCTAGTTTCGGATAATCAAATCATCTTAGGACTTTTGAGGATTTTTGGTAAAAAATTGGTTTTATCATACTTTAAATACGATGGAGTTCCATGTCACTATTTATATAAAATTTTATGTTCAATAAAATCTAACCCACATAAATGAAATAAAAATTTATTTGCCTACGTCGCGTCGGGTTTCGATTCAGTGACCGAGTTGTATTAATTCAAATTCATTTTCATGATTTTGTTTGATTTTTGGAAATACATATAAGACATTTAGATTCAACGTGGTGTTGTGTTTGTTTTCTGATTCTTTAATTTAACACGGCATTGTAAGGAGAAAAAACTGATACCATTGGTTTGGTGGGGTGAAACCCCATACCTTATTGCTACTTAAAAAAAGTTAATTTGACAACTGTTCGTAATTATTATGCATTTTTTTGTAAATGTTTACAAAATAATTTCGTGATATCGGGTACCAATACGAAATCGCATATAAGATATTCAAACATATTTTTTGATATATAAAAATAAATATTTCATTAGGTATTGTCACACCCCCCACATCACTAACACGCTTTTGGGATAGGTACCCCACAACAATAATTATTGCATTCTCAGTTACGTATCCGCGTAATTCGATATTCTTTTAAATCTAATTACGCGGTCTGCCGTCTTTGTCGGATCTTCATTTGTAGTTGGTAGTGTCCGACAGACTGGAGCCGGAGAGAGGGGAGACAAGTGCTCCATTCATAACATGAAGCACCATCTAACTGGTCAGGGCCGTATTTAGGATCTGTAGACCCTGAGGCTGACCAAGAGGTGCGGGAAACATCTTTTGGCGCCCCTATGGAGATAAAACCGACACTTGCGTAGAAAAGGTTGCGCGATGGGACGATGCTCTTGCACAGAACGACTCTTATTTCAACCAGCCTCGTGACTCATCGACTCTTTCCGCATGGCCTCCAAAACTCTGTGCTACTTTTATTCTCTCTCTCATTCTAAAATTGGCAACTGATCTATTCTAAATGCACGCTGTAACCTTGATCGCCTCGGCATAAATGCGGCCCTGTAAGATCTTCAGCAGATTTCTATTGATAAGCATGAAAGAATTTGAATTGCTATCGTGATACAGTTCGCTTATCCAGACACATACGCCAGAAGATACTAACATATTATTTTGTAGGTATCATGCATGTAATATAATAAAATGTAAAAACCCAATTTGGGCTTGAATTTTATATATTTCTATTTTACTACATACATTTTACAAATGATTACAGATTACAATTTACATAGATAATAAACAGAAAATGTAAATTATCAGTAAGTGTATATAAATAGGTTTATAGTAGAGTTAGTGAACACCTCACTAGGAGAACCTGTGTTGAGGTGTTCGCACATATTATTTGATATTCTGCCGTCATAAGTAAAAGCTGTCACAGATTCTCAAGGAGGATACTGTGATTCCACCCGTAGCGGCAGTATTGAATATTATGTTAGTGGCAGTTAAGTTGAGTTGATCGTCGTGATTTTATTATATAGACACAATGTAGTGAAAAGAACAGAAAAATAAATACTGCTTGAAGAGAACTTAACGAAGCAGTTGAGACGAAGATAATAAAACAAAAACAAAAAACACAAGTAAATGTATTTTATTTTTATTTTATTTAGGTATAAATAATAATAATATATATTATTTATTACAAGTTCAGTTAGCGGTTAGCGGTTACTGGTTTCATTTTTATATATCCATGACGCAAAGATAAATTTTAGACCCCCCGGAAAACTCGGCAACCCCCCCCCCATCTTTTCATCCAATGTCGTCAAACGGGATTCCAAGGGTGTACGGAAAAAAATTAAGTAACCCTAAACCGGGTGTGAAATTAAAAATAATTTTTTTGTTGTTGTTTGATTACCGCACAAAAATGCCAACTGCCAGTGAGACTATTGCAACACCAGGTTGGAGTATGTTGTGAGGCTAAAGGAGAAGTGAAAGAGCAAGGATTAAAAGTACCTTGTCATTATGATACATCCATTAAACGCAGTAGATTCCACGAAATAAACGGCTAGTGAACTACGTATTGCATGTTTTTATACCTACGAATAAATTGCTAAAAACACTGCTTTTGTATGTACCTACTGAGGCACAATACTTATGTATTGGAAGATTTGTTTTTTAGAATCCCGTTGTTACAGAAATGGAATAAAACCACAGTGTTCGCCGAATAAATAATAGGTACATTGAATATTTACATTCTCTCTAATGGTACGTATACATTTACGAACCGAGCCACGAATTACGGGAAGGGAATGAAGCAACTGCAAGCGGCGTTTCGCGCCATTTGCGGTTGCTTCGTTCCTTTCCCATAAGTTGAGGTTGAGCTCGACAGTTCGCTCGCGTATGTATACGTAGCATAAAAAACTAAGTAGGTTAATAGGATCTTCATACAATTGCATTTTGCACTTCTTTTATATGCCTTGAAGTTTTGCTCTTTTAGCCAATTTAAAGAAGGTTTCCTTTTTATACATTATTTTTTGTTGTTATTATTTATACTTTATATTACAAATGCAGTTTTTCTTATCTCAGGGATATTTTTATTATTCTGTCGTGTTGCCAAGATGACGAATATAAGTTTTTTGACCTTCGTTAAATTTTTGTTATAATTTACAAAAATATATCTGTATGTTTTAAGCATAGAATAAAGAATACAACACTAGAAATGCCTGCCGTACAAATTTGATGGAAACAAATGTGCCACTGGCTTAGTACCTTTTGGTTTTAGACCATTTAACACGCCGTCTGTCTCTCTTACACTTACCTGAATTTGTATATCGCCATCCCATTTGAATTTCGTCATCATCGTGAAGCACAGTTTTGTATTGAAATATAGACCTAAATTGGGTCTATAATTGGATCACGAGACACGAACACAAGGCACTTCTTGTGTTATTCATTGTTCTATGGTTTAAGCCGTTTAAGTCAACAAAAACTCTCTAAATTTCATATAATTTGATCAGCTTTTTTTTCTGAAATTTCTAGGGTTATAATTTTCAGCCCCTAAGCGTTATTTTCATCATGATATTTGAAGCTTCAAAGTGTCAATTCAACTCTCACAAAATAAGCCATTTGTTTGTTCTAAATCTTTAATAATAGTAATGTAATATCAGCTACCAGTCATGATATTATATTCCTTTGCTGTACGCCTTTTAGAATCATCATTGACCAAGTTCTTTTCACTATTTCTTACGTGTAGGTAGGTACCTTGAGTAGATGTATGTATTTGCCGAGCTCTTTTCTGAATATATTTTCACGTTTAAGAAATTTCACTGCAGTCAGTGAACTGTTGAACTAGATTTTCTTCTATCTGTTCTTCAAAATGCAAACATAGTTGGTATCAGGTTTTTTGTACTAGGTACCTATAATAATACATTATATGGAAATGGCAGTAGTAAGTATAGTAACTGTTGATATTCGCGCAACCGCTATAGAGTAACCGTTAGAAATTAGTTTATTCGAATAAACTGTAGGTAAATACAGTTTAGGGGATGTGCCAATAATAAATACCTTTCCCTCTTACCGTATCAAAATGCATAGATAACAAAGGTAAGCATAATCAAATGAGGTGAATATGTTGGATAGTAACTGTGTAATCAGTTAGGTATTTCCAAACTTTAGCCTGTTTGAGTAGAAATTGTGTGAATCAGTTATTTCTAAATCTATCCATTTTCAGTGGCGTAGCTATATCATTATCTGGGGGGGGGGGGGGGTGACCCTAAGGGTGGTGGTTGAAAATTTATTATAAGGTTTTTTGGGATCTCTTCTTGCCAGAATTAACTTATTGCTTACATCACATTGATAAAAGAGATGATGCAAATAATATTGTTGTATTTTCCTAGAATTAAATCGAATCCCTCCCCTTTAATAGTTCTTGCCCAAGTTTAATGAACAATTAACTTGTCTATAGAAGGTTTTTTTTTCAAGCATTAGAAATTTATTTTCTGATTGATTATATATTCATTATTATACAGTCCCACAAAAGTACCAGTTTTAAAAACTTTTCCGAAATGGGTAAAAAGTTATAAATTAAAACCAGAATCGTCGTAGAGTTATGGGGCCCAGATAGAGGCAAAAAGCCTCCGGGATGGTGTAGGACGTTATTTTCGTAGTGGTGATTACAGCAGTGTGATTTTCCTGTGACTCAGTGGTGTAGCGTGAGTTACCTTTTCGCTATTTTCCAGAACTAAAAAAAACGTGTTCTTGCAGCCAATTTTTTTACGTAGTTACCTATAATCTACACAGTAAATAATTTAATATGAATTGAGATATATATAGTAAATTCGTCAATATATTATAATTTTATAAATTGGCTCAAATTGTTTAATTATTTTGCAGGTCATTTTTCATCTCTTATTTTAATGTTTAAAATCATTACTGCTACCTAATGACTAAATAAAATAATCTAAGAGTCTGCTACTACATTCCCGATGTTTCTAAAAATTAAAGATAAACCTATAATTTTTCCTTCTTTGAAATCTAGTAATATTTTTATCATACCTGAAATATTGTGAACAAGGTACAAATGGCCTGACCATTTTTCATCTCTTATTTTATTCAAAGGCATTTGAATCGTTTCTGTTAAAATATTCACGGTGTTATATTACAGAAAAATCAAGGTAATATCTCCAGAAATGATGAAATAAGATTTTCACG